>NW_027480545.1:0-1417625 GCF_051401765.1 Calliopsis andreniformis | reverse complement strand
AGGGAGAGGACTGAGTGTTGAGGATTGAGTGTTGAGAATTGATGCTTGAGGATTGAGATTTGATTATTGAATATTGTGGATTGAGTGTTGAACCATGAGAATGCAGGATATTCTATCGATTATTGAGAATTGAGGATTGATGATTGAGTATTGAGGATTGATGGTTGAGGGTTGAGTGTTGAATATTGAGGATTGTGGATTGAGCATTGATGATTGAGGATTGTAGATTGAGGATTGGGTATTGAGGATTGAAGAATGAGGATTGAGGATTGAGGATTGAGTATTGAGGATTAAAGGTGGAGTATTGAGTATTGAAGACTGACGATTGAGGATAGAGGATTGATGATTGAGGATTGAAGATTGAGTATCGAGGATTGAAGATTGGGGAATGAGGATTGAGGATTGAGGATTGAGGATTGAAGATTGAGGATTCGGGACTGAGTGTTGAGGGTTGAGTGATGAGAATTGATGTTTGTGGATAGAGATTTGAAGGTTGCAGATTGAGTATTGAGTATTGAAAACTGTGAATTGATGATATTCTGTTGAGGATTGAGGATTGACGTGTGATTGTTGACGTCTGAGTTCTGAAGGTTGAGGATTCAGGATTGAGTACTCAGGATTGAGGTTTGGGGACTGAGGATTGAAGATTGAGGATAGGGGCTTGAGGATTGAGGATTGAGGATTGAAGATTGAGGATTGAGGATTGAGGATGAGGGCTGAGGGTTGAGGATTGAGGATTGAGGATTGTGGATTGAGGATTGAGTATTGAGGATTGAGGATTGAGGATTGAGGATTGGGGATTGAGGATTGACGATTGAGGATTGAGAATTGAGTATTGAGGATTGAAGGCTGATGACTGGGGATTGGGGATTGAAGATTGAGGATTAACGATTGAGAATTGGAGATTGTGGATCTAGGATTGGAGATTGATTATTGAGGATTGAAGATTGAGGATTGAGGATTGAGGATGAGGGCTGAGGGCTGAGGATTGAGGTTTGAGGACTGAGGACTGAGGATTGAGGGTTTAGAATTGAGGATTGAGGATTGAGCATTGAGGATTGAAGATTGAGGACTGGGGATTGGGGATTGGAGATTGAGGATTAAGGATTGAGAATTGGAGATTGAGGATCAAGGATTGCAGATTGATTATTGAGGATTGAAGATTGAGGATTGAGGATTCAGGATTGAGAATTGAGAATTGAGTGTGAGGACTGAGGGTTGAGGATTGAGGTTTGAGGAACGAGGATTGAGGATTGAGGATTGAGAATTGACAACTGATTGTTGAAGACTGAGGTCTGAAGGTTGAGGATTCAGGATTGAGGATTCATAATTGAGGTTTGAGGACTGAGGATTGAGGATTGAAGATTGAGTATTGAGGATTGAAGATTAAGGATTGAGGATTGAGGATTGAGGATTGAGGATGAGGGCTGAGGTTTGAGGATTGAGGTTTGAGGACTGAGGACTGAGGATTGAGGGTTGAGAATTGAGGATTGAGGATTGAGGATTGAGGAATGAGGATTGAGGTTTGAGGATTGAAGATTGAGGATTGGGTATTGAGGATTGAAGAATGAGGATTGAGGATTGAGAATGGAGGATTCCGTATTGAGGACTGAAGATTGAGTATTGAGGATTGAGGATTGAAGATTGAGTAGTGAGGATTGAAGGTTGAGGATTGAGGACTGAGGATTGAGGATTGACGATGAGGGCTGAGGGTTCTGGATTGAGGTTTGAGGACTGAGGACTGAGGATTGAGGATTGAGAATTGAGGATTGAGGATTGGGGACTGAGTGTTGACGGTTGAGTGATGAGAATTCATGTTTGTGGATAGAGGTTTCAAGATTGCAGATTGTGTATTGAGTATTGAAAACTGTGAATTGAGGATATTCTATTGAGGATTGAGGATTGACAACTGATTGTTGAGGACTGAGGGCCGTAGATTGAGCATTCAGGATTGAGGATTCAGAATTGAGGTTTGAGGACTGAGGATTGAAGATTGAAGATTGAGTATTCAGGATTGAAGATTGAGGATTGAGGATTGAGGATTGAGGATTGAGGATTGAGGATTGAGGATTGAGGATTGAAGATTCAGTATTGAGGATTGAAGATTGAGAATTGAGGATTGAGGATTGAACATTGAGGACTGAGCGTTCTGAGTTGAGTGATGAGAATTGTTGATTGTGGATAGAGATTTGAAGGTGGCAGATTGAGTATTGAGTATTGAAAGCTGTGAATTGAGGATATTCTATTGGGGACTGAGGATTGACAACTAATTGTTGAGGTCTGAGGGCTGAAGGTTGAGGATGCAGAATTGAGGATTCATAATTGAGGTTTGCGGACTGAGGATTGAGGATTGAAGATTGAGTATTGAGGATTGAAGATTAAGGATTGAGGATTGAGGATTGAGGATTGAGGATGAGGGCTGAGGTTTGAGGATTGAGGTTTGAGGACTGAGGACTGAGGATTGAGGGTTGAGAATTGAGGATTGAGGATTGAGGATTGAGGAATGAGGATTGAGGATTGAGGATTGAAGAATGAGGATTGAGGATTGAGGATTGAGGATTGAGGATTGAAGATTGAGAATTGAGGATTGAAGACTGGCGACTGAGGATTGAGGATTGAGGATTGAGTATTGAGGATTGAGGATCGAAGATTGAGTATTGAGGATTGAAGATTGAAGATAGAGGATTGAAGATTGAGGATTGAGGATTGAAGATTGAGGATTGGGGACTGAGTGTTGAGGGTTGAGTGATGAGAATTGATGTTTCTGGATAGAGATTTGAAGATTGCAGATTGAGTATTGAGAATTGAAAACTGTGAATTGATGATATTCTATTGAGGATTGAGAATTGACAACTGATTGTTGAAGACTGAGGACTGAAGGTTGAAGATTCAGGTTTGAGCATTCAGGTTCGAGGTTTGAGGACTGAGGATTGAGGATTGAGTATTGAGGTTTGAGGATTGAGGATTGAGGATTGAGGATTGAAGACTGGCGACTGAGGATTGAGGATTGAGGATTGAGTATTGAGGATTGAGGATCGAAGATTGAGTATTGAGGATTGAAGATTGAAGATAGAGGATTGAAGATTGAGGATTGAGGATTGAAGATTGAGGATTGGGGACTGAGTGTTGAGGGTTGAGTGATGAGAATTGATGTTTCTGGATAGAGATTTGAAGATTGCAGATTGAGTATTGAGAATTGAAAACTGTGAATTGATGATATTCTATTGAGGATTGAGAATTGACAACTGATTGTTGAAGACTGAGGACTGAAGGCTGAAGATTCAGGTTTGAGCATTCAGGTTCGAGGTTTGAGGACTGAGGATTGAGGATTGAGTATTGAGGTTTGAGGATTGAGGATTGAGGATTGAGGATTGAAGATTGAGGATTGGGTATTGCGGATTGAACATTGAGGATTGAGGATTGAGGATTGAGGATTGAGGACTGAAGATTGAATATTGTTGATTGAAGATTGAGGATTGAGTATTGATGGTTGTGGTTTGAGGACGAGGACTGAGGGTTGAGTATTGCTGTTTGAGGTCTGAGGATTGAGGATTGAGGATTTAGAGTTGAGGATTGAGGATTGAGGATTGAAGATTGAGGATTGGGTGTTGAGGATTGAAGAATGAGGATCGAGGATTGAGGATTGAGGATTGATGATTGAAGACTGAGTATTGTGGATTGAGGATTGAGGATTGGGAATGAGGGCTGAGGTTTGAGGATTGAGGTTTGAGGACTGAGGACTGAGGATTGAGGGTTGAGAATTGAGGATTGAGGATTGAGGATTGAGGAATGAGGATTGAGGATTGACGAATGAAGATTGAGTATTGAGGATTGAAGCCCGACGATTGAGGATTGGGGATTGAGGATATAGGATGAGGATTGAGGATTGAGGATTGAGGATTGAGGATTGAGGATTGAGGATTGAGGATTGTGGATTGAGGATTGAATATTGAGGATGAAGGATTGAGGTTTGAGTACTGAGGATTGAAGATTGAGGATTGAGGATTGAGGATTGAGTATTGAGGATTGAGGATTGACGATTGAGGATTGAAGATTGTGTCTTGAGGATTGAAGATTGAGGATTGAGGATTGAGGATTGAGGATTGAGGTTTGAGGATTGAGGATAAAAGATTGAGGATTGATGGTTGAGGATTGAGGATTGAGGATTGTGGATTGAGGATTGAGGATTGAGGATTGAGGATTGAGGATTGAGGATTGAACATTGAGGACTGAGCGTTCTGAGTTGAGTGATGAGAATTGTTGATTGTGGATAGAGATTTGAAGGTGGCAGATTGAGTATTGAGTATTGAAAACTGTGAATTGAGGATATTCTATTGGGGATTGAGGATTGACAACTGATTGTTGAGGACTGAGGGCTGAAGATTGAGGATGCAGAATTGAGGATTCATAATTGAGGTGTGAGGACTGAGGATTGAGGATTGAAGATTGAGTATTGAGGATTGAAGATTAAGGATTGCGGATTGAGGATTGAGGATTGAGGATTGAGGATGAGAGCTGAGGTTTGAGGATTGAGGTTTGAGGACTGAGGACTGAGGATTGAGGGTTGAGAATTGAGGATTGAGGATTGAGGATTGAGGAATGAGGATTGAGGATTGAGGATTGAAGATTGAGTATTGTGGATTGAAGCCCGACGATTGAGGATTGGGGATTGAGGATTGAGGATTGAGGATTGAGGATTGAGGATTGAGGATTGAGGGTTGAGGGTTGAGGATTGAGGATTGTGGATTGAGGATTGAATATTGAGGATGAAGGATAGAGGTTTGAGCACTGAGGATTGAAGATTGAGGATTCAGGATTGAGGATTGAGTATTGAGGATTGAGGATTGAGGATTGAGGATTGAAGATTGTGTCTTGAGGATTGAAGATTGAGGATTGAGGATTGAGGATTGAGGATTGAGGATTGAGGTTTGAGGATTGAGGATTGAAGATTGCGGATTGATGATTGAGGATTGAGGATTGAGGATTGAGGATTGAGGATTGAGGATTGAAGATTGAGTATTGAGGATTGAGGATTGAGCATTGAGGAACGAGGATTGAGGATTGAGGATGTGGGCTGAGGTTTGAGTATTGAGGTTTGTGGACTGAGGACTGAGGATCGAGGGTTGAGAGTTGAGGATTGAAGACTGAGTATTGTGGATTGAGGATTGAGGATTGAGGATTGAGGATTGTGGATTGAGGATTGAGGATTGAGGATTGAGGATTGAGGATTGAGGATTGAGGATTGAGGATTGAGGATTGAGGATTGAGGATTGAGGATTGAGGATTGAGGATTGAGGATTGAGGATTGAAAATTGAGGATTGGGTATTGAGGATCGAAGAATGACGATTGAGGATTGAGGATTGAGGATTGAGGATTGAGTGTTGAGTATTGAAGATTGAGTATTGAGGATTGAATGCTGACGATTGAGGATTGAGGATTGAGGATTGAGTATTGAGGATTGAGGATTGAAGATTCAGTATTGAGGATTGAAGGTTGAGGATTGTGGATTGAGGATTGAGGATTGAGCATTGAGGTTTGAAGATTGCAGGTTGAGTATTGAGTATTGAAAACTGTGGATTGAGGATATTCTATTGAGGATTGAGTATTGACAACTGATCGCTGAGGACTCTGGCTGAAGGTTGAGCATTCAGGATTGAGGATTCAGGATTGATGTTTGAGGACTGAGGATTGAGGATTGAGGGTTGAGGATTGAGGATTGAGGATTCAAGATTGAGGATTGGGTATTGAGGATTGAACATTGAGGATTGAGGTATGAGGATTGAGGATTGAGGATTGAGGATTGAAGATTGAATATTGATGATTGAAGATTGAGGATTGAGGATTGAGGGTTGTGGATTGAGGACGAGGACTGAGGGTTGAGTATTGATGTTTGAAGTATGAGGATTGAGGATTCAGGATTGAGAATTGTGGATTGAGGATTAAGAATTGAAGATTGAGGATTCGGTATTGAGGATTGACGAATGAGGATTGAGGATTGAGAATGGAGGATTGAGTATTGAGGATTGAAGATTAAGTATTGAGGATTGAGGATTGAAGATTGAGTAGTGAGGATTGAAGATTGAGGATTGAGAAATGAGGATTGAGGATTGACGATGAGGGCTGAGGGTTCAGGATTGAGGTTTGAGGACTGAGGACTGAGGATTGAGGATTGAGAATTGAGGATTGAGGATTGGGGACTGAGTGTTGACGGTTGTGTGATAAGAATTGATGTTTGTGGATAGAGGTTTGAAGATTGCAGATTGAGTATTGAGTATTGAAAACTGTGAATTGAGGATATTCTATTGAGGATTGAGGATTGACAACTGATTGTTGAGGACTGAGGGCCGTAGATTGTGAATTCAGGATTGAGGATTCAGAATTGAGGTTTGAGGACTGAGGATTGAGGATTGAAGATTGAGTATTCAGGATTGAAGATTGAGGATTGAGGATTGAGGATTGAGGATTGAGGATTGAGGATGAGGGCTGAGGGTCGAGGATTGAGGTTTGAGGACTGAGGACTGAGCATTGAGGATTGAGAATTGAGAATTGAGGATTGAGGATTGAAGATTGAGGATTGGGTATTGAGGATTGAAGAATGAGGATTGAGGATTGAGGATTGAGGATTGAGGATTGAAGATTGAGAATTGAGGATTGAAGACTGGCGATTGAGGATTGAGGATTGAGGATTGAGTATTGAGGATTGAGGATTGCACATTGAGTATTGAGGATTGAAGATTAAGGATTGAGGATTGAGGATTGAGGATTGAGGATGAGGGCTGAGGTTTGAGGATTGAGGTTTGAGGACTGAGGACTGAGGATTGAGGGTTGAGAATTGAGGATTGAGGATTGAGGATTGAGGAATGAGGATTGAGGATTGAGGATTGAAGATTGAGTATTGAGGATTGAAGCCCGACGATTGAGGATTGGGGATTGAGAATTGAGGATTGAGGATTGAGGATTGAGGATTGAGGGTTGAGGATTGAGGATTGAGGATTGTGGATTGAGGATTGAATATTGAGGATGAAGGATTGAGGTTTGAGTACTGAGGATTGAAGATTGAGGATTGAGGATTGAGGATTGAGGATTGAAGATTGTGTCTTGAGGATTGAATATTGAGGATTGAGGATTGAGGATTGAGGATTGAGGTTTGAGGATTTAGGATTGAAGATTGCGGATTGATGATTGAGGATTGAGGATTGAGGATTGAGGATTGAGGATTGAGGATTGAAGATTGAGTATTGAGGATTGAGGACTGAGGATTGAGGAACGAGGATTGAGGATTGAGGATGTGGGCTGAGCGTTGAGGATTGAGGTTTGTGGACTGAGGACTTAGGATTGAGGATTGAGGATTGAGGATTGAGGATTGAGGATTGAGGATTGAGGATTGAGGATTGAGGATTGAGGATTGAGGATTGAGGATTGAGGATTGAGGATTGAGGATTGAGGATTGAGGATTGAGGTTTGAGGATTGAGGATTGTGGATTGAGGATTGAATATTGAGGATGAAGGATTGAGGTTTGAGTACTGAGGATTGAAGATTGAGGATTGAGGATTGAGGATTGAGTATTGAGGATTGAGGATTGAGGATTGAGGATTGAAGATTGTGTCTTGAGGATTGAAGATTGAGGATTGAGGATTGAGGATTGAGGATTGAGGTTTGAGGATTTAGGACAGAAAATTGCGGATTGATGATTGAGTATTGAGGATTGAGGATTGAGGATTGAGGATTGAGGATTGAAGATTGAGTATTGAGGATTGAGGATTGAGGATTGAGGAACGAGGATTGAACATTGAGGATTGGGTATCGCGGATTGAACATTGAGGATTGAGGATTGAGGATTGAGGATTGAGGATTGAGGATTGAGGATTGAGGATTGAGGATTGAGGATTGAGGATTGAGGATTGAGGATTGAAAATTGAGGATTGGGTACTGAGGATTGAAGAATGACGATTGAGGATAGAGGATTGATGATTGAGGATTGAGGATTGAGTATTGAAGATTGAGTATTGAGGATTGAATGCTGACGATTGAGGATTGAGGATTGAGGATTGAGTATTGAGGATTGAGGATTGAAGATTCAGTATTGAGGATTGAAGGTTGAGGATTGTGGATTGAGGATAGAGGATTGAGCATTGAGGATTGAAGATAGAGTATTGAGGATTGAATATTGAGGATTGAGGATTGAGGATTGAACATTGAGGACTGAGTGTTGAGAGTTGAGTGATGAGAATTGATGTTTGTGGATAGAGATTTGAAGATTGCAGATTGAGTATTGAGTATTGAAAACTGTGGATTGAGGATATTCTATTGAGGATTGAGTATTGACAACTGATCGCTGAGGACTCTGGCTGAAGGTTGAGCATTCAGGATTGAGGATTCAGGATTGATGTTTGAGGACTGAGGATTGAGGATTGAGGGTTGAGGATTGAGGATTGAGGATTCAAGATTGAGGATTGGGTATTGAGGATTGAACATTGAGGATTGAGGTATGAGGATTGAGGATTGAGGATTGAGGATTGAAGATTGAATATTGATGATTGAAGATTGAGGATTGAGGATTGAGGGTTGTGGATTGAGGACGAGGACTGAGGGTTGAGTATTGATGTTTGAAGTATGAGGATTGAGGATTCAGGATTGAGAATTGTGGATTGAGGATTAAGAATTGAAGATTGAGGATTCGGTATTGAGGATTGAAGAATGAGGATTGAGGATTGAGAATGGAGGATTGAGTATTGAGGATTGAAGATTAAGTATTGAGGATAAGAGGATTGAAGATTGAGTAGTGAGGATTGAAGATTGAGGATTGAGAAATGAGGATTGAGGATTGACGATGAGGGCTGAGGGTTCATGATTGAGGTTTGAGGACTGAGGACTGAGGATTGAGGATTGAGAATTGAGGATTGAGGATTGGGGACTGAGTGTTGACGGTTGTGTGATAAGAATTGATGTTTGTGGATAGAGGTTTGAAGATTGCAGATTGAGTATTGAGTATTGAAAACTGTGAATTGAGGATATTCTATTGAGGATTGAGGATTGACAACTGATTGTTGAGGACTGAGGGCCGTAGATTGTGAATTCAGGATTGAGGATTCAGAATTGAGGTTTGAGGACTGAGGATTGAGGATTGAAGATTGAGTATTCAGGATTGAAGATTGAGGATTGAGGATTGAGGATTGAGGATTGAGGATTGAGGATGAGGGCCGAGGGTCCAGGATTGAGGTTTGAGGACTGAGGACTGAGGATTGAGGATTGAGAATTGAGAATTGAGGATTGAGGATTGAAGATTGAGGATTGGGTATTGAGGATTGAAGAATGAGGATTGAGGATTGAGGATTGAGGATTGAGGATTGAAGATTGAGAATTGAGGATTGAAGACTGGCGATTGAGGATTGAGGATTGAGGATTGAGTATTGAGGATTGAGGATTGAACATTGAGTATTGAGGATTGAAGATTAAGGATTGAGGATTGAGGATTGAGGATTGAGGATGAGGGCTGAGGTTTGAGGATTGAGGTTTGAGGACTGAGGACTGAGGATTGAGGGTTGAGAATTGAGGATTGAGGATTGAGGATTGAGGAATGGGGATTGAGGATTGAGGATTGAAGATTGAGTATTGAGGATTGAAGCCCGACGATTGAGGATTGGGGATTGAGAATTGAGGATTGAGGATTGAGGATTGAGGATTGAGGGTTGAGGATTGAGGATTGAGGATTGTGGATTGAGGATTGAATATTGAGGATGAAGGATTGAGGTTTGAGTACTGAGGATTGAAGATTGAGGATTGAGGATTGAGGATTGAGGATTGAAGATTGTGTCTTGAGGATTGAATATTGAGGATTGAGGATTGAGGATTGAGGATTGATGTTTGAGGATTTAGGATTGAAGATTGCGGATTGATGATTGAGGATTGAGGATTGAGGATTGAGGATTGAGGATTGAGGATTGAAGATTGAGTATTGAGGATTGAGGATTGAGGATTGAGGAACGAGGATTGAGGATTGAGGATGTAGGCTGAGCGTTGAGGGTTGAGGTTTGTGGACTGAGGACTTAGGATTGAGGATTGAGGATTGAGGATTGAGGATTGAGGATTGAGGATTGAGGATTGAGGATTGAGGATTGAGGATTGAGGATTGAGGATTGAGGATTGAGGATTGAGGTTTGAGGATTGAGGATTGTGGATTGAGGATTGAATATTGAGGATGAAGGATTGAGGTTTGAGTACTGAGGATTGAAGATTGAGGATTGAGGATTGAGGATTGAGTATTGAGGATTGAGGATTGAGGATTGAGGATTGAAGATTGTGTCTTGAGGATTGAAGATTGAGGATTGAGGATTGAGGATTGAGGATTGAGGTTTGAGGATTTAGGATTGAAGATTGCGGATTGATGATTGATGATTGAGGATTGAGGATTGAGGATTGAAGGTTGAGGATTGGGTATTGCGGATTGAACATTGAGGATTGAAGATTGAGGATTGAGGATTGAGGATTGAGGATTGAAGATTCAGTATTGAGGATTGAAGATTGAGAATTGAGGATTGAGGATTGAACATTGAGGACTGATCGTTCTGAGTTGAGTGATGAGAATTGTTGATTGTGGATAGAGATTTGAAGATGGGAGATTGAGTATTGAGTATTGAAAACTGTGAATTGAGGATATTCTATTGGGGATTGAGGATTGACAACTGATTGTTGAGGACTGAGGGCTGAAGATTGAGGATGCAGAATTGAGGATTCATAATTGAGGTTTGAGGACTGAGGATTGAGGATTGAAGATTGAGTATTGGGGATTGAAGATTAAGGATTGAGGATAGAGGATTGAGGATTGAGGATGAGGGCTGAGGTTTGAGGATTGAGGTTTGAGGACTGAGGACTGAGGATTGAGGGTTGAGAATTGAGGATTGAGGATTGAGGATTGAGGAATGAGGATTGAGGATTGAGGATTGAAGATTGAGTATTGAGGATTGGGGATTGAGGATTGAGGAACGAGGATTGAGGATTGAGGATGTGGGCTGAGCGTTGAGGATTGAGGTTTGTGGACTGAGGACTTAGGATTGATGATTGAGGATTGAGGATTGAGGATTGAGGATTGAGGATTGAGGATTGAGGATTGAGGATTGAGGATTGAGGATTGAGGATTGAGGATTGAGGATTGAGGATTGAGGATTGAGGATTGAGGATTGAGGATTGAGGATTGAGGATTGAGGATTGAGGATTGAAAATTGAGGATTGGGTATTGAGGAATGAAGAATGACGATTGAGGATTGAGGATTGAGGATTGAGGATTGAGGATTGAGGATTGAGGATTGAGGATTGAGGATTGAGGATTGAAGATTGAGTATAGAGGATTGAAGGTTGAGGATTGAGCATTGAGGATTGAGGATTGAGGATTGAAGATTGAGGATTGGGGATTGAGGATTGAAGATTGAGGATTCAGGATTGAGGATTCAGAATTGAGGTTTGAGGACTGAGGATTGAGGATTGAAGATTGAGTATTGAGTATTGAGGATTGAGGATTGATGATTGAGGATTGAGGATTGAGGATGAGGGCTGAGGCTTGAGGATTGAGGTTTGAGGTCTGAGAACTGAGGATTGAGGATTGAGGATTGAGGATTGAGGATTGAGGATTGAGGATTGAGGATGGAGGATTGAGGATTGAGGATTGAGGATTGAGGATTGAGGATTGAGGATTGAGGATTGAGGATTGAGGATTGAGGATTGAGGATTGAGGATTGAGGATTGAAAATTGAGGATTGGGTATTGAGGATCGAAGAATGACGACTGAGGATTGAGGATTAAGGATTGAGGATTGAGGATTGAGGATTGAGTATTGAAGATTGAGTATTGAGGATTGAATGCTGACGATTGAGGATTGAGGATTGAGGATTGAGTATTGAGGATTGAGCATTGAGGTTTGAAGATTGCAGATTGAGTATTGAGTATTGAAAACTGTGGATTGAGGATATTCAATTGAGGATTGAGTATTCACAACTGATCGCTGAGGACTCTGGCTGAAGGTTGAGCATTCAGGATTGAGGATTCAGGATTGATGTTTGAGGACTGAGGATTTAGGATTGAGGGTTGAGGATTGAGGATTGATGATTCAAGATTGAGGATTGGGTATTGAGGATTGAACATTGAGGATTGAGGGATGAGGATTGAGGATTGAGGATTGAGGATTGAAGATTGAATATTGATGATTGAAGATTGAGGATTGAGGATTGAGGGTTGTGGATTGAGGACGAGGACTGAGGGTTGAGTATTGATGTTTGAAGTATGAGGATTGAGGATTCAGGATTGAGAATTGTGGATTGAGGATTAAGGATTGAAGATTGAAGATTCGGTATTGAGGATTGAAGAATGAGGATTGAGGATTGAGAATGGAGGATTGAGTATTGAGGATTGAAGATTAAGTATTGAGGATTGAGGATTGAGGATTGAGGATTGAGGATTGAGGATTGAGGATTGAGGATTCAGGATTGAGGATTGAGGATTGAGGATTGAGGATTGAGGATTGAGGATTGAGGATTGAGGATTGAAAATTGAGGATTGGGTATTGAGGAATGAAGAATGACGATTGAGGATTGAGGATTGAGGATTGAGGATTGAGGATTGAGGATTGAGGATTGAAGATTGAGTATAGAGGATTGAAGGTTGAGGATTGAGCATTGAGGATTGAGGATTGAGGATTGAAGATTGAGGATTGGGGATTGAGGATTGAAGATTGAGGATTCAGGATTGAGGATTCAGAATTGAGGTTTGAGGACTGAGGATTGAGGATTGAAGATTGAGTATTGAGTATTGAGGATTGAGGATTGATGATTGAGGATTGAGGATTGAGGATGAGGGCTGAGGCTTGAGGATTGAGGTTTGAGGTCTGAGAACTGAGGATTGAGGATTGAGGATTGAGGATTGAGGATTGAGGATTGAGGATGGAGGATTGAGGATTGAGGATTGAGGATTGAGGATTGAGGATTGAGGATTGAGGATTGAGGATTGAGGATTGAGGATTGAGGATTGAGGATTGAGGATTGAGGATTGAGGATTGAGGATTGAAAATTGAGGATTGGGTATTGAGGATCGAAGAATGACGACTGAGGATTGAGGATTAAGGATTGAGGATTGAGGATTGAGGATTGAGTATTGAAGATTGAGTATTGAGGATTGAATGCTGACGATTGAGGATTGAGGATTGAGGATTGAGTATTGAGGATTGAGCATTGAGGTTTGAAGATTGCAGATTGAGTATTGAGTATTGAAAACTGTGGATTGAGGATATTCAATTGAGGATTGAGTATTCACAACTGATCGCTGAGGACTCTGGCTGAAGGTTGAGCATTCAGGATTGAGGATTCAGGATTGATGTTTGAGGACTGAGGATTTAGGATTGAGGGTTGAGGATTGAGGATTGATGATTCAAGATTGAGGATTGGGTATTGAGGATTGAACATTGAGGATTGAGGGATGAGGATTGAGGATTGAGGATTGAGGATTGAAGATTGAATATTGATGATTGAAGATTGAGGATTGAGGATTGAGGGTTGTGGATTGAGGACGAGGACTGAGGGTTGAGTATTGATGTTTGAAGTATGAGGATTGAGGATTCAGGATTGAGAATTGTGGATTGAGGATTAAGGATTGAAGATTGAAGATTCGGTATTGAGGATTGAAGAATGAGGATTGAGGATTGAGAATGGAGGATTGAGTATTGAGGATTGAAGATTAAGTATTGAGGATTGAGGATTGAGGATTGAGGATTGAGGATGGAGGATTGAGGATTGAGGATTGAGGATTGAGGATTGAGGATTGAGGATTGAGGATTGAGGATTGAGGATTGAGGATTGAGGATTGGGGATTGAGGATTGAGGATTGAGGATTGAGGATTGAGGATTGAAAATTGAGGATTGGGTATTGAGGATCGAAGAATGACGACCGAGGATTGAGGATTGAGGATTGAGGATTGAGGATTGAGTATTGAAGATTGAGTATTGAGGATTGAATGCTGACGATTGAGGATTGAGGATTGAGGATTGAGTATTGAGGATTGACGATTGAAGATTCAGTATTGAGGATTGAAGGTTGAGGATTGTGGATTGAGGATTGAGGATTGAGCATTGAGGTTTGAAGATTGCAGATTGAGTATTGAGTATTGAAAACTGTGGATTGAGGATATTCTATTGAGGATTGAGTATTCACAACTGATCGCTGAGGACTCTGGCTGAAGGTTGAGCATTCAGGATTGAGGATTCAGGATTGATGTTTGAGGACTGAGGATTGAGGATTGAGGGTTGAGGATTGAGGATTGATGATTCAAGATTGAGGATTGGGTATTATGGATTGAACATTGAGGATTGAGGGATGAGGATTGAGGATTGAGGATTGAGGATTGAAGATTGAATATTGATGATTGAAGATTGAGGATTGTGGATTGAGGGTTGTGGATTGAGGACGAGGACTGAGGGTTGAGTATTGATGTTTGAAGTATGAGGATTGAGGATTCAGGATTGAGAATTGTGGATTGAGGATTAAGGATTGAAGATTGAAGATTCGGTATTGAGGATTGAAGAATGAGGATTGAGGATTGAGAATGGAGGATTGAGTATTGAGGATTGAAGATTAAGTATTGAGGATTGAGGATTGAAGATTGAGTAGTGAGGATTGAAGATTGAGGATTGAGAAATGAGGATTGAGGATTGACGATGAGGGCTGAGGGTTCAGGATTGAGGTTTGAGGACTGAGGACTGAGGATTGAGGATTGAGAATTGAGGATTGAGGATTGGGGACTGAGTGTTGACGGTTGTGTGATCAGAATTGATGTTTGTGGATAGAGGTTTGAAGATTGCAGATTGAGTATTGAGTATTGAAAACTGTGAATTGAGGATATTCTATTGAGGATTGAGGATTGACAACTGATTGTTGAGGACTGAGGGCCGTAGATTGTGAATTCAGGATTGAGGATTCAGAATTGAGGTTTGAGGACTGAGGATTGAGGATTGAAGATTGAGTATTCAGGATTGAAGATTGAGGATTGAGGATTGAGGATTGAGGATTGAGGATTGAGGATGAGGGCTGAGGGTCGAGGATTGAGGTTTGAGGACTGAGGACTGAGGATTGAGGATTGAGAATTGGGAATTGAGGATTGAGGATTGAAGATTGAGGATTGGGTATTGAGGATTGAAGAATGAGGATTGAGGATTGAGGATTGAGGATTGAGGATTGAAGATTGAGAATTGAGGATTGAAGACTGGCGATTGAGTATTGAGGATTGACGATTGAGTATTGAGGATTGAGGATTGAACATTGAGTATTGAGGATTGAAGATTAAGGATTGAGGATTGAGGATTGAGGATTGAGGATGAGGGCTGAGGTTTGAGGATTGAGGTTTGAGGACTGAGGACTGAGGATTGAGGGTTGAGAATTGAGGATTGAGGATTGAGGATTGAGGAATGAGGATTGAGGATTGAGGATTGAAGATTGAGTATTGAGGATTGAAGCCCGACGATTGAGGATTGGGGATTGAGAATTGAGGATTGAGGATTGAGGATTGAGGATTGAGGGTTGAGGATTGAGGATTGAGGATTGTGGATTGAGGATTGAATATTGAGGATGAAGGATTGAGGTTTGAGTACTGAGGATTGAAGATTGAGGATTGAGGATTGAGGATTGAGGATTGAAGATTGTGTCTTGAGGATTGAATATTGAGGATTGAGGATTGAGGATTGAGGATTGAGGTTTGAGGATTTAGGATTGAAGATTGCGGATTGATGATTGAGGATTGAGGATTGAGGATTGAGGATTGAGGACTGAGGATTGAAGATTGAGTATTGAGGATTGAGGATTGAGGATTGAGGAACGAGGATTGAGGATTGAGGATGTGGGCTGAGCGTTGAGGATTGAGGTTTGTGGACTGAGGACTTAGGATTGAGGATTGAGGATTGAGGATTGAGGATTGAGGACTGAGGATTGAGGATTGAGGATTGAGGATTGAGGATTGAGGATTGAGGATTGAGGATTGAGGATTGAGGATTGAGGATTGAGGTTTGAGGATTGAGGATTGTGGATTGAGGATTGAATATTGAGGATGAAGGATTGAGGTTTGAGTACTGAGGATTGAAGATTGAGGATTGAGGATTGAGGATTGAGTATTGAGGATTGAGGATTGAGGATTGAGGATTGAAGATTGTGTCTTGAGGATTGAAGATTGAGGATTGAGTATTGAGGATTGAGGATTGAGGTTTGAGGATTTAGGATTGAAGATTGCGGATTGATGATTGAGGATTGAGGATTGAGGATTGAGGATTGAGGATTGAGGATTGAAGATTGAGTATTGAGGATTGAGGATTGAGGATTGAGGAACGAGGACTGAACATTGAGGATTGGGTATCGCGGATTGAACATTGAGGATTGAGGATTGAGGATTGAGGATTGAGGATTGAGGATTGAGGATTGAGGATTGAGGATTGAGGATTGAGGATTGAGGATTGAAAATTGAGGATTGGGTATTGAGGATTGAAGAATGACGATTGAGGATTGAGGATTGATGATTGAGGATTGAGGATTGAGTATTGAAGATTGAGTATTGAGGATTGAATGCTGACGATTGAGGATTGAGGATTGAGGATTGAGTATTGAGTATTGAGGATTGAGGATTGAAGATTCAGTATTGAGGATTGAAGGTTGAGGATTGTGGATTGAGGATAGAGGATTGAGCATTGAGGATTGAAGATAGAGTATTGAGGATTGTGGATTGAGGATTGAGGATTGAGGATTGAACATTGAGGACTGAGTGTTGAGAGTTGTGTGATGAGAATTGATGTTTGTGGATAGAGATTTGAAGATTGCAGATTGAGTATTGAGTATTGAAAACTGTGGATTGAGGATATTCTATTGAGGATTGAGTATTGACAACTGATTGCTGAGGACTCTGGCTGAAGGTTGAGCATTCAGGATTGAGGATTCAGGATTGATGTTTGAGGACTGAGGATTGAGGATTGAGGGTTGAGGATTGAGGATTGAGGATTCAAGATTGAGGATTGGGTATTGAGGATTGAACATTGAGAATTGAGGGATGAGGATTGAGGATTGAGGATTGAGGATTGAAGATTGAATATTGATGTTTGAAGTATGAGGATTGAGGATTCAGGATTGAGAATTGTGGATTGAGGATTAAGAATTGAAGATTGAGGATTCGGTATTGAGGACTGAAGAATGAGGATTGAGGATTGAGAATGGAGGATTGAGTATTGAGGATTGAAGATTAAGTATTGAGGATTGAGGATTAAAGATTGAGTAGTGAGGATTGAAGATTGAGGATTGAGAAATGAGGGTTGAGGATTGACGATGAGGGCTGAGGGTTCAGGATTGAGGTTTGAGGACTGAAGACTGAGGATTGAGGATTGAGATTTGAGGATTGAGGATTGGGGACTGAGTGTTGAGGGTTGAGTCATGAGAATTGATGTTTCTGGATAGAGATTTGAAGATTGCAGATTGAGTATTGAGAATTGAAAACTGTGAATTGATGATATTCTATTGCGGATTGAGAATTGACAACTGATTGTTGAAGACTGAGTTCTGAAGGTTGAAGATTCAGGATTGAGGATTCAGGTTTGAGGTTTGAGGACTGAGGATTGAGGATTGAGTATTGAGGATTGAGGATTGAGGATTGAGGATTGAGGATTGAGGATTGAGTATGAGGGCTGAGGTTTGAGGATTGAGGTTTGAGGACTGAGGACTGAGGATTGAGGGTTGAGAATTGAGGATTGAGGATTGAGGATTGAGGAATGAGGATTGAGGATTGAGGATTGAAGATTGAGTATTGAGGATTGAGGATTGAGGATTGAGGAACGAGGATTGAGGATTGAGGATGTGGGCTGAGCGTTGAGGATTGAGGTTTGTGGACTGAGGACTTAGGATTGAGGATTGAGGATTGAGGATTGAGGATTGAGGATTGAGGATTGACGATTGAGGATTGAGGATTGAGGATTGAGGATTGAGGATTGAGGATTGAGGATTGAGGATTGAGGATTGAGGATTGAGGATTGAGGATTGAGGATTGAAAATTGAGGATTGGGTATTGAGGATTGAAGAATGACGATTGAGGATTGAGGATTGAGGATTGAGTATTGAGGATTGAGGATTGTGGATTGAACATTGAGGACTGAGTGTTGAGGGTTGAGTGATGAGAATTGATTTTTGTGGATAGAGGTTAGAAGATTGCAGATTGAGTATTGAGTATTGAAAACTGTGGATTCAGGATATTCTATTGAGGATTGTGGATTGACAACTGATCGCTGAGGCCTCTGGCTGAAGGTTGAGGATTCAGGATTGAGGATTCAGGATTGATGTTTGAGGACTGAGGATTGAGGATTGAAGATTCAAGATTGAGGGTTGGGTATTGAGGATTGAACATTGAGGATTGAGGGATGAGGATAGAGGATTGAGGATTGAGGATTGAAGCCCGACGATTGAGGATTGGGGATTGAGGGTTGAGGATTGAGGATTGAGGATTGAGGATTGAGGATTGAGGATTGAGGATTGAGGATTGTGGATTGAGGATTGAATATTGAGGATGAAGGATTGAGGTTTGAGTACTGAGGATTGAAGATTGAGGATTGAGGATTGAGGATTGAGTATTGAGGATTGAGGATTGAGGATTGAGGATTGAAGATTGTGTCTTGAGGATTGAAGATTGAGGATTGAGGATTGAGGATTGAGGATTGAGGTTTGAGGATTGAGGATAAAAGATTGAGGATTGGTGATTGAGGATTGAGGATTGAGGATTGAGGATTGAGGATTGAGGATTGAAGATTGAGTATTGAGGACTGAGGATTGAGGATTGAGGAACGAGGATTGAGGATTGAGGATGTGGGCTGAGCGTTGAGGATTGAGGTTTGTGGACTGAGGACTTAGGAATGAGGATTGAGGATTGAGGATTGTGGATTGAGGATAGAGGATTGAGGATTGAGGATTGAGGATTGAGGATTGAGGATTGAGGATTGAGGATTGAGGGTTGTGGATTGAGGACGAGGACTGAGGGCTGAGTATTGATGTTGAAGTATGAGGATTGAGGATTCAGGATTGAGAATTGTGGATTGAGGATTGAGGATTGAAGATTTAGGATTCGGTATTGAGGATTGAGGAAGGAGGATTGAGGATTGATGATTGAGGATTGAGGATTGCAGATTGAGTATTGAGGATTGAGGATTGAGGATTGAGTATTGAGGATTGAGGATTGAAGATTGAGGATTGAGTATTGAGGATGAGGGCTGAGGCTTGAGGATTGAGGTTTGAGGTCTGAGAACTGAGGATTGAGGATTGAGAATTGAGGATTGAGGATTGAGGATTGAAGATTGAGGATTGGGTATTGAGGATTGAAGAATGAGGATTGAGGATTGAGAATGGAGGATTGAGTATTGAGGATTGAAGATTGAGTATTGAGGATTGAGGATTGAAGATTGAGTAGTGAGGATTGAAGATTGAGGATTGAGGACTGAGGATTGAGGATTGACGAAGAGGGCTGAGGGTTCAGGATTGAGGTTTGAGGACTGAGGACTGAGGATTGAGGATTGAGAATTGAGGATTGAGGATTGGGGACTGAGTGTTGACGGTTGAGTGATGAGAATTGATGTTTGTGGATAGAGGTTTGAAGATTGCAGATTGAGTATTGAGTATTGAAAACTCTGAATTGAGGATATTCTATTGAGGATTGAGGATTGACAACTGATTGTTGAGGACTGAGGGCCGTAGATAGAGAATTCAGGATTGAGGATTCAGAATTGAGGTTTGAGGACTGAGGATTGAGGATTGAAGATTGAGTATTCAGGATTGAAGATTGAGGATTGAGGATTGAGGATTGAGGATTGAGGATTGAGGATGAGGGCCGAGGGTCGAGGATTGAGGTTTGAGGACTGAGGACTGAGGATTGAGGATTGAGAATTGAGAATTGAGGATTGAGGATTGAAGATTGAGGATTGGGTATTGAGGATTGAAGAATGAGGATTGAGGATTGAGGATTGAGGATTGAGGATTGAGGATTGAAGATTGAGAATTGAGGATTGAAGACTGGCGATTGAGGATTGAGGATTGAGGATTGAGTATTGAGGATTGAGGATTGAACATTGAGTATTGAGGATTGAAGATTAAGGATTGAGGATTGAGGATTGAGGATTGAGGGTGAGGGCTGAGGTTTGAGGATTGAGGTTTGAGGACTGAGGACTGAGGATTGAGGGTTGAGAATTGAGGATTGAGGATTGAGGATTGAGGAATGAGGATTGAGGATTGAGGATTGAGTATTGAAGATTGAGTATTGAGGATTGAATGCTGACGATTGAGGATTGAGGATTGAGGATTGAGTATTGAGGATTGAGCATTGAGGTTTGAAGATTGCAGATTGAGTATTGAGTATTGAAAACTGAGGATTGAGGATATTCAATTGAGGATTGAGTATTCACAACTGATCGCTGAGGACTCTGGCTGAAGGTTGAGCATTCAGGATTGAGGATTCAGGATTGATGTTTGAGGACTGAGGATTTAGGATTGAGGGTTGAGGATTGAGGATTGATGATTCAAGATTGAGGATTGGGTATTGAGGATTGAACATTGAGGATTGAGGGATGAGGATTGAGGATTGAGGATTGAGGATTGAAGATTGAATATTGATGATTGAAGATTGAGGATTGAGGATTGAGGGTTGTGGATTGAGGACGAGGACTGAGGGTTGAGTATTGATGTTTGAAGTATGAGGATTGAGGATTCAGGATTGAGAATTGTGGATTGAGGATTAAGGATTGAAGATTGAAGATTCGGTATTGAGGATTGAAGAATGAGGATTGAGGATTGAGAATGGAGGATTGAGTATTGAGGATTGAAGATTAAGTATTGAGGATTGAGGATTGAGGATTGAGGATTGAGGATTGAGGATTGATGATTGAGGATTGGGGATTGAAGCTTGAGTATTGAGGATTGAAGATTGAGGATTGAGGATTCAGAATTGAGGATTGAGGATTGAAGATTGAGGATTGGGGATTGAGGATTGACGATTGAGTATTGTGTATTGAGTATTGAGTATTGAAGATTGAGGATTGAGGATTGAGGGTTGAGGATTCAGGACGAGGACTGACGGTTGAGGATTGAGGTTTGAGGATTGAGGATTGATGATTGAGGACTGAGGATTGAGGATTGAGTATTGAACATTGAGGATTGAAGATTGAGGACTGGGGATTGAGGATTGAAGACTGAGGATTAAGGATTGAGAATTGGAGATTGAGGACCTAGGATTGGAGATTGATCATTGAGGATTGAAGATTGAGGATTGAGGATTGAGGATTGAGAATTGAGAATTGAGGGTGAGGTCTGAGGGTTGTGGATTGAGGTTTGAGGAACGAGGATTGAGGATTGAGGATTGAGAACTGAGGATTGACGATTGAGTATTGAAGATTGTGGATTGATTACTGAGGATTGAGGATTGAGGATTGAGGATTGAGGACTGAGGATTGAGGGTTGAGAATTGAGGATAGATGATTGAGGATTGAGGCTTGAGGATTGAGGATTGAGGATTGAGGATTGAGGATTGAGGATTGAGGATTGAAGATTGAGGATTGGGTATTGCGGATTGAACATTGAGGATTGAGGATTGAGGATTGCGGATTGAGGACTGAAGATTGAATATTGTTGATTGAAGATTGAGGATTGAGTATTGATGGTTGTGGTTTGAGGACGAGGACTGAGGGTTGAGTATTGCTGTTTGAGGTCTGAGGATTGAGGATTGAGGATTTAGAGTTGAGGATTGAGGATTGAGGATTGAAGATTGAGGATTGGGTGTTGAGGATTGAAGAATGAGGATCGAGGATTGAGGATTGAGGATTGAGGATTGAAGACTGAGTATTGTGGATTGAGGATTGAGGATTGAGGATGAGGGCTGAGGTTTGAGGATTGAGGTTTGAGGACTGAGGACTGAGGATTGAGGGTTGAGAATTGAGGATTGAGGATTGAGGATTGAGGAATGAGGATTGAGGATTGAGGATTGAAGATTGAGTATTGAGGATTGAAGCCCGACGATTGAGGATTGGGGATTGAGGATTGAGGATTGAGGATTGAGGATTGAGGATTGAGGATTGAAGATTGTGTCTTGAGGATTGAAGATTGAGGATTGAGGATTGAGGATTGAGGATTGGGGTTTGAGGATTGAGGATAAAAGATTGAGGATTGATGATTGAGGATTGAGGATTGAGGATTGAGGATTGAGGATTGAGGATTGAAGATTGAGTATTGAGGATTGAGGATTGAGGATTGAGGAACGAGTATTGAGGATTGAGGATGTGGGCTGAGCGTTGAGGATTGAGGTTTGTGGACTGAGGACTTAGGAATGAGGATTGAGGATTGAGGATTGTGGATTGAGGATTGAGGATTGAGGATTGAGGATTGAGGATGGAGGATTGAGGATTGAGGATTGAGGATTGAGGATTGAGGATTGTGGATTGAGGATTGAGGATTGAGGATTGAGGATTGAGGATTGAGGATTGAGGATTGAGGATTGAAAATTGAGGATTGGGTATTGAGGATCGAAGAATGACGACTGAGGATTGAGGATTGAGGATTGAGGATTGACGATTGAGTATTGAAGATTGAGTATTGAGGATTGAATGCTGACGATTGAGGATTGAGGATTGAGGATTGAGTATTGAGGATTGACGATTGAAGATTCAGTATTGAGGATTGAAGGTTGAGGATTGAGGATTGAAGATTGAGGATTGGGGATTGAGGATTGAAGATTGAGGATTCAGGATTGAGGATTCAGAATTGAGGTTTGAGGACTGAGGATTGAGGATTGAAGATTGAGTATTGAGTATTGAGGATTGAGGATTGATGATTGAGGATTGAGGATTGAGGATGAGGGCTGAGGCTTGAGGATTGAGGTTTGAGGTCTGAGAACTGAGGATTGAGGATTGAGGATTGAGGATTGTGGATTGAGGATTGAGGATTGAGGATTGAGGATTGAGGATGGAGGATTGAGGATTGAGGATTGAGGATTGAGGATTGAGGATTGAGGATTGAGGATTGAGGATTGAGGATTGAGGATTGAGGATTGAGGATTGAGGATTGAGGATTGAGGATTGAGGATTGAAAATTGAGGATTGGGTATTGAGGATCGAAGAATGACGACTGAGGATTGAGGATTGAGGATTGAGGATTGAGGATTGAGTATTGAAGATTGAGTATTGAGGATTGAATGCTGACGATTGAGGATTGAGGATTGAGGATTGAGTATTGAGGATTGACGATTGAAGATTCAGTATTGAGGATTGAAGGTTGAGGATTGTGGATTGAGGATTGAGGATTGAGCATTGAGGTTTGAAGATTGCAGATTGAGTATTGAGTATTGAAAACTGTGGATTGAGGATATTCTATTGAGGATTGAGTATTCACAACTGATCGCTGAGGACTCTGGCTGAAGGTTGAGCATTCAGGATTGAGGATTCAGGATTGATGTTTGAGGACTGAGGATTGAGGATTGAGGGTTGAGGATTGAGGATTGAGTATTGAGGATTGAGCATTGAGGATTGAGGATTGAAGATTGTGTCTTGAGGATCGAAGATTGAGGATTGAGGATTGAGGATTGAGGATTGAGGTTTGAGGATTTAGGATTGAAGATTGCGGATTGATGATTGAGGATTGAGGATTGAGGATTGAGGATTGAGGATTGAGGATTGAAGATTGAGTATTGAGGATTGAGGATTGAGGATTGAGGAACGAGGACTGAACATTGAGGATTGGGTATCGCGGATTGAACATTGAGGATTGAGGATTGAGGATTGAGGATTGAGGATTGAGGATTGAGGATTGAGGATTGAGGATTGAGGATTGAGGATTGAGGATTGAGGATTGAAAATTGAGGATTGGGTATTGAGGATTGAAGAATGACGATTGAGGATTGAGGATTGATGATTGAGGATTGAGGATTGAGTATTGAAGATTGAGTATTGAGGATTGAATGCTGACGATTGAGGATTGAGGATTGAGGATTGAGTATTGAGTATTGAGGATTGAGGATTGAAGATTCAGTATTGAGGATTGAAGGTTGAGGATTGTGGATTGAGGATAGAGGATTGAGCATTGAGGATTGAAGATAGAGTATTGAGGATTGTGGATTGAGGATTGAGGATTGAGGATTGAACATTGAGGACTGAGTGTTGAGAGTTGAGTGATGAGAATTGATGTTTGTGGATAGAGATTTGAAGATTGCAGATTGAGTATTGAGTATTGAAAACTGTGGATTTAGGATATTCTATTGAGGATTGAGTATTGACAACTGATCGCTGAGGACTCTGGCTGAAGGTTGAGCATTCAGGATTGAGGATTCAGGATTGATGTTTGAGGACTGAGGATTGAGGATTGAGGGTTGAGGATTGAGGATTGAGGATTCAAGATTGAGGATTGGGTATTGAGGATTGAACATTGAGAATTGAGGGATGAGGATTGAGGATTGAGGATTGAGGATTGAAGATTGAATATTGATGATTGAAGGTTGAGGATTGAGGATTGAGGGTTGTGGATTGAGGACGAGTACTGAGGGTTGAGTATTGATGTTTGAAGTATGAGGATTGAGGATTCAGGATTGAGAATTGTGGATTGAGGATTAAGAATTGAAGATTGAGGATTCGGTATTGAGGACTGAAGAATGAGGATTGAGGATTGAGAATGGAGGATTGAGTATTGAGGATTGAAGATTAAGTATTGAGGATTGAGGATTAAAGATTGAGTAGTGAGGATTGAAGATTGAGGATTGAGAAATGAGGATTGAGGATTGACGATGAGGGCTGAGGGTTCAGGATTGAGGTTTGAGGACTGAAGACTGAGGATTGAGGATTGAGATTTGAGGATTGAGGATTGGGGACTGAGTGTTGTGGGTTGAGTCATGAGAATTGATGTTTCTGGATAGAGATTTGAAGATTGCAGATTGAGTATTGAGAATTGAAAACTGTGAATTGATGATATTCTATTGCGGATTGAGAATTGACAACTGATTGTTGAAGACTGAGGTCTGAAGGTTGAAGATTCAGGATTGAGGATTCAGGTTTGAGGTTTGAGGACTGAGGATTGAGGATTGAGTATTGAGGATTGAGGATTGAGGATTGAGGATTGAGGATTGAGGATTGAGTATGAGGGCTGAGGTTTGAGGATTGAGGTTTGAGGACTGAGGACTGAGGATTGAGGGTTGAGAATTGAGGATTGAGGATTGAGGATTGAGGAATGAGGATTGAGGATTGAGGATTGAAGATTGAGTATTGAGGATTGAGGATTGAGGATTGAGGAACGAGGATTGAGGATTGAGGATGTGGGCTGAGCGTTGAGGATTGAGGTTTGTGGACTGAGGACTTAGGATTGAGGATTGAGGATTGAGGATTGAGGATTGAGGATTGAGGATTGACGATTGAGGATTGAGGATTGAGGATTGAGGATTGAGGATTGAGGATTGAGGATTGAGGATTGAGGATTGAGGATTGAGGATTGAGGATTGAGGATTGAAAATTGAGGATTGGGTATTGAGGATTGAAGAATGACGATTGAGGATTGAGGATTGAGGATTGAGTATTGAGGATTGAGGATTGTGGATTGAACATTGAGGACTGAGTGTTGAGGGTTGAGTGATGAGAATTGATTTTTGTGGATAGAGGTTAGAAGATTGCAGATTGAGTATTGAGTATTGAAAACTGTGGATTCAGGATATTCTATTAAGGATTGTGGATTGACAACTGATCGCTGAGGCCTCTGGCTGAAGGTTGAGGATTCAGGATTGAGGATTCAGGATTGATGTTTGAGGACTGAGGATTGAGGATTGAAGATTCAAGATTGAGGGTTGGTTATTGAGGATTGAACATTGAGGATTGAGGGATGAGGATAGAGGATTGAGGATTGAGGATTGAAGCCCGACGATTGAGGATTGGGGATTGAGGGTTGAGGATTGAGGATTGAGGATTGAGGATTGAGGATTGAGGATTGAGGATTGAGGATTGTGGATTGAGGATTGAATATTGAGGATGAAGGATTGAGGTTTGAGTACTGAGGATTGAAGATTGAGGATTGAGGATTGAGGATTGAGTATTGAGGATTGAGGATTGAGGATTGAGGATTGAAGATTGTGTCTTGAGGATTGAAGATTGAGGATTGAGGATTGAGGATTGAGGATTGAGGTTTGAGGATTGAGGATAAAAGATTGAGGATTGGTGATTGAGGATTGAGGATTGAGGATTGAGGATTGAGGATTGAGAATTGAAGATTGAGTATTGAGGACTGAGGATTGAGGATTGAGGAACGAGGATTGAGGATTGAGGATGTGGGCTGAGCGTTGAGGATTGAGGTTTGTGGACTGAGGACTTAGGAATGAGGATTGAGGATTGAGGATTGTGGATTGAGGATAGAGGATTGAGGATTGAGGATTGAGGATTGAGGATTGAGGATTGAGGATTGAGGATTGAGGGTTGTGGATTGAGGACGAGGACTGAGGGCTGAGTATTGATGTTGAAGTATGAGGATTGAGGATTCAGGATTGAGAATTGTGGATTGAGGATTGAGGATTGAAGATTTAGGATTCGGTATTGAGGATTGAGGAAGGAGGATTGAGGATTGATGATTGAGGATTGAGGATTGCAGATTGAGTATTGAGGATTGAGGATTGAGGATTGAGGATTGAGGATTGAGGATTGAGGATTGAGAATTGAGGATTGAAGATTGAGTATAGAGGATTGAAGATTGAGGATTGAGCATTGAGGATTGAGGATTGAGGATTGAAGATCGAGGATTGGGGATTGAGGATTGAAGATTGAGGATTCAGGATTGAGGATTCAGAATTGAGGTTTGAGGACTGAGGATTGAGGATTGAAGATTGAGTATTGAGTATTGAGGATTGAGGATTGAAGATTGAGGATTGAGTATTGAGGATGAGGGCTGAGGCTTGAGGATTGAGGTTTGAGGTCTGAGAACTGAGGATTGAGGATTGAGGATTGAGAATTGAGGATTGAGGATTGAGGATTGAAGATTGAGGATTGGGTATTGAGGATTGAAGAATGAGGATTGAGGATTGAGAATGGAGGATTGAGTATTGAGGATTGAAGATTGAGTATTGAGGATTGAGGATTGAAGATTGAGTAGTGAGGATTGAAGATTGAGGATTGAGGACTGAGGATTGAGGATTGACGATGAGGGCTGAGGGTTCAGGATTGAGGTTTGAGGACTGAGGACTGAGGATTGAGGATTGAGAATTGAGGATTGAGGATTGGGGACTGAGTGTTGACGGTTGAGTGATGAGAATTGATGTTTGTGGATAGAGGTTTGAAGATTGCAGATTGAGTATTGAGTATTGAAAACTGTGAATTGAGGATATTCTATTGAGGATTGAGGATTGACAACTGATTGTTGAGGACTGAGGGCCGTAGATAGAGAATTCAGGATTGAGGATTCAGAATTGAGGTTTGAGGACTGAGGATTGAAGATTGAAGATTGAGTATCCAGGATTGAAGATTGAGGATTGAGGATTGAGGATTGAGGATTGAGGATTGAGGATTGAGGATTGAGGATTGAAGATTCAGTATTGAGGATTGAAGATTGAGAATTGAGGATTGAGGATTGAACATTGAGGACTGAGCGTTCTGAGTTGAGTGATGAGAATTGTTGATTGTGGATAGAGATTTGAAGGTGGCAGATTGAGTATTGAGTATTGAAAACTGTGAATTGAGGATATTCTATTGGGGATTGAGGATTGACAACTGATTGTTGAGGACTGAGGGCTGAAGATTGAGGATGCAGAATTGAGGATTCATAATTGAGGTTTGAGGACTGAGGATTGAGGATTGAAGATTGAGTATTGAGGATTGAAAATTAAGGATTGCGGATTGAGGATTGAGGATTGAGTATGAGGGCTGAGGTTTGAGGATTGAGGTTTGAGGACTGAGGACTGAGGATTGAGGGTTGAGAATTGAGGATTGAGGATTGAGGATTGAGGAATGAGGATTGAGGATTGAGGATTGAAGATTGAGTATTGAGGATTGAAGCCCGACGATTGAGGATTGGGGATTGAGGATTGAGGATTGAGGATTGAGGATTGAGGATTGAGGATTGAGGGTTGAGGATTGAGGATTGTGGATTGAGGATTGAATATTGAGGATGAAGGATTGAGGTTTGAGTACTGAGGATTGAAGATTGAGGATTCAGGATTGAGGATTGAGTATTGAGGATTGATGATTGAGGATTGAGGATTGAGGATTGAAGATTGTGTCTTGAGGATTGAAGATTGAGGATTGAGTATTGAGGATTGAGGATTGAGGTTTGAGGATTGAGGATTGAAGATTGCGGATTGATGATTGAGGATTGAGGATTGAGGATTGAGGATTGAGGATTGAGGATTGAAGATTGAGTATTGAGGATTGAGGATTGAGGATTGAGGAACGAGGATTGAGGATTGAGGATGTGGGCTGAGGTTTGAGTATTGAGGTTTGAGGACTGAGGACTGAGGATCGAGGGTTGAGAATTGAGGATTGAAGACTGAGTATTGTGGATTGAGGATTGAGGATTGAGGATTGAGGGTTGAGAATTGAGGATTGAGGATTGAGGATTGAGGAATGAGGATTGAGGATTGAGGATTGAAGATTGAGTATTGAGGATTGAAGCCCGACGATTGAGGATTGGGGATTGAGGATTGAGGATTGAGGATTGAGGATTGAGGATTGAGGATTGAGGGTTGAGGATTGAGGATTGTGGATTGAGGATTGAATATTGAGGATGAAGGATTGAGGTTTGAGTAATGAGGATTGAAGATTGAGGATTCAGGATTGAGGATTGAGTATTGAGGATTGATGATTGTGGATTGAGGATTGAGGATTGAGCATTGAGGTTTGAAGATTGCAGATTGAGTATTGAGTATTGAAAACTGTGAATTGAGGATATTCCTTTGAGGATTGAGGATAGACAACTGATTGTTGAGGACTGAGGGCCGTAGATTGAGAATTCAGTGTTGAGGATTCAGAATTGAGGTTTGAGGACTGAGGATTGAGGATTGAAGATTGAGTATTGAGGATTGAAGATTGAGGATTGAGGATTAGGATTGAGGATTGAGGATTGAGGATTGAGGATTGAGGATTGAGGATTGGGTATCGCGGATAGAACATTGAGGATTGAGGATTGAGGATTGAGTATTGAGGATTGAGGACTGAAGATTGTATATTGATGATTGAAGATTGAGGATCGAGGATTGAGGGTTGTGGATTGAGGACGAGGTCTGAGGGTTGAGTATTGATGTCTGAGGTCTGAGGATCGAGGATTGAGGATTGAGAATTGAGGATTGAGGATTGAGGATTGAAGATTGAGGATTGGGTATTGAGGATTGAAGAATGAGGATTGAGGATTGAGGATTGAGGATTGAGTATTGAAGACTGAGTATTGAGGATTGAAGAATGACGATTGAGGATTGAGGATTGAGGATTGAGTATTGAGGATTGAGGATTGAGGATTGAGGATTGAGGATTGAGGATTGAGGATTGAACATTGAGGACTGAGTGTTGAGGGTCGAGTGATGAGAATTGATGTTTGTGGATAGAGGTTGGAAGATTGCAGATTGAGTATTGAGTATTGAAAACTGTGGATTGAGGATATTCTATTGAGGATTGTGGATTGACAACTGATCGCTGAGGACTCTGGCTGAAGGTTGAGGATTCAGGATTGAGGATTGAGGATTGATGTTTGAGGACTGAGGATTGAGGATTGAGGGTTGAGGATTGAGAATTGTGGATTGAGGATTGAGGATTGAAGATTGAGGATTCGATATTGAGGATTGAGGGATGAGGATAGAGGATTGAGGATTGAGGATTGAAGATTGAATATTGAAGATTGAAGATTGAGGATTGAGGATTGAGGGTTGTGGATTGAGGACGAGGACTGAGGGT
Organism: Calliopsis andreniformis; assembly: GCF_051401765.1. Lineage (NCBI taxonomy): Eukaryota > Metazoa > Arthropoda > Insecta > Hymenoptera > Andrenidae > Calliopsis > Calliopsis andreniformis. The sequence goes on along the minus strand of NW_027480545.1, from coordinate 1,387,693 downwards.
TGAGTATTGATGTTTGAAGTATGAGGATTGAGGATTCAGGATTGAGAATTGTGGATTGAGGATTGAGGATTGAAGATTGAGGATTCGGTATTGAGGATTGAGGAATGAGGATTGAGGACTGAGGACTGAGGATTGAGGATTGAGGATTGAAGGTTGAGTATCGAGGATTGAAGATTGGGGGTTGAGGATTGAGGATTGAGGATTGAGGATTGAAGATTGAGGATTGGGGACTGAGTGTTGAGGGTTGAGTGATGAGAATTGATGTTTGTGGATAGATATTTGAAGGTTGCAGATTGAGTATTGAGTATTGAAAACTGTGAATTGATGATATTCTATTGAGGATTGAGAATTGACAACTGATTGTTGAAGACTGAGGTCTGAAGGTTGAAGATTCAGGATTCAGGATTCAGGTTTGAGGTTTGAGGACTGAGGATTGAGGATTGAGGATTGAGGATTGAAGATTGAGGATTGGGTATTGCGGATTGAACATTGAGGATTGAGGATTGAGGATTGAGGATTGAGGATTGAGGACTGAAGATTGAATATTGTTGATTGAAGATTGAGAATTGAGTATTGATGGTTGTGGTTTGAGGACGAGGACTGAGGGTTGAGTATTGCTGTTTGAGGTCTGAGGATTGAGGATTGAGGATTTAGAGTTGAGGATTGAGGATTGAGGATTGAAGATTGAGGATTGGGTGTTGAGGATTGAAGAATGAGGATCGAGGATTGAGGATTGAGGATTGAGGATTGAAGTCTGAGTATTGTGGATTGAGGATTGAGGATTGAGGATTGATGATTGTGGATTGAGGATTGAGGATTGAGGATTGAAGATTGAGTATTGAGGATTGAAGATTGAGGATTGAGGATTGAGGATTGAGGATTGAGGATTGAAGATTGGGGATTGGGGATTGAGGATTGACGATTGAGGATTGAGTATTCATTATTGACGATTGAAGATTGAGGATTGAGGATTGAGGGTTGAGGATTGAGGACGAGGACTGACGGTTGAGGATTGAGGTTTGAGGATTGAGGATTGAGGATTGAGGACTGAGGATTGAGGATTGAGGATTGAGCATTGAGGACTGGAGATTGAGGACTGGGGATTGAGGATTGAAGATTGAGGATTAAGGATTGAGAATTGGAGATTGAGGATCTAGGATTGGAGATTGATCATTGAGGATTGAAGATTGTGGATTGAGGATTGAGGTTTGAGAATTGAGAATTGAGGGTGAGGACTGAGGGTTGAGGATTGAGGTTTGAGGGACGAGGAATGTGGATTGAGGATTGAGGACTGAGGATTGACGATTGAGGATTGAAGATTGAGGACTGGGGATTGAGGATTGAAGATTGAGGATTGGGTATTGAGGATTGAAGAATGAGGATCGAGGATTGAGGATTGAGGATTGAGGATTGAAGACTGAGTATTGAGGATTGAGGATTGAGGGTTGAGGATTGAGGATTGAGGATTGAGGATTGAGGATTGAGGATTGAAGATTGAGTATTGAGGATTCAAGATTGAGGATTGAGGATTGAGGATTGAGGATTGAAGATTGAGGATTGGGGAATGAGGATTGACGATTGAGTATCGTGTATTGAGGATTGAGGTTTGAGGATTGAAGATTGAGGCTTGAGGATTGAGGATTGAGGATTGAAGATTGAGGATTGAGGATTGAGGATTGAAGACTGAGTATTGAGGATTGAGGATTGAGGATCGAGGATTGAGGATTGAGGATTGAGAATTGAGGATGGAGGATTGGATATTGAGTATTGAGGATTGAAGATTGAGCATTGGGGACTGAGGATTGAGGACTGGGGATTGAGGATTGAAGATTGAGAATTAAGGATTGAGAATTGGTGATTGAGGTTTTAGGATTGGAGATTGACTATTGAGGATTGAATATTGAGGATTGAGGATTGAGGATTGAGAATTGACAACTGATTGTCGAAGACTGAGGTCTGAAGGTTGAGGATTCAGGATTGAGGATTCAGGTTTGAGGTTTGAGGACTGAGGATTGAGGATTGAGGATTTATGATTGAGGATTGAGGATTGAGGATTGAGGATTGAAGATTGAGGATTGGGTATTGCGGATTGAACATTGAGGATTGAGTATTGAGGATTGAGGATTGAGGATTGAGGATTGAGGATTGAACATTGAGGACTGAGTGTTGAGGGTCGAGTGATGAGAAGTGATGTTTGTGGATAGAGGTTTGAAGATTGCAGATTGAGTATTGAGTATTGAAAACTGTGGATCGAGGATATTCTATTGAGGATTGTGGATTGACAACTGATCGCTGAGGACTCTGGCTGAAGGTTGAGGATTCAGGATTGAGGATTCAGGATTGATGTTTGAGGACTGAGGATTGAGGATTGAGGGTTGAGGATTGAGAATTGTGGATTGAGGATTGAGGATTGAAGATTGAGGATTCGATATTGAGGATTGAGGGATGAGGATAGAGGATTGAGGATTGAGGATTGAAGATTGAATATTGATGATTGAAGATTGAGGATTGAGGACTGAGAATTGAGGATTGAGGATTGAGGATTGAAGATTGAGTAATGAGGATTGAAGATTGAGGATTGAGGATTGAGGATTGAGGATTGGGGATTGAAGATTGAGGATTGGGGATTCTGGATTGAAGATTGAGGATTCAGGTTTGTGGATTCAGAATTGAGGTTTGAGGACTGAGGATTGAGGATTGAAGATTGAGTATTGAGGATTGAAAATTGAGGATTGGGTATTGAGGATTGAAGAATGACGATTGAGGATTGAGGATTGAGGATTGAGTATTGAGGATTGAGGATTGAGGATTGAGGATTGAGGATTGAGGATTGAGGATTGAACATTGAGGACTGAGTGTTGAGGGTCGAGTGATGAGAAGTGATGTTTGTGGATAGAGGTTTGAAGATTGCAGATTGAGTATTGAGTATTGAAAACTGTGGATTGAGGATATTCTATTGAGGATTGTGGATTGACAACTGATCGCTGAGGACTCTGGCTGAAGGTTGAGGATTCAGGATTGAGGATTCAGGATTGATGTTTGAGGACTGAGGATTGAGGATTGAGGGTTGAGGATTGAGAATTGTGGATTGAGGATTGAGGATTGAAGATTGAGGATTCGATATTGAGGATTGAGGGATGAGGATAGAGGATTGAGGATTGAGGATTGAAGATTGAATATTGATGATTGAAGATTGAGGATTGAGGATTGAGGGTTGTGGATTGAGGACGAGAACTGAGGGTTGAGTATTGATGTTTGAAGTATGAGGATTGAGGATTCAGGATTGAGAATTGTGGATTGAGGATTGAGGATTGAAGATTGATGATTCGGTATTGAGGATTGAGGAATGAGGATTGAGGATTGAGGACTGAGGATTGAGGATTGAGGATTGAAGGTTGGGTATCGAGGATTGAAGTTTGGGGGTTGAGGATTGAGGATTGAGGATTGAGGATTGAAGATTGAGGATTGGGGACTGAGTGTTGAGGGTTGAGTGATGAGAATTGATGTTTGTGGATAGAGATTTGAAGGTTGCAGATTGAGTATTGAGTATTGAAAACTGTGAATTGATGATATTCTATTGAGGATTGAGAATTGACAACTGATTGTTGAAGACTGAGGTCTGAAGGTTGAAGATTCAGGATTCAGGATTCAGGTTTGAGGTTTGAGGACTGAGGATTGAGGATTGAGTATTGAGGATTGAGGATTGAGGATTGAGGATTGAGGATTGAAGATTGAGGATTGGGTAATGCGGATTGAACATTGAGGATTGAGGATTGAGGATTGAGGATTGAGGATTGAGGACTGAAGATTGAATATTGTTGATTGAAGATTGAGGATTGAGTATTGATGGTTGTGGTTTGAGGACGAGGACTGAGGGTTGAGTATTGCTGTTTGAGGTCTGAGGATTGAGGATTGAGGATTTAGAGTTGAGGATTGAGGATTGGGGATTGAAGATTGAGGATTGGGTGTTGAGGATTGAAGAATGAGGATCGAGGATTGAGGATTGAGGATTGAGGATTGAAGTCTGAGTATTGTGGATTGAGGATTGAGGATTGAGGATTGATGATTGTGGATTGAGGATTGAGGATTGAGGATTGAAGATTGAGTATTGAGGATTGAAGATTGAGGATTGAGGATTGAGGATTGAGGATTGAGGATTGAAGACTGGGGATTGGGGATTGAGGATTGACGATTGAGGATTGAGTATTCATTATTGACGATTGAAGATTGAGGATTGAGGATTGAGGGTTGAGGATTGAGGACGAGGACTGACGGTTGAGGATTGAGGTTTGAGGATTGAGGATTGAGGATTGAGGACTGAGGATTGAGGATTGAGGATTGAGCATTGAGGATTGGAGATTGAGGACTGGGGATTGAGGATTGAAGATTGAGGATTAAGGATTGAGAATTGGAGATTGAGGATCTAGGATTGGAGATTGATCATTGAGGATTGAGAATTGACGATTGAGGGTTGAGGATTGAGGATCGAGAATTGAGGATTGAGGATTGAGAATTGACGATTGAGGGTTAAGGATTGAGGATCGAGAATTGAGGATTGAGGATTGAGGATTGAGGATTGAAGATTGAGGATTGGTTATTGACGATTGAATATTGAGGATTGAGCATTGAGGATTGAGGATTGAAGAATGAGGACTGAGGATTGAGGATTGAGGATTGAGGATTGAAGATTGAGTATTGAGGATTGAAGGTTGAGGATTGAGGTTTGGGGACTGAGGATTGAGGAATGAGGATTGAACATTGAGGATTGGGTATCGCGGATTGAACATTGAGGATTGAGGATTGAGGTTTGAGTATTGAGGATTGTACATTGAGGATTGAGGATTGAGGATTGAGTATTGAGGATTAAGGACTGAAGATTGTATATTGATGATTGAAGATTGAGGATTGAGGATTGCGGGTTGTGGATTGAGGGCGAGGACTGAGGGTTGAGTATTGATGTTTGAGGTCCGAGGATCGAGGATTGAGGATTGATGACTGATGATTGAGGATTGGGTATTGAGGATTGAAGAATGACGACTGAGCATTGAGGATTGAGGATTGAAGAAGGAAGATTGAGGATTGAGGACTGCGGACTGAGGATTGAGGATTGAGAATTGACGATTGAGGGTTGAGGATTGAGGATCGAGAATTGAGGATTGAGGATTGAGGATTGAAGACTGAGGATTGGTTATTGAGTATTGAAGATTGAGGACTGAGGATTGAGGATTGAGCATTGACGATTGAAGATTGAGTATTGAGGATTGAAGACTGATGATTGAGGATTGAGGATTGAGGATTGAATATTGAGGATTGAGGATTGAGGATTGAGGATTGAGGATTGAGGACTGAGGATGAGGGCTGAGGGTTGAGGATTGAGGTTTGAGGACTGACGACTGAGGATTGAGGGTTGTGGATTGAGGGCGAGGACTGAGGGTTGAGTATTGATGTTTGAGGTCCGAGGATCGAGGATTGAGGATTGAGAATTGAGGATTGAGGATTGATGACTGATGATTGAGGATTGGGTATTGAGGATTGAGGAATGAGGATTGAGGATTGAGGATTGGGGATTGAGGAAGGAAGATTGAGGATTGAGTACTGAGGACTGATGATTGAGGATTGAGAATTGACGATTGAGGGTTGAGGATTGAGGATCGAGAATGAGGATTGAGGATTGAGGATTGAAGATTGAGGATTGGTTATTGACGATTGAAGATTGAGGATTGAGCATTGAGGATTGAGGATTGAGGATTGAGGATTGAGGATTGAGGATTGAAGATTGAGTAATGAGGATTGAAGATTGAGGATTGAGGATTGAGGATTGAGGATTGAGGATTGAAGATTGAGGATTGGGGATTCTGGATTGAAGATTGAGGATTCAGGTTTGAGGATTCAGAATTGAGGTTTGAGGACTGAGGATTGAGGACTGAAGATTGAGTATTGAGGATTGAAAATTGAGGATTGGGTATTGAGGATTGAAGAATGACGATTGAGGATTGAGGATTGAGGATTGAGGATTGAGGATTGAGGATTGAGGATTGAGGATTGAGGATTGAGGATTGAGCATTGAGGACTGAGTGTTGAGGGTCGAGTGATGAGAATTGATGTTTGTGGATAGAGGTTTGAAGATTGCAGATTGAGTATTGAGTATTGAAAACTGTGGATTGAGGATATTCTGTTGAGGATTGTGGATTGACAACTGATCGCTGAGGACTCTGGCTGAAGGTTGAGGATTCAGGATAGAGGATTCAGGATTGATGTTTGAGGACTGAGGATTGAGGATTGAGGGTTGAGGATTGAGAATTGTGGATTGAGGATTGAGGATTGAGGACTGAGGATTGAGGATGAGGTCTGAAGTTTGAGAATCGAGGTTTGAGGACTGAGGACTGAGGATTGTGGCTTGAGAGTTTAGGATTGAGGATTGAGGATTGAAGATTGAGGATTGGGTATTGAGGATTGAAGAATGAGGATTGAGGAATGAGGATTGAGGATTGAGGATTGAGGATTGAAGATTGAGTATTGAGGATTGAAGCACGACGATTGAGGATTGGGGATTGAGGATTGAGGATTGAGGATTGAGGATTGAGGATTGATGATTGAGGATTGAGGATTGGGGATTCAAGACTGAGGATTGGGTATTGCGGATTGTACATTGAGGATTGAGGATTGAGGGTTGAGCATTGAGGATTGCGGACTGAAGATTGAATATTGATGATTGAAGCTTGAGGATTGAGTATTGATGGTTGTGGATTGAGGACGAGGACCGAGGGTTGAGTATTGCTGTTTGAGGTCTGAGGATTGAGGATTCAGGATTGAGAATTGAGGATTGATGATTGCGTATTGAGGATTGAAGATTGACGATTGGGGATTGAGGATTGAGGATTGAGAATTGAATATTGAGGACTGAGTGTTGACGGTTGAGTGATGAGAATTGATGTTTGTGGATAGAGGTTTGAAGATTACAGATTGAGTATTGAGTATTGAAAACTGTGAATTGAGGATATTCCTTTGAGGATTGAGGATAGACAACTGATTGTTGAGGACTGAGGGCCGTAGATTGAGAATTCAGGGTTGAGGATTCAGAATTGAGGTTTGAGGACTGAGGATTGAGGATTGAAGATTGAGTATTGAGGATTGAAGATTGAGGATTGAGGATTAGGGTTGAGGATTGAGGATTGAGGATTGAGGATTGAGGATTGAGGATTGAGGATTGAGGATTGAGGATTGAGGACTGGGTATCGCGGATAGAACATTGAGGATTGAGGATTGAGGATTGAGTATTGAGGATTGAGGACTGAAGATTGTATATTGATGATTGAAGATTGAGGATTGAGGATTGAGGGTTGTGGATTGAGGACGAGGTCTGAGGGTTGAGTATTGATGTTTGAGGTCTGAGGATCGAGAATTGAGGATTGAGAATTGAGGATTGAGGATTGAGGATTGAAGATTGAGGATTGGGTATTGAGGATTGAAGAATAAGGATTGAGGATTGAAGATTGAGGATTGGTTATTGAGGATTGAAGAATGAGGATTGAGGATTGAGGATTGAGAATTGAGGATTGAAGATTGAGTATTGAGGATTGAAGACTGATGATTGAGGATTAAGGATTGAGGATTGAATATTGAGGATTGAGGATTGAGGATTGAGGATTGAGGATTGAGGACTGAGGATGAGGGCTGAGGGTTGATTATTGAGGTTTGAGGACTGACGAATGAGGATTGAGGGTTGTGGATTGAGGGCGAGGACTGAGGGTTGAGTATTGGTGTTTGAGGTCCGAGGATCGAGGACTGAGGATTGAGAATTGAGGATTGAGGATTGATGACTGATGATTGAGGATTGGGTATTGAGGATTGAAGAATGAGGATTGAGGATTGAGGATTGAGGATTGAGGAAGGAAGATTGAGGATTGAGTACTGAGGACTGATGATTGAGGATTGAGAATTGACGATTGAGGGTTGAGGATTGAGGATCGAGAATTGAGGATTGAGGATTGAGGATTGAAGATTGAGGATTGGTTATTGACGATTGAAGATTGAGGATTGAGCATTGAGGATTGAGGATTGAAGATTGAGGATTGAGGATTGAGGATTGAAGATTGAGTAATGAGGATTGAAGATTGAGGATTGAGGATTGAGGATTGAGGATTGAGGATTGAAGATTGAGGATTGGGGATTCTGGATTGAAGATTGAGGATTCAGGTTTGAGGATTCAGAATTGAGGTTTGAGGACTGAGGATTGAAGATTGAGTAATGAGGATTGAAGATTGAGGATTGAGGATTGAGGATTGAGGATTGAGGATTGAGGACTGAGGAAGAGGGCTGAGGGTTGAGGATTGAGGTTTGAGGACTGACGACTGAGGATTGAGGGTTGTGGATTGAGGGCGAGGAGTGAGGGTTGAGTATTGATGTTTGAGGTCCGAGGATCGAGGATTGAGGATTGAGAATTGAGGATTGAGGATTGATGACTGATGATAGAGGATTGAAGAATGAGGATTGAGGATTGAGGATTGGGGATTGAGGAAGGAAAATTGAGGATTGAGTACTGAGGACTGATGATTGAGGATTGAGAATTGACGATTGAGGGTTGAGGATTGAGGATCGAGAATTGAGGATTGAGGATTGAGGATTGAGGATTGAAGATTGAGGATTGGTTATTGACGATTGAAGATTGAGGATTGAGCATTGAGGATTGAGGACTGAGAATTGAGGATTGAGGATTGAGGATTGAAGATTGAGTAATGAGGATTGAAGATTGAGGATTGAGGATTGAGGATTGAGGATTGGGGATTGAAGATTGAGGATTGGGGATTCTGGATTGAAGATTGAGGATTCAGGTTTGTGGATTCAGAATTGAGGTTTGAGGACTGAGGATTGAGGATTGAAGATTGAGTATTGAGGATTGAAAATTGAGGATTGGGTATTGAGGATTGAAGAATGACGATTGAGGATTGAGGATTGAGGATTGAGTATTGAGGATTGAGGATTGAGGATTGAGGATTGAGGATTGAGGATTGAGGATTGAACATTGAGGACTGAGTGTTGAGGGTCGAGTGATGAGAAGTGATGTTTGTGGATAGAGGTTTGAAGATTGCAGATTGAGTATTGAGTATTGAAAACTGTGGATTGAGGATATTCTATTGAGGATTGTGGATTGACAACTGATCGCTGAGGACTCTGGCTGAAGGTTGAGGATTCAGGATTGAGGATTCAGGATTGATGTTTGAGGACTGAGGATTGAGGATTGAGGGTTGAGGATTGAGAATTGTGGATTGAGGATTGAGGATTGAAGATTGAGGATTCGATATTGAGGATTGAGGGATGAGGATAGAGGATTGAGGATTGAGGATTGAAGATTGAATATTGATGATTGAAGATTGAGGATTGAGGATTGAGGGTTGTGGATTGAGGACGAGAACTGAGGGTTGAGTATTGATGTTTGAAGTATGAGGATTGAGGATTCAGGATTGAGAATTGTGGATTGAGGATTGAGGATTGAAGATTGATGATTCGGTATTGTGGATTGAGGAATGAGGATTGAGGATTGAGGACTGAGGATTGAGGATTGAGGATTGAAGGTTGGGTATCGAGGATTGAAGTTTGGGGGTTGAGGATTGAGGATTGAGGATTGAGGATTGAAGATTGAGGATTGGGGACTGAGTGTTGAGGGTTGAGTGATGAGAATTGATGTTTGTGGATAGAGATTTGAAGGTTGCAGATTGAGTATTGAGTATTGAAAACTGTGAATTGATGATATTCTATTGAGGATTGAGAATTGACAACTGATTGTTGAAGACTGAGGTCTGAAGGTTGAAGATTCAGGATTCAGGATTCAGGTTTGAGGTTTGAGGACTGAGGATTGAGGATTGAGTATTGAGGATTGAGGATTGAGGATTGAGGATTGAGGATTGAAGATTGAGGATTGGGTAATGCGGATTGAACATTGAGGATTGAGGATTGAGGATTGAGGATTGAGGATTGAGGACTGAAGATTGAATATTGTTGATTGAAGATTGAGGATTGAGTATTGATGGTTGTGGTTTGAGGACGAGGACTGAGGGTTGAGTATTGCTGTTTGAGGTCTGAGGATTGAGGATTGAGGATTTAGAGTTGAGGATTGAGGATTGGGGATTGAAGATTGAGGATTGGGTGTTGAGGATTGAAGAATGAGGATCGAGGATTGAGGATTGAGGATTGAGGATTGAAGTCTGAGTATTGTGGATTGAGGATTGAGGATTGAGGATTGATGATTGTGGATTGAGGATTGAGGATTGAGGATTGAAGATTGAGTATTGAGGATTGAAGATTTAGGATTGAGGATTGAGGATTGAGGATTGAGGATTGAAGATTGGGGATTGGGGATTGAGGATTGACGATTGAGGATTGAGTATTCATTATTGACGATTGAAGATTGAGGATTGAGGATTGAGGGTTGAGGATTGAGGACGAGGACTGACGGTTGAGGATTGAGGTTTGAGGATTGAGGATTGAGGATTGAGGACTGAGGATTGAGGATTGAGGATTGAGCATTGAGGATTGGAGATTGAGGACTGGGGATTGAGGATTGAAGATTGAGGATTAAGGATTGAGAATTGGAGATTGAGGATCTAGGATTGGAGATTGATCATTGAGGATTGAGAATTGACGATTGAGGGTTGAGGATTGAGGATCGAGAATTGAGGATTGAGGATTGAGAATTGACGATTGAGGGTTAAGGATTGAGGATCGAGAATTGAGGATTGAGGATTGAGGATTGAGGATTGAAGATTGAGGATTGGTTATTGACGATTGAATATTGAGGATTGAGCATTGAGGATTGAGGATTGAAGAATGAGGACTGAGGATTGAGGATTGAGGATTGAGGATTGAAGATTGAGTATTGAGGATTGAAGGTTGAGGATTGAGGTTTGGGGACTGAGGATTGAGGAATGAGGATTGAACATTGAGGATTGGGTATCGCGGATTGAACATTGAGGATTGAGGATTGAGGATTGAGTATTGAGGATTGTACATTGAGGATTGAGGATTGAGGATTGAGTATTGAGGATTAAGGACTGAAGATTGTATATTGATGATTGAAGATTGAGGATTGAGGATTGCGGGTTGTGGATTGAGGGCGAGGACTGAGGGTTGAGTATTGATGTTTGAGGTCCGAGGATCGAGGATTGAGGATTGATGACTGATGATTGAGGATTGGGTATTGAGGATTGAAGAATGACGACTGAGCATTGAGGATTGAGGATTGAAGAAGGAAGATTGAGGATTGAGGACTGCGGACTGAGGATTGAGGATTGAGAATTGACGATTGAGGGTTGAGGATTGAGGATCGAGAATTGAGGATTGAGGATTGAGGATTGAAGACTGAGGATTGGTTATTGAGTATTGAAGATTGAGGACTGAGGATTGAGGATTGAGCATTGACGATTGAAGATTGAGTATTGAGGATTGAAGACTGATGATTGAGGATTGAGGATTGAGGATTGAATATTGAGGATTGAGGATTGAGGATTGAGGATTGAGGATTGAGGACTGAGGATGAGGGCTGAGGGTTGAGGATTGAGGTTTGAGGACTGACGACTGAGGATTGAGGGTTGTGGATTGAGGGCGAGGACTGAGGGTTGAGTATTGATGTTTGAGGTCTGAGGATCGAGAATTGAGGATTGAGAATTGAGGATTGAGGATTGAGGATTGAAGATTGAGGATTGGGTATTGAGGATTGAAGAATAAGGATTGAGGATTGAAGATTGAGGATTGGTTATTGAGGATTGAAGAATGAGGATTGAGGATTGAGGATTGAGAATTGAGGATTGAAGATTGAGTATTGAGGATTGAAGACTGATGATTGAGGATTAAGGATTGAGGATTGAATATTGAGGATTGAGGATTGAGGATTGAGGATTGAGGATTGAGGACTGAGGATGAGGGCTGAGGGTTGATTATTGATGTTTGAGGACTGACGAATGAGGATTGAGGGTTGTGGATTGAGGGCGAGGACTGAGGGTTGAGTATTGGTGTTTGAGTTCCGAGGATCGAGGACTGAGGATTGAGAATTGAGGATTGAGGATTGATGACTGATGATTGAGGATTGGGTATTGAGGATTGAAGAATGAGGATTGAGGATTGAGGATTGAGGATTGAGGAAGGAAGATTGAGGATTGAGTACTGAGGACTGATGATTGAGGATTGAGAATTGACGATTGAGGGTTGAGGATTGAGGATCGAGAATTGAGGATTGAGGATTGAGGATTGAAGATTGAGGATTGGTTATTGACGATTGAAGATTGAGGATTGAGCATTGAGGATTGAGGATTGAAGATTGAGGATTGAGGATTGAGGATTGAAGATTGAGTAATGAGGATTGAAGATTGAGGATTGAGGATTGAGGATTGAGGATTGAGGATTGAAGATTGAGGATTGGGGATTCTGGATTGAAGATTGAGGATTCAGGTTTGAGGATTCAGAATTGAGGTTTGAGGACTGAGGATTGAAGATTGAGTAATGAGGATTGAAGATTGAGGATTGAGGATTGAGGATTGAGGATTGAAGACTGTGTATTGAGGATTGAGGACTGAGGATTGAGGATTGAGGATTGATGATCGAGGATTGAGGATTGAGGATTGAGAATTGAGGATGGATGATTGGATATTGAGTATTGAGGATTGAAGATTGAGCATTGAGGACTGAAGATTGAGGACTGGGGATTGAGGATTGAAGATTGAGGATTAAAAATTGAGAATTGGAGATTGAGGTTCTAGGATTGGAGATTGACTATTGAGGATTGAATATTGAGGATTGAGGATTGAGGATTGAGAATTGACAACTGATTGTCGAAGACTGAGGTCTGAAGGTTGAGGATTCAGGATTGAGGATTGAGGATTGAGGATTGAAGATTGAGGATTGGTTATTGACGATTGAAGATTGAGGATTGAGCATTGAGGATTGAGGATTGAAGATTGAGTATTGAGGATTGAAGATTGAGGATTGAGGATTCAGGATTGAAGATTGAAGATTGGGTATTGCGGATTGAACATTGAGGGCTGAGGATTGAGGATTGAGGATTGAGGATTGAGGATTGAAGACTGAATATTGATGACTGAAGATTGAGAATTGAGGATTGAAGATTGAGGATCCGGTATTGAGGATTGAAGAATGAGGATTGAGCATTGAGGATTGAAGATAGAGGATTGAGGTTTGGGGACTGAGGATTGAGGATTGAGGATTGATTATTGAGGATTGAGGATTGAGGATTGAGGATTGAGTATTGAGGACTGAACATTGAGGATTGGGTATCGCGGATTGAACATTGAGGATTGAGGATTGAGGATTGAGTATTGAGGACTGAGTACTGAAGGTTGTATATTGATGATTGAAGATTGAGGATTGAGGATTGAGGGTTGTGGATTCAGGACGAGGACTGAGGGTTGAGTATTGATGTTTGAGGTGTGAGGATCGAGGATTGAGGATTGAGAATTGGGGATTGAGTATTGAGGATTGAAGATTGAGGATTGGGTATTGAGGATTGAAGAATGAGGATTGACGATTGAGGATTGAGGATTGAGGATTGAACATTGAGTATTGAGGATTGATGATTGAGGATTGAGGATTGAGGATTGAGGATAAGGGCTGAGGGTTGAGGATTGAAGTTTGAGGACTTAGGGCTGAGGATGGAGGATTGAGAATTGAGGATTGAGGATTGAGGATTGAAGATTGAGGATTGGGTATTGAGGATTGAAGAATGAGGATTGAGGATTGAGGACTGAGGATTGAGGATTGAAGATTGAGTATTGAGGATTGAGGATTGAGGATTGAAGATTGAGGATTGAGGGTTGAGGATGAGGGCTGAGGGTTGAGGATTGAGGTTTGAGGTCTGAGGACTGAGGATTGAGGATTGAGAATTGAGGATTGAGGATTGAGGATTGAAGATTGAGTATTGAGGATTGAAGACTGACGATTGAGGATTGAGGTTTGAGGATTGAGGATTGAGGATTGAGGATTGAGGATTGAGAATTGAGGATTGAGGATCGAAGATTGAGTAATGAGGATTCAAGATTGACGATTGAGGATAGAGGATTGAGGATTGAGGATTGATGATTTAGGATTGAAGATTGAGTATTGAGGATTGAAGGTTGAGTATAGAGCACTGAGGATTGAGGATTGACGATGAGGGCTGAGGGTTGAGGATTGAGGTTTGAGGACTGAGGACTGAGGATTGAGGATTGAGAATTGAGGATTGAGGATTGAGGATTGAAGATTGAGTATTGGGTATTGAGGATTGAAGAATGATGGTTGAAGATTGAGGATTGGGGATTGAGAATTGAGGATTGAGGATTGAGGATTGAAATTGAGGATTGGGTATTGAGGATTGAAGAATGAGGATCGAGGATTGAGGATTGAAGATTGAGTATTGAGGATTGAAGATTGAGGATTGAGGATTAGGGTTGAGGATTGAGGATTGAGGATTGAGGATTGAGGATTGAGGATTGAGGATTGAGAATTGAGGATTGAAGATTGAGTATTGAGGATTGAAGACTGATGATTGAGGATTGAGGATTGAGGATTGAATATTGAGGATTGAGGATTGAGGATTGAGGATTGAGGATTGAGGACTGAGGATGAGGGCTGAGGGTTGATTATTGAGGTTTGAGGACTGACGAATGAGGATTGAGGGTTGTGGATTGAGGGCGAGGACTGAGGGTTGAGTATTGGTGTTTGAGGTCCGAGGATCGAGGACTGAGGATTGAGAATTGAGGATTGAGGATTGATGACTGATGATTGAGGATTGGGTATTGAGGATTGAAGAATGAGGATTGAGGATTGAGGATTGAGGATTGAGGAAGGAAGATTGAGGACTGAGTACTGAGGACTGATGATTGAGGATTGAGAATTGACGATTGAGGGTTGAGGATTGAGGATCGAGAATTGAGGATTGAGGATTGAGGATTGAAGATTGAGGATTGGTTATTGACGATTGAAGATTGAGGATTGAGCATTGAGGATTGAGGATTGAGGATTGAGGATTGAGGATTGAGGATTGAAGATTGAGTAATGAGGATTGAAGATTGAGGATTGAGGATTGAGGATTGAGGATTGAGGATTGAAGATTGAGGATTGGGGATTCTGGATTGAAGATTGAGGATTCAGGTTTGAGGATTCAGAATTGAGGTTTGAGGATTGAGGATTGAAGATTGAGTAATGAGGATTGAAGATTGAGGATTGAGGATTGAGGATTGAGGATTGAAGACTGAGTATTGAGGATTGAGGACTGAGGATTGAGGATTGAGGATTGATGATCGAGGATTGAGGATTGAGGATTGAGAATTGAGGATGGATGATTGGATATTGAGTATTGAGGATTGAAGATTGAGCATTGAGGACTGAAGATTGAGGACTGGGGATTGAGGATTGAAGATTGAGGATTAAAAATTGAGAATTGGAGATTGAGGTTCTAGGATTGGAGATTGACTATTGAGGATTGAATATTGAGGATTGAGGATTGAGGATTGAGAATTGACAACTGATTGTCGAAGACTGAGGTCTGAAGGTTGAGGATTCAGGATTGAGGATTCAGGTTTGAGGTTTGAGGACTGAGGATTGAGGATTGAGGATTTATGATTGAGGATTGAGGATTGAGGATTCAGGATTGAAGATTGAGGATTGGGTATTGCGGATTGAACATTGAGGATTGAGGATTGAGGATTGAAGACTGAGTATTGAGGATTGAGGATTGAGGATTGAGGATTGAGGATTGAGGATCGAGGATTGAGGATTGAGGATTGAGAATTGAGGATGGAGGATTGGATATTGGGTATTGAGGATTGAAGATTGAGGATTGAGGATTGAGGTTTGAGGATTGACGATGAGGGCTGAGGGTTGAGGATTGAGGTTTGAGGACTGAAGACTGAGGAATGAGGATTGAGGATTCAGAATTGAGGATTGAGGATTGAAGATTGAGTATTGAGGATTCAAGATTGTGGATTGAGGATTGAGGATTGAAGATTGAAGATTGGGTGTTGCGGATTGAACATTGAGGTTTGAGGATTGAGGATTGAGGATTGAGGATTGAAGATTGAAAATTGATGGTTGAAGATTGAGGATTGAGTATTGAAGAATGACGATTGAGGATTGAGAATGGAGGATTGAGAATTGAGGATTGAAGATTGAGTATTGAGGATTGAAGACTGACGATTGAGGATTGAGGATTGAGGATTGGTAATTGAGGATTGAAGATTGAGTATTGAGGATTGAAGACTGGCGATTGAGGATTGAGGATTGAGGATTGAGTATTGAGGATTGAGGATTGAATATTGAGGATTGGGTATCGCCGATTGAACATTGAGGATTGAGGATTGAGGTTTGAGGATTGAGTATTGAGGATTGAGGATTGAAGATTGAGTATTGAGGATTGAAGATTGAGGATTGAGGATTGAGGATTGAAGATTGAAGATTGGGTATTGCGGATTGAACATTGAGGGCTGAGGATTGAGGATTGAGGATTGAGGATTGAGGATTGAAGACTGAATATTGATGACTGAAGATTGAGAATTGAGGATTGAAGATTGAGGATCCGGTATTGAGGATTGAAGAATGAGGATTGAGCATTGAGGATTGAAGATAGAGGATTGAGGATTGAGGATTGATTATTGAGGATTGAGGATTGAGGATTGAGGATTGAGTATTGAGGACTGAACATTGAGGATTGGGTATCGCGGATTGAACATTGAGGATTGAGGATTGAGGATTGAGTATTGAGGATTGAGTACTGAAGGTTGTATATTGATGATTGAAGATTGAGGATTGAGGATTGAGGGTTGTGGATTCAGGACGAGGACTGAGAGTTGAGTATTGATGTTTGAGGTGTGAGGATCGAGGATTGAGGATTGAGAATTGGGGATTGAGTATTGAGGATTGAAGATTGAGGATTGGGTATTGAGGATTGAAGAATGAGGATTGACGATTGAGGATTGAGGATTGAGGATTGAACATTGAGTATTGAGGATTGATGATTGAGGATTGAGGATTGAGGATTGAGGATAAGGGCTGAGGGTTGAGGATTGAAGTTTGAGGACTTAGGGCTGAGGATGGAGGATTGAGAATTGAGGATTGAGGATTGAGGATTGAAGATTGAGGATTGGGTATTGAGGATTGAAGAATGAAGATTGAGGATTGAGGACTGAGGATTGAGGATTGAAGATTGAGTATTGAGGATTGAGGATTGAGGATTGAAGATTGAGGATTGAGGGTTGAGGATGAGGGCTGAGGGTTGAGGATTGAGGTTTGAGGTCTGAGGACTGAGGATTGAGGATTGAGAATTGAGGATTGAGGATTGAGGATTGAAGATTGAGTATTGAGGATTGAAGACTGACGATTGAGGATTGAGGTTTGAGGATTGAGGATTGAGGATTGAGGATTGAGGATTGAGAATTGAGGATTGAGGATTGAAGATTGAGTAATGAGGATTCAAGATTGACGATTGAGGATAGAGGATTGAGGATTGAGGATTGATGATTTAGGATTGAAGATTGAGTATTGAGGATTGAAGGTTGAGTATAGAGCACTGAGGATTGAGGATTGACGATGAGGGCTGAGGGTTGAGGATTGAGGTTTGAGGACTGAGGACTGAGGATTGAGGATTGAGAATTGAGGATTGAGGATTGAGGATTGAAGATTGAGTATTGGGTATTGAGGATTGAAGAATGATGGTTGAAGATTGAGGATTGGGGATTGAGAATTGAGGATTGAGGATTGAGGATTGAAATTGAGGATTGGGTATTGAGGATTGAAGAATGAGGATCGAGGATTGAGGATTGAGGATTGAGGATTGATGATTGCGTATTGAGGATTGAAGATTGACGATTGAGGATTGAGGACTGAGGATTGAGGATTGAAGATTGAGTATTGAGGATTGAAGATTGAGGATTGAGGATTAGGGTTGAGGATTGAGGTTTGAGGATTGAGGATTGAGGATTGAGGATTGAGAATTGAGGATGGAGGATTGGATATTGGGTATTGAGGATTGAAGATTGAGGATTGAGGATTGAGGTTTGAGGATTGACGATGAGGGCTGAGGGTTGAGGATTGAGGTTTGAGGACTGAGGACTGAGGAATGAGGATTGAGGATTCGGAATTGAGGATTGAGGATTGAAGATTGAGTATTGAGGATTGAAGACTGATGATTGAGGATTGAGGATTGAGGAATGAATATTGAGGATTGAGGATTGAGGATTGAGGATTGAGGATTGAGGACTGAGGATGAGGGCTGAGGGTTGAGGATTGAGGTTTGAGGACTGACGACTGAGGATTGAGGGCGAGGATTGAGGATTGATGACTGATGATTGAGGATTGGGTATTGAGGATTGAAGAATGAGGATTAAGGATTGAGGATTGAGGATTGAGGAAGGAAGATTGAGGATTGAGTACTGAGGACTGATGATTGAGGATTGAGAATTGACGATTGAGGGTTGAGGATTGAGGATCGAGAATTGAGGATTGAGGGTTGAGGATTGAAGATTGAGGATTGGTTATTGACGATTGAAGATTGAGGATTGAGCATTGAGGATTGAGGATTGAGGATTGAGGATTGAGGATTGAGGATTGAAGATTGAGTAATGAGGATTGAAGATTGAGGATTGAGGATTGAGGATTGAGGATTGAGGATTGAAGATTGAGGATTGGGGATTCTGGATTGAAGATTGAGGATTCAGGTTTGAGGATTCAGAATTGAGGTTTGAGGACTGAGGATTGAGGATTGAAGATTGAGTATTGAGGATTGAAGATTGAGGATTGAGGATTGAGGATTGAGTATTGACAACTGATTGTCGAAGACTGAGGTCTGAAGGTTGAGGATTCAGGATTGAGGATTCAGGTTTGAGGTTTGAGGACTGAGGATTGAGGATTGAGGATTGAATATTGAGGATTGAGGATTGAGGATTGAGGATTGAGGATTGAGGACTGAGGATGAGGGCTGAGGTTTGAGGATTGAGGTTTGAGGACTGACGACTGAGGATTGAGGATTGTGGATTGAGGGCGAGGACTGAGGGTTGAGTATTGATGTTTGAGGTCGGAGGATCGAGGATTGAGGATTGAGAATTGACGATTGAGGGTTGAGGTTTGAGGATCGAGAATTGAGGATTGAGGATTGAGGATTGAAGATTGAGGATTGGTTATTGACGATTGAAGATTGAGGATTGAGCATTGAGGATTGAGGATTGAGGATTGAGGATTGAGGATTGAGGATAGAAGATTGAGTAATGAGGATTCAAGATTGAGGATTGAGGATTGAGGATTGAGGATTGAGGATTGAGGATTGAAGATTGAGTATTGAGGATTGAAAATTGAGGATTGGGTATTGAGGATTGAAGAATGACGATTGAGGGTTGAGGATTGAGGATTGAGGATTGAGGATTGAGGATTGAACATTGAGGACTGAGTGTTGAGGGTCGAGTGATGAGCATTGATGTTTGTGGATAGAGGTTTGAAGATTGCAGATTGAGTATTGAGTATTGAAAACTGTGGATTGAGGATATTCTATTGAGGATTGTGGATTGACAACTGATCGCTGAGGACTCTGGCTGAAGGTTGAGGATTCAGGATTGAGGATTCAGGATTGATGTTTGAGGACTGAGGATTGAGGATTGAGGGTTGAGGATTGAGAATTGTGGATTGAGGATTGAGGACTGAAGATTGAGTATTCGATATTGAGGATTGAGGGATGAGGATAGAGGATTGAGGATTGAGGATTGAAGATTGAATATTAATGATTGAAGATTGAGGATTGAGGATTGAGGGTTGTGGATTGAGGACGAGGACTGAGGGTTGAGTATTGATGTTTGAAGTATGAGGATTGAGGATTCAGGATTGAAGGATTCAGGATTGAGGTTTGAGGACTGAGGATTGAAGATTGTGTCTTGAGGATTGAAGATTGAGGATTGAGGATTGAGGATTGAGGATTGAGGTTTGAGGATTGAGGATTGAAGATTGCGGATTGATGATTGAGGATTGAGGATTGAGGATTGAGGATTGAGGATTGAGGATTGAGGATTGAACATTGAGGACTGAGTGTTGAGGGTTGAGTGATGAGAATCGATGTTTGTGGATAGAGGTTTGAAGATTGCAGATTGAGTATTGAGTATTGAAAACTGTGGATTGAGGATATTCTATTGAGGACTGTGGATTGAAAACTGATCGCTGAGGACTCTGGCTGAAGGGTGAGGATTCAGGATTGAGGATTCAGGATTGATGTTTGAGGACTGAGGATTGAGGATTGAGGGTTGAGGATTGATGATTGAGGATTGAGGATTGAGGATTGAGGATTGAGGATTGGGGATTGAAGATTGAGTATTGAGGATCGAGGATTGAGGATTGAGGATTGAGGAACGAGGATTGAGGATTGAGGATGTGGGCTGAGCGTTGAGGATTGAGGTTTGTGGACTGAGGACTTAGGATTGAGGATTGAGGATTGAGGATTGAGGATTGAGGATTGAGGATTGAGGATTGAGGATTGAGGATTGAGGATTGAGGATTGAGGATTGAGGATTGAGGATTGAGGATTGAGGATTGAGGATTGAGGATTGAGGATTGAGGATTGAGGATTGAGGATTGAGGATTGAGGATTGAGGATTGAGGATTGAGGATTAAAAATTGTGGATTGGGTATTGAGGATTGAAGAATGACGATTGAGGGTTGAGGTTTGAGGATTGAGGATTGAGGATTGAGGATTGAGAATTGAGGATTGAACATTGAGGACTGAGTGTTGAGGGTTGAGTGATGAGAATTGATATTTGTGGATAGAGGTTTGAAGATTGCAGATTGAGTATTGAGTATTGAAAACTGTGGATTGAGGATATTCTATTGAGGATTGTGGATTGACAACTGATCGCTGAGGACTCTGGCTGAAGGTTGAGGATTCAGGATTGAGGATTCAGGATTGATGTTTGAGGACTGAGGATTGAGGATTGAGGGTTGAGGATTGAGGATTGAGGATTCAAGATTGAGGATTGGGTATTGAGGATTGAACATTGAGGATTGTGGGATGAGGATAGAGGATTGAGGATTGAGGATTGAAGATTGAATATTGATGATTGAAGATTGAGGATTGAGGATTCAGGGTTGTGGATTGAGGACGAGGACTGAGGGTTGAGTATTGATGTTTGAAGTATGAGGATTGAGGATTCAGGATTGAGAATTGTGGATTGAGGGTTGAGGATTGAGGATTGAAGATTGAGGATTGGGTATTGAGGATTGAAGAATAAGGATTGAGGATTGAAGATTGAGGATTGGTTATTGAGGATTGAAGATTGAGGATTGAGGATTGAGGATTGAGAATTGAGGATTGAAGATTGAGTATTGAGGATTGAAGACTGATGATTGAGGATTGAGGATTGAGGAATGAATATTGAGGATTGAGGATTGAGGATTGAGGATTGAGGATTGAGGACTGAGGATGAGGGCTGAGGGTTGAGGATTGAGGTTTGAGGACTGACGACTGAGGATTGAGGGCGAGGATTGAGGATTGATGACTGATGATTGAGGATTGGGTATTGAGGATTGAAGAATGAGGATTGAGGATTGAGGATTGAGGATTGAGGAAGGAAGATTGAGGATTGAGTACTGAGGACTGATGATTGAGGATTGAGAATTGACGATTGAGGGTTGAGGATTGAGGATCGAGAATTGAGGATTGAGGGTTGAGGATTGAAGATTCAGGATTGGTTATTGACGATTGAAGATTGAGGATTGAGCATTGAGGATTGAGGATTGAGGATTGAGGATTGAGGATTGAGGATTGAAGATTGAGTAATGAGGATTGAAGATTGAGGATTGAGGATTGAGGATTGAGGATTGAGGATTGAAGATTGAGGATTGGGGATTCTGGATTGAAGATTGAGGATTCAGGTTTGAGGATTCAGAATTGAGGTTTGAGGACTGAGGATTGAGGATTGAAGATTGAGTATTGAGGATTGAAGATTGAGGATTGAGGATTGAGGATTGAGTATTGACAACTGATTGTCGAAGACTGAGGTCTGAAGGTTGAGGATTCAGGATTGAGGATTCAGGTTTGAGGTTTGAGGACTGAGGATTGAGGATTGAGGATTTATGATTGAGGATTGAGGATTGAGGATTGAGGATTGAAGATTGAGGATTGGGTATTGCGGATTGAACATTGAGGATTGAGGATTGAGGATTGAAGACTGAGTATTGAGGATTGAGGATTGAGGATTGAGGATTGAGGATTGAGGATCGAGGATTGAGGATTGAGGATTGAGAATTTAGGATGAAGGATTGGATATTGAGTATTGAGGATTGAAGATTGAGGATTGAGGATTGAGGTTTGAGGATTGACGATGAGGGCTGAGGGTTGAGGATTGAGGTTTGAGGACTGAGGACTGAGGAATGAGGATTGAGGATTCAGAATTGAGGATTGAGGATTGAAGATTGAGTATTGAGGATTCAAGATTGTGGATTGAGGATTGAGGATTGAAGATTGAAGATTGGGTATTGCGGATTGAACATTGAGGGTTGAGGATTGAGGATTGAGGATTGAGGATTGAGGATTGAAGATTGAAAATTGATGGTTGAAGATTGAGGATTGACGATTGAAGAATGACGATTGAGGATTGAGAATGGAGGATTGAGGATTGAGGATTGAAGATTGAGTATTGAGGTTTGAAGACTGACAATTGAGGATTGAGGATTGAGGATTGAGGATTGAGTATTGGGTATTGAGTATTGAAGAATGAGGATTGAAGAATGAGGATTGAGGATTGAGGATTGAGGATTGAGGATTGAGGATTGAAGATTGAGTATTCAGGATAGGAGATTGACGATTGAGGATTGAGGATTGAGGATCGAGAATTGAGGATTGAGGTTTGAAGATTGAGTATTGGGGATTGAACATTGAGGATTGGAGACTTAGTGTTGAGGATTGAGGATTGAAGATTGAGGATTGGGGACTGAGTGTTGAGTGTTGCGTGATGAGAATTGATGTTTGTGGATAGAGATTTGAAGATTGCAGGTTGAGTATTGAGTATTGAAAACTGTGAATTGATGATATTCTATTGAGGATTGAGGATTGACAACTGATTGTTGAGGACTGAGGGCTGAAGATTGAGGATTCAGGATTGAGGATTCAGGATTGAGGTTTGATGTCTGAGGATTGAGGATCGAGGATTGAGGTCTGAGGACTGAGGATTGAGGATTGAGAATTGAGGATTGAGGATTGAGGATTGAAGATTGAGGATTGGGTATTGAGGATTGAAGAATGACGATTGAGGATTGAGAATGGAGGATTGAGGATTGAGGATTGAACATTGAGTATTGAGGATTGAAGACTGACGATTGAGGATTGAGGATTGAGGATTGAGGATTGAGGATTGAGGATTGAGGATTGAGAATTGAGGATTGAGGATTGAAGATTGAGTAATGAGGATTGAAGATTGACGATTGAGGATCGAGGATTGAGGATTGAGGATTGATGATTGAGGATTGAAGATTGAGTATTGAGGATTGAAGGTTGAGGATTGAGGACTGAGGATTGAGGATTGACGATGAGGGCTGAGGGTTGAGGATTGAGGTTTGAGGACTGAGGACTGAGGATTGAGGATTGAGAATTGAGGATTGAGGATTGAGGATTGAAGATTGGGTATTGGGTATTGAGGATTGAAGAATGATGGTTGAAGATTGAGGATTGAGGATTGAGAATTGAGGCTAGAGTATTGTGGATTGAAGATTGAGGATAGGGTATTGGGGACTGAATAATGAGGATCGAGAATTGAGGGTTGAGGATTGAGGATTGAAGATTGCGTATTGAGGATTGAAGATTGACGATTGAGGATTGAGGATTGAGGATTGAGGATTGAATATTGAGGACTGAGTGTTGAGGGTTGAGTGATAAGAATTGATGTTTGTGGATAGAGGTTTAAAGATTGCAGATTGAGTATTGAGTATTGAAAACTGTGAATTGAGGATATTCTATTGAGGATTGAGGATAGACAACTGATTGTTGAGGACTAAGGGCCGTAGATTGAGAATTCAGGATTGAGGATACAGAATTGAGGTTTGAGGACTGAGGATTGAGGATTGAAGATTGAGTATTGAGGATTGAAGATTGAGGATTGAGGATTAGGATTGAGGATTGAGGATGAGGGCTGACGGCTGAGAATTGAGGTTTGAGGACTGAGGACTGAGGATTGAGGATTGAGAATTGAGAAGTGAGGATTGAGGATTGAAGGTTGAGGATTGAGGACTGAGGATTGAGGATTGACGATGAGGGCTGAGGGTTGAGGATTGAGGTTTGAGGACTGAGGACTGAGGATTGAGGATTGAGAATTGAGGATTGAGGATTGAGGATTGAAGATTGGGTATTGGGTATTGAGGATTGAAGAATGATGGTTGAAGATTGAGGATTGAGGATTGAGAATTGAGGCTAGAGGATTGTGGATTGAAGATTGAGGATAGGGTATTGGGGACTGAAGAATGAGGATCGAGAATTGAGGGTTGAGGATTGAGGATTGAAGATTGCGTATTGAGGATTGAAGATTGACGATTGAGGATTGAGGATTGAGGATTGAGGATTGAATATTGAGGACTGAGTGTTGAGGGTTGAGTGATAAGAATTGATGTTTGTGGATAGAGGTTTAAAGATTGCAGATTGAGTATTGAGTATTGAAAACTGTGAATTGAGGATATTCTATTGAGGATTGAGGATTGACAACTGATTGTTGAGGACTGAGGGCTGAAGATTGAGGATTCAGGATTGAGGATTCAGGATTGAGGTTTGATGTCTGAGGATTGAGGATCGAGGATTGAGGTCTGAGGACTGAGGATTGAGGATTGAGAATTCAGGATTGAGGATTGAGGATTGAAGATTGAGGATTGGGTATTGAGGATTGAAGAATGACGATTGAGGATTGAGAATGGAGGATTGAGGATTGAGGATTGAAGATTGAGTATTGAGTATTGAAGACTGACGATTGAGGATTGAGGATTGAGGATTGAGGATTGAGGATTGAGGATTGAGGATTGAGAATTGAGGATTGAGGATTGAAGATTGAGTAATGAGGATTGAAGATTGACGATTGAGGATCGAGGATTGAGGATTGAGGATTGATGATTGAGGATTGAAGATTGAGTATTGAGGATTGAAGGTTGAGGATTGAGGACTGAGGATTGAGGATTGACGATGAGGGCTGAGGGTTGAGGATTGAGGTTTGAGGACTGAGGACTGAGGATTGAGGATTGAGAATTGAGGATTGAGGATTGAGGATTGAAGATTGGGTATTGGGTATTGAGGATTGAAGAATGATGGTTGAAGATTGAGGATTGAGGATTGAGAATTGAGGCTAGAGGATTGTGGATTGAAGATTGAGGATAGGGTATTGGGGACTGAAGAATGAGGATCGAGAATTGAGGGTTGAGGATTGAGGATTGAAGATTGCGTATTGAGGATTGAAGATTGACGATTGAGGATTGAGGATTGAGGATTGAGGATTGAATATTGAGGACTGAGTGTTGAGGGTTGAGTGATAAGAATTGATGTTTGTGGATAGAGGTTTAAAGATTGCAGATTGAGTATTGAGTATTGAAAACTGTGAATTGAGGATATTCTATTGAGGATTGAGGATAGACAACTGATTGTTGAGGACTGAGGGCCGTAGATTGAGAATTCAGGATTGAGGATACAGAATTGAGGTTTGAGGACTGAGGATTGAGGATTGAAGATTGAGTATTAAGGATTGAAGATTGAGGATTGAGGATTAGGATTGAGGATTGAGGATGAGGGCTGACGGCTGAGAATTGAGGTTTGAGGACTGAGGACTGAGGATTGAGGATTGAGAATTGAGAAGTGAGGATTGAGGATTGAAGATTGAGGATTGGGAATTGAGGTTTGAAGATTGAGTATTGAGGATTGAAGACTGGCGATTGAGGATTGAGGATTGAGGATTGAGTATTGAGGATTGAGGATTGAAGATTGAGAATTGAGGATTGAACATTGAGGATTGGGTATCGCCGATTGAACATTGAGGGTTGAGGATTGAGGATTGAGGATTGAGTATTGAGGATTGAGGACGGAAGATTGTATATTGATGATTGAAGGTTGAGGATTGAGGATTGATGGTTGTGGATTGAGGACGAGGGCTGAGGGTTGAGAATTGATGTTTTAGGTATGAGGATCGAGTATTGAGGATGATAATTGGTGATTGAGGATTGAGGATTGAAGATTGAGGATTGGGTATTGAGGATTGAAGAATGAGGATTGAGGATTGAGGATTGAGTATTGAGGATTGAAGATTGAGTATTGAGGATTGAAGATTGACGATTGAGGATTGAGGATTGAGGATTGAGGATTGAACATTGAGGACTGAGTGTTGAGGTTTGAGTGATGAGAAGTAATGTATGTGGATAAAGGTGTGAAGATTGCAGATTGAGTATTGAGTATTGAAAACTGTGAATTGAGGATATTCTATTGAGGATTGAGGATTGACAACTGATTGTTGAGGACTGAGGGCCGAAGATTGAGGATTCAGGATTGAGGATTCAGAATTGAGGATTGAGGATTGAAGATTGAGTATTGAGGATTGAAGATTGAGGATTGAGGATTGAGGATTGAAGATTGAAGATTGGGTATTGCGGATTGAACATTGAGGGCTGAGGATTGAGGATTGAGGATTGAGGATTGAGGATTGAAGATTGAAAATTGATGGTTGAAGATTGAGGATTGAGGATTGAAGAATGACGATTGAGGATTGAGAATGGAGGATTGAGGATTGAGGATTGAAGATTGAGTATTGAGGATTGAAGACTGACGATTGAGGATTGAGGATTGAGGATTGAGGATTGAGTATTGGGTATTGAGTATTGAAGAATGAGGATTGAAGAATGAGGATTGAGGATCGAGGATTGAGGATTGAGGATTGAGGATTGAAGATTGAGTATTCAGGATTGGAGATTGACGATTGAGGATTGAGGATTGAGGATCGAGAATTGAGGATTGAGGTTTGAAGATTGAGTATTGAGGATTGAACATTGAGGATTGGAGACTTAGTGTTGAGGATTGAGGATTGAAGATTGAGGATTAAGGATTGAGAATTGGAGATTGAGGGACCTAGGATTGGAGATTGATTATTGAGGATTGAAGATTGAGGATTGAGGATTGAGAATTGAGAATTGAGAATTGAGGGTGAGGTCTGAGGGTTGTGGATTGAGGTTTGGGGAACGAGGATTGAGGATTGAGGATTGAGAACTGAGGATTGACGATTGAGTATTGAAGATTGTGGATTGATTACTGAGGATTGAAGATTGAGGATCGAGGATTGAGGATTGAGGATTGAGGATTGAGGATTGAGGATTGAGGATTGAGGATTGAGGATTGAGCATTGAGGAGTGAAGATTGAGGGCTGGGGATTGAGGATTGAAGATTGAGGATTAAGGATGGAGAATTGCAGATTGAGGATCTAGGATTGAAGATTGAGGATTGAGGATTGAAGATTGAGGATTGGGGACTGAGTGTTGAGGGTTGAGTCATGAGAATTGATGTTTCTGGATAGAGATTTGAAGATTGCAGATTGAGTATTGAGAATTGTAAACTGTGAATTGATGATATTCTATTGAGGATTGAGAATTGACAACTGATTGTTGAAGACTGATGTCTGAAGGTCGAAGATTCAGGATTGAGGATTCAGGTTTGAGGTTTGAGGACTGAGGATTGAGGATTGAGTATTGAGGATTGATGATTGAGGATTGAGGATTGAGGATTGAGGATTGAGGATTGAGGATTGAAGATTGAGTATTGAGGATCGAGGATTGAGGATTGAGGATTGAGGAACGAGGATTGAGGATTGAGGATGTGGGCTAAGCGTTGAGGATTAAAAATTGTGGATTGGGTATTGAGGATTGAAGAATGACGATTGAGGGTTGAGTATTGAGGATTGAGGATTGAAGATTGAGGATTAAGGATTGAGGATTGGGGATTGGGGATCTAGGATTGGAGATTGATTATTGAGGATTGAAGGTTGAGGGTTAAGGATTGAGGATTGAGATGGAGAATTGAGGATGAGGACTGGGGATTGAGGATTGAGGATTGAAGATTGAGTAGTGAGAATTGAAAATTGAGGATTGATGACTGAGGATTGAGGATTGACGATGAGGGCTGAGGGTTCAGGATTGAGGTTTGAGGACTGAGGACTGAGGATTGAGGATTGAGAATTGAGGATTGAGGATTAGGGACTGAGTGTTGACGGTTGAGTGATGAGAATTGATGTTTGTGGATAGAGGTTTGAAGATTGCAGATTGAGTATTGAGTATTGAATACTGTGAATTGAGGATATTCTATTGAGGATTGAGGATTGACAACTGATCGCTGAGGACTCTGGCTGAAGGTTGAGGATTCAGGATTGAGGATTCAGGATTGATGTTTGAGGACTGAGGATTGAGGATTGAGGGTTGAGGATTGAGGATTGAGGATTCAAGATTGAGGATTGGGTATTGAGGATTGAACATTGAGGATTGAGGGATGAGGATAGAGGATTGAGGATTGAGGATTGAAGATTGAATATTGATGATTGAAGATTGAGTATTGACGATTGAGGGTTGTGGATTGAGGACGTGGACTGAGGGTTGAGTATTGATGTTTGAAGTATGAGGATTGAGGATTCAGGATTGAGAATTGTGGATTGAGGATTGAGGATTGAAGATTGAGGATTCGGTATTGAGGATTGAGGAATGAGGATTGAGGATTGAGGGTTGATGATTGAGGATTGCAGATTGAGTATTGAGGATTGAGGATTGAGGATTGAGGATTGAGGATTGAGGATTGAGGATTGAGGATTGAGGATTGAAGATTGAGTATAGAGGATTGAAGATTGAGGATTGAGCATTGAGGATTGAGGATTGAGGATTGAAGATTGAGGATTGGGGATTCAGGATTGAAGATTGAGGATTCAGGATTGAGGATTCAGAATTGAGGTTTGAGGACTGAGGATTGAGGATTGAAGATTGAGTATTGAGTATTGAGGATTGAGGATTGAAGATTGAGGATTGAGGATTGAGGATGAGGGCTGAGGCTTGAGGATTGAGGTTTGAGGTCTGAGAGCTGAGGATTGAGGATTGAGAATTGAGGATTGAGGATTGAGGATTGAGGATTGAGGATGTGGGCTGAGCGTTGAGGATTGAGGTTTGTGGACTGAGGACTTAGGATTGAGGGTTGAGGATTGAGGATTGAGGATTGAGGATTGAGGATTGAGGATTGAGGATTGAGGATTGAGGATTGAGGATTGAGGATTGAGGATTGAGGATTAAAAATTGTGGATTGGGTATTGAGGATTGAAGAATGACGATTGAGGGTTGAGGTTTGAGGACTGAGGATTGAGGATTGAGGATTGAGAATTGAGGATTGAACATTGAGGACTGAGTGTTGAGGGTTGAGTGATGAGAATTGATATTTGTGGATAGAGGTTTGAAGATTGCAGATTGAGTATTGAGTATTGAAAACTGTGGATTGAGGATATTCTATTGAGGATTGTGTATTGACAACTGATCGCTGAGGACTCTGGCTGAAGGTTGAGGATTCAGGATTGAGGATTCAGGATTGATGTTTGAGGACTGAGGATTGAGGATTGAGGATTGAGGGTTGTGGATTGAGGACGAGGACTGAGGGTTGAGCATTGATGTTTGAAGTATGAGGATTGAGGATTCAGGATTGAGAATTGTGGATTGAGGATTGAGGATTGAAGATTGAGGATTCGGTATTGAGGATTGAGGAATGAGGATTGAGGATTGAGGATTGAAGACTGAGTATAGAGGATTGAAGATTGAGGATTGAGCATTGAGGACTGAATATAGAGGATTGAAGATTCAGTATTGAGTATTGAGGATTGAGGATTGAAGATTGAGGATTAAGGATTGAGGATTGGGGATTGGGGATCTAGGATTGGAGATTGATTATTGAGGATTGAAGGTTGAGGGTTAAGGATTGAGGATTGAGATGGAGAATTGAGGATGAGGACTGGGGATTGAGGATTGAGGATTGAAGATTGAGTAGTGAGAATTGAAATTTGAGGATTGAGGACTGAGGATTGAGGATTGAGGATTGAGGATTGAAGATTGAGGATTGAGGATTGATGATTGAGGATTGGGTATTGAGGATTGAAGATTGAGGATTGAGGATTGAAGATTGGAGATTGGGGATTGGGGATTGAGGATTGACGATTGAGGATTGAGTATTGATTATTGAGGATTGAAGACTGAGGATTGAGGATTGACGATGTGGGCTGAGGGTTCAGGATTGAGGTTTGAGGACTGAGGACTGAGGACTGAGGATTGAGGATTGAGAATTGAGGATTGAGGATTGGGGACTGAGTGTTGACGGTTGAGTGATGAGAATTGATGTTTGTGGATAGAGGTTTGAAGATTGCAGATTGAGTATAGAGTATTGAAAACTGTGAATTGAGGATATTCTATTGAGGATTGAGGATTGACAACTGATTGTGAGGATGAGGGCCGTAGATTGAGAATTCAGGATTGAGGATTGAGGTTGAGGATGAGGGTTGGGATGAGTGTGAGATTGAGTATTAGGTGTGAGATTGAGGTTTGAGGATTGAGGATTGAGGATTGAGGATGAGGGTGTGGTTGAGGATTGGAATGGATTGAGGGTTGAGATTGTGGGGTTGAGGATTGAGGATTGAAGATTGAGGATTGAAGATTGAGTAGTGAGGATTGAAGATTGAGGATTGAGGACTGAGGATTGAGGACTGACGATGAGGGCTGAGGGTTCAGGATTGAGGTTTGAGGACTGAGGACTGAGGATTGAGGATTGAGAATTGAGGATTGAGGATTGGGGACTGAGTGTTGACGGTTGAGTGATGAGAATTGATGTTTGTGGATAGAGGTTTGAAGATTGCAGATTGAGTATAGAGTATTGAAAACTGTGAATTGAGGATATTCTATTGAGGATTGAGGATGGACAACTGATTGTTGAGGACTGAGGGCCGTAGATTGAGAATTCAGGATTGAGGATTCAGAATTGAGGATTGAGGACTGAGGATTGAAGATTGAAGATTGAGTATTCAGGATTGAAGATTGAGGATTGAGGATTGAGGATTGAGGATTGAGGATGAGGGCTGACGGTTGAGGATTGAGAATTGACGATTGAGGGTTGAGGATTGAGGATCGAGAATTGAGGATTGAGGATTGAGGATTGAGGATTGAGGATTGAGGATTGAGGATTGAGCATTGAGGATGAGGGCTGAGGGTTGAGGATTGAAGTTTGAGGACTTAGGGCTGAGGATGGAGGATTGAGAATTGAGGATTGAGGATTGAGGATTGAAGACTGAGGATTGGGTATTGAGGATTGAAGAATGACGATAGAGGATTGAGAATCGAGGATTGAGGATTGAGGATTGAAGATTGAGTATTGAGGATTGAAGACTGACGATTGAGGATTGAGGTTCGAGGATTGAGGATTGAGGATTGAGGATTGAGGATTGAGAATTGAGGATTGAGGATTGAAGATTGAGCAATGAGGATTGAAGGTTGAGGATTGAGGATAGAGGATTGAGGATTGAGGATTGATGATTTAGGATTGAAGATTGAGTATTGAGGGTTGAAGGTTGAGTATTGAGAACTGAGGATTGAGGATTGACGATGATGGCTGAGGGTTGAGGATTGAGGTTTGAGGACTGAGGACTGAGGATTGAGGATTGAGAATTGAGGATTGAGGATTGAGGATTGAAGATTGAGTATTGGGTATTGAGGATTGAAAAATGATGGTTGAAGATTGAGGATTGAGGATTGAGAATTGAGGATTGAGGATTGAGGATTGAAGCTTGAGGATTGGGTATTGAGGATTGAAGAATGAGGATCGAGGAATGAGGATTGAGGATTGAGGATTGAGAATTGAATATTGAGGACTGAGTGTTGAGGGTTGAGTGGTGAGAATTGATGTTTGTGGATAGAGGTTTGAAGATTGCAGGCTGAGTATTGAGTATTGAAAACTGTGAATTGAGGATATGCCTTTGAGGATTGAGGATAGACAACTGATTGTTGAGGACTGAGGGCCGTAGATTGAGAATTCAGGGTTGAGGATTCAGAATTGAGGTTGGAGGACTGAGGATTGAGGATTGAAGATTGAGTATTGAGGATTGAAGATTGAGGATTGAGGATTAGGATTGAGGATTGAGGATTGAGGATTGAGGATTGAGGATTGAGGATTGAGGATTGAGGATTGAGGATTGGGTGTCGCGGATAGAACATTGAGGATTGAGGATTGAGGATTGAGTATTGAGGATTGAGGACTGAAGATTGTATATTGATGATTGAAGATTGAGGATTGAGGATGGAGGGTTGTGGATTGAGGACGAGGTCTGAGGGTTGAGTATTGATGTTTGAGGTCTGAGGATCGAGGATTGAGGATTGAGAATTGAGGATTGAGGATTGAGGATTGAAGATTGAGGATTCAGGATTGAGGATTCAGAATTGAGGTTTGAGGACTGAGGATTGAGGATTGAGGATGAGGGCTGAGGGTTGAGGATTGAAGTTTGAGGACTTAGGGCTGAGGATGGAGGATTGAGAATTGGGGATTGAGGATTGAGGATTGAGGATTAAGTTTTGGGGATTGAGGACTGAAGATTGTATATTGATGATTGAAGATTGAGGATTGAGGATTGAGGTTTGTGGATTGAGGGCGAGGACTGAGGGTTGAGTATTGATGTTTGAGGTCCGAGGATCGAGGATTGAGGATTGAGAATTGAGGATTGAGGATTGATAACTGATGATTGAGGATTGGATATTGAGGATTGAAGAATGGGGATTGAGGATTGAGGATTGAGGATTGGGTATTGAGGATTGAAGAATGAGGATTGAGGGTTGAGGATTGAGGATTGAGGATTGAAGATTGAGGATTGGGTATTGAGGATTGAAGAACGAGGATTGAGGATTGAGGATTGAGGATTGAGGATTGAGGATTGAGGATTGAAGATTGAGTATTGAGGATTGAAGGTTGACGATTGAGGATTGAGGATTGAGGATTGAAGATTGATTAATGAGGATTGAAGATTGAGGATTGAGGGTTGAGGATTGAGGATTGAGGATGAGGGCTGAGTGTTGAGGATTGAGGTTTGAGGACTGAGGGCTGAGGATTGAGGATTGAGAATTGAAGATTGAGTATTGAGCATTGAGGATTCAAGATTGAGGACTGGGGAATGAGGATAGAAGATTGAGGATTAAGGATTGAGGATTGGGGATTGAGGATCTAGGACTGGAGATTAATAATTGGGGATTGAAGATTGAGGAGTGAGGACTGAGGATTGAGAATCGAGAATTGGGGGTGAGGGCAGGGGGTTGAGGATTGAGGCTTGAGGGACGATGATTGAGGATTGAGGATTGAGGACTGAGGATTGACGATCGAGTATTGAAGATTGAGGATTGATATCTGAGGATTGAGGATTTAGGATTGAGGATTGGAGATTGAGGACTGAGCATTGAGGATTGAGGGTTGAGGATTGAAGATTGAGGATTCGGTATTGAGGATTGAAAATTGAGGGTTGAGTATTGCTGTTTGAGGTCTGAGGATTGAGGATTGAAGATTGAGAATTGACGATTGAGGATTGAGGATTGAAGATTGAGGATTGGGTATTGAGGATTGAAGAATGAGGATTGTGTGTTGAATATTGAGGATTGAGGATTGATGATTGAGAATTGAGGATTGAGGATTGAGGACTGAAGATTGAATATTGATGATTGAAGATTGAGGATTGAGTATTGATGGTTGTAGATTGAGAACGAGGACTGAGGGTTGAGTATTGCAGTTTGATGTCTGAGGATTGAAGATTGAGTATTGAGTATTGAAGATTGAGTATTGAGGATTGAAGATTAAGATTGAGGATTGAGGATTGAGGATTGAGGATTGAGGATTGAAGATTGAGCATTGGGGACTGAGTATTGAGGTTTGAGTGATGAGAATTGATGTTTGTGGATTGAGATTTGAAGATTGAAGAATGTGGTTCAGTATTGAAAACTGTGAATTGAGGATATTCTTTTGAGGATTGGGGATTGACAATTGATTGTTGAGGACCGACGGCTGAAGATTGAGGATTCAGGATTGAGGATTCCGGATTGAGGTTTGAGGACTGAGGATTGAGGATTGAGGATTGATGATTGAGGATTGACGCTTGAGGATTGAGGATTAAGGATGGAGGATTGAAGAGAGAGGACTGAGTATTGAGGATTGAGTGTTGAGAATTGATGTTTGCGGCTTGAGATTTGATTATTGAATTTTGTGGATTGAGTATTGAACCATGAGAATTCAGGATATTCTATTGAGTATTGAGAATTGAGGATTGAAGATTGAGTATCGAGGATTGATGGTTGAGGGTTGTGTGTTGAATATTGAGGATTGAGGATTGATGATTGAGAATTGAGGATTGAGGATTGAGGACTGAAGATTGAATATTGATGATTGAAGATTGAGGATTGAGTATTGATGGTTGTAGATTGAGAACGAGGACTGAGGGTTGAGTATTGCAGTTTGATGTCTGAGGATTGAGGATTGAGGATTGAGAATTGAGGTTTGAGGATTGAGGATTGAGGATTGAGGATTGAGGATTGACGATTGAAGATTGAGGATTGGGGATTGAGGTTTGCCGATTGAGGATTGAATATTCAGGATTGAGAATTGAGGATTGATTATTGAAGATTGAGTAATGAGGATTGAAGATTGAGGATAGAGGATTGAGGATTCAGGATTGAGGATGAGGGCTGAGGGTTGAGGATTGAGGTTTGAGGACTGAGGGCTGAGGATTGAGGATTGAGAATTGAGGATTGAGGATTGAGGATTGAAGATTGAGGATTGGGTATTGAGGATTGAAGAATGAGGATTGAGGATTGAGGCTTGAGGATTGAGGATTGAAGATTGAGGATTGAGGACTGAGGATTGAGGATTGAGGTTGGAGGATTGAGGATTGATGATTGAGGGCTGAGGATTGAGGATTGAGTATTGAGCATTGAGGATTCAAGATTGAGGACTGGGGAATGAGGATAGAAGATTGAGGATTAAGGATTGAGGATTGGGGATTGAGGATCTAGGACTGGAGATTAATAATTGGGGATTGAAGATTGAGGAGTGAGGACTGAGGATTGAGAATCGAGAATTGGGGGTGAGGACAGATGGTTGAGGATTGAGGCTTGAGGAACGATGATTGAGGATTGAGGATTGAGGACTGAGGATTGACGATCGAGTATTGAAGATTGAGGATTGATATCTGAGGATTGAGGATTTAGGATTGAGGATTGGAGATTGAGGACTGAGCATTGAGGATTGAGGGTTGAGGATTGAAGATTGAGGATTCGGTATTGAGGATTGAAAATTGAGGGTTGAGTATTGCTGTTTGAGGTCTGAGGATTGAGGATTGAGGATTGAGAATTGACGATTGTGGATTGAGGATTGAAGATTGGGGATTGGGTATTCAGGATTGAAGAATGAGAATTGAGGGTTGAGGATTGAGGATTGAGGATTGAAGATTGAGGATTGGGTATTGAGGATTGAAGAACTAGGCTTGAGGACTGAGAATTGAGGATTGAGTGTTGAGAATTGATGTTTGAGGATTGAGATTTGATTATTGAATTTTGTGGATTCAGTATTGAACCATGAGAATTCAGGATATTCTATTGAGTATTGAGAATTGAGGCTTGATGGTTGAGTATTGAGGATTGATGGTTGAGGGTTGTGTGTTGAATATTGAGGATTGAGGATTGAGGATTGAGGATTGAAGATTGAGGACTGGGGATTGAGGATTGACGATAGAGGATTGAGTATTGAGCATTGAGAATTGAGGAGTGAGGATTGAGGATTGAGTATTGAGGATTGAAGGTTGAGGATTGAGGATTGAGGATTGAAGATTGAGGAGTGAGCGTTGAGGGTTGAGTGATGAGAATTGATATTTGTGTATAGAGATTTGAAGATTGCTGATTGAGTATTGAGTATTGAAAACTGTGAATTGATGATATTCTATTGAGGATTGAGGATTGACAACAGATTGTTGTGGTCTGAGGGCTGAAGATTGAGGATTCAGGATTGAGGATTCAGGATTGAGGTTTGTGGACTGAGGATTGAGGATTGAGGACTGAGGATGAGGATTGAGGATTGAGGATTGATGATTGAGGATTGAAGATTGAGGATTGGGTAGTGCGGATTGAACATTGAGGATTGAGGATTGAGAATTGAGGATTGAGGATTGAGGACTGAAGATTGAATATTGATGATTGAAGATTGAGGATTGAGTATTGATGGTTGTAGATTGAGAACGAGGACTGAGGGTTGAGTATTGCAGTTTGACGTCTGAGGATTGAGGATTGAGGATTGAGAATTGAGGATTGAGGATTGAGGATTGAAGATTGAGGATCGGGTATTGAGGATTGAAGAATGAGAATTGAGGATTGAGGATTGAGGATTGAGCATTGAAGGCCGAGTATTGAGGATTGAAGATTGAGGATTGAGGATTGAGGATTGAGGATTGAGGATTGAGGATTGAGGATTGAAGATTGAGTATTGAGGATTGAAGATTGAGGATTGAGGATTGAGGATTGAGGATTGAGGATTAAAGATTGAGGATTGGGGATTGAGGTTTGCCGATTGAGGATTGAGTATTGAGGATTGAGAATTGAGGATTGATTATTGAAGATTGAGTAATGAGGATTGAAGATTGAGGATAGAGGATTGAGGATTCAGGATTGAGGATGAGGGCTGAGGGTTGAGGATTGAGGTTTGAGGACTGAGGGCTGAGGATTGAGGATTGAGAATTGAGGATTGAGGATTGAGGATTGAAGATTGAGGATTGGGTATTGAGGATTGAAGAATGAGGATTGAGGATTGAGGCTTGAGGATTGAGGATTGAAGATTGAGGAGTGAGGACTGAGGATTGAGAATCGAGAATTGGGGGTGAGGGCAGAGGGTTGAGGATTGAGGCTTGAGGGACGATGATTGAGGATTGAGGATTGACGACTGAGGATTGACGATCGAGTATTGAAGATTGAGGATTGATATCTGAGGATTGAGGATTTAGGATTGAGGATTGGAGATTGAGGACTGAGCATTGAGGATTGAGGGTTGAGGATTGAAGATTGAGGATTCGGTATTGAGGATTGAAAATTGAGGGTTGAGTATTGCTGTTTGAGGTCTGAGGATTGAGGATTGAAGATTGAGAATTGACGATTGAGGATTGAGGATTGAAGATTGAGGATTGGGTATTGAGGATTGAAGAATGAGGATTGAGGGTTGAGGATTGAGGATTGAGGATTGAAGATTGAGGATTGGGTATTGAGGATTGAAGAACGAGGATTGAGGATTGAGGATTGAGGATTGAGGATTGAGGATTGAGGATTGAAGATTGAGTATTGAGGATTGAAGGTTGACGATTGAGGATTGAGGATTGAGGATTGAAGATTGATTAATGAGGATTGAAGATTGAGGATTGAGGGTTGAGGATTGAGGATTGAGGATGAGGGCTGAGTGTTGAGGATTGAGGTTTGAGGACTGAGGGCTGAGGATTGAGGATTGAGAATTGAAGATTGAGTATTGAGCATTGAGGATTCAAGATTGAGGACTGGGGAATGAGGATAGAAGATTGAGGATTAAGGATTGAGGATTGGGGATTGAGGATCTAGGACTGGAGATTAATAATTGGGGATTGAAGATTGAGGAGTGAGGACTGAGGATTGAGAATCGAGAATTGGGGGTGAGGGCAGGGGGTTGAGGATTGAGGCTTGAGGGACGATGATTGAGGATTGAGGATTGAGGACTGAGGATTGACGATCGAGTATTGAAGATTGAGGATTGATATCTGAGGATTGAGGATTTAGGATTGAGGATTGGAGATTGAGGACTGAGCATTGAGGATTGAGGGTTGAGGATTGAAGATTGAGGATTCGGTATTGAGGATTGAAAATTGAGGGTTGAGTATTGCTGTTTGAGGTCTGAGGATTGAGGATTGAAGATTGAGAATTGACGATTGAGGATTGAGGATTGAAGATTGAGGATTGGGTATTGAGGATTGAAGAATGAGGATTGTGTGTTGAATATTGAGGATTGAGGATTGAAGATTGAGAATTGAGGATTGAGGATTGAGGACTGAAGATTGAATATTGATGATTGAAGATTGAGGATTGAGTATTGATGGTTGTAGATTGAGAACGAGGACTGAGGGTTGAGTATTGCAGTTTGATGTCTGAGGATTGAAGATTGAGTATTGAGTATTGAAGATTGAGTATTGAGGATTGAAGATTAAGATTGAGGATTGAGGATTGAGGATTGAGGATTGAGGATTGAAGATTGAGCATTGGGGACTGAGTATTGAGGTTTGAGTGATGAGAATTGATGTTTGTGGATTGAGATTTGAAGATTGAAGAATGTGGTTGAGTATTGAAAACTGTGAATTGAGGATATTCTTTTGAGGATTGGGGATTGACAATTGATTGTTGAGGACCGACGGCTGAAGATTGAGGATTCAGGATTGAGGATTCCGGATTGAGGTTTGAGGACTGAGGATTGAGGATTGAGGATTGATGATTGAGGATTGACGCTTGAGGATTGAGGATTAAGGATGGAGGATTGAAGAGAGAGGACTGAGTATTGAGGATTGAGTGTTGAGAATTGATGTTTGCGGCTTGAGATTTGATTATTGAATTTTGTGGATTGAGTATTGAACCATGAGAATTCAGGATATTCTATTGAGTATTGAGAATTGAGGATTGAAGATTGAGTATCGAGGATTGATGGTTGAGGGTTGTGTGTTGAATATTGAGGATTGAGGATTGATGATTGAGAATTGAGGATTGAGGATTGAGGACTGAAGATTGAATATTGATGATTGAAGATTGAGGATTGAGTATTGATGGTTGTAGATTGAGAACGAGGACTGAGGGTTGAGTATTGCAGTTTGATGTCTGAGGATTGAGGATTGAGGATTGAGAATTGAGGTTTGAGGATTGAGGATTGAGGATTGAGGATTGAGGATTGACGATTGAAGATTGAGGATTGGGGATTGAGGTTTGCCGATTGAGGATTGAATATTCAGGATTGAGAATTGAGGATTGATTATTGAAGATTGAGTAATGAGGATTGAAGATTGAGGATAGAGGATTGAGGATTCAGGATTGAGGATGAGGGCTGAGGGTTGAGGATTGAGGTTTGAGGACTGAGGGCTGAGGATTGAGGATTGAGAATTGAGGATTGAGGATTGAGGATTGAAGATTGAGGATTGGGTATTGAGGATTGAAGAATGAGGATTGAGGATTGAGGCTTGAGGATTGAGGATTGAAGATTGAGGATTGAGGACTGAGGATTGAGGATTGAGGTTGGAGGATTGAGGATTGATGATTGAGGGCTGAGGATTGAGGATTGAGTATTGAGCATTGAGGATTCAAGATTGAGGACTGGGGAATGAGGATAGAAGATTGAGGATTAAGGATTGAGGATTGGGGATTGAGGATCTAGGACTGGAGATTAATAATTGGGGATTGAAGATTGAGGAGTGAGGACTGAGGATTG
This sequence comes from Calliopsis andreniformis, assembly GCF_051401765.1. Lineage (NCBI taxonomy): Eukaryota > Metazoa > Arthropoda > Insecta > Hymenoptera > Andrenidae > Calliopsis > Calliopsis andreniformis. The sequence continues at coordinate 1,348,167 of NW_027480545.1, read as the reverse complement.
AGAATCGAGAATTGGGGGTGAGGACAGATGGTTGAGGATTGAGGCTTGAGGAACGATGATTGAGGATTGAGGATTGAGGACTGAGGATTGACGATCGAGTATTGAAGATTGAGGATTGATATCTGAGGATTGAGGATTTAGGATTGAGGATTGGAGATTGAGGACTGAGCATTGAGGATTGAGGGTTGAGGATTGAAGATTGAGGATTCGGTATTGAGGATTGAAAATTGAGGGTTGAGTATTGCTGTTTGAGGTCTGAGGATTGAGGATTGAGGATTGAGAATTGACGATTGTGGATTGAGGATTGAAGATTGGGGATTGGGTATTCAGGATTGAAGAATGAGAATTGAGGGTTGAGGATTGAGGATTGAGGATTGAAGATTGAGGATTGGGTATTGAGGATTGAAGAACTAGGCTTGAGGACTGAGAATTGAGGATTGAGTGTTGAGAATTGATGTTTGAGGATTGAGATTTGATTATTGAATTTTGTGGATTCAGTATTGAACCATGAGAATTCAGGATATTCTATTGAGTATTGAGAATTGAGGCTTGATGGTTGAGTATTGAGGATTGATGGTTGAGGGTTGTGTGTTGAATATTGAGGATTGAGGATTGAGGAATGAGGATTGAAGATTGAGGACTGGGGATTGAGGATTGACGATAGAGGATTGAGTATTGAGCATTGAGAATTGAGGAGTGAGGATTGAGGATTGAGTATTGAGGATTGAAGGTTGAGGATTGAGGATTGAGGATTGAAGATTGAGGAGTGAGCGTTGAGGGTTGAGTGATGAGAATTGATATTTGTGTATAGAGATTTGAAGATTGCAGATTGAGTATTGAGTATTGAAAACTGTGAATTGATGATATTCTATTGAGGATTGAGGATTGACAACAGATTGTTGTGGTCTGAGGGCTGAAGATTGAGGATTCAGGATTGAGGATTCAGGATTGAGGTTTGTGGACTGAGGATTGAGGATTGAGGACTGAGGATGAGGATTGAGGATTGAGGATTGATGATTGAGGATTGAAGATTGAGGATTGGGTAGTGCGGATTGAACATTGAGGATTGAGGATTGAGAATTGAGGATTGAGGATTGAGGACTGAAGATTGAATATTGATGATTGAAGATTGAGGATTGAGTATTGATGGTTGTAGATTGAGAACGAGGACTGAGGGTTGAGTATTGCAGTTTGACGTCTGAGGATTGAGGATTGAGGATTGAGAATTGAGGATTGAGGATTGAGGATTGAAGATTGAGGATCGGGTATTGAGGATTGAAGAATGAGAATTGAGGATTGAGGATTGAGGATTGAGCATTGAAGGCCGAGTATTGAGGATTGAAGATTGAGGATTGAGGATTGAGGATTGAGGATTGAGGATTGAGGATTGAGGATTGAAGATTGAGTATTGAGGATTGAAGATTGAGGATTGAGGATTGAGGATTGAGGATTGAGGATTGAAGATTGAGGATTGGGGATTGAGGTTTGCCGATTGAGGATTGAGTATTGAGGATTGAGAATTGAGGATTGATTATTGAAGATTGAGTAATGAGGATTGAAGATTGAGGATAGAGGATTGAGGATTCAGGATTGAGGATGAGGGCTGAGGGTTGAGGATTGAGGTTTGAGGACTGAGGGCTGAGGATTGAGGATTGAGAATTGAGGATTGAGGATTGAGGATTGAAGATTGAGGATTGGGTATTGAGGATTGAAGAATGAGGATTGAGGATTGAGGCTTGAGGATTGAGGATTGAAGATTGAGGAGTGAGGACTGAGGATTGAGAATCGAGAATTGGGGGTGAGGGCAGAGGGTTGAGGATTGAGGCTTGAGGGACGATGATTGAGGATTGAGGATTGACGACTGAGGATTGACGATCGAGTATTGAAGATTGAGGATTGATATCTGAGGATTGAGGATTTAGGATTGAGGATTGGAGATTGAGGACTGAGCATTGAGGATTGAGGGTTGAGGATTGAAGATTGAGGATTCGGTATTGAGGATTGAAAATTGAGGGTTGAGTATTGCTGTTTGAGGTCTGAGGATTGAGGATTGAAGATTGAGAATTGACGATTGAGGATTGAGGATTGAAGATTGAGGATTGGGTATTGAGGATTGAAGAATGAGGATTGAGGGTTGAGGATTGAGGATTGAGGATTGAAGATTGAGGATTGGATATTGAGGATTGAAGAACGAGGATTGAGGATTGAGGATTGAGGATTGAGGATTGAGGATTGAGGATTGAAGATTGAGTATTGAGGATTGAAGGTTGACGATTGAGGATTGAGGATTGAGGATTGAAGATTGATTAATGAGGATTGAAGATTGAGGATTGAGGGTTGAGGATTGAGGATTGAGGATGAGGGCTGAGGGTTGAGGATTGAGGTTTGAGGACTGTGGGCTGAGGATTGAGGATTGAGAATTGAAGATTGAGTATTGTGCATTGAGGATTCAAGATTGAGGACTGGGGAATGAGGATAGAAGGTTGAGGATTAAGGATTGAGGATTGGGGATTGAGGATCTAGGACTGGAGATTAATAATTGGGGATTGAAGATTGAGGAGTGAGGACTGAGGATTGAGAATCTAGAATTGGGGGTGAGGGCAGGGGGTTGAGGATTGAGGCTTGAGGGACGATGATTGAGGATTGAGGATTGAGGACTGAGGATTGACGATCGAGTATTGAAGATTGAGGATTGATATCTGAGGATTGAGGATTTAGGATTGAGGATTGGAGATTGAGGACTGAGCATTGAGGATTGAGGGTTGAGGATTGAAGATTGAGGATTCGGTATTGAGGATTGAAAATTGAGGGTTGAGTATTGCTGTTTGAGGTCTGAGGATTGAGGATTGAAGATTGAGAATTGACGATTGAGGATTGAGGATTGAAGATTGAGGATTGGGTATTGAGGATTGAAGAATGAGGATTGAGGGTTGAGGATTGAGGATTGAGGATTGAAGATTGAGGATTGGGTATTGAGGATTGAAGAACGAGGATTGAGGATTGAGGATTGAGGATTGAGGATTGAGGATTGAGGATGGAAGATTGAGTATTGAGGATTGAAGGTTGACGATTGAGGATTGAGGATTGAGGATTGAAGATTGATTAATGAGGATTGAAGATTGAGGATTGAGGGTTGAGGATTGAGGATTGAGGATGAGGGCTGAGGGTTGAGGATTGAGGTTTGAGGACTGAGGGCTGAGGATTGAGGATTGAGAATTGAAGATTGAGGATTGAGTATTAAGGGTTGAGGATTGAGGACGAGGACTGACGGTTGAGGATTGAGGTTTGAGGATTGAGGATTGAGGATTGAGGACTGAGGGTTGAGGATTGAGGATTGAGCATTGAGGATTGAAGATTGAGTATTGAGTATTGAAGATTGAGTATTGAGGATTGAAGATTAAGATTGAGGATTGAGGATTGAGGATTGAGGATTGAAGATTGAGCATTGGGGACTGAGTATTGAGGTTTGAGTGATGAGAATTGATGTTTGTGGATTGAGATTTGAAGATTGAAGAATGTGGTTGAGTATTGAAAACTGTGAATTGAGGATATTCTTTTGAGGATTGGGGATTGACAATTGATTGTTGAGGACCGACGGCTGAAGGTTGAGGATTCAGGATTGAGGATTCCGGATTGAGGTTTGAGGACTGAGGATTGGGGATTGAGGATTGATGATTGAGGATTGACGCTTGAGGATTGAGGATTAAGGATGGAGGATTGAAGAGAGAGGACTGAGTATTGAGGATTGAGTGTTGAGAATTGATGTTTGCGGCTTGAGATTTGATTATTGAATTTTGTGGATTGAGTATTGAACCATGAGAATTCAGGATATTCTATTGAGTATTGAGAATTGAGGATTGAAGATTGAGTATCGAGGATTGATGGTTGAGGGTTGTGTGTTGAATATTGAGGATTGAGGATTGATGATTGAGAATTGAGGATTGAGGATTGAGGACTGAAGATTGAATATTGATGATTGAAGATTGAGGATTGAGTATTGATGGTTGTAGATTGAGAACGAGGACTGAGGGTTGAGTATTGCAGTTTGATGTCTGAGGATTGAGGATTGAGGATTGAGAATTGAGGTTTGAGGATTGAGGATTGAAGATTGAGGATCGGGTATTGAGGATTGATGAATGAGAATTGAGGATTGAGGATTGAGGATTGAGGATTGAAGGCTGAGTATTGAGGATTGAAGATTGAGGATTGAGGATTGAGGATTGAGGATTGAGGATTGAGGATTGAGGATTGAAGATTGAGTATTGAGGATTGAAGATTGAGGATTGAGGATTGAGGATTGAGGATTGACGATTGAAGATTGAGGATTGGGGATTGAGGTTTGCCGATTGAGGATTGAATATTGAGGATTGAGAATTGAGGATTGATTATTGAAGATTGAGTAATGAGGATTGAAGATTGAGGATAGAGGATTGAGGATTCAGGATTGAGGATGAGGGCTGAGGGTTTAGGATTGAGGTTTGAGGACTGAGGGCTGAGGATTGAGGATTGAGAATTGAGGATTGAGGATTGAGGATTGAAGATTGAGGATTGGGTATTGAGGATTGGAGAATGAGGATTGAGGATTGAGGCTTGAGGATTGAGGATTGATGATTGAGGATTGAGGACTGAGGATTGAGGATTGAATATTGAGTATTGAGGATTGAAGATTGAGGATTGAGTATTGAGGGTTGAGGATTGAGGGCGAGGACTGACGGTTGAGGATTGAGGTTGGAGGATTGAGGATTGAGGATTGAGGACTGAGGATTGAGGATTGAGTATTGAGCATTGAGGATTGAAGATTGAGGACTGGGGAATGAGGATAGAAGATTGAGGATTAAGGATTGAGGATTGGGGATTGAGGATCTAGGACTGGAGATTAATAATTGGGGATTGAAGATTGAGGAGTGTGGACTGAGGATTGAGAATCGAGAATTGGGGGTGAGGACTGAGGGTTGAGGATTGAGGCTTGAGGAACGATGATTGAGGATTGAGGATTGAGGACTGAGGATTGACGATCGAGTATTGAAGATTGAGGATTGATATCTGAGGATTGAGGATTTAGGATTCAGGATTGGAGATTGAGGATTGAGCATTGAGGATTAAGGGTTGAGGATTGAAGATTGAGGATTCGGTATTGAGGATTGAAAATTGAGGGTTGAGTATTGCTGTTTGAGGTCTGAGGATTGAGGATTGAGGATTGAGAATTGACGATTGAGGATTGAGGATTGAAGATTGAGGATTTGGTATTGAGGATTGAAGAATGAGGATTGAGGGTTGAGGATTGAGGATTGAGGATTGAAGATTGAGGATTGGGTATTGAGGATTGAAGAACGAGGATTGAGGATTGAGGATTGAGGATTGAGGATTGAGGATTGAGGATTGAGGATTGAAGATTGAGTATTGAGGATTGAAGGTTGACGATTGAGGATTGAGGATTGAGGATTGAAGATTGAGGATAGGGTGTTGAGGATTGAAGATTGAGGATTGAATATTGAGGATTGAGGATTGAGGATTGATGATTGAGTATTGAGGATTGACGAATGAGGATTGAGGATTGAGGATTGAGGATTGAGGATTGAGGATTGAGGACTGAAGATTGAGGATTGGGTATTGCGGATTGAACATTGAGGATTGAGGATTGAGGATTGAGGATTGAGGATTTACGACAGAAGATTGAATATTGACGATTGAAGATTGAGGATTGAGGATTGATGATTGTGGATTGGCGACGAGGACTGCGGGTTGAGTATTTCTGTTTGAGGTCTGAGGATTGAGGATTGAGGATTGAGAATTGAGGATTGAGGATTGAGGATTGAAGATTGAGGATTGAGGATTGAGGATTGAGGGTTGTGGATTGAGGACGAGGACTGAGGCTTGAATATTGATGTTTAAAGTCTGAGGATTGAGGATTGAGGATTGAGGATTGAGGATTGAAGATTGAGGATTGGGTATTGAGGATTGAAGTATGAGGATTGAGGATTGAGGCTTGAGGATTGAGGATTGAAGATTGAGGATTGAGGACTGAGGATTGAGGATTGATTATTGAGTATTGAGGATTGAAGATTGAGGATTGAGTATTGAGGGTTGAGGATTGAGGTCGAGGACTGACGGTTGAGGATTGAGGTTGGAGGATTGCCGATTGAGGATTGAGGACTGAGGATTGAGGATTGAGTATTGAGCATTGAGGATTAAAGATTGAGGACTGGGGAATGAGGATAGAAGATTGAGGATTAAGGATTGAGAATTGGGGATTGAGGATCTAGGACTGGAGATTAATAATTGGGGATTGAAGATTGAGGAGTGAGGACTGAGGATTGAGAATCGAGAATTGGGGGTGAGGACTGAGGGTTGAGGATTGAGGCTTGAGGGACGATGATTGAGGATTGAGGATTGAGGACTGAGGATTGACGATCGAGTATTGAAGATTGAGGATTGATATCTGAGGATTGAGGATTTAGGATTGAGGATTGGAGATTGAGGATTGAGCATTGAGGGTTGAGGGTTGAGGATTGAAGATTGAGGATTCGGTATTAAGGATTTAAAATTGAGGGTTGAGTATTGCTGTTTGAGGTCTGAGGATTGAGGATTGAGGATTGAGAATTGACGATTGAGGATTCAGGATTGAAGATTGAGGATTGGGTATTTAGGATTGAAGAATGAGGATTGAGGGTTGAGGATTGAGGATTGAGGATTGAAGATTGAGGATTGGGTATTGAGGATTGAAGAACGAGGATTGAGGTTTGAGGATTGAGGATTGAGGATTGAGGATTGAGGATTGAAGATTGAGTATTGAGGATTGAAGGTTGACGATTCAGGATTGAGGATTGAGGATTGAAGATTGAGGATAGGGTGTTGAGGATTGAAGATTGAGGATTGAATGTTGAGGATTGAGGATTGAGGATTGATGATTGAGTATTGAGGATTGAAGAATGAGGATTGAGGATTGAGGATTGAGGATTGAGGATTGAGGATTGAGGACTGAAGATTGAGGATTGGGTATTGCGGATTGAACATTGAGGATTGAGGATTGAGGACTGAGGATTGAGGATTGACGACAGAAGATTGAATATTGACGATTGAAGATTGAGGATTGAGGATTGATGATTGTGGATTGGCGACGAGGACTGAGGGTTGAGTATTGCTGTTTGAGGTCTGAGGATTGAGGATTGAGGATTGAGAATTGAGGATTGTGGATTGAGGATTGAAGATTGAGGATTGGGTATTGAAGATTGAAGAATGAGGATTGAGGATTGAGGATTGAGTATTGAGTATTGAAAACTGTGAATTGATGATATCCTATTGAGGATTGAGGATTGACAACTGATAGTTGAGGACTGAGGGCAGAAGATTGAGGATTCAGGATTGAGGATTCAGGATTGAGGTTTGAGGACTGAGGATTGAGGACTGAGGATTGAGGATTGAGGATTGAGAATGGAAGATTGAGGATTGAGGATTGAGGGTTGTGGATTGAGGACGAGGACTGAGGGTTGAGTATTGATGTTTGAGGTCTGAGGATTGAGGATTGAGGATTGAGGATTGAGGATTGAGGATTGAAGATTGAGTATTGAGGATTGAAGATTGAGGATTGAGGAATGAGGATTGAGGATTGAAGATTGACGATTGAGGATTGAGGATTGAGGATTGAGGATTGAGGATTGAGGATTGAGGATTGAGGATTGAGGACTGAAGATTGAGTATTGAGGATTGAAGAATGAAGAATGAGGATTGAGGATTGAGGATTGAGGATTGAAGATTGAGTACTGAAGATTGAAGATTTAGATTGAGGATTGAGGATTGAGGATTGAGGGTTGTGGATTGAGGACGAGGACTGAGGCTTGAGTATTGATGTTTAAAGTCTGAGGATTGATTATTGGGGATTGAAGATTGAGGATTGAGGACTGAGGATTGAGAATCGAGAATTGGGGGTGAGGACCGAGGGTTGAGGATTGAAGCTTGAGGAACGATGATTGAGGATTGAGGATTGTGGACTGAGGATTGACGATCGAGTATTGAATATTGAGGATTGATGACTGATGATTGAGGATTTAGGATTGAGGTTTGGGGATTGAGGATTGAGCATTGAGGATTGAGGATTGAGGATTGAAGATTGAGGATTCGGTATTGAGGATTGAACATTGGGGGTTGAGTATTGCTGTTTGAGGTCTGAGGGTTGAGGATTGAGGATTGAGAATTGACGATTGAGGATTGAGGATTGAAGATTGAGGATTGGGTATTGAGGATTGAAGAATGAGGACTGAGGATTGAGGATTGGGGATTGAGGGTTGAAGATTGAGGATTGGGTATTGAGGATTGAAGAATGAGGATTGAGGATTGGGGATTGAGGATTGAGGATTGAAGATTGAGTATTGAGGATTGAAGGTTGACGATTCAGGATTGAGGATTGAGGATTGAAGATTGAGGATAGGGTGTTGAGGATTGAAGATTGAGGATTGAATGTTGAGGATTGAGGATTGAGGATTGATGATTGAGTATTGAGGATTGAAGAATGAGGATTGAGGATTGAGGATTGAGGATTGAGGATTGAGGATTGAGGACTGAAGATTGAGGATTGGGTATTGCGGATTGAACATTGAGGATTGAGGATTGAGGACTGAGGATTGAGGATTGACGACAGAAGATTGAATATTGACGATTGAAGATTGAGGATTGAGGATTGATGATTGTGGATTGGCGACGAGGACTGAGGGTTGAGTATTGCTGTTTGAGGTCTGAGGATTGAGGATTGAGGATTGAGAATTGAGGATTGTGGATTGAGGATTGAAGATTGAGGATTGGGTATTGAAGATTGAAGAATGAGGATTGAGGATTGAGGATTGAGGATTGAGGATTGAAGACTGAGTGTTGAGGGTTGAGTGATGAGAGTTGATGTTTGTGGATAGAGGTTTGAAGATTGCAGATTGAGTATTGAGTATTGAAAACTGTGAATTGATGATATTCTATTGAGGATTGAGGATTGACAACTGATAGTTGAGGACTGAGGGCAGAAGATTGAGGATTCAGGATTGAGGATTCAGGATTGAGGTTTGAGGACTGAGGATTGAGGACTGAGGATTGAGGATTGAGGATTGAGCATGGAAGATTGAGGATTGAGGATTGAGGGTTGTGGATTGAGGACGAGGACTGAGGGTTGAGTATTGATGTTTGAGGTCTGAGGATTGAGGATTGAGGATTGAGGATTGAGGATTGAGGATTGAAGATTGAGTATTGAGGATTGAAGATTGAGGATTGAGGAATGAGGATTGAGGATTGAAGATTGACGATTGAGGATTGAGGATTGAGGATTGAGGATTGAGGATTGAGGATTGAGGATTGAGGATTGAGGACTGAAGATTGAGTATTGAGGATTGAAGAATGAAGAATGAGGATTGAGGATTGAGGATTGAGGATTGAAGATTGAGTACTGAAGATTGAAGATTTAGATTGAGGATTGAGGATTGAGGATTGAGGGTTGTGGATTGAGGACGAGGACTGAGGCTTGAGTATTGATGTTTAAAGTCTGAGGATTGATTATTGGGGATTGAAGATTGAGGATTGAGGACTGAGGATTGAGAATCGAGAATTGGGGGTGAGGACCGAGGGTTGAGGATTGAGGCTTGAGGAACGATGATTGAGGATTGAGGATTGTGGACTGAGGATTGACGATCGAGTATTGAATATTGAGGATTGATGACTGATGATTGAGGATTTAGGATTGAGGTTTGGGGATTGAGGATTGAGCATTGAGGATTGAGGATTGAGGATTGAAGATTGAGGATTCGGTATTGAGGATTGAACATTGGGGGTTGAGTATTGCTGTTTGAGGTCTGAGGGTTGAGGATTGAGGATTGAGAATTGACGATTGAGGATTGAGGATTGAAGATTGAGGATTGGGTATTGAGGATTGAAGAATGAGGACTGAGGATTGAGGATTGGGGATTGAGGATTGAAGAATGAGGATTGAGGAATGAGGATTGAGGATTGAGGATTGAAGATAGAGTATAGAGGATTGAAACCAGACGATTGAGGATTGAGGATTTAGGATTGGGGATGGAGTATTGAAGATTGAGTATTGAGGATTGAAGGTTGAGTATTGAGGATTGAGGATTGAGGATTTAGGATTGAAGATTGAGGATTGGGGATTGAGGATTCAAGATAGAGGATTGAGTATTGAGTATTGAGGATTGAAGATTGAGGATTGAGGATTGAGGGTTGAGGATTCAGGACGAGGGCTGACGGTTGAGGATTGATGCTTGAGGATTGAGGATTGAGAATTGAGGACTGAGGATTGAGGATTGAGGATTGAGCATTGAGGATTGAAGATTGAGGACTGGGGATTGGGGATTGAAGATTGAGCATTAAGGATTGAGAATTGGAGATTGAGGATCTAGGATTGGAGATTGATTATTGAGGATTGAAGATTGAGGATTGAGGATTGAGGATTGAGAATTGAGAATTTCAGGGTGAGGACTGAGGGTTGAGGATTGAGGTTTGAGGAACGAGGATTGAGAATTGAGGATTGAGGACTGAGGATTGACGATTGAGTATGGAAGATTGAGGATTGATTACTGAGAATTGAGGATTGAGGATTGAGGATTGAGGACTGAGGATTGAGTGTTGAGAATTGGTGATTGAGTATTGAGGATTGAAGCCTGACGATTGGAGAATTGAGGATTGAGGACTGAGGATAGAGGATTGAGGATTGAAGATTGAGTACCGAGGATTGAACATTGTGGATTGAGGATTGAGGATTGTGGATTGAGGATTGAAGATTGAGGATTGGGGAATGAGTGTTGTGGGTTGAGTGATGAGAATTAATGTTTGTGGATAGAGATTTGAAGGTTGCAGATTGAGTATTGAGTATTGAAATCTGTGAATTGATGATACTCTATCGAGGATTGAGGATTCACGTCTGATTGTTGAGGTCTGAGGTCTGAACATTGAGGATTCAGGATTGAGGATTCAGGATTGAGGTTTGAGGACTGAGGATTGAAGATTGAGGATTGAGGCTTGAGGATTGAGGATTGAGGATTGAAGATTGAGGATTGGGGATTGAGGATGAGGGCTGAGGATTGAGGATTGAGGATTGAGGACTGAGGACTGAGGATTGAGGATTGAGAGTTTAGGATTGAGGATTGAGGATTGAAGATTGAGGATTGGGTATTGAGGATTGAAGAATGAGGATTGAGGAATGAGGATTGAGGATTGAGGATTGAAGATAGAGTATTGAGGATTGAAACCAGACGATTGAGGATTGAGGACTGAGGATTTAGGATTGGGGATGGAGTATTGAAGATTGAGTATTGAGGATTGAAGGTTGAGTATTGAGGATTGAGGATTGAGGATTTAGGATTGAAGATTGAGGATTGGGGATTGAGGATTCAAGATAGAGGATTGAGTATTGAGTATTGAGGATTGAAGATTGAGGATTGAGGATTGAGGGTTGAGGATTCAGGACGAGGACTGACGGTTGAGGATTGAGGTTTGAGGATTGAGGATTTAGAATTGAGGACTGAGGATTGAGGATTGAGGATTGAGCATTGAGGATTGAAGATTGAGGACTGGGGATTGGGGATTGAAGATTGAGCATTAAGTATTGAGTATTGGAGATTGAGGAGCTAGGATTGGAGATTGATTATTGAGGATTGAAGATTGAGGATTGAGGATTGAGGATTGAGAATTGAGAATTGAGTGTGAGGACTGAGGGTTGAGGATTGAGGTTTGAGGATCGAGGATTGAGGATTGATGATTGAGAATTGACAACTGATTGTTGAAGACTGAGGTCTGAAGGTTGAGGATTCAGGATTGAGTATTCAGGTTTGAGGTTTGAGGACTGAGGATTGAGGATTGAGGATTGAGGATTGAGGATTGAGGATTGAAGACTGAGGATTGGGTATTGCGGATTGAACATTGAGGATTGAGTATTGAGGATTGAAGATTGAGGATTGAAGATTGAGTATTGAGGATTGAGGATTGAGGATTGAGGATTGAAGATTGAGGATTGAAGAATGAGGATTGAGGAATGAGGATTCAGGATTGAGGATTGAAGATTGAGTATTGAGGATTGAAGCCTGACGATTGGAGAATTGAGGATTGAGGACTGAGGATAGAGGATTGAGGATTGAAGATTGAGTACCGAGGATTGAACATTGTGGATTGAGGATTAAGGATTGTGGATTGAGGATTGAAGATTGAGGATTGGGGACTGAGTGTTGAGGGTTGAGTGATGAGAATTAATGTTTGTGGATAGAGATTTGAAGGTTGCAGATTGAGTATTGAGTATTGAAATCTGTGAATTGATGATACTCTATCGAGGATTGAGGATTCACGTCTGATTGTTGAGGTCTGAGGTCTGAACATTGAGGATTCAGGATTGAGGATTCGGGATTGAGGTTTGAGGACTGAGGATTGAAGATTGAGGATTGAGGCTTGAGGATTGAGGATTGAGGATTGAAGATTGAGGATTGAGGATTGAGGATGAGGGCTGAGGATTGAGGATTGAGGTTTGAGGACTGAGGACTGAGGATTGAGGATTGAGAGTTTAGGATTGAGGATTGAGGATTGAAGATTGAGGATTGGGTATTGAGGATTGAAGAATGAGGATTGAGGAATGAGGATTGAGGATTGAGGATTGAAGATAGAGTATTGAGGATTGAAACCAGACGATTGAGGATTGAGGATTGAGGATTTGGGGTTGGGGATGGAGTATTGAAGATTGAGTATTGAGGATTGAAGGTTGAGTATTGAGGATTGAGGATTGAGGATTTAGGATTGAAGATTGAGGATTGGGGATTGAGGATTCAAGATAGAGGATTGAGTATTGAGTATTGAGGATTGAAGATTGAGGATTGAGGATTGAGGGTTGAGGATTCAGGACGAGGACTGACGGTTGAGGATTGATGTTTGAGGATTGAGGATTGAGAATTGAGGACTGAGGATTGAGGATTGAGGATTGAGCATTGAGGATTGAGGATTGAACATTGAGGATTGAGGATTGAGGGTTGTGGATTGAGGACGAGGACTGAGGGTTGAGTATTGATGTTTGATGTCTGAGGACTGAGGATTGAGGATTGAGAATTGAGGATTGAGGATTGAGGATTAAAGATTGAGGATTGAGGTTTGATTATTGAATATTGCGGATTGAGTATTGAAACATGAGAATTCAGGATATTATATTGAGTATTGAGAATTGAGGATTGATGGTTGAGTCTTGAGGATTGAAGGTTGAGGATTGAGGATTGAGGATTGAGAGTTGAGGATGAGGGCTGAGGGTTGAGGATTGAGGTTTGAGGACTGAGGACTAAGGATTGGGGATTGAGAATTCAGGATTGAGGATTGAGGATTGAAGATTGAGGATTGCGTATTGAGGATTGAAGAATGAGAATTGAGGATTGAAAATTGGGGATTGAGGATTGAGGATTGAGTATTGAGGATTGAGAATTGAGGATTGAGGATTGAGGATTGAAGATTGAGTATTGAGGATTGAAGATTGAGAATTGAGGATTGAGGATTGAACATTGAAGACTGAGCGTTCAGAATTGAGTGATGTGGATTGTTGTTTGTGGATAGAGATTTGAAGATTGCAGATTGAGTATTGAGTGTTGAAAACTGTGAATTGAGGATATTCTATTGAGGTTTGAGGATTGACTACTGATTGTTGAGCACGGAGGGCTGAAGATTGAGGACTCAGGATTGAGGATTCAGAATTGAGGTTTGAGGACTGAGGATTGAGGATTGAAGATTGCGTATTGAGGAATGAAGATTGAGGATTGCGGATTGTCGATTGAGGACTCAGGACGAGGACTGACGGTTGAGGATTGAGGATTGAGGATTGAGGATTGAAGATTGAGGATTGGGTATTGAGGATTGAAGAATGAGGATTGAGGATTGAGGATTGAGGATTGAGGATTGAGGATTGAGGATTGAGGATTGAGGATTCAAGATTGAGTATTCAGGATTGGAGAATGACGATTGAGGATTGAGTACTTAGGATTGAGAATTGAGGATTGAGGATTGAAAATTGAGGATTGGGTATTGAGGGTTGAAGAATGAGGATCGAGGATTGAGGATTGAGGGTTGAGGATTGAAGACTGAGTATTGAGGGTTCAGGTTTGAGGTTTGAGGACTGAGGATTGAGGATTGAGGATTGAGGATTGAGGATTGAGGATTGAGGATTGAGGATTGAGGATTGATGATTGAGGATTGGGTATTGCGGATTGAACATTGAGGATTGAGGATTGAGGATTGAGCATTGAGGATTGAGGACTGAAGGTTGAATATTGATGATTGAAGATTGAGGATTGAGTATTGATGGTTGTGGACCGAGGACGAGGACTGAGGGTTGAGTATTGCTGTTTGAGGTCTGAGGATTGAGGATTGAGGATTGAGAATTGAGGATTGAGGATTGAGGATTGAAGATTGAGGTTTGGGTATTGAGGATTGAAGAATGAGGGTTGAGGATTGAGGATTCAGGATTGAGGATTGAAGATTGAGTTATGTGGATTGAAGGTTGACGATTGAGGATTGAGAATTGAGGATTGAGGATTGAGGAATGAGCATTGAAGATTGAGTATTGAGGATTGAAGGTTGAGGATTGTGGATTGAGGATTGAGGATTGAGTATTGAATATTGAGGATTGCGGACTGAGTGTTCAGGGTTGAGTGATGAGAATTGATGTTTGCGGATAGAGATTTGAAGATTGCAGATTGAGTATTGAGTAATGAAAAATGTGAATTGATGATATTCTATTGAGGATTGAGGATTGACAACTGATTGTAGAGGACTGAGGGCTGAAGATTGAGGACTCAGGATTGAGGATTGAGGATTGAGGGTTGTGGATCGAGGACGAGAACTGAGGGTTGAGTATTGGTGTTTGAGGTCTGAGGATTGAGGATTGAGGATTGAGAATTGAGGATTGAGGGTTGAGGATTGAAGATTGAGGATTGGGTACTGAAGATTGAAGAATGAGGATTGAGGATTGAGTATTGATGATTGATGATTGAGGATTGAGTATTGAGGATTGAGAATTGAGGATTGAGGATTGAAGATTGAGTATTGAGGATTGAAGGTTGAGGATTGAGGATTGAGGATTGAAGATTCAGGACTGAGTGTTGAGGGTTGAGTGATGAGAATTGATGTTTGTGGATTGAGATTTGAAGATTGAAGAATGTGGTTGAGTATTGAAAACTGTGAATTGAGGTTTTTCTATTGAGGATTGAGGATTGACAATTGATTGTTGAGGACCGACGGCTGAAGATTGAGGATTCAGGGTTGAGGATTCCGGATTGAGGTTTGAGGATTGAGGATTGAAGATTGAGGATTGGGTATTGCGGATTGAACATTGAGGATTGAGGATTGAGGATTGAGCATTGAGGATTGAGGACTGAAGGTTGAATATTGATGATTGAAGATTGAGGATTGAGTATTGATGATTGAAGATGGGAGGATTGAGGATTGAGTGCTGAGGATTGAGGACGAGGACTTACGGTTGAGGATTGAGGTTTGAGGACTGTGGATTGAGGATTGAGAATGAGGGCTGAGGGTTGAGGATTGAGGTTTGAGTATAGAATCCTGAGAATTCACGATGTTCTATTGAGTATTGAGAATTGAGGATTGATGGTTGAGTATTGAGGATTGAGGATTGAGGATTGAGGCTTGAGTATTGAAGATTGAGGATTGATGGTTGAGGATTGATGATTGAGGATTGAGGATCGAGGATTGAGGATTGAGGATTGAGAATTGAGGATTGAGGATTGAGCATTGAGGATTGAAGATTGAGGACTGGGGATTGAGGATTGAAGATAGAGGATTAAGGATTGAGAATTGGAGACTGAGGATCCAGGATTGGAGATTGATTATTGAGGATTGAAGATTGAGGATTGAGGATTGAGGATTGAGGATTGAGGATTGAAGATTGAGGACTGAGGGTTGAAGACTGACGATTAAGGATTGAGGATTGAGGATTGAGGATTGAGGATTGAGTATTGAGGATTGAGAATTGAGGATTGAGGATTGAAGTTTGAGTATTGAGGATTGAAGATTGAGGATTGAGGATTGAGGATCGAGGATTGAGGATTGAGGATTGAGGATTGAGGATTGAGGATTGAGGATTGAGGATTGAAGATTGAGGATTGAGGATTGACGATTGAGTATTGTGGATTGAAGATTGAGGATTGAGGATTGAGGACTGAGGGTTGAGGGTTGAAGATTGAGGATTGAGGATTGAGGATTGAGGATTGAGGATTGTGGATTGAGGATTGAATATTGAGGATGAAGGATTGAGGTTTGAGTACTGAGGATTGAAGATTGAGGATTGAGGATTGAGGATTGAGTATTGAGGATTGAGGATTGAGGATTGAGGATTGAAGATTGTGTCTTGAGGACTGAAGATTGAGGATTGTGGATTGAGGATTGAGGATTGAGGTTTGAGGATTGAGGATTGAAGATTGAGGATTGATGATTGAGGATTGAGGATTGAGGATGGAGAATTGAGGATTGAGGATTGAAGATTGAGTATTGAGGATTGAAGATTGAGGATTGAGGAACGAGGATTGAGGATTGAGGATGAGGGCTGAGCGTTGAGGATTGAGGTTTGTGGACTGAGGACTTAGGAATGAGGATTGAGGATTGAGGATTGAGGATTGAGGATTGAGGATTGAGGATTGAGGATTGGGGATTGAGGATTGAGGATTGAGGATTGAGGATTGAGGATTGAGGATTGAGGATTGAGGATTGAGGATTGAGGATTGAGGATTGAGGATTGAGGATTGAGGATTGAGGACTGGGGATTGAGGATTGACGATTGAGGATTGAGTATTGAGGATTGAGGATGGAGAATTGAGGATTGAGGATTGAAGATTGAGTATTGAGGATTGAAGATTGAGGATTGAGGAACGAGGATTGAGGATTGAGGATGAGGGCTGAGCGTTGAGGATTGAGGTTTGTGGACTGAGGACTTAGGAATGAGGGTTGAGGATTGAGGATTGAGGATTGAGTATTGAGGATTGAGGATTGAGTACTGAGGATTGAGGATTGAGGATTGAGGATTGAGGATTGAGGATTGAGGATTGAGGATTGTGGATTACGGATTGAGTATTGAGGATTGAGGATTGAGGATTGAGGATTGGGGATTGAGGATTGACGATTGAGGATTGAGTATTGAGTATTGAGGATTGAAGGCTGATGACTGGGGATTGGGGATTGAAGATTGAGGATTAAGGATTGAAAATTGGAGATTGTGGATCTAGGATTGGAGATTGATTATTGAGGATTGAAGATTGAGGATTGAGGATTGAGGATGAGGGCTGAGGGCTGAGGATTGAGGTTTGAGGACTGAGGACTGAGGATTGAGGGTTTAGAATTGAGGATTGAGGATTGAGCATTGAGGATTGAAGATTGAGGACTGGGGATTGGGGATTGGAGATTGAGGATTAAGGATTGAGAATTGGAGATTGAGGATCAAGGATTGCAGATTGATTATTGAGGATTGAAGATTGAGGATTGAGGATTCAGGATTGAGAATTGAGAATTGAGTGTGAGGACTGAGGGTTGAGGATTGAGGTTTGAGGAACGAGGATTGAGGATTGAGGATTGAGAATTGACAACTGATTGTTGAAGACTGAGGTCTGAAGGTTGAGGATTCAGGATTGAGGATTCAGGTTTGAGGTTTGAGGACTGAGGATTGAGGATTGAAGATTGAGAACTGAGTGTTGATGGTTGAGTGATGAGAATTGATGTTTGTGGGTTGAGATTTGAAGATTGAAGAATGGGGATTGAGTATTGAAAACTGTGAATTCAGGATATTCTATTGAGGATTGAGGATTGACAATTGATTTTTGAGGACTGAGGGCTGAATATTTAGGATTCAGGATTGAGGATTGACGCTTGAGGATTGAGGGTTGATGATGGAGGATTGAAGGGAGAGGACTGAGTGTTGAGGATTGAGTGTTGAGAATTGATGCTTGAGGATTGAGATTTGATTATTGAATATTGTGGATTGAGTGTTGAACCATGAGAATTCAGGATATTCTATCGATTATTGAGAATTGAGGATTGATGATTGAGTATTGAGGATTGATGGTTGAGGGTTGAGTGTTGAATATTGAGGATTGTGGATTGAGCATTGATGATTGAGGATTGTAGATTGAGGATTGGGTATTGAGGATTGAAGAATGAGGATTGAGGATTGAGGATTGAGTATTGAGGATTAAAGGTGGAGTATTGAGTATTGAAGACTGACGATTGAGGATAGAGGATTGATGATTGAGGATTGAAGATTGAGTATCGAGGATTGAAGATTGGGGAATGAGGATTGAGGATTGAGGATTGAGGATTGAAGATTGAGGATTCGGGACTGAGTGTTGAGGGTTGAGTGATGAGAATTGATGTTTGTGGATAGAGATTTGAAGGTTGCAGATTGAGTATTGAGTATTGAAAACTGTGAATTGATGATATTCTGTTGAGGATTGAGGATTGACGTGTGATTGTTGACGTCTGAGTTCTGAAGGTTGAGGATTCAGGATTGAGTACTCAGGATTGAGGTTTGGGGACTGAGGATTGAAGATTGAGGATAGGGGCTTGAGGATTGAGGATTGAGGATTGAAGATTGAGGATTGAGGATTGAGGATGAGGGCTGAGGGTTGAGGATTGAGGATTGAGGATTGTGGATTGAGGATTGAGTATTGAGGATTGAGGATTGAGGATTGAGGATTGGGGATTGAGGATTGACGATTGAGGATTGAGAATTGAGTATTGAGGATTGAAGGCTGATGACTGGGGATTGGGGATTGAAGATTGAGGATTAAGGATTGAGAATTGGAGATTGTGGATCTAGGATTGGAGATTGATTATTGAGGATTGAAGATTGAGGATTGAGGATTGAGGATGAGGGCTGAGGGCTGAGGATTGAGGTTTGAGGACTGAGGACTGAGGATTGAGGGTTTAGAATTGAGGATTGAGGATTGAGCATTGAGGATTGAAGATTGAGGACTGGGGATTGGGGATTGGAGATTGAGGATTAAGGATTGAGAATTGGAGATTGAGGATCAAGGATTGCAGATTGATTATTGAGGATTGAAGATTGAGGATTGAGGATTCAGGATTGAGAATTGAGAATTGAGTGTGAGGACTGAGGGTTGAGGATTGAGGTTTGAGGAACGAGGATTGAGGATTGAGGATTGAGAATTGACAACTGATTGTTGAAGACTGAGGTCTGAAGGTTGAGGATTCAGGATTGAGGATTCAGGTTTGAGGTTTGAGGACTGAGGATTGAGGATTGAAGATTGAGAACTGAGTGTTGATGGTTGAGTGATGAGAATTGATGTTTGTGGGTTGAGATTTGAAGATTGAAGAATGGGGATTGAGTATTGAAAACTGTGAATTCAGGATATTCTATTGAGGATTGAGGATTGACAATTGATTTTTGAGGACTGAGGGCTGAATATTTAGGATTCAGGATTGAGGATTGACGCTTGAGGATTGAGGGTTGAGGATGGAGGATTGAAGGGAGAGGATTGAGTGTTGAGGATTGAGTGTTGAGAATTGATGCTTGAGGATTGAGATTTGATTATTGAATATTGTGGATTGAGTGTTGAACCATGAGAATTCAGGATATTCTATCGATTATTGAGAATTGAGGATTGATGATTGAGTATTGAGGATTGATGGTTGAGGGTTGAGTGTTGAATATTGAGGATTGTGGATTGAGCATTGATGATTGAGGATTGTAGATTGAGGATTGGGTATTGAGGATTGAAGAATGAGGATTGAGGATTGAGGATTGAGTATTGAGGACTAAAGGTGGAGTATTGAGTATTGAAGACTGACGATTGAGGATAGAGGATTGATGATTGAGGATTGAAGATTGAGTATCGAGGATTGAAGATTGGGGAATGAGGATTGAGGATTGAGGATTGAGGATTGAAGATTGAGGATTCGGGACTGAGTGTTGAGGGTTGAGTGATGAGAATTGATGTTTGTGGATAGAGATTTGAAGGTTGCAGATTGAGTATTGAGTATTGAAAACTGTGAATTGATGATATTCTGTTGAGGATTGAGGATTGACGTGTGATTGTTGACGTCTGAGTTCTGAAGGTTGAGGATTCAGGATTGAGTACTCAGGATTGAGGTTTGGGGACTGAGGATTGAAGATTGAGGATAGGGGCTTGAGGATTGAGGATTGAGGATTGAAGATTGAGTATTGAGGATTGAAGATTAAGGATTGAGGATTGAGGATTGAGGATTGAGGATGAGGGCTGAGGTTTGAGGATTGAGGTTTGAGGACTGAGGACTGAGGATTGAGGGTTGAGAATTGAGGATTGAGGATTGAGGATTGAGGAATGAGGATTGAGGTTTGAGGATTGAAGATTGAGGATTGGGTATTGAGGATTGAAGAATGAGGATTGAGGATTGAGAATGGAGGATTCCGTATTGAGGACTGAAGATTGAGTATTGAGGATTGAGGATTGAAGATTGAGTAGTGAGGATTGAAGATTGAGGATTGAGGACTGAGGATTGAGGATTGACGATGAGGGCTGAGGGTTATGGATTGAGGTTTGAGGACTGAGGACTGAGGATTGAGGATTGAGAATTGAGGATTGAGGATTGGGGACTGAGTGTTGACGGTTGAGTGATGAGAATTCATGTTTGTGGATAGAGGTTTCAAGATTGCAGATTGTGTATTGAGTATTGAAAACTGTGAATTGAGGATATTCTATTGAGGATTGAGGATTGACAACTGATTGTTGAGGACTGAGGGCCGTAGATTGAGCATTCAGGATTGAGGATTCAGAATTGAGGTTTGAGGACTGAGGATTGAAGATTGAAGATTGAGTATTCAGGATTGAAGATTGAGGATTGAGGATTGAGGATTGAGGATTGAGGATTGAGGATTGAGGATTGAGGATTGAAGATTCAGTATTGAGGATTGAAGATTGAGAATTGAGGATTGAGGATTGAACATTGAGGACTGAGCGTTCTGAGTTGAGTGATGAGAATTGTTGATTGTGGATAGAGATTTGAAGGTGGCAGATTGAGTATTGAGTATTGAAAGCTGTGAATTGAGGATATTCTATTGGGGACTGAGGATTGACAACTGATTGTTGAGGTCTGAGGGCTGAAGGTTGAGGATGCAGAATTGAGGATTCATAATTGAGGTTTGCGGACTGAGGATTGAGGATTGAAGATTGAGTATTGAGGATTGAAGATTAAGGATTGAGGATTGAGGATTGAGGATTGAGGATGAGGGCTGAGGTTTGAGGATTGAGGATTGAGGACTGAGGACTGAGGATTGAGGGTTGAGAATTGAGGATTGAGGATTGAGGATTGAGGAATGAGGATTGAGGATTGAGGATTGAAGAATGAGGATTGAGGATTGAGGATTGAGGATTGAGGATTGAAGATTGAGAATTGAGGATTGAAGACTGGCGACTGAGGATTGAGGATTGAGGATTGAGTATTGAGGATTGAGGATCGAAGATTGAGTATTGAGGATTGAAGATTGAAGATAGAGGATTGAAGATTGAGGATTGAGGATTGAAGATTGAGGATTGGGGACTGAGTGTTGAGGGTTGAGTGATGAGAATTGATGTTTCTGGATAGAGATTTGAAGATTGCAGATTGAGTATTGAGAATTGAAAACTGTGAATTGATGATATTCTATTGAGGATTGAGAATTGACAACTGATTGTTGAAGACTGAGGACTGAAGGTTGAAGATTCAGGTTTGAGCATTCAGGTTCGAGGTTTGAGGACTGAGGATTGAGGATTGAGTATTGAGGTTTGAGGATTGAGGATTGAGGATTGAGGATTGAAGACTGGCGACTGAGGATTGAGGATTGAGGATTGAGTATTGAGGATTGAGGATCGAAGATTGAGTATTGAGGATTGAAGATTGAAGATAGAGGATTGAAGATTGAGGATTGAGGATTGAAGATTGAGGATTGGGGACTGAGTGTTGAGGGTTGAGTGATGAGAATTGATGTTTCTGGATAGAGATTTGAATATTGCAGATTGAGTATTGAGAATTGAAAACTGTGAATTGATGATATTCTATTGAGGATTGAGAATTGACAACTGATTGTTGAAGACTGAGGACTGAAGGCTGAAGATTCAGGTTTGAGCATTCAGGTTCGAGGTTTGAGGACTGAGGATTGAGGATTGAGTATTGAGGTTTGAGGATTGAGGATTGAGGATTGAGGATTGAAGATTGAGGATTGGGTATTGCGGATTGAACATTGAGGATTGAGGATTGAGGATTGAGGATTGAGGACTGAAGATTGAATATTGTTGATTGAAGATTGAGGATTGAGTATTGATGGTTGTGGTTTGAGGACGAGGACTGAGGGTTGAGTATTGCTGTTTGAGGTCTGAGGATTGAGGATTGAGGATTTAGAGTTGAGGATTGAGGATTGAGGATTGAAGATTGAGGATTGGGTGTTGAGGATTGAAGAATGAGGATCGAGGATTGAGGATTGAGGATTGATGATTGAAGACTGAGTATTGTGGATTGAGGATTGAGGATTGGGAATGAGGGCTGAGGTTTGAGGATTGAGGTTTGAGGACTGAGGACTGAGGATTGAGGTTTGAGAATTGAGGATTGAGGATTGAGGATTGAGGAATGAGGATTGAGGATTGACGAATGAAGATTGAGTATTGAGGATTGAAGCCCGACGATTGAGGATTGGGGATTGAGGATATAGGATTGAGGATTGAGGATTGAGGATTGAGGATTGAGGATTGAGGATTGAGGATTGAGGATTGTGGATTGAGGATTGAATATTGAGGATGAAGGATTGAGGTTTGAGTTCTGAGGATTGAAGATTGAGGATTGAGGATTGAGGATTGAGTATTGAGGATTGAGGATTGACGATTGAGGATTGAAGATTGTGTCTTGAGGATTGAAGATTGAGGATTGAGGATTGAGGATTGAGGATTGAGGTTTGAGGATTGAGGATAAAAGATTGAGGATTGATGGTTGAGGATTGAGGATTGAGGATTGTGGATTGAGGATTGAGGATTGAGGATTGAGGATTGAGGATTGAGGATTGAACATTGAGGACTGAGCGTTCTGAGTTGAGTGATGAGACTTGTTGATTGTGGATAGAGATTTGAAGGTGGCAGATTGAGTATTGAGTATTGAAAACTGTGAATTGAGGATATTCTATTGGGGATTGAGGATTGACAAGTGATTGTTGAGGACTGAGGGCTGAAGATTGAGGATGCAGAATTGAGGATTCATAATTGAGGTGTGAGGACTGAGGATTGAGGATTGAAGATTGAGTATTGAGGATTGAAGATTAAGGATTGCGGATTGAGGATTGAGGATTGAGGATGAGAGCTGAGGTTTGAGGATTGAGGTTTGAGGACTGAGGACTGAGGATTGAGGGTTGAGAATTGAGGATTGAGGATTGAGGATTGAGGAATGAGGATTGAGGATTGAGGATTGAAGATTGAGTATTGTGGATTGAAGCCCGACGATTGAGGATTGGGGATTGAGGATTGAGGATTGAGGATTGAGGATTGAGGATTGAGGATTGAGGGTTGAGGGTTGAGGATTGAGGATTGTGGATTGAGGATTGAATATTGAGGATGAAGGATAGAGGTTTGAGCACTGAGGATTGAAGATTGAGGATTCAGGATTGAGGATTGAGTATTGAGGATTGAGGATTGAGGATTGAGGATTGAAGATTGTGTCTTGAGGATTGAAGATTGAGGATTGAGGATTGAGGATTGAGGATTGAGGATTGAGGTTTGAGGATTGAGGATTGAAGATTGCGGATTGATGATTGAGGATTGAGGATTGAGGATTGAGGATTGAGGATTGAGGATTGAAGATTGAGTATTGAGGATTGAGGATTGAGCATTGAGGAACGAGGATTGAGGATTGAGGATGTGGGCTGAGATTTGAGTATTGAGGTTTGTGGACTGAGGACTGAGGATCGAGGGTTGAGAGTTGAGGATTGAAGACTGAGTATTGTGGATTGAGGATTGAGGATTGAGGATTGAGGATTGTGGATTGAGGATTGAGGATTGAGGATTGAGGATTGAGGATTGAGGATTGAGGATTGAGGATTGAGGATTGAGGATTGAGGATTGAGGATTGAGGATTGAGGATTGAGGATTGAGGATTGAAAATTGAGGATTGGGTATTGAGGATCGAAGAATGACGATTGAGGATTGAGGATTGAGGATTGAGGATTGAGTGTTGAGTATTGAAGATTGAGTATTGAGGATTGAATGCTGACGATTGAGGATTGAGGATTGAGGATTGAGTATTGAGGATTGAGGATTGAAGATTCAGTATTGAGGATTGAAGGTTGAGGATTGTGGATTGAAGATTGAGGATTGAGCATTGAGGTTTGAAGATTGCAGGTTGAGTATTGAGTATTGAAAACTGTGGATTGAGGATATTCTATTGAGGATTGAGTATTGACAACTGATCGCTGAGGACTCTGGCTGAAGGTTGAGCATTCAGGATTGAGGATTCAGGATTGATGTTTGAGGACTGAGGATTGAGGATTGAGGGTTGAGGATTGAGGATTGAGGATTCAAGATTGAGGATTGGGTATTGAGGATTGAACATTGAGGATTGAGGTATGAGGATTGAGGATTGAGGATTGAGGATTGAAGATTGAATATTGATGATTGAAGATTGAGGATTGAGGATTGAGGGTTGTGGATTGAGGACGAGGACTGAGGGTTGAGTATTGATGTTTGAAGTATGAGGATTGAGGATTCAGGATTGAGAATTGTGGATTGAGGATTAAGAATTGAAGATTGAGGATTCGGTATTGAGGATTGACGAATGAGGATTGAGGATTGAGAATGGAGGATTGAGTATTGAGGATTGAAGATTAAGTATTGAGGATTGAGGATTGAAGATTGAGTAGTGAGGATTGAAGATTGAGGATTGAGAAATGAGGATTGAGGATTGACGATGAGGGCTGAGGGTTCAGGATTGAGGTTTGAGGACTGAGGACTGAGGATTGAGGATTGAGAATTGAGGATTGAGGATTGGGGACTGAGTGTTGACGGTTGTGTGATAAGAATTGATGTTTGTGGATAGAGGTTTGAAGATTGCAGATTGAGTATTGAGTATTGAAAACTGTGAATTGAGGATATTCTATTGAGGATTGAGGATTGACAACTGATTGTTGAGGACTGAGGGCCGTAGATTGTGAATTCAGGATTGAGGATTCAGAATTGAGGTTTGAGGACTGAGGATTGAGGATTGAAGATTGAGTATTCAGGATTGAAGATTGAGGATTGAGGATTGAGGATTGAGGATTGAGGATTGAGGATGAGGGCTGAGGGTCGAGGATTGAGGTTTGAGGACTGAGGACTGAGGATTGAGGATTGAGAATTGAGAATTGAGGATTGAGGATTGAAGATTGAGGATTGGGTATTGAGGATTGAAGAATGAGGATTGAGGATTGAGGATTGAGGATTGAGGATTGAAGATTGAGAATTGAGGATTGAAGACTGGCGATTGAGGATTGAGGATTGAGGATTGAGTATTGAGGATTGAGGATTGAACATTGAGTATTGAGGATTGAAGATTAAGGATTGAGGATTGAGGATTGAGGATTGAGGATGAGGGCTGAGGTTTGAGGATTGAGGTTTGAGGACTGAGGACTGAGGATTGAGGGTTGAGAATTGAGGATTGAGGATTGAGGATTGAGGAATGAGGATTGAGGATTGAGGATTGAAGATTGAGTATTGAGGATTGAAGCCCGACGATTGAGGATTGGGGATTGAGAATTGAGGATTGAGGATTGAGGATTGAGGATTGAGGGTTGAGGATTGAGGATTGAGGATTGTGGATTGAGGATTGAATATTGAGGATGAAGGATTGAGGTTTGAGTACTGAGGATTGAAGATTGAGGATTGAGGATTGAGGATTGAGGATTGAAGATTGTGTCTTGAGGATTGAATATTGAGGATTGAGGATTGAGGATTGAGGATTGAGGTTTGAGGATTTAGGATTGAAGATTGCGGATTGATGATTGAGGATTGAGGATTGAGGATTGAGGATTGAGGATTGAGGATTGAAGATTGAGTATTGAGGATTGAGGACTGAGGATTGAGGAACGAGGATTGAGGATTGAGGATGTGGGCTGAGCGTTGAGGATTGAGGTTTGTGGACTGAGGACTTAGGATTGAGGATTGAGGATTGAGGATTGAGGATTGAGGATTGAGGATTGAGGATTGAGGATTGAGGATTGAGGATTGAGGATTGAGGATTGAGGATTGAGGATTGAGGATTGAGGTTTGAGGATTGAGGATTGTGGATTGAGGATTGAATATTGAGGATGAAGGATTGAGGTTTGAGTACTGAGGATTGAAGATTGAGGATTGAGGATTGAGGATTGAGTATTGAGGATTGAGGATTGAGGATTGAGGATTGAAGATTGTGTCTTGAGGATTGAAGATTGAGGATTGAGGATTGAGGATTGAGGATTGAGGTTTGAGGATTTAGGATTGAAGATTGCGGATTGATGATTGAGGATTGAGGATTGAGGATTGAGGATTGAGGATTGAGGATTGAGGATTGAGGATTGAGGATTGAAAATTGAGGATTGGGTATTGAGGATTGAAGAATGACGATTGAGGATTGAGGATTGATGATTGAGGATTGAGGATTGAGTATTGAAGATTGAGTATTGAGGATTGAATGCTGACGATTGAGGATTGAGGATTGAGGATTGAGTATTGAGGATTGAGGATTGAAGATTCAGTATTGAGGATTGAAGGTTGAGGATTGTGGATTGAGGATAGAGGATTGAGCATTGAGGATTGAAGATAGAGTATTGAGGATTGAATATTGAGGATTGAGGATTGAGGATTGAACATTGAGGACTGAGTGTTGAGAGTTGAGTGATGAGAATTGATGTTTGTGGATAGAGATTTGAAGATTGCAGATTGAGTATTGAGTATTGAAAACTGTGGATTGAGGATATTCTATTGAGGATTGAGTATTGACAACTGATCGCTGAGGACTCTGGCTGAAGGTTGAGCATTCAGGATTGAGGATTCAGGATTGATGTTTGAGGACTGAGGATTGAGGATTGAGGGTTGAGGATTGAGGATTGAGGATTCAAGATTGAGGATTGGGTATTGAGGATTGAACATTGAGGATTGAGGTATGAGGATTGAGGATTGAGGATTGAGGATTGAAGATTGAATATTGATGATTGAAGATTGAGGATTGAGGATTGAGGGTTGTGGATTGAGGACGAGGACTGAGGGTTGAGTATTGATGTTTGAAGTATGAGGATTGAGGATTCAGGATTGAGAATTGTGGATTGAGGATTAAGAATTGAAGATTGAGGATTCGGTATTGAGGATTGAAGAATGAGGATTGAGGATTGAGAATGGAGGATTGAGTATTGAGGATTGAAGATTAAGTATTGAGGATAAGAGGATTGAAGATTGAGTAGTGAGGATTGAAGATTGAGGATTGAGAAATGAGGATTGAGGATTGACGATGAGGGCTGAGGGTTCATGATTGAGGTTTGAGGACTGAGGACTGAGGATTGAGGATTGAGAATTGAGGATTGAGGATTGGGGACTGAGTGTTGACGGTTGTGTGATAAGAATTGATGTTTGTGGATAGAGGTTTGAAGATTGCAGATTGAGTATTGAGTATTGAAAACTGTGAATTGAGGATATTCTATTGAGGATTGAGGATTGACAACTGATTGTTGAGGACTGAGGGCCGTAGATTGTGAATTCAGGATTGAGGATTCAGAATTGAGGTTTGAGGACTGAGGATTGAGGATTGAAGATTGAGTATTCAGGATTGAAGATTGAGGATTGAGGATTGAGGATTGAGGATTGAGGATTGAGGATGAGGGCCGAGGGTCGAGGATTGAGGTTTGAGGACTGAGGACTGAGGATTGAGGATTGAGAATTGAGAATTGAGGATTGAGGATTGAAGATTGAGGATTGGGTATTGAGGATTGAAGAATGAGGATTGAGGATTGAGGATTGAGGATTGAGGATTGAAGATTGAGAATTGAGGATTGAAGACTGGCGATTGAGGATTGAGGATTGAGGATTGAGTATTGAGGATTGAGGATTGAACATTGAGTATTGAGGATTGAAGATTAAGGATTGAGGATTGAGGATTGAGGATTGAGGATGAGGGCTGAGGTTTGAGGATTGAGGTTTGAGGACTGAGGACTGAGGATTGAGGGTTGAGAATTGAGGATTGAGGATTGAGGATTGAGGAATGGGGATTGAGGATTGAGGATTGAAGATTGAGTATTGAGGATTGAAGCCCGACGATTGAGGATTGGGGATTGAGAATTGAGGATTGAGGATTGAGGATTGAGGATTGAGGGTTGAGGATTGAGGATTGAGGATTGTGGATTGAGGATTGAATATTGAGGATGAAGGATTGAGGTTTGAGTACTGAGGATTGAAGATTGACGATTGAGGATTGAGGATTGAGGATTGAAGATTGTGTCTTGAGGATTGAATATTGAGGATTGAGGATTGAGGATTGAGGATTGATGTTTGAGGATTTAGGATTGAAGATTGCGGATTGATGATTGAGGATTGAGGATTGAGGATTGAGGATTGAGGATTGAGGATTGAAGATTGAGTATTGAGGATTGAGGATTGAGGATTGAGGAACGAGGATTGAGGATTGAGGATGTAGGCTGAGCGTTGAGGGTTGAGGTTTGTGGACTGAGGACTTAGGATTGAGGATTGAGGATTGAGGATTGAGGATTGAGGATTGAGGATTGAGGATTGAGGATTGAGGATTGAGGATTGAGGATTGAGGATTGAGGATTGAGGATTGAGGTTTGAGGATTGAGGATTGTGGATTGAGGATTGAATATTGAGGATGAAGGATTGAGGTTTGAGTACTGAGGATTGAAGATTGAGGATTGAGGATTGAGGATTGAGTATTGAGGATTGAGGATTGAGGATTGAGGATTGAAGATTGTGTCTTGAGGATTGAAGATTGAGGATTGAGGATTGAGGATTGAGGATTGAGGTTTGAGGATTTAGGATTGAAGATTGCGGATTGATGATTGAGGATTGAGGATTGAGGATTGAGGATTGAGGATTGAGGATTGAGTATGAGGGCTGAGGTTTGAGGATTGAGGTTTGAGGACTGAGGACTGAGGATTGAGGGTTGAGAATTGAGGATTGAGGATTGAGGATTGAGGAATGAGGATTGAGGATTGAGGATTGAAGATTGAGTATTGAGGATTGAGGATTGAGGATTGAGGAACGAGGATTGAGGATTGAGGATGTGGGCTGAGCGTTGAGGATTGAGGTTTGTGGACTGAGGACTTAGGATTGAGGATTGAGGATTGAGGATTGAGGATTGAGGATTGAGGATTGACGATTGAGGATTGAGGATTGAGGATTGAGGATTGAGGATTGAGGATTGAGGATTGAGGATTGAGGATTGAGGATTGAGGATTGAGGATTGAGGATTGAGGATTGAGGATTGAAAATTGAGGATTGGGTATTGAGGATTGAAGAATGACGATTGAGGATTGAGGATTGAGGATTGAGTATTGAGGATTGAGGATTGTGGATTGAACTTTGAGGACTGAGTGTTGAGGGTTGAGTGATGAGAATTGATTTTTGTGGATAGAGGTTAGAAGATAGCAGATTGAGTATTGAGTATTGAAAACTGTGGATTCAGGATATTCTATTGAGGATTGTGGATTGACAACTGATCGCTGAGGCCTCTGGCTGAAGGTTGAGGATTCAGGATTGAGGATTCAGGATTGATGTTTGAGGACTGAGGATTGAGGATTGAAGATTCAAGATTGAGGATTGGGTATTGAGGATTGAACATTGAGGATTGAGGAATGAGGATAGAGGATTGAGGATTGAGGATTGAAGCTCGACGATTGAGGATTGGGGATTGAGGGTTGAGGATTGAGGATTGAGGATTGAGGATTGAGGATTGAGGATTGAGGATTGAGGATTGAGGATGGAGGATTGAAGATTGAGTATTGAGGATTGAAGATTGAGGATTGAGTATTGATGGTTGTGGATTGAGGACGAGGACTGAGGGTTGTGTATTGCTGTTTGAGGTCTGAGGATTGAGGATTGAGGATTGAGGATTGAAGATTGAGGATTGGGTATTGCGGATTGAACATTGAGGATTGAGGATTGAGGATTGAGGATTGAGGATTGAGGACTGAAGATTGAATATTGATGATTGAAGATTGAGGATTGAGAATTGATGGTTGTGGATTGACGACTAGGACTGAGGGTTGAGTATTGCTGCTTGAGGTGTGAGGATTGAGGACTGAGGATTGAGAATTGAGGATTGAAGATTGAGGATTGAAGATTGAGTATTGATTATTGAAGATGGGAGGATTGAGGATTGAGTGCTGAGGATTGAGGACGAGGACTTACGGTTGAGGATTGAGGTTTGTGGACTGTGGATTGAGGATTGAGAATGAGGGCTGAGGGTTGAGGATTGAGGTTTGAGTATAGAATCCTGAGAATTCAGGATGTTCTATTGAGTATTGAGAATTGAGGATTGATGGTTTAGTATTGAGGATTGAGGATTGAGGATTGAGGCTTGAGTATTGAAGATTGAGGATTGATAGTTGAGGATTGATGATTGAGGATTGAGGATCGAGGATTGAGGATTGTGGATTGAGGATTGAGGATTGAGCATTGAGGATTGAAGATTGACGACTGGGGTTGAGGATTGAAGATAGAGGATTAAGGATTGAGAATTGGAGATTGAGGATCCAGGATTGGAGATTGATTATTGAGGATTGAAGATTGAGGATTGAGGATTGAGGATTGAGGATTGAGGATTGAAGATTGAGGACTGAGGGTTGAAGACTGACGATTGAGGATTGAGGATTGAGGATTGAGGATTGTGGATTGAGTATTGAGGATTGAGAATTGAGGATTGAGGATTGAAGGTTGAGTATTGAGGATTGAAGATTGAGGATCGAGGATTGAAGATTGAGGATTGAGGATTGAAGATTGAGGATTGAGGATTGACGATTGAGTATTGTGGATTGAAGATTGAGGATTGAGGATTGAGGACTGAGGATTGAGGGTTGAAGATTGAGGATTGAGGATTGAGGATTGAGGATTGAGGATTGTGGATTGAGGATTGAATATTGAGGATGAAGGATTGAGGTTTGAGTACTGAGGATTGAAGATTGAGGATTGAGGATTGAGGATTGAGTATTGAGGATTGAGGATTGAGGATTGAGGATTGAAGATTGTGTCTTGAGGATTGAAGATTGAGGATTGAGGATTGAGGATTGAGGATTGAGGTTTGAGGATTTAGGATTGAAGATTGCGGATTGATGATTGAGGATTGAGGATTGAGGATTGAGGATTGAGGATTGAGGATTGAGTATGAGGGCTGAGGTTTGAGGATTGAGGTTTGAGGACTGAGGACTGAGGATTGAGGGTTGAGAATTGAGGATTGAGGATTGAGGATTGAGGAACGAGGATTGAGGATTGAGGATTGAAGATTGAGTATTGAGGATTGAGGATTGAGGATTGAGGAACGAGGATTGAGGATTGAGGATGTGGGCTGAGCGTTGAGGATTGAGGTTTGTGGACTGAGGACTTAGGATTGAGGATTGAGGATTGAGGATTGAGGATTGAGGATTGAGGATTGACGATTGAGGATTGAGGATTGAGGATTGAGGATTGAGGATTGAGGATTGAGGATTGAGGATTGAGGATTGAGGATTGAGGATTGAGGATTGAGGATTGAGGATTGAAAATTGAGGATTGGGTATTGAGGATTGAAGAATGACGATTGAGGATTGAGGATTGAGGATTGAGTATTGAGGATTGAGGATTGTGGATTGAACTTTGAGGACTGAGTGTTGAGGGTTGAGTGATGAGAATTGATTTTTGTGGATAGAGGTTAGAAGATAGCAGATTGAGTATTGAGTATTGAAAACTGTGGATTCAGGATATTCTATTGAGGATTGTGGATTGACAACTGATCGCTGAGGCCTCTGGCTGAAGGTTGAGGATTCAGGATTGAGGATTCAGGATTGATGTTTGAGGACTGAGGATTGAGGATTGAAGATTCAAGATTGAGGATTGGGTATTGAGGATTGAACATTGAGGATTGAGGGATGAGGATAGAGGATTGAGGATTGAGGATTGAAGCTCGACGATTGAGGATTGGGGATTGAGGGTTGAGGATTGAGGATTGAGGATTGAGGATTGAGGATTGAGGATTGAGGATTGAGGATTGAGGATGGAGGATTGAAGATTGAGTATTGAGGATTGAAGATTGAGGATTGAGTATTGATGGTTGTGGATTGAGGACGAGGACTGAGGGTTGTGTATTGCTGTTTGAGGTCTGAGGATTGAGGATTGAGGATTGAGGATTGCAGATTGAGGATTGGGTATTGCGGATTGAACATTGAGGATTGAGGATTGAGGATTGAGGATTGAGGATTGAGGACTGAAGATTGAATATTGATGATTGAAGATTGAGGATTGAGAATTGATGGTTGTGGATTGACGACTAGGACTGAGGATTGAGTATTGCTGCTTGAGGTGTGAGGATTGAGGACTGAGGATTGAGAATTGAGGATTGAAGATTGAGGATTGAAGATTGAGTATTGATTATTGAAGATGGGAGGATTGAGGATTGAGTGCTGAGGATTGAGGACGAGGACTTACGGTTGAGGATTGAGGTTTGTGGACTGTGGATTGAGGATTGAGAATGAGGGCTGAGGGTTGAGGATTGAGGTTTGAGTATAGAATCCTGAGAATTCAGGATGTTCTATTGAGTATTGAGAATTGAGGATTGATGGTTTAGTATTGAGGATTGAGGATTGAGGATTGAGGCTTGAGTATTGAAGATTGAGGATTGATAGTTGAGGATTGATGATTGAGGATTGAGGATCGAGGATTGAGGATTGTGGATTGAGGATTGAGGATTGAGCATTGAGGATTGAAGATTGACGACTGGGGTTGAGGATTGAAGATAGAGGATTAAGGATTGAGAATTGGAGATTGAGGATCCAGGATTGGAGATTGATTATTGAGGATTGAAGATTGAGGATTGAGGATTGAGGATTGAGGATTGAGGATTGAAGATTGAGGACTGAGGGTTGAAGACTGACGATTGAGGATTGAGGATTGAGGATTGAGGATTGTGGATTGAGTATTGAGGATTGAGAATTGAGGATTGAGGATTGAAGGTTGAGTATTGAGGATTGAAGATTGAGGATCGAGGATTGAAGATTGAGGATTGAGGATTGAAGATTGAGGATTGAGGATTGACGATTGAGTATTGTGGATTGAAGATTGAGGATTGAGGATTGAGGACTGAGGATTGAGGGTTGAAGATTGAGGATTGAGGATTGAGGATTGAGGATTGAGGATTGTGGATTGAGGATTGAATATTGAGGATGAAGGATTGAGGTTTGAGTACTGAGGATTGAAGATTGAGGATTGAGGATTGAGGATTGAGGATTGAGTATTGAGGATTGTGGATTGAGTATTGAGGATTGAGAATTGAGGATTGAGGATTGAAGGTTGAGTATTGAGGATTGAAGATTGAGGATCGAGGATTGAAGATTGAGGATTGAGGATTGAAGATTGAGGATTGAGGATTGAGGATTGACGATTGAGTATTGTGGATTGAAGATTGAGGATTGAGGATTGAGGACTGAGGATTGAGGGTTGAAGATTGAGGATTGAGGATTGAGAATTGAGGATTGAGGATTGGGGACTGAGTGTTGAGGGTTGAGTCATGAGAATTGATGTTTCTGGATAGAGATTTGAAGATTGCAGACTGAGTATTGAGAATTGAAAACTGTGAATTGATGATATTCTATTGAGGATTGAGAATTGACAACTGATTGTTGAAGACAGAGGTCTGAAGGTTGAAGATTCAGGATTGAGGATTGAGGATTGAGGATTGAGGATTGAGGATTGTGGATTGAGGATTGAATATTGAGGATGAAGGATTGAGGTTTGAGTACTGAGGATTGAAGATTGAGGATTGAGGATTGAGGATTGAGGATTGAGGATTGAGGATTGAGGATTGAGGATTGAAGATTGAGTATAGAGGATTGAAGGTTGAGGATTGAGCATTGAGGATTGAGGATTGAGGATTGAAGATTGAGGATTGGGGATTGAGGATTGAAGATTGAGGATTCAGGATTGAGGATTCAGAATTGAGGTTTGAGGACTGAGGATTGAGGATTGAAGATTGAGTATTGAGTATTGAGGATTGAGGATTGATGATTGAGGATTGAGGATTGAGGATGAGGGCTGAGGCTTGAGGATTGAGGTTTGAGGTCTGAGAACTGAGGATTGAGGATTGAGGATTGAGGATTGAGGATTGAGGATTGAGGATGGAGGATTGAGGATTGAGGATTGAGGATTGAGGATTGAGGATTGAGGATTGAGGATTGAGGATTGAGGATTGAGGATTGTGGATTGAGGATTGAGGATTGAAAATTGAGGATTGGGTATTGAGGATCGAAGAATGACGACTGAGGATTGAGGATTAAGGATTGAGGATTGAGGATTGAGGATTGAGTATTGAAGATTGAGTATTGAGGATTGAATGCTGACGATTGAGGATTGAGGATTGAGGATTGAGTATTGAGGATTGAGCATTGAGGTTTGAAGATTGCAGATTGAGTATTGAGTATTGAAAACTGTGGATTGAGGATATTCAATTGAGGATTGAGTATTCACAACTGATCGCTGAGGACTCTGGCTGAAGGTTGAGCATTCAGGATTGAGGATTCAGGATTGATGTTTGAGGACTGAGGATTTAGGATTGAGGGTTGAGGATTGAGGATTGATGATTCAAGATTGAGGATTGGGTATTGAGGATTGAACATTGAGGATTGAGGGATGAGGATTGAGGATTGAGGATTGAGGATTGAAGATTGAATATTGATGATTGAAGATTGAGGATTGAGGATTGAGGGTTGTGGATTGAGGACGAGGACTGAGGGTTGAGTATTGATGTTTGAAGTATGAGGATTGAGGATTCAGGATTGAGAATTGTGGATTGAGGATTAAGGATTGAAGATTGAAGATTCGGTATTGAGGATTGAAGAATGAGGATTGAGGATTGAGAATGGAGGATTGAGTATTGAGGATTGAAGATTAAGTATTGAGGATTGAGGATTGAGGATTGAGGATTGAGGATGGAGGATTGAGGATTGAGGATTGAGGATTGAGGATTGAGGATTGAGGATTGAGGATTGAGGATAGAGGATTGAGGATTGAGGATGAGGGCTGAGGTTTGAGGATTGAGGTTTGAGGACTGAGGACTGAGGATTGAGGGTTGAGAATTGAGGATTGA
The DNA here is from genome assembly GCF_051401765.1 of Calliopsis andreniformis. NCBI lineage: Eukaryota > Metazoa > Arthropoda > Insecta > Hymenoptera > Andrenidae > Calliopsis > Calliopsis andreniformis. The sequence continues at coordinate 1,312,857 of NW_027480545.1, read as the reverse complement.
GGATTGAGGATTGAGGAATGAGGATTGAGGATTGAGGATTGAAGATTGAGTATTGAGGATTGGGGATTGAGGATTGGGGAACGAGGATTGAGGATTGAGGATGTGGGCTGAGCGTTGAGGATTGAGGTTTGTGGACTGAGGACTTAGGATTGATGATTGAGGATTGAGGATTGAGGATTGAGGATTGAGGATTGAGGATTGAGGATTGAGGATTGAGGATTGAGGATTGAGGATTGAGGATTCAGGATTGAGGATTGAGGATTGAGGATTGAGGATTGAGGATTGAGGATTGAGGATTGAGGATTGAGGATTGAAGATTGAGAATTGAGGATTGAAGACTGGCGATTGAGTATTGAGGATTGACGATTGAGTATTGAGGATTGAGGATTGAACATTGAGTATTGAGGATTGAAGATTAAGGATTGAGGATTGAGGATTGAGGATTGAGGATGAGGGCTGAGGTTTGAGGATTGAGGTTTGAGGACTGAGGACTGAGGATTGAGGGTTGAGAATTGAGGATTGAGGATTGAGGATTGAGGAATGAGGATTGAGGATTGAGGATTGTGGATTGAGGATTGAATATTGAGGATGAAGGATTGAGGTTTGAGTACTGAGGATTGAAGATTGAGGATTGAGGATTGAGGATTGAGGATTGAAGATTGTGTCTTGAGGATTGAATATTGAGGATTGAGGATTGAGGATTGAGGATTGAGGTTTGAGGATTTAGGATTGAAGATTGCGGATTGATGATTGAGGATTGAGGATTGAGGATTGAGGATTGAGGATTGAGGATTGAAGATTGAGTATTGAGGATTGAGGATTGAGGATTGAGGAACGAGGATTGAGGATTGAGGATGTGGGCTGAGCGTTGAGGATTGAGGTTTGTGGACTGAGGACTTAGGATTGAGGATTGAGGATTGAGGATTGAGGATTGAGGACTGAGGATTGAGGATTGAGGATTGAGGATTGAGGATTGAGGATTGAGGATTGAGGATTGAGGATTGAGGATTGAGGATTGAGGTTTGAGGATTGAGGATTGTGGATTGAGGATTGAATATTGAGGATGAAGGATTGAGGTTTGAGTACTGAGGATTGAAGATTGAGGATTGAGGATTGAGGATTGAGTATTGAGGATTGAGGATTGAGGATTGAGGATTGAAGATTGTGTCTTGAGGATTGAAGATTGAGGATTGAGGATTGAGGATTGAGGATTGAGGTTTGAGGATTTAGGATTGAAGATTGCGGATTGATGATTGAGGATTGAGGATTGAGGATTGAGGATTGAGGATTGAGGATTGAAGATTGAGTATTGAGGATTGAGGATTGAGGATTGAGGAACGAGGACTGAACATTGAGGATTGGGTATCGCGGATTGAACATTGAGGATTGAGGATTGAGGATTGAGGATTGAGGATTGAGGATTGAGGATTGAGGATTGAGGATTGAGGATTGAGGATTGAGGATTGAAAATTGAGGATTGGGTATTGAGGATTGAAGAATGACGATTGAGGATTGAGGATTGATGATTGAGGATTGAGGATTGAGTATTGAAGATTGAGTATTGAGGATTGAATGCTGACGATTGAGGATTGAGGATTGAGGATTGAGTATTGAGTATTGAGGATTGAGGATTGAAGATTCAGTATTGAGGATTGAAGGTTGAGGATTGTGGATTGAGGATAGAGGATTGAGCATTGAGGATTGAAGATAGAGTATTGAGGATTGTGGATTGAGGATTGAGGATTGAGGATTGAACATTGAGGACTGAGTGTTGAGAGTTGAGTGATGAGAATTGATGTTTGTGGATAGAGATTTGAAGATTGCAGATTGAGTATTGAGTATTGAAAACTGTGGATTGAGGATATTCTATTGAGGATTGAGTATTGACAACTGATCGCTGAGGACTCTGGCTGAAGGTTGAGCATTCAGGATTGAGGATTCAGGATTGATGTTTGAGGACTGAGGATTGAGGATTGAGGGTTGAGGATTGAGGATTGAGGATTCAAGATTGAGGATTGGGTATTGAGGATTGAACATTGAGAATTGAGGGATGAGGATTGAGGATTGAGGATTGAGGATTGAAGATTGAATATTGATGATTGAAGGTTGAGGATTGAGGATTGAGGGTTGTGGATTGAGGACGAGTACTGAGGGTTGAGTATTGATGTTTGAAGTATGAGGATTGAGGATTCAGGATTGAGAATTGTGGATTGAGGATTAAGAATTGAAGATTGAGGATTCGGTATTGAGGACTGAAGAATGAGGATTGAGGATTGAGAATGGAGGATTGAGTATTGAGGATTGAAGATTAAGTATTGAGGATTGAGGATTAAAGATTGAGTAGTGAGGATTGAAGATTGAGGATTGAGAAATGAGGGTTGAGGATTGACGATGAGGGCTGAGGGTTCAGGATTGAGGTTTGAGGACTGAAGACTGAGGATTGAGGATTGAGATTTGAGGATTGAGGATTGGGGACTGAGTGTTGAGGGTTGAGTCATGAGAATTGATGTTTCTGGATAGAGATTTGAAGATTGCAGATTGAGTATTGAGAATTGAAAACTGTGAATTGATGATATTCTATTGCGGATTGAGAATTGACAACTGATTGTTGAAGACTGAGGTCTGAAGGTTGAAGATTCAGGATTGAGGATTCAGGTTTGAGGTTTGAGGACTGAGGATTGAGGATTGAGTATTGAGGATTGAGGATTGAGGATTGAGGATTGAGGATTGAGGATTGAGTATGAGGGCTGAGGTTTGAGGATTGAGGTTTGAGGACTGAGGACTGAGGATTGAGGGTTGAGAATTGAGGATTGAGGATTGAGGATTGAGGAATGAGGATTGAGGATTGAGGATTGAAGATTGAGTATTGAGGATTGAGGATTGAGGATTGAGGAACGAGGATTGAGGATTGAGGATGTGGGCTGAGCGTTGAGGATTGAGGTTTGTGGACTGAGGACTTAGGATTGAGGATTGAGGATTGAGGATTGAGGATTGAGGATTGAGGATTGAGGACTGAGGATTGAGGATTGAGGATTGAGGATTGAGGATTGAGGATTGAGGATTGAGGATTGAGGATTGAGGATTGAGGATTGAGGTTTGAGGATTGAGGATTGTGGATTGAGGATTGAATATTGAGGATGAAGGATTGAGGTTTGAGTACTGAGGATTGAAGATTGAGGATTGAGGATTGAGGATTGAGTATTGAGGATTGAGGATTGAGGATTGAGGATTGAAGATTGTGTCTTGAGGATTGAAGATTGAGGATTGAGGATTGAGGATTGAGGATTGAGGTTTGAGGATTTAGGATTGAAGATTGCGGATTGATGATTGAGGATTGAGGATTGAGGATTGAGGATTGAGGATTGAGGATTGAAGATTGAGTATTTAGGATTGAGGATTGAGGATTGAGGAACGAGGACTGAACATTGAGGATTGGGTATCGCGGATTGAACATTGAGGATTGAGGATTGAGGATTGAGGATTGAGGATTGAGGATTGAGGATTGAGGATTGAGGATTGAGGATTGAGGATTGAGGATTGAAAATTGAGGATTGGGTATTGAGGATTGAAGAATGACGATTGAGGATTGAGGATTGATGATTGAGGATTGAGGATTGAGTATTGAAGATTGAGTATTGAGGATAGAATGCTGACGATTGAGGATTGAGGATTGAGGATTGAGTATTGAGTATTGAGGATTGAGGATTGAAGATTCAGTATTGAGGATTGAAGGTTGAGGATTGTGGATTGAGGATAGAGGATTGAGCATTGAGGATTGAAGATAGAGTATTGAGGATTGTGGATTGAGGATTGAGGATTGAGGATTGAACATTGAGGACTGAGTGTTGAGAGTTGAGTGATGAGAATTGATGTTTGTGGATAGAGATTTGAAGATTGCAGATTGAGTATTGAGTATTGAAAACTGTGGATTGAGGATATTCTATTGAGGATTGAGTATTGACAACTGATCGCTGAGGACTCTGGCTGAAGGTTGAGCATTCAGGATTGAGGATTCAGGATTGATGTTTGAGGACTGAGGATTGAGGATTGAGGGTTGAGGATTGAGGATTGAGGATTCAAGATTGAGGATTGGGTATTGAGGATTGAACATTGAGAATTGAGGGATGAGGATTGAGGATTGAGGATTGAGGATTGAAGATTGAATATTGATGATTGAAGGTTGAGGATTGAGGATTGAGGGTTGTGGATTGAGGACGAGTACTGAGGGTTGAGTATTGATGTTTGAAGTATGAGGATTGAGGATTCAGGATTGAGAATTGTGGATTGAGGATTAAGAATTGAAGATTGAGGATTCGGTATTGAGGACTGAAGAATGAGGATTGAGGATTGAGAATGGAGGATTGAGTATTGAGGATTGAAGATTAAGTATTGAGGATTGAGGATTAAAGATTGAGTAGTGAGGATTGAAGATTGAGGATTGAGAAATGAGGGTTGAGGATTGACGATGAGGGCTGAGGGTTCAGGATTGAGGTTTGAGGACTGAAGACTGAGGATTGAGGATTGAGATTTGAGGATTGAGGATTGGGGACTGAGTGTTGAGGGTTGAGTCATGAGAATTGATGTTTCTGGATAGAGATTTGAAGATTGCAGATTGAGTATTGAGAATTGAAAACTGTGAATTGATGATATTCTATTGCGGATTGAGAATTGACAACTGATTGTTGAAGACTGAGGTCTGAAGGTTGAAGATTCAGGATTGAGGATTCAGGTTTGAGGTTTGAGGACTGAGGATTGAGGATTGAGTATTGAGGATTGAGGATTGAGGATTGAGGATTGAGGATTGAGGATTGAGTATGAGGGCTGAGGTTTGAGGATTGAGGTTTGAGGACTGAGGACTGAGGATTGAGGGTTGAGAATTGAGGATTGAGGATTGAGGATTGAGGAATGAGGATTGAGGATTGAGGATTGAAGATTGAGTATTGAGGATTGAGGATTGAGGATTGAGGAACGAGGATTGAGGATTGAGGATGTGGGCTGAGCGTTGAGGATTGAGGTTTGTGGACTGAGGACTTAGGATTGAGGATTGAGGATTGAGGATTGAGGATTGAGGATTGAGGATTGACGATTGAGGATTGAGGATTGAGGATTGAGGATTGAGGATTGAGGATTGAGGATTGAGGATTGAGGATTGAGGATTGAGGATTGAGGATTGAGGATTGAGGATTGAAAATTGAGGATTGGGTATTGAGGATTGAAGAATGACGATTGAGGATTGAGGATTGAGGATTGAGTATTGAGGATTGAGGATTGTGGATTGAACATTGAGGACTGAGTGTTGAGGGTTGAGTGATGAGAATTGATTTTTGTGTATAGAGGTTAGAAGATTGCAGATTGAGTATTGAGTATTGAAAACTGTGGATTCAGGATATTCTATTGAGGATTGTGGATTGACAACTGATCGCTGAGGCCTCTGGCTGAAGGTTGAGGATTCAGGATTGAGGATTCAGGATTGATGTTTGAGGACTGAGGATTGAGGATTGAAGATTCAAGATTGAGGGTTGGGTATTGAGGATTGAACATTGAGGATTGAGGGATGAGGATAGAGGATTGAGGATTGAGGATTGAAGCCCGACGATTGAGGATTGGGGATTGAGGGTTGAGGATTGAGGATTGAGGATTGAGGATTGAGGATTGAGGATTGAGGATTGAGGATTGTGGATTGAGGATTGAATATTGAGGATGAAGGATTGAGGTTTGAGTACTGAGGATTGAAGATTGAGGATTGAGGATTGAGGATTGAGTATTGAGGATTGAGGATTGAGGATTGAGGATTGAAGATTGTGTCTTGAGGATTGAAGATTGAGGATTGAGGATTGAGGATTGAGGATTGAGGTTTGAGGATTGAGGATAAAAGATTGAGGATTGGTGATTGAGGATTGAGGATTGAGGATTGAGGATTGAGGATTGAGGATTGAAGATTGAGTATTGAGGACTGAGGATTGAGGATTGAGGAACGAGGATTGAGGATTGAGGATGTGGGCTGAGCGTTGAGGATTGAGGTTTGTGGACTGAGGACTTAGGAATGAGGATTGAGGATTGAGGATTGTGGATTGAGGATAGAGGATTGAGGATTGAGGATTGAGGATTGAGGATTGAGGATTGAGGATTGAGGATTGAGGATTGAGGGTTGTGGATTGAGGACGAGGACTGAGGGCTGAGTATTGATGTTGAAGTATGAGGATTGAGGATTCAGGATTGAGAATTGTGGATTGAGGATTGAGGATTGAAGATTTAGGATTCGGTATTGAGGATTGAGGAAGGAGGATTGAGGATTGATGATTGAGGATTGAGGATTGCAGATTGAGTATTGAGGATTGAGGATTGAGGATTGAGGATTGAGGATTGAGGATTGAGTATTGAGGATTGAGGATTGAGGATTGAAGATTGAGTATAGAGGATTGAAGATTGAGGATTGAGCATTGAGGATTGAGGATTGAGGATTGAAGATTGAGGATTGGGGATTGAGGATTGAAGATTGAGGATTCAGGATTGAGGATTCAGAATTGAGGTTTGAGGACTGAGGATTGAGGATTGAAGATTGAGTATTGAGTATTGAGGATTGAGGATTGAAGATTGAGGATTGAGTATTGAGGATGAGGGCTGAGGCTTGAGGATTGAGGTTTGAGGTCTGAGAACTGAGGATTGAGGATTGAGAATTGAGGATTGAGGATTGAGGATTGAAGATTGAGGATTGGGTATTGAGGATTGAAGAATGAGGATTGAGGATTGAGAATGGAGGATTGAGTATTGAGGATTGAAGATTGAGTATTGAGGATTGAGGATTGAAGATTGAGTAGTGAGGATTGAAGATTGAGGATTGAGGACTGAGGATTGAGGATTGACGAAGAGGGCTGAGGGTTCAGGATTGAGGTTTGAGGACTGAGGACTGAGGATTGAGGATTGAGAATTGAGGATTGAGGATTGGGGACTGAGTGTTGACGGTTGAGTGATGAGAATTGATGTTTGTGGATAGAGGTTTGAAGATTGCAGATTGAGTATTGAGTATTGAAAACTGTGAATTGAGGATATTCTATTGAGGATTGAGGATTGACAACTGATTGTTGAGGACTGAGGGCCGTAGATAGAGAATTCAGGATTGAGGATTCAGAATTGAGGTTTGAGGACTGAGGATTGAGGATTGAAGATTGAGTATTCAGGATTGAAGATTGAGGATTGAGGATTGAGGATTGAGGATTGAGGATTGAGGATGAGGGCCGAGGGTCGAGGATTGAGGTTTGAGGACTGAGGACTGAGGATTGAGGATTGAGAATTGAGAATTGAGGATTGAGGATTGAAGATTGAGGATTGGGTATTGAGGATTGAAGAATGAGGATTGAGGATTGAGGATTGAGGATTGAGGATTGAGGATTGAAGATTGAGAATTGAGGATTGAAGACTGGCGATTGAGGATTGAGGATTGAGTATTGAGGATTGAGGATTGAACATTGAGTATTGAGGATTGAAGATTAAGGATTGAGGATTGAGGATTGAGGATTGAGGATGAGGGCTGAGGTTTGAGTATTGAGGTTTGAGGACTGAGGACTGAGGATTGAGGGTTGAGAATTGAGGATTGAGGATTGAGGATTGAGGAATGAGGATTGAGGATTGAGGATTGAAGATTGAGTATTGAGGATTGAAGCCCGACGATTGAGGATTGGGGATTGAGAATTGAGGATTGAGGATTGAGGATTGAGGATTGAGGGTTGAGGATTGAGGATTGAGGATTGTGGATTGAGGATTGAATATTGAGGATGAAGGATTGAGGTTTGAGTACTGAGGATTGAAGATTGAGGATTGAGGATTGAGGATTGAGGATTGAAGATTGTGTCTTGAGGATTGAATATTGAGGATTGAGGATTGAGGATTGAGGATTGATGTTTGAGGATTTAGGATTGAAGATTGCGGATTGATGATTGAGGATTGAGGATTGAGGATTGAGGATTGAGGATTGAGGATTGAAGATTGAGTATTGAGGATTGAGGATTGAGGATTGAGGAACGAGGATTGAGGATTGAGGATGTGGGCTGAGCGTTGAGGATTGAGGTTTGTGGACTGAGGACTTAGGATTGAGGATTGAGGATTGAGGATTGAGGATTGAGGATTGAGGATTGAGGATTGAGGATTGAGGATTGAGGATTGAGGATTGAGGATTGAGGATTGAGGATTGAGGTTTGAGGATTGAGGATTGTGGATTGAGGATTGAATATTGAGGATGAAGGATTGAGGTTTGAGTACTGAGGATTGAAGATTGAGGATTGAGGATTGAGGATTGAGTATTGAGGATTGAGGATTGAGGATTGAGGATTGAAGATTGTGTCTTGAGGATTGAAGATTGAGGATTGAGGATTGAGGATTGAGGATTGAGGTTTGAGGATTTAGGATTGAAGATTGCGGATTGATGATTGAGGATTGAGGATTGAGGATTGAGGATTGAGGATTGAGGATTGAAGATTGAGTATTGAGGATTGAGGATTGAGGATTGAGGAACGAGGATTGAACATTGAGGATTGGGTATCGCGGATTGAACATTGAGGATTGAGGATTGAGGATTGAGGATTGAGGATTGAGGATTGAGGATTGAGGATTGAGGATTGAGGATTGAGGATTGAGGATTGAAAATTGAGGATTGGGTATTGAGGATTGAAGAATGACGATTGAGGATTGAGGATTGATGATTGAGGATTGAGGATTGAGTATTGAAGATTGAGTATTGAGGATTGAATGCTGACGATTGAGGATTGAGGATTGAGGATTGAGTATTGAGGATTGAGGATTGAAGATTCAGTATTGAGGATTGAAGGTTGAGGATTGTGGATTGAGGATAGAGGATTGAGCATTGAGGATTGAAGATAGAGTATTGAGGATTGAATATTGAGGATTGAGGATTGAGGATTGAACATTGAGGACTGAGTGTTGAGAGTTGAGTGATGAGAATTGATGTTTGTGGATAGAGATTTGAAGATTGCAGATTGAGTATTGAGTATTGAAAACTGTGGATAAGAGGATATTCTATTGAGGATTGAGTATTGACAACTGATCGCTGAGGACTCTGGCTGAAGGTTGAGCATTCAGGATTGAGGATTCAGGATTGATGTTTGAGGACTGAGGATTGAGGATTGAGGGTTGAGGATTGAGGATTGAGGATTCAAGATTGAGGATTGGGTATTGAGGATTGAACATTGAGAATTGAGGGATGAGGATTGAGGATTGAGGATTGAGGATTGAAGATTGAATATTGATGATTGAAGGTTGAGGATTGAGGATTGAGGGTTGTGGATTGAGGACGAGTACTGAGGGTTGAGTATTGATGTTTGAAGTATGAGGATTGAGGATTCAGGATTGAGAATTGTGGATTGAGGATTAAGAATTGAAGATTGAGGATTCGGTATTGAGGACTGAAGAATGAGGATTGAGGATTGAGAATGGAGGATTGAGTATTGAGGATTGAAGATTAAGTATTGAGGATTGAGGATTAAAGATTGAGTAGTGAGGATTGAAGATTGAGGATTGAGAAATGAGGATTGAGGATTGACGATGAGGGCTGAGGGTTCAGGATTGAGGTTTGAGGACTGAAGACTGAGGATTGAGGATTGAGATTTGAGGATTGAGGATTGGGGACTGAGTGTTGAGGGTTGAGTCATGAGAATTGATGTTTCTGGATAGAGATTTGAAGATTGCAGATTGAGTATTGAGAATTGAAAACTGTGAATTGATGATATTCTATTGCGGATTGAGAATTGACAACTGATTGTTGAAGACTGAGGTCTGAAGGTTGAAGATACAGGATTGAGGATTCAGGTTTGAGGTTTGAGGACTGAGGATTGAGGATTGAGTATTGAGGATTGAGGATTGAGGATTGAGGATTGAGGATTGAGGATTGAGTATGAGGGCTGAGGTTTGAGGATTGAGGTTTGAGGACTGAGGACTGAGGATTGAGGGTTGAGAATTGAGGATTGAGGATTGAGGATTGAGGAATGAGGATTGAGGATTGAGGATTGAAGATTGAGTATTGAGGATTGAGGATTGAGGATTGAGGAACGAGGATTGAGGATTGAGGATGTGGGCTGAGCGTTGAGGATTGAGGTTTGTGGACTGAGGACTTAGGATTGAGGATTGAGGATTGAGGATTGAGGATCGAGGATTGAGGATTGACGATTGAGGATTGAGGATTGAGGATTGAGGATTGAGGATTGAGGATTGAGGATTGAGGATTGAGGATTGAGGATTGAGGATTGAGGATTGAGGATTGAGGATTGAAAATTGAGGATTGGGTATTGAGGATTGAAGAATGACGATTGAGGATTGAGGATTGAGGATTGAGTATTGAGGATTGAGGATTGTGGATTGAACTTTGAGGACTGAGTGTTGAGGGTTGAGTGATGAGAATTGATTTTTGTGGATAGAGGTTAGAAGATAGCAGATTGAGTATTGAGTATTGAAAACTGTGGATTCAGGATATTCTATTGAGGATTGTGGATTGACAACTGATCGCTGAGGCCTCTGGCTGAAGGTTGAGGATTCAGGATTGAGGATTCAGGATTGATGTTTGAGGACTGAGGATTGAGGATTGAAGATTCAAGATTGAGGATTGGGTATTGAGGATTGAACATTGAGGATTGAGGGATGAGGATAGAGGATTGAGGATTGAGGATTGAAGCTCGACGATTGAGGATTGGGGATTGAGGGTTGAGGATTGAGGATTGAGGATTGAGGATTGAGGATTGAGGATTGAGGATTGAGGATTGAGGATGGAGGATTGAAGATTGAGTATTGAGGATTGAAGATTGAGGATTGAGTATTGATGGTTGTGGATTGAGGACGAGGACTGAGGGTTGTGTATTGCTGTTTGAGGTCTGAGGATTGAGGATTGAGGATTGAGGATTGAAGATTGAGGATTGGGTATTGCGGATTGAACATTGAGGATTGAGGATTGAGGATTGAGGATTGAGGATTGAGGACTGAAGATTGAATATTGATGATTGAAGATTGAGGATTGAGAATTGATGGTTGTGGATTGACGACTAGGACTGAGGGTTGAGTATTGCTGCTTGAGGTGTGAGGATTGAGGACTGAGGATTGAGAATTGAGGATTGAAGATTGAGGATTGAAGATTGAGTATTGATTATTGAAGATGGGAGGATTGAGGATTGAGTGCTGAGGATTGAGGACGAGGACTTACGGTTGAGGATTGAGGTTTGTGGACTGTGGATTGAGGATTGAGAATGAGGGCTGAGGGTTGAGGATTGAGGTTTGAGTATAGAATCCTGAGAATTCAGGATGTTCTATTGAGTATTGAGAATTGAGGATTGATGGTTTAGTATTGAGGATTGAGGATTGAGGATTGAGGCTTGAGTATTGAAGATTGAGGATTGATAGTTGAGGATTGATGATTGAGGATTGAGGATCGAGGATTGAGGATTGTGGATTGAGGATTGAGGATTGTGCATTGAGGATTGAAGATTGAGGACTGGGGATTGAGGATTGAAGATAGAGGATTAAGGATTGAGAATTGGAGATTGAGGATCCAGGATTGGAGATTGATTATTGAGGATTGAAGATTGAGGATTGAGGATTGAGGATTGAGGATTGAGGATTGAAGATTGAGGACTGAGGGTTGAAGACTGACGATTGAGGATTGAGGATTGAGGATTGAGGATTGTGGATTGAGTATTGAGGATTGAGAATTGAGGATTGAGGATTGAAGGTTGAGTATTGAGGATTGAAGATTGAGGATCGAGGATTGAAGATTGAGGATTGAGGATTGACGATTGAGTATTGTGGATTGAAGATTGAGGATTGAGGATTGAGGACTGAGGATTGAGGGTTGAAGATTGAGGATTGAGGATTGAGGATTGAGGATTGAGGATTGTGGATTGAGGATTGAAGATTGAGGATGAAGGATTGAGGTTTGAGTACTGAGGATTGAAGATTGAGGATTGAGGATTGAGGATTGAGTATTGAGGATTGTGGATTGAGTATTGAGGATTGAGAATTGAGGTTTGAGGATTGAAGGTTGAGTATTGAGGATTGAAGATTGAGGATCGAGGATTGAAGATTGAGGATTGAGGATTGAAGATTGAGGATTGAGGATTGACGATTGAGTATTGTGGATTGAAGATTGAGGATTGAGGATTGAGGACTGAGGATTGAGGGTTGAAGATTGAGGATTGAGGATTGAGAATTGAGGATTGAGGATTGGGGACTGAGTGTTGAGGGTTGAGTCATGAGAATTGATGTTTCTGGATAGAGATTTGAAGATTGCAGACTGAGTATTGAGAATTGAAAACTGTGAATTGATGATATTCTATTGAGGATTGAGAATTGACAACTGATTGTTGAAGACAGATGTCTGAAGGTTGAAGATTCAGGATTGAGGATTCAGGTTTGAGGTTTGAGGACTGAGGATTGAGGATTGAGTATTGAGGATTGAGGATTGAGGATTGAAGATTGAGGATTGAGGATTGAGGATTGAGGATTGAAGATTCAGTATTGAGGATTGAAGATTGAGAATTGAGGATTGAGGATTGAACATTGAGGACTGATCGTTCTGAGTTGAGTGATGAGAATTGTTGATTGTGGATAGAGATTTGAAGATGGCAGATTGAGTATTGAGTATTGAAAACTGTGAATTGAGGATATTCTATTGGGGATTGAGGATTGACAACTGATTGTTGAGGACTGAGGGCTGAAGATTGAGGATGCAGAATTGAGGATTCATAATTGAGGTTTGAGGACTGAGGATTGAGGATTGAAGATTGAGTATTGGGGATTGAAGATTAAGGATTGAGGATAGAGGATTGAGGATTGAGGATGAGGGCTGAGGTTTGAGGATTGAGGTTTGAGGACTGAGGACTGAGGATTGAGGGTTGAGAATTGAGGATTGAGGATTGAGGATTGAGGAATGAGGATTGAGGATTGAGGATTGAAGATTGAGTATTGAGGATTGGGGATTGAGGATTGAGGAACGAGGATTGAGGATTGAGGATGTGGGCTGAGCGTTGAGGATTGAGGTTTGTGGACTGAGGACTTAGGATTGATGATTGAGGATTGAGGATTGAGGATTGAGGATTGAGGATTGAGGATTGAGGATTGAGGATTGAGGATTGAGGATTGAGGATTGAGGATTGAGGATTGAGGATTGAGGATTGAGGATTGAGGATTGAGGATTGAGGATTGAGGATTGAAAATTGAGGATTGGGTATTGAGGAATGAAGAATGACGATTGAGGATTGAGGATTGAGGATTGATGATTGAGGATTGAGGATTGAGGATTGAGGATTGAGGATTGAGGATTGAGGATTGAAGATTGAGTATAGAGGATTGAAGGTTGAGGATTGAGCATTGAGGATTGAGGATTGAGGATTGAAGATTGAGGATTGGGGATTGAGGATTGAAGATTGAGGATTCAGGAGTGAGGATTCAGAATTGAGGTTTGAGGACTGAGGATTGAGGATTGAAGATTGAGTATTGAGTATTGAGGATTGAGGATTGATGATTGAGGATTGAGGATTGAGGATGAGGGCTGAGGCTTGAGGATTGAGGTTTGAGGTCTGAGAACTGAGGATTGAGGATTGAGGATTGAGGATTGAGGATTGAGGATTGAGGATGGAGGATTGAGGATTGAGGATTGAGGATTGAGGATTGAGGATTGAGGATTGAGGATTGAGGATTGAGGATTGAGGATTGAGGATTGAGGATTGAGGATTGAAAATTGAGGATTGGGTATTGAGGATCGAAGAATGACGACTGAGGATTGAGGATTAAGGATTGAGGATTGAGGATTGAGGATTGAGTATTGAAGATTGAGTATTGAGGATTGAATGCTGACGATTGAGGATTGAGGATTGAGGATTGAGTATTGAGGATTGAGCATTGAGGTTTGAAGATTGCAGATTGAGTATTGAGTATTGAAAACTGTGGATTGAGGATATTCAATTGAGGATTGAGTATTCACAACTGATCGCTGAGGACTCTGGCTGAAGGTTGAGCATTCAGGATTGAGGATTCAGGATTGATGTTTGAGGACTGAGGATTTAGGATTGAGGGTTGAGGATTGAGGATTGATGATTCAAGATTGAGGATTGGGTATTGAGGATTGAACATTGAGGATTGAGGGATGAGGATTGAGGATTGAGGATTGAGGATTGAAGATTGAATATTGATGATTGAAGATTGAGGATTGAGGATTGAGGGTTGTGGATTGAGGACGAGGACTGAGGGTTGAGTATTGATGTTTGAAGTATGAGGATTGAGGATTCAGGATTGAGAATTGTGGATTGAGGATTAAGGATTGAAGATTGAAGATTCGGTATTGAGGATTGAAGAATGAGGATTGAGGATTGAGAATGGAGGATTGAGTATTGAGGATTGAAGATTAAGTATTGAGGATTGAGGATTGAGGATTGAGGATTGAGGATTGAGGATTGATGATTGAGGATTGGGGATTGAAGCTTGAGTATTGAGGATTGAAGATTGAGGATTGAGGATTCAGAATTGAGGATTGAGGATTGAAGATTGAGGATTGGGGATTGAGGATTGACGATTGAGTATTGTGTATTGAGTATTGAGTATTGAAGATTGAGGATTGAGGATTGAGGGTTGAGGATTCAGGACGAGGACTGACGGTTGAGGATTGAGGTTTGAGGATTGAGGATTGATGATTGAGGACTGAGGATTGAGGATTGAGTATTGAACATTGAGGATTGAAGATTGAGGACTGGGGATTGAGGATTGAAGACTGAGGATTAAGGATTGAGAATTGGAGATTGAGGACCTAGGATTGGAGATTGATCATTGAGGATTGAAGATTGAGGATTGAGGATTGAGGATTGAGAATTGAGAATTGAGGGTGAGGTCTGAGGGTTGTGGATTGAGGTTTGAGGAACGAGGATTGAGGATTGAGGATTGAGAACTGAGGATTGACGATTGAGTATTGAAGATTGTGGATTGATTACTGAGGATTGAGGATTGAGGATTGAGGATTGAGGACTGAGGATTGAGGGTTGAGAATTGAGGATAGATGATTGAGGATTGAGGCTTGAGGATTGAGGATTGAGGATTGAGGATTGAGGATTGAGGATTGAAGATTGAGGATTGGGTATTGCGGATTGAACATTGAGGATTGAGGATTGAGGATTGCGGATTGAGGACTGAAGATTGAATATTGTTGATTGAAGATTGAGGATTGAGTATTGATGGTTGTGGTTTGAGGACGAGGACTGAGGGTTGAGTATTGCTGTTTGAGGTCTGAGGATTGAGGATTGAGGATTTAGAGTTGAGGATTGAGGATTGAGGATTGAAGATTGAGGATTGGGTGTTGAGGATTGAAGAATGAGGATCGAGGATTGAGGATTGAGGATTGAGGATTGAAGACTGAGTATTGTGGATTGAGGATTGAGGATTGAGGATGAGGGCTGAGGTTTGAGGATTGAGGTTTGAGGACTGAGGACTGAGGATTGAGGGTTGAGAATTGAGGATTGAGGATTGAGGATTGAGGAATGAGGATTGAGGATTGAGGATTGAAGATTGAGTATTGAGGATTGAAGCCCGACGATTGAGGATTGGGGATTGAGGATTGAGGATTGAGGATTGAGGATTGAGGATTGAGGATTGAGGATTGAGGATTGAGGATTGAGGATTGTGGATTGAGGATTGGATATTGAGGATGAAGGATTGAGGTTTGAGTACTGAGGATTGAAGATTGAGGATTGAGGATTGAGGATTGAGTATTGAGGATTGAGGATTGAGGATTGAGGATTGAAGATTGTGTCTTGAGGATTGAAGATTGAGGATTGAGGATTGAGGATTGAGGATTGGGGTTTGAGGATTGAGGATAAAAGATTGAGGATTGATGATTGAGGATTGAGGATTGAGGATTGAGGATTGAGGATTGAGGATTGAAGATTGAGTATTGAGGATTGAGGATTGAGGATTGAGGAACGAGTATTGAGGATTGAGGATGTGGGCTGAGCGTTGAGGATTGAGGTTTGTGGACTGAGGACTTAGGAATGAGGATTGAGGATTGAGGATTGTGGATTGAGGATTGAGGATTGAGGATTGAGGATTGAAAATTGAGGATTGGGTATTGAGGATCGAAGAATGACGACTGAGGATTGAGGATTGAGGATTGAGGATTGAGGATTGAGTATTGAAAACTGTGGATTGAGGATATTCTATTGAGGATTGAGTATTCACAACTGATCGCTGAGGACTCTGGCTGAAGGTTGAGCATTCAGGATTGAGGATTCAGGATTGATGTTTGAGGACTGAGGATTGAGGATTGAGGGTTGAGGATTGAGGATTGAGTATTGAGGATTGAGGATTGAGGATTGAGGATTGAAGATTGTGTCTTGAGGATCGAAGATTGAGGATTGAGGATTGAGGATTGAGGATTGAGGTTTGAGGATTTAGGATTGAAGATTGCGGATTGATGATTGAGGATTGAGGATTGAGGATTGAGGATTGAGGATTGAAGATTGAGTATTGAGGATTGAGGATTGAGGATTGAGGAACGAGGACTGAACATTGAGGATTGGGTATCGCGGATTGAACATTGAGGATTGAGGATTGAGGATTGAGGATTGAGGATTGAGGATTGAGGATTGAGGATTGAGGATTGAGGATTGAGGATTGAGGATTGAAAATTGAGGATTGGGTATTGAGGATTGAAGAATGACGATTGAGGATTGAGGATTGATGATTGAGGATTGAGGATTGAGTATTGAAGATTGAGTATTGAGGATTGAATGCTGACGATTGAGGATTGAGGATTGAGGATTGAGTATTGAGTATTGAGGATTGAGGATTGAAGATTCAGTATTGAGGATTGAAGGTTGAGGATTGTGGATTGAGGATAGAGGATTGAGCATTGAGGATTGAAGATAGAGTATTGAGGATTGTGGATTGAGGATTGAGGATTGAGGATTGAACATTGAGGACTGAGTGTTGAGAGTTGAGTGATGAGAATTGATGTTTGTGGATAGAGATTTGAAGATTGCAGATTGAGTATTGAGTATTGAAAACTGTGGATTTAGGATATTCTATTGAGGATTGAGTATTGACAACTGATCGCTGAGGACTCTGGCTGAAGGTTGAGCATTCAGGATTGAGGATTCAGGATTGATGTTTGAGGACTGAGGATTGAGGATTGAGGGTTGAGGATTGAGGATTGAGGATTCAAGATTGAGGATTGGGTATTGAGGATTGAACATTGAGAATTGAGGGATGAGGATTGAGGATTGAGGATTGAGGATTGAAGATTGAATATTGATGATTGAAGGCTGAGGATTGAGGATTGAGGGTTGTGGATTGAGGATTGAGGATTGAGGATTGAAAATTGAGGATTGGGTATTGAGGATTGAAGAATGACGATTGAGGATTGAGGATTGAGGATTGAGTATTGAGGATTGAAGATTAAGTATTGAGGATTGAGGATTAAAGATTGAGTAGTGAGGATTGAAGATTGAGGATTGAGAAATGAGGATTGAGGATTGACGATGAGGGCTGAGGGTTCAGGATTGAGGTTTGAGGACTGAAGACTGAGGATTGAGGATTGAGATTTGAGGATTGAGGATTGGGGACTGAGTGTTGAGGGTTGAGTCATGAGAATTGATGTTTCTGGATAGAGATTTGAAGATTGCACATTGAGTATTGAGAATTGAAAACTGTGAATTGATGATATTCTATTGCGGATTGAGAATTGACAACTGATTGTTGAAGACTGAGGTCTGAAGGTTGAAGATTCAGGATTGAGGATTCAGGTTTGAGGTTTGAGGACTGAGGATTGAGGATTGAGTATTGAGGATTGAGGATTGAGGATTGAGGATTGAGGATTGAGGATTGAGTATGAGGGCTGAGGTTTGAGGATTGAGGTTTGAGGACTGAGGACTGAGGATTGAGGGTTGAGAATTGAGGATTGAGGATTGAGGATTGAGGAATGAGGATTGAGGATTGAGGATTGAAGATTGAGTATTGAGGATTGAGGATTGAGGATTGAGGAACGAGGATTGAGGATTGAGGATGTGGGCTGAGCGTTGAGGATTGAGGTTTGTGGACTGAGGACTTAGGATTGAGGATTGAGGATTGAGGATTGAGGATTGAGGATTGAGGATTGACGATTGAGGATTGAGGATTGAGGATTGAGGATTGAGGATTGAGGATTGAGGATTGAGGATTGAGGATTGAGGATTGAGGATTGAGGATTGAGGATTGAGGATTGAAAATTGAGGATTGGGTATTGAGGATTGAAGAATGACGATTGAGGATTGAGGATTGAGGATTGAGTATTGAGGATTGAGGATTGTGGATTGAACATTGAGGACTGAGTGTTGAGGGTTGAGTGATGAGAATTGATTTTTGTGGATAGAGGTTAGAAGATTGCAGATTGAGTATTGAGTATTGAAAACTGTGGATTCAGGATATTCTATTGAGGATTGTGGATTGACAACTGATCGCTGAGGCCTCTGGCTGAAGGTTGAGGATTCAGGATTGAGGATTCAGGATTGATGTTTGAGGACTGAGGATTGAGGATTGAAGATTCAAGATTGAGGGTTGGGTATTGAGGATTGAACATTGAGGATTGAGGGATGAGGATAGAGGATTGAGGATTGAGGATTGAAGCCCGACGATTGAGGATTGGGGATTGAGGGTTGAGGATTGAGGATTGAGGATTGAGGATTGAGGATTGAGGATTGAGGATTGAGGATTGTGGATTGAGGATTGAATATTGAGGATGAAGGATTGAGGTTTGAGTACTGAGGATTGAAGATTGAGGATTGAGGATTGAGGATTGAGTATTGAGGATTGAGGATTGAGGATTGAGGATTGAAGATTGTGTCTTGAGGATTGAAGATTGAGGATTGAGGATTGAGGATTGAGGATTGAGGTTTGAGGATTGAGGATAAAAGATTGAGGATTGGTGATTGAGGATTGAGGATTGAGGATTGAGGATTGAGGATTGAGGATTGAAGATTGAGTATTGAGGACTGAGGATTGAGGATTGAGGAACGAGGATTGAGGATTGAGGATGTGGGCTGAGCGTTGAGGATTGAGGTTTGTGGACTGAGGACTTAGGAATGAGGATTGAGGATTGAGGATTGTGGATTGAGGATAGAGGATTGAGGATTGAGGATTGAGGATTGAGGATTGAGGATTGAGGATTGAGGATTGAGGGTTGTGGATTGAGGATTGCAGATTGAGTATTGAGGATTGAGGATTGAGGATTGAGGATTGAGGATTGAGGATTGAGGATTGAGGATTGAGGATTGAAGATTGAGTATAGAGGATTGAAGATTGAGGATTGAGCATTGAGGATTGAGGATTGAGGATTGAAGATTGAGGATTGGGGATTGAGGATTGAAGATTGAGGATTCAGGATTGAGGATTCAGAATTGAGGTTTGAGGACTGAGGATTGAGGATTGAAGATTGAGTATTGAGTATTGAGGATTGAGGATTGAAGATTGAGGATTGAGTATTGAGGATGAGGGCTGAGGCTTGAGGATTGAGGTTTGAGGTCTGAGAACTGAGGATTGAGGATTGAGAATTGAGGATTGAGGATTGAGGATTGAAGATTGAGGATTGGGTATTGAGGATTGAAGAATGAGGATTGAGGATTGAGAATGGAGGATTGAGTATTGAGGATTGAAGATTGAGTATTGAGGATTGAGGATTGAAGATTGAGTAGTGAGGATTGAAGATTGAGGATTGAGGACTGAGGATTGAGGATTGACGATGAGGGCTGAGGGTTCAGGATTGAGGTTTGAGGACTGAGGACTGAGGATTGAGGATTGAGAATTGAGGATTGAGGATTGGGGACTGAGTGTTGACGGTTGAGTGATGAGAATTGATGTTTGTGGATAGAGGTTTGAAGATTGCAGATTGAGTATTGAGTATTGAAAACTGTGAATTGAGGATATTCTATTGAGGATTGAGGATTGACAACTGATTGTTGAGGACTGAGGGCCGTAGATAGAGAATTCAGGATTGAGGATTCAGAATTGAGGTTTGAGGACTGAGGATTGAAGATTGAAGATTGAGTATCCAGGATTGAAGATTGAGGATTGAGGATTGAGGATTGAGGATTGAGGATTGAGGATTGAGGATTGAAGATTCAGTATTGAGGATTGAAGATTGAGAATTGAGGATTGAGGATTGAACATTGAGGACTGAGCGTTCTGAGTTGAGTGATGAGAATTGTTGATTGTGGATAGAGATTTGAAGGTGGCAGATTGAGTATTGAGTATTGAAAACTGTGAATTGAGGATATTCTATTGGGGATTGAGGATTGACAACTGATTGTTGAGGACTGAGGGCTGAAGATTGAGGATGCAGAATTGAGGATTCATAATTGAGGTTTGAGGACTGAGGATTGAGGATTGAAGATTGAGTATTGAGGATTGAAAATTAAGGATTGCGGATTGAGGATTGAGGATTGAGTATGAGGGCTGAGGTTTGAGGATTGAGGTTTGAGGACTGAGGACTGAGGATTGAGGGTTGAGAATTGAGGATTGAGGATTGAGGATTGAGGAATGAGGATTGAGGATTGAGGATTGAAGATTGAGTATTGAGGATTGAAGCCCGACGATTGAGGATTGGGGATTGAGGATTGAGGATTGAGGATTGAGGATTGAGGATTGAGGATTGAGGGTTGAGGATTGAGGATTGTGGATTGAGGATTGAATATTGAGGATGAAGGATTGAGGTTTGAGTACTGAGGATTGAAGATTGAGGATTCAGGATTGAGGATTGAGTATTGAGGATTGATGATTGAGGATTGAGGATTGAGGATTGAAGATTGTGTCTTGAGGATTGAAGATTGAGGATTGAGTATTGAGGATTGAGGATTGAGGTTTGAGGATTGAGGATTGAAGATTGCGGATTGATGATTGAGGATTGAGGATTGAGGATTGAGGATTGAGGATTGAGGATTGAAGATTGAGTATTGAGGATTGAGGATTGAGGATTGAGGAACGAGGATTGAGGATTGAGGATGTGGGCTGAGGTTTGAGTATTGAGGTTTGAGGACTGAGGACTGAGGATCGAGGGTTGAGAATTGAGGATTGAAGACTGAGTATTGTGGATTGAGGATTGAGGATTGAGGATTGAGGGTTGAGAATTGAGGATTGAGGATTGAGGATTGAGGATTGAGGATTGAGGATTGAGGATTGAAGATTGAGTATTGAGGATTGAAGCCCGACGATTGAGGATTGGGGATTGAGGATTGAGGATTGAGGATTGAGGATTGAGGATTGAGGATTGAGGGTTGAGGATTGAGGATTGTGGATTGAGGATTGAATATTGAGGATGAAGGATTGAGGTTTGAGTACTGAGGATTGAAGATTGAGGATTCAGGATTGAGGATTGAGTATTGAGGATTGATGATTGTGGATTGAGGATTGAGTATTGAGCATTGAGGTTTGAAGATTGCAGATTGAGTATTGAGTATTGAAAACTGTGAATTGAGGATATTCCTTTGAGGATTGAGGATAGACAACTGATTGTTGAGGACTGAGGGCCGTAGATTGAGAATTCAGTGTTGAGGATTCAGAATTGAGGTTTGAGGACTGAGGATTGAGGATTGAAGATTGAGTATTGAGGATTGAAGATTGAGGATTGAGGATTAGGATTGAGGATTGAGGATTGAGGATTGAGGATTGAGGATTGAGGATTGGGTATCGCGGATAGAACATTGAGGATTGAGGATTGAGGATTGAGTATTGAGGATTGAGGACTGAAGATTGTATATTGATGATTGAAGATTGAGGATCGAGGATTGAGGGTTGTGGATTGAGGGCGAGGACTGAGGGTTGAGTATTGATGTTTGAGGTCCGACGATCGAGGATTGAGGATTGAGAATTGAGGATTGAGGATTGATGACTGATGATTGAGGATTGGGTATCGAGGATTGAAGAATGAGGATTGAGGATTGAGGATTGAGGATTGAGGAATGAAGATTGAGGATTGAGGACTGAGGACTGATCATTGAGGATTGAGAATTGACGATTGAGGGTTGAGGATTGAGGATCGAGAATTGAGGATTGAGGATTGAGAATTGACGATTGAGGGTTAAGGATTGAGGATCGAGAATTGAGGATTGAGGATTGAGGATTGAAGGTTGAGGATTGGTTATTGACGATTGAAGATTGAGGATTGAGCATTGAGGATTAAGGATTGAAGATTGAGTATTGAGGATTGAAGATTGAGGATTGATGTTTGGGGACTGAGGATTGAGGATTGAGGATTGAACATTGAGGATTGGGTATCGCGGATTGAACATTGAGGATTGAGGATTGAGGATTGAGTATTGAGGATTGAACATTGAGGGTTGAGGATTGAGGTTTGAGTATTGAGGATTGAGGACTGAAGATTGTATATTGATGATTGAAGATTGAGGATTGAGGATTGAGGGTTGTGGATTGAGGGCGAGGACTGAGGGTTAAGTATTGATGTTTGAGGTCCGAGGATCGAGGATTGAGGATTGAGAATTGAGGATTGAGGATTGATGACTGATGATTGAGGATTGGGTATTGAGGATTGAAGAATGACGATTGAGCATTGAGGATTGAGGATTGAGGAATGAAGATTGAGGATTGAGGACTGAGGACTGAGGATTGAGGATTGAGAATTGACGATTGAGTGTTGAGGAGTGAGGATCGAGAATTGAGGATTGAGGATTGAAGATTGAGGATTGGTTATTGAGGATTGAAGATTGAGGATTGAGGATTGAGGATTGAGGATTGAGGATTGAAGATTAAGTATTGAGGATTGAGGATTGATGACTGATGATTGAGGATTGGTTATTGACGATTGAAGATTGAGGATTGAGCATTGAGGATTGAGGATTGAGGATTGAGGATTGAGGATTGAGGATTGAAGATTGAGTAATGAGGATTGAAGTTTGAGCATTGAGGATTGAGGATTGAGGATTGAGGATTGAAGATTGAGGATTGGGGATTCTGGATTGAAGATTGAGGATTCAGGTTTGAGGATTCAGAATTGAGGTTTGAGGACTGAGGATTGAGGATTGAAGATTGAGTATTGAGGATTGAAAATTGAGGATTGGGTATTGAGGATTGAAGAATGACGATTGAGGATTGAGGATTGAGGATTGAGTATTGAGGATTGAGGATTGAGGATTGAGGATTGAGGATTGAGGATTGAGGATTGAACATTGAGGACTGAGTGTTGAGGGTCGAGTGATGAGAATTGATGTTTGTGGATAGAGGTTTGAAGATTGCAGATTGAGTATTGAGTATTGAAAACTGTGGATTGAGGATATTCTATTGAGGATTGTGGATTGACAACTGATCGCTGAGGACTCTGGCTGAAGGTTGAGGATTCAGGATTGAGGATTGAGGATTGATGTTTGAGGACTGAGGATTGAGGATTGAGGGTTGAGGATTGAGAATTGTGGATTGAGGATTGAGGATTGAAGATT
Source organism: Calliopsis andreniformis (assembly GCF_051401765.1). Taxonomy (NCBI): domain Eukaryota; kingdom Metazoa; phylum Arthropoda; class Insecta; order Hymenoptera; family Andrenidae; genus Calliopsis; species Calliopsis andreniformis. Next base: position 1,289,401 of record NW_027480545.1, on the reverse strand, counting down.
GAGGATTCGATATTGAGGATTGAGGGATGAGGATAGAGGATTGAGGATTGAGGATTGAAGATTGAATATTGAAGATTGAAGATTGAGGATTGAGGATTGAGGGTTGTGGATTGAGGACGAGGACTGAGGGTTGAGTATTGATGTTTGAAGTATGAGGATTGAGGATTCAGGATTGAGAATTGTGGATTGAGGATTGAGGATTGAAGATTGAGGATTCGGTATTGAGGATTGAGGAATGAGGATTGAGGACTGAGGACTGAGGATTGAGGATTGAGGATTGAAGGTTGAGTATCGAGGATTGAAGATTGGGGGTTGAGGATTGAGGATTGAGGATTGAGGATTGAAGATTGAGGATTGGGGACTGAGTGTTGAGGGTTGAGTGATGAGAATTGATGTTTGTGGATAGAGATTTGAAGGTTGCAGATTGAGTATTGAGTATTGAAAACTGTGAATTGATGATATTCTATTGTGGATTGAGAATTGACAACTGATTGTTGAAGACTGAGGTCTGAAGGTTGAAGATTCAGGATTCAGGATTCAGGTTTGAGGTTTGAGGACTGAGGATTGAGGATTGAGGATTGAGGATTGAAGATTGAGGATTGGGTATTGCGGATTGAACATTGAGGATTGAGGATTGAGGATTGAGGATTGAGGATTGAGGACTGAAGATTGAATATTGTTGATTGAAGATTGAGAATTGAGTATTGATGGTTGTGGTTTGAGGACGAGGACTGAGGGTTGAGTATTGCTGTTTGAGGTCTGAGGATTGAGGATTGAGGATTTAGAGTTGAGGATTGAGGATTGAGGATTGAAGATTGAGGATTGGGTGTTGAGGATTGAAGAATGAGGATCGAGGATTGAGGATTGAGGATTGAGGATTGAAGTCTGAGTATTGTGGATTGAGGATTGAGGATTGAGGATTGATGATTGTGGATTGAGGATTGAGGATTGAGGATTGAAGATTGAGTATTGAGGATTGAAGATTGAGGATTGAGGATTGAGGATTGAGGATTGAGGATTGAAGATTGGGGATTGGGGATTGAGGATTGACGATTGAGGATTGAGTATTCATTATTGACGATTGAAGATTGAGGATTGAGGATTGAGGGTTGAGGATTGAGGACGAGGACTGACGGTTGAGGATTGAGGTTTGAGGATTGAGGATTGAGGATTGAGGACTGAGGATTGAGGATTGAGGATTGAGCATTCAGGACTGGAGATTGAGGACTGGGGATTGAGGATTGAAGATTGAGGATTAAGGATTGAGAATTGGAGATTGAGGATCCAGGATTGGAGATTGATCATTGAGGATTGAAGATTGTGGATTGAGGATTGAGGTTTGAGAATTGAGAATTGAGGGTGAGGACTGAGGGTTGAGGATTGAGGTTTGAGGGACGAGGAATGTGGATTGAGGATTGAGGACTGAGGATTGACGATTGAGGATTGAAGATTGAGGACTGGGGATTGAGGATTGAAGATTGAGGATTGGGTATTGAGGATAGAAGAATGAGGATCGAGGATTGAGGATTGAGGATTGAGGATTGAAGACTGAGTATTGAGGATTGAGGATTGAGGGTTGAGGATTGAGGATTGAGGATTGAGGATTGAGGATTGAGGATTGAAGATTGAGTATTGAGGATTCAAGATTGAGGATTGAGGATTGAGGATTGAGGATTGAAGATTGAGGATTGGGGAATGAGGATTGACGATTGAGTATCGTGTATTGAGGATTGAGGTTTGAGGATTGAAGATTGAGGCTTGAGGATTGAGGATTGAGGATTGAAGATTGAGGATTGAGGATTGAGGATTGAAGACTGAGTATTGAGGATTGAGGATTGAGGATCGAGGATTGAGGATTGAGGATTGAGAATTGAGGATGGAGGATTGGATATTGAGTATTGAGGATTGAAGATTGAGCATTGGGGACTGAGGATTGAGGACTGGGGATTGAGGATTGAAGATTGAGAATTAAGGATTGAGAATTGGTGATTGAGGTTTTAGGATTGGAGATTGACTATTGAGGATTGAATATTGAGGATTGAGGATTGAGGATTGAGAATTGACAACTGATTGTCGAAGACTGAGGTCTGAAGGTTGAGGATTCAGGATTGAGGATTCAGGTTTGAGGTTTGAGGACTGAGGATTGAGGATTGAGGATTTATGATTGAGGATTGAGGATTGAGGATTGAGGATTGAAGATTGAGGATTGGGTATTGCGGATTGAACATTGAGGATTGAGTATTGAGGATTGAGGATTGAGGATTGAGGATTGAGGATTGAGGATTGAGGATTGAACATTGAGGACTGAGTGTTGAGGGTCGAGTGATGAGAAGTGATGTTTGTGGATAGAGGTTTGAAGATTGCAGATTGAGTATTGAGTATTGAAAACTGTGGATTGAGGATATTCTATTGAGGATTGTGGATTGACAACTGATCGCTGAGGACTCTGGCTGAAGGTTGAGGATTCAGGATTGAGGATTCAGGATTGATGTTTGAGGACTGAGGATTGAGGATTGAGGGTTGAGGATTGAGAATTGTGGATTGAGGATTGAGGATTGAAGATTGAGGATTCGATATTGAGGATTGAGGGATGAGGATAGCGGATTGAGGATTGAGGATTGAAGATTGAATATTGATGATTGAAGATTGAGGATTGAGGATTGAGGGTTGTGGATTGAGGACGAGGACTGAGGGTTGAGTATTGATGTTTGAAGTATGAGGATTGAGGATTCAGGATTGAGAATTGTGGATTGAGGATTGAGGATTGAAGATTGAGGATTCGGTATTGAGGATTGAGGAATGAGGATTGAGGATTGAGGACTGAGGATTGAGGATTGAGGATTGAAGGTTGGGTATCGAGGATTGAAGTTTGGGGGTTGAGGATTGAGGATTGAGGATTGAGGATTGAAGATTGAGGATTGGGGACTGAGTGTTGAGGGTTGAGTGATGAGAATTGATGTTTGTGGATAGAGATTTGAAGATTGCAGATTGAGTATTGAGTATTGAAAACTGTGAATTGATGATATTCTATTGAGGATTGAGAATTGACAACTGATTGTTGAAGACTGAGGTCTGAAGGTTGAAGATTCAGGATTCAGGATTCAGGTTTGAGGTTTGAGGACTGAGGATTGAGGATTGAGTATTGAGGATTGAGGATTGAGGATTGAGGATTGAGGATTGAAGATTGAGGATTGGGTAATGCGGATTGAACATTGAGGATTGAGGATTGAGGATTGAGGGTTGAGGATTGAGAATTGTGGATTGAGGATTGAGGATTGAAGATTGAGGATTCGATATTGAGGATTGAGGGATGAGGATAGAGAATTGAGGATTGAGAATTGACGATTGAGGGTTAAGGATTGAGGATCGAGAATTGAGGATTGAGGATTGAGGATTGAAGATTGAGGATTGGTTATTGACGATTGAAGATTGAGGATTGAGCATTGAGGATTGAGGATTGAAGATTGAGTATTGAGGATTGAAGATTGAGGATTGAGGTTTGGGGACTGAGGATTGAGGATTGAGGATTGAACATTGAGGATTGGGTATCGCGGATTGAACATTGAGGATTGAGGATTGAGGATTGAGTATTGAGGATTGAACATTGAGGGTTGAGGATTGAGGTTTGAGTATTGAGGATTGAGGACTGAAGATTGTATATTGATGATTGAAGATTGAGGATTGAGGATTGAGGGTTGTGGATTGAGGGCGAGGACTGAGGGTTGAGTACTGATGTTTGAGGTCCGAGGATCGAGGATTGAGGATTGAGAATTGAGGATTGAGGATTGATGACTGATGATTGAGGATTGGGTATTGAGGATTGAAGAATGACGATTGAGCATTGAGGATTGAGGATTGAGGAATGAAGGTTGAGAATTGAGGACTGAGGACTGAGGATTGAGGATTGAGAATTGACGATTGAGGGTTGAGGATTGAGGATCGAGAATTGAGGATTGAGGATTGAGGATTGAAGATTGAGGATTGGTTATTGAGGATTGAAGATTGAGGATTGAGGATTGAGGATTGAGGATTGAGGATTGAAGATTAAGTATTGAGGATTGAAGACTGACGATTGAGGATTGAGGATTGAGGATTGAATATTGAGGATTGAGGATTGAGGATTGAGGATTGAGGATTGAGGATTGAGGACTGAGGAAGAGGGCTGAGGGTTGAGGATTGAGGTTTGAGGACTGACGACTGAGGATTGAGGGTTGTGGATTGAGGGCGAGGAGTGAGGGTTGAGTATTGATGTTTGAGGTCCGAGGATCGAGGATTGAGGATTGAGAATTGAGGATTGAGGATTGATGACTGATGATAGAGGATTGGGTATTGAGGATTGAAGAATGAGGATTGAGGATTGAGGATTGGGGATTGAGGAAGGAAAATTGAGGATTGAGTACTGAGGACTGATGATTGAGGATTGAGAATTGACGATTGAGGGTTGAGGATTGAGGATCGAGAATTGAGGATTGAGGATTGAGGATTGAGGATTGAAGATTGAGGATTGGTTATTGACGATTGAAGATTGAGGATTGAGCATTGAGGATTGAGGACTGAGAATTGAGGATTGAGGATTGAGGATTGAAGATTGAGTAATGAGGATTGAAGATTGAGGATTGAGGATTGAGGATTGAGGATTGGGGACTGAAGATTGAGGATTGGGGATTCTGGATTGAAGATTGAGGATTCAGGTTTGTGGATTCAGAATTGAGGTTTGAGGACTGAGGATTGAGGATTGAAGATTGAGTATTGAGGATTGAAAATTGAGGATTGGGTATTGAGGATTGAAGAATGACGATTGAGGATTGAGGATTGAGGATTGAGTATTGAGGATTGAGGATTGAGGATTGAGGATTGAGGATTGAGGATTGAGGATTGAACATTGAGGACTGAGTGTTGAGGGTCGAGTGATGAGAAGTGATGTTTGTGGATAGAGGTTTGAAGATTGCAGATTGAGTATTGAGTATTGAAAACTGTGGATTGAGGATATTCTATTGAGGATTGTGGATTGACAACTGATCGCTGAGGACTCTGGCTGAAGGTTGAGGATTCAGGATTGAGGATTCAGGATTGATGTTTGAGGACTGAGGATTGAGGATTGAGGGTTGAGGATTGAGAATTGTGGATTGAGGATTGAGGATTGAAGATTGAGGATTCGATATTGAGGATTGAGGGATGAGGATAGAGGATTGAGGATTGAGGATTGAAGATTGAATATTGATGATTGAAGATTGAGGATTGAGGATTGAGGGTTGTGGATTGAGGACGAGAACTGAGGGTTGAGTATTGATGTTTGAAGTATGAGGATTGAGGATTCAGGATTGAGAATTGTGGATTGAGGATTGAGGATTGAAGATTGATGATTCGGTATTGAGGATTGAGGAATGAGGATTGAGGATTGAGGACTGAGGATTGAGGATTGAGGATTGAAGGTTGGGTATCGAGGATTGAAGTTTGGGGGTTGAGGATTGAGGATTGAGGATTGAGGATTGAAGATTGAGGATTGGGGACTGAGTGTTGAGGGTTGAGTGATGAGAATTGATGTTTGTGGATAGAGATTTGAAGGTTGCAGATTGAGTATTGAGTATTGAAAACTGTGAATTGATGATATTCTATTGAGGATTGAGAATTGACAACTGATTGTTGAAGACTGAGGTCTGAAGGTTGAAGATTCAGGATTCGGGATTCAGGTTTGAGGTTTGAGGACTGAGGATTGAGGATTGAGTATTGAGGATTGAGGATTGAGGATTGAGGATTGAGGATTGAAGATTGAGGATTGGGTAATGCGGATTGAACATTGAGGATTGAGGATTGAGGATTGAGGATTGAGGATTGAGGACTGAAGATTGAATATTGTTGATTGAAGATTGAGGATTGAGTATTGATGGTTGTGGTTTGAGGACGAGGACTGAGGGTTGAGTATTGCTGTTTGAGGTCTGAGGATTGAGAATTGAGGATTTAGAGTTGAGGATTGAGGATTGGGGATTGAAGATTGAGGATTGGGTGTTGAGGATTGAAGAATGAGGATCGAGGATTGAGGATTGAGGATTGAGGATTGAAGTCTGAGTATTGTGGATTGAGGATTGAGGATTGAGGATTGATGATTGTGGATTGAGGATTGAGGATTGAGGATTGAAGATTGAGTATTGAGGATTGAAGATTGAGGATTGAGGATTGAGGATTGAGGATTGAGGATTGAAGATTGGGGATTGGGGATTGAGGATTGACGATTGAGGATTGAGTATTCATTATTGACGATTGAAGATTGAGGATTGAGGATTGAGGGTTGAGGATTGAGGACGAGGACTGACGGTTGAGGATTGAGGTTTGAGGATTGAGGATTGAGGATTGAGGACTGAGGATTGAGGATTGAGGATTGAGCATTGAGGATTGGAGATTGAGGACTGGGGATTGAGGATTGAAGATTGAGGATTAAGGATTGAGAATTGGAGATTGAGGATCTAGGATTGGAGATTGATCATTGAGGATTGAGAATTGACGATTGAGGGTTGAGGATTGAGGATCGAGAGTTGAGGATTGAGGATTGAGAATTGACGATTGAGGGTTAAGGATTGAGGATCGAGAATTGAGGATTGAGGATTGAGGATTGAGGATTGAAGATTGAGGATTGGTTATTGACGATTGAATATTGAGGATTGAGCATTGAGGATTGAGGATTGAAGAATGAGGACTGAGGATTGAGGATTGAGGATTGAGGATTGAAGATTGAGTATTGAGGATTGAAGGTTGAGGATTGAGGTTTGGGGACTGAGGATTGAGGAATGAGGATTGAACATTGAGGATTGGGTATCGCGGATTGAACATTGAGGATTGAGGATTGAGGATTGAGTATTGAGGATTGTACATTGAGGATTGAGGATTGAGGATTGAGTATTGAGGATTAAGGACTGAAGATTGTATATTGATGATTGAAGATTGAGGATTGAGGATTGCGGGTTGTGGATTGAGGGCGAGGACTGAGGGTTGAGTATTGATGTTTGAGGTCCGAGGATCGAGGATTGAGGATTGATGACTGATGATTGAGGATTGGGTATTGAGGATTGAAGAATGACGACTGAGCATTGAGGATTGAGGATTGAAGAAGGAAGATTGAGGATTGAGGACTGCGGACTGAGGATTGAGGATTGAGAATTGACGATTGAGGGTTGAGGATTGAGGATCGAGAATTGAGGATTGAGGATTGAGGATTGAAGACTGAGGATTGGTTATTGAGGATTGAAGATTGAGGACTGAGGATTGAGGATTGAGGATTGACGATTGAAGATTGAGTATTGAGGATTGAAGACTGATGATTGAGGATTGAGGATTGAGGATTGAATATTGAGGATTGAGGATTGAGGATTGAGGATTGAGGATTGAGGACTGAGGATGAGGGCTGAGGGTTGAGGATTGAGGTTTGAGGACTGACGACTGAGGATTGAGGGTTGTGGATTGAGGGCGAGGACTGAGGGTTGAGTATTGATGTTTGAGGTCCGAGGATCGAGGATTGAGGATTGAGAATTGAGGATTGAGGATTGATGACTGATGATTGAGGATTGGGTATTGAGGATTGAAGAATGAGGATTGAGGATTGAGGATTGAGGATTGAGGAAGGAAGATTGAGGATTGAGTACTGAGGACTGATGATTGAGGATTGAGAATTGACGATTGAGGGTTGAGGATTGAGGATCGAGAATGAGGATTGAGGATTGAGGATTGAAGATTGAGGATTGGTTATTGACGGTTGAAGATTGAGGATTGAGCATTGAGGATTGAGGATTGAGGATTGAGGATTGAGGATTGAGGATTGAAGATTGAGTAATGAGGATTGAAGATTGAGGATTGAGGATTGAGGATTGAGGATTGAGGATTGAAGATTGAGGATTGGGGATTCTGGATTGAAGATTGAGGATTCAGGTTTGAGGATTCAGAATTGAGGTTTGAGGACTGAGGATTGAGGACTGAAGATTGAGTATTGAGGATTGAAAATTGAGGATTGGGTATTGAGGATTGAAGAATGACGATTGAGGATTGAGGATTGAGGATTGAGGATTGAGGATTGAGGATTGAGGATTGAGGATTGAGGATTGAGGATTGAGCATTGAGGACTGAGTGTTGAGGGTCGAGTGATGAGAATTGATGTTTGTGGATAGAGGTTTGAAGATTGCAGATTGAGTATTGAGTATTGAAAACTATGGATTGAGGATATTCTGTTGAGGATTGTGGATTGACAACTGATCGCTGAGGACTCTGGCTGAAGGTTGAGGATTCAGGATAGAGGATTCAGGATTGATGTTTGAGGACTGAGAATTGAGGATTGAGGGTTGAGGATTGAGAATTGTGGATTGAGGATTGAGGATTGAGGACTGAGGATTGAGGATGAGGTCTGAAGTTTGAGAATCGAGGTTTGAGGACTGAGGACTGAGGATTGTGGCTTGAGAGTTTAGGATTGAGGATTGAGGATTGAAGATTGAGGATTGGGTATTGAGGATTGAAGAATGAGGATTGAGGAATGAGGATTGAGGATTGAGGATTGAGGATTGAAGATTGAGTATTGAGGATTGAAGCACGACGATTGAGGATTGGGGATTGAGGATTGAGGATTGAGGATTGAGGATTGAGGATTGAGGATTGAGGATTGAGGATTGGGGATTCAAGACTGAGGATTGGGTATTGCGGATTGTACATTGAGGATTGAGGATTGAGGGTTGAGCATTGAGGATTGCGGACTGAAGATTGAATATTGATGATTGAAGCTTGAGGATTGAGTATTGATGGTTGTGGATTGAGGACGAGGACCGAGGGTTGAGTATTGCTGTTTGAGGTCTGAGGATTGAGGATTCAGGATTGAGAATTGAGGATTGATGATTGCGTATTGAGGATTGAAGATTGACGATTGGGGATTGAGGATTGAGGATTGAGAATTGAATATTGAGGACTGAGTGTTGACGGTTGAGTGATGAGAATTGATGTTTGTGGATAGAGGTTTGAAGATTACAGATTGAGTATTGAGTATTGAAAACTGTGAATTGAGGATATTCCTTTGAGGATTGAGGATAGACAACTGATTGTTGAGGACTGAGGGCCGTAGATTGAGAATTCAGGGTTGAGGATTCAGAATTGAAGTTTGAGGACTGAGGATTGAGGATTGAAGATTGAGTATTGAGGATTGAAGATTGAGGATTGAGGATTAGGGTTGAGGATTGAGGATTGAGGATTGAGGATTGAGGATTGAGGATTGAGGATTGAGGATTGAGGACTGGGTATCGCGGATAGAACATTGAGGATTGAGGATTGAGTATTGAGGATTGAGGACTGAAGATTGTATATTGAAGATTGAAGATTGAGGATTGAGGATTGAGGGTTGTGGATTGAGGACGAGGTCTGATGGTTGAGTATTGATGTTTGAGGTCTGAGGATCGAGAATTGAGGATTGAGAATTGAGGATTGAGGATTGAGGATTGAAGATTGAGGATTGGGTATTGAGGATTGAAGAATAAGGATTGAGGATTGAAGATTGAGGATTGGTTATTGAGGATTGAAGATTGAGGATTGAGGATTGAGGATTGAGAATTGAGGATTGAAGATTGAGTATTGAGGATTGAAGACTGATGATTGAGGATTAAGGATTGAGGATTGAATATTGAGGATTGAGGATTGAGGATTGAGGATTGAGGATTGAGGACTGAGGATGAGGGCTGAGGGTTGATTATTGAGGTTTGAGGACTGACGAATGAGGATTGAGGGTTGTGGATTGAGGGCGAGGACTGAGGGTTGAGTATTGGTGTTTGAGGTCCGAGGATCGAGGACTGAGGATTGAGAATTGAGGATTGAGGATTGATGACTGATGATTGAGGATTGGGTATTGAGGATTGAAGAATGAGGATTGAGGATTGAGGATTGAGGATTGAGGAAGGAAGATTGAGGATTGAGTACTGAGGACTGATGATTGAGGATTGAGAATTGACGATTGAGGGTTGAGGATTGAGGATCGAGAATTGAGGATTGAGGATTGAGGATTGAAGATTGAGGATTGGTTATTGACGATTGAAGATTGAGGATTGAGCATTGAGGATTGAGGATTGAAGATTGAGGATTGAGGATTGAGGATTGAAGATTGAGTAATGAGGATTGAAGATTGAGGATTGAGGATTGAGGATTGAGGATTGAGGATTGAAGATTGAGGATTGGGGATTCTGGATTGAAGATTGAGGATTCAGGTTTGAGGATTCAGAATTGAGGTTTGAGGACTGAGGATTGAAGATTGAGTAATGAGGATTGAAGATTGAGGATTGAGGATTGAGTATTGAGGACTGAACATTGAGGATTGGGTATCGCGGATTGAACATTGAGGATTGAGGATTGAGGATTGAGTATTGAGGATTGAGTACTGAAGGTTGTATATTGATGATTGAAGATTGAGGATTGAGGATTGAGGGTTGTGGATTCAGGACGAGGACTGAGGGTTGAGTATTGATGTTTGAGGTGTGAGGATCGAGGATTGAGGATTGAGAATTGGGGATTGAGTATTGAGGATTGAAGATTGAGGATTGGGTATTGAGGATTGAAGAATGAGGATTGACGATTGAGGATTGAGGATTGAGGATTGAACATTGAGTATTGAGGATTGATGATTGAGGATTGAGGATTGAGGATTGAGGATAAGGGAAGAGGGTTGAGGATTGAAGTTTGAGGACTTAGGGCTGAGGATGGAGGATTGAGAATTGAGGATTGAGGATTGAGGATTGAAGATTGAGGATTGGGTATTGAGGATTGAAGAATGAAGATTGAGGATTGAGGACTGAGGATTGAGGATTGAAGATTGAGTATTGAGGATTGAGGATTGAGGATTGAAGATTGAGGATTGAGGGTTGAGGATGAGGGCTGAGGGTTGAGGATTGAGGTTTGAGGTCTGAGGACTGAGGATTGAGGTTTGAGAATTGAGGATTGAGGATTGAGGATTGAAGATTGAGTATTGAGGATTGAAGACTGACGATTGAGGATTGAGGTTTGAGGATTGAGGATTGAGGATTGAGGATTGAGGATTGAGAATTGAGGATTGAGGATTGAAGATTGAGTAATGAGGATTCAAGATTGACGATTGAGGATAGAGGATTGAGGATTGAGGATTGATGATTTAGGATTGAAGATTGAGTATTGAGGATTGAAGGTTGAGTATAGAGCACTGAGGATTGAGGATTGACGATGAGGGCTGAGGGTTGAGGATTGAGGTTTGAGGACTGAGGACTGAGGATTGAGGATTGAGAATTGAGGATTGACGATTGAGGATTGAAGATTGAGTATTGGGTATTGAGGATTGAAGAATGATGGTTGAAGATTGAGGATTGGGGATTGAGAATTGAGGATTGAGGATTGAGGATTGAAATTGAGGATTGGGTATTGAGGATTGAAGAATGAGGATCGAGGATTGAGGATTGAGGATTGAGGATTGATGATTGCGTATTGAGGATTGAAGATTGACGATTGAGGATTGAGGACTGAGGATTGAGGATTGAAGATTGAGGATTGAGAATTGAGGCTAGAGTATTGTGGATTGAAGATTGAGGATAGGGTATTGGGGACTGAAGAATGAGGATCGAGAATTGAGGGTTGAGGATTGAGGATTGAAGATTGCGTATTGAGGATTGAAGATTGACGATTGAGGATTGAGGATTGAGGATTGAGGATTGAATATTGAGGACTGAGTGTTGAGGGTTGAGTGATAAGAATTGATGTTTGTGGATAGAGGTTTAAAGATTGCAGATTGAGTATTGAGTATTGAAAACTGTGAATTGAGGATATTCTATTGAGGATTGAGGATAGACAACTGATTGTTGAGGACTAAGGGCCGTAGATTGAGAATTCAGGATTGAGGATACAGAATTGAGGTTTGAGGACTGAGGATTGAGGATTGAAGATTGAGTATTGAGGATTGAAGATTGAGGATTGAGGATTAGGATTGAGGATTGAGGATGAGGGCTGACGGCTGAGAATTGAGGTTTGAGGACTGAGGACTGAGGATTGAGGATTGAGAATTGAGAAGTGAGGATTGAGGATTGAAGGTTGAGGATTGAGGACTGAGGATTGAGGATTGACGATGAGGGCTGAGGGTTGAGGATTGAGGTTTGAGGACTGAGGACTGAGGATTGAGGATTGAGAATTGAGGATTGAGGATTGAGGATTGAAGATTGGGTATTGGGTATTGAGGATTGAAGAATGATGGTTGAAGATTGAGGATTGAGGATTGAGAATTGAGGCTAGAGGATTGTGGATTGAAGATTGAGGATAGGGTATTGGGGACTGAAGAATGAGGATCGAGAATTGAGGGTTGAGGATTGAGGATTGAAGATTGCGTATTGAGGATTGAAGATTGACGATTGAGGATTGAGGATTGAGGATTGAGGATTGAATATTGAGGACTGAGTGTTGAGGGTTGAGTGATAAGAATTGATGTTTGTGGATAGAGGTTTAAAGATTGCAGATTGAGTATTGAGTATTGAAAACTGTGAATTGAGGATATTCTATTGAGGATTGAGGATTGACAACTGATTGTTGAGGACTGAGGGCTGAAGATTGAGGATTCAGGATTGAGGATTCAGGATTGCGGTTTGATGTCTGAGGATTGAGGATCGAGGATTGAGGTCTGAGGACTGAGGATTGAGGATTGAGAATTGAGGATTGAGGATTGAGGATTGAAGATTGAGGATTGGGTATTGAGGATTGAAGAATGACGATTGAGGATTGAGAATGGAGGATTGAGGATTGAGGATTGAAGATTGAGTATTGAGTATTGAAGACTGACGATTGAGGATTGAGGATTGAGGATTGAGGATTGAGGATTGAGGATTGAGGATTGAGAATTGAGGATTGAGGATTGAAGATTGAGTAATGAGGATTGAAGATTGACGATTGAGGATCGAGGATTGAGGATTGAGGATTGATGATTGAGGATTGAAGATTGAGTATTGAGGATTGAAGGTTGAGGATTGAGGACTGAGGATTGAGGATTGACGATGAGGGCTGAGGGTTGAGGATTGAGGTTTGAGGACTGAGGACTGAGGATTGAGGATTGAGAATTGAGGATTGAGGATTGAGGATTGAAGATTGGGTATTGGGTATTGAGGATTGAAGAATGATGGTTGAAGATTGAGGATTGAGGATTGAGAATTGAGGCTAGAGGATTGTGGATTGAAGATTGAGGATAGGGTATTGGGGACTGAAGAATGAGGATCGAGAATTGAGGGTTGAGGATTGAGGATTGAAGATTGCGTATTGAGGATTGAAGATTGACGATTGAGGATTGAGGATTGAGGATTGAGGATTGAATATTGAGGACTGAGTGTTGAGGGTTGAGTGATAAGAATTGATGTTTGTGGATAGAGGTTTAAAGATTGCAGATTGAGTATTGAGTATTGAAAACTGTGAATTGAGGATATTCTATTGAGGATTGAGGATAGACAACTGATTGTTGAGGACTGAGGGCCGTAGATTGAGAATTCAGGATTGAGGATACAGAATTGAGGTTTGAGGACTGAGGATTGAGGATTGAAGATTGAGTATTAAGGATTGAAGATTGAGGATTGAGGATTAGGATTGAGGATTGAGGATGAGGGCTGACGGCTGAGAATTGAGGTTTGAGGACTGAGGACTGAGGATTGAGGATTGAGAATTGAGAAGTGAGGATTGAGGATTGAAGATTGAGGATTGGGAATTGAGGTTTGAAGATTGAGTATTGAGGATTGAAGACTGGCGATTGAGGATTGAGGATTGAGGATTGAGTATTGAGGATTGAGGATTGAAGATTGAGAATTGAGGATTGAACATTGAGGATTGGGTATCGCCGATTGAACATTGAGGGTTGAGGATTGAGGATTGAGGATTGAGTATTGAGGATTGAGGACGGAAGATTGTATATTGATGATTGAAGGTTGAGGATTGAGGATTGATGGTTGTGGATTGAGGACGAGGGCTGAGGGTTGAGAATTGATGTTTTAGGTATGAGGATCGAGTATTGAGGATGATAACTGGTGATTGAGGATTGAGGATTGAAGATTGAGGATTGGGTATTCAGGATTGAAGAATGAGGATTGAGGATTGAGGATTGAGTATTGAGGATTGAAGATTGAGTATTGAGGATTGAAGATTGACGATTGAGGATTGAGGATTGAGGATTGAGGATTGAACATTGAGGACTTAGTGTTGAGGTTTGAGTGATGAGAAGTAATGTATGTGGATAAAGGTGTGAAGATTGCAGATTGAGTATTGAGTATTGAAAACTGTGAATTGAGGATATTCTATTGAGGATTGAGGATTGACAACTGATTGTTGAGGACTGAGGGCCGAAGATTGAGGATTCAGGATTGAGGATTCAGAATTGAGGATTGAGGATTGAAGATTGAGTATTGAGGATTGAAGATTGAGGATTGAGGATTGAGGATTGAAGATTGAAGATTGGGTATGGCGGATTGAACATTGAGGGCTGAGGATTGAGGATTGAGGATTGAGGATTGAGGATTGAAGATTGAAAATTGATGGTTGAAGATTGAGGATTGAGGATTGAAGAATGACGATTGAGGATTGAGAATGGAGGATTGAGGATTGAGGATTGAAGATTGAGTATTGAGGATTGAAGACTGACGATTGAGGATTGAGGATTGAGGATTGAGGATTGAGTATTGGGTATTGAGGATTGAAGAATGACGATTGAGGGTTGAGGTTTGAGGACTGAGGATTGAGGATTGAGGATTGAGAATTGAGGATTGAACATTGAGGACTGAGTGTTGAGGGTTGAGTGATGAGAATTGATATTTGTGGATAGAGGTTTGAAGATTGCAGATTGAGTATTGAGTATTGAAAACTGTGGATTGAGGATATTCTATTGAGGATTGTGTATTGACAACTGATCGCTGAGGACTCTGGCTGAAGGTTGAGGATTCAGGATTGAGGATTCAGGATTGATGTTTGAGGACTGAGGATTGAGGATTGAGGATTGAGGGTTGTGGATTGAGGACGAGGACTGAGGGTTGTGCATTGATGTTTGAAGTATGAGGATTGAGGATTCAGGATTGAGAATTGTGGATTGAGGATTGAGGATTGAAGATTGAGGATTCGGTATTGAGGATTGAGGAATGAGGATTGAGGATTGAGGATTGAGGATTGAAGACTGAGTATAGAGGATTGAAGATTGAGGATTGAGCATTGAGGACTGAATATAGAGGATTGAAGATTCAGTATTGAGTATTGAGGATTGAGGATTGAAGATTGAGGATTAAGGATTGAGGATTGGGGATTGGGGATCTAGGATTGGAGATTGATTATTGAGGTTGAGGGTTAAGGATTGAGGATTGAGATGGAGAATTGAGGATGAGGACTGGGGATTGAGGATTGAGGATTGAAGATTGAGTAGTGAGAATTGAAATTTGAGGATTGAGGACTGAGGATTGAGGATTGAGGATTGAGGATTGAAGATTGAGGATTGAGGATTGACGATTGAGGATTGGGTATTGAGGATTGAAGATTGAGGATTGAGGATTGAAGATTGGAGATTGGGGATTGGGGATTGAGGATTGACGATTGAGGATTGAGTATTGATTATTGAGGATTGAAGACTGAGGATTGAGGATTGACGATGTGGGCTGAGGGTTCAGGATTGAGGTTTGAGGACTGAGGACTGAGGATTGAGGATTGAAGATTGAGGATTGAGGATTGAGGATTGAGGATTGAAGATTGAAGATTGGGGATTGGGGATTGAGGATTGACGATTGAGGATTGAGTATTGATTATTGAGGATTGAAGATTGAGGATTGAGGATTGAGGGTTGAGGATTGAGGACGAGGACTGACGGTTGAGGACTGAGGTTTGAGGACTGAGGATTGAGGATTGAGGACTGAGGATTGAGGATTGAGGATTGAGTATTGAGGATTGAAGACTGAGTATTGAGGATTGAGGATTGAGGATTGAGGATTGAGGATTGAGGATTGAGGATTGAGGATTGAGGATTGAAGATTGAGTATTGAGGATACAAGATTGAGGATTGAGGATTGAGGATTGAGGATTGAGGATTGAAGATTGAGGATTGGGGATTGAGGATTGACGATTGAGTATTGTGTATTGAGGGTTGAGGTTTGAGGATTGAGGATTGAGGCTTGAGGATAGAGGATTGAGGATTGAAGATTGAGGATTGAGGATTGAGGATGAGGGCTGAGGGCTGAGGGTTGAGGATTGAGGTTTGAGGACTGAGGACTGAGGATTGGGGATTGAGAGATTAGGATTGAGGATTGAGGATTGAAGATTGAGGATTGGGTATTGAGGATTGAAGAATGAGGGTTGAGGAATGCGGATTGAGGATTCAGGGTTGAAGATTGAGTATTGAGGATTGAAGCCTGACGATTGAGGATTGAGTATTGAGGATTCAGGGGTGAGGATGGAGGATTGAATATTGAGTATTGAGGATTGAAGATTGAGGATAGAGGATTGAGGATTGAGGATTGAGGATTGACGATTGAGGATTGAGGATTGAGGATTGAGCATTGAGGACTGAGGATTGAGGACTGGGGATTGAGGATTGAAGATTGAGGATTAAGGATTGAGAATTGGAGATCGAGGTTCTAGGATTGGAGATTGACTATTGAGGATTGAAGATTGAGGATTGAGGATTGAGGATTGAGAATTGACAACTGAATGTCGAAGACTGAGGTCTGAAGGTTGAGGATTCAGGATTGAGGATTCAGGTTTGAGGTTTGAGGACTGAGGATTGAGGATTGAGGATTTATGATTGAGGATTGAGGATTGAGGATTGAGGATTGAAGATTGAGGATTGGGTATTGCGGATTGAACATTGAGGATTGAGGATTGAGGATTGAGGATTGAGGATTGAGGACTGAAGATTGATTATTGATGATTGTAGATTGAGTATTGAGTATTGATGGTTGTGGATTGAGGACGAGGACTGAGGGTTGAGTATTGATGTTTGAGGTCCGAGGATCGAGGATTGAGGATTGAGAATTGAGGATTGAGGATTGATGACTCATGATTGAGGATTGGGTATTGAGGATTGAAGAATGAGGATTGAGGATTGAGGATTGAGGATTGAGGAATGAAGATTGAGGATTGAGGACTGAGGACTGAGAATTGAGGATTGAGAATTGACGATTGAGGGTTGAGGATTGAGGATCGAGAATTGAGGATTGAGGATTGAGAATTAACGATTGAGGGCTAAGGATTGAGGATCGAGAATTGAGGATTGAGGATTGAAGATTGAGGATTGGTTATTGACGATTGAAGATTGAGGATTGAGCATTGAGGATTGAGGATTGAAGAATGAGGACTGAGGATTGAGGGTTGAGAATTGAGGATTGAGGATTGAGGATTGAGGAATGAGGATTGAGGGTTGAGGATTGAAGATTGAGTATTGAGGATTGAAGCCCGACGATTGAGGATTGGGGATTGAGGATTGAGGATTGAGAATTGAGGATTGAGGATTGAGGATTGAGGATTGAGGATTGAGGATTGTGGATTGAGGATTGAATATTGAGGATGAAGGAGGAAGGAATTGAGGATTGAATATTGAGGTTTGAGTACTGAGGATTGAAGATTGAGGATTGAGGATTGAGGATTGAGTATTGAGGATTGAGGATTGAGGATTGAGGATTGAGGATTGTGTCTTGAGGATTGAAGATTGAGGATTGAGGATTGAGGATTGAGTATTGAGGATTGAAGACTGAGTATTGAGGATTGAGGATTGAGGATTGAGGATTGAACATTGAGGACTGAGTGTTGAGAGTTGAGTGATGAGAATTGATGTTTGTGGATAGAGGTTTGAAGATTGCAGATTGAGTATTGAGTATTGAAAACTGTGGATTGAGGATATTCTATTGAGGATTGAGGATTGACAACTGATCGCTGAGGACTCTGGCTGAAGGTTGAGGATTCCGGATTGAGGATTCAGGATTGATGTTTGAGGACTGAGGATTGAGGATTGAGGGTTGAGGATTGAGGATTGAGGATTCAAGATTGAGGACTGGGTATTGAGGATTGAACATTGAGGATTGAGGGATGAGGATTGAGGATTGAGGATTGAGGATTGAAGATTGAATATTGATGATTGAAGATTGAGGATTGAGGATTGAGGGTTGTGGATTGAGGACGAGGACTGAGGGTTGAGTATTGATGTTTGAAGTATGAGGATTGAGGATTCAGGATTGAGAATTGTGGATTGAGGATTGAGAATTGAGGATTGAGGATTGGGGACTGAGTGTTGACGGTTGAGTGATGAGAATTGATGTTTGTGGATAGAGGTTTGAAGATTGCAGATTGAGTATAGAGTATTGAAAACTGTGAATTGAGGATATTCTATTGAGGATTGAGGATTGACAACTGATTGTTGAGGACTGAGGGCCGTAGATTGAGAATTCAGGATTGAGGATTCAGAATTGAGGATTGAGGACTGAGGATTGAAGATTGAAGATTGAGTGTTCAGGATTGAAGATTGAGGATTGAGGATTGAGGATTGAGGATTGAGGATGAGGGCTGACGGTTGAGGATTGAGAATTGCCGATTGAGGGTTGAGAATTGTGGATTGAGGATTGAGGATTGAAGATTGAGGATTGAAGATTGAGTAGTGAGGATTGAAGATTGAGGATTGAGGACTGAGGATTGAGGATTGACGATGAGGGCTGAGGGTTCAGGATTGAGGTTTGAGGACTGAGGACTGAGGATTGAGGATTGAGAATTGAGGATTGAGGATTGGGGACTGAGTGTTGACGGTTGAGTGATGAGAATTGATGTTTGTGGATAGAGGTTTGAAGATTGCAGATTGAGTATAGAGTATTGAAAACTGTGAATTGAGGATATTCTATTGAGGATTGAGGATTGACAACTGATTGTTGAGGACTGAGGGCCGTAGATTGAGAATTCAGGATTGAGGATTCAGAATTGAGGATTGAGGACTGAGGATTGAAGATTGAAGATTGAGTATTCAGGATTGAAGATTGAGGATTGAGGATTGAGGATTGAGGATTGAGGATGAGGGCTGACGGTTGAGGATTGAGAATTGCCGATTGAGGGTTGAGAATTGTGGATTGAGGATTGAGGATTGAAGATTGAGGATTGAAGATTGAGTAGTGAGGATTGAAGATTGAGGATTGAGGACTGAGGATTGAGGACTGACGATGAGGGCTGAGGGTTCAGGATTGAAGATTGAGGATTGAGGATTGAGGATTGAGGATTGAGGATGAGGGCTGACGGTTGAGGATTGAGAATTGACGATTGAGGGTTGAGGATTGAGGATCGAGAATTGAGGATTGAGGATTGAGGATTGAAGATTGAGGATTGGTAATTGAGGATTGAAGATTGAGGATTGAGGATTGAGGATTGAGGATTGAGGATTGAGGATTGAGGATTGAGGATGAGGGCTGAGGGTTGAGGATTGAAGTTTGAGGACTTAGGGCTGAGGATGGAGGATTGAGAATTGAGGGATTGAGGATTGAGGATTGAAGACTGAGGATTGGGTATTGAGGATTGAAGAATGACGATAGAGGATTGAGAATCGAGGATTGAGGATTGAGGATTGAAGATTGAGTATTGAGGATTGAAGACTGACGATTGAGGATTGAGGTTCGAGGATTGAGGATTGAGGATTGAGGATTGAGGATTGAGAATTGAGGATTGAGGATTGAAGATTGAGCAATGAGGATTGAAGGTTGAGGATTGAGGATAGAGGATTGAGGATTGAGGATTGAACATTGAGGATTGAGGATTGAGGATTGAGGATTGAGTATTGAGGATTGAGGACTGAAGATTGTATATTAATGATTGAAGATTGAGGATTGAGGATTGAGGGTTGTGGATTGAGGGCGAGGACTGAGGGTTGAGTATTGATGTTTGAGGTCCGAGGATCGAGGATTGAGGATTGAGAATTGAGGATTGAGGATTGATGACTGATGATTGAGGATTGGGTATTGAGGATTGAAGAATGACGATTGACCATTGAGGATTGAGGATTGAGGAATGAAGATTGAGGATTGAGGACTGAGCACTGAGGATTGAGGATTGAGAATTGACGATTGAGGGTTGAGGATTGAGGATCGAGAATTGAGGATTGAGGATTGAGGATTGTAGATTGAGGATTGGTTATTGAGGATTGAAGATTGAGGATTGAGGATTGAGGATTGAGGATTGAGGATTGAAGATTGAGTATTGAGGATTGAAGACTGATGATTGAGGATTGAGGATTGAGGATTGAGTATTGAGGATTGAGGACTGAAGATTGTATATTGATGATTGAAGATTGAGGATTGAGTATTGAGGGTTGTGGATTGAGTTCGAGGACTGAGGGTTGAGTATTGATGTTTGAGGTCCGAGGATCGAGGATTGAGGATTGATGACCGATGATTGAGGATTGGGTATTGAGGATTGAAGAATGACGATTGAGGATTGAGGATTGAGGAATGAGTATTGAAGACTGAGTATTGAGGATTGAGAACTGACGATTGAGGGTTGAGGATTGAGGATCGAGAATTGAGGATTGAGGATTGAGAATTGACGATTGAGGGTTAAGGATTGAGGATCGAGAATTGAGGATTGAGGATTGAGGATTGAAGATTGAGGATTGGTTATTGACGATTGAAGATTGCGGATTGAGCATTGAGGATTGAGGATTGAAGAATGAGGACTGAGGATTGAGGATTGAGGATTGAGGATTGAAGATTGAGTATTGAGGATTGAAGATTGAGGATTGAGGTTTGGGGGACTGAGGATTGAGGATTGAGGATTGAACATTGAGGATTGGGTATCGCGGATTGTACATTGAGGATTGAGGATTGAGGATTGAGTATTGAGGATTGAACATTGAGGATTGAGGATTGAGGATTGAGTATTGAGGGTTGAGGACTGAAGATTGTATATTGATGATTGAAGATTGAGGATTGAGGATTGAGGTTTGTGGATTGAGGGCGAGGACTGAGGGTTGAGTATTGATGTTTGAGGTCCGAGGATCGAGGATTGAGGATTGAGAATTGAGGATTGAGTATTGATGACTGATGATTGAGGATAGGGTATTGAGGATTGAAGAATGACGATTGAGCATTGAGGATTGAGGATTGAGGAATGAAGATTGAGGATTGAGGACTGAGGACTGAGGATTGAGGATTGAGAATTGACGATTGAGGGTTGAGGATTGAGGATCGAGAATTGAGGATTGAGGATTGAGGATTGAAGATTGAGGATTGGTTATTGAGGATTGAAGATGGAGGATTGAGGATTGAGGATTGAGGATTGAGGATTGACGATTGAGTATTGAGGATTGAAGACTGATGATTGAGGATTGAGGATTGAGGATTGAATATTGAGGATTGAGGATTGAGGATTGAGGATTGAGGATTGAGGACTGAGGATGAGGGTTGAGGGTTGAGGATTGATGTTTGTGGATAGAGGTTCGAAGATTGCAGATTGAGTATTGAGTATTGAAAACTGTGAATTGAGGATATTCCTTCGAGGATTGAGGATAGACAACTGATTGTTGAGGACTGAGCGCCGTAGATTGAGAATTCAGGGTTGAGGATTCAGAATTGAGGTTTGAGGACTGAGGATTGAGGATTGAATATTGAGTATTGAGGATTGAAGATTGAGGATTGAGGATTAGGGTTGAGGATTGAGGATTGAGGTCTGAGGATCGAGGATTGAGGATTGAGAGTTGAGGATTGAGGATTGAGGATTGAAGATTGAGGATTGGGTATTGAGGATTGAAGAATGAGGATTGAGGATTGAGGATTGAGGATTGAGTATTGAAGACTGAGTATTGAGGATTTAAGATTGACGATTGAGGATTGTGGATTTAGGATTGAGTATTGAGGATTGAGGATTGAAGATTGAGTATTGAGGATTGAAGATTGAGGATTGAGGTTTGGGGACTGAGGATTGAGGATTGAGAATTGAGGATCGGGGATTGAGGATTGAGGATTGAGTATTGAGTATTGACAATTGAGGATTGGGTATCGCGGATTGAACATTGAGGATTGAGGATTGAGGATTAAGTTTTGAGGATTGAGGACTGAAGATTGTATATTGATGATTGAAGATTGAGGAGTGAGGATTGAGGGTTGTGGATTGAGGGCGAGGACAGAGGGTTGAGTATTGATGTTTGAGGTCCGAGAATCGAGGATTGAGGATTGAGAATTGAGGATTGAGGATTGATGACTGATGATTGAGGATTGGGTACTGAGGATTGAAGAATGAGGATTGAGGATTGAGGATTGAGGATTGAGGAATGAAGACTGAGGATTGAGGACTGAGGACTGAGGATTGAGGATTGAGAATTGACGATTGAGGGTTGAGGATTGAAGATTGAGGATTGAAGGTTGAGGATGAGGGTTGAGGGTTGAGGATTGAGGTTTGAGGTCTGAGGACTGAGGATTGAGGATTGAGAATTGAGGATTGAGGATTGAGGATTGAAGACTGAGGATTGGGTATTGTGGATTGAAGAATGACGATTGAGGATTGAGGATTGAGGATTGAGGATTGAGTATTGAAGACTGAGTATTGAGGATTGAAGATTGACGATTGAGGATTGTGGATTTAGGATTGAGTATTGAGGATTGAGGATTGAAGATTGAGTATTGAGGATTAAAGATTGAGGATTGAGGATTGAGGATTGAGGATTGAGGTTTCAGGATTTAGGATTGAAGATTGCGGATCGATAATTGAGGATTGAGGATTGAGGATTGAGGATTGAGGATTGAGGATTGAGGATTGAGGATTGAGGATTGAAAATTGAGGATTGAGGATTGAGGATTGAAGATTGAGGATTGGGTATTGAGGATTGAAGACTGAGGATTGGGTATTGTGGATTGAAGAATGACGATTGAGGATTGAGAATGGAGGATTGAGGATTGAGGATTGAAGATTGAGTATTGAGGATTGAAGACTGACGATTGAGGATTGAGGTTTGAGGATTGATGATTGAGGATTGAAGATTGAGTATTGAGGATTGAAGATTGAGGATTGAGGATTAGGATTGAGGATTGAGGATTGAGGATTGAGGATTGAGGATTGAGGATTGAGGATTGAGGATTGAGGATTGAGGATTGGGTATCGCGGATAGAACATTGAGGATTGAGGATTGAGGATTGAGTATTGAGGATTGAGGACTGAAGATTGTATATTGATGATTGAAGATTGAGGATTGAGGATTGAGGGTTGTGGATTGAGGACGAGGTCTGAGTATTGAGGACTGAAGGTTGAGGATTGGGTATTGAGGATTGAAGAATGAGGATCGAGGATTGAGGATTGAGGATTGAGGATTGAAGATTGCGTATTGAGGATTGAAGATTGACGATTGAGGATTGAGGATTGAGGATTGAGAGTTGAATATTGAGGACTGAGTGTTGAGGGTTGAGTGATGAGAATTGATGTTTGTGGATAGAGGTTTGAAGATTGCAGATTGAGTATTGAGTATTGAAAACAGTGAATTGAGGATATTCCTTTGAGGATTGAGGATAGACAACTGATTGTTGAGGACTGAGGGCCGTAGATTGAGAATTCAGGGTTGAGGATTCAGAATTGAGGTTTGAGGACTGAGGATTGAGGATTGAAGATTGAGTATTGAGGATTGAAGATTGAGAATTGAGGATTAGGATTGAGGATTGAGGATTGAGGTCTGAGGATCGAGGATTGAGGATTGAGAATTGAGGATTGAGGATTGAGGATTGAAGATTGAGGATTGGGTATTGAGGATTGAAGAATGAGGATTGAGGATTGAGGATTGAGGATTGAGTATTGAAGACTGAGTATTGAGGATTGAAGATTGACGATTGAGGATTGTGGATTGAGGATTGAGTATTGAGGATTGAGGATTGAAGATTGAGTATTGAGGATTGAAGATTGAGGATTGAGGTTTGGGGACTGAGGATTGAGGATTGAGAATTGAGGATCGGGGATTGAGGATTGAGGATTGAGTATTGAGTATTGACCATTGAGGATTGGGTACCGCGGATTGAACATTGAGGATTGAGGATTGAGGATTAAGTTTTGAGGATTGAGGACTGAAGAGTGTATATTGAAGATTGAAGATTGAGGATTGAGGGTTGAGGGTTGTGGATTGAGGGCGAGGACTGAGGGTTGAGTATTGATGCTTGAGGTCCGAGGATCGAGGATTGAAGATTGAGAATTGAGGATTGAGGATTGATGACTGATGATTGAGGATTGGGTATTGAGGATTGAAGAATGAGGATTGAGGATTGAGGATTGAGGATTGAGGAATGAAGATTGAGGATTGAGGACTGAGGACTGAGGATTGAGGATTGAGAATTGACGATTGAGGGTTGAGGATTGAGGATCGAGAATTGAGGATTGAGGATTGAGAATTGACGATTGAGGGTTAAGGATTGAGGATCGAGAATTGAGGATTGAGGATTGAGGATTGAAGATTGAGGATTGGTTATTGACGATTGAAGATTGAGGATTGAGCATTGAGGATTGAGGATTGAAGAATGAGGACTGAGGATTGAGGATTGCGTATTGAGGATTGAAGATTGAGTATTGAGGATTGAAGATTGAGGATTGAGGTTTGGGGACTGAGGATTGAGGATTGAACATTGAGGATTGGGTATCGCGGATTGAACATTGAGGATTGAGGATTGAGGATTGAGTATTGAGGATTGAACATTGAGGATTGAGGATTGAGGATTGAGGATTGAGTATTGAGGATTGAGGACTGAAGATTGTATATTAATGATTGAAGATTGAGGATTGAGGATTGAGGGTTGTGGATTGAGGGCGAGGACTGAGGGTTGAGTATTGATGTTTGAGGTCCGAGGATCGAGGATTGAGGATTGAGAATTGAGGATTGAGGATTGATGACTGATGATTGAGGATTGGGTATTGAGGATTGAAGAATGACGATTGACCATTGAGGATTGAGGATTGAGGAATGAAGATTGAGGATTGAGGACTGAGCACTGAGGATTGAGGATTGAGAATTGACGATTGAGGGTTGAGGATTGAGGATCGAGAATTGAGGATTGAGGATTGAGGATTGTAGATTGAGGATTGGTTATTGAGGATTGAAGATTGAGGATTGAGGATTGAGGATTGAGGATTGAGGATTGAAGATTGAGTATTGAGGATTGAAGACTGATGATTGAGGATTGAGGATTGAGGATTGAATATTGAGGATTGAGGATTGAGGATTGAGGATTGAGGATTGAGGACTGAGGATGATGGCTGAGGGTTGAGGATTGAGGTTTGAGGACTGAGGACTGAGGATTGAGGGTTGTGGATTGAGGGCTAGGACTGAGGGTTGAGTATTGATGTTTGAGGTCCGAGGATCGAGGATTGAGGATTGAGCATTGAGGATTGAGGATTGAGGATTGAGGATTGAGGATTGAGGATTGAGGATTGAAGATTGAGTAATGAGGATTGAAGATTGAGGATTGAGGATTGAGGATCGAGGATTGAGGATTGAAGATTGAGGATTGGGGATTCTGGATTGAAGATTGAGTATTCAGGTTTGAGGATACAGAATTGAGGTTTGAGGACTTAGGATTGAGGATTGAAGATTGAGTATTGAGGATTGAAAATTGAGGATTGCGTATTGAGGATTGAAGAATGACGATTGAGGATTGAGGATTGAGTATTGAGGATTGAGGATTGAGGATTGAGGATTGAACATTGAGGACTGAGTGTTGAGGGTTGAGTGATGAGAATTGATGTTTGTGGATAGAGGTTTGAAGATTGCAGGTTGAGTATTGAGTATTGAAAACTGTGGATTGAGGATATTCTATTGAGGATTGTGGATTGACAACTGATCGCTGAGGACTCTGGCTGAAGGTTGAGGATTCAGGATTGAAGATTCAGGATTGATGTTTGAGGACTGAGGATTGAGGATTGAGGGTTGAGGATTGAGGATTGAGGATTCAAGATTGAGGATTGGGTATTGAGGATAGAGCATTGGGGATTGAGGGATGAGGATAGAGGATTGAGGATTGAGGATTGAAGATTGAATATTGATGATTGAAGATTGAGCATTGAGGATTGAGGGTTGTGGATTGAGGACGAGGACTGAGGGTTGAGTATTGATGTTTGAAGTATGAGGATTGAGGATTGTGGATTGAGAATTGAGGATTGAGGATTGAGGATTGAAGATTGAGGATTGGGTATTGAGGATTGAAGAATGAGGATTGAGGATTGAGAACGGAGGTTTGAGTATTGAGGATTGAAGATTGAGTATTCAGGATTGAAGATTGAGGATTGAGGATTGAGGATTGAGGATTGAGGATGAGGGCTGAGGGTCGAGGATTGAGGTTTGAGGACTGAGGACTGAGGATTGAGGATTGAGAATTGAGAACTGAGGATTGAGGATTGAAGATTGAGGATAGGGTATTGAGGATTGAAGAATGAGGATTGAGGATTGAGGATTGAGGATTGAGGATTGAGGATTGAGGATTGAAGATTGAGAATTGAGGATTGAAGACTGGCGATTGAGGATTGAGGATTGAGGATTGAGTATTGAGGATTGAGGATTGAAGATTGAGTATTGAGGATTGAAGATTAAGGATTGAGGATTGAGGATTGAGGATTGAGGATGAGGGCTGAGGTTTGAGGAATGAGGTTTGAGGACTGAGGACTGAGGATTGAGGGTTGTGAATTGAGGACTGAGGATTGAGGAATGAGGAATGAGGATTGAGGATTGAGGATTGAGGATTGAAGATTGAGTATTGAGGATTGAAGCCCGACGATTGAGGATTAGGGATTGAGGATTGAGGATTGAGGATTGAGGATTGAGGATTGAGGATTGAGGATTGAGGATTGAGGATTGTGGATTGAGGATTGAATATTGAGGATGAAGGATTGAGGTTTGAGTACTGAGGATTGAAGATTGAGGATTGAGGATTGAGGGTTGAGTATTCAGGATTGAGAATTGAGGATTGAGGATTGAAGATTGTGTCTTGAGGATTGAAGATTGAGGATTGAGGATTGAGGATTGAGGATTGAGGTTTGAGGATTTAGGATTGAAGATTGCGGATCGATGATTGAGGATTGAGGATTGAGGATTGAGGATTGAGGATTGAGGATTGAGGATTGAGGATTGAGGATTGAAAATTGAGGATTGAGGATTGAGGATTGAAGATTGAGGATTGGGTATTGAGGATTGAAGACTGAGGATTGGGTATTGTGGATTGAAGAATGACGATTGAGGATTGAGAATGGAGGATTGAGGATTGAGGATTGAAGATTGAGTATTGAGGATTGAAGACTGACGATTGAGGATTGAGGTTTGAGGATTGAGGATTGAGGATTGAAGATTGAGTATTGAGGATTGAAGATTGAGGATTGAGGATTAGGATTGAGGATTTAGGATTGAGGATTGAGGATTGAGGATTGAGGATTGAGGATTGAGGGTTGAGGATTGAGGATTGGGTATCGCGGATAGAACATTGAGGATTGAGGATTGAGGATTGAGTATTGAGGATTGAGGACTGAAGATTGTATATTGATGATTGAAGATTGAGGATTGAGGATTGAGGGTTGTGGATTGAGGACGAGGTCTGAGGATTGAGGACTGAAGATTGAGGATTGGGTATTGAGGATTGAAGAATGAGGATCGAGGATTGAGGATTGAGGATTGAGGATTGAAGATTGCGTATTGAGGATTGAAGATTGACGATTGAGGATTGAGGATTGAGGATTGAGAGTTGAATATTGAGGACTGAGTGTTGAGGGTTGAGTGATGAGAATTGATGTTTGTGGATAGAGGTTTGAAGATTGCAGATTGAGTATTGAGTATTGAAAACTGTGAATTGAGGATATTCCTTTGAGGATTGAGGATAGACAACTGATTGTTGAGGACTGAGGGCCGTAGATTGAGAATTCAGGGTTGAGGATTCAGAATTGAGGTTTGAGGACTGAGGATTGAGGATTGAAGATTGAGTATTGAGGATTGAAGATTGAGTATTGAGGATTGAAGACTGATGATTGAGGATTGAGGATTGAGGATTGAATATTGAGGATTGAGGATTGAGGATTGAGGATTGAGGATTGAGGACTGAGGATGATGGCTGAGGGTTGAGGATTGAGGTTTGAGGACTGACGACTGAGGATTGAGGGTTGTGGATTGAGGGCGAGAACTGAGGGTTGAGTATTGATGTTTGAGGTCCGAGGATCGAGGATTGAGGATTGAGCATTGAGGATTGAGGATTGAGGATTGAGGATTGAGGATTGAGGATTGAAGATTCAGTAATGAGGATTGAAGATTGAGGATTGAGGATCGAGGATTGTGGATTGAGGATTGAAGATTGAGGATTGGGGATTCTGGATTGATGATTGAGGATTCATGTTTGAGGATACAGAATTGAGGTTTGAGGACTTAGGATTGAGGATTGAAGATTGAGTATTGAGGATTGAAAATTGAGGATTGGGTATTGAGTATTGAAGAATGACGATTGAGGATTGAGGATTGAGGATTGAGGATTGAGGATTGAGGATTGAGGATTGAACATTGAGGACTGAGTGTTGAGGGTTGAGTGATGAGAATTGATGTTTGTGGATAGAGGTTTGAAGATTGCGGATTGAGTATTGAGTATTGAAAACTGTGGATTGAGGATATTCTATTGAGGATTGTGGATTGACAACTGATCGCTGAGGACTCTGGCTGAAGGTTGAGGATTCAGGATTGAGGATTCAGGATTGATGTTTGAGGACTGAGGATTGAGGATTGAGGGTTGAGGATTGAGGATTGAGGATTCAAGATTGAGGACTGGGTATTGAGGATTGAGCATTGGGGATTCATGGATGAGGATAGAGGATTGAGGATTGAGGATTGAAGATTGAATATTGATGATTAAAGACTGAGGATTGAGGATTGAGTGTTGTGGATTGAGGTCGAGGACTGAGGGTTGAGTATTGATGTTTGAAGTATGAGGATTGAGGATTGAGGATTGAGAATTGAGGATTGAGGATTGAGGATTGAAGATTGAGGATTGGGTATTGAGGATTGAAGAATGAGGATTGAGGATTGAGAATGGAGGTTTGAGTATTGAGGATTGAAGATTGAGTATTGAGGATTGAGGATTGAAGATTGAGTAGTGAGGATCGAAGATTGAGGATTGAGGACTGAGGATTGAGGATTGACGATGAGGGCTGAGGGTTCAGGATTGAGGTTTGAGGACTGAGGACTGAGGATTGAGGATTGAGGATTGAGAATTGAGGATTGAGGATTGAAGATTGAGGATTGGGTATTGAGGATTGAAGAATGAGGATTGAGGATTGAGGATTGAGGATTGTGGATTGAAGATTGAGAATTGAGGATTGAAGACTGGCGACTGAGGATTGAGGATTGAGGATTGAGCATTGAGGATTGAGGATTGAAGATTGAGTATTGAGGATTGAAGATTGAGGATTGAGGTTTGGGGACTGAGGATTCAGGATTGAGGATTGATGATTGAGGATTGAGGATTGAGGATTGAGTATTGAGTATAGAGGATTGAACATTGAGGATTGGGTATCGCGGATTGAACATTGAGGATTGAGGATTGAGGATTGAGGATTGAGGATTGAGGATTGAGGATTGAAGAATGAGGATTGAGGATTGAGAATGGAGGTTTGAGTATTGAGGATTGAAGATTGAGTATTGAGGATTGAGGATTGAAGATTGAGTAGTGAGGATTGAAGATTGAGGATTGAGGACTGAGGATTGAGGATTGACGATGAGGGCTGAGGGTTCAGGATTGAGGTTTGAGGACTGAGGACTGAGGATTGAGGATTGAGGATTGAGAATTGAGGATTGAGGATTGAAGATTGAGGATTGGGTATTGAGGATTGAAGAATGAGGATTGAGGATTGAGGATTGAGGATTGTGGATTGAAGATTGAGAATTGAGGATTGAAGACTGGCGACTGAGGATTGAGGATTGAGGATTGAGCATTGAGGATTGAGGATTGAAGATTGAGTATTGAGGATTGAAGATTGAGGATTGAGGTTTGGGGACTGAGGATTCAGGATTGAGGATTGATGATTGAGGATTGAGGATTGAGGATTGAGTATTGAGTATAGAGGATTGAACATTGAGGATTGGGTATCGCGGATTGAACATTGAGGATTGAGGATTGAGGATTGAGGATTGAGGATTGAGGATTGAGGATTGAGGATTGAAGATTGAGTATAGAGGATTGAAGGTTGAGGATTGAGCATTGAGGATTGAGGATTGAGGATTGAAGATTGAGGATTGGGGATTGAGGATTGAAGATTGCGGATTCAGGATTGAGGATTCAGAATTGAGGTTTGAGGACTGAGGATTGAGGATTGAAGATTGAGTATTGAGTATTGAGGATTGAGGATTGAAGATTGAGGATTGAGGATTGAGGATTGAAGATTGAGGATTGGGTATTGAGGATTGAGGATTGACGATGAGGGCTGAGGGTTCAGGATTGAGGTTTGAGGACTGAGGACTGCGGATTGAGGATTGAGAATTGAGGATTGAGGATTGGGGACTGAGTGTTGACGGTTGAGTGATGAGAATTGATGTTTGTGGTTAGAGGTTTGAAGATTGCAGATTGAGTATTGAGTATTGAAAACTGTGAATTGAGGATATTCTATTGAGGATAGAGGATTGACAACTGATTGTTGAGGACTGAGGGCCGTAGATTGAGAATTCAGGATTGAGGATTCAGAATTGAGGTTGGGAGGACTGAGGATTGAGGATTGAAGAATGAGGATTGAGGATTGAGGATTGAGGATTGAGGATGAGGGCTGAGGGTCGAGGATTGAGGTTTGAGGACTGAGGACTGAGGATTGAGGATTGAGAATTGAGAATTGAGGATTGAGGATTGAAGATTGAGGATTGGGTATTGAGGATTGAAGAATGAGGATTGAGGATTGAGGATTGAGGATTGAGGATTGAAGATTGAGAATTGAGGATTGAAGACTGGCGATTGAGGATTGAGGATTGAGGACTGAGTACTGAGGATTAAGGATTGAAGATTGAGTATTGAGGATTGAAGATTAACTATTGAGGATTGAGGATTGAGGATTGAGGATGAGGGCTGAGGTTTGAGGATTGAGGTTTGAGGACTGAGGACTGAGGATTGAGGGTTGAGAATTGAGGATTGTGGATTGAGGAATGAGGAATGAGGATTGAGGATTGAGGATTGAAGATTGTGTATTGAGGATTGAAGCCCGACGATTGAGGATTGGGGATTGAGGATTGAGGATTGAGGATTGAGGATTCAGGATTGAGGATTGAGGATTGAGGATTGAGGATTGTGGATTGAGGATTGAATATTGAGGATTGAGCATTGAGGATTGAGGATTGAAGATTGAGTATTGAGGATTGAAGATTGAGGATTGAGGTTTGGGGACTGAGGATTGAGGATTGAGGATTGATGATTGAGGATTGAGGATTGAGGATTGAGGACTGAAGATTGATTATTGATGATTGTAGATTGAGTATTGAGTATTGATGGTTGTGGATTGAGGACGAGGACTGAGGGTTGAGTATTGATGTTTGAGGTCCGAGGATCGAGGATTGAGGATTGAGAATTGAGGATTGAGGATTGATGACTCATGATTGAGGATTGGGTATTGAGGATTGAAGAATGAGGATTGAGGATTGAGGATTGAGGATTGAGGAATGAAGATTGAGGATTGAGGACTGAGGACTGAGAATTGAGGATTGAGAATTGACGATTGAGGGTTGAGGATTGAGGATCGAGAATTGAGGATTGAGGATTGAGAATTAACGATTGAGGGCTAAGGATTGAGGATCGAGAATTGAGGATTGAGGATTGAAGATTGAGGATTGGTTATTGACGATTGAAGATTGAGGATTGAGCATTGAGGATTGAGGATTGAAGAATGAGGACTGAGGATTGAGGGTTGAGAATTGAGGATTGAGGATTGAGGATTGAGGAATGAGGATTGAGTGTTGAGGATTGAAGATTGAGTATTGAGGATTGAAGCCCGACGATTGAGGATTGGGGATTGAGGATTGAGGATTGAGAATTGAGGATTGAGGATTGAGGATTGAGGATTGAGGATTGAGGATTGTGGATTGAGGATTGAATATTGAGGATGAAGGAGGAAGGAATTGAGGATTGAATATTGAGGTTTGAGTACTGAGGATTGAAGATTGAGGATTGAGGATTGAGGATTGAGTATTGAGGATTGAGGATTGAGGATTGAGGATTGAGGATTGTGTCTTGAGGATTGAAGATTGAGGATTGAGGATTGAGGATTGAGTATTGAGGATTGAAGACTGAGTATTGAGGATTGAGGATTGAGGATTGAGGATTGAACATTGAGGACTGAGTGTTGAGAGTTGAGTGATGAGAATTGATGTTTGTGGATAGAGGTTTGAAGATTGCAGATTGAGTATTGAGTATTGAAAACTGTGGATTGAGGATATTCTATTGAGGATTGAGGATTGACAACTGATCGCTGAGGACTCTGGCTGAAGGTTGAGGATTCCGGATTGAGGATTCAGGATTGATGTTTGAGGACTGAGGATTGAGGATTGAGGGTTGAGGATTGAGGATTGAGGATTCAAGATTGAGGACTGGGTATTGAGGATTGAACATTGAGGATTGAGGGATGAGGATTGAGGATTGAGGATTGAGGATTGAAGATTGAATATTGATGATTGAAGATTGAGGATTGAGGATTGAGGGTTGTGGATTGAGGACGAGGACTGAGGGTTGAGTATTGATGTTTGAAGTATGAGGATTGAGGATTCAGGATTGAGAATTGTGGATTGAGGATTGAGAATTGAGGATTGAGGATTGGGGACTGAGTGTTGACGGTTGAGTGATGAGAATTGATGTTTGTGGATAGAGGTTTGAAGATTGCAGATTGAGTATAGAGTATTGAAAACTGTGAATTGAGGATATTCTATTGAGGATTGAGGATTGACAACTGATTGTTGAGGACTGAGGGCCGTAGATTGAGAATTCAGGATTGAGGATTCAGAATTGAGGATTGAGGACTGAGGATTGAAGATTGAAGATTGAGTGTTCAGGATTGAAGATTGAGGATTGAGGATTGAGGATTGAGGATTGAGGATGAGGGCTGACGGTTGAGGATTGAGAATTGCCGATTGAGGGTTGAGAATTGTGGATTGAGGATTGAGGATTGAAGATTGAGAATTGAAGATTGAGTAGTGAGGATTGAAGATTGAGGATTGAGGACTGAGGATTGAGGATTGACGATGAGGGCTGATGGTTCAGGATTGAGGTTTGAGGACTGAGGACTGAGGATTGAGGATTGCGAATTGAGGATTGAGGATTGGGGACTGAGTGTTGACGGTTGAGTGATGAGAATTGATGTTTGTGGATAGAGGTTTGAAGATTGCAGATTGAGTATAGAGTATTGAAAACTGTGAATTGAGGATATTCTATTGAGGATTGAGGATTGACAACTGATTGTTGAGGACTGAGGGCCGTAGATTGAGAATTCAGGATTGAGGATTCAGAATTGAGGATTGAGGACTGAGGATTGAAGATTGAAGATTGAGTATTCAGGATTGAAGATTGAGGATTGAGGATTGAGGATTGAGGATTGAGGATGAGGGCTGACGGTTGAGGATTGAGAATTGCCGATTGAGGGTTGAGAATTGTGGATTGAGGATTGAGGATTGAAGATTGAGGATTGAAGATTGAGTAGTGAGGATTGAAGATTGAGGATTGAGGACTGAGGATTGAGGACTGACGATGAGGGCTGAGGGTTCAGGATTGAGGTTTGAGGACTGAGGACTGAGGATTGAGGATTGAGAATTGAGGATTGAGGATTGGGGACTGAGTGTTGACGGTTGAGTGATGAGAATTGATGTTTGTGGATAGAGGTTTGAAGATTGCAGATTGAGTATAGAGTATTGAAAACTGTGAATTGAGGATATTCTATTGAGGATTGAGGATTGACAACTGATTGTTGAGGACTGAGGGCCGTAGATTGAGAATTCAGGATTGAGGATTCAGAATTGAGGATTGAGGACTGAGGATTGAAGATTGAAGATTGAGTATTCAGGATTGAAGATTGAGGATTGAGGATTGAGGATTGAGGATTGAGGATGAGGGCTGACGGTTGAGGATTGAGAATTGACGATTGAGGGTTGAGGATTGAGGATCGAGAATTGAGGATTGAGGATTGAGGATTGAAGATTGAGGATTGGTAATTGAGGATTGAAGATTGAGGATTGAGGATTGAGGATTGAGGATTGAGGATTGAGGATTGAGGATTGAGGATGAGGGCTGAGGGTTGAGGATTGAAGTTTGAGGACTTAGGGCTGAGGATGGAGGATTGAGAATTGAGGATTGAGGATTGAGGATTGAAGACTGAGGATTGGGTATTGAGGATTGAAGAATGACGATAGAGGATTGAGAATCGAGGATTGAGGATTGAACATTGAGGATTGAGGATTGAGGATTGAGGATTGAGTATTGAGGATTGAGGACTGAAGATTGTATATTAATGATTGAAGATTGAGGATTGAGGATTGAGGGTTGTGGATTGAGGGCGAGGACTGAGGGTTGAGTATTGATGTTTGAGGTCCGAGGATCGAGGATTGAGGATTGAGAATTGAGGATTGAGGATTGATGACTGATGATTGAGGATTGGGTATTGAGGATTGAAGAATGACGATTGACCATTGAGGATTGAGGATTGAGGAATGAAGATTGAGGATTGAGGACTGAGCACTGAGGATTGAGGATTGAGAATTGACGATTGAGGGTTGAGGATTGAGGATCGAGAATTGAGGATTGAGGATTGAGGATTGTAGATTGAGGATTGGTTATTGAGGATTGAAGATTGAGGATTGAGGATTGAGGATTGAGGATTGAGGATTGAAGATTGAGTATTGAGGATTGAAGACTGATGATTGAGGATTGAGGATTGAGGATTGAGTATTGAGGATTGAGGACTGAAGATTGTATATTGATGATTGAAGATTGAGGATTGAGTATTGAGGGTTGTGGATTGAGTTCGAGGACTGAGGGTTGAGTATTGATGTTTGAGGTCCGAGGATCGAGGATTGAGGATTGATGACCGATGATTGAGGATTGGGTATTGAGGATTGAAGAATGACGATTGAGGATTGAGGATTGAGGAATGAGTATTGAAGACTGAGTATTGAGGATTGAGAACTGACGATTGAGGGTTGAGGATTGAGGATCGAGAATTGAGGATTGAGGATTGAGAATTGACGATTGAGGGTTAAGGATTGAGGATCGAGAATTGAGGATTGAGGATTGAGGATTGAAGATTGAGGATTGGTTATTGACGATTGAAGATTGCGGATTGAGCATTGAGGATTGAGGATTGAAGAATGAGGACTGAGGATTGAGGATTGAGGATTGAGGATTGGGTATCGCGGATAGAACATTGAGGATTGAGGATTGAGGATTGAGTATTGAGGATTGAGGACTGAAGATTGTATATTGATGATTGAAGATTGAGGATTGAGGATTGAGGGTTGTGGATTGAGGACGAGGTCTGAGTATTGAGGACTGAAGGTTGAGGATTGGGTATTGAGGATTGAAGAATGAGGATCGAGGATTGAGGATTGAGGATTGAGGATTGAAGATTGCGTATTGAGGATTGAAGATTGACGATTGAGGATTGAGGATTGAGGATTGAGAGTTGAATATTGAGGACTGAGTGTTGAGGGTTGAGTGATGAGAATTGATGTTTGTGGATAGAGGTTTGAAGATTGCAGATTGAGTATTGAGTATTGAAAACAGTGAATTGAGGATATTCCTTTGAGGATTGAGGATAGACAACTGATTGTTGAGGACTGAGGGCCGTAGATTGAGAATTCAGGGTTGAGGATTCAGAATTGAGGTTTGAGGACTGAGGATTGAGGATTGAAGATTGAGTATTGAGGATTGAAGATTGAGAATTGAGGATTAGGATTGAGGATTGAGGATTGAGGTCTGAGGATCGAGGATTGAGGATTGAGAATTGAGGATTGAGGATTGAGGATTGAAGATTGAGGATTGGGTATTGAGGATTGAAGAATGAGGATTGAGGATTGAGGATTGAGGATTGAGTATTGAAGACTGAGTATTGAGGATTGAAGATTGAAGATTGAGGATTGTGGATTGAGGATTGAGTATTGAGGATTGAGGATTGAAGATTGAGTATTGAGGATTGAAGATTGAGGATTGAGGTTTGGGGACTGAGGATTGAGGATTGAGAATTGAGGATCGGGGATTGAGGATTGAGGATTGAGTATTGAGTATTGACCATTGAGGATTGGGTACCGCGGATTGAACATTGAGGATTGAGGATTGAGGATTAAGTTTTGAGGATTGAGGACTGAAGAGTGTATATTGAAGATTGAAGATTGAGGATTGAGGGTTGAGGGTTGTGGATTGAGGGCGAGGACTGAGGGTTGAGTATTGATGCTTGAGGTCCGAGGATCGAGGATTGAAGATTGAGAATTGAGGATTGAGGATTGATGACTGATGATTGAGGATTGGGTATTGAGGATTGAAGAATGAGGATTGAGGATTGAGGATTGAGGATTGAGGAATGAAGATTGAGGATTGAGGACTGAGGACTGAGGATTGAGGATTGAGAATTGACGATTGAGGGTTGAGGATTGAGGATCGAGAATTGAGGATTGAGGATTGAGAATTGACGATTGAGGGTTAAGGATTGAGGATCGAGAATTGAGGATTGAGGATTGAGGATTGAAGATTGAGGATTGGTTATTGACGATTGAAGATTGAGGATTGAGCATTGAGGATTGAGGATTGAAGAATGAGGACTGAGGATTGAGGATTGCGTATTGAGGATTGAAGATTGAGTATTGAGGATTGAAGTTTGAGGATTGAGGTTTGGGGACTGAGGATTGAGGATTGAACATTGAGGATTGGGTATCGCGGATTGAACATTGAGGATTGAGGATTGAGGATTGAGTATTGAGGATTGAACATTGAGGATTGAGGATTGAGGATTGAGGATTCAGTATTGAGGATTGAGGACTGAAGATTGTATATTAATGATTGAAGATTGAGGATTGAGGATTGAGGGTTGTGGATTGAGGGCGAGGACTGAGGGTTGAGTATTGATGTTTGAGGTCCGAGGATCGAGGATTGAGGATTGAGAATTGAGGATTGAGGATTGATGACTGATGATTGAGGATTGGGTATTGAGGATTGAAGAATGACGATTGACCATTGAGGATTGAGGATTGAGGAATGAAGATTGAGGATTGAGGACTGAGCACTGAGGATTGAGGATTGAGAATTGACGATTGAGGGTTGAGGATTGAGGATCGAGAATTGAGGATTGAGGATTGAGGATTGTAGATTGAGGATTGGTTATTGAGGATTGAAGATTGAGGATTGAGGATTGAGGATTGAGGATTGAGGATTGAAGATTGAGTATTGAGGATTGAAGACTGATGATTGAGGATTGAGGATTGAGGATTGAATATTGAGGATTGAGGATTGAGGATTGAGGATTGAGGATTGAGGACTGAGGATGATGGCTGAGGGTTGAGGATTGAGGTTTGAGGACTGAGGACTGAGGATTGAGGGTTGTGGATTGAGGGCTAGGACTGAGGGTTGAGTATTGATGTTTGAGGTCCGAGGATCGAGGATTGAGGATTGAGCATTGAGGATTGAGGATTGAGGATTGAGGATTGAGGATTGAGGATTGAGGATTGAAGATTGAGTAATGAGGATTGAAGATTGAGGATTGAGGATTGAGGATCGAGGATTGAGGATTGAAGATTGAGGATTGGGGATTCTGGATTGAAGATTGAGTATTCAGGTTTGAGGATACAGAATTGAGGTTTGAGGACTTAGGATTGAGGATTGAAGATTGAGTATTGAGGATTGAAAATTGAGGATTGCGTATTGAGGATTGAAGAATGACGATTGAGGATTGAGGATTGAGTATTGAGGATTGAGGATTGAGGATTGAGGATTGAACATTGAGGACTGAGTGTTGAGGGTTGAGTGATGAGAATTGATGTTTGTGGATAGAGGTTTGAAGATTGCAGGTTGAGTATTGAGTATTGAAAACTGTGGATTGAGGATATTCTATTGAGGATTGTGGATTGACAACTGATCGCTGAGGACTCTGGCTGAAGGTTGAGGATTCAGGATTGAAGATTCAGGATTGATGTTTGAGGACTGAGGATTGAGGATTGAGGGTTGAGGATTGAGGATTGAGGATTCAAGATTGAGGATTGGGTATTGAGGATAGAGCATTGGGGATTGAGGGATGAGGATAGAGGATTGAGGATTGAGGATTGAAGATTGAATATTGATGATTGAAGATTGAGCATTGAGGATTGAGGGTTGTGGATTGAGGACGAGGACTGAGGGTTGAGTATTGATGTTTGAAGTATGAGGATTGAGGATTGTGGATTGAGAATTGAGGATTGAGGATTGAGGATTGAAGATTGAGGATTGGGTATTGAGGATTGAAGAATGAGGATTGAGGATTGAGAACGGAGGTTTGAGTATTGAGGATTGAAGATTGAGTATTCAGGATTGAAGATTGAGGATTGAGGATTGAGGATTGAGGATTGAGGATGAGGGCTGAGGGTCGAGGATTGAGGTTTGAGGACTGAGGACTGAGGATTGAGGATTGAGAATTGAGAACTGAGGATTGAGGATTGAAGATTGAGGATAGGGTATTGAGGATTGAAGAATGAGGATTGAGGATTGAGGATTGAGGATTGAGGATTGAGGATTGAGGATTGAAGATTGAGAATTGAGGATTGAAGACTGGCGATTGAGGATTGAGGATTGAGGATTGAGTATTGAGGATTGAGGATTGAAGATTGAGTATTGAGGATTGAAGATTAAGGATTGAGGATTGAGGATTGAGGATTGAGGATGAGGGCTGAGGTTTGAGGATTGAGTTTTGAGGACTGAGGACTGAGGATTGAGGGTTGTGAATTGAGGACTGAGGATTGAGGAATGAGGAATGAGGATTGAGGATTGAGGATTGAGGATTGAAGATTGAGTATTGAGGATTGAAGCCCGACGATTGAGGATTAGGGATTGAGGATTGAGGATTGAGGATTGAGGATTGAGGATTGAGGATTGAGGATTGAGGATTGAGGATTGTGGATTGAGGATTGAATATTGAGGATGAAGGATTGAGGTTTGAGTACTGAGGATTGAAGATTGAGGATTGAGGATTGAGGGTTGAGTATTCAGGATTGAGAATTGAGGATTGAGGATTGAAGATTGTGTCTTGAGGATTGAAGATTGAGGATTGAGGATTGAGGATTGAGGATTGAGGTTTGAGGATTTAGGATTGAAGATTGCGGATCGATGATTGAGGATTGAGGATTGAGGATTGAGGATTGAGGATTGAGGATTGAGGATTGAGTATTGAGGATTGAAGATTGAGTATTGAGGATTGAGGATTGAAGATTGAGTAGTGAGGATCGAAGATTGAGGATTGAGGACTGAGGATTGAGGATTGACGATGAGGGCTGAGGGTTCAGGATTGAGGTTTGAGGACTGAGGACTGAGGATTGAGGATTGAGGATTGAGAATTGAGGATTGAGGATTGAAGATTGAGGATTGGGTATTGAGGATTGAAGAATGAGGATTGAGGATTGAGGATTGAGGATTGTGGATTGAAGATTGAGAATTGAGGATTGAAGACTGGCGACTGAGGATTGAGGATTGAGGATTGCGCATTGAGGATTGAGGATTGAAGATTGAGTATTGAGGATTGAAGATTGAGGATTGAGGTTTGGGGACTGAGGATTCAGGATTGAGGATTGATGATTGAGGATTGAGGATTGAGGATTGAGTATTGAGTATAGAGGATTGAACATTGAGGATTGGGTATCGCGGATTGAACATTGAGGATTGAGGATTGAGGATTGAGGATTGAGGATTGAGGATTGAGGATTGAAGAATGAGGATTGAGGATTGAGAATGGAGGTTTGAGTATTGAGGATTGAAGATTGAGTATTGAGGATTGAGGATTGAAGATTGAGTAGTGAGGATTGAAGATTGAGGATTGAGGACTGAGGATTGAGGATTGACGATGAGGGCTGAGGGTTCAGGATTGAGGTTTGAGGACTGAGGACTGAGGATTGAGGATTGAGGATTGAGAATTGAGGATTGAGGATTGAAGATTGAGGATTGGGTATTGAGGATTGAAGAATGAGGATTGAGGATTGAGGATTGAGGATTGTGGATTGAAGATTGAGAATTGAGGATTGAAGACTGGCGACTGAGGATTGAGGATTGAGGATTGAGCATTGAGGATTGAGGATTGAAGATTGAGTATTGAGGATTGAAGATTGAGGATTGAGGTTTGGGGACTGAGGATTCAGGATTGAGGATTGATGATTGAGGATTGAGGATTGAGGATTGAGTATTGAGTATAGAGGATTGAACATTGAGGATTGGGTATCGCGGATTGAACATTGAGGATTGAGGATTGAGGATTGAGGATTGAGGATTGAGGATTGAGGATTGAGGATTGAAGATTGAGTATAGAGGATTGAAGGTTGAGGATTGAGCATTGAGGATTGAGGATTGAGGATTGAAGATTGAGGATTGGGGATTGAGGATTGAAGATTGCGGATTCAGGATTGAGGATTCAGAATTGAGGTTTGAGGACTGAGGATTGAGGATTGAAGATTGAGTATTGAGTATTGAGGATTGAGGATTGAAGATTGAGGATTGAGGATTGAGGATTGAAGATTGAGGATTGGGTATTGAGGATTGAGGATTGACGATGAGGGCTGAGGGTTCAGGATTGAGGTTTGAGGACTGAGGACTGCGGATTGAGGATTGAGAATTGAGGATTGAGGATTGGGGACTGAGTGTTGACGGTTGAGTGATGAGAATTGATGTTTGTGGTTAGAGGTTTGAAGATTGCAGATTGAGTATTGAGTATTGAAAACTGTGAATTGAGGATATTCTATTGAGGATAGAGGATTGACAACTGATTGTTGAGGACTGAGGGCCGTAGATTGAGAATTCAGGATTGAGGATTCAGAATTGAGGTTGGGAGGACTGAGGATTGAGGATTGAAGATTGAGGATTGGGTATTGAGGATTGAAGAATGAGGATTGAGGATTGAGGATTGAGGATTGAGGATTGAAGATTGAGAATTGAGGATTGAAGACTGGCGATTGAGGATTGAGGATTGAGGACTGAGTACTGAGGATTAAGGATTGAAGATTGAGTATTGAGGATTGAAGATTAAGGATTGAGGATTGAGGATTGAGGATTGAGGATGAGGGCTGAGGTTTGAGGATTGAGGTTTGAGGACTGAGGACTGAGGATTGAGGGTTGAGAATTGAGGATTGTGGATTGAGGAATGAGGAATGAGGATTGAGGATTGAGGATTGAAGATTGTGTATTGAGGATTGAAGCCCGACGATTGAGGATTGGGGATTGAGGATTGAGGATTGAGGATTGAGGATTCAGGATTGAGGATTGAGGATTGAGGATTGAGGATTGTGGATTGAGGATTGAATATTGAGGATTGAGCATTGAGGATTGAGGATTGAAGATTGAGTATTGAGGATTGAAGATTGAGGATTGAGGTTTGGGGACTGAGGATTGAGGATTGAGGATTGATGATTGAGGATTGAGGATTGAGGATTGAGGATTGAGTATAGAGGATTGAACATTGAGGATTGGGTATCGCGGATTGAACATTGAGGATTGAGGATTGAGGATTGAGTATTAAGGATTGAGGACTGAAGATTGTATATTGATGATTGAAGATTGAGGATTGAGGATTGAGGGTTGTGGATTGAGGACGAGGACTTAGGGTTGAGTATTGATGTTTGAGGTATGAGGATCGAGGATTGAGGATTGAGAATTGGGGATTGAGGATTGAGGATTGAAGATTGAGGATTGGGTATTGAGGATTGAAGAATGAGGATTGAAGATTGAGGATTGACGATTGAGGATTGAACATTGAGTATTGAGGATTGATGATTGAGGATTGAGGATTGAGGATTGAGGATTGAGGATTGAAGATTGAGGATTGGGGACTGAGTGTTGACGGTTGAGTGATGAGAATTGATGTTTGTAGATAGAGATTTGAAGATTGCAGATTGTGGATTGCGTATTGAATACTCTGAACTGAGGATATTCTATTGAGGATTGAGGATTGACAATTGATTGTTGAGGACTGTGGGCTGAAGATTGAGGATTCAGGATTGAGGATTCAGGATTGAGGTTTGAGGACTGAGGATTGAGGATTGAGGATTGAAGATTGAGGATTGGGTATTGAGGATTGAACATTGAGGATTGAGGGATGAGGATTGAGGATTGAGGATTGAGGATTGAAGGTTGAATATTGATGATTGAAGGTTGAGGATTGAGGATTGAGGGTTGTGGATTCAGCACGAGGACTGAGGGTTGAGTACTGATGTTTGAAGTATGAGGATTGAAGATTCAGGATTGAGAATTGAGGATTGAGGATTGAGTATTGAAGATTGAGGATTGGGTATTGAAGATTGAGGATTCGGTATTGAGGGTTGAAGAATGAGGATCGAGGATTGAGAATTGAGGATAGAGGATTGCAGATTGAGTATTGAGGATTGAAGATTGAGGATTGAGGATTGAGGATTGAGGATTGAGGATTGAGTATTGAGGATCGAAGATTGAGTATTGTGGATTGAAGATTGAGGATTGGGGATTGATGATTGAAGATTGAGGATTCAGGATTGAGGATTCAGAATTGAGGTTTGAGGACTGAGGATTGAGGATTGAAGATTGAATATTGAGAATTGCGGATTGAGGATTAAAGATTGAGGATTGAGGATTGAGGATGAGGGCTGAGGGTTGAG
Source organism: Calliopsis andreniformis (assembly GCF_051401765.1). NCBI lineage: Eukaryota > Metazoa > Arthropoda > Insecta > Hymenoptera > Andrenidae > Calliopsis > Calliopsis andreniformis. Next base: position 1,246,614 of record NW_027480545.1, on the reverse strand, counting down.
GATTGAAGTTTGAGGACTTAGGGCTGAGGATGGAGGATTGAGAATTGAGGATTGAGGATTGAGGATTGAAGATTGAGGATTGGGTATTGAGGATTGAAGAATGAGGATTGAGGATTGAGGACTGAGGATTGAGGTTTGAGGACTGAGGATTGAGGATTGAGGATTGAAGATTGAGTATTGAGGATTGAAGCCCGACGATTGAGGATTGGGGATTGAGGATTGAGGATTGAGGATTGAAGATCGAGGATTGAGGATTGAGGATTGAGGATTGAGGATTGTGGATTGAGGATTGAATATTGAGGATGAAGGATTGAGGTTTGAGTACTGAGGATTGAAGATTGAGGATTGAGGACTGAGGATTGAGTATTGAGGATTGAGGATTCAGAATTGAGGATTGAAGATTGTGTCTTGAGGATTGAAGATTGAGGATTGAGTATTGACGATTGAGGATTGAGGTTTGAGGATTTAGGATTGAAGATTGCGGATTCATGATTGAGGATTGAGGATTGAGGATTGAGGATTGAGGATTGAGGATTGAGGATTGAGGATTGAAAATTGAGGATTGAAGATTGAGGAACGAGGTTTGAGGATTGAGGATGTGGGCTGAGCGTTGAGGATTGAGGTTTGTGGACTGAGGACTTAGGATTGAGGATTGAGGATTGAGGATTGAGGATTGAGGATTGAGGATTGAGGATTGAGGATTGAGGATTGAGAATTGAGGATTGAGGTTTGAGGATTAAGGATTGAGGATTGAGGATTGAGGATTGAGGATTGAAAATTGAGGATTGGGTATTGAGGATTGATGAATGACGATTGAGGATTGAGGATTGAGTATTGAGGATTGAGGATTGAAGATTCAGTATTGAGGATTGAAGGTTGAGGATTGTGGATTGAGGATTGAGGATTGAGCATTGAGGATTGAAGATTGAGTATTGAGGATTGAGGATTGAGGATTGAGGATTGAACATTGAGGACTGAGTGTTGAGAGTTGAGTGATGAGAATTGATGTTTGTGGATAGAGGTTTGAAGATTGCAGATTGAGTATTGAGTATTGAAAACTGTGAATTGAGGATATTCTATTGAGGATTGAGGATTGACAACCGATTGTTGAGGACTGAGGGCCGTAGATTGAGAATTCAGGTGTGAGGATTCAGAATTGAGGATTGAGGACTGAGGATTGAAGATTGAAGATTGAGTATTCAGGATTGAAGATTGAGGATTGAGGATTGAGGATTGAGGGTTGAGGATGAGGGCTGAGGGTTGAGGATTGAGGTTTGAGTACTGAGGACTGAGGATTGAGGATTGAGAGTTGAGAATTGAGGATTGAGGATTGAAGATTGAGTATTGGGTATTGAGGATTGAAGAATGAGGATTGAGGATTGAGGATTGAGGATTGAGGATTGAGGATTGAAGATTGAGAATTGAGGATTGAAGACTGGCGACTGAGGATTGAGGATTGAGGATTGAGCATTGAGGATTGAGGATTGAAGATTGAGTATTGAGGATTGAAGATTGAGGATTGAGGTTTGGGGACTGAGGATTGAGGATTGAGGATTGATGATTGAGGATTGAGGATCGAGGATTGAGGATTGAGTATAGAGGATTGAACATTGAGGATTGGGTATCGCGGATTGAACATTGAGGATTGAGGATTGAGGATTGAGTATTGAGGATTGAGGACTGAAGATTGTATATTGATGATTGAAGATTGAGGATTGAGAATTGAGGGTTGTGGATTGAGGACGAGGACTTAGGGTTGAGTATTGACGTTTGAGGTATGAGGATCGAGGATTGAGGATTGAGAATTGGGGATAGAGGATTGAGGATTGAAGATTGAGGATTGGGTATTGAGGATTGAAGAATGAGGATTGAAGATTGAGGATTGAGGATTGAGGATTGAACATTGAGTATTGAGGATTGAAGATTGAGGATTGAGGATTGAGGATTGAGGATTGAGGATTGAAGGTTGAGGATTGGGGATTGAGGATTGAGGATCGAAGATTGAGTAGTGTGGATTGAAGATTGAGGATCGGGGATTGAGGTTTGAAGATTGAGGATTCAGGATTGAGGATTCAGAATTGAGGTTTGAGGACTGAGGATTGAGGATTGAAGATTGAATATTGAGGATTGCGGATTGAGGATTGAGGATTGACGATGAGGCCTGTGGGTTCAGGATTGAGGTTTGAGGACTGAGGACTGAGGATTGAGGATTGAGAATCGAGGATTGAGGATTGAGGATTGAAGATTGAGTATTGGGTATTGAGGATTTAAGAATGAGGATTGAAGATTGAGGATTGAGGATTGAGAATTGAGGATTGAGGATTGAGGATTGAAGATTGAGGATTGGGTATTGAGGATTGAAGAATGAGGATCGAGGATTGAGGATTGAGGATTGAGGATTGAAGACTGCTTACTGAGGATTGAAGATTGAGGATTGAGGATTGAGGATTGAGGATTGAGGATTGAATATTGAGGACTGAGTGTTGAGGGTTGAGTGATGAGAATTGATGTTTGTGGATAGAGGTTTGAAGATTCCAGATTGAGTATTGAGTATTGAAAACTGTGAATTGAGGATATTCTATTGGGGATTGAGGATTGACAACTGATTGTCGAGAACTGAGGGCTGAAGATTGAGGATGCAGGATTGAGGATTCAGAATTGAGGTTTGAGGACTGAGGATTGAGGATTGAAGATTGAGTATTGAGGATTGAAGATTAAGGATTGAGGATTGAGGATTGAGGATTGAGGATTGAGGATGAGTGCTGAGGTTTGGGGATTGAGGTTTGAGGACTGAGGACTCAGGATTGAGGGTTGAGAATTAAGGATTGAGGATTGAGGATTGAGGATTGAAGATTGAGGATTGGGTATTGAGGATTGAAGAATGAGGATTGGGGATTGAGGACTGAGGATTGAGTATTGAAGATTGAGTATTGAGGATTGAAGGCTGACGATTGTATATTGATGATTGAAGGTTGAGGATTGAGGATTGAGGGTTGTGGATTGAGGACGAGGACTGATGGTTGAGTATTGATGTTTGAGGTATGAGGATCGAGGATTGAGGATTGAGAATTGGGGATTGAGGATTGAGGATTGAAGATTGAGGATTGGGTATTGAGGATTGAAGAATGAGGATTGAAGATTGAGGATTGAGGATTGAGGATTGAACATTGAGTATTGAGGATTGAAGGTTGAGGATTGAGGATTGAGGATTGAGGATTGAGGATTGAAGATTGAGGATTGGGGACTGAGTGTTGACGGTTGAGTGATGAGAATTGATGTTTGTGGATAGAGATTTGAAGATTGCAGATTGAGTATTGAGAATTGAAATCTGTGAACTGATGATATTCTATTGAGGATTGAGAATTGACAACTGATTGTTGAAGACTGAGGTCTGAAGGTTGAAGATTCAGGATTCAGGATTCAGGTTTGAGGTTTGAGGACTGAGGATTGAGGATTGAGTATTGAGGATTGAGGATTGAGGATTGAGGATTGAGGATTGAGGATAGAAGATTGAGGATTGGGTATTGCGGATTGAACATTGAGGATTGAGGATTGAGGATTGAGGACTGAAGCTTGAATATTGTTGATTGAAGATTGAGGATTGAGTATTGATGGTTGTGGTTTGAGGACGAGGGCTGAGGGTTGAGTATTGCTGTTTGAGGTCTGAGGATTGAGGATTGAGGATTGAGAATTGGGGATTGAGGATTGAGGATTGAAGATTGAGGATTGGGTATTGAGCATTGAAGAATGAGGATTGAAGATTGAGGATTGAGGATTGAGGATTGAACATTGAGTATTGAGGATTAATGATTGAGGATTGAGGATTGAGGATTGAGGATTGAAGATTGAGGATTGGGGACTGAGTGTTGACGGTTGAGTGATGAGAATTGATGTTTGTGGATAGAGATTTGAAGATTGCAGATTGTGGATTGCGTATTGAAAACTCTGAACTGAGGATATTCTATTGAGGATTGAGGATTGACAATTGATTGTTGAGGACTGTGGCCCGAAGATTGAGGATTCAGGATTGAGGATTCAGGATTGAGGTTTGAGGACTGAGGATTGAGGATTGAGGATTGAAGATTGAGGATTGGGTATTGAGGATTGAACATTGAGGATTGAGGGATGAGGATTGAGGATTGAGGATTGAGGATTGAAGGTTGAATATTGATGATTGAAGGTTGAGGATTGAGGATTGAGGGTTGTGGATTGAGGACGAGGACTGAGGGTTGAGTACTGATGTTTTAAGTATGAGGATTGAAGATTCAGGATTGAGAATTGAGGATTGAGGATTGAGTATTGAAGATTGAGGATTGGGTATTGAAGATTGAGGATTCGGTATTGAGGGTTGAAGAATGAGGATTGAGGATTGAGAATTGAGGATTGAGGATTGCAGATTGAGTATTGAGGATTGAAGATTGAGGACTGAGGATTGAGGATTGAGGATTGAGGATTGAGGATTGAGGATCGAAGATTGAGTATTGTGGATTGAAGATTGAGGATTGGGGATTGATGATTGAAGATTGAGCATTCAGGATTGAGGATTCAGAATTGAGGTTTGAGGACTGAGGATTGAGGATTGAAGATTGAATATTGAGAATTGCGGATTGAGGATTAAAGATTGAGGATTGAGGATTGAGGATGAGGGCTGAGGGTTGAGGATTGAAGTTTGAGGACTTAGGGCTGAGGATGGAGGATTGAGAATTGAGGATTGAGGATTGAGGATTGAAGCTTGAGGATTGGGTATTGAGGATTGAAGAATGAGGATTGAGGATTGAGGACTGAGGATTGAGGATTGAAGATTGAGTATTGAGGATTGAAGACTGACGATTGAGGATTGAGGATTGAAGGTTGAGGATTGAGGTTTGGGGACTGGGGATTGAGGATTGAGGATTGATGATTGAGGATTGAGGATTGAGGATTGAGGATTGAGGATTGAGTATTGAGGATTGAACATTGAGGATTGGGTATCGCGGGTTGAACATTGAGGATTGAGGATTGAGGATTGAGTACTGAGGATTGAGGACTGAAGATTGTATATTGATGATTGAAGATTGAGGATTGAGGATTGAGGGTTGTGGATTGAGGACGCGGACTGATGGTTGAGTATTGATGTTTGAGGTATGAGGATCGAGGATTGAGGATTGAGAATTGGGGATTGAGGATTGAGGATTGAAGATTGAGGATTGGGTATTGAGGATTGAAGAATGAGGATTGAAGATTGAGTATTGAGGATTGAGGATTGAACATTGAGTATTGAGGATTGAAGATTGAGGATTGAGGATTGAGGATTGAAGATTGAATATTCAGGATTGGAGATTGACGATTGAGGATTGAGGACTGAGGATCGAGGATTGAGGTTTGAGGATTGAGAATTGAGGATTGAGTATTGGAGATTGAGTATTGAGGATTGAAGATTGAGGATTGAGGATTGAGGATTGAGGATTGAGGATCGAAGGTTGAGTATTGTGGATTGAAGGTTGAAGATTGGGGATTGAGGATTGAAGATTGAGGATTCAGGATTGAGGATTCAGAATTGAGGTTTGAGGACTGAGGATTGAGGATTGAAGATTGAATGTTGAGGATTGCGGATTGAGGATTAAAGATTGAGGATCGAGGATTGATGATGAGGGCTGAGGGTTGAGGATTGAAGTTTGAGGACTTAGGGCTGAGGATGGAGGATTGAGAATAGAGGATTGAGGATTGAGGATTGAAGATTGAGGATTGGGTATTGAGGATTGAAGAATGAGGATTGAGGATTGAGGACTGAGGATTGAAGATTGGGGATTGGGTATTGAGGATTGAAGAATGATGATTGAGGATTGAGGACTGAGGATTGAGGATTGAAGATTGAGTATTGAGGATTGAAGACTGACGATTGAGGATTGAGGAATGAGGATTGAGGATTGAGGATTGAGGATTGAGGATTGAGAATTGAGGCTTGAGGATTGAAGATTGAGTATTGGGGATTGAAGGTTGAGGATTGAGGATTGAGGACTGAGGATTGACGATGAGGGCTGAGGGTTGAGGATTGAGGTTTGACGGCTGAGGACTGAGGATTGAGGATTGAGAATTGAGGATTGAAGAATGAGGATCGAGGATTGAGGATTGAGGATTGAGGATTGAAGATTGCGTATTGAGGATTGAAGATTGACGATTGAGGATTGAAGATTGAAGATTGAGGATTGAATATTGAGGACCGAGTGTTGAGGGTTGAGTGATGAGAATTGATGTTTGTGGATTGAGGTTTGAAGATTGCAGATTGAGTATTGAGTATTGAAAACTGTGAATTGAGGATATTCTATTGGGGATTGAGGATTGACAACTGATTGTTGAGGACTGAGGGCTGAAGATTGAGGATGCAGGGTTGACGATTCAGAATTGAGGTTTAAGGACTGAGGATTGAGGATTGAAGATTGAGTATTGAGGATTGAAGATTAAGGATTGAGGATTGAGAATTGAGGATTGAGGATTGAGGATGAGTGCCGAGGTTTGAGGATTGAGGTTTGAGGACTGAGGACTGAGGATTGAGGGTTGAGAATTAAGGATTGAGGATTGAGGATTGAAGATTGAGGATTGGGTATTGAGGATTGAAGAATGAGTATTGAGGATTGAGGATTTAGTATTGAGGATTAAAGGTTGAGTATTGAGGATTGAAGACTGACGATTGAGGATAGAGGATTGATGATTGAGGATTGAGGATTGAGGATAGAAGATTGAGTATTGAGGATTGAAGATTGAGGATAGAGGATTGAAGATTGAGGATTGAGGATTGAAGATTGAGGATTGAGGATTGAGGATTGAGTATTCAGGATTGAGAATTGAGGATTGAGGATTGAAGATTGTGTCTTGAGGATTGAAGATTGAGGATTGAGGATTGAGGATTGAGGATTGAGGTTTCAGGATTTAGGATTGAAGATTGCGGATCGATGATTGAGGATTGAGGATTGAGGATTGAGGATTGAGGATTGAGGATTGAGGATTGAGAATTGAGGATTGAGGATTGAGGATTGAAGATTGAGTATTGGGTATTGAGGATTGAAGAATGAGGATTGAAGATTGAGGATTGAGGATTGAGAATTGAGGATTGAGGATTGAGGATTGAAGATTGAGGATTGGGTATTGAGGATTGAAGAATGAGGATCGAGGATTGAGGATTGAGGATTGAGGATTGAAGATTGCGTATTGAGGATTGAAGATTGACGATTGAGGATTGAAGATTGAAGATTGAGGATTGAATATTGAGGACCGAGTGTTGAGGGTTGAGTGATGAGAATTGATGTTTGTGGATTGAGGTTTGAAGATTGCAGATTGAGTATTGAGTATTGAAAACTGTGAATTGAGGATATTCTATTGGGGATTGAGGATTGACAACTGATTGTTGAGGACTGAGGGCTGAAGATTGAGGATGCAGGGTTGACGATTCAGAATTGAGGTTTAAGGACTGAGGATTGAGGATTGAAGATTGAGTATTGAGGATTGAAGATTAAGGATTGAGGATTGAGAATTGAGGATTGAGGATTGAGGATGAGTGCCGAGGTTTGAGGATTGAGGTTTGAGGACTGAGGACTGAGGATTGAGGGTTGAGAATTAAGGATTGAGGATTGAGGATTGAAGATTGAGGATTGGGTATTGAGGATTGAAGAATGAGTATTGAGGATTGAGGATTTAGTATTGAGGATTAAAGGTTGAGTATTGAGGATTGAAGACTGACGATTGAGGATAGAGGATTGATGATTGAGGATTGAGGATTGAGGATAGAAGATTGAGTATTGAGGATTGAAGATTGAGGATAGAGGATTGAAGATTGAGGATTGAGGATTGAAGATTGAGGATTGAGGATTGAGGATTGAGTATTCAGGATTGAGAATTGAGGATTGAGGATTGAAGATTGTGTCTTGAGGATTGAAGATTGAGGATTGAGGATTGAGGATTGAGGATTGAGGTTTCAGGATTTAGGATTGAAGATTGCGGATCGATGATTGAGGATTGAGGATTGAGGATTGAGGATTGAGGATTGAGGATTGAGGATTGAGGATTGAGGATTGAAAATTGAGGATTGAGGATTGAGGATTGAAGATTGAGGATTGGGTATTGAGGATTGAAGACTGAGGATTGGGTATTGTGGATTGAAGAATGACGATTGAGGATTGAGAATGGAGGATTGAGGATTGAGGATTGAAGATTGAGTATTGAGGATTGAAGACTGACGATTGAGGATTGAGGTTTGAAGATTGAGGATTGAGGATTAGGATTGAGGATTGAGGATTGAGGATTGAGGATTGAGGATTGAGGATTGAGGATTGAGGATTGAGGATTGAGGATTGGGTATCGCGGATAGAACATTGAGGATTGAGGATTGAGGATTGAGTATTGAGGATTGAGGACTGAAGATTGTATATTGATGATTGAAGATTGAGGATTGAGGATTGAGGGTTGTGGATTGAGGACGAGGTCTGAGTATTGAGGACTGAAGGTTGAGGATTGGGTATTGAGGATTGAAGAATGAGGATCGAGGATTGAGGATTGAGGATTGAGGATTGAAGATTGCGTATTGAGGATTGAAGATTGACGATTGAGGATTGAGGATTGAGGATTGAGAGTTGAATATTGAGGACTGAGTGTTGAGGGTTGAGTGATGAGAATTGATGTTTGTGGATAGAGGTTTGAAGATTGCAGATTGAGTATTGAGTATTGAAAACTGTGAATTGAGGATATTCCTTTGAGGATTGAGGATAGACAACTGATTGTTGAGGACTGAGGGCCGTAGATTGAGAATTCAGGGTTGAGGATTCAGAATTGAGGTTTGAGGACTGAGGATTGAGGATTGAAGATTGAGTATTGAGGATTGAAGATTGAGTATTGAGGATTGAAGACTGATGATTGAGGATTGAGGATTGAGGATTGAATATTGAGGATTGAGGATTGAGGATTGAGGATTGAGGATTGAGGACTGAGGATGATGGCTGAGGGTTGAGGATTGAGGTTTGAGGACTGACGACTGAGGATTGAGGGTTGTGGATTGAGGGCGAGAACTGAGGGTTGAGTATTGATGTTTGAGGTCCGAGGATCGAGGATTGAGGATTGAGCATTGAGGATTGAGGATTGAGGATTGAGGATTGAGGATTGAGGATTGAAGATTGAGTAATGAGGATTGAAGATTGAGGATTGAGGATCGAGGATTGAGGATTGAGTATTGAAGATTGAGGATTGGGGATTCTGGATTGATGATTGAGGATTCAGGTTTGAGGATACAGAATTGAGGTTTGAGGACTTAGGATTGAGGATTGAAGATTGAGTATTGAGGATTGAAAATTGGGGATTGGGTATTGAGGATTGAAGAATGACGATTGAGGATTTAGGATTGAGGATTGAGGATTGAGGATTGAGGATTGAGGATTGAACATTAAGGACTGAGTGTTGAGGGTTGAGTGATGAGAATTGATGTTTGTGGATAGAGGTTTGAAGATTGCAGATTGAGTATTGAGTATTGAAAACTGTGGATTGAGTATATTCTATTGAGGATTGTGGATTGACAACTGATCGCTGTGGACTCTGGCTGAAGGTTGAGGATTCAGGATTGAGGATTCAGGATTGATGTTTGAGGACTGAGGATTGAGGATTGAGGGTTGAGGATTGAGGATTGAGGATTCAAGATTGAGGACTGGGTATTGAGGATTGAGCATTGGGGATTCATGGATGAGAATAGAGGATTGAGGATTGAGGATTGAAGATTGAATATTGATGATTGAAGATTGAGGATTGAGGATTGAGTGTTGTGGATTGAGGACGAGGACTGAGGGTTGAGTATTGATGTTTGAAGTATGAGGATTGAGGATTGAGGATTGAGAATTGAGGATTGAGGATTGAGGATTGAAGATTGAGGATTGGGTATTGAGGATTGAAGAATGAGGATTGAGGATTGAGAATGGAGGTTTGAGTATTGAGGATTGAAGATTGAGTATTGAGGATTGAGGATTGAAGATTGAGTAGTGAGGATTGAAGATTGAGGATTGAGGACTGAGGATTGAGGATTGACGATGAGGGCTGAGGGTTCAGGATTGAGGTTTGAGGACTGAGGACTGAGGATTGAGGATTGAGGATTGAGAATTGAGGATTGAGGATTGAAGATTGAGGATTGGGTATTGAGGATTGAAGAATGAGGATTGAGGATTGAGGATTGAGGATTGAGGATTGAGGATTGAAGATTGAGTATTGAGGATTGAAGACTGACGATTGAGGATTGAGGTTTGAGGATTGAGGATTGAGGATTGAAGATTGAGTATTGAGGATTGAAGATTGAGGATTGAGGATTAGGATTGAGGATTGAGGACTGAGGATTGAGGATTGAGGATTGAGGATTGAAGATTGAGGATTGGGTATTGAGGATTGAAGAATGAGGATTGAGGATTGAGGATTGAGGATTGAGGATTGAGGATTGAAGATTGAGTATTGAGAATTGAAGACTGACGATTGAGGATTGAGGTTTGAGGATTGAGGATTGAGGATTGAAGATTGAGTATTGAGGATTGAAGATTGAGGATTGAGGATTAGGATTGAGGATTGAGGACTGAGGATTGAGGATTGAGGATTGAGGATTGAGGATTGAGGATTGAGGATTGAGGATTGGGTATCGCGGATAGAACATTGAGGATTGAGGATTGAGGATTGAGTATTGAGGATTGAGGACTGAAGATTGCGTATTGGGGATTGAAGATTGACGATTGAGGATTGAGGATTGAGGATTGAGAATTGAATATTGAGGACTGAGTGCTGAGGGTTGAGTGATGAGAATTGATGTTTGTGGATAGAGGTTTGAAGATTGCAGATTGAGTATTGAGTATTGAAAACTGTGAATTGAGGATATTCCTTTGAGGATTGAGGATAGACAACTGATTGTTGAGGACTGAGGGCCGTAGATTGAGAATTCAGGGTTGAGGATTCAGAATTGAGGTTTGAGGACTGAGGATTGAGGATTGAAGATTGAGTATTGAGGATTGAAGATTGAGAATTGAGGATTAGGATTGAGGATTGAGGATTGAGGTCTGAGGATCGAGGATTGAGGATTGAGAATTGAGGATTGAGGATTGAGGATTGAAGATTGAGGATTGGGTATTGAGGATTGAAGAATGAGGATTGAGGATTGAGGATTGAGGATTGAGTATTGAAGACTGAGTATTGAGGATTGAAGATTGACGATTGAGGATTGTGGATTGAGGATTGAGTATTGAGGATTGAGGATTGAAGATTGAGTATTGAGGATTGAAGATTGAGGATTGAGGTTTGGGGACTGAGGATTGAGGATTGAGAATTGAGGATCGGGGATTGAGGATTGAGGATTGAGTATTGAGTATTGACCATTGAGGATTGGGTATCGCGGATTGAACATTGAGGATTGAGGATTGAGGATTAAGTTTTGAGGATTGAGGACTGAAGAGTGTATATTGAAGATTGAAGATTGAGGATTGAGGATTGAGGGTTGTGGATTGAGGGCGAGGACTGAGGGTTGAGTATTGATGCTTGAGGTCCGAGGATCGAGGATTGAAGATTGAGAATTGAGGATTGAGGATTGATGACTGATGATTGAGGATTGGGTATTGAGGATTGAAGAATGAGGATTGAGGATTGAGGATTGAGGATTGAGGAATGAAGATTGAGGATTGAGGACTGAGGACTGAGGATTGAGGATTGAGAATTGACGATTGAGGGTTGAGGATTGAGGATCGAGAATTGAGGATTGAGGATTGAGAATTGACGATTGAGGGTTAAGGATTGAGGATCGAGAATTGAGGATTGAGGATTGAGGATTGAAGATTGAGGATTGGTTATTGACGATTGAAGATTGAGGATTGAGCATTGAGGATTGAGGATTGAAGAATGAGGACTGAGGATTGAGGATTGCGTATTGAGGATTGAAGATTGAGTATTGAGGATTGAAGATTGAGGATTGAGGTTTGGGGACTGAGGATTGAGGATTGAGCATTGAGGATTGGGTATCGCGGATTGAACATTGAGGATTGAGGATTGAGGATTGAGTATTGAGGATTGAACATTGAGGATTGAGGATTGAGGATTGAGGATTGAGTATTGAGGATTGAGGACTGAAGATTGTATATTAATGATTGAAGATTGAGGATTGAGGATTGAGGGTTGTGGATTGAGGGCGAGGACTGAGGGTTGAGTATTGATGTTTGAGGTCCGAGGATCGAGGATTGAGGATTGAGAATTGAGGATTGAGGATTGATGACTGATGATTGAGGATTGGGTATTGAGGATTGAAGAATGACGATTGACCATTGAGGATTGAGGATTGAGGAATGAAGATTGAGGATTGAGGACTGAGCACTGAGGATTGAGGATTGAGAATTGACGATTGAGGGTTGAGGATTGAGGATCGAGAATTGAGGATTGAGGATTGAGGATTGTAGATTGAGGATTGGTTATTGAGGATTGAAGATTGAGGATTGAGGATTGAGGATTGAGGATTGAGGATTGAAGATTGAGTATTGAGGATTGAAGACTGATGATTGAGGATTGAGGATTGAGGATTGAATATTGAGGATTGAGGATTGAGGATTGAGGATTGAGGATTGAGGACTGAGGATGATGGCTGAGGGTTGAGGATTGAGGTTTGAGGACTGAGGACTGAGGATTGAGGGTTGTGGATTGAGGGCTAGGACTGAGGGTTGAGTATTGATGTTTGAGGTCCGAGGATCGAGGATTGAGGATTGAGCATTGAGGATTGAGGATTGAGGATTGAGGATTGAGGATTGAGGATTGAAGATTGAGTAATGAGGATTGAAGATTGAGGATTGAGGATTGAGGATCGAGGATTGAGGATTGAAGATTGAGGATTGGGGATTCTGGATTGAAGATTGAGTATTCAGGTTTGAGGATACAGAATTGAGGTTTGAGGACTTAGGATTGAGGATTGAAGATTGAGTATTGAGGATTGAAAATTGAGGATTGGGTATTGAGGATTGAAGAATGACGATTGAGGATTGAGGATTGAGTATTGAGGATTGAGGATTGAGGATTGAGGATTGAACATTGAGGACTGAGTGTTGAGGGTTGAGTGATGAGAATTGATGTTTGTGGATAGAGGTTTGAAGATTGCAGGTTGAGTATTGAGTATTGAAAACTGTGGATTGAGGATATTCTATTGAGGATTGTGGATTGACAACTGATCGCTGAGGACTCTGGCTGAAGGTTGAGGATTCAGGATTGAGGATTCAGGATTGATGTTTGAGGACTGAGGATTGAGGATTGAGGGTTGAGGATTGAGGATTGAGGATTCAAGATTGAGGATTGGGTATTGAGGATAGAGCATTGGGGATTGCGGGATGAGGATAGAGGATTGAGGATTGAGGATTGAAGATTGAATATTGATGATTGAAGATTGAGCATTGAGGATTGAGGGTTGTGGATTGAGGACGAGGACTGAGGGTTGAGTATTGATGTTTGAAGTATGAGGATTGAGGATTGTGGATTGAGAATTGAGGATTGAGGATTGAGGATTGAAGATTGAGGATTGGGTATTGAGGATTGAAGAATGAGGATTGAGGATTGAGAACGGAGGTTTGAGTATTGAGGATTGAAGATTGAGTATTCAGGATTGAAGATTGAGGATTGAGGATTGAGGATTGAGGATTGAGGATGAGGGCTGAGGGTCGAGGATTGAGGTTTGAGGACTGAGGACTGAGGATTGAGGATTGAGAATTGAGAACTGAGGATTGAGGATTGAAGATTGAGGATAGGGTATTGAGGATTGAAGAATGAGGATTGAGGATTGAGGATTGAGGATTGAGGATTGAAGATTGAGAATTGAGGATTGAAGACTGGCGATTGAGGATTGAGGATTGAGGATTGAGTATTGAGGATTGAGGATTGAAGATTGAGTATTGAGGATTGAAGATTAAGGATTGAGGATTGAGGATTGAGGATTGAGGATGAGGGCTGAGGTTTGAGGATTGAGGTTTGAGGACTGAGGACTGAGGATTGAGGGTTGTGAATTGAGGACTGAGGATTGAGGAATGAGGAATGAGGATTGAGGATTGAGGATTGAGGATTGAAGATTGAGTATTGAGGATTGAAGCCCGACGATTGAGGATTAGGGCTTGAGGATTGAGGATTGAGGATTGAGGATTGAGGATTGAGGATTGAGGATTGAGGATTGTGGATTGAGGATTGAATATTGAGGATGAAGGATTGAGGTTTGAGTACTGAGGATTGAAGATTGAGGATTGAGGATTGAGGGTTGAGTATTCAGGATTGAGAATTGAGGATTGAGGATTGAAGATTGTGTCTTGAGGATTGAAGATTGAGGATTGAGGATTGAGGATTGAGGATTGAGGTTTGAGGATTTAGGATTGAAGATTGCGGATCGATGATTGAGGATTGAGGATTGAGGATTGAGGATTGAGGATTGAGGATTGAGGATTGAGGATTGAGGATTGAAAATTGAGGATTGAGGATTGAGGATTGAAGATTGAGGATTGTGTATTGAGGATTGAAGACTGAGGATTGGGTATTGTGGATTGAAGAATGACGATTGAGGATTGAGAATGGAGGATTGAGGATTGAGGATTGAAGATTGAGTATTGAGGATTGAAGACTGACGATTGAGGATTGAGGTTTGAGGATTGAGGATTGAGGATTGAAGATTGAGTATTGAGGATTGAAGATTGAGGATTGAGGATTAGGATTGAGGATTTAGGATTGAGGATTGAGGATTGAGGATTGAGGATTGAGGATTGAGGGTTGAGGATTGAGGATTGGGTATCGCGGATAGAACATTGAGGATTGAGGATTGAGGATTGAGTATTGAGGATTGAGGACTGAAGATTGTATATTGATGGTTGAAGATTGAGGATTGAGGATTGAGGGTTGTGGATTGAGGACGAGGTCTGAGGATTGAGGACTGAAGATTGAGGATTGGGTATTGAGGATTGAAGAATGAGGATCGAGGATTGAGGATTGAGGATTGAAGATTGAGGATTGGGTATTGAGCATTGAAGAATGAGGATTGAAGATTGAGGATTGAGGATTGAGGATTGAACATTGAGTATTGAGGATTAATGATTGAGGATTGAGGATTGAGGATTGAGGATTGAAGATTGAGGATTGGGGACTGAGTGTTGACGGTTGAGTGATGAGAATTGATGTTTGTGGATAGAGATTTGAAGATTGCAGATTGTGGATTGCGTATTGAAAACTCTGAACTGAGGATATTCTATTGAGGATTGAGGATTGACAATTGATTGTTGAGGACTGTGGCCCGAAGATTGAGGATTCAGGATTGAGGATTCAGGATTGAGGTTTGAGGACTGAGGATTGAGGATTGAGGATTGAAGATTGAGGATTGGGTATTGAGGATTGAACATTGAGGATTGAGGGATGAGGATTGAGGATTGAGGATTGAGGGTTGAAGGTTGAATATTGATGATTGAAGGTTGAGGATTGAGGATTGAGGGTTGTGGATTGAGGACGAGGACTGAGGGTTGAGTACTAATGTTTTAAGTATGAGGATTGAAGATTCAGGATTGAGAATTGAGGATTGAGGATTGAGTATTGAAGATTGAGGATTGGGTATTGAAGATTGAGGATTCGGTATTGAGGGTTGAAGAATGAGGATTGAGGATTGAGAATTGAGGATTGAGGATTGCAGATTGAGTATTGAGGATTGAAGATTGAGGACTGAGGATTGAGGATTGAGGATTGAGGATTGAGGATTGAGGATCGAAGATTGAGTATTGTGGATTGAAGGTTGAGGATTGGGGATTGATGATTGAAGATTGAGCATTCAGGATTGAGGATTCAGAATTGAGGTTTGAGGACTGAGGATTGAGGATTGAAGATTGAATATTGAGAATTGCGGATTGAGGATTAAAGATTGAGGATTGAGGATTGAGGATGAGGGCTGAGGGTTGAGGATTGAAGTTTGAGGACTTAGGGCTGAGGATGGAGGATTGAGAATTGAGGATTGAGGATTGAGGATTGAAGCTTGAGGATTGGGTATTGAGGATTGAAGAATGAGGATTGAGGATTGAGGACTGAGGATTGAGGATTGAAGATTGAGTATTGAGGATTGAAGACTGACGATTGAGGATTGAGGATTGAAGGTTGAGGATTGAGGTTTGGGGACTGGGGATTGAGGATTGAGGATTGATGATTGAGGATTGAGGATTGAGGATTGAGGATTGAGGATTGAGTATTGAGGATTGAACATTGAGGATTGGGTATCGCGGGTTGAACATTGAGGATTGAGGATTGAGGATTGAGTACTGAGGATTGAGGACTGAAGATTGTATATTGATGATTGAAGATTGAGGATTGAGGATTGAGGGTTGTGGATTGAGGACGCGGACTGATGGTTGAGTATTGATGTTTGAGGTATGAGGATCGAGGATTGAGGATTGAGAATTGGGGATTGAGGATTGAGGATTGAAGATTGAGGATTGGGTATTGAGGATTGAAGAATGAGGATTGAAGATTGAGTATTGAGGATTGAGGATTGAACATTGAGTATTGAGGATTGAAGATTGAGGATTGAGGATTGAGGATTGAAGATTGAATATTCAGGATTGGAGATTGACGATTGAGGATTGAGGACTGAGGATCGAGGATTGAGGATTGAGGATTGAGAATTGAGGATTGAGTATTGGAGATTGAGTATTGAGGATTGAAGATTGAGGATTGAGGATTGAGGATTGAGGATTGAGGATCGAAGGTTGAGTATTGTGGATTGAAGGTTGAAGATTGGGGATTGAGGATTGAAGATTGAGGATTCAGGATTGAGGATTCAGAATTGAGGTTTGAGGACTGAGGATTGAGGATTGAAGATTGAATGTTGAGGATTGCGGATTGAGGATTAAAGATTGAGGATCGAGGATTGATGATGAGGGCTGAGGGTTGAGGATTGAAGTTTGAGGACTTAGGGCTGAGGATGGAGGATTGAGAATAGAGGATTGAGGATTGAGGATTGGGTATTGAGGATTGAAGAATGAGGATTGAGGATTGAGGACTGAGGATTGAAGATTGGGGATTGGGTATTGAGGATTGAAGAATGATGATTGAGGATTGAGGACTGAGGATTGAGGATTGAAGATTGAGTATTGAGGATTGAAGACTGACGATTGAGGATTGAGGAATGAGGATTGAGGATTGAGGATTGAGGATTGAGGATTGAGAATTGAGGATTGAGGATTGAAGATTGAGTATTGGGGATTGAAGGTTGAGGATTGAGGATTGAGGACTGAGGATTGACGATGAGGGCTGAGGGTTGAGGATTGAGGTTTGACGGCTGAGGACTGAGGATTGAGGATTGAGAATTGAGGATTGAAGAATGAGGATAGAAGATTGAGGATTGAGGATTGAGAATTGAGGATTGAGGATTGAGGATTGGGGATTGAAGATTGAATATTCAGGATTGGAGATTGACGATTGAGGATTGAGGACTGAGGATCGAGGATTGAGGATTGAGGATTGAGTATTGAGGATTGAAGATTGAGGATTGAGGATTGAGGTTTGAGGATTGACGATGAGGGCTGAGGGTTCAGGATTGAGGTTTGAGGACTGAGGACTGAGGATTGAGGATTGAGAATTGAGGATTGAGGATTGAGGATTGAAGATTGAGTATTGGGTATTGAGGATTGAAGAATGAGGATTGAAGATTGAGGATTGAGGATTGAGAATTGAGGATTGAGGATTGAGGATTGAAGATTGAGGATTGGGTATTGAGGATTGAAGAATGAGGATCGAGGATTGAGGATTGAGGATTGAGGATTGAAGATTGCGTATTGAGGATTGAAGATTGACGATTGAGGATTGAAGATTGAAGATTGAGGATTGAATATTGAGGACCGAGTGTTGAGGGTTGAGTGATGAGAATTGATGTTTGTGGATTGAGGTTTGAAGATTGCAGATTGAGTATTGAGTATTGAAAACTGTGAATTGAGGATATTCTATTGGGGATTGAGGATTGACAACTGATTGTTGAGGACTGAGGGCTGAAGATTGAGGATGCAGGGTTGACGATTCAGAATTGAGGTTTAAGGACTGAGGATTGAGGATTGAAGATTGAGTATTGAGGATTGAAGATTAAGGATTGAGGATTGAGAATTGAGGATTGAGGATTGAGGATGAGTGCCGAGGTTTGAGGATTGAGGTTTGAGGACTGAGGACTGAGGATTGAGGGTTGAGAATTAAGGATTGAGGATTGAGGATTGAAGATTGAGGATTGGGTATTGAGGATTGAAGAATGAGTATTGAGGATTGAGGATTTAGTATTGAGGATTAAAGGTTGAGTATTGAGGATTGAAGACTGACGATTGAGGATAGAGGATTGATGATTGAGGATTGAGGATTGAGGATAGAAGATTGAGTATTGAGGATTGAAGATTGAGGATAGAGGATTGAAGATTGAGGATTGAGGATTGAAGATTGAGGATTGAGGATTGAGGATTGAGTATTCAGGATTGAGAATTGAGGATTGAGGATTGAAGATTGTGTCTTGAGGATTGAAGATTGAGGATTGAGGATTGAGGATTGAGGATTGAGGTTTCAGGATTTAGGATTGAAGATTGCGGATCGATGATTGAGGATTGAGGATTGAGGATTGAGGATTGAGGATTGAGGATTGAGGATTGAGGATTGAGGATTGAGGATTGAAAATTGAGGATTGAGGATTGAGGATTGAAGATTGAGGATTGGGTATAGAGGATTGAAGACTGAGGATTGGGTATTGTGGATTGAAGAATGACGATTGAGGATTGAGAATGGAGGATTGAGGATTGAGGATTGAAGATTGAGTATTGAGGATTGAAGACTGACGATTGAGGATTGAGGTTTGAAGATTGAGGATTGAGGATTAGGATTGAGGATTGAGGATTGAGGATTGAGGATTGAGGATTGAGGATTGAGGATTGAGGATTGAGGATTGAGGATTGGGTATCGCGGATAGAACATTGAGGATTGAGGATTGAGGATTGAGTATTGAGGATTGAGGACTGAAGATTGTATATTGATGATTGAAGATTGAGGATTGAGGATTGAGGGTTGTGGATTGAGGACGAGGTCTGAGTATTGAGGACTGAAGGTTGAGGATTGGGTATTGAGGATTGAAGAATGAGGATCGAGGATTGAGGATTGAGGATTGAGGATTGAAGATTGCGTATTGAGGATTGAAGATTGACGATTGAGGATTGAGGATTGAGGATTGAGAGTTGAATATTGAGGACTGAGTGTTGAGGGTTGAGTGATGAGAATTGATGTTTGTGGATAGAGGTTTGAAGATTGCAGATTGAGTATTGAGTATTGAAAACTGTGAATTGAGGATATTCCTTTGAGGATTGAGGATAGACAACTGATTGTTGAGGACTGAGGGCCGTAGATTGAGAATTCAGGGTTGAGGATTCAGAATTGAGGTTTGAGGACTGAGGATTGAGGACTGAAGATTGAGTATTGAGGATTGAAGATTGAGTATTGAGGATTGAAGACTGATGATTGAGGATTGAGGATTGAGGATTGAATATTGAGGATTGAGGATTGAGGATTGAGGATTGAGGATTGAGGACTGAGGATGATGGCTGAGGGTTGAGGATTGAGGTTTGAGGACTGACGACTGAGGATTGAGGGTTGTGGATTGAGGGCGAGAACTGAGGGTTGAGTATTGATGTTTGAGGTCCGAGGATCGAGGATTGAGGATTGAGCATTGAGGATTGAGGATTGAGGATTGAGGATTGAGGATTGAGGATTGAAGATTGAGTAATGAGGATTGAAGATTGAGGATTGAGGATCGAGGATTGAGGATTGAGGATTGAAGATTGAGGATTGGGGATTCTGGATTGATGATTGAGGATTCAGGTTTGAGGATACAGAATTGAGGTTTGAGGACTTAGGATTGAGGATTGAAGATTGAGTATTGAGGATTGAAAATTGAGGATTGGGTATTGAGGATTGAAGAATGACGATTGAGGATTGAGGATTGAGGATTGAGGATTGAGGATTGAGGATTGAGGATTGAACATTGAGGACTGAGTGTTGAGGGTTGAGTGATGAGAATTGATGTTTGTGGATAGAGGTTTGAAGATTGCAGATTGAGTATTGAGTATTGAAAACTGTGGATTGAGTATATTCTATTGAGGATTGTGGATTGACAACTGATCGCTGTGGACTCTGGCTGAAGGTTGAGGATTCAGGATTGAGGATTCAGGATTGATGTTTGAGGACTGAGGATTGAGGATTGAGGGTTGAGGATTGAGGATTGAGGATTCAAGATTGAGGACTGGGTATTGAGGATTGAGCATTGGGGATTCATGGATGAGAATAGAGGATTGAGGATTGAGGATTGAAGATTGAATATTGATGATTGAAGATTGAGGATTGAGGATTGAGTGTTGTGGATTGAGGACGAGGACTGAGGGTTGAGTATTGATGTTTGAAGTATGAGGATTGAGGATTGAGGATTGAGAATTGAGGATTGAGGATTGAGGATTGAAGATTGAGGATTGGGTATTGAGGATTGAAGAATGAGGATTGAGGATTGAGAATGGAGGTTTGAGTATTGAGGATTGAAGATTGAGTATTGAGGATTGAGGATTGAAGATTGAGTAGTGAGGATTGAAGATTGAGGATTGAGGACTGAGGATTGAGGATTGACGATGAGGGCTGAGGGTTCAGGATTGAGGTTTGAGGACTGAGGACTGAGGATTGAGGATTGAGGATTGAGAATTGAGGATTGAGGATTGAAGATTGAGGATTGGGTATTGAGGATTGAAGAAAGAGGATTGAGGATTGAGGATTGAGGATTGAGGATTGAGGATTGAAGATTGAGTATTGAGGATTGAAGACTGACGATTGAGGATTGAGGTTTGAGGATTGAGGATTGAGGATTGAAGATTGAGTATTGAGGATTGAAGATTGAGGATTGAGGATTAGGATTGATGATTGAGGACTGAGGATTGAGGATTGAGGATTGAGGATTGAGGATTGAGGATTGAGGATTGAGGATTGGGTATCGCGGATAGAACATTGAGGATTGAGGATTGAGGATTGAGTATTGAGGATTGAGGACTGAAGATTGCGTATTGGGGATTGAAGATTGACGATTGAGGATTGAGGATTGAGGATTGAGAATTGAATATTGAGGACTGAGTGCTGAGGGTTGAGTGATGAGAATTGATGTTTGTGGATAGAGGTTTGAAGATTGCAGATTGAGTATTGAGTATTGAAAACTGTGAATTGAGGATATTCCTTTGAGGATTGAGGATAGACAACTGATTGTTGAGGACTGAGGGCCGTAGATTGAGAATTCAGGGTTGAGGATTCAGAATTGAGGTTTGAGGACTGAGGATTGAGGATTGAAGATTGAGTATTGAGGATTGAAGATTGAGAATTGAGGATTAGGATTGAGGATTGAGGATTGAGGTCTGAGGATCGAGGATTGAGGATTGAGAATTGAGGATTGAGGATTGAGGATTGAAGATTGAGGATTGGGTATTGAGGATTGAAGAATGAGGATTGAGGATTGAGGATTGAGGATTGAGTATTGAAGACTGAGTATTGAGGATTGAAGATTGACGATTGAGGATTGTGGATTGAGGATTGAGTATTGAGGATTGAGGATTGAAGATTGAGTATTGAGGATTGAAGATTGAGGATTGAGGTTTGGGGACTGAGGATTGAGGATTGAGAATTGAGGATCGGGGATTGAGGATTGAGGATTGAGTATTGAGTATTGACCATTGAGGATTGGGTATCGCGGATTGAACATTGAGGATTGAGGATTGAGGATTAAGTTTTGAGGATTGAGGACTGAAGAGTGTATATTGAAGATTGAAGATTGAGGATTGAGGATTGAGGGTTGTGGATTGAGGGCGAGGACTGAGGGTTGAGTATTGATGCTTGAGGTCCGAGGATCGAGGATTGAAGATTGAGAATTGAGGATTGAGGATTGATGACTGATGATTGAGGATTGGGTATTGAGGATTGAAGAATGAGGATTGAAGATTGAGGATTGAGGATTGAGGAATGAAGATTGAGGATTGAGGACTGAGGACTGAGGATTGAGGATTGAGAATTGACGATTGAGGGTTGAGGATTGAGGATCGAGAATTGAGGATTGAGGATTGAGAATTGACGATTGAGGGTTAAGGATTGAGGATCGAGAATTGAGGATTGAGGATTGAGGATTGAAGATTGAGGATTGGTTATTGACGATTGAAGATTGAGGATTGAGCATTGAGGATTGAGGATTGAAGAATGAGGACTGAGGATTGAGGATTGCGTATTGAGGATTGAAGATTGAGTATTGAGGATTGAAGATTGAGGATTGAGGTTTGGGGACTGAGGATTGAGGATTGAACATTGAGGATTGGGTATCGCGGATTGAACATTGAGGATTGAGGATTGAGGATTGAGTATTGAGGATTGAACATTGAGGATTGAGGATTGAGGATTGAGGATTGAGTATTGAGGATTGAGGACTGAAGATTGTATATTAATGATTGAAGATTGAGGATTGAGGATTGAGGGTTGTGGATTGAGGGCGAGGACTGAGGGTTGAGTATTGATGTTTGAGGTCCGAGGATCGAGGATTGAGGATTGAGAATTGAGGATTGAGGATTGATGACTGATGATTGAGGATTGGGTATTGAGGATTGAAGAATGACGATTGACCATTGAGGATTGAGGATTGAGGAATGAAGATTGAGGATTGAGGACTGAGCACTGAGGATTGAGGATTGAGAATTGACGATTGAGGGTTGAGGATTGAGGATCGAGAATTGAGGATTGAGGATTGAGGATTGTAGATTGAGGATTGGTTATTGAGGATTGAAGATTGAGGATTGAGGATTGAGGATTGAGGATTGAGGATTGAAGATTGAGTATTGAGGATTGAAGACTGATGATTGAGGATTGAGGATTGAGGATTGAATATTGAGGATTGAGGATTGAGGATTGAGGATTGAGGATTGAGGACTGAGGATGATGGCTGAGGGTTGAGGATTGAGGTTTGAGGACTGAGCACTGAGGATTGAGGGTTGTGGATTGAGGGCTAGGACTGAGGGTTGAGTATTGATGTTTGAGGTCCGAGGATCGAGGATTGAGGATTGAGCATTGAGGATTGAGGATTGAGGATTGAGGATTGAGGATTGAGGATTGAAGATTGAGTAATGAGGATTGAAGATTGAGGATTGAGGATTGAGGATCGAGGATTGAGGATTGAAGATTGAGGATTGGGGATTCTGGATTGAAGATTGAGTATTCAGGTTTGAGGATACAGAATTGTGGTTTGAGGAATTAGGATTGAGGATTGAAGATTGAGTATTGAGGATTGAAAATTGAGGATTGGGTATTGAGGATTGAAGAATGACGATTGAGGATTGAGGATTGAGTATTGAGGATTGAGGATTGAGGATTGAGGATTGAACATTGAGGACTGAGTGTTGAGGGTTGAGTGATGAGAATTGATGTTTGTGGATAGAGGTTTGAAGATTGCAGGTTGAGTATTGAGTATTGAAAACTGTGGATTGAGGATATTCTATTGAGGATTGTGGATTGACAACTGATCGCTGAGGACTCTGGCTGAAGGTTGAGGATTCAGGATTGAGGATTCAGGATTGATGTTTGAGGACTGAGGATTGAGGATTGAGGGTTGAGGATTGAGGATTGAGGATTCAAGATTGAGGATTGGGTATTGAGGATAGAGCATTGGGGATTGAGGGATGAGGATAGAGGATTGAGGATTGAGGATTGAAGATTGAATATTGATGATTGAAGATTGAGCATTGAGGATTGAGGGTTGCGGATTGAGCACGAGGACTGAGGGTTGAGTATTGATGTTTGAAGTATGAGGATTGAGGATTGTGGATTGAGAATTGAGGATTGAGGATTGAGGATTGAAGATTGAGGATTGGGTATTGAGGATTGAAGAATGAGGATTGAGGATTGAGAACGGAGGTTTGAGTATTGAGGATTGAAGATTGAGTATTCAGGATTGAAGATTGAGGATTGAGGATTGAGGATTGAGGATTGAGGATGAGGGCTGAGGGTCGAGGATTGAGGTTTGAGGACTGAGGACTGAGGATTGAGGATTGAGAATTGAGAACTGAGGATTGAGGATTGAAGATTGAGGATAGGGTATTGAGGATTGAAGAATGAGGATTGAGGATTGAGGATTGAGGATTGAGGATTGAAGATTGAGAATTGAGGATTGAAGACTGGCGATTGAGGATTGAGGATTGAGGATTGAGTATTGAGGATTGAGGATTGAAGATTGAGTATTGAGGATTGAAGATTAAGGATTGAGGATTGAGGATTGAGGATTGAGGATGAGGGCTGAGGTTTGAGGATTGAGGTTTGAGGACTGAGGACTGAGGATTGAGGGTTGTGAATTGAGGACTGAGGATTGAGGAATGAGGAATGAGGATTGAGGATTGAGGATTGAGGATTGAAGATTGAGTATTGAGGATTGAAGCCCGACGATTGAGGATTAGGGATTGAGGATTGAGGATTGAGGATTGAGGATTGAGGATTGAGGATTGAGGATTGAGGATTGAGGATTGTGGATTGAGGATTGAATATTGAGGATGAAGGATTGAGGTTTGAGTACTGAGGATTGAAGATTGAGGATTGAGGATTGAGGGTTGAGTATTCAGGATTGAGAATTGAGGATTGAGGATTGAAGATTGTGTCTTGAGGATTGAAGATTGAGGATTGAGGATTGAGGATTGAGGATTGAGGATGAGGGCTGAGGTTTGAGGATTGAGGTTTGAGGACTGAGGACTGAGGATTGAGGGTTGTGAATTGAGGACTGAGGATTGAGGAATGAGGAATGAGGATTGAGGATTGAGGATTGAGGATTGAAGATTGAGTAATGAGGATTGAAGATTGAGGATTGAGGATTGAGGATCGAGGATTGAGGATTGAAGATTGAGGATTGGGGATTCTGGATTGAAGATTGAGTATTCAGGTTTGAGGATACAGAATTGAGGTTTGAGGAATTAGGATTGAGGATTGAAGATTGAGTATTGAGGATTGAAAATTGAGGATTGGGTATTGAGGATTGAAGAATGACGATTGAGGATTGAGGATTGAGTATTGAGGATTGAGGATTGAGGATTGAGGATTGAACATTGAGGACTGAGTGTTGAGGGTTGAGTGATGAGAATTGATGTTTGTGGATAGAGGTTTGAAGATTGCAGGTTGAGTATTGAGTATTGAAAACTGTGGATTGAGGATATTCTATTGAGGATTGTGGATTGACAACTGATCGCTGAGGACTCTGGCTGAAGGTTGAGGATTCAGGATTGAGGATTCAGGATTGATGTTTGAGGACTGAGGATTGAGGATTGAGGGTTGAGGATTGAGGATTGAGGATTCAAGATTGAGGATTGGGTATTGAGGATAGAGCATTGGGGATTGAGGGATGAGGATAGAGGATTGAGGATTGAGGATTGAAGATTGAATATTGATGATTGAAGATTGAGCATTGAGGATTGAGGGTTGCGGATTGAGCACGAGGACTGAGGGTTGAGTATTGATGTTTGAAGTATGAGGATTGAGGATTGTGGATTGAGAATTGAGGATTGAGGATTGAGGATTGAAGATTGAGGATTGGGTATTGAGGATTGAAGAATGAGGATTGAGGATTGAGAACGGAGGTTTGAGTATTGAGGATTGAAGATTGAGTATTCAGGATTGAAGATTGAGGATTGAGGATTGAGGATTGAGGATTGAGGATGAGGGCTGAGGGTCGAGGATTGAGGTTTGAGGACTGAGGACTGAGGATTGAGGATTGAGAATTGAGAACTGAGGATTGAGGATTGAAGATTGAGGATAGGGTATTGAGGATTGAAGAATGAGGATTGAGGATTGAGGATTGAGGATTGAGGATTGAAGATTGAGAATTGAGGATTGAAGACTGGCGATTGAGGATTGAGGATTGAGGATTGAGTATTGAGGATTGAGGATTGAAGATTGAGTATTGAGGATTGAAGATTAAGGATTGAGGATTGAGGATTGAGGATTGAGGATGAGGGCTGAGGTTTGAGGATTGAGGTTTGAGGACTGAGGACTGAGGATTGAGGGTTGTGAATTGAGGACTGAGGATTGAGGAATGAGGAATGAGGATTGAGGATTGAGGATTGAGGATTGAAGATTGAGTATTGAGGATTGAAGCCCGACGATTGAGGATTAGGGATTGAGGATTGAGGATTGAGGATTGAGGATTGAGGATTGAGGATTGAGGATTGAGGATTGAGGATTGTGGATTGAGGATTGAATATTGAGGATGAAGGATTGAGGTTTGAGTACTGAGGATTGAAGATTGAGGATTGAGGATTGAGGGTTGAGTATTCAGGATTGAGAATTGAGGATTGAGGATTGAAGATTGTGTCTTGAGGATTGAAGATTGAGGATTGAGGATTGAGGATTGAGGATTGAGGTTTGAGGATTTAGGATTGAAGATTGCGGATCGATGATTGAGGATTGAGGATTGAGGATTGAGGATTGAGGATTGAGGATTGAGGATTGAGGATTGAGGATTGAAAATTGAGGATTGAGGATTGAGGATTGAAGATTGAGGATTGTGTATTGAGGATTGAAGACTGAGGATTGGGTATTGTGGATTGAAGAATGACGATTGAGGATTGAGAATGGAGGATTGAGGATTGAGGATTGAAGATTGAGTATTGAGGATTGAAGACTGACGATTGAGGATTGAGGTTTGAGGATTGAGGATTGAGGATTGAAGATTGAGTATTGAGGATTGAAGATTGAGGATTGAGGATTAGGATTGAGGATTTAGGATTGAGGATTGAGGATTGAGGATTGAGGATTGAGGATTGGGTATCGCGGATAGAACATTGAGGATTGAGGATTGAGGATTGAGTATTGAGGATTGAGGACTGAAGATTGTATATTGATGGTTGAAGATTGAGGATTGAGGATTGAGGGTTGTGGATTGAGGACGAGGTCTGAGGATTGAGGACTGAAGATTGAGGATTGGGTATTGAGGATTGAAGAATGAGGATCGAGGATTGAGGATTGAGGATTGAGGGTTGAAGATTGCGTATTGAGGATTGAAGATTGACGATTGAGGATTGAGGATTGAGGATTGAGTGTTGAATATTGAGGACTGAGTGTTGAGGGTTGAGTGATGAGAATTGATGTTTGTGGATAGAGGTTTGAAGATTGCAGATTGAGTATTGAGTATTGAAAACTGTGAATTGAGGATATTCCTTTGAGGATTGAGGATAGACAACTGATTGTTGAGGACTGAGGGCCGTAGATTGAGAATTCAGGGTTGAGGATTCAGAATTGAGGTTTGAGGACTGAGGATTGAGGATTGAAGATTGAGTATTGAGGATTGAAGATTGAGTATTGAGGATTGAAGACTGATGATTGAGGATTGAGGATTGAGGATTGAATATTGAGGATTGAGGATTGAGGATTGAGGATTGAGGATTGAGGACTGAGGATGATGGCTGAGGGTTGAGGATTGAGGTTTGAGGACTGACGACTGAGGATTGAGGGTTGTGGATTGAGGGCGAGAACTGAGGGTTGAGTATTGATGTTTGAGGTCCGAGGATCGAGGATTGAGGATTGAGCATTGAGGATTGAGGATTGAGGATTGAGGATTGAGGATTGAGGATTGAAGATTGAGTAATGAGGATTGAAGATTGAGGATTGAGGATCGAGGATTGAGGATTGAGGATTGAAGATTGAGGATTGGGGATTCTGGATTGATGATTGAGGATTCAGGTTTGAGGATACAGAATTGAGGTTTGAGGACTTAGGATTGAGGATTGAAGATTGAGTATTGAGGATTGAAAATTGAGGATTGGGTATTGAGGATTGAAGAATGACGATTGAGGATTGAGGATTGAGGATTGAGGATTGAGGATTGAGGATTGAGGATTGAGGATTGAACATTGAGGACTGAGTGTTGAGGGTTGAGTGATGAGAATTGATGTTTGTGGATAGAGGTTTGAAGATTGCGGATTGAGTATTGAGTATTGAAAACTGTGGATTGAGGATATTCTATTGAGGATTGTGGATTGACAACTGATCGCTGAGGACTCTGGCTGAAGGTTGAGGATTCAGGATTGAGGATTCAGGATTGATGTTTGAGGACTGAGGATTGAGGATTGAGGGTTGAGGATTGAGGATTGAGGATTCAAGATTGAGGACTGGGTATTGAGGATTGAGCATTGGGGATTCATGGATGAGGATAGAGGATTGAGGATTGAGGATTGAAGATTGAATATTGATGATTAAAGACTGAGGATTGAGGATTGAGTGTTGTGGATTGAGGTCGAGGACTGAGGGTTGAGTATTGATGTTTGAAGTATGAGGATTGAGGATTGAGGATTGAGAATTGAGGATTGAGGATTGAGGATTGAAGATTGAGGATTGGGTATTGAGGATTGAAGAATGAGGATTGAGGATTGAGAATGGAGGTTTGAGTATTGAGGATTGAAGATTGAGGATTGACGATTGGGGATTGAACATTGAGTATTGAGGATTGAAGATTGAGGATTGAGGACTGAGGATTGAGGATTGACGATGAGGGCTGAGGGTTCAGGATTGAGGTTTGAGGACTGAGGAATGAGGATTGAGGATTGAGGATTGAGAATTGAGGATTGAGGATTGAAGATTGAGGATTGGGTATTGAGGATTGAAGAATGAGGATTGAGGATTGAGGATTGAGGATTGTGGATTGAAGATTGAGAATTGAGGATTGAAGACTGGCGACTGAGGATTGAGGATTGAGGATTGAGCATTGAGGATTGAGGATTGAAGATTGAGTATTGAGGATTGAAGATTGAGGATTGAGGTTTGGGGACTGAGGATTGAGCATTGAGGATTGAGGATTGAGGATTGAAGATTGAGGATTGGGGATTGAGGATTGAAGATTGCGGATTCAGGATTGAGGATTCAGAATTGAGGTTTGAGGACTGAGGATTGAGGATTGAAGATTGAGTATTGAGTATTGAGGATTGAGGATTGAAGATTGAGGATTGAGCATTGAGGATTGAAGATTGAGGATTGGGTATTGAGGATTGAGGATTGAGGATTGAGGATTGAGGATTGAAGATTGAGTATAGAGGATTGAAGATTGAGGATTGAGCATTGAGGATTGAGGATTGAGGATTGAAGATTGAGGATTGGGGATTGAGGATTGAAGATTGCGGATTCAGGATTGAGGATTCAGAATTGAGGTTTGAGGACTGAGGATTGAGGATTGAAGATTGAGTATTGAGTATTGAGGATTGAGGATTGAAGATTGAGGATTGAGGATTGAGGATTGAAGATTGAGGATTGGGTATTGAGGATTGAGGATTGACGATGAGGGCTGAGGGTTCAGGATTGAGGTTTGAGGACTGAGGACTGCGGATTGAGGATTGAGAATTGAGGATTGAGGATTGGGGACTGAGTGTTGACGGTTGAGTGATGAGAATTGATGTTTGTGGTTAGAGGTTTGAAGATTGCAGATTGAGTATTGAGTATTGAAAACTGTGAATTGAGGATATTCTATTGAGGATAGAGGATTGACAACTGATTGTTGAGGACTGAGGGCCGTAGATTGAGAATTCAGGATTGAGGATTCAGAATTGAGGTTGGGAGGACTGAGGATTGAGGATTGAAGAATGAGGATTGAGGATTGAGGATTGAGGATTGAGGATGAGGGCTGAGGGTCGAGGATTGAGGTTTGAGGACTGAGGACTGAGGATTGAGGATTGAGAATTGAGAATTGAGGATTGAGGATTGAAGATTGAGGATTGGGTATTGAGGATTGAAGAATGAGGATTGAGGATTGAGGATTGAGGATTGAGGATTGAAGATTGAGAATTGAGGATTGAAGACTGGCGATTGAGGATTGAGGATTGAGGACTGAGTACTGAGGATTAAGGATTGAAGATTGAGTATTGAGGATTGAAGATTAAGGATTGAGGATTGAGGATTGAGGATTGAGGATGAGGGCTGAGGTTTGAGGATTGAGGTTTGAGGACTGAGGACTGAGGATTGAGGGTTGAGAATTGAGGATTGTGGATTGAGGAATGAGGAATGAGGATTGAGGATTGAGGATTGAAGATTGTGTATTGAGGATTGAAGCCCGACGATTGAGGATTGGGGATTGAGGATTGAGGATTGAGGATTGAGGATTCAGGATTGAGGATTGAGGATTGAGGATTGAGGATTGTGGATTGAGGATTGAATATTGAGGATTGAGCATTGAGGATTGAGGATTGAAGATTGAGTATTGAGGATTGAAGATTGAGGATTGAGGTTTGGGGACTGAGGATTGAGGATTGAGGATTGATGATTGAGGATTGAGGATTGAGGATTGAGGATTGAGTATAGAGGATTGAACATTGAGGATTGGGTATCGCGGATTGAACATTGAGGATTGAGGATTGAGGATTGAGTATTAAGGATTGAGGACTGAAGATTGTATATTGATGATTGAAGATTGAGGATTGAGGATTGAGGGTTGTGGATTGAGGACGAGGACTTAGGGTTGAGTATTGATGTTTGAGGTATGAGGATCGAAGATTGAGGATTGAGAATTGGGGATTGAGGATTGAGGATTGAAGATTGAGGATTGTGTATTGAGGATTGAAGAATGAGGATTGAAGATTGAGGATTGACGATTGGGGATTGAACATTGAGTATTGAGGATTGATGATTGAGGATTGAGGATTGAGGATTGAGGATTGAGGATTGAAGATTGAGGATTGGGGACTGAGTGTTGACGGTTGAGTGATGAGAATTGATGTTTGTAGATAGAGATTTGAAGATTGCAGATTGTGGATTGCGTATTGAATACTCTGAACTGAGGATATTCTATTGAGGATTGAGGATTGACAATTGATTGTTGAGGACTGTGGGCCGAAGATTGAGGATTCAGGATTGAGGATTCAGGATTGAGGTTTGAGGACTGAGGATTGAGGATTGAGGATTGAAGATTGAGGATTGGGTATTGAGGATTGAACATTGAGGATTGAGGGATGAGGATTGAGGATTGAGGATTGAGGATTGAAGGTTGAATATTGATGATTGAAGGTTGAGGATTGAGGATTGAGGGTTGTGGATTCAGGACGAGGACTGAGGATTGAGTACTGATGTTTGAAGTATGAGGATTGAAGATTCAGGATTGAGAATTGAGGATTGAGGATTGAGTATTGAAGATTGAGGATTGGGTATTGAAGATTGAGGATTCGGTATTGAGGGTTGAAGAATGAGGATCGAGGATTGAGAATTGAGGATAGAGGATTGCAGATTGAGTATTGAGGATTGAAGATTGAGGATTGAGGATTGAGGATTGAGGATTGAGGATTGAGTATTGAGGATCGAAGATTGAGTATTGTGGATTGAAGATTGAGGATTGGGGATTGATGATTGAAGATTGAGGATTCAGGATTGAGGATTCAGAATTGAGGTTTGAGGACTGAGGATTGAGGATTGAAGATTGAATATTGAGAATTGCGGATTGAGGATTAAAGATTGAGGATTGAGGATTGAGGATGAGGGCTGAGGGTTGAGGATTGAAGTTTGAGGACTTAGGGCTGAGGATGGAGGATTGAGAATTGAGGATTGAGGATTGAGGATTGAAGATTGAGGATTGGGTATTGAGGATTGAAGAATGAGGATTGAGGATTGAGGACTGAGGATTGAGGTTTGAGGACTGAGGATTGAGGATTGAGGATTGAAGATTGAGTATTGAGGATTGAAGCCCGACGATTGAGGATTGGGGATTGAGGATTGAGGATTGAGGATTGAAGATCGAGGATTGAGGATTGAGGATTGAGGATTGAGGATTGAAGATTGTGTCTTGAGGATTGAAGATTGAGGATTGAGTATTGACGATTGAGGATTGAGGTTTGAGGATTTAGGATTGAAGATTGCGGATTCATGATTGAGGATTGAGGATTGAGGATTGAGGATTGAGGATTGAGGATTGAGGATTGAGGATTGAAAATTGAGGATTGAAGATTGAGGAACGAGGATTGAGGATTGAGGATGTGGGCTGAGCGTTGAGGATTGAGGTTTGTGGACTGAGGACTTAGGATTGAGGATTGAGGATTGAGGATTGAGGATTGAGGATTGAGGATTGAGGATTGAGGATTGAGGATTGAGAATTGAGGACTGAGGTTTGAGGATTAAGGATTGAGGATTGAGGATTGAGGATTGAGGATTGAAAATTGAGGATTGGGTATTGAGGATTGATGAATGACGATTGAGGATTGAGGATTGAGTATTGAGGATTGAGGATTGAAGATTCAGTATTGAGGATTGAAGGTTGAGGATTGTGGATTGAGGATTGAGGATTGAGCATTGAGGATTGAAGATTGAGTATTGAGGATTGAGGATTGAGGATTGAGGATTGAACATTGAGGACTGAGTGTTGAGAGTTGAGTGATGAGAATTGATGTTTGTGGATAGAGGTTTGAAGATTGCAGATTGAGTATTGAGTATTGAAAACTGTGAATTGAGGATATTCTATTGAGGATTGAGGATTGACAACCGATTGTTGAGGACTGAGGGCCGTAGATTGAGAATTCAGGTGTGAGGATTCAGAATTGAGGATTGAGGACTGAGGATTGAAGATTGAAGATTGAGTATTCAGGATTGAAGATTGAGGATTGAGGATTGAGGATTGAGGGTTGAGGATGAGGGCTGAGTTTTGAGGATTGAGGTTTGAGTACTGAGGACTGAGGATTGAGGATTGAGAATTGAGAATTGAGGATTGAGGATTGAAGATTGAGTATTGGGTATTGAGGATTGAAGAATGAGGATTGAGGATTGAGGATTGAGGATTGAGGATTGAGGATTGAAGATTGAGAATTGAGGATTGAAGACTGGCGACTGAGGATTGAGGATTGAGGATTGAGCATTGAGGATTGAGGATTGAAGATTGAGTATTGAGGATTGAAGATTGAGGATTGAGGTTTGGGGACTGAGGATTGAGGATTGAGGATTGATGATTGAGGATTGAGGATCGAGGATTGAGGATTGAGTATAGAGGATTGAACATTGAGGATTGGGTATCGCGGATTGAACATTGAGGATTGAGGATTGAGGATTGAGTATTGAGGATTGAGGACTGAAGATTGTATATTGATGATTGAAGATTGAGGATTGAGGATTGAGGGTTGTGGATTGAGGACGAGGACTTAGGGTTGAGTATTGACGTTTGAGGTATGAGGATCGAGGATTGAGGATTGAGAATTGGGGATAGAGGATTGAGGATTGAAGATTGAGGATTGGGTATTGAGGATTGAAGAATGAGGATTGAAGATTGAGGATTGAGGATTGAGGATTGAACATTGAGTATTGAGGATTGAAGATTGAGGATTGAGGATTGAGGATTGATGATTGAGGATTGAAGGTTGAGGATTGGGGATTGAGGATTGAGGATCGAAGATTGAGTAGTGTGGATTGAAGATTGAGGATCGGGGATTGAGGTTTGAAGATTGAGGATTCAGGATTGAGGATTCAGAATTGAGGTTTGAGGACTGAGGATTGAGGATTGAAGATTGAATATTGAGGATTGCGGATTGAGGATTGAGGATTGACGATGAGGCCTGTGGGTTCAGGATTGAGGTTTGAGGACTGAGGACTGAGGATTGAGGATTGAGAATCGAGGATTGAGGATTGAGGATTGAAGATTGAGTATTGGGTATTGAGGATTTAAGAATGAGGATTGAAGATTGAGGATTGAGGATTGAGAATTGAGGATTGAGGATTGAGGATTGAAGATTGAGGATTGGGTATTGAGGATTGAAGAATGAGGATCGAGGATTGAGGATTGAGGATTGAGGATTGAAGATTGCTTACTGAGGATTGAAGATTGAGGATTGAGGATTGAGGATTGAGGATTGAGGATTGAATATTGAGGACTGAGTGTTGAGGGTTGAGTGATGAGAATTGATGTTTGTGGATAGAGGTTTGAAGATTCCAGATTGAGTATTGAGTATTGAAAACTGTGAATTGAGGATATTCTATTGGGGATTGAGGATTGACAACTGATTGTCGAGAACTGAGGGCTGAAGATTGAGGATGCAGGATTGAGGATTCAGAATTGAGGTTTGAGGACTGAGGATTGAGGATTGAAGATTGAGTATTGAGGATTGAAGATTAAGGATTGAGGATTGAGGATTGAGGATTGAGGATTGAGGATGAGTGCTGAGGTTTGGGGATTGAGGTTTGAGGACTGAGGACTCAGGATTGAGGGTTGAGAATTAAGGATTGAGGATTGAGGATTGAGGATTGAAGATTGAGGATTGGGTATTGAGGATTGAAGAATGAGGATTGGGGATTGAGGACTGAGGATTGAGTATTGAAGATTGAGTATTGAGGATTGAAGGCTGACGATTGTATATTGATGATTGAAGGTTGAGGATTGAGGATTGAGGGTTGTGGATTGAGGACGAGGACTGCTGGTTGAGTATTGATGTTTGAGGTATGAGGATCGAGGATTGAGGATTGAGAATTGGGGATTGAGGATTGAGGATTGAAGATTGAGGATTGGGTATTGAGGATTGAAGAATGAGGATTGAAGATTGAGGATTGAGGATTGAGGATTGAACATTGAGTATTGAGGATTGAAGATTGAGGATTGAGGATTGAGGATTGAGGATTGAGGATTGAAGATTGAGGATTGGGGACTGAGTGTTGACGGTTGAGTGATGAGAATTGATGTTTGTGGATAGAGATTTGAAGATTGCAGATTGTGTATTGCGTATTGAAAACTCTGAACTGAGGATATTCTATTGAGGATGGAGGATTGACAATTAAAGGTTGAGGACTGTGGGCCGAAGATTGAGGATTCAGAATTGAGGATTCAGGATTGAGGTTTGAGGACTGAGGATTGAGGATTGAGTATTGAGGATTGAGGATTGAGGATTGAAGATTGAGGATTGGGTATTGAGGATTGAACATTGAGGATTGAGGGATGAGGATTGAGGATTGAGGATTGACGATTGAAGATTGAATATTGAGGATTGAGGGTTGTGGATTGAGGACGAGGACTTAGGGTTGAGTATTGACGTTTGAGGTATGAGGATCGAGGATTGAGGATTGAGAATTGGGGATAGAGGATTGAGGATTGAAGATTGAGGATTGGGTATTGAGGATTGAAGAATGAGGATTGAAGATTGAGGATTGAGGATTGAGGATTGAACATTGAGTATTGAGGATTGAAGATTGAGGATTGAGGATTGAGGATTGAGGATTGAGGATTGAAGGTTGAGGATTGGGGATTGAGGATTGAGGATCGAAGATTGAGTATTGTGGATTGAAGATTGAGGATCGGGGATTGAGGTTTGAAGATTGAGGATTCAGGATTGAGGATTCAGAATTGAGGT
Source organism: Calliopsis andreniformis (assembly GCF_051401765.1). Taxonomy (NCBI): domain Eukaryota; kingdom Metazoa; phylum Arthropoda; class Insecta; order Hymenoptera; family Andrenidae; genus Calliopsis; species Calliopsis andreniformis. The sequence goes on along the minus strand of NW_027480545.1, from coordinate 1,211,239 downwards.
TTGAGGACTGAGGATTGAGGATTGAAGATTGAATATTGAGGATTGCGGATTGAGGATTGAAGATTGAGGATTGAGGATTGACGATGAGGCCTGTGGGTTCAGGATTGAGGTTTGAGGACTGAGGACTGAGGATTGAGGATTGAGAATCGAGGATTGAGGATTGAGGATTGAAGATTGAGTATTGGGTATTGAGGATTTAAGAATGAGGATTGAAGATTGAGGATTGAGGATTGAGAATTGAGGATTGAGGATTGAGGATTGAAGATTGAGGATTGGGTATTGAGGATTGAAGAATGAGGATCGAGGATTGAGGATTGAGGATTGAGGATTGAAGATTGCTTACTGAGGATTGAAGATTGAGGATTGAGGATTGAGGACTGAGGATTGAGGATTGAATATTGAGGACTGAGTGTTGAGGGTTGAGTGATGAGAATTGATGTTTGTGGATAGAGGTTTGAAGATTCCAGATTGAGTATTGAGTATTGAAAACTGTGAATTGAGGATATTCTATTGGGGATTGAGGATTGACAACTGATTGTCGAGAACTGAGGGCTGAAGATTGAGGATGCAGGATTGAGGATTCAGAATTGAGGTTTGAGGACTGAGGATTGAGGATTGAAGATTGAGTATTGAGGATTGAAGATTAAGGATTGAGGATTGAGGATTGAGGATTGAGGATTGAGGATGAGTGCTGAGGTTTGGGGATTGAGGTTTGATCACTGAGGACTCAGGATTGAGGGTTGAGAATTAAGGATTGAGGATTGAGGATTGAGGATTGAAGATTGAGGATTGGGTATTGAGGATTGAAGAATGAGGATTGGGGATTGAGGACTGAGGATTGAGTATTGAAGATTGAGTATTGAGGATTGAAGGCTGACGATTGTATATTGATGATTGAAGGTTGAGGATTGAGGATTGAGGGTTGTGGATTGAGGACGAGGACTGATGGTTGAGTATTGATGTTTGAGGTATGAGGATCGAGGATTGAGGATTGAGAATTGGGGATTGAGGATTGAGGATTGAAGATTGAGGATTGGGTATTGAGGATTGAAGAATGAGGATTGAAGATTGAGGATTGAGGATTGAGGATTGAACATTGAGTATTGAGGATTGAAGATTGAGGATTGAGGATTGAGGATTGAGGATTGAGGATTGAAGATTGAGGATTGGGGACTGAGTGTTGACGGTTGAGTGATGAGAATTGATGTTTGTGGATAGAGATTTGAAGATTGCAGATTGTGTATTGCGTATTGAAAACTCTGAACTGAGGATATTCTATTGAGGATGGAGGATTGACAATTAAAGGTTGAGGACTGTGGGCCGAAGATTGAGGATTCAGAATTGAGGATTCAGGATTGAGGTTTGAGGACTGAGGATTGAGGATTGAGTATTGAGGATTGAGGATTGAGGATTGAAGATTGAGGATTGGGTATTGAGGATTGAACATTGAGGATTGAGGGATGAGGATTGAGGATTGAGGATTGACGATTGAAGATTGAAGATAGAGGATTGAGGATTGAGGATTGAGGATTGAAGATTGAGGATTGGGGACTGAGTGTTGAGGGTTGAGTGTTGAGAATTGATGTTTCTGGATAGAGATTTGAAGATTGCAGATTGAGTATTGAGAATTGAAATCTGTGAACTGATGATATTCTATTGAGGATTGAGAATTGACAACTGATTGTTGAAGACTGAGGTCTGAAGGTTGAAGATTCAGGATTCAGGATTCAGGTTTGAGGTTTGAGGACTGAGGATTGAGGATTGAGTATTGAGGATTGAGGATTGAGGATTGAGGATTGAGGATTGAGGATAGAAGATTGAGGATTGGGTATTGCGGATTGAACATTGAGGATTGAGGATTGAGGATTGAGGATTGAGGATTGAGGACTGAAGCTTGAATATTGTTGATTGAAGATTGAGGATTGAGTATTGATGGTTGTGGTTTGAGGACGAGGGCTGAGGGTTGAGTATTGCTGTTTGAGGTCTGAGGATTGAGGATTGAGGATTGAGAATTGGGGATTGAGGATTGAGGATTGAAGATTGAGGATTGGGTATTGAGCATTGAAGAATGAGGATTGAAGATTGAGGATTGAGGATTGAGGATTGAACATTGAGTATTGAGGATTAATGATTGAGGATTGAGGATTGAGGATTGAGGATTGAAGATTGAGGATTGGGGACTGAGTGTTGACGGTTGAGTGATGAGAATTGATGTTTGTGGATAGAGATTTGAAGATTGCAGATTGTGGATTGCGTATTGAAAACTCTGAACTGAGGATATTCTATTGAGGATTGAGGATTGACAATTGATTGTTGAGGACTGTGGCCCGAAGATTGAGGATTCAGGATTGAGGATTCAGGATTGAGGTTTGAGGACTGAGGATTGAGGATTGAGCATTGAAGATTGAGGATTGGGTATTGAAGATTGAGGATTCGGTATTGAGGATTGAAGAATGAGGATTGAGGATTGAGGATTGAGGATTGAGGACTGAGGATTGAAAATTGAAGATTGAGTATTCAGGATTGAAGATTGAGGATTGAGGATTGAGGATTGAGGGTTGAGGATGAGGGCTGAGGGTTGAGGATTGAGGTTTGAGGACTGAGGACTGAGGATTGAGGATTGAGAATTGAGAATTGAGGATTGAGGATTGAAGATTGAGGATTGGGTATTGAGGATTGAAGAATGAGGATTGAGGATTGAGGATTGGGTATTGAGGATTGAAGAATGAGGATTGAAGATTGAGGATTGAGGATTGAGGATTGAACATTGAGTATTGAGGATTGAAGATTGAGGATTGAGGATTGAGGATTGAGGATTGAGGATTGAAGATTGAGGATTGGGGACTGAGTGTTGACGGTTGAGTGATGAGAATTGATGTTTGTGAATAGAGATTTGAAGATTGCAGATTGTGTATTGCGTATTGAAAACTCTGAACTGAGGATATTCTATTGAGGATGGAGGATTGACAATTAAAGGTTGAGGACTGTGGGCCGAAGATTGAGGATTCAGAATTGAGGATTCAGGATTGAGGTTTGAGGACTGAGGATTGAGGATTGAGTATTGAGGATTGAGGATTGAGGATTGAAGATTGAGGATTGGGTATTGAGGATTGAGTATTGAGGATTGAGGACTGAAGATTGTATATTGATGATTGAAGATTGAGGATTGAGGATTGAGGGTTGTGGATTGAGGACGAGGACTTAGGGTTGTGGATTGAGGACGAGGACTTAGGGTTGAGTATTGACGTTTGAGGTATGAGGATCGAGGATTGAGGATTGAGAATTGGGGATAGAGGATTGAGGATTGAAGATTGAGGATTGGGTATTGAGGATTGAAGAATGAGGATTGAAGATTGAGGATTGAGGATTGAGGATTGAACATTGAGTATTGAGGATTGAAGATTGAGGATTGAGGATTGAGGATTGAGGATTGAGGATTGAAGGTTGAGGATTGGGGATTGAGGATTGAGGATCGAAGATTGAGTATTGTGGATTGAAGATTGAGGTTCGGGGATTGAGGTTTGAAGATTGAGGATTCAGGATTGAGGATTCAGAATTGAGGTTTGAGGACTGAGGATTGAGGATTGAAGATTGAATATTGAGGATTGCGGATTGAGGATTGAAGATTGAGGATTGAGGATTGACGATGAGGCCTGTGGGTTCAGGATTGAGGTTTGAGGACTGAGGACTGAGGATTGAGGATTGAGAATCGAGGATTGAGGATTGAGGATTGAAGATTGAGTATTGGGTATTGAGGATTTAAGAATGAGGATTGAAGATTGAGGATTGAGGATTGAGAATTGAGGATTGAGGATTGAGGATTGAAGATTGAGGATTGGGTAGTGAGGATTGAAGAATGAGGATCGAGGCTTGAGGATTGAGGATTGAGGATTGAAGATTGCTTACTGAGGATTGAAGATTGAGGATTGAGGATTGAGGATTGAGGATTGAGGATTGAATATTGAGGACTGAGTGTTGAGGGTTGAGTGATGAGAATTGATGTTTGTGGATAGAGGTTTGAAGATTCCAGGTTGAGTATTGAGTATTGAAAACTGTGAATTGAGGATATTCTATTGGGGATTGAGGATTGACAACTGATTGTCGAGAACTGAGGGCTGAAGATTGAGGATGCAGGATTGAGGATTCAGAATTGAGGTTTGAGGACTGAGGATTGAGGATTGAAGATTGAGTATTGAGGATTGAAGATTAAGGATTGAGGATTGAGGATTGAGGATTGAGGATTGAGGATGAGTGCTGAGGTTTGGGGATTGAGGTTTGAGGACTGAGGACTCAGGATTGAGGGTTGAGAATTAAGGATTGAGGATTGAGGATTGAGGATTGAAGATTGAGGATTGGGTATTGAGGATTGAAGAATGAGGATTGGGGATTGAGGACTGAGGATTGAGTATTGAAGATTGAGTATTGAGGATTGAAGGCTGACGATTGTATATTGATGATTGAAGGTTGAGGATTGAGGATTGAGGGTTGTGGATTGAGGACGAGGACTGATGGTTGAGTATTGATGTTTGAGGTATGAGGATCGAGGATTGAGGATTGAGAATTGGGGATTGAGGATTGAGGATTGAAGATTGAGGATTGGGTATTGAGGATTGAAGAATGAGGATTGAAGATTGAGGATTGAGGATTGAGGATTGAACATTGAGTATTGAGGATTGAAGATTGAGGATTGAGGATTGAGGATTGAGGATTGAGGATTGAAGATTGAGGATTGGGGACTGAGTGTTGACGGTTGAGTGATGAGAATTGATGTTTGTGGATAGAGATTTGAAGATTGCAGATTGTGTATTGCGTATTGAAAACTCTGAACTGAGGATATTCTATTGAGGATGGAGGATTGACAATTAAAGGTTGAGGACTGTGGGCCGAAGATTGAGGATTCAGAATTGAGGATTCAGGATTGAGGTTTGAGGACTGAGGATTGAGGATTGAGTATTGAGGATTGAGGATTGAGGATTGAAGATTGAGGATTGGGTATTGAGGATTGAACATTGAGGATTGAGGGATGAGGATTGAGGATTGAGGATTGACGATTGAAGATTGAATATTGATGATTGAAGGTTGAGGATTGAGGATTGAGGACTGAGGATCGAAGATTGAGTATTGTGGATTGAAGATTGAGGATCGGGGATTGAGGATTGGAGAATGAGTATTGAGGATTCAGGATTGAGTATTGAGGATTAAGGGTTGAGTATTGAGGATTGAAGACTGACGATTGAGGATAGAGGATTGATGATTGAGGATTGAGGATTGAGGATCGAAGAATGAGTATTGAGGATTGAAGATTGAAGATAGAGGATTGAGGATTGAGGATTGAAGATTGAAGATTGAGGATTGGGGACTGAGTGTTGAGGGTTGAGTGTTGAGAATTGATGTTTCTGGATAGAGATTTGAAGATTGCAGATTGAGTATTGAGAATTGAAATCTGTGAACTGATGATATTCTATTGAGGATTGAGAATTGACAACTGATTGTTGAAGACTGAGGTCTGAAGGTTGAAGATTCAGGATTCAGGATTCAGGTTTGAGGTTTGAGGACTGAGGATTGAGGATTGAGTATTGAGGATTGAGGATTGAGGATTGAGGATTGAGGATTGAGGATAGAAGATTGAGGATTGGGTATTGCGGATTGAACATTGAGGATTGAGGATTGAGGATTGAGGATTGAGGATTGAGGACTGAAGCTTGAATATTGTTGATTGAAGATTGAGGATTGAGTATTGATGGTTGTGGTTTGAGGACGAGGGCTGAGGGTTGAGTATTGCTGTTTGAGGTCTGAGGATTGAGGATTGAGGATTGAGAATTGGGGATTGAGGATTGAGGATTGAAGATTGAGGATTGGGTATTGAGCATTGAAGAATGAGGATTGAAGATTGAGGATTGAGGATTGAGGATTGAACATTGAGTATTGAGGATTAAGGGTTGAGTATTGAGGATTGAAGACTGACGATTGAGGATAGAGGATTGATGATTGAGGATTGAGGATTGAGGATCGAAGAATGAGTATTGAGGATTGAAGATTGAAGATAGAGGATTGAGGATTGAGGATTGAAGATTGAAGATTGAGGATTGGGGACTGAGTGTTGAGGGTTGAGTGTTGAGAATTGATGTTTCTGGATAGAGATTTGAAGATTGCAGATTGAGTATTGAGAATTGAAATCTGTGAACTGATGATATTCTATTGAGGATTGAGAATTGACAACTGATTGTTGAAGACTGAGGTCTGAAGGTTGAAGATTCAGGATTCAGGATTCAGGTTTGAGGTTTGAGGACTGAGGATTGAGGATTGAGTATTGAGGATTGAGGATTGAGGATTGAGGATTGAGGATTGAGGATAGAAGATTGAGGATTGGGTATTGCGGATTGAACATTGAGGATTGAGGATTGAGGATTGAGGATTGAGGATTGAGGACTGAAGCTTGAATATTGTTGATTGAAGATTGAGGATTGAGTATTGATGCTTGTGGTTTGAGGACGAGGGCTGAGGGTTGAGTATTGCTGTTTGAGGTCTGAGGATTGAGGATTGAGGATTGAGAATTGGGGATTGAGGATTGAGGATTGAAGATTGAGGATTGGGTATTGAGCATTGAAGAATGAGGATTGAAGATTGAGGATTGAGGATTGAGGATTGAACATTGAGTATTGAGGATTAATGATTGAGGATTGAGGATTGAGGATTGAGGATTGAAGATTGAGGATTGGGGACTGAGTGTTGACGGTTGAGTGATGAGAATTGATGTTTGTGGATAGAGATTTGAAGATTGCAGATTGTGGATTGCGTATTGAAAACTCTGAACTGAGGATATTCTATTGAGGATTGAGGATTGACAATTGATTGTTGAGGACTGTGGCCCGAAGATTGAGGATTCAGGATTGAGGATTCAGGATTGAGGTTTGAGGACTGAGGATTGAGGATTGAGGATTGAAGATTGAGGATTGGGTATTGAGGATTGAACATTGAGGATTGAGGGATGAGGATTGAGGATTGAGGATTGAGGATTGAAGGTTGAATATTGATGATTGAAGGTTGAGGATTGAGGATTGAGGGTTGTGGATTGAGGACGAGGACTGAGGGTTGAGTACTGATGTTTTAAGTATGAGGATTGAAGATTCAGGATTGAGAATTGAGGATTGAGGATTGAGTATTGAAGATTGAGGATTGGGTATTGAAGATTGAGGATTCGGTATTGAGGGTTGAAGAATGAGGATTGAGGATTGAGAATTGAGGATTGAGGATTGCAGATTGAGTATTGAGGATTGAAGATTGAGGACTGAGGATTGAGGATTGAGGATTGAGGATTGAGGATTGAGGATCGAAGATTGAGTATTGTGGATTGAAGATTGAGGATTGGGGATTGATGATTGAAGATTGAGCATTCAGGATTGAGGATTCAGAATTGAGGTTTGAGGACTGAGGATTGAGGATTGAAGATTGAATATTGAGAATTGCGGATTGAGGATTAAAGATTGAGGATTGAGGATTGAGGGTGAGGGCTGAGGGTTGAGGATTGAAGTTTGAGGACTTAGGGCTGAGGATGGAGGATTGAGAATTGAGGATTGAGGATTGAGGATTGAAGCTTGAGGATTGGGTATTGAGGATTGAAGAATGAGGATTGAGGATTGAGGACTGAGGATTGAGGATTGAAGATTGAGTATTGAGGATTGAAGACTGACGATTGAGGATTGAGGATTGAAGGTTGAGGATTGAGGTTTGGGGACTGGGGATTGAGGATTGAGGATTGATGATTGAGGATTGAGGATTGAGGATTGAGGATTGAGGATTGAGGATTGAGTATTGAGGATTGAACATTGAGGATTGGGTATCGCGGGTTGAACATTGAGGATTGAGGATTGAGGATTGAGTACTGAGGATTGAGGACTGAAGGTTGTATATTGATGATTGAAGATTGAGGATTGAGGATTGAGGGTTGTGGATTGAGGACGCGGACTGATGGTTGAGTATTGATGTTTGAGGTATGAGGATCGAGGATTGAGGATTGAGAATTGGGGATTGAGGATTGAGGATTGAAGATTGAGGATTGGGTATTGAGGATTGAAGAATGAGGATTGAAGATTGAGTATTGAGGATTGAGGATTGAACATTGAGTATTGAGGATTGAAGATTGAGGATTGAGGATTGAGGATTGAAGATTGAATATTCAGGATTGGAGATTGACGATTGAGGATTGAGGACTGAGGATCGAGGATTGAGGATTGAGGATTGAGAATTGAGGATTGAGTATTGGAGATTGAGTATTGAGGATTGAAGATTGAGGATTGAGGATTGAGGATTGAGGATTGAGGATCGAAGGTTGAGTATTGGGGATTGAAGGTTGAAGATTGGGGATTGAGGATTGAAGATTGAGGATTCAGGATTGAGGATTCAGAATTGAGGTTTGAGGACTGAGGATTGAGGATTGAAGATTGAATATTGAGGATTGCGGATTGAGGATTAAAGATTGTGGATCGAGGATTGAGGATGAGGGCTGAGGGTTGAGGATTGAAGTTTGAGGACTTAGGGCTGAGGATGGAGGATTGAGAATTGAGGATTGAGGATTGAGGATTGAAGATTGAAGATTGGGTATTGAGGATTGAAGAATGAGGATTGAGGATTGAGGACTGAGGATTGAGGATTGAAGATTGAGTATTGAGGATTGAAGACTGACGATTGAGGATTGAGGATTGAAGGTTGAGGATTGAGGTTTGGGGACTGAGGATTGAGGATTGAGGATTGATGATTGAGGATTGAGGATTGAGGATTGAGGATTGCGGATTGAGTATTGAGGATTGAACATTGAGGATTGGGTATCGCGGATTGAACATTGAGGATTGAGGATTGAGGATTGAGTATTGAGGATTGAGGACTGAAGGTTGTATATTGATGATTGAAGATTGAGGATTGAGGATTGAGGATTGAGGGTTTTGGATTGAGGACGAGGACTGAGGGTTGAGTATTGATGTTTGAAGTATGAGGATTGAAGATTCAGGATTGAGAATTGAGGATTGAGGATTGAGTATTGAAGATTGAGGATTGGGTATTGAAGATTGAGGGTTCGGTATTGAGGATTGAAGAATGTGGATTGAGGATTGAGAATTGAGGATTGAGGATTGCAGGTTGAGTATTGAGGATTGAAGATTGAGGATTGAGGATTGAGGATTGAGGATTGAGGATCGAGGATTGAGGATTGAGGGTTGAGGAGTGAGGACGAGGACTGACAGTTGAGGATTGTGGTTTGAGGATTGAGGGTTGAGGATTGAGAATTGAGGATGAGAACTGAGGTTTGATGATTGATGACTGAGGGTTGAGGATTGAGGATTGATGATTGCGGATTGAGGATTGAAGAGTGAGTATTGAGGATTGAATATTGAGGATTGAGGATTGAGTATTGAGGATTGAAGATTGAATATTGAGGATTGAAGATTGATGATTGAGGATTTAGGATTGAGGATTGAGGATTGAGGACTGAGGATTGAGGATTGGGGATTGAGCATTGAGGATTGAAGATTGGTGACTGGGGATTGAGGATTGAAGGTTGAGGATTAAGGATTGAGGATTGGGGATTGGGGATCTAGGATTGGAGATTGATTATTGAGGATTGAAGATTGAGGGTTGAGGATTGAGGATTGAGAATTGAGAATTCAGGATGAGGACTGAGGGTTGAGGATTGAGGTTTGAGGTACGAGGATTGAGGATTGAGGATTGAGGACTGAAGATTGACGATTGAGTATTGGAGATTGAGGATTGATGACTGAGGATTGAGGATTGAGGATTGATGATTGCGGATTGAGTATTGAAAATTGAGTATTGAGGATTGAATATTGAGGATTGATGATTGATGATTGAGGATTGAAGGTTGAGTATTGAGGATTGAAGATTGAGGGTTGAGGATTGACAATTGAGGATTGAGGATTGAGGTTTGAGGATTGACGGTGAGGGCTGAGGGTTGAGGATTGAGGTTTGAGGTCTGAGGACTGAGGATTGAGGATTGAGAATTGAGGATTGAGGATTGAGGTTTGAAGATTGAGGATTGGGTATTGAGGATTGAAGAATGTGGATTGGGGATTGAGGATTGAGTATTGGGGACTGACGATTGAAGATTCAGGATTGAGGATTGAGTATTGAGGATTGAGGATTGAGGATTGAAGATTCAGTATTGTGGATTGAATATTGAGAATTGAGGATTGAAGATTGAACATTGAGGACTGAGTGTTGAGGGTTGAGTGATGAGAATTGATGTTTGTGGATAGATATTTGAAGACTGCAGATTGAGCATTGAGTATTGAAAACTGTGAATTGATGATATTCTATTGAGGATTGAGAATTGACAACTGATTGTTGAGGACTGAGGGCTGAAGATTGAGGATTCAGGATTGAGAATTCAGAATTGAGGATTGAGGACTGAGGACTGAGGATTGAAGATTGAGTATTGAGGATTGAAGATTGAGGATTAAGGATTGAGGATTGGGGATTGAGGATCTAGTATTGAAAATTGATTATTGATGATTGAAGATTGAGGATTGAGGATTGAGTATTGAGAATTGAGAATTCAGGATAAGGACTGAGGGTTGAGGGTTGAGGTTTGAGGAATGAGGATTGAGGGTTGAGGATTGAGGATTGAAGATTGAGTATTGATGATTGAAGATTGAGGATTGAGGATTGAGGGTTGAGGAGTGAGGACGAGGACTGACAGTTGAGGATTGTGGTTTGAGGATTGAGGGTTGAGGATTGAGAATTGAGGATGAGAACTGAGGTTTGATGATTGATGACTGAGGGTTGAGGATTGAGGATTGATGATTGCGGAATGAGGATTGAAGAGTGAGTATTGAGGATTGAATATTGAGGATTGAGGATTGAGTATTGAGGATTGAAGATTGAATATTGAGGATTGAAGATTGATGATTGAGGATTTAGGATTGAGGATTGAGGATTGAGGATTGAGGATTGAGGATAGAGGATTGAAGATTGAGGATTGGGAACTGAGGGTTGAGGGTTGAGTGATGAGGATTGATGTTTGTGGATAGAGATTCGAAGATTGCAGGTTGAGAATTTAATATTGAAAACTGTGAATTGATGATATTCTATTGAGGATTGAGGATTGACAACTGATTGTTGAGGTCTGAAGTCTGAAGGTTGAGGACTGAGGCTTGAGGATTCAGGATTGAGGTTTGAGGACTGAGGATTGAGGATTGAGGATTGAGGCCTGAGGATTGAGGATTGAGGATTGAAGATTGAGGATTGAGGAACCAGGATGAGGGCTGAAGGTTGAGGATTGAGGTTTGAGGACTGAGGACTGAGGATTGAGGGTTGAGAATTAAGGCTTGATGGTTGAGGATTGAAGATTGAGGATTGGGTATTGAGGATTGAAGAATGAGGATTGAGGATTGAGTATTGAGGATTGAGGATTGAAGATTGAGTATTGAGGATTGAAGACTGACGATTGAGGATTGAGGATTGAGGGTTGAGGATTTAGGATTGAGAATTGAGGATTGTGAATTGAGGATTGAGGGTTGAAGATTGAGTATTGAGGATTGAAGATTCAGTATTGAGGATTGAAGATTGAGAATTGAGGATTGAAGATTGAACATTGAGGACTGAGTGTTGAGGGTTGTGTGATGAGAATTGATGTTTATGGATAGAGATTCGAAGATTGCAGATTGAGAATTTAGTATTGAAAACTGTGAATTGATGATATTCTACTGAGGATTGAGGATTGACAACTGATTGTTGAGGTCTGAAGTCTGAAGGTTGAGGACTGAGGATTGAGGATTCAGGATTGAGGTTTGAGGACTGAGGATTGAGGATTGAGGATTGAGGCTTGAGGTTTGAGGATTGAGGATTGAAGATTGAGGATTGAGGATCCAGGATGAGGGCTGAGGGTTGAGGATTGAGTATTGAGGATTGAGGATTGAAGACTGACGATTGAGTATTGAGGATTGAGGATTGAAGATTGAGTATTGAGGATTGAAGACTGACGATTGAGTATTGAGGACTGAGGATTGAGTATTGAGGATTGAGGATTGAGTATTGAGGATTGAGGATTGAGGATTGAGTATTGATGAGTGAAGATTGCGGATTGATTATTGAGTGTTGAGGTTTGAGGACAAGGACTGAGGGTTGAGGATTGAGGTTTGAGGACAGAGGATTGAGGATTGAGGATTGAGAATTGAAAATTGAGGATTGAGGATTGAAGATTTAGGATTGGGTATTGAGGATTGAGGATTAGGGATTGAGGATCTAGTATTGGAGATTGATTATTTAGGATTGAAGATAGAGGGTTGGGGATTGAGAATTGAGGATTGAGAATTGAGAATTGAGGATGAGGACTGAGGTTTGAGGATTGAGGTTTGAGGAATGAGGATTGAGGATTGAGGATTGAGGATTGAGGATTGAGGATTGAGTATTGAAGGTTGAGGATTGATGACTGAGGATTGAGGATTGAGGATTGAGTATCGAGGATTGAGGATTGAAGATTGAGTGTTGAGGATTGAGGATTGAGGATTGAGGATGAGGATTGAGGATTGAGGATTGAAGATTGAGAATTGAGGATTGAAGGTTGTGGATTGAGGAATGAGGATTGAGGATTGAGGATGAGGGCTGATGGTTGAGGATTGAGGATTGTGGACTGAGGATTGACGATTGAGTATTGGAGATTGACGATTGATGACTGAGGATTGAGGATTGAGGATTGATGATTGCGGATTGAGGATTGAAGATTGAGTATTGAGGATTGAATATTGAGGATTGAGAATTGAGGGTTGAGGATTGAAGGTGGAGTATTGTGGACTGAAGATTGATGATTGAGGATTGACGGTTGAGGATTGAGGATTGAGGTTTGAGGATTGACGATGAGGGCTGAAGGTTGAGGATTGAGGTTTGTGGTCTGAGGACTGAGGATTGAGGATTGAGAATTGAGGATTGAGGATTGAGGATTGAAGATTGAGTATTGAGGATTGAAGATTGAGGATTGAGGATTGAGGATTGAGGATTGAGGATTGAGGATTAAGGATTGAAGATTGAGGATTGGGGACTGAGTGTTCAGGGTTGAGTGCTGAGAATTAATGTTTGTGGATAGAGATTTGAAGATTGCAGATTGAGTATTGAGTATTGAAAACTGTGAATTGAGGATATTCTATTGAGGATTGAGGATTGACAATTGATTGTCGAGGACTGAGGGCTGAAGATTGAGGATTAAGGATTGAGGATTCAGAATTGAGGTTTGAGGACTGACGATTGAGGATTGAAGATTGAGTATTGAGGATTGACGATTGAGGATTGAGGACTGAGGATGGAGGATTGAAGAGAGAGGACTGAGTGTTGAGGATTGAGTGTTGAGAATTGATGTTTGAGGGTTGAGATTTGATTATTAATTTTTGCGGATTGAGTATTGAACGATGAGTATTCAGGGTATTCTATTGAGTATTGAGAATTGAGGATTGATTGTTGAATTTTGAGGATGCATCGTTGAAGGTTTTGTGTTGAATATTGAGGATTGAGGATTGAGGATTGAGGATTGAGGATTGAGGATTGAGGATTGAAGATTGAGTATTGAGGATTGAAGGTTGAGGGTGAGGATTGAGGATTGAGGATTGAGGATTGAGGTTTGAGAATTGAGGATTGAGGATTGAGGATTGAAGATTGAGGATTGGTTATTGAGGATTGAAGAATGAGGATTGAGGATTGAGGATTGGGGATTGAGGATCTAGGATTGAAAATTGATTATAGAGGATCGAAGATTGAGGATTGAGGATTGAGGATTGAGAATTGAGAATTGAGGATAAGGACTGAGGGTTGAGGATTGAGGTTTGAGGAATGAGGACTGAGGATTGAAGATTGAGGATTGTGGTCTGAGTGTTGAGGGTTGTGTGATGAGAATTGATGTTTGTGGATAGATATTTGAAGATTGCAGATTGAGCATTGAGTATTGAAAACTGTGAATTGATGATATTCTATTGAGGATTGAGAATAGACAGCTGATTGTTGAGGACTGAGGGCTGAAGATTGAGGATTCAGGATTGAGAATTCAGAATTGAGGATTGAAGACTCAGGACTGAGGATTGAAGATTGAGTATTGGGTATTGAAGATTGAGGATTAAGGATTGAGGATTGGGGATTGAGGATCTAGGATTGAAAATTGATTATAGAGGATCGAAGATTGAGGATTGAGAATTGAGGATTGAGAATTGAGAATTGAGGATAAGGACTGAGGGTTGAGGATTGAGGTTTGAGGAATGAGGATTGAGGATTGAGGGTTGAGGGTTGAGGATTGAGTATTGATGATTGAAGATTGAGGATTGAGGATTGAGGGTTGAGGAATGAGGACGAGGACTGACAGTTGAGGATTGTGGTTTGAGGATTGAGGGTTGAGGATTGAGAATTGAGAATGAGGACTGAGGTTTGGGGATTGATGACTGAGGATTGAGGATTGAGGATTGAGGATGAGGATTGAGGATTGAGGATTGAAGAATGAGTATTGAGGATTGAAGATTGAGGATTAAGGATTGAGGATTGAGGATTGAGGATTGAAGATTGAGGTTTGAGGATCCAGGATGAGTGCTGAAGGTTGAGGATTGAGGTTTGAGGACTGAGGACTGAGGATTGAGGGTTGAGAATTAAGGATTGAGGATTGAGGATTGAAGATTGAGGATTGGGTGTTGAGGATTGCAGAATGAGTATTGAGGATTGAGTATTGAGGATTGAGGACTGAAGATTGAGTTTTGAGGATTGAAGACTGACGATTGAGGATTGAGGATTGAGGGTTGAGGATTTAGGATTGAGAATTGAGGATTGAGGATTGAGGATCGAAGATTGAGTATTGGGTATTGAGGATTGAAGAATGGGGATTGAGGATTGAGGATTGGGTATTGAGGATTGAAGATTGAGGATTGAGAATTGAGGATTGAGTATTGAAGATTGAGTATTGAGGATTGAAGATTGAGGATTGAGGATTGAGGATTGAGGATTGAGGATTGAAGATTGACGATTGGGGAATGAGTGTTGAGGGTTGAGTGATGAGAATTGATGTTTGTGAATGGAGATTTGAAGAATGAGGATTGAGCATTGAGGATTGATGTTTGGGGACTGATGATTGAATATTCAGGATTGAGGATTGAGGATTGAGGATTGAGGATTGAGGATTGAGGATTGAGGATTGAAGATTCAGTATTGAGGATCGAGGATTGAGAATTGAGGATTGAGGATTGAACATTGAGGACTGACTGTTGAGGGTTGAGCGATGAGAATTGATGATTGTGGATAGAGATTTGAAGATTGCAGATTGAGTATTGAGTATTGAAAACTGTGAGTTGAGAATATTATACTGAGGATTGAGGATTGACAACTGATTGTTGAGGACTGAGGGCTGAAGATTGAGGATTCAGGATTGAGGATTCAGAATTGAGGTTTGAGGCCTGAGGATTGAGGATTGAAGATTGAGTATTGAGGATTGAAGATTGAGGAATGAGGTTGAGGATTGAGGATTGAGCATGAGGGCTGAGGGTTGAGGATTGAGGTTTGAGGACTGAGGTCTGAGGGTTGAGTATAGAGAATTGAGGATTGAGGATTGAGGATTGAAGATTCAGTATTGAGGATTGAAGATTGAGAATTGAGGATTGAAGATTGAACATTGAGGACTGAGTGTTGAGGGTTGTGTGATGAGAATTGATGTTTATGGATAGAGATTCGAAGATTGCAGATTGAGAATTTAGTATTGAAAACTGTGAATTGATGATATTCTACTGAGGATTGAGGATTGACAACTGATTGTTGAGGTCTGAAGTCTGAAGGTTGAGGACTGAGGGTTGAGGATTCAGGATTGAGGTTTGAGGACTGAGGACTGAGGTTTGAGGATTGAGGTTTGAGGAATGAGAATTGAGGATTGAGGATTGAGGATTGAGGATTGAGGATTGAGTATTGAAGGTTGAGGATTGATGACTGAGGATTGAGGATTGAGGATTGAGTATCGAGGATTGAGGATTGAAGATTGAGTGTTGAGGATTGAGGATTGAGGATTGAGGATGAGGATTGAGGATTGAGGATTGAAGATTGAGAATTGAGGATTGAAGGTTGTGGATTGAGGAATGAGGATTGAGGATTGAGGATGAGGGCTGATGGTTGAGGATTGAGGATTGTGGACTGAGGATTGACGATTGAGTATTGGAGATTGACGATTGATGACTGAGGATTGAGGATTGAGGATTGATGATTGCGGATTGAGGATTGAAGATTGAGTATTGAGGATTGAATATTGAGGATTGAGAATTGAGGGTTGAGGATTGAAGGTGGAGTATTGTGGACTGAAGATTGAGGATTGAGGATTGACGGTTGAGGATTGAGGATTGAGGTTTGAGGATTGACGATGAGGGCTGAAGGTTGAGGATTGAGGTTTGTGATCTGAGGACTGAGGATTGAGGATTGAGAATTGAGGATTGAGGATTGAGGATTGAAGATTGAGTATTGAGGATTGAAGATTGAGGATTGAGGATTGAGGATTGAGGATTGAGGATTGAGGATTAAGGATTGAAGATTGAGGATTGGGGACTGAGTGTTCAGGGTTGAGTGCTGAGAATTAATGTTTGTGGATAGAGATTTGAAGATTGCAGATTGAGTATTGAGTATTGAAACTGTGAATTGAGGATATTCTATTGACGATTGAGGATTGACAATTGATTGTCGAGGACTGAGGGCTGAAGATTGAGGATTAAGGATTGAGGATTCAGAATTGAGGTTTGAGGACTGACGATTGAGGATTGAAGATTGAGTATTGAGGATTGACGATTGAGGATTGAGGACTGAGGATGGAGGATTGAAGAGAGAGGACTGAGTGTTGAGGATTGAGTGTTGAGAATTGATGTTTGAGGGTTGAGATTTGATTATTAATTTTTGCGGATTGAGTATTGAACGATGAGTATTCAGGGTATTCTATTGAGTATTGAGAATTGAGGATTGATTGTTGAATTTTGAGGATGCATCGTTGAGGGTTTTGTGTTGAATATTGAGGATTGAGGATTGAGGATTGAGGATTGAGGATTGAAGACTGAGTATTGAGGATTGAAGGTTGAGGGTGAGGATTGAGGATTGAGGATTGAGGATTGAGGTTTGAGAATTGAGGATTGAGGGTTGAGGATTGAAGATTGAGGATTGGTTATTGAGGATTGAAGAATGAGGATTGAGTATTGAGGATTGGGGATTGAGGATCTAGGATTGAAAATTGATTATAGAGGATCGAAGATTGAGGATTGAGGATTGAGGATTGAGAATTGAGAATTGAGGATAAGGACTGAGGGTTGAGGATTGAGGTTTGAGGAATGAGGACTGAGGATTGAGGGTTGAGGATTGAAGATTGGGTATTGATGATTGAAGATTGAGGATTGAGGATTGAGGGTTAAGGATTGAGGACGAGGACTGACAGTTGAGGATTGTGGTTTGAGGATTGAGGGTTGAGGATTGAGAATTGAGGATTGAGGATTGAGGATTGAAGATTGAGGATTGGGTATTGAGGATTGACGATTGAGGTTTGAGTATTGAGGTTTGAGGATTGACGATGAGGGCTGAGGGTTGAGGATTGAGGTTTGAGGTCTGAGGTCTGAGGATTAAGGATTGAGAATTGAGGATTGAGGATTGAGGGTTGAGGATTGAAGATTGAGGATTGTGTATTGAGGATTGAAGAATGAGGATTGAGGATTGAGGATTGAGGATTGGAGACTGAGGATTGAATATTCAGGATTGAGGATTGAGGATTGAGGATTGAGGATTGAGGATTGAGGATTGAAGATTGAGGATTGTGGTCTGAGTGTTGAGGGTTGTGTGATGAGAATTGATGTTTGTGGATAGATATTTGAAGATTGCAGATTGAGCATTGAGTATTGAAAACTGTGAATTGATGATATTCTATTGAGGATTGAGAATTGACAGCTGATTGTTGAGGACTGAGGGCTGAAGATTGAGGATTCAGGATTGAGAATTCAGAATTGAGGATTGAAGACTGAGGACTGAGGATTGAAGATTGAGTATTGAGGATTGAAGATTGAGGATTAAGGATTGAGGATTGGGGATTGAGGATCTAGGATTGAAAATTGATTATAGAGGATCGAAGATTGAGGATTGAGAATTGAGGATTGAGAATTGAGAATTGAGGATAAGGACTGAGGGTTGAGGATTGAGGTTTGAGGAATGAGGATTGAGGATTGAGGGTTGAGGGTTGAGGATTGAGTATTGATGATTGGAGATTGAGGATTGAGGATTGAGGGTTGAGGAATGAGGACGAGGACTGACAGTTGAGGATTGTGGTTTGAGGATTGAGGGTTGAGGATTGAGAATTGAGGATGAGGACTGAGGTTTGGGGATTGATGACTGAGGATTGAGGATTGAGGATTGAGGATGAGGATTGAGGATTGAGGATTGAAGAATGAGTATTGAGGATTGAAGATTGAGGATTAAGGATTGAGGATTGAGGATTGAGGATTGAAGATTGAGGTTTGAGGATCCAGGATGAGTGCTGAAGGTTGAGGATTGAGGTTTGAGGACTGAGGACTGAGGATCGAGGGTTGAGAATTAAGGATTGAGGATTGAGGATTGAAGATTGAGGATTGGGTGTTGAGGATTGCAGAATGAGTATTGAGGATTGAGTATTGAGGATTGAGGACTGAAGATTGAGTTTTGAGGATTGAAGACTGACGATTGAGGATTGAGGATTGAGGGTTGAGGATTTAGGATTGAGAATTGAGGATTGAGGATTGAGGATCGAAGATTGAGTATTGGGTATTGAGGATTGAAGAATGGGGATTGAGGATTGAGGATTGAGGATTGAAGATTGAGTATTGAGGATTGAAGATTGAGGATTGAGGATTGAGGATGGAGGATTGAAGAGACAGGACTGAGTGTTGAGGATTGAGTGTTGAGGATTGATGTTTGAGGGTTGAGATTTGATTATTGATTTTTGTGGATTGAGTATTGAACGATGAGAATTCAGGGTATTCTATTGAGTATTGAGAATTGAGGATTGATTGTTGAGTATTGAGGGTTGATGGTTGAGGGTTTTGTGTTGAATATTGAGGATTGAGGATTGAGGATTGAGGATTGAGGATTGAGGATTGAGTATTGAAGATTGAGGCTTGAAGATTGAGGATTGAGGATTGAGGACTGAGGATTGAGGATTGAAGATTGAGTATTGAGGATTGAAGGTTGAGGATTGAGGATTGAGGATGGAGGATTGAAGAGAGAGGACTGAGTGTTGAGGATTGAGTGTTGAGGATTGATGTTTGAGGGTTGAGATTTGATTATTGATTTTTGTGGATTGAGTATTGAACGAAGAGAATTCAGGGTATTCTATTGAGTATTGAGAATTGAGGATTGATTGTTGAGTATTGAGGGTTGATGGTTGAGGGTTTTGTGTTGAATATTGAGGATTGAGGATTGAGGATTGAGGATTGAGGATTGAGGATTGAGGATTGAAAATTGAGTATTGAGGATTGAAGGTTGAGGATTGAGGATTGAGGATTGAGAATTGAGGATTGAGGATTGAAGGTTGAGTATTGTGGACTGAAGATTGAGGATTGAGGATTGACGATTGAGGATTGAGGATTGAGGTTTGAGGATTGACGATGAGGGCTGAGGGTTCAGGATTGAGGTTTGAGGTCTGAGGACTGAGGATTGAGGATTGAGGATTGAGTATTGAGGATTGAAGATTGAGGATTAAGGATTGAGGATTGGGGATTGAGGATCTAGGATTGAAAATTGATTATTTGGGATTGAAGATTGAGGATTGAGGATAAGGACTGAGGGTTGAGGATTGAGGTTTGAGGAATGAGGATTGAGGATAGAGGATTGAGGATTGAAGATTGAGTACTGATGATTGAAGATTGAGGTTTGAGGATTGAGGGTTGAGGATTAAGGACGAGGACTGACAGTTGAGGTTTGTGGTTTGAGGATTGAGGGATGAGGATTGAGAATTGAGGATGAGGACTGAGGTTTGAGGATTGATGACTGAGGATTGAGGATTGAGGATTGATGATTGCGGATTGAGGATTGAAGATTGAGTATTGAGGATTGAATATTGAGGATTGAGGATTGAGTATTGAGGATTGAAGATTGAGTATTGAGGATTGAAGATTGAGGATTGAGGATTGAGGATTGAGGATTGAGGATTGAAGATTGAGGATTGCGGATTGGGGATTGAGGATCTAGTATTGGAGATTTATTATTTAGGATTGAAGATAGAGGGTTGAGGATTGAGGATTGAGGATTGAGAATTGAGAATTGAGGATGAGGGCTGAGGTTTGAGGATTGAGGTTTAAGGAATGAGGATTGAGGATTGAGGATTGAGGATTGAGAATTGAGGATTGAGTATTGAAGGTTGAGGATTGATGACTGAGTATTGAGGATTGAGGATTGAGGATTGAGGATTGAGGACTGAGGATTGAAGATTGAGTATTGAGGATTGAAGATTGAAGATTGAGGATTGAGGATTGAGGGTTGAGGATTGAGGACGAGGACTGACGGTTGAGGATTGAGGTTTGAGGGTTCAGGATTGAGGACTGAGGACTGAGGCTTGAGGATTGAGGATTGAGTATTGAAGATTGAGGATTGATGACTGAGGATAGAGGACTGAGGACTGAGGATTGAGGATTGATGATTGAAGATTCAGTATTGAGGATTGAATATTGAGGATTGAGGATTGAGGATTGAGGATTGAGAGTTGAGGATTGAGGATTGAAGATTGAGTATTGTGGATTGTGGATTGAGGATTGAGGATTGAATATTGAGGATTGGCGACTGAGTGTTGAGGGTTGAGTGATGAGAATTGATGTTTGTGTATAGAGATTTGAAGATTGCAGATTGAGTATTGAGTATTGAAAACTGTGAATTGATGATATTCTATGGAGGATTGAGGATTGACAACTGATTGTTGAGGACTGAGGTCTGAAGGTTGAGGATTCAGGATTGAGGATTCAGGATTGAGGTTTGAGGACTGAGGATTGAGGATTGAGGATTGAGGATTGAGGATTGAGGATTGAGGATTGAGGATTGCGGGTTGAAGATTGAGGATTGTGTATTGAGGATTGAACGTTGAGGATTGAGGATTGTGGATTGAAGGTTGAATATTGATGAATGAAGATTGAGGATTGATGATTGAGGGTTGTGTATTGAGGACGAGGACTGAGGGTTGAGTATTGATACTTGAGGTCTCAGGATAGAGGATTGAGGATTGCGAATTGAGGATTGGGAATTGAAGATTGAGGATTGGGTATTGGGTATTGAAGAATGAGGATTGAGTATTGAGAATTGAGGATTGAGTATTGAGAATTGAGGATTGATGATTGAGGATTGAGGATTGAGGATTGAGGATTGAGGAATGAGTATTGAAGATAGAGGATTGATGTTTGAGGATTGAGGATTGAGGATTGTGGATTGGGGATTGAGGAATGAGCATTGAGGTTTGAGGACTGAGGGCTGAGGATTGAGGATTGAGGATTGGGGATTGAGGATTGAGGATTGAGGATTGAGGATTGAGGATTGAGGGTTGAAGATTGAGGATTGTGTATTGAGGATTGAACGTTGAGGATTGAGGATTGTGGATTGAAGGTTGAATATTGATGAATGAAGATTGAGGATTGATGATTGAGGGTTGTGTATTGAGGACGAGGACTGAGGGTTGAGTATTGATACTTGAGGTCTCAGGATAGAGGATTGAGGATTGCGAATTGACGATTGGGAATTGAAGATTGAGGATTGGGTATTGGGGATTGAAGAATGAGGATTGAGGCTTGCGGATTGAGGATTGACGATTGAAGATTGGGTATTGAGGATTGAACATTGAGGATTGAGGATTGAGAATTGAGGATTGGGGATTGAAGATTGAGTATTGAGGATTGAAGATTGAGGATTGAGGATTGAGGATTGAGGATTGAGGATTGAAGATTGATGATTGAGGATTGAGGGTTGAGTATTGAGTTTTGAGGATTGAAGATTGAATATTCATGATTGAAGATTGAGGATTGAGGATTGAGGGTTGTGGATTGAGGACGGGGACTGAGGGTTGAATATTGATGTTTGAGGTCTGAGTATTGAGGATGGATGATTGAGAATTGAGGATTGAGGATTGAGGATTGAAGATTGAGGTTGGGGTATTGAAGGTTGAAGAATGAGGATTGAGGATTGAGGATTGAGGATTGATGATTGCAGATTGAGTATTGAGGATTGAAGATTGAGGATTGAGGATTGAGGATTGAGGATTGAGGATTGAGGATTGAGTATTGAGGATTGAGGATTGATGATTGAGGATTGAGGATAGTGGATTGAGTATTGAGGATTGAAGATTGAGTATTGATGATTGAAGATTGAGGATTGAGGATTGAGGGTTGATGATTGAGGTCGATGACTGACGGTTGAGGATTGAGCATAGAGGATTGAAGATTGAGGACTGGCGATTGAGGATTGAAGATTGAGGGTTAAGGATTGACGATTGTGGATTGAGGACCTAGTATTGGATATTGATTATTGGGGATTGAAGATTGAGGATTGAGGATTGAGAATTGAGAATTGTGGATGAGGACTGAGGGTTTAGGATTGAGGATTGAGGAATGAGGATTGAGGGTTGAGGATTGAGGAATGAGGATTGAGGATTGAGGATTGAGTATTGAAGATTGAGTATTGATGCCTGAGGATTGAGGATTGAGGATTGAGGATTGAGGATTGAGGATTGAAAATTGAGGATTGAGAATTGAGAGCAGAGGATTGAGGTTTGAGCACTGAGGATTGAGGATTGAGGATTGAGGATTGAGGTTTGAGGATTGAGGATTGAGGATTGAAGATTGAGGACTGAGGACTGAGTATGAGGGCTGAGAATTGAGGATTGAGGTTTGAGGTCTGAGGACTGAGGATTGAGGATTGAGAATTGAGGATTGAGGATTGTGGATTGAAGATTGAGGATTGGGGACTGAGTGTTGAGGGTTGAGTGATGAGAATAGATGTTTGTGGATAGAGATTTCAAGATTGCAGATTGAGTATTGAGTATTGAAAGGTGTGAATTGATGATATTCTATTGAGGATTGAGAATTGACGACTGATTGTTGAGGACTGAGGTCTGAAGATAGAGGATTCATGATTGTGGATTCACGATTGAGGTTTGAGGACCGAGAATTGAGGATTGAGTATTGAGAATTGAGGATTGAGGATTGAGGATTGAGGATTCAAGGTTGAGGATTGGGTATTGCGGATTGAACATTGAGGACTGAGGATTGAGGATTGAGGATTGAGGATTGAGGATTGAGGACTGAAGATAGAATGTTGATGATTGAAGATTGAGGATTGAGGATTGAGGGTTGTGGATTGAGGACGAGGACTGAGGGTTGAGTATTGATGTTTGAGGTCTGAGGATTGAGGATTGAGGATTGAGAATTGAGGATTGAGAATTGAGGATTGAAGATTGAGGATTGGGTATTGAGGATTAAAGAATGAGGATTGAGGATTGAGGATTGAGGATTGAGGATTGAAGAGTGAGTATTGAGGATTGAAGATTGACGATTGAGAATTAAAGATCAAAGATTGAGGATTAAGGATTGAAGATTGGGGATTGAGGATCAGGGATTGGAGATTGATTATTGAGGATTGAAGATTGAGAATTGAGGATTGAGGATTGAGAATTGAGAATTGAGGATGAGGACTGAGGGTTGAGGATTGAGGTTTGAGAAATGAGGATTGAGGATTGAGGATTGAAGATTGAATATTGAGGATTGAAGATTCGGGATTGAGGATTGAGGATTGAGGATGGAGGATGAGTGCTGAGGGTTGAGGATTGAGGTTTGGGTATTGAATCCTGAGAATTCAGGATATTCTATTGAGTATTGAGAATTGGGGATTGATGGCTGAGTACTGAGGATTGAGGATTGAGGATTGAGTATTGAAGATTGAGGATTGATGATTGAGGATTGAGGATTGAGGATTGAGGATTGAGGAATG
Source organism: Calliopsis andreniformis (assembly GCF_051401765.1). Classification (NCBI taxonomy): domain Eukaryota; kingdom Metazoa; phylum Arthropoda; class Insecta; order Hymenoptera; family Andrenidae; genus Calliopsis; species Calliopsis andreniformis. The sequence goes on along the minus strand of NW_027480545.1, from coordinate 1,187,266 downwards.
AGTATTGAAGATAGAGGATTGATGATTGAGGATTGAGGATTGAGGATTGAGGATTGGGGATTGAGGAATGAGCATTGAGGTTTGAGGACTGAGGGCTGAGGATTGAGGATTGAGGATTGAGGATTGAGGATTGAGGATTGAAGATTGAGGATTGGGGACTGAGGATTGAAGATTCAGGGTTGAGGGTTGAGGATTGAGGATTGAGGATTGAGGATTGAAGATTCAGTATTGAGGATTGAAGATTGAGGATTGAGGATTGAGGATTGAAAATTGAGGACTCAGTGTTGATGGTTGAGTGATGAGAATTGATGTTTGTAGATTGAGATTTGAAGATTGAAGAATGGGGATTGAGTATTGAAAACTTTGAATTGCGGATATTCTCTTGAGGAGTGAGGATAGACAATTGATTTTTGAGGACTGCGGTCTGAAGATTGAGGATTAAGGATTGAGGATTGGGAATTGAGGATCTAGCATTGGAGATTGATTATTGGGGATTGAAGATTCAGGATTGAGGATTGAGGATTGAGAATTGCGAAATGAGGATGAGGACTGAGGGTTGAGGATTGAGGTTTGAGGAACGAGGATTGAGGATTGAGGATTGAGGACTGAGGATTGACGATTGAGTATTGAAGATTGAGGACTTATGACTGAGGATTGAGGATTGAGTATTGAGGATTGAAGATTGAGTATTGAGGATTGAATATTGTGGATTGAGGATTGAGGATTGAGGATTGAGAATGAGGGCTGAGGGTTGAGGATTGAGGTTTGAGTATAGAATCCTGATAATTCAGGATATTCTATTGAGCATTGAGAATTGAGGATTGATGGTTGAGTATTGAGAATTGAGGTTTGAGGATTGAGGATTGAGTATTGAAGATTGAGGATTAATGATTGAGGATTGAGGATTGAGGATTGAGGATTGAGGACTGAGGATTGAAGATTGAGTATTGAGGATTGAAGATTGAAGACTGAGGATTGAGGATTGAGGGTTGAGGATTGAGGACGAGGACTGACGGTTGAGGATTGAGGTTTGAGGGTTCAGGATTGAGGACTGAGGACTGAGGCTTGAGGATTGTGGATTGAGTATTGAAGATTGAGGATTGATGACTGAGGATTGAGGACTGAGGACTGAGGATTGAGGATTGATGATTGAAGATTCAGTATTGAGGATTGAATATTGAGGATTGAGGAGTGAGGATTGAGGATTGAGAGTTGAGGATTGAGGATTGAAGATTGAGTATTGTGGATTGTAGATTGAGGATTGAGGATTGAATATTGAGGATTGGCGACTGAGTGTTGAGGGTTGAGTGATGAGAATTGATGTTTGTGTATAGAGATTTGAAGATTGCACATTGAGTATTGAGTACTGAAAACTGTGAATTGATGATATTCTATGGAGGATTGAGGATTGACAACTGATTGTTGAGGACTGAGGGCTGAAGGTTGAGGATTCAGGATTGAGGATTCAGGATTGAGGTTTGAGGACTGAGGATTGAGGATTGAGGATTGAGGATTGAGGATTGAGGATTGAGAATTGAGGATTGAGGGTTGAAGATTGAGGATTGGGTATTGAGGACTGAACGTTGAGGATTGAGGGTTGTGGATTGAAGGTTGAATATTGATGAATGAAGATTGAGGATTGATGATTGAAGGTTGTGTATTGAGGACGAGGACTGAGGGTTGAGTATTGATACTTGAGGTCTCAGGATAGAGGATTGAGGATTGCGAATTGAGGATTGGGAATTGAAGATTGAGGATTGGGTATTGGGGATTGAAGAATGAGGATTGAGGCTTGCGGATTGAGGATTGAGGATTGAAGATTGGGTATTGAGGATTGAACATTGAGGATTGAGGATTGAGAATTGAGGATTGGAGATTGAAGATTGAGTATTGAGGATTGAAGATTGAGTAATGAGTATTGAGGATTGAGGATTGAGGATTGAAGATTGAGGATTGAGGATTGAGAGTTGAGTATTGAGTTTTGAGGATTGAAGATTGAATATTCATGATTGAAGATTGAGGATTGAGGATTGAGGGTTGTGGATTGAGGACGGGGACTGAGGGTTGAATATTGATGTTTGAGGTCTGAGTATTGAGGATGTATGATTGAGAATTGAGGATTGAGGATTGAGGATTGAAGATTGAGTTTGGGGTATTGAAGATTGAAGAATGAGGATTGAGGATTGAGGATTGAGGATTGATGATTGCAGATTGAGTATTGAGGATTGAAGATTGAGGATTGAGGATTGAGGATTGAGGATTGAGGATTGAGGAATGAGGATTGAGGATTGAAGATTGAGTATTGAGGATTGAAGGTTGAGGATTGAGGATTGAGGATTGAGGATTGAGGATTGAGGATTGATGATTGAGGATTGAGGATAGTGGATTGAGTATTGAGGATTGAAGATTGAGTATTGATGATTGAAGATTGAGGATTGAGGATTGAGGGTTGAGGATTGAGGTCGATGACTGACGGTTGAGGATTGAGCATAGAGGATTGAAGATTGAGGACTGGCGATTGAGGATTGAGGATTGAGGGTTAAGGATTGAGGATTGGGGATTGAGGATCTAGTATTGGATATTGATTATTGGGGATTGAAGATTGAGGATTGAGGATTGAGAATTGAGAATTGGGGATGAGGACTGAGGGTTTAGGATTGAGGTTTGAGGAATGAGGATTGAGGGTTGAGGATTGAGGAATGAGGATTGAGGATTGAGGATTGAGTATTGAAGATTGTGTATTGATGCCTGAGGATTGAGGATTGAGGATTGAGGATTGAGGATTGAGGATTGAAAATTGAGGATTGAGAATTGAGTGCTGAGGATTGAGGTTTGAGCACTGAGGATTGAGGATTCAGGATTGAGGCTTGAGGATTGAGGATTGAGGATTGAAGATTGAGGACTGAGGACTGAGGATGAGGGCTGAGAGTTGAGGATTGAGGTTTGAGGTCTGAGGACTGAGGATTGAGGATTGAGAATTGATGATTGAGGATTGTGAATTGAAGATTGAGGATTGGGGACTGAGTGTTGATGGTTGAGTGATGAGAATAGATGTTTGTGGATAGAGATTTCAAGATTGCAGATTGAGTATTGAGTATTGAAATGTGCGAGTTGATGATATTCGATTGAGGTTTGAGAATTGACGACTGATTGTTGAGGACTGAGGTCTGAAGGTTGAGGGTTCATGATTGTGGATTCACGATTGAGGTTTGAGGACTGAGAATTGAGGACTGAGTATTGTGAATTGAGGACTGAGGATTGAGGATTGAGGATTGAAGATTGAGGATTGGGTATTGCGGTTTGAACATTGAGGATTGAGGATTGAGTATTGAGGATTGAGGATTGAGGACTGAAGATAGAATGTTGATGATTGAACATTGAGAATTGAGGATTGAGGGTTGTGGATTGAGGACGATGACTGAGGGTTGAGTATTGATGTTTGATGTCTGAGGATTGAGGATTGAGGACTGAGAATTGAGGATTGAATATTGAGGATTGAAGATTGAGTATTGGGTATTGAGGATAGAAGAATGAGAATTGAGGGTTGAGGATTGAGGATTGAAGATCGAGTATTGAGGATTGAAGATTGAGGATTGAGGATAGAGGATTGAAGATGGAGGATGAGGGCTGAGGGTTGAGGTTTGAGGTTTGAGTATTGAATCCTGAGAATTCAGGATATTCTATTGAGTATTGAGAATTGAGGATTGATGGTTGAGTATTGAGCATTGGGGATTGAGGATTGAGTATTGAAGATTGAGGATTGAGGTTTGAGCACTGAGGATTGAAGATTGAGGATTGGGGACTGAGTGTTGAGGGTTGAGTGATGAGAATAGATGTTTGTGGATAGAGATTTCAAGATTGCAGATTGAGTATTGAGTATTGAAAGGTGCGAATTGATGATATTCTATTGAGGAGTGAGAATTGAGGATTGATGGTTGAGTATTGAGCATTGGGGATTGAGGATTGAGTATTGAAGATTGAGGATTGAGGTTTGAGCACTGAGGATTGAAGATTGAGGATTGGGGACTGAGTGTTGAGGGTTGAGTGATGAGAATAGATGTTTGTGGATAGAGATTTCAAGATTGCAGATTGAGTATTGAGTATTGAAAGGTGCGAATTGATGATATTCTATTGAGGAGTGAGAATTGACGACTGATTGTTGAGGACTGAGGTCTGAAGATTGAGGATTCATGATTGTGGATTCACGATTGAGGTTTGAGGACTGAGAATTGAGGATTGAGTATTGAGAATTGAGGATTGAGGATTGGGGATTGAGGATTGAGGACTGAAGTTAGAATGTTGATGATTGAAGATTGAGGATTGAGGATTGAGGGTTGTGGATTGAGGACGACGACTGAGGGTTGTGTATTGATGTTTGAGGTCTGAGGATTGAGGATTGAGGATCGAGAATTGAGGATTGAGAGTTGAGGATTGAAGATTGAGGATTGGGTATGGAGGATTGAAGAATGAGGATTGAGGATTGAGGATTGAGGATTGAGGATTGAAGACTGAGTATTGAGGATTGAAGATTGACGATTGAGGATTAAGGATCAAAGATTGAGGATTAAGGATTGAAGATTGGGGATTGAGGATCTAGGGTTGGAGATTGATTATTGAGGATTGAAGATTGAGAATTGAGGATTGAGGATTGAGAATTGAGAATTGAGGATGAGGACTGAGGGTTGAGGATTGAGGCTTGAGAAATGAGGATTGAGGATTGAGGATTGAGGATTGAGGATTGAGGATTGAGGATTCAGTATTGAAGATTGATTATTGATGACTGAGAGTTGAGGATTGAGAATTGAGGATTGAGGATTGAGGATTGAAGATTGAATATTGAGGATTGAAGATTTGGGATTGAGGATTGAGGATTGAGGATGGAGGATGAGGGCTGAGGGTTGAGGATTGAGGTTTGGGTATTGAATCCTGAGAATTCAGTATATTCTATTGAGTATTGAGAATTGGGGATTGATGGTTGAGTATTGAGGATTGAGTATTGAAGATTAAGGATTGACGATGGAGGATTGAGGATTGAGGATTGAGGATGGAGGATGAGGGCTGAGGGTTGAGGATTGAGGATTCAGTATTGTATCCTGAGAATTCAGGATATTCTATTGAGTATTGAGAATTGAGGATTGAAGCTTGAGGATTGTGGATTGAGGATTGAGGATTGAGGATTGAATATTGAGGATTGGCGACTGAGTGTTGAGGGTTGAGTGATGAGAATTGATGTTTGTGTATAGAGATTTGAATATTGCAGATTGAGTATTGAGTATTGAAAACTGTGAATTGATGATATTCTATGGAGGATTGAGGATTGACAACTGATTGTTGAGGACTGAGGGCTGCAGATTGAGGATTCATGATTGTGGATTCACGATTGAGGTTTGAGGACTGAGAATTGAGGATTGAGTATTGAGATTTGAGGACTGAGGATTGAGGATTGAGGATTCAAGGTTGAGGATTGGGTATTGCGGATTGAACATTGAGGACTGAGGATTGAGGATTGAGGATTGAGGATTGAGGACTGAGGACTGAAGATAGAATGTTGATGATTGAAGATTGAGGATTGAGGATTGAGTGTTGTGGATTGAGGACGAGGACTGAGGGTTGAGTATTGATGTTTGTGGTCTGAGGATTGAGGATTGAGGATTGAGAATTGAGGATTGAGAATTGAGGATTGAAGATTGAGGATTGGGTATTGAGGATTAAAGAATGAGGATTGAGGATTGAGGATTGAGGATTGAGGATTGAAGACTGAGTATTGAGGATTGAAGATTGACGATTGAGAATTAAAGATCAAAGATTGAGGATTTAGGATTGAAGATTGGGGATTGAGGATCAGGGATTGGAGATTGATTATTGAGGATTGAAGATTGAGGATTGAGGATTGAGGATTGAGAATTGAGAATTGAGGATGAGGACTGAGGGTTGAGGATTGAGGTTTGAGAAATGAGGATTGAGGATTGAGGATTGAAGATTGAATATTGAGGATTGAAGATTCGGGATTGAGGATTGAGGATTGAGGATGGAGGATGAGTGCTGAGGGTTGAGGATTGAGGTTTGGGTATTGAATCCTGAGAATTCAGGATATTCTATTGAGTATTGAGAATTGGGGATTGATGGCTGAGTACTGAGTAGTGAGGATTAAGGATTGAGTATTGAAGATTGAGGATTGATAATTGACGATTGAGGATTGAGGATTGAGGATTGAGGAATGAGTATTGAAGATAGAGGATTGATGATTGAGGATTGAGGATTGAGGATTGAGGATTGGGGATTGAGGAATGAGCATTGAGGTTTGAGGACTGAGGGCTGAGGATTGAGGATTGAGGATTGAGGATGGAGGATGAGTGCTGAGGGTTGAGGATTGAGGTTTGGGTATTGAATCCTGAGAATTCAGGATATTCTATTGAGTATTGAGAATTGGGGATTGATGGCTGAGTACTGAGGATTGAGGATTGAGGATTGAGGATTGCAGATTTAGTATTGAGGATTGAAGATTGAGGATTCAGGATTGAGGATTGAGGATTGAGGATTGAGGATTGAGGATTGAGGATTGAGGATTGAAGATTCAGTGTTGAGGATTGAAGATTGAGGGTTAAGGATTGAGTATTGAGAATTGAGGTTTGAGGATTGAGGATTGAGAATTGAGAATTGAGGATGAGGACTGAGGGTTGAGGATTGAGGTTTGAGAAATGAGGATTGAGGATTGAGGATTGAAGATTGAATATTGAGGATTGAAGATTCGGGATTGAGGATTGAGGATTGAGGATGGAGGATGAGTGCTGAAGGTTGAGGATTGAGGTTTGGGTATTGAATCCTGAGAATTCAGGATATTCTATTGAGTATTGAGAATTGGGGATTGATGGCTGAGTACTGAGGATTGAGGATTGAGGATTGAGTATTGAAGATTGAGGATTGATGATTGAGGATTGAGGATTGAGGATTGAGGATTGAGGAATGAGTATTGAAGATAGAGGATTGATGATTGAGGATTGAGGATTGAGGATTGAGGATTGGGGATTGAGGAATGAGCATTGAGGTTTGACGACTGAGGGCTGAGGATTGAGGATTGAGGATTGTGGATTGAGGATTGAGGATTGAAGATTGAGGATTGGGGACTGAGGATTGAAGATTCAGGGTTGAGGGTTGAGGATTGAGGATTGAGGATTGAGGATTGAAGATTCAGTATTGAGGATTGAAGATTGAGGATTGAGGATTGAGGATTGAAGATTGAGGACTCAGTGTTGATGGTTGAGTGATGAGAATTGATGTTTGTAGATTGAGATTTGAAGATTGAAGAATAGGGATTGAGTATTGAAAACTTTGAATTGCGGATATTCTCTTGAGGAGTGAGGATAGACAATTGATTTTAGAGGACTGCGGGCTGAAGATTGAGGATTAAGGATTGAGGATTGGGAATTGAGGATCTAGCATTGGAGATTGATTATTGGGGATTGAAGATTGAGGATTGAGGATTGAAGATTGAGAATTGTGAATTGAGGATGAGGACTGAGGGTTGAGGATTGAGGTTTGAGGTACGAGGATTGAGGATTGAGGATTGAGGACTGAGGATTGACGATTGAGTATTGAAGATTGAGGATTAATGATTGAGGATTGAGGATTGAGGATTGAGGATTGAGGACTGAGGGTTGAAGATTGAGTATTGAGGATTGAAGATTGAAGATTGAGGATTGAGGATTGAGGGTTGAGGACTGAGGACGAGGACTGACGGTTGAGGATTGAGGTTTGAGGGTTCAGGATTGAAGACTGAGGACTGAGGACTGAGGCTTGAGGCTTGAGGATTGAGTATTGAAGATTGAGGATTGATGACTGAGGATTGAGGACTGAGGACTGAGGATTGAGGATTGATGATTGAAGATTCAGTATTGAGGATTGAATATTGAGAATTGAGGATTGAGTATTGAAGATTGAGTATTGTGGATTGAGGATTGAGGACTGAGGATTGGATATTGAGGATTGGCGACTGAGTGTTGAGGGTTGAGTGATGAGAATTGATGTTTCTGTATACAGATTTGAAGATTGCAGATTGAGTATTGAGTATTGAAAACTGTGAATTGATGATATTCTATGGAGGATTGAGGATTGACAACTGATTGTTGAGGACTGAGGGCAGAAGGTTGAGGATTGGGTATTGAGGATTGAACGTTGAGGATTGAGCATTGTGGATTCAAGATTGAATATTGATGAATGAAGATTGAGGATAGATGATTGCGGGGTTGTGTATTGAGGACGAAGACTGAGGGTTGAGTATTGATACTTGAGGTCTGAGGATTGAGGATTGAGGATTGCGAATTGAGGATGAGGACTGAGGGTTGAGGATTGAGGTTTGAGGAACGAGGATTGAGGATTGAGGATTGAGCACTGAGGATTGACGATTGAGAATTGAAGATTGAGGATTTATGACTGAGGATTGAGGAATGAGGATTGAGGATTGGGGATTGAGGATTGAAGACTGTGTATTGGGGATTGAATATTGAGGATTGAGGATTGAGGATTGAGGATTGAGAATGAGGGCTGAGGGTTGAGGATTGAGGTTTGAGTATAGAATCCTGAGAATTCAGGATATTCTATTGAGCATTGGGAATTTAGCATTGTTGGTTGAGTATTGAGGATTGAGGGTTGAGGATTGAGTATTGAAGATTGAGGATTGATGATTGAGGATTGAGGATTGAGGATTGAGGATTGAGGATTGAGGATTGAGTATTGAGGATTGAAGATTGAGTATTGAGGATTGAAGATTGATGATTGAGGATTGAGGATTGAGGATTGAGTATTGAGGATTGACGCTTGAGGATTGAGGGTTGAGTATGTAGGATTGAAGAGAGAGGACTGAGTGTTGAGGATTGAAGATTGAGGATTGAGTATTGAGGACTGAGGATTGAGGTTTGAAGATTGAGGATTGAGGATTGAGGATTGATGATTGAGGATTGAGGATTGAAGTTTGTATATTGATGATTGAATATTGAGGACAGAGGATTGAGTGTTGAGGATTGAGGACGAGGACTGAGGGTTGAATATTGATGTTTGAGGTCTGAGGATTAAGGATTAAGGATTGAGAATTGAGGATTCAGGATTGAGGATTGAAGAATGAGGATTGAGGATTGAGGATTGAGGATTGAGGATTGAGGATTGAAGACTGAGGATTGGGTATTGAGGATTGAAGAATGAGGATTGAGGATTGAGGATTGAGGATTGAGGACTGAAGATTGAGTATTGAGGATTGATGATTGAGGATTGAGGATAGAGGATTGAGGATAGAGGATTGACGATTGAGGATTGATGATTGAGGATTGAAGATTGATTATTGATGATTGAAGATTGAGGATTGAGGATTGAGGGTTGATTATTGAGGACGAGGATTGACGGTTGAGGATTGAGGTTTGAGGATTGGGGATTGAGGATTGAGGACTGGGGCTTGAGGATTGAGGATTGAGCATTGAGGATTGAAGATTGAGGACTGGCGATTGAGGATTGAAGGTTGAGGATTATGGATTGGGGATTGGGGATTGAGGATGTAGGATTGGAGATTGATTATTGAGGATTGATGATTGAGGATTGAGGATTGAGGATTGAGAATTGAGAATTGAGAATTGAGGATGAAGACTGAGGTTTGAGGATTGAGGTTTGAGGAACGAGGATTGAGGATTGAGGATTGAGGACTAAGGATTGACGATTGAGTATTGAAGATTGAGGATTGATGGCTGAGGATTGACGTCTGAGGATTGAGGATTGAGGATTGATGATTGAAGATTGAGTATTGAGGATTGAATATTGAGGATTGAGGATTGAGGATTGAGGATTGCGTATTGAAGATTGAGGATTGATGATTGAGGATTGAGGATTGGGGATTGAGGATTGAGGAATGAGTATTGAGGATTGAGAATTGAGGATTGAGGATTGAGGATTGAAGATTGAGGATTGGGTATTGAGGATTGAAGAATGTGGATTGAGGATTGAGGCTTGAGGATTGAGGATTGAGGATTGAAGATTGAGGATTGGGAATTGAGGATTGAGGAATGAGTATTGAAGATTGAGGATTGATGATTGAGGATTGAGGATTGAGGATTGGGGATTGAGGATTGAAGAATGAGGATTGAGGATTGAGGCTTGAGGATAGAGGATTGAGGATTGAAGATTGAGGATTGGGTATTGAGGATTGAAGAATGAGGATTGATGATTGAGGATTGAGGATTGAGTATTGAAGATTGAGTATTGAGGATTGAAGATTGTGGATTGAGGATTGAGGATTGAGGATTGAGGATTGAGGATTGAGGATTGAAGATTGAGTATTGAGGATAGAAGATTGAGGATTGAGTATTGAGGATTGAGAAATGAGGATTGAGGATTGAGGATTGAGGATTGAGGATTGAGGATTGAGGATTGAGGATTGAGGATTGAGTATTGAAGATTGAGTATTGATCACTGAGGATTGAGGATTGAGGATTGAGGATTGAGGATTGAGGGTGGAGGATGAGGGCTGAGGGTTGAGGATTGAGGTTTCAGTATTGAATCCTGAGAATTCAGGATATTCTATTGAGTATTGAGAATTGAGGATTGATGGTTGAGTATTGAGGATTGAGGATTGAGGATTGAGTATTGAAGATTGAGGATTGATGATTGAGGATTGAGGATTGGGGATTGAGGATTGAGGAATGAGTATTGAAGATTGAGGGCAGATGATTGAGGATTGAGGATTGAGGATTGGGGATTGAGGAATGAGCTTTGAGGTTTGAGGACTGAGGGCTGAGGATTGAGGATTGACGATTGAGGATTGAGGATGAGGGCTGAGGGTTGAGGATTGAGGTTTGAGGACTGAGGATTGAGGACTGAGGATTGAGAATTGAGGATTGAGGATTGAGGATTGAAGATTGAGGGTTGGGTATTGAGGATTGAAGAATGAGGGTTGAGGATTGAGACTTGAGGATTGAGGATTGAGGATTGAAGATTGAGGATTTGGTATTGAGGATTGAAGAATGAGGATTGAGGATTGAGGATTGTGGATTGAGGATTGAAGATTGAGTATTGAGGATTGAAGATTGAGGATTGAGGATTGAGGATAGAGGATTGAGGATTGAAGATTGAGTATTGAGGATTGAAGATTGAGGATGGAGTATTGAGGATTGAGGGTTGAAGGTTGAGGATTGTGGATTGAGGATGGAGGATTGAGGATTGAATATTGAGGATTGGGGACTGAGTGTTGAGGGTCGAATGATGAGAATTGATGTTTGAGGATAGAGACTTGAAGATTGCAGATTGAGTATTGAGTATTGAAATCTGTGAATTGATGATATTCTTTTGAGGATTGAGGATTGACAACTGATTGTTGAGGACTGAGGGCTGAAGATTGAGGATTCAGGATTGAGGATTCAGGATTGATGTTTGAGGACTGAGGATTGACGATTGAGGATTGAGGATTGAGGATTGCGGATTGAAGATTGAGGATTGGGTATTGAGGATTGAAGAATGAGGATTGAGGATTGAGGATTGAGGATTGAGGATTGAGGATTGAGGATTGAGTATTGAAGATTGAGTATTGATCACTGAGGATTGAGGATTGAAGATTGAGGATTGGGCATTGAGGATTGAAGGATGAGGATTGAGGATAGAGGATTGAGGATTGAAGACTGGGTATTGAGGATTGAAGATTGACGATTGAGAATTAAGGATCAAAGATTGAGGATTAAGGATTGAAGATTGGGGATTGAGGATCTAGGATTGGAGATTGATTATTGAGGATTGAAGATTGAGAATTGAGGATTCAGGATTGAGAATTGAGAATTGAGGATGAGGACTGAGGGTTGAGGATTGAGGCTTGAGAAATGAGGATTGAGGATTGAGGATTGAGGATTGAAGATTGAGGATTGAGGATTCAGTATTGAAGATTGAGTATTGATCACTGATGATTGAGGATTGAGGATTGAGGATTGAGGATTGAGGATTGAAGATTGAATATTGAGGATTGAAAATTCGGGATTGAGGATTGAGGATTGAGGATGGAGGATGAGGGCTGAGGGTTGAGGATTGAGGTTTGTGTATTGAATCTTGAGAATTCAGGATATTCTATTGAGTATTGAGAATTGGGGATTGATGGTTGAGTATTGAGGATTGAGGATTGAGTATTGAAGGTTGAGGATTGATGAGTGAGGATTGAGGATAGAGGATTGAGGATTGAGGAATGAGTATTGGAGATTGAGGATTGATGATTGAGGATTGAGGATTGAGGATTGAGGATTGGGGATTGAGGATTGAGCATTGAGGTTTGAGATCTGAGGGCTGAGGATTTAGGATTGAGGATTGAGGATTGAGGATTGAGGATTGATGATTGAGGATTGAGTATTGAGGACTGAGGATTGAGGTTTGAAGATTGAGGATTGAGGATTGAGGATTGGTGATTGACGATTGAGGATTGAAGTTTGTATATTGATGATTGAATATTGAGGACTGAGGATTGAGGGTTGAGGATTGAGGACGAGGACTGAGGGTTGAATATTGATGTTTGAGGTCTGAGGATTAAGGATTAAGTATTGAGAATTGAGGATTGAGGATTGAGGATTGAAGATTGAGGATTGGGTATTGAGGATTGAAGAATGAGGATTGAGGATTGGGGTTTGAGGATTGAGGAATGCAGATTGAGTATTGAGGATTGAAGATTGAGGACTGAGAATTGAGGATTGAAGATTGAGGATTGAGGATTGAGGATTGAGGATTGAAGAACGAGGATTGAGGATTGAGGATTGAAGATTGAGGATTGAGGATTGAGTACTGAGGATTGAGGATTGAGGATTGAGGATTGAAGATTGAGAATTGAAGATTGAGTATTGAGGACTGAAGATTGACGATTGAGGATTAAGTATTGAGACTTGAGGATTGAGGATTGAAGATTCAGTATTGAGGGTTGAAGGTTGAGGATTGTGGATTGAGGATTGAGGATTGAGGATTGAATATTGAGGATTGAGGATTGAGGATTGAGGATTGAGGATAGAGGATTGAAGATTGGATATTGATGATTGAATATTGAGGACTGAGGATTGAGGGTTGTGGATTGAGGACGAGGACTGAGGGTTGAATATTGATGTTTGAGGTCTGAGGATTAAGGATTGAGGATTGAGAATTGAGGATTGAGGATTGAGGATTGAAGATTGAGGATTGAGGATTGAGTACTGAGTATTGAGGATTGAGAATTGAGGATTGAAGATTGAGAATTGAAGATTGAGTATTGAGGACTGAAGATTGACGATTGAGGATTAAGTATTGAGGATTGAGGATTGAGGGTTGAAGATTCAGTATTGAGGGTTGAAGGTTGAGGATTGTGGATTGAGGATGGAGGATTGAGGATTGAATATTGAGGATTGGGGACTGAGTGTTGAGGGTCGAATGATGAGAATTGATGTTTGAGTATAGAGACTTGAAGATTGCAGATTGAGTATTGAGTATTGAAATCTGTGAATTGATGATATTCTTTTGAGGATTGAGGATTGACAACTGATTGTTGAGGACTGAGGGCTGAAGATTGAGGATTCAGGATTGAGGATTCAGGATTGATGTTTGAGGACTGAGGATTGACGATTGAGGATTGAGGATTGAAGATTGAGAATTGAAGATTGAGTATTGAGGACTGAAGATTGACGATTGAGGATTAAGTATTGAGGATTGAGGATTGAGGATTGAAGATTCAGTATTGAGGGTTGAAGGTTGAGGATTGTGGATTGAGGATGGAGGATTGAGGATTGAATATTGAGGATTGGGAACTGAGTGTTGAGGGTCGAATGATGAGAATTGATGTTTGAGGATAGAGACTTGAAGATTGCAGATTGAGTATTGAGTATTGAAATCTGTGAATTGATGATATTCTTTTGAGGATTGAGGATTGACAACTGATTGTTGAGGACTGAGGGCGGAAGATTGAGGATTCAGGATTGAGGATTCAGGATTGATGTTTGAGGACTGAGGATTGACGATTGAGGATTGAGGATTGAGGATTGAGGATTGAAGATTGAGGATTGGGTATTGAGGATTGAGGATTGAGGATTGAGGATTGAGGATTGGGGATTGAGGATTGAGCATTGAGGTTTGAGATCTGAGGGCTGAGGATTTAGGATTGAGGATTGAGGATTGAGGATTGAGGATTGATGATTGACGATTGGGTATTGAGGACTGAGGATTGAGGTTTGAAGATTGAGGATTGAGGATTGAGGATTGATGATTGAGGATTGAGGATTGAAGTTTGTATATTGATGATTGAATATTGAGGACTGAGGATTGAGGGTTGAGGATTGAGGACGAGGACTGAGGGTTGAATATTGATGTTTGAGGTCTGAGGATTAAGGATTAAGTATTGAGAATTGAGGATTGAGGATTGAGGATTGAAGATTGAGGATTGGGTATTGAGGATTGAAGAATGAGGATTGAGGATTGGGGTTTGAGGATTGAGGATTGCAGATTGAGTATTGAGGATTGAAGATTGAGGACTGAGAATTGAGGATTGAAGATTGAGGATTGAGGATTGAGGATTGAGGATTGAAGAACGAGGATTGAGGATTGAGGATTGAAGATTGAGGATTGAGGATTGAGTACTGAGGATTGAGGATTGAGGATTGAGGATTGTAGATTGAGAATTGAAGATTGAGTATTGAGGACTGAAGATGGACGATTGAGGATTAAGTATTGAGAATTGAGGATTGAGGATTGAAGATTCAGTATTGAGGGTTGAAGGTTGAGGATTGTGGATTGAGGATTGAGGATTGAGGATTGAAGATTGAGGATTGAGGATTGAGGATTGAGTATTGAGGATAGAGGATTGAAGATTGGATATTGATGATTGAATATTGAGGACTGAGGATTGAGGGTTGTGGATTGAGGACGAGGACTGAGGGTTGAATATTGATGTTTGAGGTCTGAGGATTAAGGATTGAGGATTGAGAATTGAGGATTGAGGATTGAGGATTGAAGATTGAGGATTGAGGATTGAGTACTGAGGATTGAGGATTGAGAATTGAGGATTGAAGATTGAGAATTGAAGATTGAGTATTGAGGACTGAAGATTGACGATTGAGGATTAAGTATTGAGGATTGAGGATTGAGGATTGAAGATTCAGTATTGAGGGTTGAAGGTTGAGGATTGTGGATTGAGGATGGAGGATTGAGGATTGAATATTGAGGATTGGGGACTGAGTGTTGAGGGTCGAATGATGAGAATTGATGTTTGAGGATAGAGACTTGAAGATTGCAGATTGAGTATTGAGTATTGAAATCTGTGAATTGATGATATTCTTTTGAGGATTGAGGATTGACAACTGATTGTTGAGGACTGAGGGCTGAAGATTGAGGATTCAGGATTGAGGATTCAGGATTGATGTTTGAGGACTGAGGATTGACGATTGAGGATTGAGGATTGAGGATTGCGGAATGAAGATTGAGGATTGGGTATTGAGGATTGAAGAATGAGGATTGAGGATTGAGGATTGAGGATTGAGGATTGAGGATTGAGTATTGAAGATTGAGTATTGATCACTGAGGATTGAGGATTGAGGATTGAGGATTGAGGGTGGAGGATGAGGGCTGGGGGTTGAGGATTGAGGTTTCAGTATTGAATCCTGAGAATTCAGGATATTCTATTGAGTATTGATCACTGATGATTGAGGATTGAGGATTGAGGATTGAGGATTGAGGATTGAAGATTGAATATTGAGGATTGAAAATTCGGGATTGAGGATTGAGGATTGAGGATGGAGGATGAGGGCTGAGGGTTGAGGATTGAGGTTTGTGTATTGATTCCTGAGAATTCAGGATATTCTATTGAGTATTGAGAATTGGGGATTGATGGTTGAGTATTGAGGGTTGAGGATTGAGTATTGAAGGTTGAGGATTGATGATTGAGGATTGAGGATTGAGGATTGAGGATTGAGGAATGAGTATTGGAGATTGAGGATTGATGATTGAGGATTGAGGATTGAGGATTGAGGATTGGGGATTGAGGATTGAGCATTGAGGTTTGAGAGCTGAGGGCTGAGGATTTAGGATTGAGGATTGAGGATTGAGGATTGAGGATTGATGATTGAGGATTGAGTATTGAGGACTGAGGATTGAGGTTTGAAGATTGAGGATTGAGGATTGAGGATTGATGATTGAGGATTGAGGATTGAAGTTTGTATATTGATGATTGAATATTGAGGACTGAGGGTTGAGTGTTGAGGATTGAGGACGAGGACTGAGGGTTGAATATTGATGTTTGAGGTCTGAGGATTAAGGATTAAGTATTGAGAATTGAGGATTGAGGATTGAGGATTGAAGATTGAGGATTGGGTATTGAGGATTGAAGAATGAGGATTGAGGATTGGGGTTTGAGGATTGAGGATTGCAGATTGAGTATTGAGGATTGAAGATTGAGGACTGAGAATTGAGGATTGAAGATTGAGGATTGAGGATTGAGGATTGAGGATTGAAGAACGAGGATTGAGGATTGAGGATTGAAGATTGAACATTGAGGATTGAGTACTGAGGATTGAGGATTGAGGATTGAGGATTGAAGATTGAGAATTGAAGATTGAGTATTGAGGACTGAAGATTGACGATTGAGGATTAAGTATTGAGGATTGAGGATTGAGGATTGAAGATTCAGTATTGAGGGTTGAAGGTTGAGGATTGTGGATTGAGGATGGAGGATTGAGGATTGAATATTGAGGATTGGGAACTGAGTGTTGAGGGTCGAATGATGAGAATTGATGTTTGAGGATAGAGACTTGAAGATTGCAGATTGAGTATTGAGTATTGAAATCTGTGAATTGATGATATTCTTTTGAGGATTGAGGATTGACAACTGATTGTTGAGGACTGAGGGCTGAAGATTGAGGATTCAGGATTGAGGATTCAGGATTGATGTTTGAGGACTGAGGATTGACGATTGAGGATTGAGGATTGAGGATTGAGGATTGAAGATTGTGGATTGGGTATTGAGGATTGAAGAATGAGGATTGAGGATTGAGGATTGAGGATTGAGGATTGAAGACTGGGTATTGAGGATTGAAGATTGACGATTGAGAATTAAGGATCAAAGATTGAGGATTAAAGATTGCAGATTGGGGATTGAGGATCTAGGATTGGAGATTGATTATTGAGGATTGAAGATTGAGAATTGAGGATTCAGGATTGAGAATTGAGAATTGCGGATGAGGGCTGAGGGTTGGGGATTGAGGTTTCAGTGTTGAATCCTGAGAATTCAGGATATTCTATTGAGTATTGAGAATTGAGGATTGATGGTTGAGTATTGAGGATTGAGGATTGAGGATTGCGTATTGAAGACTGAGGATTGATGATTGAGGATTGAGGATTGGGGATTGAGGATTGAGGAATGAGTATTGAGGATTGAGAATTGAGGATTGAGGATTGAGGATTGAAGATTGAGGATTGGGTATTGAGGATTGAAGAATGTGGATTGAGGATTGAAGCTTGAGGATTGAGGATTGAGGATTGAAGATTGAGGATTGGGTATTGAGGATTGAAGAATGAGGATTGATGATTGAGGATTGAGGATTGAGTATTGAAGATTGAGTATTGAGGATTGCAGATTGAGGATTGAGGATTGAGGATTGAGGATTGAGGATTGAGGATTGAAGATTGAGTATTGAGGATAGAAGATTGAGGATAGAGTATTGAGGGTTGAGGATTGAGGATTGAAGATTGAGGATTGAGGATTGAGAATTGGGTATTGATGATTGAAGAATGAGTATTGAGGATTGAGGATTGAGGATTGAGGATAGAGGATTGAAGATTGGATATTGATGATTGAATATTGAGGACTGAGGATTGAGGGTTGTGGATTGAGGACGAGGACTGAGGGTTGAATATTGATGTTTGAGGTCTGAGGATTAAGGATTGAGGATTGAGAATTGAGGATTGAGGATTGAGGATTGAAGATTGAGGATTGAGGATTGAGTACTGAGGATTGAGGATTGAGAATTGAGGATTGAAGATTGAGAATTGATGATTGAGGATTGATGATTGAGGATTGGGTATTGAGGATTGATGAATGAGGATTGAGGATTGGGGTTTGAGGATTGAGGATTGCAGATTGAGTATTGAGGATTGAAGATTGAGGACTGAGAATTGAGGATTGAAGATTGAGGATTGAGGATTGAGGATTGAGGATTGAAGAACGAGGATTGAGGATTGAGGATTGAAGATAGAGGATTGAGGAATGAGTACTGAGGATTGAGGATTGAGGATTGAGGATTGAAGATTGAGAATTGAAGATTGAGTATTGAGGACTGAAGATTGACGATTGAGGATTAAGTATTGAGAATTGAGGATTGAGGATTGAAGATTCAGTATTGAGGGTTGAAGGTTGAGGATTGTGGATTGAGGATTGAGGATTGAGGATTGAAGATTGAGGATTGAGGATTGAGGATTGAGGATTGAGGATAGAGGATTGAAGATTGGATATTGATGATTGAATATTGAGGACTGAGGATTGAGGGTTGTGGATTGAGGACGAGGACTGAGGGTTGAATATTGATGTTTGAGGTCTGAGGATTAAGGATTGAGGATTGAGAATTGAGGATTGAGGATTGAGGATTGAAGATTGAGGATTGAGGATTGAGTACTGAGGATTGAGGATTGAGAATTGAGGATTGAAGATTGAGAATTGAAGATTGAGTATTGAGGACTGAAGTTTGACGATTGAGGATTAAGTATTGAGGATTGAGGATTGAGGATTGAAGATTCAGTATTGAGGGTTGAAGGTTGAGGATTGTGGATTGAGGATGGAGGTTTGAGGATTGAATATTGAGGATTGGGGACTGAGTGTTGAGGGTCGAATGATGAGAATTGATGTTTGAGGATAGAGACTTGAAGATTGCAGATTGAGTATTGAGTATTGAAATCTGTGAATTGATGATATTCTTTTGAGGATTGAGGATTGACAACTGATTGTTGAGGACTGAGGGCTGAAGATTGAGGATTCAGGATTGAGGATTCAGGATTGATGTTTGAGGACTGAGGATTGACGATTGAGGATTGAGGATTGAGGATTGCGGATTGAAGATTGAGGATTGGGTATTGAGGATTGAAGAATGAGGATTGAGGATAGAGGATTGAGGATTGAAGACTGGGTATTGAGGATTGAAGATTGACGATTGAGAATTAAGGATCAAAGATTGAGGATTAAGGATTGAAGATTGGGGATTGAGGATCTAGGATTGGAGATTGAATATTGAGGATTGAAAATTCGGGATTGAGGATTGAGGATTGAGGATGGAGGATGAGGGCTGAGGGTTGAGGATTGAGGTTTGTGTATTGAATCTTGAGAATTCAGGATATTCTATTGAGTATTGAGAATTGGGGATTGATGGTCGAGTATTGAGGATTGAGGATTGAGTATTGAAGGTTGAGGATTGATGATTGAGGATTGAGCATAGAGGATTGAGGATTGAGGAATGAGTATTGGAGATTGAGGATTGATGATTGAGGATTGAGGATTGAGGATTGAGGATTGGGGATTGAGGATTGAGCATTGAGGTTTGAGATCTGAGGGCTGAGGATTTAGGATTGAGGATTGAGGATTGAGGATTGAGGATTGATGATTGAGGATTGAGTATTGAGGACTGAGGATTGAGGTTTGAAGATTGAGGATTGAGGATTGAGGATTGAGGATTGAGGATAGAGGATTGAAGATTGGATATTGATGATTGAATATTGAGGACTGAGGATTGAGGGTTGTGGATTGAGGACGAGGACTGAGGGTTGAATATTGATGTTTGAGGTCTGAGGATTAAGGATTGAGGATTGAGAATTGAGGATTGAGGATTGAGGATTGAAGATTGAGGATTGAGGATTGAGTACTGAGGATTGAGGATTGAGAATTGAGGATTGAAGATTGAGAATTGAAGATTGAGTATTGAGGACTGAAGATTGACGATTGAGGATTAAGTATTGAGGATTGAGGATTGAGGATTGAAGATTCAGTATTGAGGGTTGAAGGTTGAGGATTGTGGATTGAGGATGGAGGATTGAGGATTGAATATTGAGGATTGGGGACTGAGTGTTGAGGGTCGAATGATGAGAATTGATGTTTGAGGATAGAGACTTGAAGATTGCAGATTGAGTATTGAGTATTGAAATCTGTGAATTGATGATATTCTTTTGAGGATTGAGGATTGACAACTGATTGTTGAGGACTGAGGGCTGAAGATTGAGGATTCAGGATTGAGGATTCAGGATTGATGTTTGAGGACTGAGGATTGACGATTGAGGATTGAGGATTGAGGATTGCGGATTGAAGATTGAGGATTGGGTATTGAGGATTGAAGAATGAGGATTGAGGATTGAGGATTGAGGATTGAGGATTGAGGATTGAGTATTGAAGATTGAGTATTGATCACTGAGGATTGAGGATTGAGGATTGAGTATTGAGGGTGGAGGATGAGGGCTGGGGGTTGAGGATTGAGGTTTCAGTATTGAATCCTGAGAATTCAGGATATTCTATTGAGTATTGATCACTGATGATTGAGGATTGAGGATTGAGGATTGAGGATTGAGGATTGAAGATTGAATATTGAGGATTGAAAATTCGGGATTGAGGATTGAGGATTGAGGATGGAGGATGAGGGCTGAGGGTTGAGGATTGAGGTTTGTGTATTGATTCCTGAGAATTCAGGATATTCTATTGAGTATTGAGAATTGGGGATTGATGGTTGAGTATTGAGGGTTGAGGATTGAGTATTGAAGGTTGAGGATTGATGATTGAGGATTGAGGATTGAGGATTGAGGATTGAGGAATGAGTATTGGAGATTGAGGATTGATGATTGAGGATTGAGGATTGAGGATTGAGGATTGGGGATTGAGGATTGAGCATTGAGGTTTGAGAACTGAGGGCTGAGGATTTAGGATTGAGGATTGAGGATTGAGGATTGAGGATTGATGATTGAGGATTGAGTATTGAGGACTGAGGATTGAGGTTTGAAGATTGAGGATTGAGGATTGAGGATTGATGATTGAGGATTGAGGATTGAAGTTTGTATATTGATGATTGAATATTGAGGACTGAGGGTTGAGTGTTGAGGATTGAGGACGAGGACTGAGGGTTGAATATTGATGTTTGAGGTCTGAGGATTAAGGATTAAGTATTGAGAATTGAGGATTGAGGATTGAGGATTGAAGATTGAGGATTGGGTATTGAGGATTGAAGAATGAGGATTGAGGATTGGGGTTTGAGGATTGAGGATTGCAGATTGAGTATTGAGGATTGAAGATTGAGGACTGAGAATTGAGGATTGAAGATTGAGGATTGAGGATTGAGGATTGAGGATTGAAGAACGAGGATTGAGGATTGAGGATTGAAGATTGAACATTGAGGATTGAGTACTGAGGATTGAGGATTGAGGATTGAGGATTGAAGATTGAGAATTGAAGATTGAGTATTGAGGACTGAAGATTGACGATTGAGGATTAAGTATTGAGGATTGAGGATTGAGGATTGAAGATTCAGTATTGAGGGTTGAAGGTTGAGGATTGTGGATTGAGGATGGAGGATTGAGGATTGAATATTGAGGATTGGGAACTGAGTGTTGAGGGTCGAATGATGAGAATTGATGTTTGAGGATAGAGACTTGAAGATTGCAGATTGAGTATTGAGTATTGAAATCTGTGAATTGATGATATTCTTTTGAGGATTGAGGATTGACAACTGATTGTTGAGGACTGAGGGCTGAAGATTGAGGATTCAGGATTGAGGATTCAGGATTGATGTTTGAGGACTGAGGATTGACGATTGAGGATTGAGGATTGAGGATTGAGGATTGAAGATTGTGGATTGGGTATTGAGGATTGAAGAATGAGGATTGAGGATTGAGGATTGAGGATTGAGGATTGAAGACTGGGTATTGAGGATTGAAGATTGACGATTGAGAATTAAGGATCAAAGATTGAGGATTAAAGATTGCAGATTGGGGATTGAGGATCTAGGATTGGAGATTGATTATTGAGGATTGAAGATTGAGAATTGAGGATTCAGGATTGAGAATTGAGAATTGAGGATGAGGGCTGAGGGTTGGGGATTGAGGTTTCAGTGTTGAATCCTGAGAATTCAGGATATTCTATTGAGTATTGAGAATTGAGGATTGATGGTTGAGTATTGAGGATTGAGGATTGAGGATTGCGTATTGAAGACTGAGGATTGATGATTGAGGATTGAGGATTGGGGATTGAGGATTGAGGAATGAGTATTGAGGATTGAGAATTGAGGATTGAGGATTGAGGATTGAAGATTGAGGATTGGGTATTGAGGATTGAAGAATGTGGATTGAGGATTGAAGCTTGAGGATTGAGGATTGAGGATTGAAGATTGAGGATTGGGTATTGAGGATTGAAGAATGAGGATTGATGATTGAGGATTGAGGATTGAGTATTGAAGATTGAGTATTGAGGATTGCAGATTGAGGATTGAGGATTGAGGATTGAGGATTGAGGATTGAGGATTGAAGATTGAGTATTGAGGATAGAAGATTGAGGATAGAGTATTGAGGGTTGAGGATTGAGGATTGAAGATTGAGGATTGAGGATTGAGAATTGGGTATTGATGATTGAAGAATGAGTATTGAGGATTGAGGATTGAGGATTGAGGATAGAGGATTGAAGATTGGATATTGATGATTGAATATTGAGGACTGAGGATTGAGGGTTGTGGATTGAGGACGAGGACTGAGGGTTGAATATTGATGTTTGAGGTCTGAGGATTAAGGATTGAGGATTGAGAATTGAGGATTGAGGATTGAGGATTGAAGATTGAGGATTGAGGATTGAGTACTGAGGATTGAGGATTGAGAATTGAGGATTGAAGATTGAGAATTGATGATTGAGGATTGATGATTGAGGATTGGGTATTGAGGATTGATGAATGAGGATTGAGGATTGGGGTTTGAGGATTGAGGATTGCAGATTGAGTATTGAGGATTGAAGATTGAGGACTGAGAATTGAGGATTGAAGATTGAGGATTGAGGATTGAGGATTGAGGATTGAAGAACGAGGATTGAGGATTGAGGATTGAAGATAGAGGATTGAGGAATGAGTACTGAGGATTGAGGATTGAGGATTGAGGATTGAAGATTGAGAATTGAAGATTGAGTATTGAGGACTGAAGATTGACGATTGAGGATTAAGTATTGAGAATTGAGGATTGAGGATTGAAGATTCAGTATTGAGGGTTGAAGGTTGAGGATTGTGGATTGAGGATTGAGGATTGAGGATTGAAGATTGAGGATTGAGGATTGAGGATTGAGGATTGAGGATAGAGGATTGAAGATTGGATATTGATGATTGAATATTGAGGACTGAGGATTGAGGGTTGTGGATTGAGGACGAGGACTGAGGGTTGAATATTGATGTTTGAGGTCTGAGGATTAAGGATTGAGGATTGAGAATTGAGGATTGAGGATTGAGGATTGAAGATTGAGGATTGAGGATTGAGTACTGAGGATTGAGGATTGAGAATTGAGGATTGAAGATTGAGAATTGAAGATTGAGTATTGAGGACTGAAGATTGACGATTGAGGATTAAGTATTGAGGATTGAGGATTGAGGATTGAAGATTCAGTATTGAGGGTTGAAGGTTGAGGATTGTGGATTGAGGATGGAGGATTGAGGATTGAATATTGAGGATTGGGGACTGAGTGTTGAGGGTCGAATGATGAGAATTGATGTTTGAGGATAGAGACTTGAAGATTGCAGATTGAGTATTGACTATTGAAATCTGTGAATTGATGATATTCTTTTGAGGATTGAGGATTGACAACTGATTGTTGAGGACTGAGGGCTGAAGATTGAGGATTCAGGATTGAGGATTCAGGATTGATGTTTGAGGACTGAGGATTGACGATTGAGGATTGAGGATTGAGGATTGCGGATTGAAGATTGAGGATTGGGTATTGAGGATTGAAGAATGAGGATTGAGGATAGAGGATTGAGGATTGAAGACTGGGTATTGAGGATTGAAGATTGACGATTGAGAATTAAGGATCAAAGATTGAGGATTAAGGATTGAAGATTGGGGATTGAGGATCTAGGATTGGAGATTGAATATTGAGGATTGAAAATTCGGGATTGAGGATTGAGGATTGAGGATGGAGGATGAGGGCTGAGGGTTGAGGATTGAGGTTTGTGTATTGAATCTTGAGAATTCAGGATATTCTATTGAGTATTGAGAATTGGGGATTGATGGTCGAGTATTGAGGATTGAGGATTGAGTATTGAAGGTTGAGGATTGATGATTGAGGATTGAGCATAGAGGATTGAGGATTGAGGAATGAGTATTGGAGATTGAGGATTGATGATTGAGGATTGAGGATTGAGGATTGAGGATTGGGGATTGAGGATTGAGCATTGAGGTTTGAGATCTGAGGGCTGAGGATTTAGGATTGAGGATTGAGGATTGAGGATTGAGGATTGATGATTGAGGATTGAGTATTGAGGACTGAGGATTGAGGTTTGAAGATTGAGGATTGAGGATTGAGGATTGATGATTGAGGATTGAGGATTGAAGTTTGTATATTGATGATTGAATATTGAGGACTGAGGATTGAGGGTTGAGGATTGAGGATTGAAGATTGAGGATTGGGTATTGAGGATTGAAGAATGTGGATTGAGGATTGAAGCTTGAGGATTGAGGATTGAGGATTGAAGATTGAGGATTGGGTATTGAGGATTGAAGAATGAGGATTGATGATTGAGGATTGAGGATTGAGTATTGAAGATTGAGTATTGAGGATTGCAGATTGAGGATTGAGGATTGAGGATTGAGGATTGAGGATTGAGGATTGAGGATTGAAGATTGAGTATTGAGGATAGAAGATTGAGGATAGAGTATTGAGGGTTGAGGATTGAGGATTGAAGATTGAGGATTGAGGATTGAGGATTTGGGATTGAAGATTGAGGAATGAGTATTGAAGATTGAGGATTGATGATTGAAGATTGAGGATTGGGGACTGAGGATTGAAGATTCAGGGTTGAGGGTTGAGGATTGAGGATTGAGAAATGAGGACTGATGATTGAGGATTGATGATTGAGAATTGGGTATTGATGATTGAAGAATGAGTATTGAGGATTGAGGATTGAGGATTGAGGATAGAGGATTGAAGATTGGATATTGATGATTGAATATTGAGGATTGAGGATTGAGGGTTGTGGATTGAGGACGAGGACTGAGGGTTGAATATTGATGTTTGAGGTCTGAGGATTAAGGATTGAGGATTGAGGATTGAGGATTGCAGATTGAGTATTGAGGATTGAAGATTGAGTATTCAGGATTGAGGAATGAGAATTGAAGATTGAGGATTGATGATTGAGGATTGATGATTGAGGATTGGGTATTGAGGATTGAAGAATGAGGATTGAGGATTGGGGTTTGAGGATTGAGGATTGCAGATTGAGTATTGAGGATTGAAGATTGAGGACTGAGAATTGAGGATTGAAGATTGAGGATTGAGGATTGAGGATTGAGGATTGAAGAACGAGGATTGAGGATTGAGGATTGAAGATTGAGGATTGAGGATTGAGTACTGAGGATTGAGGATTGAGGATTGAGGATTGAAGATTGAGAATTGAAGATTGAGTATTGAGGACTGAAGATTGACGATTGAGGATTAAGTATTGAGAATTGAGGATTGAGGATTGAAGATTCAGTATTGAGGGTTGAAGGTTGAGGATTGTGGATTGAGGATTGAGGATTGAGGATTGAAGATTGAGGATTGAGGATTGAGGATTGAGGATTGAGGATAGAGGATTGAAGATTGGATATTGATGATTGAATATTGAGGACTGAGGATTGAGGGTTGTGGATTGAGGACGAGGACTGAGGGTTGAATATTGATGTTTGAGGTCTGAGGATTAAGGATTGAGGATTGAGAATTGAGGATTGAGGATTGAGGATTGAAGATTGAGGATTGAGGATTGAGTACTGAGGATTGAGGATTGAGAATTGAGGATTGAAGATTGAGAATTGAAGATTGAGTATTGAGGACTGAAGATTGACGATTGAGGATTAAGTATTGAGGATTGAGGATTGAGGATTGAAGATTCAGTATTGAGGGTTGAAGGTTGAGGATTGTGGATTGAGGATGGAGGATTGAGGATTGAATATTGAGGATTGGGGACTGAGTGTTGAGGGTCGAATGATGAGAATTGATGTTTGAGGATAGAGACTTGAAGATTGCAGATTGAGTATTGAGTATTGAAATCTGTGAATTGATGATATTCTTTTGAGGATTGAGGATTGACAACTGATTGTTGAGGACTGAGGGCTGAAGATTGAGGATTCAGGATTGAGGATTCAGGATTGATGTTTGAGGACTGAGGATTGACGATTGAGGATTGAGGATTGAGGATTGCGGATTGAAGATTGAGGATTGGGTATTGAGGATTGAAGAATGAGGATTGAGGATAGAGGATTGAGGATTGAAGACTGGGTATTGAGGATTGAAGATTGACGATTGAGAATTAAGGATCAAAGATTGAGGATTAAGGATTGAAGATTGGGGATTGAGGATCTAGGATTGGAGATTGATTATTGAGGATTGAAGATTGAGAATTGAGGATTCAGGATTGAGAATTGAGAATTGAGGATGAGGACTGAGGGTTGAGGATTGAGGCTTGAGAAATGAGGATTGAGGATTGAGGATTGAGGATTGAAGATTGAGGATTGAGGATTCAGTATTGAAGATTGAGTATTGATCACTGATGATTGAGGATTGAGTATTGAGGATTGAGAATTGAGGATTGAAGATTGAATATTGAGGATTGAAAATTCGGGATTGAGGATTGAGGATTGAGGATGGAGGATGAGGGCTGAGGGTTGAGGATTGAGGTTTGTGTATTGAATCTTGAGAATTCAGGATATTCTATTGAGTATTGAGAATTGGGGATTGATGGTTGAGTATTGAGGATTGAGGATTGAGTATTGAAGGTTGAGGATTGATGATTGAGGATTGAGGATAGAGGATTGCGGATTGAGGAATGAGTATTGGAGATTGAGGATTGATGATTGAGGATTGAGGATTGAGGATTGAGGATTGGGGATTGAGGATTGAGCATTGAGGTTTGAGATCTGAGGGCTGAGGATTTAGGATTGAGGATTGAGGATTGAGGATTGAGGATTGATGATTGAGGATTGAGTATTGAGGATTGAGGATTGAGGTTTGAAGATTGAGGATTGAGGATTGAGGATTGATGATTGAGGATTGAGGATTGAAGTTTGTATATTGATGATTGAATATTGAGGACTGAGGATTGAGGGTTGAGGATTGAGGACGAGGACTGAGGGTTGAATATTGATGTTTGAGGTCTGAGGATAAAGGATTAAGTATTGAGAATTGAGGATTGAGGATTGAGGATTGAAGATTGAGGATTGGGTATTGAGGATTGAAGAAAGAGGATTGAGGATTGGGGTTTGAGGATTGAGGATTGCAGATTGAGTATTGAGGATTGAAGATTGAGGACTGAGAATTGAGGATTGAAGATTGAGGATTGAGGATTGAGGATTGAGGATTGAAGAACGAGGATTGAGGATTGAGGATTGAAGATTGAGGATTGAGGATTGAGTACTGAGGATTGAGGATTGAGGATTGAGGATTGAAGATTGAGAATTGAAGATTGAGTATTGAGGACTGAAGATTGACGATTGAGGATTAAGTATTGAGAATTGAGGATTGAGGATTGAAGATTCAGTATTGAGGGTTGAAGGTTGAGGATTGTGGATTGAGGATTGAGGATTGAGGATTGAAGATTGAGGATTGAGGATTGAGGATTGAGGATTGAGGATAGAGGATTGAAGATTGGATATTGATGATTGAATATTGAGGACTGAGGATTGAGGGTTGTGGATTGAGGACGAGGACTGAGGGTTGAATATTGATGTTTGAGGTCTGAGGATTAAGGATTGAGGATTGAGAATTGAGGATTGAGGATTGAGGATTGAAGATTGAGGATTGAGGATTGAGTACTGAGGATTGAGGATTGAGAATTGAGGATTGAAGATTGAGAATTGAAGATTGAGTATTGAGGACTGAAGATTGACGATTGAGGATTAAGTATTGAGGATTGAGGATTGAGGATTGAAGATTCAGTATTGAGGGTTGAAGGTTGAGGATTGTGGATTGAGGATGGAGGATTGAGGATTGAATATTGAGGATTGGGGACTGAGTGTTGAGGGTCGAATGATGAGAATTGATGTTTGAGGATAGAGACTTGAAGATTGCAGATTGAGTATTGAGTATTGAAATCTGTGAATTGATGATATTCTTTTGAGGATTGAGGATTGACAACTGATTGTTGAGGACTGAGGGCTGAAGATTGAGGATTCAGGATTGAGGATTCAGGATTGATGTTTGAGGACTGAGGATTGACGATTGAGGATTGAGGATTGAGGATTGCGGATTGAAGATTGAGGATTGGGTATTGAGGATTGAAGAATGAGGATTGAGGATTGAGGATTGAGGATTGAGGATTGAGGATTGAGTATTGAAGATTGAGTATTGATCACTGAGGATTGAGGATTGAGGATTGAGTATTGAGGGTGGAGGATGAGGGCTGGGGGTTGAGGATTGAGGTTTCAGTATTGAATCCTGAGAATTCAGGATATTCTATTGAGTATTGATCACTGATGATTGAGGATTGAGGATTGAGGATTGAGGATTGAGGATTGAAGATTGAATATTGAGGATTGAAAATTCGGGATTGAGGATTGAGGATTGAGGATGGAGGATGAGGGCTGAGGGTTGAGGATTGAGGTTTGTGTATTGATTCCTGAGAATTCAGGATATTCTATTGAGTATTGAGAATTGGGGATTGATGGTTGAGTATTGAGGGTTGAGGATTGAGTATTGAAGGTTGAGGATTGATGATTGAGGATTGAGGATTGAGGATTGAGGATTGAGGAATGAGTATTGGAGATTGAGGATTGATGATTGAGGATTGAGGATTGAGGATTGAGGATTGGGGATTGAGGATTGAGCATTGAGGTTTGAGAACTGAGGGCTGAGGATTTAGGATTGAGGATTGAGGATTGAGGATTGAGGATTGATGATTGAGGATTGAGTATTGAGGACTGAGGATTGAGGTTTGAAGATTGAGGATTGAGGATTGAGGATTGATGATTGAGGATTGAGGATTGAAGTTTGTATATTGATGATTGAATATTGAGGACTGAGGGTTGAGTGTTGAGGATTGAGGACGAGGACTGAGGGTTGAATATTGATGTTTGAGGTCTGAGGATTAAGGATTAAGTATTGAGAATTGAGGATTGAGGATTGAGGATTGAAGATTGAGGATTGGGTATTGAGGATTGAAGAATGAGGATTGAGGATTGGGGTTTGAGGATTGAGGATTGCAGATTGAGTATTGAGTATTGAAATCTGTGAATTGATGATATTCTTTTGAGGATTGAGGATTGACAACTGATTGTTGAGGACTGAGGGCTGAAGATTGAGGATTCAGGATTGAGGATTCAGGATTGATGTTTGAGGACTGAGGATTGACGATTGAGGATTGAGGATTGAGGATTGAGGATTGAAGATTGGGGATTGAGGATTGAGGATTGAGGATCTAGGATTGGAGATTGATTATTGAGGATGAAGGTTGAGAATTTAGGATTGAGGATTGAGCATTGAAGATTGAGGATTGGGGATTGAGGATTGACGATTGAGGATTGAGTATTGAGGATTTAAGATTGAGTATTGATGATTGAAGATTGAGGATTGAGGATTGAGGGTTGAGGATTGAGGGTTGAGGAATGAGGACGAGGACTGACGGTTGAGGATTGAGGTTTGAGGATTGAGGGTTGTGGATTGAGGACGAGGACTGAGCGTTGAATATTGATGTTTGAGGCCTGAGGATTGAGGATTGAGGATTGAGAATTGATGATTGAGGACTGAGGGTTGAAGATTGAGGATTGGGTACTGAGGATTGAAGAATGAGTTTGAGGATTGAGGATTGAGGATTGAGGATTGCAGACTGGGTATTGAGGATTGAAGATCGAGGACTCAGGATTGAGGATTGAGGATTGAGGATTGAGGACTGAGGCTTGAGGATTGACGATTGAGCATAGAGGATTGAAGATTGAGTACTGGCGATTGAGGATTGAAGATTGAGGATTAAGGACCGAGGATTGGGGATTGAGGATCTAGGATTGGAGATTGATTTTTGGGGATTGAAGATTGAGGATTGAGGATTGAGGATTGAGAATTGAGAATTGAGAATGAGGACTGAGGGTTGAGGATTGATGTTTGAGGAACGAGGATTGAGGATTGAGGATTGAGGACTGGGGATTGACGATTGAGTATTGAAGATTGTGGATTTATGACTGAGGATTGAGGATTGAGGATTGAGGATTGAGGATTGAGGATTGAGGATTGAGGATTGAGGATTGAGGGTTGAAGATTGAGGAATGGGTATTGAGGATTGAAGAATGAGGATTGAGGATTGAGGATTGAGGATTGAGGATTGCAGATTGAGTATTGAGGATTGAAGATTTAGGATTCAGGATTGAGGAATGAGAATTGAAGATTGAGGATTGATGATTGAGGATTGAGGATTGAGGATTGGGGATTGAGGATTGAGCATTGAGGTTTGAGGACTGTGGGCTGAGGATTGAGGATTGAGGATTGACGCTTGAGGATTGAGTGTTGAGGATGTAGGGTTGAAGGGAGAGGACTGAGTGTTGAGGATTGAGTGTTGAGAATTGATGCTTGAGGTTTGAGATTTGATTATTGAATATTGTGTATTGCGTGTTGAACCATGAGAATTCAGGATGTGCTATTGAGTATTGAGAATTGAGGATTGATGGTTGAGTATTGAGTATTGGTGGTTGAGGGCTGAGTGTTGAATATTGAGGATAGAGGATTGACGATTGAGGATTGATGATTGAGGATTGGAGATTGATTATTGATGATTGAAGATTGAGGATTGAGGATTGAGGGTTGAGGATTGAGGACGAGGATTGACGGTTGAGGATTGAGGTTTGAGGATTGGGGATTGAGGATTGAGGACTGGGGCTTGAGGATTGAGGATTGAGCATTGAGGATTGAAGATTGAGGACTGGCGATTGAGGATTGAAGGTTGAGGATTATGGATTGAGGATTGGGGATTGAGGATGTAGGATTGGAGATTGATTATTCAGGATTGATGATTGAGGATTGAGGATTGAGGATTGAGGATTGAGAATTGAGAATTGAGGACGAAGACTGAGGGTTGAGGATTGAGGTTTGAGGAACGATGATTGAGGATTGAGGTTTGAGGAACGATGATTGAGGATTGAGGATTGAGGACTAAGGATTGACGATTGAGTATTGAAGATTGAGGATTGATGACTGAGGATTGACGACTGAGGATTGAGGATTGAGGATTGATGATTGAAGATTGAGTATTGAGGATTGAATATTCAGGATTGAGGATTGAGGATGTAGGATTGAGAATTGAGGATGAAGACTGAGGGTTGAGGATTGAGGTTTGAGGAACGAGGATTGAGGATTGAGGATTGAGGACTGGGGCTTGAGGATTGAGGATTGAGTATTGAGGATTGAATATTGAGGATTGAGGATTGAGGATGTAGGATTGGAGATTGATTATTGAGGATTGATGATTGAGGACGAGGATTGACGGTTGAGGATTGAGGTTTGAGGATTGGGGATTGAGGATTGAGGACTGGGGCTTGAGGATTGAGGATTGAGTATTGAGGATTGAATATTGAGGATTGAGGATTGAGGATGTAGGATTGGAGATTGATTATTGAGGATTGATGATTGAGGATTCAGGATTGAGGGTTGAGGATTGAGAATTGAGAATTGAGGATGAAGACTGAGGTTTGAGGATTGAGGTTTGAGGAACGAGGATTCAGGATTGAGGATTGAGGACTAAGGATTGACGATTGAGTATTGAAGATTGAGGATTGATGACTGAGGATTGACGTCTGAGGATTGAGGATTGAGGATTGATGATTGAAGATTGAGTATTGAGGATTGAATATTGAGGATTGAGGATTGAGGATTGAGGATTGAGGATTGAGGATTGAGGATTGAGGATTGAAAATTGAGTATTGAGTATTGGAGGTTGAGGATTGTGGATTGAGGATTGAGGATTGAGGATTCAATATTGAAGATCGAGTATTGATGCCTGAGGATTGAGGATTGAGGATTGAGGTTTGAGGATTGAGGATTGAAGATTGAGTATTGAGGATTGAAGATTGAGGATTGAAGATTGAGTATTGATAATTGAATATTAAGGATTGAGGATTGAGGATTGAGGATTGAGGATTGAGGATTGAGGATTGAGGATTGAAGATTGAGTATTGATGACTGAATATTGAGGATTGAAGATTGAGGTTTGAGGATTGAGGGCGAGGACTGACGGTAGAGGATTGAAGTTTGAGGATTGAGGATTGAGGTCTGAGGATTGAGGATGAGGGCTGAGGGTCGGTGATTGAGGTTTGACGACTGAGGACTGAGGATTGAGGATTGAGAATTGAGGACTGATGATTGAGGATTGATGATTGAGGATTGGGTATTGATGATTGAAGAATGAGTATTGAGGATTGAGGATTGAGGATTGAGGATTGAGTATCTAGGATTGGAGATTGATTATTGAGGATTGAAGATTGGGGATTGAGGATTGAGGATTGAGGATCTAGGATTGGAGATTGATTATTGAGGATGAAGGTTGAGAATTGAGGATTGAGGATTGAGAATTGAGAATTGAGCATGAGGACTGAGGGTCGAGGATTGAGGTTTGAGAAATGAGGATTGAGGATTGAGGATTGAGGATTGAGGATTGAGGATTGAGTATTGAAGATTGAGTATTGATAACTGAGGATTGAGGATTGAGGATTGAGTATTGAGGATTGAGGATTGAGGATTGAGGGTGGAGGATGAGGGCTGAGGGTTGAGGATTCAGGTTTCAGTGTTGAATCCTGAGAATTCAGGATATTCTAATGAGTATTGAGAATTGAGGGTTGATGGTTGAGTATTGAGGATTGAGGATTGAGGATTGAGTACTGAAGATTGAGGATTGATGATTGAGGATTGAGGATTGGGGATTGAGGATTGAGGATTGAGGATTTAAGATTGAGGATTGAGGATTGAGTACTGAGGATTGAGGATTGAGGATTGAGGATTGAAGATTGAGAATTGAAGATTGAGTATTGAGGACTGAAGATTGACGATTGAGGATTAAGTATTGAGGATTGAGGATTGAGGATTGAAGATTCAGTATTGAGGGTTGAAGGTTGAGGATTGTGGATTGAGGATGGAGGATTGAGGATTGAATATTGAGGATTGGGGAATGAGTGTTGAGGGTCGAATGATGAGATTTTATGTTTGAGGATAGAGACTTGAAGATTGCAGATTGAGTATTGAGTATTGAAATCTGTGAATTGATGATATTCTTTTGAGGATTGAGGATTGACAACTGATTGTTGAGGACTGAGGGCTGAAGATTGAGGATTCAGGATTGAGGATTCAGGATTGATGTTTGAGGACTGAGGATTGACGATTGAGGATTGAGGATTGAGGATTGAGGATTGAAGATTCAGGATTGGGCATTGAGGATTGAAGGATGAGGATTGAGGATTGAGGATTGAGGATTGAAGACTGGGTATTGAGGATTGAAGATTGACGATTGAGAATTAAGGATCAAAGATTGAGGATTAAGGATTGAAGATTGGGGATTGAGGATCTAGGATTGGAGATTGATTATTGAGGATTGAAGATTGAGAATTGAGGATTCAGGATTGAGAATTGAGAATTGAGGATGAGGACTGAGGGTTGAGGATTGAGGCTTGAGAAATGAGGATTGAGGATTGAGGATTGAGGATTGAAGATTGAGGATTGAGGATTCAGTATTGAAGATTGAGTATTGATCACTGATGATTGAGGATTGAGGATTGAGGATTGAGGATTGAGGATTGAAGATTGAATATTGAGGATTGAAAATTCGGGATTGGGGATTGAGGATTGAGGATGGAGGATGAGGTCTGAGGGTTGAGGATTGAGGTTTGTGTATTGAATCTTGAGAATTCAGGATATTCTATTGAGTATTGAGAATTGGGGATTGATGGTTGAGTATTGAGGATTGAGGATTGAGTATTGAAGGTTGAGGATTGATGATTGAGGATTGAGGATTGAGGATTGAGGATTGAGGAATGAGTATTGGAGATTGAGGATTGATGATTGAGGATTGAGGATTGAGGATTGAGGATTGGGGATTGAGGATTGAGCATTGAGGTTTGAGAACTGAGGGCTGAGGATTTAGGATTGAGGATTGAGGATTGAGGATTGGGGATTGATGATTGAGGATTGAGTATTGAGGACTGAGGGTTGAGGTTTGAAGATTGAGGATTGAGGATTGAGGATTGATGATTGAGGATTGAGGATTGAAGTTTGTATATTGATGATTGAATATTGAGGACTGAGGATTGAGGGTTGAGGATTGAGGACGAGGACTGAGGGTTGAATATTGATGTTTGAGGTCTGAGGATTAAGGATTAAGTATTGAGAATTGAGGATTGAGGATTGAGGATTGAAGATTTAGGATTGGGTATTGAGGATTGAAGAATGAGGATTGAGGATTGGGGTTTGAGGATTGAGGATTGCAGATTGAGTATTGAGGATTGAAGATTGAGGACTGAGAATTGAGGATTGAAGATTGAGGATTGAGGATTGAGGATTGAGGATTGAAGAACGAGGATTGAGGATTGAGGATTGAAGATTGAGGATTGAGGATTGAGTACTGAGGATTGAGGATTGAGGATTGAGGATTGAAGATTGAGAATTGAAGATTGAGTATTGAGGACTGAAGATTGACGATTGAGGATTAAGTATTGAGGATTGAGGATTGAGGATTGAAGATTCAGTATTGAGGGTTGAAGGTTGAGGATTGTGGATTGAGGATTGAGGATTGAGGATTGGAGATTGAGGATTGAGGATTGAGGATTGAGGATTGAGGATAGAGGATTGAAGATTGGATATTGATGATTGAATATTGAGGACTGAGGATTGAGGGTTGTGGATTGAGGACGAGGACTGAGGGTTGAATATTGATGTTTGAGGTCTGAGGATTAAGGATTGAGGATTGAGAATTGAGGATTGAGGATTGAGGATTGAAGATTGAGGATTGAGGATTGAGTACTGAGGATTGAGGATTGAGGATTGAGGATTGAAGATTGAGAATTGAAGATTGAGTATTGAGGACTGAAGATTGACGATTGAGGATTAAGTATTGAGGATTGAGGATTGAGGATTGAAGATTCAGTATTGAGGGTTGAAGGTTGAGGATTGTGGATTGAGGATGGAGGATTGAGGATTGAATATTGAGGATTGGGGACTGAGTGTTGAGGGTCGAATGATGAGGACTGATGTTTGAGGATAGAGACTTGAAGATTGCAGATTGAGGATTGAGTATTGAAATCTGTGAATTGATGATATTCTTTTGAGGATTGAAGATTGACAACTGATTGTTGAGGACTGAGGGCTGAAGATTGAGGATTCAGGTTTGAGGATTCAGGATTGATGTTTGAGGACTGAGGATTGACGATTGAGGATTGAGGATTCAGGATTGCGGATTGAAGATTGAGGATTGGGTATTGAGGATTGAAGAATGAGGATTGAGGATTGAGGATTGAGGATTGAGGATTGAGGATTGAGTATTGAAGATTGAGTATTGGTCACTGAGGATTGAGGATTGAGGATTGAGGATTGAGGATTGAGGGTGGAGGATGAGGGCTGAGGGTTGAGGATTGAGGTTTCAGTATTGAATCCTGAGAATTCAGGATATCCTATTGAGTATTGAGAATTG
This sequence comes from Calliopsis andreniformis, assembly GCF_051401765.1. Lineage (NCBI taxonomy): Eukaryota > Metazoa > Arthropoda > Insecta > Hymenoptera > Andrenidae > Calliopsis > Calliopsis andreniformis. The sequence continues at coordinate 1,151,414 of NW_027480545.1, read as the reverse complement.
AGGATTGATGGTTGAGTATTGAGGATTGAGGATTGAGGATTGAGTATTGAAGATTGAGGATTGATGATTGAGGATTGAGGGTTGGGGATTGAGGATTGAGGAATGAGTATTGAAGATTGAGGACAGATGATTGAGGATTCAGGATTGAGGATTGGGGATGGAGGAATGAGCATAGAGGTTTGAGGACTGAGGGCTGAGGATTGAGGATTGACCATTGAGGATTGAGGATGAGGGCTGAGGGTTGAGGATTGAGGTTTGAGGACTGAGGATTGAGGATTGAGGATTGAGATTTGAGGATTGAGGATTGAGTATTGAAGATTGAGGGTTGGGTATTGAGGATTGAAGAATGAGGGTTGAGGATTGAGGCTTGAGGATTGAGGATTGAGGATTGAAGATTGAGGATTAGGTATTGAGGATTGAAGAATGAGGATTGAGGATTGAGGATTGAGGATTGAGGATTGAAGATTGAGTATTGAGGATTGAAGATCGAGGATTGAGGATTGAGGATAGAGGATTGAGGATTGAAGATTTAGTATTGAGGATTGAAGATTGAGGATTGAGTATTGAGGATTGAGGATTGAGGATTGAAGATTGAGGATTGAAGATTGAGGATTGAGGATTCAGGATTGAGGATTGAGGATAGAGGATTGAAGATTGGATATTGATGATTGAATATTGAGGACTGAGGATTGAGGGTTGTGGATTGAGGACGAGGACTGAGGGTTGAATATTGATGTTTGAGGTCTGAGGATTAAGGATTGAGGATTGAGAATTGAGGATTGAGGACTGAAGATTGACGATTGAGGATTAAGTATTGAGGATTGAGGATTGAGGATTGAAGATTCAGTATTGAGGGTTGAAGGTTGAGGATTGTGGATTGAGGATGGAGGATTGAGGATTGAATATTGAGGATTGGGGAATGAGTGTTGAGGGTCGAATGATGAGAATTGATGTTTGAGGATAGAGACTTGAAGATTGCAGATTGAGTATTGAGTATTGAAATCTGTGAATTGATGATATTCTTTTGAGGATTGAGGATTGACAACTGATTGTTGAGGACTGAGGGCTGAAGATTGAGGATTCAGGATGGAGGATTCAGGATTGATGTTTGAGGACTGAGAATTGACGATTGAGGATTGAGGATTGAGGATTGAGGATTGAAGATTGAGGATTGGGTATTGAGGATTGAAGGATGAGGATTGAGGATTGAGGATTGAGGATTGAAGACTGGGTATTGAGGATTGAAGATTGACGATTGAGAATTAAGGATCAAAGATTGAGGATTAAGGATTGAAGATTGGGGATTGATGATCTAGGATTGGAGATTGATTATTGAGGATTGAAGATTGAGAATTGAGGATTCAGGATTGAGAATTGAGAATTGAGGATGAGGACTGAGGGTTGAGGGTTGAGGCTTGAGAAATGAGGATTGAGGATTGAGGATTGAGGATTGAAGATTGAGGATTGAGGATTCAGTATTGAAGATTGTGTATTGATCACTGATGATTGAGGATTGAGGATTGAGGATTGAGGATTGAGGATTGAAGATTGAATATTGAGGATTGAAAATTCGGGATTGAGGATTGAGGATTGAGGATGGAGGATGAGGGCTGAGGGTTGAGGATTGAGGTTTGTGTATTGAATCCTGAGAATTCAGGATAGTCTATTGAGTATTGAGAATTGGGGATTGATGGTTGAGTATTGAGGATTGAGGATTGAGTATTGAAGGTTGAGGATTGATGATTGAGGATTGAGGATTGAGGATTGAGGATTGAGGAATGAGTATTGGAGATTGAGAATTGATGATTGAGGATTGAGGATTGAGGATTGAGGATTGGGGATTGAGGATTGAGCATTGAGGTTTGAGAACTGAGGGCTGAGGATTTAGGATTGAGGATTGAGGATTGAGGATTGAGGATTGAAGATTGAGTATTGAGGATAGAAGATTGAGGATAGAGTATTGAGGGTTGAGGATTGAGGATTGAAGATTGAGGATTGAGGATTGAGGATTTGGGATTGAAGATTGAGGAATGAGTATTGAAGATTGAGGATTGATGATTGAAGATTGAGGATTGGGGACTGAGGATTGAAGATTCAGGGTTGAGGGTTGAGGATTGAGGATTGAGAAGTGAGGACTGATGATTGAGGATTGATGATTGAGGATTGGGTATTGATGATTGAAGAATGAGTATTGAGGATTGAGGATTGAGGATTGAGGACTGAGTATCTAGGATTGGAGATTGATTATTGAGGATTGAAGATTGGGGATTGAGGATTGAGGATTGAGGATCTAGGATTGGAGATTGATTATTGAGGATGAAGGTTGAGAATTGAGGATTGAGGATTGAGGATTGAAGATTGAGGATTGAAGATTGAGTATTGAGGATAGAAGATTGAGAATAGAGTATTGAGGGTTGAGGATTGAGGATTGAAGATTGAGGATTGAGGATTGAGGATTTGGGATTGAAGATTGAGGAATGAGTATTGAAGATTGAGGGTTGAGCATTGAAGATTGAGGATTGGGGATTGAGGATTGACGATTGAGGATTGAGTATTGAGGATTTAAGATTGAGTATTGATGATTGAAGATTGAGGATTGAGGATTGAGGGTTGAGGATTGAGGGTTGAGGAATGAGGACGAGGACTGGCGGTTGAGGATTGAGGTTTGAGGATTGAGGGTTGTGGATTGAGGACGAGGACTGAGGGTTGAATATTGATGTTTGAGGCCTGAGGATTGAGGATTGAGGATTGAGAATTGATGATTGAGGACTGAGGGTTGAAGATTGAGGATTGGGTACTGAGGATTGAAGAATGAGTATTGAGGATTGACGATTGAGGATTGAGTATTGCAGACTGGGTATTGAGGATTGAAGATCGAGGACTCAGGATTGAGGATTGAGGATTGAGGATTGAGGGTTGAGGATTGAGGACGAGGACTGACGGTTGAGGATTGAGGTTTGAGGATTGAGGATTGAGGATTGAGGACTGAGGCTTGAGGATTGACGATTGAGCATAGAGGATTGAAGATTGAGTACTGGCGATTGAGGATTGAAGATTGAGGATTAAGGACCGAGGATTGGGGATTGAGGATCTAGGATTGGAAATTGATTTTTGGGGATTGAAGATTGAGGATTGAGGATTGAGGATTGAGAATTGAGAATTGAGAATGAGGACTGAGGGTTGAGGATTGATGTTTGAGGAACGAGGATTGAGGATTGAGGATTGAGGACTGGGGATTGACGATTGAGTATTGAAGATTGTGGATTTATTACTGAGGATTGAGGATTGAGGATTGAGAATTGAGGATTGAGGATTGAGGATTGAAGATTGAGGATTGGGTATTGAGGATTGAAGAATGTGGATTGAGGATTGAGGCTTGAGGATTGAGGATTGAGGATTGAAGATTGAGGATTGGGAATTGAGGATTGAAGAATGAGGATTGATGATTGAGGATTGAGGATTGAGTATTGAAGATTGAGTATTGAGGATTGAAGATTGAGGATTGAGGATTGAGGATTGAGGATTGAGGATTGAGGATTGAAGATTGAGTATTGAGGATAGAAGATTGAGGATTGAGTATTGAGGATTGAGGATTGAGGATTGAAGATTGAGGATTGAGGATTGAGGATTTGGGATTGAAGATTGAGGAATGAGTATTGAAGATTGAGGATTGATGATTGAAGATTGAGGATTGGGGACTGAGGATTGAAGATTCAGGGTTGAGGGTTGAGGATTGAGGATTGAGAATTGAAGACTGATGATTGAGGATTGATGATTGAGGATTGGGTATTGATGATTGAAGAATGAGTATTGAGGATTGATGATTGAGGATTGAGGATAGAGGATTGAAGATTGGATATTGATGATTGAATATTGAGGACTGAGGATTGAGGGTTGTGGATTGAGGACGAGGACTGAGGGTTGAATATTGATGTTTGAGGTCTGAGGATTAAGGATTGAGGATTGAGGATTGAGGATTGCAGACTGAGTATTGAGGATTGAAGATTGAGGATTCAGGATTGAGGAATGAGAATTGAAGATTGAGGATTGACGATTGAGGATTGAGGATTGAGGATTGGGGATTGAGGATTGAGCATTGAGGTTTGAGGACTGTGGGCTGAGGATTGAGGATTGAGGATTGACGCTTGAGGATTGAGTGTTGAGGATGTAGGGTTGAAGAGAGAGGACTGAGTGTTGAGGATTGAGTGTTGAGAATTGATGCTTGAGGTTTGAGATTTGATTATTGAGTATTGTGTATTGCGTGTTGAACCATGAGAATTCAGGATGTGCTATTGAGTATTGAGAATTGAGGATTGATGGTTGAGTATTGAGTATTGGTGGTTGAGGGCTGAGTGTTGAATATTGAGGATAGAGGATTGACGGTTGAGGATTGATGATTGAGGATTGAAGATTGATTTTTGATGATTGAAGATTGAGGATTGAGGATTGATGGTTGAGGATTGAGGACGAGGATTGACGGTTGAGGATTGAGGTTTGAGGATTGGGGATTGAGGATTGAGGACTGGGGCTTGAGGATTGAGGATTGAGCATTGAGGATTGAAGATTGAGGACTGGCGATTGAGGATTGAAGGTTGAGGGTTATGGATTGAGGATTGGGGATTGAGGATGTAGGATTGGAGATCGATTATTGAGGATTGCTGATTGAGGATTGAGGATTGAGGATTGAGGATAGAGAATTGAGAATTGAGGACGAAGACTGAGGGTTGAGGATTGAGGTTTGAGGAACGATGATTGAGGATTGAGAATTGAGGACTAAGGATTGACGATTGAGTATTGAAGATTGAGGATTGATGACTGACGATTGACGACTGAGGATTGAGGATTGAGGATTGATGATTGAAGATTGAGTATTGAGGATTGAATATTGAGGATTGAGGATTGAGGATGTAGGATTGAGAATTGAGGATGAAGACTTAGGGTTGAGGATTGAGGTTTGAGGAACGAGGATTGAGGATTGAGGATTGAGGACTTAGGATTGACGATTGGGTATTGAATATTGAGGATTGATGACTGAGGATTGACGTCTAAGGATTGAGGATTGAGGATTGATGATTGAAGATTGAGTATTGAGGATTGAATATTGAGGATTGAGGATTGAGGATTGAGGATTGAGGATTGAGGATTGAGGATTGAGGATTGAGGATTGAGGATTGAGGATTGAAGATTGAGTAATGAGGATTGAAGATTGAGGTCTGAAGATTGAGGATTCATGATTGTGGATTCACGATTGAGGTTTGAGGACTGAGAATTGAGGATTGAGTATTGAGGATTGAGGATTGAGGATTGAAGATTGAGGATTGAGGATTGAGGATTGAGGATTGAGGATAGAGGATTGAAGATTGGATATTCATGATTGAATATTGAGGACTGAGGATTGAGGTTTGTGGATTGAGGACGAGGACTGAGGGTTGAATATTGATGTTTGAGGTCTGAGGATTAAGGATTGAGGATTGAGAATTGAGGATTGACGATTGAGGATTGAAGGTTGAGGACTGAGTTTTGAAGGTGGAGGATTGTGGATTGAGGATTGAGGATTGAGGATTGAATATTGAAGATCGAGTATTGATGCCTGAGGATTGAGGATTGAGGATTGAGGTTTGAGGATTGAGGATTGAAGATTGAGTATTGAGGATTGAAGATTGAGGATTGAAGATTGAGTATTGATGATTGAATATTAAGGATTGAGGATTGAGGATTGAGGATTGAGGATTGAGGATTGAGGATTGAGGATTGAAGATTGAGTATTGATGACTGAATATTGAGGATTGAAGATTGAGGTTTGAGGATTGAGGGCGAGGACTGACGGTAGAGGATTGAAGTTTGAGGATTGAGGATTGAGGTCTGAGGATTGAGGATGAGGGCTGAGGGTCGGTGATTGAGGTTTGACGACTGAGGACTGAGGATTGAGGATTGAGAATTGAGGACTGATGATTGAGGATTGATGATTGAGGATTGGGTATTGATGATTGAAGGATGAGTATTGAGGATTGAGGATTGAGGATTAAGGATTGAGTATCTAGGATTGGAGATTGATTAATGAGGATTGAAGATTGGGGATTGAGGATTGAGGATTGAGGATCTAGGATTGGAGATTGATTATTGAGGCTGAAGGTTGAGAATTGAGGATTGAGGATTGAGAATTGAGAATTGAGAATTGAGCATGAGTGCTGAGAGTCGAGGATTGAGGTTTGAGAAATGAGGATTGAGGATTGAGGATTGAGGATTGAGGATTGAGGATTGAGTATTGAAGATTGAGTATCGATAACTGAGGATTGAGGATTGAGTATTGAGTATTGAGGATTGAGGATTGAGGATCGAGGATTGAGGGTGGAGGATGAGGGCTGAGGGTTGAGGATTGAGGTTTCAGTGTTGAATCCTGAGAATTCAGGATATTCTATTGAGTATTGAGAATTGAGGGTTGATGGTTGAGTATTGAGGATTGAGGATTGAGGATTGAGTATTGAAGATTGAGGATTGATGATTGAGGATGGGGTATTGAGGGTTGAAGAATGAGGATTGAGGGTTGAGGATTGAGGTTTGAGGACTGAGGACTGAAGATTCAGGATTGAGAATTGAGGATTGAGGATTGAGGATTGAAGATTGAGGATGGGGTATTGAGGATTGAAGAATGAGGATTGAGGATTGAGGCTTGAGGATAGAGGATTGAGGATTGAAGATTGAGGATTGGGTATTGAGGATTGAAGAATGAGGATTGATGATTGAGGACTGAGGATTGAGTATTGAAGATTGAGTATTGAGGATTGAAGATTGTGGATTGAGGATTGAGGATTGAGGATTGAGGATTGAGGATTGAAGATTGAGTATTGAGGATAGAAGATTGAGGATTGAGTATTGAGGATTGAGGAATGAGGATTGAGGATAGAGGATTGAGGATTGAGGATTGAGGATTGAGGATTGAGGATTGAGGATTGAGTATTGAAGATTGAGTATTGATCACTGAGGATTGAGGATTGAGGATTGAGGATTGAGGATTGAGGGTGGAGGATGAGGGCTGAGGGTTGAGGATTGAGGTTTCAGTATTGAATCCTGAGAATTCAGGATATTCTACTGAGTATTGAGAATTGAGGATTGATGGTTGAGTATTGAGGATTGAGGATTGAGGATTGAGTATTGAAGATTGAGGATTGATGATTGAGGATTGAGTATTGAAGATTGAGGATTGATGATTGCGGATGGGGTATTGAGGATTGAAGACTGAGGATTGATGATTGAGGATTGAGGATTGGGGATTGAGGATTGAGGAATGAGTATTGAGGATTGAGAATTGAGGATTGAGGATTGAGGATTGAAGATTGAGGATTGGGTATTGAGGATTGAAGAATGTGGATTGAGGATTGAAGCTTGAGGATTGAGGATTGAGGATTGAAGATTGAGGATTGGGTATTGAGGATTGAAGAATGAGGATTGATGATTGAGGATTGAGGATTGAGTATTGAAGATTGAGTATTGAGGATTGCAGATTGAGGATTGAGGATTGAGGATTGAGGATTGAGGATTGAGGATTGAGGATTGAAGATTGAGTATTGAGGATAGAAGATTGAGGATAGAGTATTGAGGGTTGAGGATTGAGGATTGAAGATTGAGGATTGAGGATTGAGGATTTGGGATTGAAGATTGAGGAATGAGTATTGAAGATTGAGGATTGATGATTGAAGATTGAGGATTGGGGACTGAGGATTGAAGATTCAGGGTTGAGGGTTGAGGATTGAGGATTGAGAATTGAGGACTGATGATTGAGGATTGATGATTGAGGATTGGGTATTGATGATTGAAGAATGAGTATTGAGGATTGAGGATTGAGGATTGAGGATTGAGTATCTAGGATTGGAGATTGATTATTGAGGATTGAAGATTGGGGATTGAGGATTGAGGATTGAGGATCTAGGATTGGAGATTGATTATTGAGGATGAAGGTTGAGAATTGAGGATTGAGGATTGAGGATTGAAGATTGAGAATTGAAGATTGTGTATTGAGGACTGAAGATTGACGATTGAGGATTGAAGATTGAGGATTGAGGATTGAGGATGGAGGATTGAGGATTGAGCATTGAAGATTGAGGATTGGGGATTGAGGATTGACGATTGAGGATTGAGTATTGAGGATTTAAGATTGAGTATTGATGATTGAAGATTGAGGATTGAGGATTGAGGGTTGTGGATTGAGGGTTGAGGAATGAGGACGAGGACTGGCGGTTGAGGATTGAGGTTTGAGGATTGAGGGTTGTGGATTGAGGACGAGGACTGAGGGTTGAATATTGATGTTTGAGGCCTGAGGATTGAGGATTGAGGATTGAGAATTGATGATTGAGGACTGAGGGTTGAAGATTGAGGATTGGGTACTGAGGATTGAAGAATGAGTATTGAGGATTGAGGATTGAGGATTGAGGATTGCAGACTGGGTATTGAGGATTGAAGATCGAGGACTCAGGATTGAGGATTGAGGATTGAGGATTGAGGGTTGAGGATTGAGGACGAGGACTGACGGTTGAGGATTGAGGTTTGAGGATTGAGGATTGAGGATTGAGGACTGAGGCTTGAGGATTGACGATTGAGCATAGAGGATTGAAGATTGAGTACTGGCGATTGAGGATTGAAGATTGAGGATTAAGGACCGAGGATTGGGGATTGAGGATCTAGGATTGGAGATTGATTTTTGGGGATTGAAGATTGAGGATTGAGGATTGAGGATTGAGAATTGAGAATTGGGAATGAGGACTGAGGGTTGAGGATTGATGTTTGAGGAACGAGGATTGAGGATTGAGGATTGAGGACTGGGGATTGACGATTGAGTATTGAAGATTGTGGATTTATTACTGAGGATTGAGGATTGAGGATTGAGAATTGAGGATTGAGGACTGAGGATTGAAGATTGAGGATTGGGTATTGAGGATTGAAGAATGTGGATTGAGGATTGAGGCTTGAGGATTGAGGATTGAGGATTGAGGATTGAGGATTGAGGATTGAGGATTGAAGATTGAGTATTGAGGATAGAAGATAGAGGATTGAGTATTGAGGATTGAGGATTGAGGATTGAAGATTGAGGATTGAGGATTGAGGATTTGGGATTGAAGATTGAGGAATGAGTATTGAAGATTGAGGATTGATGATTGAAGATTGAGGATTGGGGACTGAGGATTGAAGATTCAGGGTTGAGGGTTGAGGATTGAGGATTGAGAATTGAGGACTGATGATTGAGGATTGATGATTGAGGATTGGGTATTGATGATTGAAGAATGAGTATTGAGGATTGAGGATTGAGGATTGAGGAAAGAGGATTGAAGATTGGATATTGATGATTGAATATTGAGGACTGAGGATTGAGGGTTGTGGATTGAGGACGAGGACTGAGGGTTGAATATTGATGTTTGAGGTCTGAGGATTAAGGATTGAGGATTGAGGATTGAGGATTGCAGACTGAGTATTGAGGATTGAAGATTGAGGATTCAGGATTGAGGAATGAGAATTGAAGATTGAGGATTGATGATTGAGGATTGAGGATTGAGGATTGGGGATTGAGGATTGAGCATTGAGGTTTGAGGACTGTGGGCTGAGGATTGAGGATTGAGGATTGACGCTTGAGGATTGAGTGTTGAGGATGTAGGGTTGAAGAGAGAGGACTGAGTGTTGAGGATTGAGTGTTGAGAATTGATGCTTGAGGTTTGAGATTTGATTATTGAATATTGTGTATTGCGTGTTGAACCATGAGAATTCAGGATGTGCTATTGAGTATTGAGAATTGAGGATTGATGGTTGAGTATTGAGTATTGGTGGTTGAGGGCTGAGTGTTGAATATTGAGGATAGAGGATTGACGGTTGAGGATTGATGATTGAGGATTGAAGATTGATTATTGATGATTGAAGATTGAGTATTGAGGATTGAGGGTTGAGGATTGAGGACGAGGATTGACGGTTGAGGATTGAGGTTTGAGGATTGGGGATTGAGGATTGAGGACTGGGGCTTGAGGATTGAGGATTGAGCATTGAGGATTGAAGATTGAGGACTGGCGATTGAGGATTGAAGGTTGAGGGTTATGGATTGAGGATTGGGGATTGAGGATGTAGGATTGGAGATCGATTATTGAGGATTGCTGATTGAGGATTGAGGATTGAGAATTGAGGATTGAGAATTGAGAATTGAGGACGAAGACTGAGGGTTGAGGAATGAGGTTTGAGGGCGATGATTGAGGATTGAGGATTGAGGACTAAGGATTGACGATTGAGTATTGAAGATTGAGGATTGATGACTGACGATTGACGACTGAGGATTGAGGATTGAGGATTGATGATTGAAGATTGAGTATTGAGGATTGAATATTGAGGATTGAGGATTGAGGATGTAGGATTGAGAATTGAGGATGAAGACTGAGGGTTGAGGATTGAGGTTTGAGGAACGAGGATTGAGGATTGAGGATTGAGGACTTAGGATTGACGAATGGGTATTGAATATTGAGGATTGATGACTGAGGATTGACGTCTAAGGATTGAGGATTGAGGATTGATGATTGAAGATTGAGTATTGAGGATTGAATATTGAGGATTGAGGATTGAGGATGTAGGATTGGAGATTGATTATTGAGGATTGATGATTGAGGATTCAGGATTGAGGATTGAGGATTGAGAATTGAGAATTGAGGATGAAGACTGAGGTTTGAGGATTGAGGTTTGAGGAACGAGGTTTGAGGATTGAGGATTGAGGACTAAGGATTGACGATTGAGTATTGAAGATTGAGGATTGATGACTGAGGATTGACGTCTGAGGATTGAGGATTGAGGATTGATGATTGAAGATTGAGTATTGAGGATTGAATATTGAGGATTGAGGATTGAGGATTGAGCATTGAGGATTGAGGATTGAGGATTGAGGATTGAGGATAGAGGATTGAAGATTGGATATTGATGATTGAATATTGAGGACTGAGGATTGAGGTTTGTGGATTGAGGACGAGGACTGAGGGTTGAATATTGATGTTTGAGGTCTGAGGATTAAGGATTGAGGATTGAGAATTGAGGATTGAGGATTGAGGATTGAAGGTTGAGGACTGAGTTTTGAAGGTGGAGGATTGTGGATTGAGGATTGAGGATTGAATATTGAAGATCGAGTATTGATGCCTGAGGATTGAGGATTGAGGATTGAGGTTTGAGGATTGAGGATTGAAGATTGAGTATTGAGGATTGAAGATTGGGGATTGAAGATTGAGTATTGATGATTGAATATTAAGGATTGAGGATTGAGGATTGAGGATTGAGGATTGAGGATTGAGGATTGAGGATTGAAGATTGAGTATTGATGACTGAATATTGAGGATTGAAGATTGACGTTTGAGGATTGAGGGCGAGGACTGACGGTAGAGAATTGAAGTTTGAGGATTGAGGATTGAGGTCTGAGGATTGAGGATGAGGGCTGAGGGTCGGTGATTGAGGTTTGACGACTGAGGACTGAGGATTGAGGATTGAGAATTGAGGACTGATGATTGAGGATTGATGATTGAGGATTGGGTATTGATGATTGAAGGATGAGTATTGAGGATTGAGGATTGAGGATTGAGGATTGAGTATCTAGGATTGGAGATAGATTATTGAGGATTGAAGATTGGGGATTGAGGATTGAGGATTGAGGATCTAGGATTGGAGATTGATTATTGAGGCTGAAGGTTGAGAATTGAGGATTGAGGATTGAGAATTGAGAATTGAGCATGAGGGCTGAGGTTCGAGGATTGAGGTTTGAGAAATGAGGATTGAGGATTGAGGATAGAGGATTGAGGATTGAGGATTGAGTATTGAAGATTGAGTATCGATAACTGAGGATTGAGGATTGAGGATTGAGGATTGAGGATTGAGGATCGAGGATTGAGGGTGGAGGATGAGGGCTGAGGGTTGAGGATTGAGGTTTCAGTGTTGAATCCTGAGAATTCAGGATATTCTATTGAGTATTGAGAATTGAGGGTTGATGGTTGAGTATTGAGGATTGAGGATTGAGGATTGAGTATTGAAGATTGAGTATTGATGATTGAGGATGGGGTATTGAGGATTGAAGAATGAGGATTGAGGGTTGAGGATTGAGGTTTGAGGACTGAGGACTGAAGATTCAGGATTGAGAATTGAGGATTGAGGATTGAGGATTGAAGATTGAGGATGGGGTATTGAGGATTGAAGAATGAGGATTGAGGATTGAGGCTTGAGGATAGAGGATTGAGGATTGAAGATTGAGGATTGGGTATTGAGGATTGAAGAATGAGGATTGATGATTGAGGATTGAGGATTGAGTATTGAAGATTGAGTATTGAGGATTGAAGATTGTGGATTGAGGATTGAGGATTGAGGATTGAGGATTGAGGATTGCAGATTGAGTATTGAGGATAGAAGATTGAGGATTGAGTATTGAGGATTGAGAAATGAGGATTGAGGATTGAGGATTGAGGATTGAGGATTGAGGATTGAGGATTGAGGATTGAGGATTGAGTATTGAAGATTGAGTATTGATCACTGAGGATTGAGGATTGAGGATTCAGGATTGAGGATTGAGGGTGGAGGATGAGGGCTGAGGGCTGAGGATTGAGGTTTCAGTATTGAATCCTGAGAATTCAGGATATTCTATTGAGTATTGAGAATTGAGGATTGATGGTTGAGTATTGAGGATTGAGGATTGAGGATTGAGTATTGAAGATTGAGGATTGATGATTGAGGATTGAGGATTGGGGATTGAGGATTGAGGAATGAGTATTGAAGATTTAGGACAGATTATTGAGGATTGAGGATTGAGGATTGGGGATTGAGGAATGAGCATTGAGGTTTGAGGACTGAGGGCTGAGGATTGAGGATTGACGATTGAGGATTGAGGATGAGGGCTTAGGGTTGAGGATTGAGGTTTGAGGACTGAGGATTGAGGACTGAGGATTGAGAATTGACGATTGAGGATTGAGGATTGAAGATTGAGGGTTGGGTATTGAGGATTGAAGAATGAGGGTTGAGGATTGAGACTTGAGGATTGAGGATTGAGGATTGAAGATTGAGGATTGGGTATTGAGGATTGAAGAATGAGGATTGAGGATTGAGGATGGAGGATTGAGGATTGAAGATAGAGTATTGAGGATTGAGGATTGAGGATTGAAGATTGAGGATTAGGTATTGAGGATTGAAGAATGAGGATTGAGGATTGAGGATTGAGGATTGAGGATTGAAGATTGAGTATTGAGGATTGAAGATTGAGGATTGAGGATTGAGGATAGAGGATTGAGGATTGAAGATTGAGTATTGAGGATTGAAGATTGAGGATTGAGTATTGAGGATTGAGGATTGAGGATTGAAGATTGAGGATTGAGGATTGAGGATTGAGGATTGAGGATAGAGGATTGAAGATTGGATATTGATGATTGAATATTGAGGACTGAAAATTGACGATTGAGGATTAAGTATTGAGGATTGAGGATTGAGGATTGAAGATTCAGTATTGAGGGTTGAAGGTTGAGGATTGTGGATTGAGGATGGAGGATTGAGGATTGAATATTGAGGATTGGGGAATGAGTGTTGAGGGTCGAATGATGAGAATTGATGTTTGAGGATAGAGACTTGAAGATTGCAGATTGAGTATTGAGTATTGAAATCTGTGAATTGATGATATTCTTTTGAGGATTGAGGATTGACAACTGATTGTTGAGGACTGAGGGCTGAAGATTGAGGATTCAGGATTGAGGATTCAGGATTGATGTTTGAGGACTGAGGATTGACGATTGAGGATTGAGGATTGAGGATTGAGGATTGAAGATTGAGGATTGGGCATTGAGGACTGAAGGATGAGGATTGAGGATTGAGGATTGAGGATTGAAGACTGGGTATTGAGGATTGAAGATTGACGATTGAGAATTAAGGATCAAAGATTGAGGATTAAGGATTGAAGATTGGGGATTGAGGATCTAGGATTGGAGATTGATTATTGAGGATTGAAGATTGAGAATTGAGGATCCAGGATTGAGAATTGAGAATTGAGGATGAGGACTGAGGGTTGAGGATTGAGGCTTGAGAAATGAGGATTGAGGATTGAGGATTGAGGATTGAAGATTGAGGATTGAGGATTCAGTGTTGAAGATTGAGTATTGGTCACTGATGATTGAGGATTGAGGATTGAGGATTGAGGATTGAGGATTGAATATTGAATATTGAGGATTGAAAATTCGGGATTGAGGATTGAGGATTGAGGATGGAGGATGAGGGCTGAGGGTTGAGGATTGAGGTTTGTGTATTGAATCCTGAGAATTCAGGATATTCTATTGAGTATTGAGAATTGGGGATTGATGGTTGAGTATTGAGGATTGAGGATTGAGTATTGAAAGTTGAGGATTGATGATTGAGGATTGAGGATTGAGGATTGAGGATTGAGGAATGAGTATTGGAGATTGAGAATTGATGATTGAGGATTGAGGATTGAGGATTGAGGATTGGGGATTGAGGATTGAGCATTGAGGTTTGCGAACTGAGGGCTGAGGATTTAGGATTGAGGATTGAGGATTGAGGATTGAGGATTGATGATTGAGGATTGAGTATTGAGGACTGAGGATTGAGGTTTGAAGATTGAGGATTGAGGATTGAGGATTGATGATTGAGGACTGAGGATTGATGTTTGTATATTGATGATTGAATATTGAGGACTGAGGATTGAGGGTTGAGGATTGAGGACGAGGACTGAGGGCTGAATATTGATGTTTGAGGTCTGAGGATTAAGGATTAAGTATTGAGAATTGAGGATTGAGGATTGAGGATTGAAGATTGAGGATTGGGTATTGAGGATTGAAGAATGAGGATTGTGGATTGGGGTTTGAGGATTGAGGATTGCAGATTGAGTATTGAGGATTGAAGATTGAGGACTGAAAATTGAGGATTGAAGATTGAGGATTGAGGATTGAGGATTGAGGATTGAAGAACGAGGATTGAGGATTGAGGATTGAAGATTGAGGATTGAGGGTTGAGTACTGAGGATTGAGGATTGAGGATTGAGGATTGAGGATTGAAGATTGAGAATTGAAGATTGAGTATTGAGGACTGAAGATTGACGATTGAGGATTAAGTATTGAGGATTGAGGATTGAGGACTGAAGATTCAGTATTGAGGGTTGAAGGTTGAGGATTGTGGATTGAGGATTGAGGATTGAGGATTGAAGATTGAGGATTGAGGATTGAGGATTGAGGATTGAGGATAGAGGATTGAAGAATGGATATTGATGATTGAATATTGAGGACTGAGGATTGAGGGTTGTGGATTGAGGACGAGGACTGAGGGTTGAATATTGAGGTTTGAGGTCTGAGGATTAAGGATTGAGGATTGAGAGTTGAGGATTGAGGATTGAGGATTCAAGATTGAGGATTGAGGATTGAGTACTGAGGATTGAGGATTGAGGATTGAGGATTGAAGATTGAGAATTGAAGATTGAGTATTGAGGACTGAAGATTGACGATTGAGGATTAAGTATTGAGGATTGAGGATTGAGGATTGAAGATTCAGTATTGAGGGTTGAAGGTTGAGGATTGTGGATTGAGGATGGAGGATTGAGGATTGAATATTGAGGATTGGGGACTGAGTGTTGAGGGTCGAATGATGAGAATTGATGTTTGAGGATAGAGACTTGAAGATTGCAGATTGAGTATTGAGTATTGAAATCTGTGAATTGATGATATTCTTTTGAGGATTGAGGATTGACAACTGATTGTTGAGGACTGAGGGCTGAAGATTGAGGATTCAGGATTGAGGATTCAGGATTGATGTTTGAGGACTGAGGATTGACGATTGAGGATTGAGGATTGAGTATTGCGGATTGAAGATTGAGGATTGGGTATTGAGGATTGAAGAATGAGGATTGAGGATTCAGGATTGAGGATTGAGGATTGAGGATTGAGTATTGAAGATTGAGTATTGATCACTGAGGATTGAGGATTGAGGATTGAGGATTGAGGATTGAGGGTGGAGGATGAGGGCTGAGGGTTGAGGATTGAGGTTTCAGTATTGAATCCTGAGAATTCAGGATATTCTATTGAGTATTGAGAATTGAGGATTGATGGTTGAGTATTGAGGATTGAGGATTGAGTATTGAAGATTGAGGATTGATGATTGAGGATTGAGGATTGGGGATTGAGGATTGAGGAATGAGTATTGAAGATTGAGGACAGATGATTGAGGATTCAGGATTGAGGATTGGGGATTGAGGAATGAGCATTGAGGTTTGAGGACTGAGGGCTGAGGATTGAGGATTGACCATTGAGGATTGAGGATGAGGGCTGAGGGTTGAGGATTGAGGTTTCAGGACTGAGGATTGAGGATTGATGATTGAGAATTGAGGATTGAGGATTGAGGATTGAAGATTGAGGGTTGGGTATTGAGGATTGAAGAATGAGGGTTGAGGATTGAGGCTTGAGGATTGAGGATTGAGGATTGAAGATTGAGGATTGAGGATTGAGGATAGAGGATTGAGGATTGAAGATTGAGTATTGAGGATTGAAGATTGAGGATTGAGTATTGAGGATTGAGGATTGAGGATTGAAGATTGAGGATTGAGGATTGAGGATTGAGGATTCAGGGTTGTGGATTGAGGACGAGGACTGAGGGTTGAATATTGATGTTTGAGGTCTGAGGATTAAGGATTGAGGATTGAGAATTGAGGATTGAGGACTGAAGATTGACGATTGAGGATTAAGTATTGAGGATTGAGGATTGAGGATTGAAGATTCAGTATTGAGGGTTGAAGGTTGAGGATTGTGGATTGAGGATGGAGGATTGAGGATTGAATATTGAGGATTGGGGAATGAGTGTTGAGGGTCGAATGATGAGAATTGATGTTTGAGGATAGAGACTTGAAGATTGCAGATTGAGTATTGAGTATTGAAATCTGTGAATTGATGATATTCTTTTGAGGATTGAGGATTGACAACTGATTGTTGAGGACTGAGGGCTGAAGATTGAGGATTCAGGATTGAGGATTCAGGATTGATGTTTGAGGACTGAGGATTGACGATTGAGGATTGAGGTTTGAGGATTGAGGATTGAAGATTGAGGATTGGGTATTGAGGATTGAAGGATGAGGATTGAGGATTGAGGATTGAGGATTGAAGACTGGGTATTGACGATTGAAGATTGACGATTGAGAATTAAGGATCAAAGATTGAGGATTAAGGATTGAAGATTGGGGATTGAGGATCTAGGATTGGAGATTGATTATTGAGGATTGAAGATTGAGAATTGAGGATTCAGGATTGAGAATTGAAGATTGAGTATTGAGGACTGAAGATTGACGATTGAGGATTGAAGATTGAGGATTGAGGATTGAGGATGGAGGATTGAGGATTGAGCATTGAAGATTGAGGATTGGGGATTGAGGATTGACGATTGAGGATTGAGTATTGAGGATTTAAGATTGAGTATTGATGATTGAAGATTGAGGATTGAGGATTGAGGGTTGAGGATTGAGGGTTGATGAATGTGGACGAGGACTGACGGTTGAGGATTGAGGTTTGAGGATTGAGGGTTGTGGATTGAGGACGAGGACTGAGGGTTGAATATTGATGTTTGAGGCCTGAGGATTGAGGATTGAGGATTGAGAATTGATGATTGAGGACTGAGGGTTGAAGATTGAGGATTGGGTACTGAGGATTGAAGAATGAGTTTGAGGATTGAGGATTGAGGATTGAGGATTGCAGACTGGGTATTGAGGATTGAAGATCGAGGACTCAGGATTGAGGATTGAGGATTGAGGATTGAGGGTTGAGGATTGAGGGTTGATGAACGAGGACGAGGACTGACGGTTGAGGATTGAGGTTTGAGGACTGGGGATTGAGGATTGAGGACTGAGGCTTGAGGATTGACGATTGAGCATAGAGGATTGAAGATTGAGTACTGGCGATTGAGGATTGAAGATTCAGGATTAAGGACCGAGGATTGGGGATTGAGGATCTAGGATTGGAGATTGATTTTCGGGGATTGAAGATTGAGGATTGAGGATTGAGGATTGAGAATTGAGAATTGAGAATGAGGACTGAGGGTTGAGGATTGATGTTTGAGGAACGAGGATTGAGGATTGAGGATTGAGGACTGGGGATTGACGATTGAGTATTGAAGATTGTGGATTTATGACTGAGGATTGAGGATTGAGGATTGAGGATTGAGGATTGAGGATTGAGGATTGAGGATTGAGGGTTGAAGATTGAGGAATGGGTATTGAGGATTGAAGAATGAGGATTGAGGATTGAGGATTGAGGATTGAGGATAGCAGATTGAGTATTGAGGATTGAAGATTGAGGATTCAGGATTGAGGAATGAGAATTGAAGATTGAGGATTGATGATTGAGGATTGAGAATTGAGGATTGGGGATTGAGGATTGAGCATTGAGGTTTGAGGACTGTGGGCTGAGGATTGAGGATTGAGGATTGACGCTTGAGGATTGAGTGTTGAGGATGTAGGGTTGAAGGGAGAGGACTGAGTGTTGAGGATTGAGTGTTGAGAATTGATGCTTGAGGTTTGAGATTTGATTATTGAATATTGTGTATTGCGTGTTGAACCATGAGAATTCAGGATGTGCTATTGAGTATTGAGAATTGAGGATTGATGGTTGAGTATTGACTATTGGTGGTTGAGGGCTGAGTGTTGAATATTGAGGATAGAGGATTGACGATTGAGGATTGATGATTGAGGATTGAAGACTGATTATTGGTGATTGAAGATTGAGGATTGAGGATTGAGGGTTGAGGATTGAGGACGAGGATTGACGGTTGAGGATTGAGGTTTGAGGATTGGGGATTGAGGATTGAGGACTGGGGCTTGAGGATTGAGGATTGAGCATTGAGGATTGAAGATTGAGGCCTGGCGATTGAGGATTGAAGGTTGAGGATTATGGATTGAGGATTGGGGATTGAGGATGTAGGATTGGAGATTGATTATTGAGGATTGATGATTGAGGATTGAGGATTGAGGATTGAGGATTGAGAATTGAGAATTGAGGACGAAGACTGAGGGTTGAGGATTGAGGTTTGAGGAACGATGATTGAGGATTGAGGATTGAGGACTAAGGATTGACGATTTAGTATTGAAGATTGAGGATTGATGACTGAGGATTGACGACTGAGGATTGAGGATTGAGGATTGATGATTGAAGATTGAGTATTGAGGATTGAATATTGAGGATTGAGGATTGAGGATGTAGGATTGAGAATTGAGGATGAAGACTGAGGGTTGAGGATTGAGGTTTGAGGAACGAGGATTGAGGATTGAGGATTGAGGACTTAGGATTGACGATTGGGTATTGAAGATTGAGGATTGATGACTGAGGATTGACGTCTAAGGATTGAGGATTGAGGATTGATGATTGAAGATTGAGTATTGAGGATTGAATATTGAGGATTGAGGATTGAGGATGTAGGATTGGAGATTGATTATTGAGGATTGATGATTGAGGGTTCAGGATTGAGGATTGAGGATTGAGAATTGAGAATTGAGGATGAAGACTGAGGTTTGAGGATTGAGGTTTGAGGAACGAGGATTGAGGATTGAGGATTGAGGACTAAGGATTGACGATTGAGTATTGAAGATTGAGGATTGATGACTGATGATTGACGTCTGAGGATTGAGGATTGAGGATTGATGTTTGAAGATTGAGTATTGAGGATTGAATATTGAGGATTGAGGATTGAGGATTGAGGATTGAGGATTGAGGATTGAGGATTGAGGATTGAAAATTGAGTATTGAGTATTGAAGGTTGAGGATTGTGGATTGAGGATAGAGGATTGAGGATTCAATACTGAAGATCGAGTATTGATGCCTGAGGATTGAGGATTGAGGATTGAGGTTTGAGGTTTGAGGATTGAAGATTGAGTATTGAGGATTGAAGATTGAGGATTGAAGATTGAGTATTGATAATTGAATATTAAGGATTGAGGATTGAGGATTGAGGATTGAGGATTGAGGATTGAGGATTGAGGATTGAAGATTGAGTATTGATGACTGAATATTGAGGATTGAAGATTGAGGTTTGAGGATTGAGGGCGAGGACTGACGGTAGAGGATTGAAGTTTGAGGATTGAGGATTGAGGTCTGAGGATTGAGGATGAGGGCTGAGGGTCGGTGATTGAGGTTTGACGACTGAGGACTGAGGATTGAGGATTGAGAATTGAGGACTGATGATTGAGGATTGATGATTGAGGATTGGGTATTGATGATTGAAGAATGAGTATTGAGGATTGAGGATTGAGGATTGAGGATTGAGTATCTAGGATTGGAGATTGATTATTGAGGATTGAAGATTGGGGATTGAGGATTGAGGATTGAGGATCTAGGATTGGAGATTGATTATTGAGGATGAAGGTTGAGAATTGAGGATTGAGGATTGAGAATTGAGAATTGAGCATGAGGACTGAGGGTCGAAAATTGAGGTTTGAGAAATGAGGATTGAGGATTGAGGATTGAGGATTGAGGATTGAGGATTGAGTATTGAAGATTGAGTATTGATAACTGAGGATTGAGGATTGAGGATTGAGTATTGAGGATTGAGGATTGAGGATTGAGGGTGGAGGATGAGGGCTGAGGGTTGAGGATTGAGGTTTCAGTGTTGAATCCTGCGAATTCAGGATATTCTATTGAGTATTGAGAATTGAGGGTTGATGGTTGAGTATTGAGGATTGAGGATTGAGGATTGAGTATTGAAGATTGAGGATTGATGATTGAGGATTGAGGATTGGGGATTGAGGATTGAGGAATAAGTATTGAAGATTGAGGATTGATGATTGAGGATTGAGGATTGAGGATTGGGGATTGAGGATTGAGCATTGAGGTTTGAGGACTGAGGGCTGAGGATTGAGGATTGACGATTGAGGATTGAGGATGAGGGCTGAGGGTTGAGGATTGAGGTTTGAGGACTGAGGACTGAGGATTCAGGATTGAGAATTGAGGATTGAGGATTGAGGATTGAAGATTGAGGATGGGGTATTGAGGATTGAAGAATGAGGATTGAGGATTGAGGCTTGAGGATAGAGGATTGAGGATTGATGATTGAGGATTGGGTATTGAGTATTGAAGAATGAGGATTGATGATTGAGGATTGAGGATTGAGTATTGAAGATGGAGTATTGAGGATTGAAGATTGTGGATTGAGGATTGAGGATTGAGGATTGAGGATTGAGGATTGAAGATTGAGTATTGAGGATAGAAGATTGAGGATTGAGTATTGAGGACTGAGAAATGAGGATTGAGGATTGAGGATTGAGGATTGAGGATTGAGGATTGAGGATTGAGGATTGAGGATTGAGTATTGAAGATTGAGTATTGATCACTGAGGATTGAGGATTGAGGATTGAGGATTGAGGATTGAGGGTGGAGGATGAGGGCTGAGGGTTGAGGATTGAGGTTTCAGTATTGAATACTGAGAATTCAGGATATTCTATTGAGTATTGAGAAGTGAGGATTGATGGTTGAGTACTGAGGATTGAGGATTGAGGATTGAGTATTGAAGATTGAGGATTGAGGATTGATGATTGAGGATTGAGGATTGGGGATTGAGGATTGAGGAATGAGTATTGAAGATTGAGGACAGATGATTGAGGATTAAGGATTGAGGATTGGGGATTGAGGAATGAGCATTGAGGTTTGAGGACTGAGGGCTGAGGATTGAGGGTTGGGTATTGAGGATTGAAGAATGAGGGTTGAGGATTGAGGCTTGAGGATTGAGGATTGAGGATTGAAGATTGAGGATTGAGGATTGAGGATAGAGGATTGAGGATTGAAGATTGAGTATTGAGGATTGAAGATTGAGGATTGAGTATTGAGGATTGAGGATTGAGGATTGAAGATTGAGGATTGAGGATTGAGGATTGAGGATTCAGGGTTGTGGATTGAGGACGAGGACTGAGGGTTGAATATTGATGTTTGAGGTCTGAGGATTAAGGATTGAGGATTGAGAATTGAGGATTGAGGACTGAAGATTGACGATTGAGGATTAAGTATTGAGGATTGAGGATTGAGGATTGAAGATTCAGTATTGAGGGTTGAAGGTTGAGGATTGTGGATTGAGGATGGAGGATTGAGGATTGAATATTGAGGATTGGGGAATGAGTGTTGAGGGTCGAATGATGAGAATTGATGTTTGAGGATAGAGACTTGAAGATTGCAGATTGAGTATTGAGTATTGAAATCTGTGAATTGATGATATTCTTTTGAGGATTGAGGATTGACAACTGATTGTTGAGGACTGAGGGCTGAAGATTGAGGATTCAGGATTGAGGATTCAGGATTGATGTTTGAGGACTGAGGATTGACGATTGAGGATTGAGGATTGAGGATTGAGGATTGAAGATTGAGGATTGGGTATTGAGGATTGAAGGATGAGGATTGAGGATTGAGGATTGAGGATTGAAGACTGGGTATTGACGATTGAAGATTGACGATTGAGAATTAAGGATCAAAGATTGAGGATTAAGGATTGAAGATTGGGGATTGAGGATCTAGGATTGGAGATTGATTATTGAGGATTGAAGATTGAGAATTGAGGATTCAGGATTGAGAATTGAAGATTGAGTATTGAGGACTGAAGATTGACGATTGAGGATTGAAGATTGAGGATTGAGGATTGAGGATGGAGGATTGAGGATTGAGCATTGAAGATTGAGGATTGGGGATTGAGGATTGACGATTGAGGATTGAGTATTGAGGATTTAAGATTGAGTATTGATGATTGAAGATTGAGGATTGAGGATTGAGGGTTGAGGATTGAGGGTTGATGAATGAGGACGAGGACTGACGGTTGAGGATTGAGGTTTGAGGATTGAGGGTTGTGGATTGAGGACGAGGACTGAGGGTTGAATATTGATGTTTGAGGCCTGAGGATTGAGGATTGAGGATTGAGAATTGATGATTGAGGACTGAGGGTTGAAGATTGAGGATTGGGTACTGAGGATTGAAGAATGAGTTTGAGGATTGAGGATTGAGGATTGAGGATTGCAGACTGGGTATTGAGGATTGAAGATCGAGGACTCAGGATTGAGGATTGAGGATTGAGGATTGAGGGTTGAGGATTGAGGGTTGATGAACGAGGACGAGGACTGACGGTTGAGGATTGAGGTTTGAGGACTGGGGATTGAGGATTGAGGACTGAGGCTTGAGGATTGACGATTGAGCATAGAGGATTGAAGATTGAGTACTGGCGATTGAGGATTGAAGATTCAGGATTAAGGACCGAGGATTGGGGATTGAGGATCTAGGATTGGAGATTGATTTTCGGGGATTGAAGATTGAGGATTGACGATTGAGGATTGAGAATTGAGAATTGAGAATGAGGACTGAGGGTTGAGGATTGATGTTTGAGGAACGAGGATTGAGGATTGAGGATTGAGGACTGGGGATTGACGATTGAGTATTGAAGATTGTGGATTTATGACTGAGGATTGAGGATTGAGGATTGAGGATTGAGGATTGAGGATTGAGGATTGAGGATTGAGGGTTGAAGATTGAGGAATGGGTATTGAGGATTGAAGAATGAGGATTGAGGATTGAGGATTGAGGATTGAGGATAGCAGATTGAGTATTGAGGATTGAAGATTGAGGATTCAGGATTGAGGAATGAGAATTGAAGATTGAGGATTGATGATTGAGGATTGAGAATTGAGGATTGGGGATTGAGGATTGAGCATTGAGGTTTGAGGACTGTGGGCTGAGGATTGAGGATTGAGGATTGACGCTTGAGGATTGAGTGTTGAGGATGTAGGGTTGAAGGGAGAGGACTGAGTGTTGAGGATTGAGTGTTGAGAATTGATGCTTGAGGTTTGAGATTTGATTATTGAATATTGTGTATTGCGTGTTGAACCATGAGAATTCAGGATGTGCTATTGAGTATTGAGAATTGAGGATTGATGGTTGAGTATTGAATATTGGTGGTTGAGGGCTGAGTGTTGAATATTGAGGATAGAGGATTGACGATTGAGGATTGATGATTGAGGATTGAAGACTGATTATTGGTGATTGAAGATTGAGGATTGAGGATTGAGGGTTGAGGATTGAGGACGAGGATTGACGGTTGAGGATTGAGGTTTGAGGATTGGGGATTGAGGATTGAGGACTGGGGCTTGAGGATTGAGGATTGAGCATTGAGGATTGAAGATTGAGGCCTGGCGATTGAGGATTGAAGGTTGAGGATTATGGATTGAGGATTGGGGATTGAGGATGTAGGATTGGAGATTGATTATTGAGGATTGATGATTGAGGATTGAGGATTGAGGATTGAGGATTGAGAATTGAGAATTGAGGACGAAGACTGAGGGTTGAGGATTGAGGTTTGAGGAACGATGATTGAGGATTGAGGATTGAGGACTAAGGATTGACGATTTAGTATTGAAGATTGAGGATTGATGACTGAGGATTGACGACTGAGGATTGAGGATTGAGGATTGATGATTGAAGATTGAGTATTGAGGATTGAATATTGAGGATTGAGGATTGAGGATGTAGGATTGAGAATTGAGGATGAAGACTGAGGGTTGAGGATTGAGGTTTGAGGAACGAGGATTGAGGATTGAGGATTGAGGACTTAGGATTGACGATTGGGTATTGAAGATTGAGGATTGATGACTGAGGATTGACGTCTAAGGATTGAGGATTGAGGATTGATGATTGAAGATTGAGTATTGAGGATTGAATATTGAGGATTGAGGATTGAGGATGTAGGATTGGAGATTGATTATTGAGGATTGATGATTGAGGGTTCAGGATTGAGGATTGAGGATTGAGAATTGAGAATTGAGGATGAAGACTGAGGTTTGAGGATTGAGGTTTGAGGAACGAGGATTGAGGATTGAGGATTGAGGACTAAGGATTGACGATTGAGTATTGAAGATTGAGGATTGATGACTGATGATTGACGTCTGAGGATTGAGGATTGAGGATTGATGTTTGAAGATTGAGTATTGAGGATTGAATATTGAGGATTGAGGATTGAGGATTGAGGATTGAGGATTGAGGATTGAGGATTGAGGATTGAAAATTGAGTATTGAGTATTGAAGGTTGAGGATTGTGGATTGAGGATTGAGGATTGAGGATTCAATACTGAAGATCGAGTATTGATGCCTGAGGATTGAGGATTGAGGATTGAGGTTTGAGGTTTGAGGATTGAAGATTGAGTATTGAGGATTGAAGATTGAGGATTGAAGATTGAGTATTGATAATTGAATATTAAGGATTGAGGATTGAGGATTGAGGATTGAGGATTGAGGATTGAGGATTGAGGATTGAAGATTGAGTATTGATGACTGAATATTGAGGATTGAAGATTGAGGTTTGAGGATTGAGGGCGAGGACTGACGGTAGAGGATTGAAGTTTGAGGATTGAGGATTGAGGTCTGAGGATTGAGGATGAGGGCTGAGGGTCGGTGATTGAGGTTTGACGACTGAGGACTGAGGATTGAGGATTGAGAATTGAGGACTGATGATTGAGGATTGATGATTGAGGATTGGGTATTGATGATTGAAGAATGAGTATTGAGGATTGAGGATTGAGGATTGAGGATTGAGTATCTAGGATTGGAGATTGATTATTGAGGATTGAAGATTGGGGATTGAGGATTGAGGATTGAGGATCTAGGATTGGAGATTGATTATTGAGGATGAAGGTTGAGAATTGAGGATTGAGGATTGAGAATTGAGAATTGAGCATGAGGACTGAGGGTCGAGGATTGAGGTTTGAGAAATGAGGATTGAGGATTGAGGATTGAGGATTGAGGATTGAGGATTGAGTATTGAAGATTGAGTATTGATAACTGAGGATTGAGGATTCAGGATTGAGTATTGAGGATTGAGGATTGGGGATTGAGGGTGGAGGATGAGGGCTGAGGGTTGAGGATTGAGGTTTCAGTGTTGAATCCTGCGAATTCAGGATATTCTATTGAGTATTGAGAATTGAGGGTTGATGGTTGAGTATTGAGGATTGAGGATTGAGGATTGAGTATTGAAGATTGAGGATTGATGATTGAGGATTGAGGATTGGGGATTGAGGATTGAGGAATAAGTATTGAAGATTGAGGATTGATGATTGAGGATTGAGGATTGAGGATTGGGGATTGAGGATTGAGCATTGAGGTTTGAGGACTGAGGGCTGAGGATTGAGGATTGACGATTGAGGATTGAGGATGAGGGCTGAGGGTTGAGGATTGAGGTTTGAGGACTGAGGACTGAGGATTCAGGATTGAGAATTGAGGATTGAGGATTGAGGATTGAAGATTGAGGATGGGGTTTTGAGGATTGAAGAATGAGGATTGAGGATTGAGGCTTGAGGATAGAGGATTGAGGATTGATGATTGAGGATTGGGTATTGAGTATTGAAGAATGAGGATTGATGATTGAGGATTGAGGATTGAGTATTGAAGATGGAGTATTGAGGATTGAAGATTGTGGATTGAGGATTGAGGATTGAGGATTGAGGATTGAGGATTGAAGATTGAGTATTGAGGATAGAAGATTGAGGATTGAGTATTGAGGACTGAGAAATGAGGATTGAGGATTGAGGATTGAGGATTGAGGATTGAGGATTGAGGATTGAGGATTGAGGATTGAGTATTGAAGATTGAGTATTGATCACTGAGGATTGAGGATTGAGGATTGAGGATTGAGGATTGAGGGTGGAGGATGAGGGCTGAGGGTTGAGGATTGAGGTTTCAGTATTGAATACTGAGAATTCAGGATATTCTATTGAGTATTGAGAAGTGAGGATTGATGGTTGAGTACTGAGGATTGAGGATTGAGGATTGAGTATTGAAGATTGAGGATTGAGGATTGATGATTGAGGATTGAGGATTGGGGATTGAGGATTGAGGAATGAGTATTGAAGATTGAGGACAGATGATTGAGGATTGAGGATTGAGGATTGGGGATTGAGGAATGAGCATTGAGGTTTGAGGACTGAGGGCTGAGGATTGAGGGTTGGGTATTGAGGATTGAAGAATGAGGGTTGAGGATTGAGGCTTGAGGATTGAGGATTGAGGATTGAAGATTGAGGATTGAGGATTGAGGATAGAGGATTGAGGATTGAAGATTGAGTATTGAGGATTGAAGATTGAGGATTGAGTATTGAGGATTGAGGATTGAGGATTGAAGATTGAGGATTGAGGATTGAGGATTGAGGATTCAGGGTTGTGGATTGAGGACGAGGACTGAGGGTTGAATATTGATGTTTGAGGTCTGAGGATTAAGGATTGAGGATTGAGAATTGAGGATTGAGGACTGAAGATTGACGATTGAGGATTAAGTATTGAGGATTGAGGATTGAGGATTGAAGATTCAGTATTGAGGGTTGAAGGTTGAGGATTGTGGATTGAGGATGGAGGATTGAGGATTGAATATTGAGGATTGGGGAATGAGTGTTGAGGGTCGAATGATGAGAATTGATGTTTGAGGATAGAGACTTGAAGATTGCAGATTGAGTATTGAGTATTGAAATCTGTGAATTGATGATATTCTTTTGAGGATTGAGGATTGACAACTGATTGTTGAGGACTGAGGGCTGAAGATTGAGGATTCAGGATTGAGGATTCAGGATTGATGTTTGAGGACTGAGGATTGACGATTGAGGATTGAGGATTGAGGGTTGAGGATTGAAGATTGAGGATTGGGTATTGAGGATTGAAGGATGAGGATTGAGGATTGAGGATTGAGGATTGAAGACTGGGTATTGACGATTGAAGATTGACGATTGAGAATTAAGGATCAAAGATTGAGGATTAAGGATTGAAGATTGGGGATTGAGGATCTAGGATTGGAGATTGATTATTGAGGATTGAAGATTGAGAATTGAGGATTCAGGATTGAGAATTGAAGATTGAGTATTGAGGACTGAAGATTGACGATTGAGGATTGAAGATTGAGGATTGAGGATTGAGGATGGAGGATTGAGGATTGAGCATTGAAGATTGAGGATTGGGGATTGAGGATTGACGATTGAGGATTGAGTATTGAGGATTTAAGATTGAGTATTGATGATTGAAGATTGAGGATTGAGGATTGAGGGTTGAGGATTGAGGGTTGATGAATGTGGACGAGGACTGACGGTTGAGGATTGAGGTTTGAGGATTGAGGGTTGTGGATTGAGGACGAGGACTGAGGGTTGAATATTGATGTTTGAGGCCTGAGGATTGAGGATTGAGGATTGAGAATTGATGATTGAGGACTGAGGGTTGAAGATTGAGGATTGGGTACTGAGGATTGAAGAATGAGTTTGAGGATTGAGGATTGAGGATTGAGGATTGCAGACTGGGTATTGAGGATTGAAGATCGAGGACTCAGGATTGAGGATTGAGGATTGAGGATTGAGGGTTGAGGATTGAGGGTTGATGAACGAGGACGAGGACTGACGGTTGAGGATTGAGGTTTGAGGACTGGGGATTGAGGATTGAGGACTGAGGCTTGAGGATTGACGATTGAGCATAGAGGATTGAAGATTGAGTACTGGCGATTGAGGATTGAAGATTCAGGATTAAGGACCGAGGATTGGGGATTGAGGATCTAGGATTGGAGATTGATTTTCGGGGATTGAAGATTGAGGATTGAGGATTGAGGATTGAGAATTGAGAATTGAGAATGAGGACTGAGGGTTGAGGATTGATGTTTGAGGAACGAGGATTGAGGATTGAGGATTGAGGACTGGGGATTGACGATTGAGTATTGAAGATTGTGGATTTATGACTGAGGATTGAGGATTGAGGATTGAGGATTGAGGATTGAGGATTGAGGATTGAGGATTGAGGGTTGAAGATTGAGGAATGGGTATTGAGGATTGAAGAATGAGGATTGAGGATTGAGGATTGAGGATTGAGGATAGCAGATTGAGTATTGAGGATTGAAGATTGAGGATTCAGGATTGAGGAATGAGAATTGAAGATTGAGGATTGATGATTGAGGATTGAGAATTGAGGATTGGGGATTGAGGATTGAGCATTGAGGTTTGAGGACTGTGGGCTGAGGATTGAGGATTGAGGATTGACGCTTGAGGATTGAGTGTTGAGGATGTAGGGTTGAAGGGAGAGGACTGAGTGTTGAGGATTGAGTGTTGAGAATTGATGCTTGAGGTTTGAGATTTGATTATTGAATATTGTGTATTGCGTGTTGAACCATGAGAATTCAGGATGTGCTATTGAGTATTGAGAATTGAGGATTGATGGTTGAGTATTGACTATTGGTGGTTGAGGGCTGAGTGTTGAATATTGAGGATAGAGGATTGACGATTGAGGATTGATGATTGAGGATTGAAGACTGATTATTGGTGATTGAAGATTGAGGATTGAGGATTGAGGGTTGAGGATTGAGGACGAGGATTGACGGTTGAGGATTGAGGTTTGAGGATTGGGGATTGAGGATTGAGGACTGGGGCTTGAGGATTGAGGATTGAGCATTGAGGATTGAAGATTGAGGCCTGGCGATTGAGGATTGAAGGTTGAGGATTATGGATTGAGGATTGGGGATTGAGGATGTAGGATTGGAGATTGATTATTGAGGATTGATGATTGAGGATTGAGGATTGAGGATTGAGGATTGAGAATTGAGAATTGAGGACGAAGACTGAGGGTTGAGGATTGAGGTTTGAGGAACGATGATTGAGGATTGAGGATTGAGGACTAAGGATTGACGATTTAGTATTGAAGATTGAGGATTGATGACTGAGGATTGACGACTGAGGATTGAGGATTGAGGATTGATGATTGAAGATTGAGTATTGAGGATTGAATATTGAGGATTGAGGATTGAGGATGTAGGATTGAGAATTGAGGATGAAGACTGAGGGTTGAGGATTGAGGTTTGAGGAACGAGGATTGAGGATTGAGGATTGAGGACTTAGGATTGACGATTGGGTATTGAAGATTGAGGATTGATGACTGAGGATTGACGTCTAAGGATTGAGGATTGAGGATTGATGATTGAAGATTGAGTATTGAGGATTGAATATTGAGGATTGAGGATTGAGGATGTAGGATTGGAGATTGATTATTGAGGATTGATGATTGAGGGTTCAGGATTGAGGATTGAGGATTGAGAATTGAGAATTGAGGATGAAGACTGAGGTTTGAGGATTGAGGTTTGAGGAACGAGGATTGAGGATTGAGGATTGAGGACTAAGGATTGACGATTGAGTATTGAAGATTGAGGATTGATGACTGATGATTGACGTCTGAGGATTGAGGATTGAGGATTGATGTTTGAAGATTGAGTATTGAGGATTGAATATTGAGGATTGAGGATTGAGGATTGAGGATTGAGGATTGAGGATTGAGGATTGAGGATTGAAAATTGAGTATTGAGTATTGAAGGTTGAGGATTGTGGATTGAGGATTGAGGATTGAGGATTCAATACTGAAGATCGAGTATTGATGCCTGAGGATTGAGGATTGAGGATTGAGGTTTGAGGTTTGAGGATTGAAGATTGAGTATTGAGGATTGAAGATTGAGGATTGAAGATTGAGTATTGATAATTGAATATTAAGGATTGAGGATTGAGGATTGAGGATTGAGGATTGAGGATTGAGGATTGAGGATTGAAGATTGAGTATTGATGACTGAATATTGAGGATTGAAGATTGAGGTTTGAGGATTGAGGGCGAGGACTGACGGTAGAGGATTGAAGTTTGAGGATTGAGGATTGAGGTCTGAGGATTGAGGATGAGGGCTGAGGGTCGGTGATTGAGGTTTGACGACTGAGGACTGAGGATTGAGGATTGAGAATTGAGGACTGATGATTGAGGATTGATGATTGAGGATTGGGTATTGATGATTGAAGAATGAGTATTGAGGATTGAGGATTGAGGATTGAGGATTGAGTATCTAGGATTGGAGATTGATTATTGAGGATTGAAGATTGGGGATTGAGGATTGAGGATTGAGGATCTAGGATTGGAGATTGATTATTGAGGATGAAGGTTGAGAATTGAGGATTGAGGATTGAGAATTGAGAATTGAGCATGAGGACTGAGGGTCGAGGATTGTGGTTTGAGAAATGAGGATTGAGGATTGAGGATTGAGGATTGAGGATTGAGGATTGAGTATTGAAGATTGAGTATTGATAACTGAGGATTGAGGATTGAGGATTGAGTATTGAGGATTGAGGATTGAGGATTGAGGGTGGAGGATGAGGGCTGAGGGTTGAGGATTGAGGTTTCAGTGTTGAATCCTGCGAATTCAGGATATTCTATTGAGTATTGAGAATTGAGGGTTGATGGTTGAGTATTGAGGATTGAGGATTGAGGATTGAGTATTGAAGATTGAGGATTGATGATTGAGGATTGAGGATTGGGGATTGAGGATTGAGGAATAAGTATTGAAGATTGAGGATTGATGATTGAGGATTGAGGATTGAGGATTGGGGATTGAGGATTGAGCATTGAGGTTTGAGGACTGAGGGCTGAGGATTGAGGATTGACGATTGAGGATTGAGGATGAGGGCTGAGGGTTGAGGATTGAGGTTTGAGGACTGAGGACTGAGGATTCAGGATTGAGAATTGAGGATTGAGGATTGAGGATTGAAGATTGAGGATGGGGTATTGAGGATTGAAGAATGAGGATTGAGGATTGAGGCTTGAGGATAGAGGATTGAGGATTGATGATTGAGGATTGGGTATTGAGTATTGAAGAATGAGGATTGATGATTGAGGATTGAGGATTGAGTATTGAAGATGGAGTATTGAGGATTGAAGATTGTGGATTGAGGATTGAGGATTGAGGATTGAGGATTGAGGATTGAAGATTGAGTATTGAGGATAGAAGATTGAGGATTGAGTATTGAGGACTGAGAAATGAGGATTGAGGATTGAGGATTGAGGATTGAGGATTGAGGATTGAGGATTGAGGATTGAGGATTGAGTATTGAAGATTGAGGATTGAGGATTGATGATTGAGGATTGAGGATTGGGGATTGAGGATTGAGGAATGAGTATTGAAGATTGAGGACAGATGATTGAGGATTGAGGATTGAGGATTGGGGATTGAGGAATGAGCATTGAGGTTTGAGGACTGAGGGCTGAGGATTGAGGGTTGACGATTGAGGATTGAGGATGAGGGCTGAGGGTTGAGGATTGAGGTTTGAGGACTGAGGATTGAGGATTGAGGATTGAGAATTGAGGATTGAGGATTGAGGATTGAAGATTGAGGGTTGGGTATTGAGGATTGAAGAATGAGGGTTGAGGATTGAGGCTTGAGGATTGACGATTGAGGATTGAAGATTGAGGATTGGGTATTGAGGAATGAAGAATGAGGATTGAGGATTGAGGATTGAGGATTGAGGATTGAAGATTGAGTATTGAGGATTGAAGATTGAGGATTGAGGATTGAGGATAGAGGATTGAGTATTGAAGATTGAGTATTGAGGATTGAAGATTGAGGATTGAGGATTGAGGATTGAGGATTGAGGATTGAAGATTGAGGATTGAGGATTGAGGATTGAGGATTGAGGATAGAGGATTGAAGATTGGATATTGATGATTGAATATTGAGGACTGAGGATTGAGGGTTGTGGATTGAGGACGAGGACTGAGGGTTGAATATTGATGTTTGAGGTCTGAGGATCAAGGATTGAGGATTGAGAATTGAGGATTGAGGATTGAGGATTGGAGATTGAGGATTGAGGATTGAGTACTGAGGATTGAGGATTGAGGATTGAGGATTGAAGATTGAGAATTGAAGATTGAGTATTGAGGACTGAAGATTGACGATTGAGGATTAAGTATTGAGGATTGAGGATTGAGGATTGAAGATTCAGTATTGAGGGTTGAAGGTTGAGGATTGTGGATTGAGGATGGAGGATTGAGGATTGAATATTGAGGATTGGGGACTGAGTGTTGAGGGTCGAATGATGAGAATTGATGTTTGAGGATAGAGACTTGAAGATTGCAGATTGAGTATTGAGTATTGAAATCTGTGAATTGATGATATTCTTTTGAGGATTGAGGATTGACAACTGATTGTTGAGGACTGAGGGCTGAAGATAGAGGATTCAGGATTGAGGATTCAGGATTGATGTTTGAGGACCGAGGATTGACGATTGAGGATTGAGGATTGAGGATTGCGGATTGAAGATTGAGGATTGGGTATTGAGGATTGAAGAATGAGGATTGAGGATTGAGGATTGGGGATTGAGGATTGAGGAATGAGTATTGAAGATTGAGGACAGATGATTGAGGATTGAGGATTGAGGATTGGGGATTGAGGAATGGGCATTGAGGTTTGAGGACTGAGGGCTGAGGATTGAGGATTGACGATTGAGGATTGAGGATGAGGGCTGAGGGTTGAGGATTTAGGTTTGAGGACTGAGGATTGAGGATTGAGGATTGAGAATCGAGGATTGAGGATTGAGGATTGAAGATTGAGGGTTGGCTATTGAGGATTGAAGAATGAGGGTTGAGGATTGAGGCTTGAGGATTGAGGATTGAGGATTGAAGATTGAGGATTGGGTATTGAGGATTGAAGAATGAGGATTAAGGATTGAGAATTGAGGATTGAGGATTGAAGATTGAGTATTGAGGATTGAAGATAGAGGATTGAGGATTGAGGGTATAGGATTGAGGATTGAAGATTGAGTATTGAGGATTGAAGATTGAGGATTGAGTATTGAGGATTGAGGATTGAGGATTGAAGATTGAGGATTGAGGATTGAGGATTGTGGATTGAGGATAGAGGATTGAAGATTGGATATTGATGATTGAAATTGAGGACTGAGGATTGAGGGTTGTGGATTGAGGACGAGGACTGAGGGTTGAATATTGATGTTTGAGGTCTGAGGATTAAGGATTGAGGATTGAGAATTGAGGATTGACGATTGAGGATTAAGTATTGAGGATTGAGGATTGAGGATTGAAGATTCAGTATTGAGGGTTGAAGGTTGAGGAATGTGGATTGAGGATGGAGGATTGAGGATTGAATATTGAGGATTGGGTACTGAGTGTTGAGGGTCGAATGTTGAGAATTGATGTTTGAGGATAGAGACTTGAAGATTGCAGATTGAGTATTGAGTATTGAAATCTGTGAATTGATGATATTCTTTTGAGGATTGAGGATTGACAACTGATTGTTGAGGACTGAGTGCTGAAGATTGAGGATTCAGGATTGAGGATTCAGGATTGATGTTTGAGGACTGAGGATTGACGATTGAGGATTGAGGATTGAGGATTGAGGATTGAAGATTGAGGATTGGGTATTGAGGATTGAAGAATAAGGATTGAGGATTGAGGATTGAGGATTGAGGATTCAAGAATGGGTATTGAGGATTGAAGATTGGCGATTGAGAATTAAGGATCAAAGATTGAGGATTAAGGATTGAAGATTGGGGATTGAGGATCTAGGATTGGAGATTGATTATTGAGGATTGAAGATTGAGAATTGAGGATTCAGGATTGAGAATTGAGAATTGAGGATGAGGACTGAGCGTTGAGGATTGAGGCTTGAGAAATGAGGATTGAGGATTGAGGATTGAGGATTGAAGATTGAGGATTGAGGTTTCGGTATTGAAGATTGAGTATTGATCACTGATGATTGAGGATTGAGGATTGAGGATTGAGGATTGAGGATTGATGATTGAATATTGAGGATTGAAAATTCGGGATTGAGGATTGAGGATTGAGGATGGAGGATGAGGGCTGAGGGTTGAGGATTGAGTACTGATGATTGAGGATTGATGATTGAGGATTGGGTATTGATGATGGAAGAATGAGTATTGAGGATTGAGGATTGAGGATTGCGTATTGAAGATTGAGGATTGATGATTGA
The DNA here is from genome assembly GCF_051401765.1 of Calliopsis andreniformis. Taxonomy (NCBI): domain Eukaryota; kingdom Metazoa; phylum Arthropoda; class Insecta; order Hymenoptera; family Andrenidae; genus Calliopsis; species Calliopsis andreniformis. Next base: position 1,116,620 of record NW_027480545.1, on the reverse strand, counting down.
GGATTGAGGATTGGGGATTGAGGATTGAGGAATGAGTATTGAGGATTGAGAATTGAGGATTGAGGATTGAGGATTGAAGATTGAGGATTGGGTATTGAGGATTGAAGAATGTGGATTGAGGATTGAGGCTTGAGGATTGAGGATTGAGGATTGAAGATTGAGGATTGGGTATTGAGGATTGAAGAATGAGGATTGATGATTGAGGATTGAGGATTGAGTATTGAAGATTGAGTATTGAGGATTGAAGATAGAGGATTGAGGATTGAGGATTGTGGATTGAGGATTGAGGATTGAAGATTGAGTATTGAGGATAGAAGATTGAGGATTGAGTATTGAGGATTGAGGATTGAGGATTGAAGATTGAGGATTGAGGATTGAGGATTTGGGATTGAAGATTGAGGAATGAGTATTGAATATTGAGGATTGATGATTGAAGGTTGAGGATTGGGGACTGAGGATTGAAGATTCAGGGTTGAGGGTTGAGGATTGAGGATTGAGAATTGAGGACTGATGATTGAGGATTGATGATTGAGGATTGGGTATTGATGATTGAAGAATGAGTATTGAGGATTGAGGATTGAGGATTGAGGATAGAGGATTGAAGATTGGATATTGATGATTGAATATTGAGGACTGAGGATTGAGGGTTGTGGATTGAGGACGAGGACTGAGGGTTGAATATTGATGTTTGAGGTCTGAAGATTAAGGATTGAGGATTGAGGATTGAGGATTGCAGATTGAGTATTGAGGATTGAAGATTGAGGATTCAGGATTGAGGAATGAGAATTGAAGATTGAGGATTGATGATTGAGGATTGAGGATTGAGGATTGGGGATTGAGGATTGAGCATTGAGGTTTGAGGACTGTGGGCTGAGGATTGAGGATTGAGGATTGACGCTTGAGGATTGAGTGTTGAGGATGTAGGGTTGAAGAGAGAGGACTGAGTGTTGAGGATTGAGTGTTGAGAATTGATGCTTGAGGTTTGAGATTTTATTATTGAATATTGTGTATTGCGTGTTGAACCATGAGAATTCAGGATGTGCTATTGAGTATTGAGAATTGAGGATTGATGGTTGAGTATTCAGTATTGGTGGTTGAGGGCTGAGTGTTGAATATTGACGATAGAGGATTGACGATTGAGGATTGATGATTGAGGATTGAAGATTGATTATTGATGATTGAAGATTGAGGATTGAGGATTGAGGGTTGAGGATTGAGGACGAGGATTGACGGTTGAGGATTGAGGTTTGAGGATTGGGGATTGAGGATTGAGGACTGGGGCTTGAGAATTGAGGATTGAGCATTGAGGATTGAAGATTGAGGACTGGCGATTGAGGATTGAAGGTTGAGGGTTATGGATTGAGGATTGGGGATTGAGGATGTAGGATTGGAGATCGATTATTGAGGATTGATGATTGAGGATTGAGGATTGAGGATTGAGAATTGAGAATTGAGGACGAAGGCTGAGGGTGGAGGATTGAGGTTTGAGGAACGATGATTGAGGATTGAGGATTGAGGACTAAGGATTGACGATTGAGTATTGAAGATTGAGGATTGATGACTGACGATTGACGACTGAGGATTGAGGATTGAGGATTGATGATTGATGATTGAGTATTGAGGATTGAATATTGAGGATTGAGGATTGAGGATTGAGAATTGAGAATTGAGGATGAAGACTGAGGTTTGAGGATTGAGGTTTGAGGAACGAGGATTGAGGATTGAGGATTGAGGACTAAGGATTGACAATTGAGTATTGAAGATTGAGGATTGATGACTGAGGATTGACGTCTGAGGAATGAGGATTGAGGATTGATGATTGAAGATTGAGTATTGAGGATTGAATATTGAGGATTGAGGATTGAGGATTGAGGATTGAGGATTGAGGATTGAGGATTGAGGATTGAGGATTGAGGATTGAGGATTGAGGATTGAAGATTGAGTATTGAGGATTGAAGATTGAGGTCTGAAGATTGAGGATTCATGATTGTGGATTCACGATTGAGGTTTGAGGACTGAGAATTGAGGATTGAGTATTGAGGATTGAGGATTGAGGATAGAAGATTGAGGATTGAGGATTGTGGATTGAGGATTGAGGATAGAGGATTGAAGATTGGATATTGATGATTCAATATTGAGGACTGAGGATTGAGGTTTGTGGATTGAGGACGAGGACTGAGGGTTGAATATTGATGTTTGAGGTCTGAGGATTAAGGATTGAGGATTGAGAATTGAGGATTGAGGATTGAGGATTGAGGATTGAAGATTGAGGATTGAGTATTGAAGGTTGAGGATTGTGGATTGAGGATTGAGGATTGAGGATTGAATATTGAAGATCGAGTATTGATGCCTGAGGATTGAGGATTGAGGATTGAGGTTTGAGGATTGAGGATTGAAGATTGAGTATTGAGGATTGAAGATTGAGGATTGAAGATTGAGTATTGATGATTGAATATTAAGGATTGAGGATTGAGGATTGAGGATTGAGGATTGAGGATTGAGGATTGAGGATTGAGGATTGAAGATTGAGTATTGATGACTGAATATTGAGGATTGAAGATTGAGGTTTGAGGATTGAGGGCGAGGACTGACGGTAGAGGATTGAAGTTTGAGGATTGACGACTGAGGACTGAGGATTGAGGATTGAGGATTGAGGACTGATGATTGAGGATTGATGATTGAGGATTGGGTATTGATGATTGAAGAATGAGTAGTGAGGATTGAGGATTGAGGATTGAGGATTGAGTATCTAGGATTGGAGATTGATTATTGAGGATTGAAGATTGGGGATTGAGGATTGAGGATTGAGGATCTAGGATAGGAGATTGATTATTGAGGCTGAAGGTTGAGAATTGAGGATTGAGGATTGAGAATTGAGAATTGAGCATGAGGGCTGAGGGTCGAGGATTGAGGTTTGAGAAATGAGGATTGAGGATTGAGTATTGAGGATTGAGGATTGAGGATTGAGTATTGAAGATTGAGTATTGATAACTGAGGATTGAGGATTGAGGATTGAGGATTGAGGATTGAGGATTGAGGATTGAGGGTGGAGGATGAGGGCTGAGGGTTGAGGATTGAGGTTTCAGTGTTGAATCCTGAGAATTCAGGATATTCTATTGAGTATTGAGAATTGAGGGTTGATGGTTGAGTATTGAGGATTGAGGATTGAGGATTGAGTATTGAAGATTGAGGATTGATGATTGAGGATTGAGGATTGGGGATTGAGGATTGAGGAATGAGTATTGAAGATTGAGGATTGATGATTGAGGATTGAGGATTGAGAATTGAGGATTGAGGATTGAGGATTGAAGATTGAGGATGGGGTATTGAGGATTGAAGAATGAGGATTGAGGATTGAGGCTTGAGGATAGAGGATTGAGGATTGAAGATTGAGGATTGGGTATTGAGGATTGAAGAATGAGGATTGATGATTGAGGATTGAGGATTGAGTATTGAAGATTGAGTATTGAGGATTGAAGATTGTGGATTGAGGATTGAGGATTGAGGATTGAGGATTGAGGATTGAAGATTGAGTATTGAGGATAGAAGATTGAGGATTGAGTATTGAGGATTGAGAAATGAGGATTGAGGATTGAGGATCGAGGATTGAGGATTGAGGATTGAGGATTGAGGATTGAGGATTGAGGATTGAGTATTGAAGATTGAGTATTGATCACTGAGGATTGAGGATTGAGGATTGAGGATTGAGGATTGAGGGTGGAGGATGAGGGCTGAGGGTTGAGGATTGAGATTTCAGTATTGAATCCTGAGAATTCAGGATATTCTATTGAGTATTGAGAATTGAGGATTGATGGTTGAGTATTGAGGATTGAGGATTGAGGATTGAGTATTGAAGATTGAGGATTGATTATTGAGGATTGAGGATTGGGGATTGAGGATTGAGGAATGAGTATTGAAGATTGAGGACAGATGATTGAGGATTGAGGATTGAGGATTGGGGATTGAGGAATGAGCATTGAGGTTTGAGGACTGAGGGCTGAGGATTGAGGATTGACGATTGAGTATTGAGGATGAGGGCTGAGGGTTGAGGATTGAGGTTTGAGGACTGAGGATTGAGGACTGAGGATTGAGGACTGAGGATTGAGAATTGAGGATTGAGGATTGAGGATTGAAGATTGAGGGTTGGGTATTGAGGATTGAAGAATGAGGGTTGAGGATTGAGGATTGAAGATTGAGGATTGAGGATTGAGGATTGAGGATTGAGGATAGAGGATTGAAGATTGGATATTGATGATTGAATATTGAGGACTGAGGATTGAGGGTTGTGGATTGAGGACGAGGACTGAGGGTTGAATATTGATGTTTGAGGTCTGAGGATTAAGGATTGAGGATTGAGAATTGAGGATTGAGGATTGAGGATTGAAGATTGAGGATTGAGGATTGAGTACTGAGGATTGAGGATTGAGGATTGAGGATTGAAGATTGAGAATTGAAGATTGAGTATTGAGGACTGAAGATTGACGATTGAGGAATAAGTATTGAGGATTGAGGATTGAGGATTGAAGATTCAGTATTGAGGGTTGAATGTTGAGGATTGTGGATTCAGGATGGAGGATTGAGGATTGAATATTGAGGTTTGGGGACTGAGTGTTGAGGGTCGAATGATGAGAATTGATGTTTGAGGATAGAGACTTGAAGATTGCAGATTGAGTATTGAGTATTGAAATCTGTGAATTGATGATATTCTTTTGAGGATTGAGGATTGACAACTGATTCTTGAGGACTGAGGGCTGAAGATTGAGGATTCAGGATTGAGGATTCAGGATTGATGTTTGAGGACTGAGGATTGACGGTTGAGGATTGAGGATTGAGGAATGCGGATTGAAGATTGAGGATTGGGTATTGAGGATTGAAGAATGAGGATTGAGGATTGAGTATGGAGGATTGAGGATTGAGGATTGAGTATTGAAGATTGAGTATTGATCACTGAGGATTGAGGATTGAGGATTGAGGACTGAGGATTGAGGGTGGAGGATGAGGGCTGAGGGTTGAGGATTGAGGTTTCAGTATTGAATCCTGAGAATTCAGGATATTCTATTGAGTATTGAGAATTGAGGATTGAGGATTGAAGATTGAGGGTTGGGTATTGAGGATTGAAGAATGAGGGTTGAGGATTGAGGCTTGAGGATTGAGGATTGAGGATTGAAGATTGAGGATTAGGTATTGAGGATTGAAGAATGAGGATTGAGGATTGAGGATTGAGGATTGAGGATTGAAGATTGAGTATTGAGGATTGAAGATTGAGGATCGAGGATTGAGAATAGAGGATTGAGGATTGAAGATTGAGTATTGAGGATTGAAGATTGAGGATTGAGTATTGAGTATTGAGGATTGAGGATTGAAGATTGAGGATTGAGGATTGAGGATTGAGGATTCAGGGTTGTGGATTGAGGACGAGGACTGAGGGTTGAATATTGATGTTTGAGGTCTGAGGATTAAGGATTGAGGATTGAGAATTGAGGATTGAGGACTGAAGATTGACGATTGAGGATTAAGTATTGAGGATTGAGGATTGAGGATTGAAGATTCAGTATTGAGGGTTGAAGGTTGAGGATTGTGGATTGAGGATGGAGGATTGAGGATTGAATATTGAGGATTGGGGAATGAGTGTTGAGGGTCGAATGATGAGAATTGATGTCTGAGGATAGCGACTTGAAGATTGCAGATTGAGTATTGAGTATTGAAATCTATGAATTGATGATATTCTTTTGAGGATTGAGGATTGACAACTGATTGTTGAGGACTGAGGGCTGAAGATTGAGGATTCAGGATTGAGGATTCAGGATTGATGTTTGAGGTCTGAGGATTAAGGATTGAGGATTGAGAATTGAGGATTGAGGACTGAAGATTGACGATTGAGGATTAAGTATTGAGGATTGAGGATTGAGGATTGAAGATTCAGTATTGAGGGCTGAGGGTTGAGGATTGAGGCTTGAGAAATGAGGATTGAGGATTGAGGATTGAGGATTGAAGATTGAGGATTGAGGATTGAGGATTGAAGATTGAGGATTGGGTATTGAGGATTGAAGAATGAGGATTGATGATTGAGGATTGAGGATTGAGTATTGAAGATTGAGTATTGAGGATTGCAGATTGAGGATTGAGGATTGAGGATTGAGGATTGAGGATTGAGGATTGAAGATTGAGTATTGAGGATAGAAGATTGAGGATTGAGTATTGAGGATTGAGGATTGAGGATTGAAGATTGAGGATTGAGGATTGAGGATTTGGGATTGAAGATTGAGGAATGAGTATTGAAGATTGAGGGTTGATGATTGAAGATTGAGGATTGGGGACTGAGGATTGAAGATTCAGGGTTGTGGGTTGAGGATTGAGGATTGAGAATTGAGGACTGATGATTGAGGATTGATGATTGAGGATTGGGTATTGATGATTGAAGAATGAGTATTGAGGATTGAGGATTGAGGATTGAGGATTGAGTATCTAGGATTGGAGATTGATTATTGAGGATTGAAGATTGGGGATTGAGGATTGAGGATTGAGGATCTAGGATTGGAGATTGATTATTGAGGATGAAGGTTGAGAATTGAGGATTGAGGATTGAGAATTGAGAATTGAGCATGAGGGCTGAGGCTCGAGGATTGAGGTTTGAGAAATGAGGATTGAGGATTGAGGATTGAGGATTGAGGATTGAGGATTGAGGATTGAGTATTGAAGATTGAGTATTGATAACTGAGGATTGAGGATTGAGGATTGAGGATTGAGGATTGAGGATAGAGGATTGAGGATTGAGGATTGAGTATTGAAGATTGAGGATTGATGATTGAGGATTGAGGATTGGGGATTGAGGATTGAGGAATGAGTATTGAAGATTGAGGATTGATGATTGAGGATTGAGGATTGAGGATTGGGGATTGAGGATTGAGCATTGAGGTTTGAGGACTGAGGGCTGAGGATTGAGGATTGACGATTGAAGATTGAGGATGAGGGCTGAGGGTTGAGGATTGAGGTTTGAGGACTGAGGACTGAGGATTCAGGATTGAGAATTGAGGATTGAGGATTGAGGATTGAAGATTGAGGATGGGGTATTGAGGATTGAAGAATGAGGATTGAGGATTGAGGCTTGAGTTTTGAGGATTGAGGATTGAAGATTGAGGTTTGGGTATTGAGGATTGAAGAATGAGGATTGATGATTGAGGATTGAGGATTGAGTATTGAAGATTGAGTATTGAGCATTGAAGATTGAGGATTGAGGATTGAGGATTGAGGATTGAGGATTGAGGATTGAGGATTGAAGATTGAGTATTGAGGATAGAAGATTGAGGATTGAGTATTGAGGATTGAGAAATGAGGATTGAGGATTGAGGATTGAGGATTGAGTATTGAAGATTGAGTATTGAGGATTGAGGATTGAGGATTGAAGATTGAGGATTGGGTATTGAGGATTGAAGAATGAGGATTGAGGATTGAGGCTTGAGTTTTGAGGATTGAGGATTGAAGGTTGAGGATTGGGTATTGAGGATTGAAGAATGAGGATTGAGGATTGAGGATTGAGGATTGAGGATTGAGGATTGAGGATTGAGTATTGAAGATTGAGTATTGATAACTGAGGATTGAGGATTGAGGATTGAGGATTGAGGATTGAGGATAGAGGATTGAGGATTGAGGATTGAGTATTGAAGATTGAGGATTGATGATTGAGGATTGAGGATTGGGGATTGAGGATTGAGGAATGAGTATTGAAGATTGAGGATTGATGATTGAGGATTGAGGATTGAGGATTGGGGATTGAGGATTGAGCACTGAGGTTTGAGGACTGAGGGCTGAGGATTGAGGATTGACGATTGAAGATTGAGGATGAGGGCTGAGGGTTGAGGATTGAGGTTTGAGGACTGAGGACTGAGGATTCAGGATTGAGGTTTGAGGACTGAGGATTGAGGATTGAGGATTGAGGATTGAGGATTGAGGATTGAGGATTGAGGATTGAGTGTTGAAGATTGAGGATTGGGTATTGAGGATTGAACGTTGAGGATTGAGGATTGTGGATTGAAGGTTGAATATTGATGAATGAAGATTGAGGATTGATGATTGAGGGTTGTGTATTGAGGACGAGGACTGAGGGTTGAGTATTGATGCTTGAGGTCTCAGGATAGAGGATTGAGGATTGCGAATTGAGGATTGGGAATTGAAGATTGAGGATTGGGTATTGGGGTTGAAGAATGAGGATTAAGGCTTGCGGATTGAGGGTTGAGGATTGAAGATTGGGTATTGAGGATTGAACATTGAGGATTGAGGATTGAGAATTGAGGATTGGGGATTGAAGATTGAGTATTGAGGGTTGAAGATTGAGGATTGAGGATTGAGGATTGAGGATTGAGGATTGAGGATTGAGGAATGAGGATTGAGGATTGAAGATTGAGTATTGAGGATTGAAGGTTGAGGATTGAGGATTGAGGATTAAGGATTGAGGATTGAGGATTGATGATTGAGGATTGAGGATAGTGGATTGAGGAGTGAAGATTGAATATTGAGGATTGAAGATTGAGGATTGAGGATTGAGGATTGAAGATTGAGTATTGAGGATTGAACGTTGAGGATTGAGGATTGAGTATTGATGATTGAGGATTGATGATTGAGGATTGAGGATTGAGGATTGAGGCTTGAGGATTGAGGATTGAGGATTGAAGATTGAGGACTGAGGGCTGAGGATGAGGGCTGAGAGTTGAGGATTGATGTTTGAGGTCTGAGGACTGAGGATTGAGGATTGAGAATTGAGGATTGAGGATTGTGGGTTGAAGATTGAGGATTGGGGACTGAGTGTTGAGGGTTGAGTGATGAGAATAGATGTTTGTGGATAGAGATTTCAAGATTGCAGATTGAGTATTGAGTATTGAAAGGTGTGAGTTGATGATATTCTATTGGGGATTGAGAATTGACGACTGATTGTTGAGGACTGAGGTCTGAAGATTGAGGATTCATGAATGTGGATTCACGATTGAGGTTTGAGGACTGAGAATTGAGGATTGAGTATTGAGAATTGAGGACTGAGGATTGAGGATTGAGGATTGAAGATTGAGGATTGGGTATTGCGGATTGAACATTGAGGATTGAGGATTGAGTATTGAGGATTGAGGATTGAGGACTGAAGATAGAATGTTGATGATTGAACATTGAGGATTGAGGATTGAGGGTTGTGGATTGAGGACGAGGACTGAGGGTTGAGTATTGATGTTTGAGGTCTGAGGATTGAGGATTGAGGACTGAGAATTGAGGATTGAGAATTGAGGATTGAAGATTGAGGATTGGGTATTGAGGATAGAAGAATGAGAATTGAGGGTTGAGGATTGAGGATTGAAGATTGAGTATTTTGGATTGAAGATTGAGGATTGAGGATAGAGGATTGAAGATGGAGGATGAGGGCTGAGGGTTGAGGTTTGAGGTTTGAGTATTGAATCCTGAGAATTCAGGATATTCTATTGAGTATTGAGAATTGAGGATTGATGGTTGAGTATTGAGCATTGGGGATTGAGGATTGAGTATTGAAGATTGAGGATTGAGGTTTGAGCACTGAGGATTGAGGATTGAGGGTTGAGGCTTGAAGATTGAGGATTGAGGATTGAAGATTGAGGACTGAGGACTGAGGATGAGGGCTGAGAGTTGATGATTGAGGTTTGAGGTCTGAGGTCTGAGGATTGAGGATTGAGGACTGGGGATTGACGATTGAGTATTGAAGATTGTGGATTTATGACTGAGGATTGAGGATTGAGGGTTGAGGATTGAGGATTGGGGATTGAGGATTGAGGATTGAGGGTTGAAGATTGAGGAATGGGTATTGAGGATTGAAGAATGAGGATTGAGGATTGAGGATTGAGGATTGAGGATTGCAGATTGAGTATTGAGGATTGAAGATTGAGGATTCAGGATTGAGGAATGAGTATTGAAGATTGAGGATTGATGATTGAGGATTGAGGATTGAGGATTGGGGATTGAGGATTGAGCATTGAGGTTTGAGGACTGTGGGCTGAGGATTGAGGATTGAGGATTGACGCTTGAGGATTGAGTGTTGAGGATGTAGGGTTGAAGAGAGAGGACTGAGTGTTGAGGATTGAGTGTTGAGAATTGATGCTTGAGGTTTGAGATTTGATTATTGAATATTGTGTATTGCGTGTTGAACCATGAGAATTCAGGATGTGCTATTGAGTATTGAGAATTGAGGATTGATGGTTGAGTATTGAGTATTGGTGGTTGAGGGCTGAGTGTTGAATATTGAGGATAGAGGATTGACGATTGATTATTGATGATTGAAGATTGAGGATTGAGGATTGAGGATTGAGGGTTGAGGATTGAGGACGAGGAATGACGGTTGAGGATTGAGGTTTGAGGATTGGGGATTGAGGATTGAGGACTGGGGCTTGAGGATTGAGGATTGAGCATTGAGGATTGAAGAATGAAGACTGGCGATTGAGGATTGAAGGTTGAGGATTATGGATTGAGGATTGGGGATTGAGGATGTTGGATTGGAGATTGATTATTGAGGATTGATGATTGAGGATTGAGGATTGAGGATTGAGGATTGAGAATTGAGAATTGAGGACGAAGACTGAGGGTTGAGGATTGAGGTTTGAGGAACGACGATTGAGGATTGAGGATTGAGGACTAAGGATTGACGATTGAGTATTGAAGATTGAGGATTGATGACTGAGGATTGACGACTGAGGATTGAGGATTGAGGATTGATGATTGAAGATTGAGTATTGAGGATTGAATATTGAGGATTGAGGATTGAGGATGTAGGATTGAGAATTGAGGATGAAGACTGAGGGTTGAGGATTGAGGATTGAGGATTGATGATTGAAGATTGAGTATTGAGGATTGAATATTGAGGATTGAGGATTGAGGATTGAGGATTGAGGATTGAGGATTGAGGATTGAAGATTGAGTATTGAGTATTGAAGGTTGAGGATTGTGGATTGAGGATTGAGGATTGAGGATTCAATATTGAAGATCGAGTATTGATGCCTGAGGATTGAGGATTGAGGATTGAGGTTTGAGGTTTGAGGATTGAAGATTGAGTATTGAGGATTGAAGATTGAGGATTGAAGATTGAGTATTGATAATTGAATATTAAGGATTGAGGATTGAGGATTGAGGATTGATGATTGAGGATTGAGGATTGAGGATTGAAGATTGAGTATTGATGACTGAATATTGAGGATTGAAGATTGAGGTTTGACGACTGAGGACTGAGGATTGAGGATTGAGAATTGAGGACTGATGATTGAGGATTGATGATTGAGGATTGGGTATTGATGATTGAAGAATGAGTATTGAGGATTGAGGATTGAGGATTGAGGATTGAGTATCTAGGATTGGAGATTGATTATTGAGGATTGAAGATTGGGGATTGAAGATTGAGGATTGAGGATCTAGGATTGGAGATTGATTATTGAGGATGAAGGTTGAGAATTGAGGATTGAGGATTGAGAATTGAGAATTGAGCATGAGGACTGAGGGTCGAGGATTGAGGTTTGAGAAATGAGGATTGAGGATTGAGGATTGAGGATTGAGGATTGAGGATTGAGGATTGAGTATTGAAGATTGAGTATTGATAACTGAGGATGGAGGATTGAGAATTGAGGGTTGATGGTTGAGTACTGAGGATTGAGGATTGAGGATTGAGTTTTGAAGATTGAGGACTGATGATTGAGGATTGAGGATTGGGGATTGAGGATTGAGGAATGAGTATTGAAGATTGAGGATTGATGATTGAGGATTGAGGATTGAGGATTGGGGATTGAGGATTGAGCATTGAAGTTTGAGGACTGAGGGCTGAGGATTGAGGATTGACGATTGAGGATTGAGGATGAGGGCTGAGGGTTGAGGATTGAGGTTTGAGGACTGAGGACTGAGGATTCAGGATTGAGAATTGAGGATTGAGGATTGAGGATTGAAGATTGAGAATGGGGTATTGAGGATTGAAGAATGAGGATTGAGGATTGAGGCTTCAGGATAGAGGATTGAGGATTGAAGATTGAGGATTGGGTATTGAGGATTGAAGAATGAGGATTCATGATTGAGGATTGAGGATTGAGTATTGAGGATTGAGAAATGAGGATTGAGGATTGAGGATTGAGGATTGAGGATTGAGGATTGAGGATTGAGGATTGAGGATTGAGTATTGAAGATTGAGTATTGATCACTGAGGATTGAGGATTGAGGATTGAGGATTGAGGATTGAGGGTGGAGGATGAGGGCTGAGGGTTGAGGATTGAGGTTTCAGTATTGAATCCTGAGAATTCAGGATATTCTATTGAGTATTGAGAATTGAGGATTGATGGTTGAGTACTGAGGATTGAGGATTGAGGATTGAGTATTGAAGATTGAGGATTGAGGATTGATGATTGAGGATTGAGGATTGGGGATTGAGGATTGAGGAATGAGTATTGAAGATTGAGGACAGATGATTGAGGATTGAGGATTGAGGATTGGGGATTGAGGAATGAGCATTGAGGTTTGAGGACTGAGGGCTGAGGATTGAGGATTGACGATTGAGGATTGAGGATGAGGGCTGAGGGTTGAGGATTGAGGTTTGAGGACTGAGGATTGAGGATTGAGGATTGAGAATTGAGGATTGAGAATTGAGGATTGAAGATTGAGGGTTGGGTATTGAGGATTGAAGAATGAGGGTTGAGGATTGAGGCTTGAGGATTGAGGATTGAGGATTGAAGATTGAGGATTGGGTATTGAGGATTGAAGAATGAGGATTGAGGATTGAGGATTGAGGATTGAGGATTGAAGATTGAGTATTGAGGATTGAAGATTGAGGATTGAGGATTGAGGATAGAGGATTGAGGATTGAAGATTGAGTATTGAGGATTGAAGATTGAGGATTGAGTATTGAGGATTGAGGATTGAGGATTGAAGATTGAGGATTGAGGATTGAGGATTGAGGATTGAGGATAGAGGATTGAAGATTGGATATTGATGATTGAATATTGAGGACTGAGGATTGAGGGTTGTGGATTGAGGACGAGGACTGAGGGTTGAATATTGACGTTTGAGGTCTGAGGATTAAGGATTGAGGATTGAGAATTGAGGATTGAGGATTGAGGATTGAAGATTGAGGATTGAGGATTGAGTACTGAGGATTGAGGACTGAGGATTGAGGATTGAAGATTGAGAATTGAAGATTGAGTATTGAGGACTGAAGATTGACGATTGAGGATTAAGTATTGAGGATTGAGGATTGAGGATTGACGATTCAGTATTGAGGGTTGAAGGTTGAGGATTGTGGATTGAGGATGGAGGATTGAGGATTGAATATTGAGGATTGGGGACTGAGTGTTGAGGGTCGAATGATGAGAATTGATGTTTGAGGATAGAGACTTGAAGATTGCAGATTGAGTATTGAGTATTGAAATCTGTGAATTGATGATATTCTTTTGAGGATTGAGGATTGACAACTGATTGTTGAGGACTGAGGGCTGAAGATTGAGGATTCAGGATTGAGGATTCAGGATTGATGTTTGAGGACTGAGGATTGACGGTTGAGGATTGAGGATTGAGGATTGCGGATTGAAGATTGAGGATTGGGTATTGAGGATTGAAGAATGAGGATTGAGGATTGAGGATTGAGGATTGAGGATTGAGGATTGAGGATTGAGTATTGAAGATTGAGTATTGATAACTGAGGATTGAGGATTGAGGATTGAGGATTGAGGATTGAGGATTGAGGATTGAGGATTGAGGATTGGGGATTGAGGATTGAGCATTGAGGTTTGAGGACTGAGGGCTGAGGATTGAGGATTGACGATTGAAGATTGAGGATGAGGGCTGAGGGTTGAGGATTGAGGTTTGAGGACTGAGGACTGAGGATTCAGGATTGAGAATTGAGGATTGAGGATTGAGGATTGAAGATTGAGGATGGGGTATTGAGGATTGAAGAATGAGGATTGAGGATTGAGGCTTGAGTTTTGAGGATTGAGGATTGAAGATTGAGGTTTGGGTATTGAGGATTGAGGAATGAGGATTGATGATTGAGGATTGAGGATTGAGTATTGAAGATTGAGTATTGAGGATTGAAGATTGAGGATTGAGGATTGAGTATTGAGGATTGAGGATTGAGGATTGAAGATTGAGTATTGAGGATAGAAGATTGAGGATTGAGTATTGAGGATTGAGAAATGAGGATTGAGGATTGAGGATTGAGGATTGAGGGTTGAGGATTGAGGACGAGGAATGACGGTTGAGGATTGAGGTTTGAGGATTGGGGATTGAGGATTGAGGACTGGGGCTTGAGGATTGAGGATTGAGCATTGAGGATTGAAGAATGAAGACTGGCGATTGAGGATTGAAGGTTGAGGATTATGGATTGAGGATTGGGGATTGAGGATGTTGGATTGGAGATTGATTATTGAGGATTGATGATTGAGGATTGAGGATTGAGGATTGAGGATTGAGAATTGAGAATTGAGGACGAAGACTGAGGGTTGAGGATTGAGGTTTGAGGAACGACGATTGAGGATTGAGGATTGAGGACTAAGGATTGACGATTGAGTATTGAAGATTGAGGATTGATGACTGAGGATTGACGACTGAGGATTGAGGATTGAGGATTGATGATTGAAGATTGAGTATTGAGGATTGAATATTGAGGATTGAGGATTGAGGATGTAGGATTGAGAATTGAGGATGAAGACTGAGGGTTGAGGATTGAGGATTGAGGATTGATGATTGAAGATTGAGTATTGAGGATTGAATATTGAGGATTGAGGGTTGAGGATTGAGGATTGAGGATTGAGGATTGAGGATTGAAGATTGAGTATTGAGTATTGAAGGTTGAGGATTGTGGATTGAGGATTGAGGATTGAGGATTCAATATTGAAGATCGAGTATTGATGCCTGAGGATTGAGGATTGAGGATTGAGGTTTGAGGTTTGAGGATTGAAGATTGAGTATTGAGGATTGAAGATTGAGGATTGAAGATTGAGTATTGATAATTGAATATTAAGGATTGAGGATTGAGGATTGAGGATTGATGATTGAGGATTGAGGATTGAGGATTGAAGATTGAGTATTGATGACTGAATATTGAGGATTGAAGATTGAGGTTTGACGACTGAGGACTGAGGACTGAGGATTGAGAATTGAGGACTGATGATTGAGGATTGATGATTGAGGATTGGGTATTGATGATTGAAGAATGAGTATTGAGGATTGAGGATTGAGGATTGAGGATTGAGTATCTAGGATTGGAGATTGATTATTGAGGATTGAAGATTGGGGATTGAAGATTGAGGATTGAGGATCTAGGATTGGAGATTGATTATTGAGGATGAAGGTTGAGAATTGAGGATTGAGGATTGAGAATTGAGAATTGAGCATGAGGACTGAGGGTCGAGGATTGAGGTTTGAGAAATGAGGATTGAGGATTGAGGATTGAGGATTGAGGATTGAGGATTGAGTATTGAAGATTGAGTATTGATAACTGAGGATTGAGGATTGAGGATTGAGGATTGAGGGTTGAGGATTGAGGATTGAGGGTGGAGGATGAGGGCTGAGGGTTGAGGATTGAGGTTTCAGTGTTGAATCCTGAGAATTCAGGATATTCTATTGAGTATTGAGAATTGAGGGTTGATGGTTGAGTACTGAGGATTGAGGATTGAGGATTGAGTTTTGAAGATTGAGGACTGATGATTGAGGATTGAGGATTGGGGATTGAGGATTGAGGAATGAGTATTGAAGATTGAGGATTGATGATTGAGGTTTGAGGATTGAGGATTGGGGATTGAGGATTGAGCATTGAGGTTTGAGGACTGAGGGCTGAGGATTGAGGATTGACGATTGAGGATTGAGGATGAGGGCTGAGGGTTGAGGATTGAGGTTTGAGGACTGAGGACTGAGGATTCAGGATTGAGAATTGAGGATTGAGGATTGAGGATTGAAGATTGAGAATGGGGTATTGAGGATTGAAGAATGAGGATTGAGGATTGAGGCTTCAGGATAGAGGATTGAGGATTGAAGATTGAGGATTGGGTATTGAGGATTGAAGAATGAGGATTCATGATTGAGGATTGAGGATTGAGTATTGAGGATTGAGAAATGAGGATTGAGGATTGAGGATTGAGGATTGAGGATTGAGGATTGAGGATTGAGGATTGAGGATTGAGTATTGAAGATTGAGTATTGATCACTGAGGATTGAGGATTGAGGATTGAGGATTGAGGATTGAGGGTGGAGGATGAGGGCTGAGGGTTGAGGATTGAGGTTTCAGTATTGAATCCTGAGAATTCAGGATATTCTATTGAGTATTGAGAATTGAGGATTGATGGTTGAGTACTGAGGATTGAGGATTGAGGATTGAGTTTTGAAGATTGAGGACTGATGATTGAGGATTGAGGATTGGGGATTGAGGATTGAGGAATGAGTATTGAAGATTGAGGACAGATGATTGAGGATTGAGGATTGAGGATTGGGGATTGAGGAATGAGCATTGAGGTTTGAGGACTGAGGGCTGAGGATTGAGGATTGACGATTGAGGATTGAGGATGAGGGCTGAGGGTTGAGGATTGAGGTTTGAGGACTGAGGATTGAGGATTGAGGATTGAGAATTGAGGATTGAGAATTGAGGATTGAAGATTGAGGGTTGGGTATTGAGGATTGAAGAATGAGGGTTGAGGATTGAGGCTTGAGGATTGAGGATTGAGGATTGAAGATTGAGGATTGGGTATTGAGGATTGAAGAATGAGGATTGAGGATTGAGGATTGAGGATTGAGGATTGAAGATTGAGTATTGAGGATTGAAGATTGAGGATTGAGGATTGAGGATAGAGGATTGAGGATTGAAGATTGAGTATTGAGGATTGAAGATTGAGGATTGAGTATTGAGGATTGAGGATTGAGGATTGAAGATTGAGGATTGAGGATTGAGGATTGAGGATTGAGGATAGAGGATTGAAGATTGGATATTGATGATTGAATATTGAGGACTGAGGATTGAGGGTTGTGGATTGAGGACGAGGACTGAGGGTTGAATATTGACGTTTGAGGTCTGAGGATTAAGGATTGAGGATTGAGAATTGAGGATTGAGGATTGAGGATTGAAGATTGAGGATTGAGGATTGAGTACTGAGGATTGAGGATTGAGGATTGAGGATTGAAGATTGAGAATTGAAGATTGAGTATTGAGGACTGAAGATTGACGATTGAGGATTAAGTATTGAGGATTGAGGATTGAGGATTGACGATTCAGTATTGAGGGTTGAAGGTTGAGGATTGTGGATTGAGGATGGAGGATTGAGGATTGAATATTGAGGATTGGGGACTGAGTGTTGAGGGTCGAATGATGAGAATTGATGTTTGAGGATAGAGACTTGAAGATTGCAGATTGAGTATTGAGTATTGAAATCTGTGAATTGATGATATTCTTTTGAGGATTGAGGATTGACAACTGATTGTTGAGGACTGAGGGCTGAAGATTGAGGATTCAGGATTGAGGATTCAGGATTGATGTTTGAGGACTGAGGATTGACGATTGAGGATTGAGGATTGAGGATTGCGGATTGAAGATTGAGGATTGGGTATTGAGGATTGAAGAATGAGGATTGAGGATTGAGGATTGAGGATTGAGGATTGAGGATTGAGGATTGAGTATTGAAGATTGAGTATTGATAACTGAGGATTGAGGATTGAGGATTGAGGATTGAGGATTGAGGATTGAGGATTGAGGATTGAGGATTGGGGATTGAGGATTGAGCATTGAGGTTTGAGGACTGAGGGCTGAGGATTGAGGATTGACGATTGAAGATTGAGGATGAGGGCTGAGGGTTGAGGATTGAGGTTTGAGGACTGAGGACTGAGGATTCAGGATTGAGAATTGAGGATTGAGGATTGAGGATTGAAGATTGAGGATGGGGTATTGAGGATTGAAGAATGAGGATTGAGGATTGAGGCTTGAGTTTTGAGGATTGAGGATTGAAGATTGAGGTTTGGGTATTGAGGATTGAGGAATGAGGATTGATGATTGAGGATTGAGGATTGAGTATTGAAGATTGAGTATTGAGGATTGAAGATTGAGGATTGAGGATTGAGTATTGAGGATTGAGGATTGAGGATTGAAGATTGAGTATTGAGGATAGAAGATTGAGGATTGAGTATTGAGGATTGAGAAATGAGGATTGAGGATTGAGGATTGAGGATTGAGTATTAAAGATTGAGTATTGAGGATTGAGGATTGAGGATTGAAGATTGAGGATTGGGTATTGAGGATTGAAGAATGAGGATTGAGGATTGAGGCTTGAGTTTTGAGGATTGAGGATTGAAGGTTGAGGATTGGGTATTGAGGATTGAAGAATGAGGATTGATGATTGAGGATTGAGGATTGAGTATTGAAGATTGAGTATTGAGGATTGAGGATTGAGGATTGAAGATTGAGGATTGGGTATTGAGGATTGAAGAATGAGGATTGAGGATTGAGGATTGAGGATTGAGGATTGAGGATTGAGTATTGAAGATTGAGTATTGATCACTGAGGATTGAGTATTGAGGATTGAGGATTGAGGATTGAGGATTGAGTATTGAAGATTGAGGATTGATGATTGAGGATTGAGGATTGGGGATTGAGGATTGAGGAATGAGTATTGAAGATTGAGGACAGATGATTGAGGATTGAGGATTGAGGATTGGGGATTGAGGAATGAGCATTGAGGTTTGAGGACTGAGGGCTGAGGATTGAGGATTGACCATTGAGGATTGAGGATGATGGCTGAGGGTTGAGGATTGAGGTTTGAGGACTGAGGATTGAGGATTGAGGATTGAGAATTGAGGATTGAGGATTGAGGATTGAAGATTGAGGGTTGGGTATTGAGGATTGAAGAATGAGGGTTGAGGATTGAGGCTTGAGGATTGAGGATTGAGGATTGAAGATTGAGGATTGGGTATTGAGGATTGAAGAATGACGATTGAGGATTGAGGATTGAGGATTGAGGATTGAAGATTGAGTATTGAGGATTGAAGATTGAGGATTAAGGATTGAGGATAGAGGATTGAGGATTGAGGATTGGCGACTGAGTGTTGAGGGTTGAGTGATGAGAATTGATGTTTGTGTATAGAGATTTGAAGATTGCAGATTGAGTATTGAGTATCGAAAACTGTGAATTGATGATATTCTATGGAGGATTGAGGATTGACAACTGATTGTTGAGGACTGAGGGCTGAAGGTTGAGGATTCAGGATTGAGGATTCAGGATTGAGGTTTGAGGACTGAGGATTGAGGATTGAGGATTGAGGATTGAGGATTGAGGATTGAGGATTGAGGATTGAGTGTTGAAGATTGAGGATTGGGTATTGAGGATTGAACGTTGAGGATTGAGGATTGTGGATTGAAGGTTGAATATTGATGAATGAAGATTGAGGATTGATGATTGAGGGTTGTGTATTGAGGACGAGGACTGAGGGTTGAGTATTGATGCTTGAGGTCTCAGGATAGAGGATTGAGGATTGCGAATTGAGGATTGGGAATTGAAGATTGAGGATTGGGTATTGGGGTTGAAGAATGAGGATTAAGGCTTGCGGATTGAGGGTTGAGGATTGAAGATTGGGTATTGAGGATTGAACATTGAGGATTGAGGATTGAGAATTGAGGATTGGGGATTGAAGATTGAGTATTGAGGGTTGAAGATTGAGGATTGAGGATTGAGGATTGAGGATTGAGGATTGAGGATTGAGGAATGAGGATTGAGGATTGAAGATTGAGTATTGAGGATTGAAGGTTGAGGATTGAGGATTGAGGATTAAGGATTGAGGATTGAGGATTGATGATTGAGGATTGAGGATAGTGGATTGAGGAGTGAAGATTGAATATTGAGGATTGAAGATTGAGGATTGAGGATTGAGGATTGAAGATTGAGTATTGAGGATTGAACGTTGAGGATTGAGGATTGAGGATTGAGTATTGATGATTGAGGATTGATGATTGAGGATTGAGGATTGAGGATTGAGGCTTGAGGATTGAGGATTGAGGATTGAAGATTGAGGACTGAGGGCTGAGGATGAGGGCTGAGAGTTGAGGATTGATGTTTGAGGTCTGAGGACTGAGGATTGAGGATTGAGAATTGAGGATTGAGGATTGTGGGTTGAAGATTGAGGATTGGGGACTGAGTGTTGAGAGTTGAGTGATGAGAATAGATGTTTGTGGATAGAGATTTCAAGATTGCAGATTGAGTATTGAGTATTGAAAGGTGTGAGTTGATGATATTCTATTGAGGATTGAGAATTGACGACTGATTGTTGAGGACTGAGGTCTGAAGATTGAGGATTCATGAATGTGGATTCACGATTGAGGTTTGAGGACTGAGAATTGAGGATTGAGTATTGAGAATTGAGGACTGAGGATTGAGGATTGAGGATTGAAGATTGAGGATTGGGTATTGCGGATTGAACATTGAGGATTGAGGATTGAGTATTGAGGACTGAGGATTGAGGACTGAAGATAGAATGTTGATGATTGAACATTGAGGATTGAGGATTGAGGGTTGTGGATTGAGGACGAGGACTGAGGGTTGAGTATTGATGTTTGAGGTCTGAGGATTGAGGATTGAGGACTGAGAATTGAGGATTGAGAATTGAGGATTGAAGATTGAGGATTGGGTATTGAGGATAGAAGAATGAGAATTGAGGGTTGAGGATTGAGGATTGAAGATTGAGTATTGAGGATTGAAGATTGAGGATTGAGGATAGAGGATTGAAGATGGAGGATGAGGGCTGAGGGTTGAGGTTTGAGGTTTGAGTATTGAATCCTGAGAATTCAGGATATTCTATTGAGTATTGAGAATTGAGGATTGATGGTTGAGTATTGAGCATTGGGGATTGAGGATTGAGTATTGAAGATTGAGGATTGAGGTTTGAGCACTGAGGATTGAGGATTGAGGATTGAGGCTTGAAGATTGAGGATTGAGGATTGAAGATTGAGGACTGAGGACTGAGGATGAGGGCTGAGAGTTGATGATTGAGGTTTGAGGTCTGAGGTCTGAGGATTGAGGATTGAGATTTGAGGATTGAGGATTGAGGATTGAGGATTGAAGATTGAGGATTGGGGACTGAGTGTTGAGGGTTGAGTGATGAGAATAGATGTTTGTGAATAGAGACTTCAAGATTGCAGATTGAGTATTGAGTATTGAAAGGTGTGAATTGATGATATTCTATTGAGGATTGAGAATTGACGACTGATTGTTGAGGACTGAGGTCTGAAGATTGAGGATTCATGATTGTGGATTCACGATTGAGGTTTGAGGACTGAGAATTGAGGATTGAGTGTTGAGAATTGAGGATTGAGGATTGAGGATTGAGGATTGAGGACTGAAGATAGAATGTTGATGATTGAAGATTGAGGATTGAGGATTGAGGGTTGTGGACTGAGGACGAGGACTGAGGGTTGAGTATTGATGTTTGAGGTCTGAGGATTAAGGATTAAGTATTGAGAATTGAGGATTGAGGATTGAGTATTGAGAACTGAGGATTGAGGTTTGAACATTGAGGATTGAGGATTGAGGATTGATGATTGAGGATTGAGGATTGAAGTTTGTATATTGATGATTGAATATTGAGGACTGAGGATTGAGGGTTGAGGATTGAGGACGAGGACTGAGGGTTGAATATTGATGTTTGAGGTCTGAGGATTAAGGATTAAGTATTGAGAATTGAGGATTGAGGATTGAGGATTGAAGATTGAGGATTGGGTATTGAGGATTGAAGAATGAGGATTGAGGATTGAGGTTTGAGGATTGAGGATTGCAGATTGAGTATTGAGGATTGAAGATTGAGGACTGAGAATTGAGGATTGAAGATTGAGGATTGAGGATTGAGGATTGAGGATTGAAGAACGAGGATTGAGGATCGAGGTTTGAGGACTGAGGATTGAGGGTTGAGGGTTGAGGACGAGGACTGACGGTTGAGGATTGAGGTTTGAGGATTGAGAATTGAGAATGAGGACTGAGGGTTGAGGATTGATGTTTGAGGAACGAGGATTGAGGATTGAGGATTGAGGACTGGGGATTGACGATTGAGTATTGAAGATTGTGGATTTATGACTGAGGATTGAGGATTGAGGATTGAGGATTGAGGATTGGGGATTGAGGATTGAGGATTGAGGGTTGAAGATTGAGGAATGGGTATTGAGGATTGAAGAATGAGGATTGAGGATTGAGGATTGAGGATTGAGGATTGCAGATTGAGTATTGAGGATTGAAGATTGAGGATTCAGGATTGAGGAATGAGTATTGAAGATTGAGGATTGATGATTGAGGATTGAGGATTGAGGATTGGGGATTGAGGATTGAGCATTGAGGTTTGAGGACTGTGGGCTGAGGATTGAGGATTGAGGATTGACGCTTGAGGATTGAGTGTTGAGGATGTAGGGTTGAAGAGAGAGGACTGAGTGTTGAGGATTGAGTGTTGAGAATTGATGCTTGAGGTTTGAGATTTGATTATTGAATATTGTGTATTGCGTGTTGAACCATGAGAATTCAGGATGTGCTATTGAGTATTGAGAATTGAGGATTGATGGTTGAGTATTGAGTATTGGTGGTTGAGGGCTGAGTGTTGAATATTGAGGATAGAGGATTGACGATTGAGGATTGATGATTGAGGATTGAAGATTGATTATTGATGATTGAAGATTGAGGATTGAGGATTGAGGATTGAGGGTTGAGGATTGAGGACGAGGAATGACGGTTGAGGATTGAGGTTTGAGGATTGGTGATTGAGGATTGAGGACTGGGGCTTGAGGATTGAGGATTGAGCATTGAGGATTGAAGATTGAGGACTGGCGATTGAGGATTGAAGGTTGAGGATTATGGATTGAGGATTGGGGATTGAGGATGTTGGATTGGAGATTGATTATTGAGGATTGATGATTGAGGATTGAGGATTGAGGATTGAGAATTGAGAATTGAGGACGAAGACTGAGGGTTGAGGATTGAGGTTTGAGGAACGACGATTGAGGATTGAGGATTGAGGACTAAGGATTGACGATTGAGTATTGAAGATTGAGGATTGATGACTGAGGATTGAGGACTGAGGATTGAGGATTGAGGATTGATGATTGAAGATTGAGTATTGAGGATTGAATATTGAGGATTGAGGATTGAGGATGTAGGATTGAGAATTGAGGATGAAGACTGAGGGTTGAGGATTGAGTATTGATAATTGAATATTAAGGATTGAGGATTGAGGATTGAGGATTGAGGATTGAGGATTGAGGATTGAGGATTGAGGATTGAAGATTGAGTATTGATGACTGAATATTGAGGATTGAAGATTGAGGTTTGACGACTGAGGACTGAGGATTGAGGATTGAGAATTGAGGACTGATGATTGAGGATTGATGATTGAGGATTGGGTATTGATGATTGAAGAATGAGTATTGAGGATTGAGGATTGAGGATTGAGGATTGAGTATCCAGGATTGGAGATTGATTATTGAGGATTGAAGATTGGGGATTGAAGATTGAGGATTGAGGATCTAGGATTGGAGATTGATTATTGAGGATGAAGGTTGAGAATTGAGGATTGAGGATTGAGAATTGAGAATTGAGCATGAGGACTGAGGGTCGAGGATTGAGGTTTGAGAAATGAGGATTGAGGATTGAGGATTGAGGATTGAGGATTGAGGATTGAGTATTGAAGATTGAGTATTGATAACTGAGGATTGAGGATTGAGGATTGAGGATTGAGGGTTGAGGTTTGAGGATTGAGTGTGGAGGATGAGGGCTGAGGGTTGAGGATTGAGGTTTCAGTGTTGAATCCTGAGAATTCAGGATATTCTATTGAGTATTGAGAATTGAGGGTTGATGGTTGAGTACTGAGGATTGAGGATTGAGGATTGAGTTTTGAAGATTGAGGACTGATGATTGAGGATTGAGGATTGGGGATTGAGGATTGAGGAATGAGTATTGAAGATTGAGGATTGATGATTGAGGATTGAGGATTGAGGATTGGGGATTGAGGATTGAGCATTGAGGTTTGAGGACTGAGGGCTGAGGATTGAGGATTGACGATTGAGGATTGAGGATGAGGGCTGAGGGTTGAGGATTGAGGTTTGAGGACTGAGGACTGAGGATTCAGGATTGAGAATTGAGGATTGAGGATTGAGGATTGAAGATTGAGGATGGGGTATTGAGGATTGAAGAATGAGGATTGAGGATTGAGGCTTCAGGATAGAGGATTGAGGATTGAAGATTGAGGATTGGGTATTGAGGATTGAAGAATGAGGATTGATGATTGAGGATTGAGGATTGAGTATTGAGGATTGAGAAATGAGGATTGAGGATTGAGGATTGAGGATTGAGGATTGAGGATTGAGGATTGAGGATTGAGGATTGAGTATTGAAGATTGAGTATTGATCACTGAGGATTGAGGATTGAGGATTGAGGATTGAGGATTGAGGGTGGAGAATGAGGGCTGAGGGTTGAGGATTGAGGTTTCAGTATTGAATCCTGAGAATTCAGGATATTCTATTGAGTATTGAGAATTGAGGATTGATGGTTGAGTACTGAGGATTGAGGATTGAGGATTGAGTATTGAAGATTGAGGATTGAGGATTGATGATTGAGGATTGAGGATTGGGGATTGAGGATTGAGGAATGAGTATTGAAGATTGAGGACAGATGATTGAGGATTGAGGATTGAGGATTGGGGATTGAGGAATGAGCATTGAGGTTTGAGGACTGAGGGCTGAGGATTGAGGATTGACGATTGAGGATTGAGGATGAGGGCTGAGGGTTGAGGATTGAGGTTTGAGGACTGAGGATTGAGGATTGAGGATTGAGAATTGAGGATTGAGGATTGAGGATTGAAGATTGAGGGTTGGGTATTGAGGATTGAAGAATGAGGGTTGAGGATTGAGGCTTGGGGATTGAGGATTGAGGATTGAAGATTGAGGATTGGGTATTGAGGATTGAAGAATGAGGATTGAGGATTGAGGATTGAGGATTGAGGATTGAAGATTGAGTATTGAGGATTGAAGATTGAGGATTGAGGATTGAGGATAGAGGACTGAGGATTGAAGATTGAGTATTGAGGATTGAAGATTGAGGATTGAGTATTGAGGATTGAGGATTGAGGATTGAAGATTGAGGATTGAGGATTGAGGATTGAGGATTGAGGATAGAGGATTGAAGATTGGATATTGATGATTGAATATTGAGGACTGAGGATTGAGGGTTGTGGATTGAGGACGAGGACTGAGGGTTGAATATTGATGTTTGAGGTCTGAGGATTAAGGATTGAGGATTGAGAATTGAGGATTGAGGATTGAGGATTGAAGATTGAGGATTGAGGATTGAGTACTGAGGATTGAGGATTGAGGATTGAGGATTGAAGATTGAGAATTGAAGATTGAGTATTGAGGACTGAAGATTGACGATTGAGGATTAAGTATTGAGGATTGAGGATTGAGGATTGAAGATTCAGTATTGAGGGTTGAAGGTTGAGGATTGTGGATTGAGGATGGAGGATTGAGGATTGAATATTGAGGATTGGGGACTGAGTGTTGAGGGTCGAATGATGAGAATTGATGTTTGAGGATAGAGACTTGAAGATTGCAGATTGAGTATTGAGTATTGATATCTGTGAATTGATGATATTCTTTTGAGAATTGAGGATTGACAACTGATTGTTGAGGACTGAGGGCTGAAGATTGAGGATTCAGGATTGAGGATTCAGGATTGATGTTTGAGGACTGAGGATTGACGATTGAGGATTGAGGATTGAGGATTGCGGATTGAAGATTGAGGATTGGGTATTGAGGATTGAAGAATGAGGATTGAGGATTGAGGATTGAGGATTGAGGATTGAGGATTGAGTATTGAAGATTGAGTATTGATCACTGAGGATTGAGGATTGAGGATTGAGGATTGAGGATTGAGGGTGGAGGATGAGGGCTGAGGGTTGAGGATTGAGGTTTCAGTATTGAATCCTGAGAATTCAGGATATTCTATTGAGTATTGAGAACTTCGGATTGATCGCTGAGTATTGAGGATTGAGGATTGAGTATTGAGTATTGAAGATTGAGGATTGATGATTGTGGATTGAGGATTGGGGATTGAGGATTGAGGAATGAGTATTGAAGATTGAGGACAGATGATTAAGGATTGAGGATTGAGGATTGGGGATTGAGGAATGAGCATTGAGGTTTGAGGACTGAGGGCTGAGGATTGAGGATTGACGGTTGAGGATTGAGGATGAGGGCTGAGGGTTGAGGATTTAGGTTTGAGGACTGAGGATTGAGGATTGAGGATTGAGAATTGAGGATTGAGGATTGAGGATTGAAGATTGAGGGTTGGCTATTGAGGATTGAAGAATGAGGGTTGAGGATTGAGGCTTGAGGATTGAGGATTGGGGATTGAAGATTGAGGATTGGGTATTGAGGATTGAAGAATGAGGATTAAGGATTGAGGATTGAGGATTGAGGATTGAAGATTGAGTATTGAGGATTGAAGATAGAGGATTGAGGATTGAGGGTATAGGATTGAGGATTGAAGATTGGGTATTGAGGATTGAAGATTGAGGATTGAGTATTGAGGATTGAGGATTGAGGATTGAAGATTGAGGATTGAGGATTGAGGATTGAGGATTGAGGATAGAGGATTGAAGATTGGATATTGATGATTGAAATTGAGGACTGAGGATTGAGGGTTGTGGGTTGAGGACGAGGACTGAGGGTTGAATATTGATGTTTGAGGTCTGAGGATTAAGGATTGAGGATTGAGAATTGAGGATTGAGGATTGAGGATTGAAGATTGAGGATTGAGGATTGAGTACTGAGGATTGACGATTGAGGATTGAGGATTGAAGATTGAGAATTGAAGATTGAGTATTGAGGACGGAAGATTGACGACTGAGGATTAAGTATTGAGGATTGAGGATTGAGGATTGAAGATTCAGTATTGAGGGTTGAAGGTTGAGGATTGTGGATTGAGGATGGAGGATTGAGGATTGAATATTGAGGATTGGGGACTGAGTGTTGAGGGTCGAATGATGAGAATTGATGTTTGAGGATAGAGACTTGAAGATTGCAGATTGAGTATTGAGTATTGAAATCTGTGAATTGATGATATTCTTTTGAGGATTGAGGATTGACAACTGATTGTTGAGGACTGAGGGCTGAAGATTGAGGATTCAGGATTGAGGATTCAGGATTGATGTTTGAGGACTGAGGATTGACGATTGAGGATTGAGGATTGAGGATTGCGGATTGAAGATTGAGGATTGGGTATTGAGGATTGAAGAATGAGGATTGAGGATTGAGGATTGAGGATTGAGGATTGAGGATTGAGGATTGAGTATTGAAGATTGAGTATTGATCACTGAGGATTGAGGATTGAGGATTGAGGATTGAGGATTGAGGGTGGAGGATGAGGGCTGAGGGTTGAGGATTGAGGTTTCAGTATTGAATCCTGAGAATTCAGGATATTCTATTGAGTATTGAGAATTTCGGATTGATGGTTGAGTATTGAGGATTGAGGATTGGGTATTGAAGATTGAGGATTGATGATTGAGGATTGAGGATTGGGGATTGAGGATTGAGGAATGAGTATTGAAGATTGAGGACAGATGATTGAGGATTGAGGATTGAGGATTGGGGATTGAGGAATGAGCATTGAGGTTTGAGGACTGAGGGCTGAGGATTGAGGATTGACGATTAAGGATTGAGGATGAGGGCTGATGGTTGAGGATTTAGGTTTGAGGACTGAGGATTGAGGATTGAGGATTGAGAATTGAGGATTGAGGATTGAGGATTGAAGATTGAGGATTGAGGATTGAAGATTGAGGATTGGGTATTGAGGATTGAAGAATGAGGATTAAGGATTGAGGATTGAGGATTGAGTATTGAATATTGAGTATTGAGGATTGAAGATAGAGGATTGAGGATTGAGGGTATAGGATTGAGGATTGAAGATTGAGTATTGAGGATTGAAGATTGAGGATTGAGTATTGAGGATTGAGGATTGAGGATTGAAGATTGAGGATTGAGGATTGAGGATTGGGGATTGAGGATAGAGGATTGAAGATTGGATATTGATGATTGAAATTGAGGACTGAGGATTGAGGGTTGTGGATTGAGGACGAGGACTGAGGGTTGAATATTGATGTTTGAGGTCTGAGGATTAAGGATTGAGGATTGAGAATTAAGGATTGAGGATTGAGGATTGAAGATTGAGGAATGAGGATTGAGTACTGAGGATTGAGGATTGAGGATTGAGGATTGAAGATTGAGAATTGAAGATTGAGTATTGAGGACTGAAGATTGACGATTGAGGATTAAGTATTGAGTATTGAGGATTGAGGATTGAAGATTCAGTATTGAGGGTTGAAGGTTGAGGATTGTGGATTGAGGATGGAGGATTGAGGATTGAATATTGAGGATTGGGGACTGAGTGCTGAGGGTCGAATGATGAGAATTGATGTTTGAGGATAGAGACTTGAAGATTGCAGATTGAGTATTGAGTATTGAAATCTGTGAATTGATGATATTCTTTTGAGGATTGAGGATTGACAACTGATTGTTGAGGACTGAGGGCTGAAGATTGAGGATTCAGGATTGAGGATTCAGGATTGATGTTTGAGGACTGAGGATTGACGATTGAGGATTGAGGATTGAGGATTGCGGATTGAAGATTGAGGATTGGGTATTGAGCATTGAAGAATGAGGATTGAGGATTGAGGATTGAGGATTGAGGATTGAGGATTGAGTATTGAAGATTGAGTATTGATCACTGAGGATTGAGGATTGAGGATTGAGGATTGAGGATTGAGGGTGGAGGATGAGGGCTGAGGGTTGAGGATTGAGGTTTCAGTATTGAATCCTGAGAATTCAGGATATTCTATTGAGTATTGAGAACTTCGGATTGATCGTTGAGTATTGAGGATTGAGGATTGAGGATTGAGTATTGAAGATTGAGGATTGATGATTGAGGATTGAGGATTGGGGATTGAGGATTGAGGAATGAGTATTGAAGATTGAGGACAGATGATTGAGGATTGAGGATTGAGGATTGGGGATTGAGGAATGAGCATTGAGGTTTGAGGACTGAGGGCTGAGGATTGAGGATTGACGATTGAGGATTGAGGATGAGGGCTGAGGGTTGAGGATTTAGGTTTGAGGACTGAGGATTGAGGATTGAGGATTGAGAATTGAGGATTGAGGATTGAGGATTGAAGATTGAGTGTTGGCTATTGAGGATTGAAGAATGAGGGTTGAGGATTGAGGCCTGAGGATTGAGGATTGAGGATTGAAGATTGAGGATTGGGTATTGAGGATTGAAGAATGAGGATTAAGGATTGAGGATTGAGGATTGAGGATTGAAGATTGAGTATTGAGGATTGAAGATAGAGGATTGAGGATTGAGGGTATAGGATCGAGGATTGAAGATTGAGTATTGAGGATTGAAGATTGAGGATTGAGTATTGAGGATTGAGGATTGACGATTGAAGATTGAGGATTGAGGATTGAGGATTGAGGATTGAGGATAGAGGATTGAAGATTGGATATTGATGATTGAAATTGAGGACTGAGGATTGAGGGTTGTGGATTGAGGACGAGGACTGAGGGTTGAATATTGATGTTTGAGGTCTGAGGATTAAGGATTGAGGATTGAGAATTGAGGATTGAGGATTGAGGATTGAAGATTGAGGATTGAGGATTGAGTACTGAGGATTGAGGATTGAGGATTGAGGATTGAAGATTGAGAATTGAAGATTGAGTATTGAGGACTGAAGATTGACGATTGAGGATTAAGTATTGAGGATTGAGGATTGAGGATTGAAGATGCAGTATTGAGGGTTGAAGGTTGAGGATTGTGGATTGAGGATGGAGGATTGAGGATTGAATATTGAGGATTGGGGACTGAGTGTTGAGGGTCGAATGATGAGAATTGATGTTTGAGGATAGAGACTTGAAGATTGCAGATTGAGTATTGAGTATTGAAATCTGTGAATTGATGATATTCTTTTGAGGATTGAGGATTGACAACTGATTGTTGAGGACTGAGGGCTGAAGATTGAGGATTCAGGATTGAGGATTCAGGATTGATGTTTGAGGACTGAGGATTGACGATTGAGGATTGAGGATTGAGGATTGCGGATTGAAGATAGAGGATTGGGTATTGAGGATTGAAGAATGAGGATTGAGGATTGAGGATTGAGGATTGAGGATTGAGGATTGAGTATTGAAGATTGAGTATTGATCACTGAGGATTGAGGATTGAGGATTGAGGATTGAGGATTGAGGGTGGAGGATGAGGGCTGAGGGTTGAGGATTGAGGTTTCAGTATTGAATCCTGAGAATTCAGGATATTCTATTGAGTATTGAGAATTTCGGATTGATGGTTGAGTATTGAGGATTGAGGATTGAGTATTGAAGATTGAGGATTGATGATTGAGGATTGAGGATTGGGGATTGAGGATTGAGGAATGAGTATTGAAGATTGAGGACAGATGATTGAGGATTGAGGATTGAGGATTGGGGATTGAGGAATGAGCATTGAGGTTTGAGGACTGAGGGCTGAGGATTGAGGATTGACGATTGAGGATTGAGGATGAGGGCTGAGGGTTGAGGATTTAGGTTTGAGGACTGAGGATTGAGGATTGAGGATTGAGAATTGAGGATTGAGGATTGAGGATTGAAGATTGAGGATTGAGGATTGAAGATTGAGGATTGGGTATTGAGGATTGAAGAATGAGGATTAAGGATTGAGGATTGAGGATTGAGTATTGAAGATTGAGTATTGAGGACTGAAGATAGAGGATTGAGGATTGAGGGTATAGGATTGAGGATTGAAGATTGAGTATTGAGGATTGAAGATTGAGGATTGAGTATTGAGGATTGAGGATTGAGGATTGAAGATTGAGGATTGAGGATTGAGGATTGGGGATTGAGGATAGAGGATTGAAGATTGGATATTGATGATTGAAATTGAGGACTGAGGATTGAGGGTTGTGGATTGAGGACGAGGACTGAGGGTTGAATATTGATGTTTGAGGTCTGAGGATTAAGGATTGAGGATTGAGAATTGAGGATTGAGGATTGAGGATTGAAGATTGAGGATTGAGGATTGAGTACTGAGGATTGAGGATTGAGGATTGAGGATTGAAGATTGAGAATTGAAGATTGAGTATTGAGGACTGAAGATTGACGATTGAGGATTAAGTATTGAGGATTGAGGATTGAGGATTGAAGATTCAGTATTGAGGGTTGATGGTTGATGATTGTGGATTGAGGATGGAGGATTGAGGATTGAATATTGAGGATTGGGTACTGAGTGTTGAGGGTCGAATGTTGAGAATTGATGTTTGAGGATAGAGACTTGAAGATTGCAGATTGAGTATTGAGTATTGAAATCTGTGAATTGATGATATTCTTTTGAGGATTGAGGATTGACAACTGATTGTTGAGGACTGAGGGCTGAAGATTGAGGATTCAGGATTGAGGATTCAGGATTGATGTTTGAGGACTGAGGATTGACGATTGAGGATTGAGGATTGAGGATTGAAGACTGGGTATTGAGGATTGAAGATTGACGATTGAGAATTAAGGATCAAAGATTGAGGATTAAGGATTGAAGATTGGGGATTGAGGATCTAGGATTGGAGATTGATTATTGAGGATTGAAGATTGAGAATTGAGGATTCAGGATTGAGAATTGAGAATTGAGGATGAGGACTGAAGGTTGAGGATTGAGGCTTGAGAAATGAGGATTGAGGATTGAGGATTGAGGATTGAAGATTGAGGATTGAGGATTCAGTATTGAAGATTGAGTATTGATCACTGATGATTGAGGATTGAGGATTGAGGATTGAGGATTGAGGATTGAAGATTGAATATTGAGGATTGAAAATTCGGGATTGAGGATTGAGGATTGAGGATGGAGGATGAGGGCTGAGGGTTGAGGATTGAGTACTGATGATTGAGGATTGATGATTGAGGATTGGAAATTGATGATTGACGAATGAGTATTGAGGATTGAGGATTGAGGATTGCGTATTGAAGATTGAGGATTGATGATTGAGGATTGAGGATTGGGGATTGAGGATTGAGGAATGAGTATTGAGGATTGAGAATTGAGAATTGAGGATTGTGGATTGAGGATTGAAGATTGAGGATTGGGTATTGAGGATTGAGGATTGAAGATTGAGGATTGGGTATTGAGGATTGAAGAATGAGGGTTGATGATTGAGGATTGAGGATTGAGTATTGAAGATTGAGTATTGAGGATTGAAGATTGAGGATTGAGGATTGAGGACGAGGACTGAGGGTTGAATATTGATGTTTGAGGTCTGAGGATTAAGGATTGAGGATTGAGGATTGAGGATTGCAGATTGAGTATTGAGGATTGAAGATTGAGGATTCAGGATTGAGGAATGAGAATTGAAGATTGAGGATTGATGATTGAGGATTGAGGATTGGGGATTGAGGATTGAGGATTGAGGGTATAGGATTGAGGATTGAAGATTGAGTATTGAGGATTGAAGATTGAGGATTGAGTATTGAGGATTGAGGATTGAGGATTGAAGATTGAGGATTGAGGATTGAGGATTGGGGATTGAGGATAGAGGATTGAAGATTGGATATTGATGATTGAAATTGAGGACTGAGGATTGAGGGTTGTGGATTGAGGACGAGGACTGAGGGTTGAATATTGATGTTTGAGGTCTGAGGATTAAGGATTGAGGATTGAGAATTGAGGATTGAGGATTGAGGATTGAAGATTGAGGATTGAGGATTGAGTACTGAGGATTGAGGATTGAGGATTGAGGATTGAAGATTGAGAATTGAAGATTGAGTATTGAGGACTGAAGATTGACGATTGAGGATTAAGTATTGAGGATTGAGGATTGAGGATTGAAGATTCAGTATTGAGGGTTGAAGGTTGATGATTGTGGATTGAGGATGGAGGATTGAGGATTGAATATTGAGGATTGGGTACTGAGTGTTGAGGGTCGAATGTTGAGAATTGATGTTTGAGGATAGAGACTTGAAGATTGCAGATTGAGTATTGAGTATTGAAATCTGTGAATTGATGATATTCTTTTGAGGATTGAGGATTGACAACTGATTGTTGAGGACTGAGGGCTGAAGATTGAGGATTCAGGATTGAGGATTCAGGATTGATGTTTGAGGACTGAGGATTGACGATTGAGGATTGAGGATTGAGGATTGAAGACTGGGTATTGAGGATTGAAGATTGACGATTGAGAATTAAGGATCAAAGATTGAGGATTAAGGATTGAAGATTGGGGATTGAGGATCTAGGATTGGAGATTGATTATTGAGGATTGAAGATTGAGAATTGAGGATTCAGGATTGAGAATTGAGAATTGAGGATGAGGACTGAAGGTTGAGGATTGAGGCTTGAGAAATGAGGATTGAGGATTGAGGATTGAGGATTGAAGATTGAGGATTGAGGATTCAGTATTGAAGATTGAGTATTGATCACTGATGATTGAGGATTGAGGATTGAGGATTGAGGATTGAGGATTGAAGATTGAATATTGAGGATTGAAAATTCGGGATTGAGGATTGAGGATTGAGGATGGAGGATGAGGGCTGAGGGTTGAGGATTGAGTACTGATGATTGAGGATTGATGATTGAGGATTGGAAATTGATGATTGACGAATGAGTATTGAGGATTGAGGATTGAGGATTGCGTATTGAAGATTGAGGATTGATGATTGAGGATTGAGGATTGGGGATTGAGGATTGAGGAATGAGTATTGAGGATTGAGAATTGAGGATTGAGGATTGAGGACTGAAGATTGAGGATTGGGTATTGAGGATTGAGGATTGAAGATTGAGGATTGGGTATTGAGGATTGAAGAATGAGGGTTGATGATTGAGGATTGAGGATTGAGTATTGAAGATTGAGTATTGAGGATTGAAGATTGAGGATTGAGGATTGAGGACGAGGACTGAGGGTTGAATATTGATGTTTGAGGTCTGAGGATTAAGGATTGAGGATTGAGGATTGAGGATTGCAGATTGAGTATTGAGGATTGAAGATTGAGGATTCAGGATTGAGGAATGAGAATTGAAGATTGAGGATTGATGATTGAGGATTGAGGATTGGGGATTGAGGATTGAGCATTGAGGTTTGAGGACTGTGGGCTGAGGATTGAGGATTGAGGATTGACGCTTGAGGATTGAGTGTTGAGGATGTAGGGTTGAAGAGAGAGGACTGAGTGTTGAGGATTGAGTGTTGGGAATTGATGCTTGAGGTTTGAGATTTGATTATTGAATATTGTGTATTGCGTGTTGAACCATGAGAATTCAGGATGTGCTATTGAGTATTGAGAATTGAGGATTGATGGTTGAGTATTGAGTATTGGTGGTTGAGGGCTGAGTGTTGAATATTGAGGATAGAGGATTGACGATTGAGGATTGATGATTGAGGATTGAAGATTGATTTTTGATGATTGAAGATTGAGGATTGAGGATTGAGGGTTGAGGATTGAGGACGAGGATTGACGGTTGAGGATTGAGGTTTGAGGATTGGGGATTGAGGATTGAGGACTGGGGCTTGAGGATTGAGGATTGAGCATTGAGGATTGAAGATTGAGGACTGGCGATTGAGGATTGAACGTTGAGGATTATGGATTGAGGATTGGGGATTGAGGATGTAGGATTGGAGATCGATTATTGAGGATTGATGATTGAGGATTGAGGATTGAGGATTGAAGATTGAGAATTGAGAATTGAGGACGAAGGCTGAGGGTTGAGGATTGAGGTTTGAGGAACGATGATTGAGGATTGAGGATTGAGGACTAAGGATTGACGCTTGAGTATTGAAGATTGAGGATTGATGACTGACGACTGACGACTGAGGATTGAGGATTGAGGATTGATGATTGAAGATTGAGTATTGAGGATTGAATATTGAGGATTGAGGATTGAGGATGTAGGATTGAGAATTGAGGATGAAGACTGAGGGTTGAGGATTGAGGTTTGAGGAACGAGGATTGAGGATTGAGGATTGAGGACTTAGGATTGACGATTGGGTATTGAAGATTGAGGATTGATGACTGAGGATTGACGTCTAAGGATTGAGGATTGAGGATTGATGATTGAAGATTGAGTATTGAGGATTGAATATTGAGGATTGAGGATTGAGGATGTAGGATTGGAGAATGATTATTGACTATTGATGATTGAGGATTCAGGATTGAGGATTGAGGATTGAGAATTGAGAATTGAGGATGAAGACTGAGGTTTGAGGATTGAGGTTTGAGGAACGAGGATTGAGGATTGAGGATTGAGGATTGAGGATTGAGGATTGAGGATTGAGTATTGAAGATTGAGTATTGATCACTGAGGATTGAGGATTGAGGATTGAGGATTGAGGATTGAGGGTGGAGGATGAGGGCTGAGGGTTGAGGATTGAGGTTTCAGTATTGAATCCTGAGAATTCAGGATATTCTATTGAGTATTGAGAATTTCGGATTGATGGTTGAGTATTGAGGATTGAGGATTGAGTATTGAAGATTGAGGATTGATGATTGAGGATTGAGGATTGGGGATTGCGGATTGAGGAATGAGTATTGAAGATTGAGGACAGATGATTGAGGATTGAGGATTGAGGATTGGGGATTGAGGAATGAGCATTGAGGTTTGAGGACTGAGGGCTGAGGATTGAGGATTGACGATTGAGGATTGAGGATGAGGGCTGAGGGTTGAGGATTTAGGTTTGAGGACTGAGGATTGAGGATTGAGGATTGAGAATTGAGGATTGAGGATTGAGGATTGAAGATTGAGGATTGAGGATTGAAGATTGAGGATTGGGTATTGAGGATTGAAGAATGAGGATTAAGGATTGAGGATTGAGGATTGAGTATTGAAGATTGAGTATTGAGGACTGAAGATAGAGGATTGAGGATTGAGGGTATAGGATTGAGGATTGAAGATTGAGTATTGAGGATTGAAGATTGAGGATTGAGTATTGAGGATTGAGGATTGAGGATTGAAGATTGAGGATTGAGGATTGAGGATTGGGGATTGAGGATAGAGGATTGAAGATTGGATATTGATGATTGAAATTGAGGACTGAGGATTGAGGGTTGTGGATTGAGGACGAGGACTGAGGGTTGAATATTGATGTTTGAGGTCTGAGGATTAAGGATTGAGGATTGAGAATTGAGGATTGAGGATTGAGGATTGAAGATTGAGGATTGAGGATTGAGTACTGAGGATTGAGGATTGAGGATTGAGGATTGAAGATTGAGAATTGAAGATTGAGTATTGAGGACTGAAGATTGACGATTGAGGATTAAGTATTGAGGATTGAGGATTGAGGATTGAAGATTCAGTATTGAGGGTTGAAGGTTGATGATTGTGGATTGAGGATGGAGGATTGAGGATTGAATATTGAGGATTGGGTACTGAGTGTTGAGGGTCGAATGTTGAGAATTGATGTTTGAGGATAGAGACTTGAAGATTGCAGATTGAGTATTGAGTATTGAAATCTGTGAATTGATGATATTCTTTTGAGGATTGAGGATTGACAACTGATTGTTGAGGACTGAGGGCTGAAGATTGAGGATTCAGGATTGAGGATTCAGGATTGATGTTTGAGGACTGAGGATTGACGATTGAGGATTGAGGATTGAGGATTGAAGACTGGGTATTGAGGATTGAAGATTGACGATTGAGAATTAAGGATCAAAGATTGAGGATTAAGGATTGAAGATTGGGGATTGAGGATCTAGGATTGGAGATTGATTATTGAGGATTGAAGATTGAGAATTGAGGATTCAGGATTGAGAATTGAGAATTGAGGATGAGGACTGAAGGTTGAGGATTGAGGCTTGAGAAATGAGGATTGAGGATTGAGGATTGAGGATTGAAGATTGAGGATTGAGGATTCAGTATTGAAGATTGAGTATTGATCACTGATGATTGAGGATTGAG
The DNA here is from genome assembly GCF_051401765.1 of Calliopsis andreniformis. Lineage (NCBI taxonomy): Eukaryota > Metazoa > Arthropoda > Insecta > Hymenoptera > Andrenidae > Calliopsis > Calliopsis andreniformis. The sequence continues at coordinate 1,079,681 of NW_027480545.1, read as the reverse complement.
GATTGAGGATTGAGGATTGAGGATTGAAGATTGAATATTGAGGATTGAAAATTCGGGATTGAGGATTGAGGATTGAGGATGGAGGATGAGGGCTGAGGGTTGAGGATTGAGTACTGATGATTGAGGATTGATGATTGAGGATTGGAAATTGATGATTGACGAATGAGTATTGAGGATTGAGGATTGAGGATTGCGTATTGAAGATTGAGGATTGATGATTGAGGATTGAGGATTGGGGATTGAGGATTGAGGAATGAGTATTGAGGATTGAGAATTGAGGATTGAGGATTGAGGATTGAAGATTGAGGATTGGGTATTGAGGATTGAGGATTGAAGATTGAGGATTGGGTATTGAGGATTGAAGAATGAGGGTTGATGATTGAGGATTGAGGGTTGAGTATTGAAGATTGAGTATTGAGGATTGAAGATTGAGGATTGAGGATTGAGGACGAGGACTGAGGGTTGAATATTGATGTTTGAGGTCTGAGGATTAAGGATTGAGGATTGAGGATTGAGGATTGCAGATTGAGTATTGAGGATTGAAGATTGAGGATTCAGGATTGAGGAATGAGAATTGAAGATTGAGGATTGATGATTGAGGATTGAGGATTGGGGATTGAGGATTGAGCATTGAGGTTTGAGGACTGTGGGCTGAGGATTGAGGATTGAGGATTGACGCTTGAGGATTGAGTGCTGAGGATGTAGGGTTGAAGAGAGAGGACTGAGTGTTGAGGATTGAGTGTTGGGAATTGATGCTTGAGGTTTGAGATTTGATTATTGAATATTGTGTATTGCGTGTTGAACCATGAGAATTCAGGATGTGCTATTGAGTATTGAGAATTGAGGATTGATGGTTGAGTATTGAGTATTGGTGGTTGAGGGCTGAGTGTTGAATATTGAGGATAGAGGATTGACGATTGAGGATTGATGATTGAGGATTGAAGATTGATTTTTGATGATTGAAGATTGAGGATTGAGGATTGAGGGTTGAGGATTGAGGACGAGGATTGACGGTTGAGGATTGAGGTTTGAGGATTGGGGATTGAGGATTGAGGACTGGGGCTTGAGGATTGAGGATTGAGCATTGAGGATTGAAGATTGAGGACTGGCGATTGAGGATTGAACGTTGAGGATTATGGATTGAGGATTGGGGATTGAGGATGTAGGATTGGAGATCGATTATTGAGGATTGATGATTGAGGATTGAGGATTGAGGATTGAAGATTGAGAATTGAGAATTGAGGACGAAGGCTGAGGGTTGAGGATTGAGGTTTGAGGAACGATGATTGAGGATTGAGGATTGAGGACTAAGGATTGACGCTTGAGTATTGAAGATTGAGGATTGATGACTGACGACTGACGACTGAGGATTGAGGATTGAGGATTGATGATTGAAGATTGAGTATTGAGGATTGAATATTGAGGATTGAGGATTGAGGATGTAGGATTGAGAATTGAGGATGAAGACTGAGGGTTGAGGATTGAGGTTTGAGGAACGAGGATTGAGGATTGAGGATTGAGGACTTAGGATTGACGATTGGGTATTGAAGATTGAGGATTGATGACTGAGGATTGACGTCTAAGGATTGAGGATTGAGGATTGATGATTGAAGATTGAGTATTGAGGATAGAATATTGAGGATTGAGGATTGAGGATGTAGGATTGGAGAATGATTATTGACTATTGATGATTGAGGATTCAGGATTGAGGATTGAGGATTGAGAATTGAGAATTGAGGATGAAGACTGAGGTTTGAGGATTGAGGTTTGAGGAACGAGGATTGAGGATTGAGGATTGAGGACTAAGGATTGACGATTGAGTATTGAAGATTGAGGATTGATGACTGAGGATTGACGTCTGAGGATTGAGGATTGAGGATTGATGATTGAAGATTGAGTATTGAGGATTGAATGTTGAGGATTGAGGATTGAGTATTGAGGATTGAGGATTGAGGATTGAGGATTGAGGATTGAGGATTGAGGATTGAAGATTGAGTATTGAGGATTGAAGATTGACGTCTGAAGATTGAGGATTCATGATTGTGGATTCACGATTGAGGTTTGAGGACTGAGAATTGAGGATTGAGTATTGAGGATTGAGGATTGAGGATTGAAGATTGAGGATTGAGGATTGAGGATTGAGGATTGAGGATAGAGGATTGAAGATTGGATATTCATGATTGAATATTGAGGACTGAGGATTGAGGGTTGTGGATTGAGGACGAGGACTGGGGGTTGAATATTGATGTTTGAGGTCTGAGGATTAAGGATTGAGGATTGAGAATTGAGGATTGAGGATTGAGGATTGAAGATTGAGGATTGAGTATTGAAGGTTGAGGATTGTGGATTGAGGATTGAGGATTGAGGATTGAATATTGAAGATCGAGTATTGATGCCTGAGGATTGAGGATTGAGGATTGAGGTTTGAGGATTGAGGATTGAAGATTGAGTATTGAGGATTGAAGATTGAGGATTGAAGATTGAGTATTGATGATTGAATATTAAGGATTGAGGATTGGGGATTGAGGATAGAGGATTGAAGATTGGATATTGATGATTGAAATTGAGGACTGAGGATTGAGGGTTGTGGATTGAGGACGAGGACTGAGGGTTGAATATTGATGTTTGAGGTCTGAGGATTAAGGATTGAGGATTGAGAATTGAGGATTGAGGATTGAGGATTGAAGATTGAGGATTGAGGATTGAGTACTGAGGATTGAGGATTGAGGATTGAGGATTGAAGATTGAGAATTGAAGATTGAGTATTGAGGACTGAAGATTGACGATTGAGGGTTAAGTATTGAGGATTGAGGATTGAGGATTGAAGATTCAGTATTGAGGGTTGAAGGTTGATGATTGTGGATTGAGGATGGAGGATTGAGGATTGAATATTGAGGATTGGGTACTGAGTGTTGAGGGTCGAATGTTGAGAATTGATGTTTGAGGATAGAGACTTGAAGATTGCAGATTGAGTATTGAGTATTGAAATCTGTGAATTGATGATATTCTTTTGAGGATTGAGGATTGACAACTGATTGTTGAGGACTGAGGGCTGAAGATTGAGGATTCAGGATTGAGGATTCAGGATTGATGTTTGAGGACTGAGGATTGACGATTGAGGATTGAGGATTGAGGATTGAAGACTGCGTATTGAGGATTGAAGATTGACGATTGAGAATTAAGGATCAAAGATTGAGGATTAAGGATTGAAGATTGGGGATTGAGGATCTAGGATTGGAGATTGATTATTGAGGATTGAAGATTGAGAATTGAGGATTCAGGATTGAGAATTGAGAATTGAGGATGAGGACTGAAGGTTGAGGATTGAGGCTTGAGAAATGAGGATTGAGGATTGAGGATTGAGGATTGAAGATTGAGGATTGAGGATTCAGTATTGAAGATTGAGTATTGATCACTGATGATTGAGGATTGAGGATTGAGGATTGAGGATTGAGGATTGAGGATTGAAGATTGAATATTGAGGATTGAAAATTCGGGACTGAGGATTGAGGATTGAGGATGGAGGATGAGGGCTGAGGGTTGAGGATTGAGTACTGATGATTGAGGATTGATGATTGAGGATTGGAAATTGATGATTGACGAATGAGTATTGAGGATTGAGGATTGAGGATTGCGTATTGAAGATTGAGGATTGATGATTGAGGATTGAGGATTGGGGATTGAGGATTGAGGAATGAGTATTGAGGATTGAGAATTGAGGATTGGGGATTGAGGATTGAAGATTGAGGATTGGGTATTGAGGATTGAGGATTGAAGATTGAGGATTGGGTATTGAGGATTGAAGAATGAGGGTTGATGATTGAGGATTGAGGATTGAGTATTGAAGATTGAGTATTGAGGATTGAAGATTGAGGATTGAGGATTGAGGACGAGGACTGAGGGTTGAATATTGATGTTTGAGGTCTGAGGATTAAGGATTGAGGATTGAGGATTGAGGATTGCAGATTGAGTATTGAGGATTGAAGATTGAGGATTCAGGATTGAGGAATGAGAATTGAAGATTGAGGATTGATGATTGAGGATTGAGGATTGAGGATTGGGGATTGAGGATTGAGCATTGAGGTTTGAGGACTGTGGGCTGAGGATTGAGGATTGAGGATTGACGCTTGAGGATTGAGTGTTGAGGATGTAGGGTTGAAGAGAGAGGACTGAGTGTTGAGGATTGAGTGTTGGGAATTGATGCTTGAGGTTTGAGATTTGATCATTGAATATTGTGTATTGCGTGTTGAACCATGAGAATTCAGGATGTGCTATTGAGTATTGAGAATTGAGGATTGATGGTTGAGTATGGAGTATTGGTGGTTGAGGGCTGAGTGTTGAATATTGAGGATAGAGGATTGACGATTGAGGATTGATGATTGAGGATTGAAGATTGATTTTTGATGATTGAAGATTGAGGATTGAGGATTGAGGGTTGAGGATTGAGGACGAGGATTGACGGTTGAGGATTGAGGTTTGAGGATTGGGGATTGAGGATTGAGGACTGGGGCTTGAGGATTGAGGATTGAGCATTGAGGATTGAAGATTGAGGACTGGCGATTGAGGATTGAACGTTGAGGATTGATGATTGAAGATTGAGTATTGAGGATTGAATATTGAGGATTGAGGATTGAGGATGTAGGATTGGAGAATGATTATTGACTATTGATGATTGAGGATTCAGGATTGAGGATTGAGGATTGAGAATTGAGAATTGAGGATGAAGACTGAGGTTTGAGGATTGAGGTTTGAGGAACGAGGATTGAGGATTGAGGATTGAGGACTAAGGATTGACGATTGAGTATTGAAGATTGAGGATTGATGACTGAGGATTGACGTCTGAGGATTGAGGATTGAGGATTGATGATTGAAGATTGAGTATTGAGGATTGAATGTTGAGGATTGAGGATTGAGTATTGAGGATTGAGGATTGAGGATTGAGGATTGAGGATTGAGGATTGAGGATTGAAGATTGAGTATTGAGGATTGAAGATTGAGGTCTGAAGATTGAGGATTCATGATTGTGGATTCACGATTGAGGTTTGAGGACTGAGAATTGAGGATTGAGTATTGAGGATTGAGGATTGAGGATTGAAGATTGAGGATTGAGGATTGAGGATTGAGGATTGAGGATTGAGGATAGAGGATTGAAGATTGGATATTGATGATTGAATATTGAGGACTGAGGATTGAGGGTTGTGGATTGAGGACGAGGACTGGGGGTTGAATATTGATGTTTGACGTCTGAGGATTAAGGATTGAGGATTGAGAATTGAGGATTGAGGATTGAGGATTGAAGATTGAGGATTGAGTATTGAAGGTTGAGGATTGTGGATTGAGGATTGAGGATTGAGGATTGAATATTGAAGATCGAGTATTGATGCCTGAGGATTGAGGATTGAGGATTGAGGTTTGAGGATTGAGGATTGAAGATTGAGTATTGAGGATTGAAGATTGAGGATTGAAGATTGAGTATTGATGATTGAATATTAAGGATTGAGGATTGAGTATTGAGGATTGAGGATTGAGGATTGAGGATTGAGGATTGAAGATTGAGTATTGATGACTGAATATTGAGGATTGAAGATTGAGGTTTGAGGATTGAGGGCGGGGACTGACGGTAGAGGATTGAAGTTTGAGGATTGAGGATTGAGGTCTGAGGATTGAGGATGAGGGCTGAGGGTCGGTGATTGAGGTTTGACGACTGAGGACTGAGGATTGAGGATTGAGAATTGAGGACTGATGATTGAGGATTGATGATTGAGGATTGGGTATTGATGATTGAAGAATGAGTATTGAGGATTGAGGATTGTGGATTGAGGATTGAGTATCTAGGATTGGAGATTGATTATTGAGGATTGAAGATTGGGGATTGAGGATTGAGGATTGAGGATCTAGGATTGGAGATTGATTATTGAGGATGAAGGTTGAGAATTGAGGATTGAGGATTGAGAATTGAGAATTGAGCATGAGGGCTGAGGGTCGAGGATTGAGGTTTGAGAAATGCGGATTGAGGATTGAGGATTGAGGATTGAGGATTGAGGATTGAGTATTGAAGATTGAGTATTGATAACTGAGGATTGAGGATTGAGGATTGAGGATTGAGGATTGAGGATTGAGGATTGAGGGTGGAGGATGAGGGCTGAGGGTTGAGGATTGAGGTTTCAGTGTTGAATCCTGAGAATTCAGGATATTCTATTGAGTATTGAGAATTGAGGGTTGATGGTTGAGTATTGAGGATTGAGGATTGAGGATTGAGTATTGAAGATTGAGGATTGATGATTGAGGATTGAGGATTGGGGATTGAGGATTGAGGAATGAGTATTGAAGATTGAGGATTGATGATTGAGGATTGAGGATTGAGGATTGGGGATTCAGGATTGAGCATTGAGGTTTGAGGACTGAGGGCTGAGGATTGAGGATTGACGATTGAGGATTGAGGATGAGGGCTGAGGGTTGAGGATTGAGGTTTGAGGACTGAGGACTGAGGATTCAGGATTGAGAATTGAGGATTGAGGATTGAGGATTGAAGATTGAGGATGGGGTATTGAGGATTGAAGAATGAGGATTGAGGATTGAGGCTTGAGGATAGAGGATTGAGGATTGAAGATTGAAGATTGAGGATTGGGTATTGAGGATTGAAGAATGAGGATTGATGATTGAGGATTGAGGATTGAGTATTGAAGATTGAGTATTGAGGATTGAAGATTGTGGATTGAGGATTGAGGATTGAGGATTGAGGATTGAGGATTGAAGATTGAGTATTGAGGATAGAAGATTGAGGATTGAGTATTGAGGATTGAGAAATGAGGATTGAGGATTGAGGATTGAGGATTGAGGATTGAGGATTGAGGATTGAGGATTGAGGAATGAGTATTGAAGATTGAGTATTGATCACTGAGGATTGAGGATTGAGGATTGAGGATTGAGGATTGAGTATTGAGGGTGGAGGATGAGGGCTGAGGGTTGAGGATTGAGGTTTCAGTATTGAATCCTGAGAATTCAGGATATTCTATTGAGTATTGAGAATTGAGGATTGATGGTTGAGTACTGAGGATTGAGGATTGAGGATTGAGTATTGAAGATTGAGGATTGAGGATTGATGATTGAGGATTGAGGATTGGGGATTGAGGATTGAGGAATGAGTATTGAAGATTCAGGACAGATGATTGAGGATTGAGGATTGAGGATTGGGGATTGAGGAATGAGCATTGAGGTTTGAGGACTGAGGGCTGAGGATTGAGGATTGACGATTGAGAATTGAGGATGAGGGCTGAGGGTTGAGGATTGAGGTTTGAGGACTGAGGATTGAGGATTGAGGATTGAGAACTGAGGATTGAGGATTGAGGATTGAAGATTGAGGGTTGGGTATTGAGGATTGAAGAATGAGGGTTGAGGATTGAGGCTTGAGGATTGAGGATTGAGGATTGAAGATTGAGGATTGGGTATTGAGGATTGAAGAATGAGGAGTGAGGATTGAGGATTGAGGATTGAGGATTGAAGATTGAGTATTGAGGATTGAAGATTGAGGATTGAGGATTGAGGATAGAGGTTTGAGGATTGAAGATTGAGTATTGAGGATTGAAGATTGAGGATTGAGTATTGAGGATTGAGGATTGAGGATTGAAGATTGAGGATTGAGGATTGAGGATTGAGGATTGAGGATAGAGGATTGAAGATTGGATATTGATGATTGAATATTGAGGACTGAGGATTGAGGGTTGTGGATTGAGGACGAGGACTGAGGGTTGAATATTGATGTTTGAGGTCTGAGGATTAAGGATTGAGGATTGAGAATTGAGGATTGAGGATTGAGGATTGAAGATTGAGGATTGAGGATTGAGTCCTGAGGATTGAGGATTGAGGATTGAGGATTGAAGATTGAGAATTGAAGATTGAGTATTGAGGACTGAAGATTGACGATTGAGGATTAAGTATTGAGGATTGAGGATTGAGGATTGAAGATTCAGTATTGAGGGTTGAAGGTTGAGGATTGTGGATTGAGGATGGAGAATTGAGGATTGAATATTGAGGATTGGGGACTGAGTGTTGAGGGTCGAATGATGAGAATTGATGTTTGAGGATAGAGACTTGAAGATTGCAGATTGAGTATTGAGTATTGAAATCTGTGAATTGATGATATTCTTTTGAGGATTGAGGATTGACAACTGATTGTTGAGGACTGAGGGCTGAAGATTGAGGATTCAGGATTGAGGATTCAGGATTGATGTTTGAGGACTGAGGATTGACGATTGAGGATTGAGGATTGAGGATTGCGGATTGAAGATTGAGGATTGGGTATTGAGGATTGAAGAATGAGGATTGAGGATTGAGGATTGAGGATTGAGGATTGAGGATTGAGTATTGAAGATTGAGTATTGATCACTGAGAATTGAGGATTGAGGATTGAGGATTGAGGATTGAGGGTGGAGCATGAGGGCTTAGGGTTGAGGATTGAGGTTTCAGTATTGAATCCTGAGAATTCAGGATATTCTATTGAGTATTGAGAATTTCGGATTGATGGTTGAGTATTGAGGATTGAGGATTGAGGATTGAGTATTGAAGATTGAGGATTGATGATTGAGGATTGAGGATTGGGGATTGAGGATTGAGGAATGAGTATTGAAGATTGAGGACAGATGATTGAGGATTGAGGATTGAGGATTGGGGATTGAGGAATGAGCATTGAGGTTTGAGGACTGAGGGCTGAGGATTGAGGATTGACGATTGAGGATTGAGGATGAGGGCTGAGGGTTGAGGATTTAGGTTTGAGGACTGAGGATTGAGGATTGAGGATTGAGGCTTGAGGATTGAGGATTGAGGATTGAAGATTGAGGATTGGGTATTGAGGATTGAAGAATGAGGATTAAGGATTGAGGATTGAGGATTGAGGATTGAAGATTGAGTATTGAGGATTGAAGATAGAGGATTGAGGATTGAGGGTATAGGATTGAGGATTGAAGATTGGGTATTGAGGATTGAGGATTGAGGATTGAGGATTGAGGATTGAGGATTGAGTATTGAAGATTGAGTATTGATAACTGAGGATTGAGGATTGAGGATTGAGGATTGAGGATTGAGGATTGAGGATTGAGGGTGGAGGATGAGGTCTGAGGGTTGAGGATTGAGGTTTCAGTGTTGAATCCTGAGAATTCAGGATATTCTATTGAGTATTGAGAATTGAGGGTTGATGATTGAGTATTGAGGATTGAGGATTGAGGATTGAGTATTGAAGATTGAGGATTGATGATTGAGGATTGAGGATTGGGGATTGAGGATTGAGGAATGAGTATTGAAGATTGAGGATTGATGATTGAGGATTGAGGATTGAGGATTGGGGATTGAGGATTGTGCATTGAGGTTTGAGGACTGAGGGCTGAGGATTGAGGATTGACGATTGAGGATTGAGGATGAGGGCTGAGAGTTGAGGATTGAGGTTTGAGGGCTGAGGACTGAGGATTCAGGATTGAGAATTGAGGATTGAGGATTTAGGATTGAAGATTGAGGATGGGGTATTGAGGATTGAAGAATGAGGATTGAGGATTGAGGCTTGAGGATAGAGGATTGAGGATTGAAGATTGAGGATTGGGTATTGAGGATTGAAGAATGAGGATTGATGATTGAGGATTGAGGATTGAGTATTGAAGATTGAGTATTGAGGATTGAAGATTGTGGATTGAGGATTGAGGATTGAGGATTGAGGATTGAGGATTCAGGATTGAAGATTGAGTATTGAGGATAGAAGATTGAGGATTGAGTATTGAGGGTTGAGAAATGAGGATTGAGGATTGAGGATTGCGGATTGGGGATTGAGGATTGAGGATTGAGCATTGAGGTTTGAGGACTGAGGGCTGAGGATTGAGGATTGACGATTGAGGATTGAGGATGAGGGCTGAGGGTTGAGGATTGAGGTTTGAGGACTGAGGACTGAGGATTCAGGATTGAGAATTGAGGATTGAGGATTTAGGATTGAAGATTGAGGATGGGGTATTGAGGATTGAAGAATGAGGATTGAGGATTGAGGCTTGAGGACAGAGGATTGAGGATTGAAGATTGAGGATTGGGTATTGAGGATTGAAGAATGAGGATTGATGATTGAGGATTGAGGATTGAGTATTGAAGATTGAGTATTGAGGATTGAAGATTGTGGATTGAGGATTGAGGATTGAGGATTGAGGATTGAGGATTGAAGATTGAGTATTGAGTATAGAAGATTGAGGATTGAGTATTGAGGATTGAGAAATGAGGATTGAGGATTGAGGATTGAGGATTGAGGATTGAGGATTGAGGATTGAGGATTGAGGATTGAGTATTGAAGATTGAGTATTGATCACTGAGGATTGAGGATGGGGTATTGAGGATTGAAGAATGAGGATTGAGGATTGAGGCTTGAGGACAGAGGATTGAGGATTGAGTATTGAAGATTGAGGATTGATGATTGAGGATTGAGGATTGGGGATTGAGGACTGAGGAATGAGTATTGAAGATTGAGGACAGATGATTGAGGATTGAGGATTGAGGATTGGGGATTGAGGAATGAGCATTGGGGTTTGAGGACTGAGGGCTGAGGATTGAGGATTGACCATTGAAGATTGAGGATGAGGGCTGAGGGTTGAGGATTGATGTTTGAGGACTGAGGATTGAGGATTGAGGATTGAGAATTGAGGATTGAGGATTGAGGATTGAAGATTGAGGGTTGGGTATTGAGGATTGAAGAATGAGGATTGCGTATTGAAGATTGAGGATTGATGATTGAGGATTGAGGATTGGGGATTGAGGATTGAGGAATGAGTATTGAGGATTGAGAATTGAGGATTGAGGATTGAGGATTGAAGATTGAGGATTGAGAATTGAGGACTGATGATTGAGGGTTGATGATTGAGTATTGGGTATTGATGATTGAAGAATGAGTATTGAGGATTGAGGATTGAGGATTGAGGATTGAGTATCTAGGATTGGAGATTGATTATTGAGGATTGAAGATTGGGGATTGAGGATTGAGGATTGAGGATCTAGGATTGGAGATTGATTATTGAGGATGAAGGTTGAGAATTGAGGATTGAGGATTGAGAATTGAGAATTGAGCATGAGGACTGAGGGTCGAGGATTGAGGTTTGAGAAATGAGGATTGAGGATTGAGGATTGAGGATTGAGGATTGAGGATTGAGGATTGAGTATTGAAGATTGAGTATTGATAACTGAGGATTGAGGATTGAGGATTGAGGATTGAGGATTGAGGATTGAGGATTGAGGGTGGAGGATGAGGGCTGAGGGTTGAGGATTGAGGATTCAGTGTTGAATCCTGAGAATTCAGGATATTCTATTGAGTATTGAGAATTGTGGGCTGAGGGTTGAGGATTGAGGTTTCAGTATTGAATCCTGAGAATTCAGGATATTCTATTGAGTATTGAGAATTGAGGATTGATGGTTGAGAATTGAGGATTGAGGATTGAGGATTGAGTATTGAAGATTGAGGATTGATGATTGAGGATTGAGGATTGGGGATTGAGGATTGAGGAATGAGTATTGAAGATTGAGGACAGATGATTGAGGATTGAGGATTGAGGATTGGGGATTGAGGAATGAGCATTGAGGTTTGAGGACTGAGGGCTGAGGATTGAGGATTGACGATTGAGGATTGAGGATGAGGGCTGAGGGTTGAGGATTGATGTTTGAGGTCTGAGGATTGAGGATTGAGGATTGAGAATTGAGGATTGAGGATTGAGGATTGAAGATTGAGGGTTGGGTATTGAGGATTGAAGATTGAGTATTGATCACTGAGGATTGAGGATAGAGGATTGAGGATTGAGGATTGAGGGTGGAGGATGAGGGCTGAGGGTTGAGGATTGAGGTTTCAGTATTGAATCCTGAGAATTTAGGATATTCTATTGAGTATTGAGAATTGAGGATTGATGGTTGAGTATTGAGGATTGAGGATTGAGGATTGAGTATTGAAGATTGAGGATTGATGATTGAGGATTGAGGATTGGGGATTGAGGATTGAGGAATGAGTATTGAAGATTGAGGACAGATGATTGAGGATTGAGGATTGAGGATTGGGGATTGAGGAATGAGCATTGAGGTTTGAGGACTGAGGGCTGAGGATTGAGGATTGACGATTGAGGATTGAGGATGAGGGCTGAGGGTTGAGGATTGAGGTTTGAGGACTGAGGATTGAGGATTGAGGATTGAGAATTGAGGATTGAGGATTGAGGATTGAAGATTGAGGGTTGGGTATTGAGGATTGAAGAATGAGGGTTGAGGATTGAGGCTTGAGGATTGAGGATTGAGGATTGAAGATTGAGGATTGGGTATTGAGGATTGAAGAATGAGGATTGATGATTGAGGATTGAGGATTGAGGATTGAAGATTGAGTATTGAGGATTGAAGATTGAGGATTGAGGATTGAGGATAGAGGATTGACGATTGAAGATTGAGTATTGAGGATTGAAGATTGAGGATTGAGTATTGAGGATTGAGGATTGAGGATTGAAGATTGAGGATTGAGTATTGAGGATTGAGGATTGAGGATAGAGGATTGAAGATTGGATATTGATGATTGAATATTGAGGACTGAGGATTGAGGGTTTTGGATTGAGGACGAGGACTGAGGGTTGAATATTCGTGTTTGAGGTCTGAGGATTAAGGATTGAGGATTGAGAACTGAGGATTGAGGATTGAGGATTGAAGATTGAGGATTGAGGATTGAGTACTGAGGATTGAGGATTGAGGATTGAGGATTGAAGATTGAGAATTGAAGATTGAGTACTGAGGACTGAAGATTGACGATTGAGGATTAAGTATTGAGGATTGAGGATTGAGGATTGAAGATTCAGTATTGAGGGTTGAAGGTTGAGGATTGTGGATTGAGGATGGAGGATTGAGGATTGAATATTGAGGATTGGGGAATGAGTGTTGAGGGTCGAATGATGAGAATTGATGTTTGAGGATAGAGACTTGAAGATTGCAGATTGAGTATTGAGTATTGAAATCTGTGAATTGATGATATTCTTTTGAGGATTGAGGATTGACAACTGATTGTTGAGGACTGAGGGCTGAAGATTGAGGATTCAGGATTGAGGATTCAGGATTGATGTTTGAGGACTGAGGATTGACGATTGAGGATTGAGGATTGAGGATTGAGGATTGAAGATTGAGGATTGGGTATTGAGGATTGAAGGATGAGGATTGAGGATTGAGGATTGAGGATTGAGGATTGAGGATTGAGTATTGAAGATTGAGTATTGATCACTGAGGAATGAGGATTGAGGATTGAGGATTGAGGATTGAGGGTGGAGCATGAGGGCTTAGGGTTGAGGATTGAGGTTTCAGTATTGAATCCTGAGAATTCAGGATATTCTATTGAGTATTGAGAATTTCGGATTGATGGTTGAGTATTGAGGATTGAGGATTGAGGATTGAGTATTGAAGATTGAGGATTGATGATTGAGGATTGAGGATTGGGGATTGAGGATTGAGGAATGAGTATTGAAGATTGAGGACAGATGATTGAGGATTGAGGATTGAGGATTGGGGATTGAGGAATGAGCATTGAGGTTTGAGGACTGAGGGCTGAGGATTGAGGATTGACGATTGAGGATTGAGGATGAGGGCTGAGGGTTGAGGATTTAGGTTTGAGGACTGAGGATTGAGGATTGAGGATTGAGGCTTGAGGATTGAGGATTGAGGATTGAAGATTGAGGATTGGGTATTGAGGATTGAAGAATGAGGATTAAGGATTGAGGATTGAGGATTGAGGATTGAAGATTGAGTATTGAGGATTGAAGATAGAGGATTGAGGATTGAGGGTATAGGATTGAGGATTGAAGATTGGGTATTGAGGATTGAGGATTGAGGATTGAGGATTGAGGATTGAGGATTGAGTATTGAAGATTGAGTATTGATAACTGAGGATTGAGGATTGAGGATTGAGGATTGAGGATTGAGGATTGAGGATTGAGGGTGGAGGATGAGGGCTGAGGGTTGAGGATTGAGGTTTCAGTGTTGAATCCTGAGAATTCAGGATATTCTATTGAGTATTGAGAATTGAGGGTTGATGATTGAGTATTGAGGATTGAGGATTGAGGATTGAGTATTGAAGATTGAGGATTGATGATTGAGGATTGAGGATTGGGGATTGAGGATTGAGGAATGAGTATTGAAGATTGAGGATTGATGATTGAGGATTGAGGATTGAGGATTGGGGATTGAGGATTGAGCATTGAGGTTTGAGGACTGAGGGCTGAGGATTGAGGATTGACGATTGAGGATTGAGGATGAGGGCTGAGGGTTGAGGATTGAGGTTTGAGGGCTGAGGACTGAGGATTCAGGATTGAGAATTGAGGATTGAGGATTTAGGATTGAAGATTGAGGATGGGGTATTGAGGATTGAAGAATGAGGATTGAGGATTGAGGCTTGAGGATAGAGGATTGAGGATTGAAGATTGAGGATTGGGTATTGAGGATTGAAGAATGAGGATTGATGATTGAGGATTGAGGATTGAGTATTGAAGATTGAGTATTGAGGATTGAAGATTGTGGATTGAGGATTGAGGATTGAGGATTGAGGATTGAGGATTGAGGATTGAAGATTGAGTATTGAGGATAGAAGATTGAGGATTGAGTATTGAGGATTGAGAAATGAGGATTGAGGATTGAGGATTGCGGATTGGGGATTGAGGATTGAGGATTGAGCATTGAGGTTTGAGGACTGAGGGCTGAGGATTGAGGATTGACGATTGAGGATTGAGGATGAGGGCTGAGGGTTGAGGATTGAGGTTTGAGGACTGAGGACTGAGGATTCAGGATTGAGAATTGAGGATTGAGGATTTAGGATTGAAGATTGAGGATGGGGTATTGAGGATTGAAGAATGAGGATTGAGGATTGAGGCTTGAGGACAGAGGATTGAGGATTGAAGATTGAGGATTGGGTATTGAGGATTGAAGAATGAGGATTGATGATTGAGGGTTGAGGATTGAGTATTGAAGATTGAGTATTGAGGATTGAAGATTGTGGATTGAGGATTGAGGATTGAGGATTGAGGATTGAGGATTGAAGATTGAGTATTGAGTATAGAAGATTGAGGATTGAGTATTGAGGATTGAGAAATGAGGATTGAGGATTGAGGATTGAGGATTGAGGATTGAGGATTGAGGATTGAGGATTGAGGATTGAGGATTGAGTATTGAAGATTGAGTATTGATCACTGAGGATTGAGGATTGAGGATTGAGGATTGAGGATTGAGGATTGAGGATTGAGGGTGGAGGATGAGGGCTGAGGGTTGAGGATTGAGGTTTCAGTATTGAATCCTGAGAATTCAGGATATTCTATTGAGTATTGAGAATTGAGGATTGATGGCTGAGTATTGAGGATTGAGGATTGAGGATTGAGTATTGAAGATTGAGGATTGATGATTGAGGATTGAGGATTGGGGATTGAGGATTGAGGAATGAGTATTGAAGATTGAGGACAGATGATTGAGGATTGAGGATTGAGGATTGGGGATTGAGGAATGAGCATTGAGGTTTGAGGACTGAGGGCTGAGGATTGAGGATTGACCATTGAAGATTGAGGATGAGGGCTGAGGGTTGAGGATTGATGTTTGAGGACTGAGGATTGAGGATTGAGGATTGAGAATTGAGGATTGAGGATTGAGGATTGAAGATTGAGGGTTGGGTATTGAGGATTGAAGAATGAGGATTGCGTATTGAAGATTGAGGATTGATGATTGAGGATTGAGGATTGGGGATTGAGGATTGAGGAATGAGTATTGAGGATTGAGAATTGAGGATTGAGGATTGAGGATTGAAGATTGAGGATTGAGAATTGAGGACTGATGATTGAGGGTTGATGATTGAGGATTGGGTATTGATGATTGAAGAATGAGTATTGAGGATTGAGGATTGAGGATTGAGGATTGAGTATCTAGGATTGGAGATTGATTATTGAGGATTGAAGATTGGGGATTGAGGATTGAGGATTGAGGATCTAGGATTGGAGATTGATTATTGAGGATGAAGGTTGAGAATTGAGGATTGAGGATTGAGAATTGAGAATTGAGCATGAGGACTGAGGGTCGAGGATTGAGGTTTGAGAAATGAGGATTGAGGATTGAGGATTGAGGATTGAGGATTGAGGATTGAGGATTGAGTATTGAAGATTGAGTATTGATAACTGAGGATTGAGGATTGAGGATTGAGGATTGAGGATTGAGGATTGAGGATTGAGGGTCGAGGATGAGGGCTGAGGGTTGAGGATTGAGGATTCAGTGTTGAATCCTGAGAATTCAGGATATTCTATTGAGTATTGAGAATTGTGGGCTGAGGGTTGAGGATTGAGGTTTCAGTATTGAATCCTGAGAATTCAGGATATTCTATTGAGTATTGAGAATTGAGGATTGATGGTTGAGAATTGAGGATTGAGGATTGAGGATTGAGTATTGAAGATTGAGGATTGATGATTGAGGATTGAGGATTGGGGATTGAGGATTGAGGAATGAGTATTGAAGATTGAGGACAGATGATTGAGGATTGAGGATTGAGGATTGGGGATTGAGGAATGAGCATTGAGGTTTGAGGACTGAGGGCTGAGGATTGAGGATTGACGATTGAGGATTGAGGATGAGGGCTGAGGGTTGAGGATTGATGTTTGAGGTCTGAGGATTGAGGATTGAGGATTGAGAATTGAGGATTGAGGATTGAGGATTGAAGATTGAGGGTTGGGTATTGAGGATTGAAGATTGAGTATTGATCACTGAGGATTGAGGATTGAGGATTGAGGATTGAGGATTGAGGGTGGAGGATGAGGGCTGAGGGTTGAGGATTGAGGTTTCAGTATTGAATCCTGAGAATTCAGGATATTCTATTGAGTATTGAGAATTGAGGATTGATGGTTGAGTATTGAGGATTGAGGATTGAGGATTGAGTATTGAAGATTGAGGATTGATGATTGACGATTGAGGATTGGGGATTGAGGATTGAGGAATGAGTATTGAAGATTGAGGACAGATGATTGAGGATTGAGGATTGAGGATTGGGGATTGAGGAATGAGCATTGAGGTTTGAGGACTGAGGGCTGAGGATTGAGGATTGACGATTGAGGATTGAGGATGAGGGCTGAGGGTTGAGGATTGAGGTTTGAGGACTGAGGATTGAGGATTGAGGATTGAGAATTGAGGATTGAGGATTGAGGATTGAAGATTGAGGGTTGGGTATTGAGGATTGAAGAATGAGGGTTGAGGATTGAGGCTTGAGGATTGAGGATTGAGGATTGAAGATTGAGGATTGGGTATTGAGGATTGAAGAATGAGGATTGATGATTGAGGATTGAGGATTGAGGATTGAAGATTGAGTATTGAGGATTGAAGATTGAGGATTGAGGATTGAGGATAGAGGATTGACGATTGAAGATTGAGTATTGAGGATTGAAGATTGAGGATTGAGTATTGAGGATTGAGGATTGAGGATTGAAGATTGAGGATTGAGTATTGAGTATTGAGGATTGAGGATTGAGGATTGAAGATTCAGTATTGAGGGTTGAAGGTTGAGGATCGTGGATTGAGGATGGAGGATTGAGGATTGAATATTGAGGATTGGGGACTGAGTGTTGAGGGTCGAATAATGAGAATTGATGTTTGAGGATAGAGACTTGAAGATTGCAGATTGAGTATTGAGTATTGAAATCTGTGAATTGATGATATTCTTTTGAGGATTGAGCATTGACAACTGATTGTTGAGGACAGAGGGCTGAAGATTGAGGATTCAGGATTGAGGATTCAGGATTGACGTTTGAGGACTGAGGATTGACGATTGAGGATTGAGGATTGAGGATTGAGGATTGAAGATTGAGGATTGGGTATTGAGGATTGAAGAATGAGGATTGAGGATTGAGGATTGAGGATTGAGGATTGAGGATTGAGTATTGAAGATTGAGTATTGATCACTGGGGATTGAGGATTGAGGATTGAGGATTGAGGATTGAGGGTGGAGGATGAGGGCTGAGGGTTGAGGATTGAGGTTTCAGTATTGAATCCTGAGAATTCAGGATATTCTATTGAGCATTGAGAATTGAGGATTCATGGTTGAGTATTGAGGATTGAGGATTGAGGATTGAGTATTGAAGATTGAGGATTGATGATTGAGGATTGAGGATTGGGGATTGAGGATTGAGGAATGAGTATTGAAGATTGAGGACTGAGGGCTGAGGATTGAGGATTGACCATTGAGGATTGAGGATGAGGGCTGAGGGTTGAGGATTGAGGTTTGAGGACTGAGGATTGAGGATTGAGGATTGAGAATTGAGGATTGAGGATTGGGGATTGAAGATTGAGTGTTGGGTATTGAGGATTGAAGAATGAGGGTTGAGGATTGAGGCTTGAGGATTGAGGATTGAGGATTGAAGATTGAGGATTAGGTATTGAGGATTGAAGAATGAGGATTGAGGATTGAGGATTGAGGATTGAGGATTGAAGATTGAGTATTGAGGATTGAAGATTGAGGATTGAGGATTGAGGATAGATGATTGAGGATTGAGGATTGAGTATTGAGGATTGAAGAATGAGGATCGAGTATTGAGGATTGAGGATTGAGGATTGAAGATTGAGGATTGAGGATTGAGGATTGAGGATTGAGGATAGAGGATTGAAGATTGGATATTGATGATTGAATATTGAGGACTGAGGATTGAGGGTTTTGGATTGAGGACGAGGACTGAGGGTTGAATATTGATGTTTGAGGTCTGAGGATTAAGGATTGAGGATTGAGAACTGAGGATTGAGGATTGAGGATTGAAGATTGAGGATTGAGGATTGAGTACTGAGGATTGAGGATTGAGGATTGAGGATTGAAGATTGAGAATTGAAGATTGAGTATTGAGGACTGAAGATTGACGATTGAGGATTAAGTATTGAGGATTGAGGATTGAGGATTGAAGATTCAGTATTGAGGGTTGAAGGTTGAGGATTGTGGATTGAGGATGGAGGATTGAGGATTGAATATTGAGGATTGGGGAATGAGTGTTGAGGGTCGAATGATGAGAATTGATGTTTGAGGATAGAGACTTGAAGATTGCAGATTGAGTATTGAGTATTGAAATCTGTGAATTGATGATATTCTTTTGAGGATTGAGGATTGACAACTGATTGTTGAGGACTGAGGGCTGAAGATTGAGGATTCAGGATTGAGGATTCAGGATTGATGTTTGAGGACTGAGGATTGACGATTGAGGATTGAGGATTGAGGATTGAGGATTGAAGATTGAGGATTGGGTATTGAGGATTGAAGGATGAGGATTGAGGATTGAGGATTGAGGATTGAAGATTGAGAATTGAAGATTGAGTATTGAGGACTGAAGATTGACGATTGAGGATTAAGTATTGAGGATTGAGGATTGAGGATTGAAGATTCAGTATTGAGGGTTGAAGGTTGAGGATTGTGGATTGAGGATGGAGGATTGAGGATTGAATATTAAGGATTGGGGACTGAGTGTTGAGGGTCGAATGATGAGAATTGATGTTTGAGGATAGAGACTTGAAGATTGCAGATTGAGTATTGAGTATTGAAATCTGTGAATTGATGATATTCTTTTGAGGATTGAGAATTGACAACTGATTGTTGAGGACTGAGGGCTGAAGACTGAGGATTCAGGGTTGAGGATTCAGGATTGATGTTTGAGGACTGAGGATTGACGATTGAGGATTGAGGATTGAGGATTGAGGATTGAAGATTGAGGATTGGGTATTGAGGATTGAAGAATGAGGATTGAGGATTGAGGATTGAGGATTGAGGATTGAAGACTGGGTATTGAGGGTTGGAGATTGACGATTGAGAATTAAGGATCAAAGATTGAGGATTAAGGATTGAAGATTGGGGATTGAGGATCTAGGATTGGAGATTGATTATTGAGGATTGAAGATTGAGAATTGAGGATTCAGGATTGAGAATTGAGAATTGAGGATGAGGACTGAGGGTTGAGGATTGAGGGTGGAGGATGAGGGCTGAGGGTTGAGGATTGAGGTTTCAGTGTTGAATCCTGAGAATTCAGGATATTCTATTGGGTATTGAGAATTGAGGATTGATGGTTGAGTATTGAGGATTGAGGATTGAGGATTGCGTATTGAAGATTGAGGATTGATGATTGAGGATTGAGGATTGGGGATTGAGGATTGAGGAATGAGTATTGAGGATTGAGAATTGAGGATTGAGGATTGAGGATTGAAGATTGAGGATTTGGTATTGAGGATTGAAGAATGTGGATTGAGGATTGAGGCTTGAGGATTGAGGATTGAGGATTGAAGATTGAGGATTGGGTATTGAGGATTGAAGAATGAGGATTGATGATTGAGGATTGAGGATTGAGTATTGAAGATTGAGTATTGAGGATTGCAGATTGAGGATTGAGGATTGAGGATTGAGGATTGAGGATTGAGGATTGAATATTGAGTATTGAGGATAGAAGATTGAGGATTGAGTATTGAGGATTGAGGATTGAGGATTGAAGTTTGAGGATTGAGGATTGAGGATTTGGGATTGAAGATTGAGGAATGAGTATTGAAGATTGAGGATTGATGATTGAAGATTGAGGATTGGGGACTGAGGATTGAAGATTCAGGGTTGAGGGTTGAGGATTGAGGATTGAGAATTGAGAATTGAGGATGAGGACTGAGGGTTGAGGATTGAGGCTTGAGAAATGAGTATTGAGGATTGAGGATTGAGGATTGAAGATTGAGGATTGAGGATTCAGTATTGAAGATTGAGTATTGATCACTGATGATTGAGGATTGAGGATTGAGGATTGAGGATTGAGGATTGAAGATTGAATATTGAGGATTGAAAATTCGGGATTGAGGATTGAGGATTGAGGATGGAGGATGAGGGCTGAGGGTTGAGGATTGAGGTTTGTGTATTGAGTCCTGAGAATTCAGGATATTCTATTGAGTATTGAGAATTGGGGATTGATGGTTGAGTATTGAGGATTGAGGATTGAGTATTGAAGGTTGAGGATTGATGATTGAGGATTGAGGATTGGGAATTAAGGATTGAGGAATGAGTATTGAGGATTGAGAATTGAGGATTGAGGATTGAGGATTGAAGATTGAGGATTGGGTATTGAGGATTGAAGAATGTGGATTGAGGATTGAGGCTTGAGGATTGAGGATTGAAGATTGAGGATTGGGTATTGAGGATTGAAGAATGAGGATTGATGATTGAGGATTGTGGATTGAGTATTGAAGATTGAGTATTGAGGATTGAAGATTGAGGATTGAGGATTGAGGATTGAGGATTGAGGATTGAGGATTGAAGATTGAGTATTGAGGATAGAAGATTGAGGATTGAGTATAGAGGATTGAGGATTGAGGATTGAAGATTGAGGATTGAGGATTGAGGATTTGGGATTGAAGGTTGAGGAATGAGTATTGAAGATTGAGGATTGAGGATTGATGATTGAAGATTGAGGATTGGGGACTGAGGATTGAAGATTCAGGGTTGAGGGTTGAGGATTGAGGATTGAGAATTGAGGACTGATGATTGAGGATTGATGATTGGGGATTGGGTATTGATGATTGAAGAATGAGTATTGAGGATTGAGGATTGAGGATTGAGGATTGAGTATCTAGGATTGGAGATTGAGGATTGAGGATTGAGGATAGATGATTGAGGATTGAGGATTGAGTATTGAGGATTGAAGATTGAGGATCGAGTATTGAGGATTGAGGATTGAGGATTGAAGATTGAGGATTGAGGATTGAGGATTGAGGATTGAGGATAGAGGATTGAAGATTGGATATTGATGATTGAATATTGAGGACTGAGGATTGAGGGTTTTGGATTGAGGACGAGGACTGAGGGTTGAATATTGATGTTTGAGGTCTGAGGATTAAGGATTGAGGATTGAGAACTGAGGATTGAGGATTGAGAATTGAAGATTGAGGATTGAGGATTGAGTACTGAGGATTGAGGATTGAGGATTGAGGATTGAAGATTGAGAATTGAAGATTGAGTATTGAGGACTGAAGATTGACGATTGAGGATTAAGTATTGAGGATTGAGGATTGAGGATTGAAGATTCAGTATTGAGGGTTGAAGGTTGAGGATTGTGGATTGAGGATGGAGGATTGAGGATTGAATATTGAGGATTGGGGACTGAGTGTTGAGGGTCGAATGATGAGAATTGATGTTTGAGGATAGAGACTTGAAGATTGCAGATTGAGTATTGAGTATTGAAATCTGTGAATTGATGATATTCTTTTGAGGATTGAGAATTGACAACTGATTGTTGAGGACTGAGGGCTGAAGACTGAGGATTCAGGATTGAGGATTCAGGATTGATGTTTGAGGACTGAGGATTGACGATTGAGGATTGAGGATTGAGGATTGAGGATTGAAGATTGAGGATTGGGTATTGAGGATTGAAGAATGAGGATTGAGGATTGAGGATTGAGGATTGAGGATTGAAGACTGGGTATTGAGGGTTGGAGATTGACGATTGAGAATTAAGGATCAAAGATTGAGGATTAAGGATTGAAGATTGGGGATTGAGGATCTAGGATTGGAGATTGATTATTGAGGATTGAAGATTGAGAATTGAGGATTCAGGATTGAGAATTGAGAATTGAGGATGAGGACTGAGGGTTGAGGATTGAGGGTGGAGGATGAGGGCTGAGGGTTGAGGATTGAGGTTTCAGTGTTGAATCCTGAGAATTCAGGATATTCTATTGGGTATTGAGAATTGAGGATTGATGGTTGAGTATTGAGGATTGAGGATTGAGGATTGCGTATTGAAGATTGAGGATTGATGATTGAGGATTGAGGATTGGGGATTGAGGATTGAGGAATGAGTATTGAGGATTGAGAATTGAGGATTGAGGATTGAGGATTGAAGATTGAGGATTTGGTATTGAGGATTGAAGAATGTGGATTGAGGATTGAGGCTTGAGGATTGAGGATTGAGGATTGAAGATTGAGGATTGGGTATTGAGGATTGAAGAATGAGGATTGATGATTGAGGATTGAGGATTGAGTATTGAAGATTGAGTATTGAGGATTGCAGATTGAGGATTGAGGATTGAGGATTGAGGATTGAGGATTGAGGATTGAAGATTGAGTATTGAGGATAGAAGATTGAGGATTGGGTATTGAGGATTGAAGAATGAGGATTGAGGATTGAGGATTGAGGATTGAGGATTGAAGATTGAGTATTGAGGATTGAAGATTGAGGATTGAGGATTGAGGATAGAGGATTGAGGATTGAAGATTGAGTATTGAGGATCGAAGATTGAGGATTGAGTATTGAGGATTGAGGATTGAGGATTGAAGATTGAGGATTGAGGATTGAGGATTGAGGATTGAGGATAAAGGATTGAAGATTGGATATTGATGATTGAATATTGAGGACTGAGGATTGAGGGTTGTGGATTGAGGACGAGGACTGAGGGTTGAATATTGATGTTTGAGGTCTGAGGATTAAGGATTGAGGATTGAGAATTGAGGATTGAGGATTGAGGATTGAGGATTGAAGATTGAGGATTGAGGATTGAGTACTGAGGATTGAGGATTGAGGATTGAGGATTGAAGATTGAGAATTGAAGATTGAGTATTGAGGACTGAAGATTGACGATTGAGGATTAAGTATTGAGGATTGAGGATTGAGGATTGAAGATTCAGTATTGAGGGTTGATGATTGAGGATTGAGGATTGAAGATTGAGGATTGAGGAATGAGTATTGGAGATTGAGGATTGATGATTGAGGATTGAGGATTGAGGATTGAGGATTGAGGAATGAGTATTGGAGATTGAGGATTGATGATTGAGGATTGAGGATTGAGGATTGAGGATTGAGGATTGAGGGTGGAGGATGAGGGCTGAGGGTTGAAGATTGAGGTTTCAGTGTTGAATGCTGAGAATTCATGATATTCTATTGAGTATTGAGAATTGAGGGTTGACGGTTGAGTATTGAGGATTGAGGATTGAGGATTGAGTATTGAAGATTGAGGATTGATGATTGAGGATTGAGGATTGCGGATTGAGGATTGAGGAATGAGTATTGAAGATTGAGGATTGATGATTGAGGATTGAGGATTGAGGATTGGGGATTGAGGATTGAGCATTGAGGTTTGAGGACTGAGGGCTGAGGATTGAGGATTGACGATTGAGGATTGAGGATGAGGGCTG
This sequence comes from Calliopsis andreniformis, assembly GCF_051401765.1. NCBI lineage: Eukaryota > Metazoa > Arthropoda > Insecta > Hymenoptera > Andrenidae > Calliopsis > Calliopsis andreniformis. The sequence continues at coordinate 1,055,512 of NW_027480545.1, read as the reverse complement.
AGGGTTGAGGATTGAGGTTTGAGGACTGAGGACTGAGGATTCAGGATTGAGAATTGAGGATTGAGGATTGAGGATTGAAGATTGAGGATGGGGTATTGAGGATTGAAGAATGAGGATTGAGGATTGAGGCTTGAGGATTGAGGATTGAGGATTGAAGATTGAGGATTGGGTATTGAGGATTGAAGAATGAGGATTGATGATTGAGGATTGTGGATTGAGTATTGAAGATTGAGTATTGAGGATTGAAGATTGAGGATTGAGGATTGAGGATTGAGGATTGAGGATTGAGGATTGAAGATTGAGTATTGAGGATAGAAGATTGAGGATTGAGTATTGAGGATTGAGAAATGAGGATTGAGGATTGAGGATTGAGGATTGAGGATTGAGGATTGAGGATTGAGGATTGAGGATTGTGTATTGAAGATTGAGTATTGATCACTGAGGATTGAGGTTGAGGATTGAGGATTGAGGATTGAGGGTGGAGGATGAGGGCTGAGGGTTGAGGATTGAGGTTTCAGTATTGAATCCTGAGAATTCAGGATATTCTATTGAGTATTGAGAATTGAGGATTGATGGTTGAGAATTGAGGATTGAGGATTGAGGATTGAGTATTGAAGATTGAGGATTGATGATTGAGGATTGAGGATTGGGGATTGAGGATTGAGGAATGAGTATTGAAGATTGAGGACAGATGATTGAGGATTGAGGATTGAGGATTGGGGATTGAGGAATGAGCATTGAGGTTTGAGGACTGAGGGCTGAGGATTGAGGATTGACGATTGAGGATTGAGGATGAGGGCTGAGGGTTGAGAATTGATGTTTGAGGACTGAGGATTGAGGATTGAGGATTGAGAATTGAGGATTGAGGATTGAGGATTGAAGATTGAGGGTTGGGTATTGAGGATTGAAGATTGAGTATTGATCACTGAGGAGTGAGGATTGAGGATTGAGGATTGAGGATTGAGGGTGGAGGATGAGGGCTGAGGGTTGAGGATTGAGGTTTCAGTATTGAATCCTGAGAATTCAGGATATTCTATTGAGTATTGAGAATTGAGGATTGATGGTTGAGTATTGAGGATTGAGGATTGATGATTGAGTATTGAAGATTGAGGATTGATGATTGAGGATTGAGGATTGGGGATTGAGGATTGAGGAATGAGTATTGAAGATTGAGGACAGATGATTGAGGATTGAGGATTGAGGATTGGGGATTGAGGAATGAGCATTGAGGTTTGAGGACTGAGGGCTGAGGATTGAGCATTGACGATTGAGGATTGAGGATGAGGGCTGAGGGTTGAGGATTGAGGTTTGAGGACTGAGGATTGAGGATTGAGGATTGAGAATTGAGGATTGAGGATTGAGGATTGAGGGTTGTGGATTGAGGACGAGGACTGAGGGTTGAATATTGATGTTTGAGGTCTGAGGATTAAGGATTGAGGATTAAGAATTGAGGATTGAGGATTGAGGATTGAAGACTGAGGATTGAGGATTGAGTTCTGAGGATTGAGGATTGAGGATTGAGGATTGAGGATTGAAGATTGAGAATTGAAGATTGAGTATTGAGGACTGAAGATTGACGATTGAGGATATAAGTATTGAGGATTGAGGATTGAGGATTGAAGATTCAGTATTGAGGGTTGAAGGTTGAGGATTGTGGATTGAGGATGGAGGATTGAGGATTGAATATTGAGGATTGGGGACTGAGTGTTGAGGGTCGAATTATGAGAATTGATGTTTGAGGATAGAGACTTGAAGATTGCAGATTGAGTATTGAGTATTGAAATCTGTGAATTGATGATATTCTTTTGAGGATTGAGGATTGACAACTGATTGTTGAGGACTGAGGGCTGAAGATTGAGGATTCAGGATTGAGGATTCAGGATTGACGTTTGAGGACTGAGGATTGACGATTGAGGATTGAGGATTGAGGATTGAGGATTGAAGATTGAGGATTGGGTATTGAGGATTGAAGAATGAGGATTGAGGATTGAGGATTGAGGATTGAGGATTGAGGATTGAGTATTGAAGATTGAGTATTGATCACTGAGGATTGAGGATTGAGGATTGAGGATTGAGGATTGAGGGTGGAGGATGAGGGCTGAGGGTTGAGGATTGAGGTTTCAGTATTGATTCCTGAGAATTCAGGATATTCTATTGAGCATTGAGAATTGAGGACTGATGGTTGAGTATTGAGGATTGAGGATTGAGGATTGAGTATTGAAGATTGAGGATTGATGATTGAGGATTGAGGATTGGGGATTGAGGATTGAGGAATGAGTATTGAAGATTGAGGACAGATGATTGAGGATTGAGGATTGAGGATTGGGGATTGAGGTATGAGCATTGAGGTTTGAGGACTGAGGGCTGAGGATTGAGGATTGACCATTGAAGATTGAGGATGAGGGCTGAGGGTTGAGGATTGAGGTTTGAGGACTGTGGATTGAGGATTGAGGATTGAGAATTGAGGATTGTGGATTGAGGATTGAAGATTGAGGGTTGGGAATTGAGGATTGAAGAATGAGGGTTGAGGATTGAGGCTTGAGGATTGACGATTGAGGATTGAAGATTGAGGATTGGGTATTGAGGATTGAAGAATGAGGATTGAGGATTGAGGATTGTGGATTGAGGACTGAAGATTGAGGATTGAGGAATGAGTATTGAAGATTGAGTATTGATCACTGAGGATTGAGGATTGAGGATTGAGGATTGAGGATTGAGTATTGAGGGTGGAGGATGAGGGCTGAGGGTTGAGGATTGAGGTTTCAGTATTGAATCCTGAGAATTCAGGATATTCTATTGAGTATTGAGAATTGAGGATTGATGGTTGAGTACTGAGGATTGAGGATTGAGGATTGAGTATTGAAGATTGAGGATTGAGGATTGATGATTGAGGATTGAGGATTGGGGATTGAGGATTGAGGAATGAGTATTGAAGATTCAGGACAGATGATTGAGGATTGAGGATTGAGGATTGGGGATTGAGGAATGAGCATTGAGGTTTGAGGACTGAGGGCTGAGGATTGAGGATTGACGATTGAGAATTGAGGATGAGGGCTGAGGGTTGAGGATTGAGGTTTGAGGACTGAGGATTGAGGATTGAGGATTGAGAACTGAGGATTGAGGATTGAGGATTGAAGATTGAGGGTTGGGTATTGAGGATTGAAGAATGAGGGTTGAGGATTGAGGCTTGAGGATTGAGGATTGAGGATTGAAGATTGAGGATTGGGTATTGAGGATTGAAGGATGAGGAGTGAGGATTGAGGATTGAGGATTGAGGATTGAAGATTGAGTATTGAGGATTGAAGATTGAGGATTGAGGATTGAGGATAGAGGTTTGAGGATTGAAGATTGAGTATTGAGGATTGAAGATTGAGGATTGAGTATTGAGGATTGAGGATTGAGGATTGAAGATTGAGGATTGAGGATTGAGGATTGAGGATTGAGGATAGAGGATTGAAGATTGGATATTGATGATTGAATATTGAGGACTGAGGATTGAGGGTTGTGGATTGAGGACGAGGACTGAGGGTTGAATATTGATGTTTGAGGTCTGAGGATTAAGGATTGAGGATTGAGAATTGAGGATTGAGGATTGAGGATTGAAGATTGAGGATTGAGGATTGAGTCCTGAGGATTGAGGATTGAGGATTGAGGATTGAAGATTGAGAATTGAAGATTGAGTATTGAGGACTGAAGATTGACGATTGAGGATTAAGTATTGAGGATTGAGGATTGAGGATTGAAGATTCAGTATTGAGGGTTGAAGGTTGAGGATTGTGGATTGAGGATGGAGAATTGAGGATTGAATATTGAGGATTGGGGACTGAGTGTTGAGGGTCGAATGATGAGAATTGATGTTTGAGGATAGAGACTTGAAGATTGCAGATTGAGTATTGAGTATTGAAATCTGTGAATTGATGATATTCTTTTGAGGATTGAGGATTGACAACTGATTGTTGAGGACTGAGGGCTGAAGATTGAGGATTCAGGATTGAGGATTCAGGATTCATGTTTGAGGACTGAGGATTGACGATTGAGGATTGAGGATTGAGGATTGCGGATTGAAGATTGAGGATTGGGTATTGAGGATTGAAGAATGAGGATTGAGGATTGAGGATTGAGGATTGAGGATTGAGGATTGAGTATTGAAGATTGAGTATTGATCACTGAGGATTGAGGATTGAGGATTGAGGATTGAGGATTGAGGGTGGAGCATGAGGGCTTAGGGTTGAGGATTGAGGTTTCAGTATTGAATCCTGAGAATTCAGGATATTCTATTGAGTATTGAGAATTTCGGATTGATGGTTGAGTATTGAGGATTGAGGATTGAGGATTGAGTATTGAAGATTGAGGATTGATGATTGAGGATTGAGGATTGGGGATTGAGGATTGAGGAATGAGTATTGAAGATTGAGGACAGATGATTGAGGATTGAGGATTGAGGATTGGGGATTGAGGAATGAGCATTGAGGTTTGAGGACTGAGGGCTGAGGATTGAGGATTGACGATTGAGGATTGAGGATGAGGGCTGAGGGTTGAGGATTTAGGTTTGAGGACTGAGGATTGAGGATTGAGGATTGAGGCTTGAGGATTGAGGATTGAGGATTGAAGATTGAGGATTGGGTATTGAGGATTGAAGAATGAGGATTAAGGATTGAGGATTGAGGATTGAGGATTGAAGATTGAGTATTGAGGATTGAAGATAGAGGATTGAGGATTGAGGGTATAGGATTGAGGATTGAAGATTGGGTATTGAGGATTGAGGATTGAGGATTGAGGATTGAGGATTGAGGATTGAGTATTGAAGATTGAGTATTGATAACTGAGGATTGAGGATTGAGGATTGAGGATTGAGGATTGAGGATTGGGGATTGAGGATTGAGGAATGAGTATTGAAGATTGAGGATTGATGATTGAGGATTGAGGATTGAGGATTGGGGATTGAGGATTGAGCATTGAGGTTTGAGGACTGAGGGCTGAGGATTGAGGATTGACGATTGAGGATTGAGGATGAGGGCTGAGAGTTGAGGATTGAGGTTTGAGGGCTGAGGACTGAGGATTCAGGATTGAGAATTGAGGATTGAGGATTTAGGATTGAAGATTGAGGATGGGGTATTGAGGATTGAAGAATGAGGATTGAGGATTGAGGCTTGAGGATAGAGGATTGAGGATTGAAGATTGAGGATTGGGTATTGAGGATTGAAGAATGAGGATTGATGATTGAGGATTGAGGATTGAGTATTGAAGATTGAGTATTGAGGATTGAAGATTGTGGATTGAGGATTGAGGATTGAGGATTGAGGATTGAGGATTCAGGATTGAAGATTGAGTATTGAGGATAGAAGATTGAGGATTGAGTATTGAGGATTGAGAAATGAGGATTGAGGATTGAGGATTGCGGATTGGGGATTGAGGATTGAGGATTGAGCATTGAGGTTTGAGGACTGAGGGCTGAGGATTGAGGATTGACGATTGAGGATTGAGGATGAGGGCTGAGGGTTGAGGATTGAGGTTTGAGGACTGAGGACTGAGGATTCAGGATTGAGAACTGAGGATTGAGGATTTAGGATTGAAGATTGAGGATGGGGTATTGAGGATTGAAGAATGAGGATTGAGGATTGAGGCTTGAGGACAGAGGATTGAGGATTGAAGATTGAGGATTGGGTATTGAGGATTGAAGAATGAGGATTGATGATTGAGGATTGAGGATTGAGTATTGAAGATTGAGTATTGAGGATTGAAGATTGTGGATTGAGGATTGAGGATTGAGGATTGAGGATTGAGGATTGAAGATTGAGTATTGAGTATAGAAGATTGAGGATTGAGTATTGAGGATTGAGAAATGAGGATTGAGGATTGAGGATTGAGGATTGAGGATTGAGGATTGAGGATTGAGGATTGAGGATTGAGTATTGAAGATTGAGTATTGATCACTGAGGATTGAGGATGGGGTATTGAGGATTGAAGAATGAGGATTGAGGATTGAGGCTTGAGGACAGAGGATTGAGGATTGAGTATTGAAGATTGAGGATTGATGATTGAGGATTGAGGATTGGGGATTGAGGACTGAGGAATGAGTATTGAAGATTGAGGACAGATGATTGAGGATTGAGGATTGAGGATTGGGGATTGAGGAATGAGCATTGAGGTTTGAGGACTGAGGGCTGAGGATTGAGGATTGACCATTGAAGATTGAGGATGAGGGCTGAGGGTTGAGGATTGATGTTTGAGGACTGAGGATTGAGGATTGAGGATTGAGAATTGAGGATTGAGGATTGAGGATTGAAGATTGAGGGTTGGGTATTGAGGATTGAAGAATGAGGATTGCGTATTGAAGATTGAGGATTGATGATTGAGGATTGAGGATTGGGGATTGAGGATTGAGGAATGAGTATTGAGGATTGAGAATTGAGGATTGAGGATTGAGGATTGAAGATTGAGGATTGAGAATTGAGGACTGATGATTGAGGGTTGATGATTGAGGATTGGGTATTGATGATTGAAGAATGAGTATTGAGGATTGAGGATTGAGGATTGAGGATTGAGTATCTAGGATTGGAGATTGATTATTGAGGATTGAAGATTGGGGATTGAGGATTGAGGATTGAGGATCTAGGATTGGAGATTGATTATTGAGGATGAAGGTTGAGAATTGAGGATTGAGGATTGAGAATTGAGAATTGAGCATGAGGACTGAGGGTCGAGGATTGAGGTTTGAGAAATGAGGATTGAGGATTGAGGATTGAGGATTGAGGATTGAGGATTGAGGATTGAGTATTGAAGATTGAGTATTGATAACTGAGGATTGAGGATTGAGGATTGAGGATTGAGGATTGAGGATTGAGGATTGAGGGTGGAGGATGAGGGCTGAGGGTTGAGGATTGAGGATTCAGTGTTGAATCCTGAGAATTCAGGATATTCTATTGAGTATTGAGAATTGTGGGCTGAGGGTTGAGGATTGAGGTTTCAGTATTGAATCCTGAGAATTCAGGATATTCTATTGAGTATTGAGAATTGAGGATTGATGGTTGAGAATTGAGGATTGAGGATTGAGGATTGAGTATTGAAGATTGAGGATTGATGATTGAGGATTGAGGATTGGGGATTGAGGATTGAGGAATGAGTATTGAAGATTGAGGACAGATGATTGAGGATTGAGGATTGAGGATTGGGGATTGAGGAATGAGCATTGAGGTTTGAGGACTGAGGGCTGAGGATTGAGGATTGACGATTGAGGATTGAGGATGAGGGCTGAGGGTTGAGGATTGATGTTTGAGGTCTGAGGATTGAGGATTGAGGATTGAGAATTGAGGATTGAGGATTGAGGATTGAAGATTGAGGGTTGGGTATTGAGGATTGAAGATTGAGTATTGATCACTGAGGATTGAGGATAGAGGATTGAGGATTGAGGATTGAGGGTGGAGGATGAGGGCTGAGGGTTGAGGATTGAGGTTTCAGTATTGAATCCTGAGAATTTAGGATATTCTATTGAGTATTGAGAATTGAGGATTGATGGTTGAGTATTGAGGATTGAGGATTGAGGATTGAGTATTGAAGATTGAGGATTGATGATTGAGGATTGAGGATTGGGGATTGAGGATTGAGGAATGAGTATTGAAGATTGAGGACAGATGATTGAGGATTGAGGATTGAGGATTGGGGATTGAGGAATGAGCATTGAGGTTTGAGGACTGAGGGCTGAGGATTGAGGATTGACGATTGAGGATTGAGGATGAGGGCTGAGGGTTGAGGATTGAGGTTTGAGGACTGAGGATTGAGGATTGAGGATTGAGAATTGAGGATTGAGGATTGAGGATTGAAGATTGAGGGTTGGGTATTGAGGATTGAAGAATGAGGGTTGAGGATTGAGGCTTGAGGATTGAGGATTGAGGATTGAAGATTGAGGATTGGGTATTGAGGATTGAAGAATGAGGATTGATGATTGAGGATTGAGGATTGAGGATTGAAGATTGAGTATTGAGGATTGAAGATTGAGGATTGAGGATTGAGGATAGAGGATTGACGATTGAAGATTGAGTATTGAGGATTGAAGATTGAGGATTGAGTATTGAGGATTGAGGATTGAGGATTGAAGATTGAGGATTGAGTATTGAGGATTGAGGATTGAGGATAGAGGATTGAAGATTGGATATTGATGATTGAATATTGAGGACTGAGGATTGAGGTTTGTGGATTGAGGACGGGGACTGAGGGTTGAATATTGATGTTTGAGGTCCGAGGATTAAGGATTGAGGATTAAGAATTGAGGATTGAGGATTGAGGATTGAAGACTGAGGATTGAGGATTGAGTACTGAGGATTGAGGATTGAGGATTGAGGATTGAAGATTGAGAATTGAAGATTGAGTATTGAGGACTGAAGATTGACGATTGAGGATATAAGTATTGAGGATTGAGGATTGAGGATTGAAGATTCAGTATTGAGGGTTGAAGGTTGAGGATCGTGGATTGAGGATGGAGGATTGAGGATTGAATATTGAGGATTGGGGACTGAGTGTTGAGGGTCGAATAATGAGAATTGATGTTTGAGGATAGAGACTTGAAGATTGCAGATTGAGTATTGAGTATTGAAATCTGTGAATTGATGATATTCTTTTGAGGATTGAGGATTGACAACTAATTGTTGAGGACAGAGGGCTGAAGATTGAGGATTCAGGATTGAGGATTCAGGATTGACGTTTGAGGACTGAGGATTGACGATTGAGGATTGAGGATTGAGGATTGAGGATTGAAGACTGAGGATTGGGTATTGAGGATTGAAGAATGAGGATTGAGGATTGAGGATTGAGGATTGAGGATTGAGGATTGAGTATTGAAGATTGAGTATTGATCACTGAGGATTGAGGATTGAGGATTGAGGATTGAGGATTGAGGGTGGAGGATGAGGGCTGAGGGTTGAGGATTGAGGTTTCAGTATTGAATCCTGAGAATTCAGGATATTCTATTGAGCATTGAGAATTGAGGATTCATGGTTGAGTATTGGGGATTGAGGATTGAGGAATGAGTATTGAAGATTGAGGACAGATGATTGAGGATTGAGGATTGAGGATTGGGGATTGAGGAATGAGCATTGAGGTTTGAGGACTGAGGGCTGAGGATTGAGGATTGACCATTGAGGATTGAGGATGAGGGCTGAGGGTTGAGGATTGAGGTTTGAGGACTGAGGATTGAGGATTGAGGATTGAGAATTGAGGATTGAGGATTGAGGATTGAAGATTGAGGGTTGGGTATTGAGGATTGAAGATTGAGTATTGATCACTGAGGATTGAGGATAGAGGATTGAGGATTGAGGATTGAGGGTGGAGGATGAGGGCTGAGGGTTGAGGATTGAGGTTTCAGTCTTGAATCCTGAGAATTTAGGATATTCTATTGAGTATTGAGAATTGAGGATTGATGGTTGAGTATTGAGGATTGAGGATTGAGGATTGAGTATTGAAGATTGAGGATTGATGATTGAGGATTGAGGATTGGGGATTGAGGATTGAGGAATGAGTATTGAAGATTGAGGACAGATGATTGAGGATTGAGGATTGAGGATTGGGGATTGAGGAATGAGCATTGAGGTTTGAGGACTGAGGGCTGAGGATTGAGGATTGACGATTGAGGATTGAGGATGAGGGCTGAGGGTTGAGGATTGAGGTTTGAGGACTGAGGATTGAGGATTGAGGATTGAGAATTGAGGATTGAGGATTGAGGATTGAAGATTGAGGGTTGGGTATTGAGGATTGAAGAATGAGGGTTGAGGATTGAGGCTTGAGGATTGAGGATTGAGGATTGAAGATTGAGGATTGGGTATTGAGGATTGAAGAATGAGGATTGATGATTGAGGATTGAGGATTGAGGATTGAAGATTGAGTATTGAGGATTGAAGATTGAGGATTGAGGATTGAGGATAGAGGATTGACGATTGAAGATTGAGTATTGAGGATTGAAGATTGAGGATTGAGTATTGAGGATTGAGGATTGAGGATTGAAGATTGAGGATTGAGTATTGAGAATTGAGGATTGAGGATAGAGGATTGAAGATTGGATATTGATGATTGAATATTGAGGACTGAGGATTGAGGGTTGTGGATTGAGGACGGGGACTGAGGGTTGAATATTGATGTTTGAGGTCCGAGGATTAAGGATTGAGGATTAAGAATTGAGGATTGAGGATTGAGGATTGAAGACTGAGGATTGAGGATTGAGTACTGAGGATTGAGGATTGAGGATTGAGGATTGAAGATTGAGAATTGAAGATTGAGTATTGAGGACTGAAGATTGACGATTGAGGATATAAGTATTGAGGATTGAGGATTGAGGATTGAAGATTCAGTATTGAGGGTTGAAGGTTGAGGATCGTGGATTGAGGATGGAGGATTGAGGATTGAATATTGAGGATTGGGGACTGAGTGTTGAGGGTCGAATAATGAGAATTGATGTTTGAGGATAGAGACTTGAAGATTGCAGATTGAGTATTGAGTATTGAAATCTGTGAATTGATGATATTCTTTTGAGGATTGAGGATTGACAACTAATTGTTGAGGACAGAGGGCTGAAGATTGAGGATTCAGGATTGAGGATTCAGGATTGACGTTTGAGGACTGAGGATTGACGATTGAGGATTGAGGATTGAGGATTGAGGATTGAAGACTGAGGATTGGGTATTGAGGATTGAAGAATGAGGATTGAGGATTGAGGATTGAGGATTGAGGATTGAGGATTGAGTATTGAAGATTGAGTATTGATCACTGAGGATTGAGGATTGAGGATTGAGGATTGAGGATTGAGGGTGGAGGATGAGGGCTGAGGGTTGAGGATTGAGGTTTCAGTATTGAATCCTGAGAATTCAGGATATTCTATTGAGCATTGAGAATTGAGGATTCATGGTTGAGTATTGAGGATTGAGGATTGAGGATTGAGTATTGAAGATTGAGGATTGATGATTGAGGATTGAGGATTGGGGATTGAGGATTGAGGAATGAGTATTGAAGATTGAGGACTGAGGGCTGAGGATTGAGGATTGACCATTGAGGATTGAGGATGAGGGCTGAGGGTTGAGGATTGAGGTTTGAGGACTGAGGATTGAGGATTGAGGATTGAGAATTGAGGATTGAGGATTGGGGATTGAAGATTGAGGGTTGGGTATTGAGGATTGAAGAATGAGGGTTGAGGATTGAGGCTTGAGGATTGAGGATTGAGGATTGAAGATTGAGGATTAGGTATTGAGTATTGAAGAATGAGGATTGAGGATTGAGGATTGAGGATTGTGGATTGAAGATTGAGTATTGAGGATTGAAGATTGAGGATTGAGGATTGAGGATAGATGATTGAGGATTGAGGATTGAGTATTGAGGATTGAAGATTGAGGATCGAGTATTGAGGATTGAGGATTGAGTATTGAAGATTGAGGATTGAGGATTGAGGATTGAGGATTGAGGATAGAGGATTGAAGATTGGATATTGATGATTGAATATTGAGGACTGAGGATTGAGGGTTTTGGATTGAGGACGAGGACTGAGGGTTGAATATTCGTGTTTGAGGTCTGAGGATTAAGGATTGAGGATTGAGAACTGAGGATTGAGGATTGAGGATTGAAGATTGAGGATTGAGGATTGAGTACTGAGGATTGAGGATTGAGGATTGAGGATTGAAGATTGAGAATTGAAGATTGAGTACTGAGGACTGAAGATTGACGATTGAGGATTAAGTATTGAGGATTGAGGATTGAGGATTGAAGATTCAGTATTGAGGGTTGAAGGTTGAGGATTGTGGATTGAGGATGGAGGATTGAGGATTGAATATTGAGGATTGGGGAATGAGTGTTGAGGGTCGAATGATGAGAATTGATGTTTGAGGATAGAGACTTGAAGATTGCAGATTGAGTATTGAGTATTGAAATCTGTGAATTGATGATATTCTTTTGAGGATTGAGGATTGACAACTGATTGTTGAGGACTGAGGGCTGAAGATTGAGGATTCAGGATTGAGGATTCAGGATTGATGTTTGAGGACTGAGGATTGACGATTGAGGATTGAGGATTGAGGATTGAGGATTGAAGATTGAGGATTGGGTATTGAGGATTGAAGGATGAGGATTGAGGATTGAGGATTGAGGATTGAGGATTGAGGATTGAGTATTGAAGATTGAGTATTGATCACTGAGGAATGAGGATTGAGGATTGAGGATTGAGGATTGAGGGTGGAGCATGAGGGCTTAGGGTTGAGGATTGAGGTTTCAGTATTGAATCCTGAGAATTCAGGATATTCTATTGAGTATTGAGAATTTCGGATTGATGGTTGAGTATTGAGGATTGAGGATTGAGGATTGAGTATTGAAGATTGAGGATTGATGATTGAGGATTGAGGATTGGGGATTGAGGATTGAGGAATGAGTATTGAAGATTGAGGACAGATGATTGAGGATTGAGGATTGAGGATTGGGGATTGAGGAATGAGCATTGAGGTTTGAGGACTGAGGGCTGAGGATTGAGGATTGACGATTGAGGATTGAGGATGAGGGCTGAGGGTTGAGGATTTAGGTTTGAGGACTGAGGATTGAGGATTGAGGATTGAGGCTTGAGGATTGAGGATTGAGGATTGAAGATTGAGGATTGGGTATTGAGGATTGAAGAATGAGGATTAAGGATTGAGGATTGAGGATTGAGGATTGAAGATTGAGTATTGAGGATTGAAGATAGAGGATTGAAGATTGAGGGTATAGGATTGAGGATTGAAGATTGGGTATTGAGGATTGAGGATTGAGGATTGAGGATTGAGGATTGAGGATTGAGTATTGAAGATTGAGTATTGATAACTGTGGATTGAGGATTGAGGATTGAGGATTGAGGATTGAGGATTGAGGATTGAGGGTGGAGGATGAGGGCTGAGGGTTGAGGATTGAGGTTTCAGTGTTGAATCCTGAGAATTCAGGATATTCTATTGAGTATTGAGAATTGAGGGTTGATGATTGAGTATTGAGGATTGAGGATTGAGGATTGAGTATTGAAGATTGAGGATTGATGATTGAGGATTGAGGATTGGGGATTGAGGATTGAGGAATGAGTATTGAAGATTGAGGATTGATGATTGAGGATTGAGGATTGAGGATTGGGGATTGAGGATTGAGCATTGAGGTTTGAGGACTGAGGGCTGAGGATTGAGGATTGACGATTGAGGATTGAGGATGAGGGCTGAGGGTTGAGGATTGAGGTTTGAGGGCTGAGGACTGAGGATTCAGGATTGAGAATTGAGGATTGAGGATTTAGGATTGAAGATTGAGGATGGGGTATTGAGGATTGAAGAATGAGGATTGAGGATTGAGGCTTGAGGATAGAGGATTGAGGATTGAAGATTGAGGATTGGGTATTGAGGATTGAAGAATGAGGATTGATGATTGAGGATTGAGGATTGAGTATTGAAGATTGAGTATTGAGGATTGAAGATTGTGGATTGAGGATTGAGGATTGAGGATTGAGGATTGAGGATTGAGGATTGAAGATTGAGTATTGAGGATAGAAGATTGAGGATTGAGTATTGAGGATTGAGAAATGAGGATTGAGGATTGAGGATTGCGGATTGGGGATTGAGGATTGAGGATTGAGCATTGAGGTTTGAGGACTGAGGGCTGAGGATTGAGGATTGACGATTGAGGATTGAGGATGAGGGCTGAGGGTTGAGGATTGAGGTTTGAGGACTGAGGACTGAGGATTCAGGATTGAGAATTGAGGATTGAGGATTTAGGATTGAAGATTGAGGATGGGGTATTGAGGATTGAAGAATGAGGATTGAGGATTGAGGCTTGAGGACAGAGGATTGAGGATTGAAGATTGAGGATTGGGTATTGAGGATTGAAGAATGAGGATTGATGATTGAGGGTTGAGGATTGAGTATTGAAGATTGAGTATTGAGGATTGAAGATTGTGGATTGAGGATTGAGGATTGAGGATTGAGGATTGAGGATTGAAGATTGAGTATTGAGTATAGAAGATTGAGGATTGAGTATTGAGGATTGAGAAATGAGGATTGAGGATTGAGGATTGAGGATTGAGGATTGAGGATTGAGGATTGAGGATTGAGGATTGAGTATTGAAGATTGAGTATTGGTCACTGAGGATTGAGGATTGAGGATTGAGGATTGAGGATTGAGGGTGGAGGATGAGGGCTGAGGGTTGAGGATTGAGGTTTCAGTATTGAATCCTGAGAATTCAGGATATTCTATTGAGTATTGAGAATTGAGGATTGATGGCTGAGTATTGAGGATTGAGGATTGAGGATTGAGTATTGAAGATTGAGGATTGATGATTGAGGATTGAGGATTGGGGATTGAGGATTGAGGAATGAGTATTGAAGATTGAGGACAGATGATTGAGGATTGAGGATTGAGGATTGGGGATTGAGGAATGAGCATTGAGGTTTGAGGACTGAGGGCTGAGGATTGAGGATTGACCATTGAAGATTGAGGATGAGGGCTGAGGGTTGAGGATTGATGTTTGAGGACTGAGGATTGAGGATTGAGGATTGAGAATTGAGGATTGAGGATTGAGGATTGAAGATTGAGGGTTGGGTATTGAGGATTGAAGAATGAGGATTGCGTATTGAAGATTGAGGATTGATGATTGAGGATTGAGGATTGGGGATTGAGGATTGAGGAATGAGTATTGAGGATTGAGAATTGAGGATTGAGGATTGAGGATTGAAGATTGAGGATTGAGAATTGAGGACTGATGATTGAGGGTTGATGATTGAGGATTGGGTATTGATGATTGAAGAATGAGTATTGAGGATTGAGGATTGAGGATTGAGGATTGAGTATCTAGGATTGGAGATTGATTATTGAGGATTGAAGATTGGGGATTGAGGATTGAGGATTGAGGATCTAGGATTGGAGATTGATTATTGAGGATGAAGGTTGAGAATTGAGGATTGAGGATTGAGAATTGAGAATTGAGCATGAGGACTGAGGGTCGAGGATTGAGGTTTGAGAAATGAGGATTGAGGATTGAGGATTGAGGATTGAGGATTGAGGATTGAGGATTGAGTATTGAAGATTGAGTATTGATAACTGAGGATTGAGGATTGAGGATTGAGGATTGAGGATTGAGGATTGAGGATTGAGGGTGGAGGATGAGGGCTGAGGGTTGAGGATTGAGGATTCAGTGTTGAATCCTGAGAATTCAGGATATTCTATTGAGTATTGAGAATTGTGGGCTGAGGGTTGAGGATTGAGGTTTCAGTATTGAATCCTGAGAATTCAGGATATTCTATTGAGTATTGAGAATTGAGGATTGATGGTTGAGAATTGAGGATTGAGGATTGAGGATTGAGTATTGAAGATTGAGGATTGATGATTGAGGATTGAGGATTGGGGATTGAGGATTGAGGAATGAGTATTGAAGATTGAGGACAGATGATTGAGGATTGAGGATTGAGGATTGGGGATTGAGGAATGAGCATTGAGGTTTGAGGACTGAGGGCTGAGGATTGAGGATTGACGATTGAGGATTGAGGATGAGGGCTGAGGGTTGAGGATTGATGTTTGAGGTCTGAGGATTGAGGATTGAGGATTGAGAATTGAGGATTGAGGATTGAGGATTGAAGATTGAGGGTTGGGTATTGAGGATTGAAGATTGAGTATTGATCACTGAGGATTGAGGATTGAGGATTGAGGATTGAGGATTGAGGGTGGAGGATGAGGGCTGAGGGTTGAGGATTGAGGTTTCAGTATTGAATCCTGAGAATTCAGGATATTCTATTGAGTATTGAGAATTGAGGATTGATGGTTGAGTATTGAGGATTGAGGATTGAGGATTGAGTATTGAAGATTGAGGATTGATGATTGAGGATTGAGGATTGGGGATTGAGGATTGAGGAATGAGTATTGAAGATTGAGGACAGATGATTGAGGATTGAGGATTGAGGATTGGGGATTGAGGAATGAGCATTGAGGTTTGAGGACTGAGGGCTGAGGATTGAGGATTGACGATTGAGGATTGAGGATGAGGGCTGAGGGTTGAGGATTGAGGTTTGAGGACTGAGGATTGAGGATTGAGGATTGAGAATTGAGGATTGAGGATTGAGGATTGAAGATTGAGGGTTGGGTATTGAGGATTGAAGAATGAGGGTTGAGGATTGAGGCTTGAGGATTGAGGATTGAGGATTGAAGATTGAGGATTGGGTATTGAGGATTGAAGAATGAGGATTGATGATTGAGGATTGAGGATTGAGGATTGAAGATTGAGTATTGAGGATTGAAGATTGAGGATTGAGGATTGAGGATAGAGGATTGACGATTGAAGATTGAGTATTGAGGATTGAAGATTGAGGATTGAGTATTGAGGATTGAGGATTGAGGATTGAAGATTGAGGATTGAGTATTGAGTATTGAGGATTGAGGATTGAGGATTGAAGATTCAGTATTGAGGGTTGAAGGTTGAGGATCGTGGATTGAGGATGGAGGATTGAGGATTGAATATTGAGGATTGGGGACTGAGTGTTGAGGGTCGAATAATGAGAATTGATGTTTGAGGATAGAGACTTGAAGATTGCAGATTGAGTATTGAGTATTGAAATCTGTGAATTGATGATATTCTTTTGAGGATTGAGCATTGACAACTGATTGTTGAGGACAGAGGGCTGAAGATTGAGGATTCAGGATTGAGGATTCAGGATTGACGTTTGAGGACTGAGGATTGACGATTGAGGATTGAGGATTGAGGATTGAGGATTGAAGATTGAGGATTGGGTATTGAGGATTGAAGAATGAGGATTGAGGATTGAGGATTGAGGATTGAGGATTGAGGATTGAGTATTGAAGATTGAGTATTGATCACTGGGGATTGAGGATTGAGGATTGAGGATTGAGGATTGAGGGTGGAGGATGAGGGCTGAGGGTTGAGGATTGAGGTTTCAGTATTGAATCCTGAGAATTCAGGATATTCTATTGAGCATTGAGAATTGAGGATTCATGGTTGAGTATTGAGGATTGAGGATTGAGGATTGAGTATTGAAGATTGAGGATTGATGATTGAGGATTGAGGATTGGGGATTGAGGATTGAGGAATGAGTATTGAAGATTGAGGACTGAGGGCTGAGGATTGAGGATTGACCATTGAGGATTGAGGATGAGGGCTGAGGGTTGAGGATTGAGGTTTGAGGACTGAGGATTGAGGATTGAGGATTGAGAATTGAGGATTGAGGATTGGGGATTGAAGATTGAGTGTTGGGTATTGAGGATTGAAGAATGAGGGTTGAGGATTGAGGCTTGAGGATTGAGGATTGAGGATTGAAGATTGAGGATTAGGTATTGAGGATTGAAGAATGAGGATTGAGGATTGAGGATTGAGGATTGAGGATTGAAGATTGAGTATTGAGGATTGAAGATTGAGGATTGAGGATTGAGGATAGATGATTGAGGATTGAGGATTGAGTATTGAGGATTGAAGAATGAGGATCGAGTATTGAGGATTGAGGATTGAGGATTGAAGATTGAGGATTGAGGATTGAGGATTGAGGATTGAGGATAGAGGATTGAAGATTGGATATTGATGATTGAATATTGAGGACTGAGGATTGAGGGTTTTGGATTGAGGACGAGGACTGAGGGTTGAATATTGATGTTTGAGGTCTGAGGATTAAGGATTGAGGATTGAGAACTGAGGATTGAGGATTGAGGATTGAAGATTGAGGATTGAGGATTGAGTACTGAGGATTGAGGATTGAGGATTGAGGATTGAAGATTGAGAATTGAAGATTGAGTATTGAGGACTGAAGATTGACGATTGAGGATTAAGTATTGAGGATTGAGGATTGAGGATTGAAGATTCAGTATTGAGGGTTGAAGGTTGAGGATTGTGGATTGAGGATGGAGGATTGAGGATTGAATATTGAGGATTGGGGAATGAGTGTTGAGGGTCGAATGATGAGAATTGATGTTTGAGGATAGAGACTTGAAGATTGCAGATTGAGTATTGAGTATTGAAATCTGTGAATTGATGATATTCTTTTGAGGATTGAGGATTGACAACTGATTGTTGAGGACTGAGGGCTGAAGATTGAGGATTCAGGATTGAGGATTCAGGATTGATGTTTGAGGACTGAGGATTGACGATTGAGGATTGAGGATTGAGGATTGAGGATTGAAGATTGAGGATTGGGTATTGAGGATTGAAGGATGAGGATTGAGGATTGAGGATTGAGGATTGAAGATTGAGAATTGAAGATTGAGTATTGAGGACTGAAGATTGACGATTGAGGATTAAGTATTGAGGATTGAGGATTGAGGATTGAAGATTCAGTATTGAGGGTTGAAGGTTGAGGATTGTGGATTGAGGATGGAGGATTGAGGATTGAATATTAAGGATTGGGGACTGAGTGTTGAGGGTCGAATGATGAGAATTGATGTTTGAGGATAGAGACTTGAAGATTGCAGATTGAGTATTGAGTATTGAAATCTGTGAATTGATGATATTCTTTTGAGGATTGAGAATTGACAACTGATTGTTGAGGACTGAGGGCTGAAGACTGAGGATTCAGGGTTGAGGATTCAGGATTGATGTTTGAGGACTGAGGATTGACGATTGAGGATTGAGGATTGAGGATTGAGGATTGAAGATTGAGGATTGGGTATTGAGGATTGAAGAATGAGGATTGAGGATTGAGGATTGAGGATTGAGGATTGAAGACTGGGTATTGAGGGTTGGAGATTGACGATTGAGAATTAAGGATCAAAGATTGAGGATTAAGGATTGAAGATTGGGGATTGAGGATCTAGGATTGGAGATTGATTATTGAGGATTGAAGATTGAGAATTGAGGATTCAGGATTGAGAATTGAGAATTGAGGATGAGGACTGAGGGTTGAGGATTGAGGGTGGAGGATGAGGGCTGAGGGTTGAGGATTGAGGTTTCAGTGTTGAATCCTGAGAATTCAGGATATTCTATTGGGTATTGAGAATTGAGGATTGATGGTTGAGTATTGAGGATTGAGGATTGAGGATTGCGTATTGAAGATTGAGGATTGATGATTGAGGATTGAGGATTGGGGATTGAGGATTGAGGAATGAGTATTGAGGATTGAGAATTGAGGATTGAGGATTGAGGATTGAAGATTGAGGATTTGGTATTGAGGATTGAAGAATGTGGATTGAGGATTGAGGCTTGAGGATTGAGGATTGAGGATTGAAGATTGAGGATTGGGTATTGAGGATTGAAGAATGAGGATTGATGATTGAGGATTGAGGATTGAGTATTGAAGATTGAGTATTGAGGATTGCAGATTGAGGATTGAGGATTGAGGATTGAGGATTGAGGATTGAGGATTGAAGATTGAGTATTGAGGATAGAAGATTGAGGATTGAGTATTGAGGATTGAGGATTGAGGATTGAAGTTTGAGGATTGAGGATTGAGGATTTGGGATTGAAGATTGAGGAATGAGTATTGAAGATTGAGGATTGATGATTGAAGATTGAGGATTGGGGACTGAGGATTGAAGATTCAGGGTTGAGGGTTGAGGATTGAGGATTGAGAATTGAGAATTGAGGATGAGGACTGAGGGTTGAGGATTGAGGCTTGAGAAATGAGTATTGAGGATTGAGGATTGAGGATTGAAGATTGAGGATTGAGGATTCAGTATTGAAGATTGAGTATTGATCACTGATGATTGAGGATTGAGGATTGAGGATTGAGGATTGAGGATTGAAGATTGAATATTGAGGATTGAAAATTCGGGATTGAGGATTGAGGATTGAGGATGGAGGATGAGGGCTGAGGGTTGAGGATTGAGGTTTGTGTATTGAGTCCTGAGAATTCAGGATATTCTATTGAGTATTGAGAATTGGGGATTGATGGTTGAGTATTGAGGATTGAGGATTGAGTATTGAAGGTTGAGGATTGATGATTGAGGATTGAGGATTGGGAATTAAGGATTGAGGAATGAGTATTGAGGATTGAGAATTGAGGATTGAGGATTGAGGATTGAAGATTGAGGATTGGGTATTGAGGATTGAAGAATGTGGATTGAGGATTGAGGCTTGAGGATTGAGGATTGAAGATTGAGGATTGGGTATTGAGGATTGAAGAATGAGGATTGATGATTGAGGATTGTGGATTGAGTATTGAAGATTGAGTATTGAGGATTGAAGATTGAGGATTGAGGATTGAGGATTGAGGATTGAGGATTGAGGATTGAAGATTGAGTATTGAGGATAGAAGATTGAGGATTGAGTATAGAGGATTGAGGATTGAGGATTGAAGATTGAGGATTGAGGATTGAGGATTTGGGATTGAAGGTTGAGGAATGAGTATTGAAGATTGAGGATTGATGATTGAAGATTGAGGATTGGGGACTGAGGATTGAAGATTCAGGGTTGAGGGTTGAGGATTGAGGATTGAGAATTGAGGACTGATGATTGAGGATTGATGATTGGGGATTGGGTATTGATGATTGAAGAATGAGTATTGAGGATTGAGGATTGAGGATTGAGGATTGAGTATCTAGGATTGGAGATTGAGGATTGAGGATTGAGGATAGATGATTGAGGATTGAGGATTGAGTATTGAGGATTGAAGATTGAGGATCGAGTATTGAGGATTGAGGATTGAGGATTGAAGATTGAGGATTGAGGATTGAGGATTGAGGATTGAGGATAGAGGATTGAAGATTGGATATTGATGATTGAATATTGAGGACTGAGGATTGAGGGTTTTGGATTGAGGACGAGGACTGAGGGTTGAATATTGATGTTTGAGGTCTGAGGATTAAGGATTGAGGATTGAGAACTGAGGATTGAGGATTGAGGATTGAAGATTGAGGATTGAGGATTGAGTACTGAGGATTGAGGATTGAGGATTGAGGATTGAAGATTGAGAATTGAAGATTGAGTATTGAGGACTGAAGATTGACGATTGAGGATTAAGTATTGAGGATTGAGGATTGAGGATTGAAGATTCAGTATTGAGGGTTGAAGGTTGAGGATTGTGGATTGAGGATGGAGGATTGAGGATTGAATATTGAGGATTGGGGAATGAGTGTTGAGGGTCGAATGATGAGAATTGATGTTTGAGGATAGAGACTTGAAGATTGCAGATTGAGTATTGAGTATTGAAATCTGTGAATTGATGATATTCTTTTGAGGATTGAGGATTGACAACTGATTGTTGAGGACTGAGGGCTGAAGATTGAGGATTCAGGATTGAGGATTCAGGATTGATGTTTGAGGACTGAGGATTGACGATTGAGGATTGAGGATTGAGGATTGAGGATTGAAGATTGAGGATTGGGTATTGAGGATTGAAGGATGAGGATTGAGGATTGAGGATTGAGGATTGAAGATTGAGAATTGAAGATTGAGTATTGAGGACTGAAGATTGACGATTGAGGATTAAGTATTGAGGATTGAGGATTGAGGATTGAAGATTCAGTATTGAGGGTTGAAGGTTGAGGATTGTGGATTGAGGATGGAGGATTGAGGATTGAATATTGAGGATTGGGGACTGAGTGTTGAGGGTCGAATGATGAGAATTGATGTTTGAGGATAGAGACTTGAAGATTGCAGATTGAGTATTGAGTATTGAAATCTGTGAATTGATGATATTCTTTTGAGGATTGAGAATTGACAACTGATTGTTGAGGACTGAGGGCTGAAGACTGAGGATTCAGGATTGAGGATTCAGGATTGATGTTTGAGGACTGAGGATTGACGATTGAGGATTGAGGATTGAGGATTGAGGATTGAAGATTGAGGATTGGGTATTGAGGATTGAAGAATGAGGATTGAGGATTGAGGATTGAGGATTGAGGATTGGGGATTGAGGAATGAGCATTGAGGTTTGAGGACTGAGGGCTGAGGATTGAGGATTGACGATTGAGGATTGAGGATGAGGGCTGAGGGTTGAGGATTTAGGTTTGAGGACTGAGGATTGAGGATTGAGGATTGAGGCTTGAGGATTGAGGATTGAGGATTGAAGATTGAGGATTGGGTATTGAGGATTGAAGAATGAGGATTAAGGATTGAGGATTGAGGATTGAGGATTGAAGATTGAGTATTGAGGATTGAAGATAGAGGATTGAAGATTGAGGGTATAGGATTGAGGATTGAAGATTGGGTATTGAGGATTGAGGATTGAGGATTGAGGATTGAGGGTTGAGGATTGAGTATTGAAGATTGAGTATTGATAACTGTGGATTGAGGATTGAGGATTGAGGATTGAGGATTGAGGATTGAGGATTGAGGGTGGAGGATGAGGGCTGAGGGTTGAGGATTGAGGTTTCAGTGTTGAATCCTGAGAATTCAGGATATTCTATTGAGTATTGAGAATTGAGGGTTGATGATTGAGTATTGAGGATTGAGGATTGAGGATTGAGTATTGAAGATTGAGGATTGATGATTGAGGATTGAGGATTGGGGATTGAGGATTGAGGAATGAGTATTGAAGATTGAGGATTGATGATTGAGGATTGAGGATTGAGGATTGGGGATTGAGGATTGAGCATTGAGGTTTGAGGACTGAGGGCTGAGGATTGAGGATTGACGATTGAGGATTGAGGATGAGGGCTGAGGGTTGAGGATTGAGGTTTGAGGGCTGAGGACTGAGGATTCAGGATTGAGAATTGAGGATTGAGGATTTAGGATTGAAGATTGAGGATGGGGTATTGAGGATTGAAGAATGAGGATTGAGGATTGAGGCTTGAGGATAGAGGATTGAGGATTGAAGATTGAGGATTGGGTATTGAGGATTGAAGAATGAGGATTGATGATTGAGGATTGAGGATTGAGTATTGAAGATTGAGTATTGAGGATTGAAGATTGTGGATTGAGGATTGAGGATTGAGGATTGAGGATTGAGGATTGAGGATTGAAGATTGAGTATTGAGGATAGAAGATTGAGGATTGAGTATTGAGGATTGAGAAATGAGGATTGAGGATTGAGGATTGCGGATTGGGGATTGAGGATTGAGGATTGAGCATTGAGGTTTGAGGACTGAGGGCTGAGGATTGAGGATTGACGATTGAGGATTGAGGATGAGGGCTGAGGGTTGAGGATTGAGGTTTGAGGACTGAGGACTGAGGATTCAGGATTGAGAATTGAGGATTGAGGATTTAGGATTGAAGATTGAGGATGGGGTATTGAGGATTGAAGAATGAGGATTGAGGATTGAGGCTTGAGGACAGAGGATTGAGGATTGAAGATTGAGGATTGGGTATTGAGGATTGAAGAATGAGGATTGATGATTGAGGGTTGAGGATTGAGTATTGAAGATTGAGTATTGAGGATTGAAGATTGTGGATTGAGGATTGAGGATTGAGGATTGAGGATTGAGGATTGAAGATTGAGTATTGAGTATAGAAGATTGAGGATTGAGTATTGAGGATTGAGAAATGAGGATTGAGGATTGAGGATTGAGGATTGAGGATTGAGGATTGAGGATTGAGGATTGAGGATTGAGTATTGAAGATTGAGTATTGATCACTGAGGATTGAGGATTGAGGATTGAGGATTGAGGATTGAGGGTGGAGGATGAGGGCTGAGGGTTGAGGATTGAGGTTTCAGTATTGAATCCTGAGAATTCAGGATATTCTATTGAGTATTGAGAATTGAGGATTGATGGCTGAGTATTGAGGATTGAGGATTGAGGATTGAGTATTGAAGATTGAGGATTGATGATTGAGGATTGAGGATTGGGGATTGAGGATTGAGGAATGAGTATTGAAGATTGAGGACAGATGATTGAGGATTGAGGATTGAGGATTGGGGATTGAGGAATGAGCATTGAGGTTTGAGGACTGAGGGCTGAGGATTGAGGATTGACCATTGAAGATTGAGGATGAGGGCTGAGGGTTGAGGATTGATGTTTGAGGACTGAGGATTGAGGATTGAGGATTGAGAATTGAGGATTGAGGATTGAGGATTGAAGATTGAGGGTTGGGTATTGAGGATTGAAGAATGAGGATTGCGTATTGAAGATTGAGGATTGATGATTGAGGATTGAGGATTGGGGATTGAGGATTGAGGAATGAGTATTGAGGATTGAGAATTGAGGATTGAGGATTGAGGATTGAAGATTGAGGATTGAGAATTGAGGACTGATGATTGAGGGTTGATGATTGAGGATTGGGTATTGATGATTGAAGAATGAGTATTGAGGATTGAGGATTGAGGATTGAGGATTGAGTATCTAGGATTGGAGATTGATTATTGAGGATTGAAGATTGGGGATTGAGGATTGAGGATTGAGGATCTAGGATTGGAGATTGATTATTGAGGATGAAGGTTGAGAATTGAGGATTGAGGATTGAGAATTGAGAATTGAGCATGAGGACTGAGGGTCGAGGATTGAGGTTTGAGAAATGAGGATTGAGGATTGAGGATTGAGGATTGAGGATTGAGGATTGAGGATTGAGTATTGAAGATTGAGTATTGATAACTGAGGATTGAGGATTGAGGATTGAGGATTGAGGATTGAGGATTGAGGATTGAGGGTGGAGGATGAGGGCTGAGGGTTGAGGATTGAGGATTCAGTGTTGAATCCTGAGAATTCAGGATATTCTATTGAGTATTGAGAATTGTGGGCTGAGGGTTGAGGATTGAGGTTTCAGTATTGAATCCTGAGAATTCAGGATATTCTATTGAGTATTGAGAATTGAGGATTGATGGTTGAGAATTGAGGATTGAGGATTGAGGATTGAGTATTGAAGATTGAGGATTGATGATTGAGGATTGAGGATTGGGGATTGAGGATTGAGGAATGAGTATTGAAGATTGAGGACAGATGATTGAGGATTGAGGATTGAGGATTGGGGATTGAGGAATGAGCATTGAGGTTTGAGGACTGAGGGCTGAGGATTGAGGATTGACGATTGAGGATTGAGGATGAGGGCTGAGGGTTGAGGATTGATGTTTGAGGTCTGAGGATTGAGGATTGAGGATTGAGAATTGAGGATTGAGGATTGAGGATTGAAGATTGAGGGTTGGGTATTGAGGATTGAAGATTGAGTATTGATCACTGAGGATTGAGGATTGAGGATTGAGGATTGAGGATTGAGGGTGGAGGATGAGGGCTGAGGGTTGAGGATTGAGGTTTCAGTATTGAATCCTGAGAATTCAGGATATTCTATTGAGTATTGAGAATTGAGGATTGATGGTTGAGTATTGAGGATTGAGGATTGAGGATTGAGTATTGAAGATTGAGGATTGATGATTGAGGATTGAGGATTGGGGATTGAGGATTGAGGAATGAGTATTGAAGATTGAGGACAGATGATTGAGGATTGAGGATTGAGGATTGGGGATTGAGGAATGAGCATTGAGGTTTGAGGACTGAGGGCTGAGGATTGAGGATTGACGATTGAGGATTGAGGATGAGGGCTGAGGGTTGAGGATTGAGGTTTGAGGACTGAGGATTGAGGATTGAGGATTGAGAATTGAGGATTGAGGATTGAGGATTGAAGATTGAGGGTTGGGTATTGAGGATTGAAGAATGAGGGTTGAGGATTGAGGCTTGAGGATTGAGGATTGAGGATTGAAGATTGAGGATTGGGTATTGAGGATTGAAGAATGAGGATTGATGATTGAGGATTGAGGATTGAGGATTGAAGATTGAGTATTGAGGATTGAAGATTGAGGATTGAGGATTGAGGATAGAGGATTGACGATTGAAGATTGAGTATTGAGGATTGAAGATTGAGGATTGAGTATTGAGGATTGAGGATTGAGGATTGAAGATTGAGGATTGAGTATTGAGTATTGAGGATTGAGGATTGAGGATTGAAGATTCAGTATTGAGGGTTGAAGGTTGAGGATCGTGGATTGAGTATGGAGGATTGAGGATTGAATATTGAGGATTGGGGACTGAGTGTTGAGGGTCGAATAATGAGAATTGATGTTTGAGGATAGAGACTTGAAGATTGCAGATTGAGTATTGAGTATTGAAATCTGTGAATTGATGATATTCTTTTGAGGATTGAGCATTGACAACTGATTGTTGAGGACAGAGGGCTGAAGATTGAGGATTCAGGATTGAGGATTCAGGATTGACGTTTGAGGACTGAGGATTGACGATTGAGGATTGAGGATTGAGGATTGAGGATTGAAGATTGAGGATTGGGTATTGAGGATTGAAGAATGAGGATTGAGGATTGAGGATTGAGGATTGAGGATTGAGGATTGAGTATTGAAGATTGAGTATTGATCACTGGGGATTGAGGATTGAGGATTGAGGATTGAGGATTGAGGGTGGAGGATGAGGGCTGAGGGTTGAGGATTGAGGTTTCAGTATTGAATCCTGAGAATTCAGGATATTCTATTGAGCATTGAGAATTGAGGATTCATGGTTGAGTATTGAGGATTGAGGATTGAGGATTGAGTATTGAAGATTGAGGATTGATGATTGAGGATTGAGGATTGGGGATTGAGGATTGAGGAATGAGTATTGAAGATTGAGGACTGAGGGCTGAGGATTGAGGATTGACCATTGAGGATTGAGGATGAGGGCTGAGGGTTGAGGATTGAGGTTTGAGGACTGAGGATTGAGGATTGAGGATTGAGAATTGAGGATTGAGGATTGGGGATTGAAGATTGAGTGTTGGGTATTGAGGATTGAAGAATGAGGGTTGAGGATTGAGGCTTGAGGATTGAGGATTGAGGATTGAAGATTGAGGATTAGGTATTGAGGATTGAAGAATGAGGATTGAGGATTGAGGATTGAGGATTGAGGATTGAAGATTGAGTATTGAGGATTGAAGATTGAGGATTGAGGATTGAGGATAGATGATTGAGGATTGAGGATTGAGTATTGAGGATTGAAGAATGAGGATCGAGTATTGAGGATTGAGGATTGAGGATTGAAGATTGAGGATTGAGGATTGAGGATTGAGGATTGAGGATAGAGGATTGAAGATTGGATATTGATGATTGAATATTGAGGACTGAGGATTGAGGGTTTTGGATTGAGGACGAGGACTGAGGGTTGAATATTGATGTTTGAGGTCTGAGGATTAAGGATTGAGGATTGAGAACTGAGGATTGAGGATTGAGGATTGAAGATTGAGGATTGAGGATTGAGTACTGAGGATTGAGGATTGAGGATTGAGGATTGAAGATTGAGAATTGAAGATTGAGTATTGAGGACTGAAGATTGACGATTGAGGATTAAGTATTGAGGATTGAGGATTGAGGATTGAAGATTCAGTATTGAGGGTTGAAGGTTGAGGATTGTGGATTGAGGATGGAGGATTGAGGATTGAATATTGAGGATTGGGGAATGAGTGTTGAGGGTCGAAAGATGAGAATTGATGTTTGAGGATAGAGACTTGAAGATTGCAGATTGAGTATTGAGTATTGAAATCTGTGAATTGATGATATTCTTTTGAGGATTGAGGATTGACAACTGATTGTTGAGGACTGAGGGCTGAAGATTGAGGATTCAGGATTGAGGATTCAGGATTGATGTTTGAGGACTGAGGATTGACGATTGAGGATTGAGGATTGAGGATTGAGGATTGAAGATTGAGGATTGGGTATTGAGGATTGAAGGATGAGGATTGAGGATTGAGGATTGAGGATTGAAGATTGAGAATTGAAGATTGAGTATTGAGGACTGAAGATTGACGATTGAGGATTAAGTATTGAGGATTGAGGATTGAGGATTGAAGATTCAGTATTGAGGGTTGAAGGTTGAGGATTGTGGATTGAGGATGGAGGATTGAGGATTGAATATTAAGGATTGGGGACTGAGTGTTGAGGGTCGAATGATGAGAATTGATGTTTGAGGATAGAGACTTGAAGATTGCAGATTGAGTATTGAGTATTGAAATCTGTGAATTGATGATATTCTTTTGAGGATTGAGAATTGACAACTGATTGTTGAGGACTGAGGGCTGAAGACTGAGGATTCAGGGTTGAGGATTCAGGATTGATGTTTGAGGACTGAGGATTGACGATTGAGGATTGAGGATTGAGGATTGAGGATTGAAGATTGAGGATTGGGTATTGAGGATTGAAGAATGAGGATTGAGGATTGAGGATTGAGGATTGAGGATTGAAGACTGGGTATTGAGGGTTGGAGATTGACGATTGAGAATTAAGGATCAAAGATTGAAGATTAAGGATTGAAGATTGGGGATTGAGGATCTAGGATTGGAGATTGATTATTGAGGATTGAAGATTGAGAATTGAGGATTCAGGATTGAGAATTGAGAATTGAGGATGAGGACTGAGGGTTGAGGATTGAGGGTGGAGGATGAGGGCTGAGGGTTGAGGATTGAGGTTTCAGTGTTGAATCCTGAGAATTCAGGATATTCTATTGGGTATTGAGAATTGAGGATTGATGGTTGAGTATTGAGGATTGAGGATTGAGGATTGCGTATTGAAGATTGAGGATTGATGATTGAGGATTGAGGATTGGGGATTGAGGATTGAGGAATGAGTATTGAGGATTGAGAATTGAGGATTGAGGATTGAGGATTGAAGATTGAGGATTTGGTATTGAGGATTGAAGAATGTGGATTGAGGATTGAGGCTTGAGGATTGAGGATTGAGGATTGAAGATTGAGGATTGGGTATTGAGGATTGAAGAATGAGGATTGATGATTGAGGATTGAGGATTGAGTATTGAAGATTGAGTATTGAGGATTGCAGATTGAGGATTGAGGATTGAGGATTGAGGATTGAGGATTGAGGATTGAAGATTGAGTATTGAGGATAGAAGATTGAGGATTGAGTATTGAGGATTGAGGATTGAGGATTGAAGTTTGAGGATTGAGGATTGAGGATTTGGGATTGAAGATTGAGGAATGAGTATTGAAGATTGAGGATTGATGATTGAAGATTGAGGATTGGGGACTGAGGATTGAAGATTCAGGGTTGAGGGTTGAGGATTGAGGATTGAGAATTGAGAATTGAGGATGAGGACTGAGGGTTGAGGATTGAGGCTTGAGAAATGAGTATTGAGGATTGAGGATTGAGGATTGAAGATTGAGGATTGAGGATTCAGTATTGAAGATTGAGTATTGATCACTGATGATTGAGGATTGAGGATTGAGGATTGAGGATTGAGGATTGAAGATTGAATATTGAGGATTGAAAATTCGGGATTGAGGATTGAGGATTGAGGATGGAGGATGAGGGCTGAGGGTTGAGGATTGAGGTTTGTGTATTGAGTCCTGAGAATTCAGGATATTCTATTGAGTATTGAGAATTGGGGATTGATGGTTGAGTATTGAGGATTGAGGATTGAGTATTGAAGGTTGAGGATTGATGATTGAGGATTGAGGATTGGGAATTAAGGATTGAGGAATGAGTATTGAGGATTGAGAATTGAGGATTGAGGATTGAGGATTGAAGATTGAGGATTGGGTATTGAGGATTGAAGAATGTGGATTGAGGATTGAGGCTTGAGGATTGAGGATTGAAGATTGAGGATTGGGTATTGAGGATTGAAGAATGAGGATTGATGATTGAGGATTGTGGATTGAGTATTGAAGATTGAGTATTGAGGATTGAAGATTGAGGATTGAGGATTGAGGATTGAGGATTGAGGATTGAGGATTGAAGATTGAGTATTGAGGATAGAAGATTGAGGATTGAGTATAGAGGATTGAGGATTGAGGATTGAAGATTGAGGATTGAGGATTGAGGATTTGGGATTGAAGGTTGAGGAATGAGTATTGAAGATTGAGGATTGATGATTGAAGATTGAGGATTGGGGACTGAGGATTGAAGATTCAGGGTTGAGGGTTGAGGATTGAGGATTGAGAATTGAGGACTGATGATTGAGGATTGATGATTTTGGATTGGGTATTGATGATTGAAGAATGAGTATTGAGGATTGAGGATTGAGGATTGAGGATTGAGTATCTAGGATTGGAGATTGAGGATTGAGGATTGAGGATAGATGATTGAGGATTGAGGATTGAGTATTGAGGATTGAAGATTGAGGATCGAGTATTGAGGATTGAGGATTGAGGATTGAGGATTGAAGATTGAGAATTGAAGATTGAGTATTGAGGACTGAAGATTGACGATTGAGGATTAAGTATTGAGGATTGAGGATTGAGGATTGAAGATTCAGTATTGAGGGTTGAAGGTTGAGGATTGTGGATTGAGGATGGAGGATTGAGGATTGAATATTGAGGATTGGGGAATGAGTGTTGAGGGTCGAATGATGAGAATTGATGTTTGAGGATAGAGACTTGAAGATTGCAGATTGAGTATTGAGTATTGAAATCTGTGAATTGATGATATTCTTTTGAGGATTGAGGATTGACAACTGATTGTTGAGGACTGAGGGCTGAAGATTGAGGATTCAGGATTGAGGATTCAGGATTGATGTTTGAGGACTGAGGATTGACGATTGAGGATTGAGGATTGAGGATTGAGGATTGAAGATTGAGGATTGGGTATTGAGGATTGAAGGATGAGGATTGAGGATTGAGGATTGAGGATTGAAGATTGAGAATTGAAGATTGAGTATTGAGGACTGAAGATTGACGATTGAGGATTAAGTATTGAGGATTGAGGATTGAGGATTGAAGATTCAGTATTGAGGGTTGAAGGTTGAGGATTGTGGATTGAGGATGGAGGATTGAGGATTGAATATTGAGGATTGGGGACTGAGTGTTGAGGGTCGAATGATGAGAATTGATGTTTGAGGATAGAGACTTGAAGATTGCAGATTGAGTATTGAGTATTGAAATCTGTGAATTGATGATATTCTTTTGAGGATTGAGAATTGACAACTGATTGTTGAGGACTGAGGGCTGAAGACTGAGGATTCAGGATTGAGGATTCAGGATTGATGTTTGAGGACTGAGGATTGACGATTGAGGATTGAGGATTGAGGATTGAGGATTGAAGATTGAGGATTGGGTATTGAGGATTGAAGAATGAGGATTGAGGATTGAGGATTGAGGATTGAGGATTGAAGACTGGGTATTGAGGGTTGGAGATTGACGATTGAGAATTAAGGATCAAAGATTGAGGATTAAGGATTGAAGATTGGGGATTGAGGATCTAGGATTGGAGATTGATTATTGAGGATTGAAGATTGAGAATTGAGGATTCAGGATTGAGAATTGAGAATTGAGGATGAGGACTGAGGGTTGAGGATTGAGGGTGGAGGATGAGGGCTGAGGGTTGAGGATTGAGGTTTCAGTGTTGAATCCTGAGAATTCAGGATATTCTATTGGGTATTGAGAATTGAGGATTGATGGTTGAGTATTGAGGATTGAGGATTGAGGATTGCGTATTGAAGATTGAGGATTGATGATTGAGGATTGAGGATTGGGGATTGAGGATTGAGGAATGAGTATTGAGGATTGAGAATTGAGGATTGAGGATTGAGGATTGAAGATTGAGGATTTGGTATTGAGGATTGAAGAATGTGGATTGAGGATTGAGGCTTGAGGATTGATGATTGAGGATTGAAGATTGAGGATTGGGTATTGAGGATTGAAGAATGAGGATTGATGATTGAGGATTGAGGATTGAGTATTGAAGATTGAGTATTGAGGATTGCAGATTGAGGATTGAGGATTGAGGATTGAGGATTGAGGATTGAGGATTGAATATTGAGTATTGAGGATAGAAGATTGAGGATTGAGTATTGAGGATTGAGGATTGAGGATTGAAGTTTGAGGATTGAGGATTGAGGATTTGGGATTGAAGATTGAGGAATGAGTATTGAAGATTGAGGATTGATGATTGAAGATTGAGGATTGGGGACTGAGGATTGAAGATTCAGGGTTGAGGGTTGAGGATTGAGGATTGAGAATTGAGAATTGAGGATGAGGACTGAGGGTTGAGGATTGAGGCTTGAGAAATGAGTATTGAGGATTGAGGATTGAGGATTGAAAATTGAGGATTGAGGATTCAGTATTGAAGATTGAGTATTGATCACTGATGATTGAGGATTGAGGATTGAGGATTGAGGATTGAGGATTGAAGATTGAATATTGAGGATTGAAAATTCGGGATTGAGGATTGAGGATTGAGGATGGAGGATGAGGGCTGAGGGTTGAAGATTGAGGTTTGTGTATTGAGTCCTGAGAATTCAGGATATTCTATTGAGTATTGAGAATTGGGGATTGATGGCTGAGTATTGAGTATTGAGGATTGAGTATTGAAGGTTGAGGATTGATGATTGAGGATTGAGGATTGGGGATTAAGGATTGAGGATTGAGGATTGAGGATTGAAGATTGAGGATTGGGTATTGAGGATTGAAGGATGAGGATTGAGGATTGAGGATTGAGGATTGAAGATTGAGAATTGAAGATTGAGTATTGAGGACTGAAGATTGACGATTGAGGATTAAGTATTGAGGATTGAGGATTGAGGATTGAAGATTCAGTATTGAGGGTTGAAGGTTGAGGATTGTGGATTGAGGATGGAGGATTGAGGATTGAATATTGAGGATTGGGGACTGAGTGTTGAGGGTCGAATGATGAGAATTGATGTTTGAGGATAGAGACTTGAAGATTGCAGATTGAGTATTGAGTATTGAAAACTGTGAATTGATGATATTCTTTTGAGGATTGAGAATTGACAACTGATTGTTGAGGACTGAGGGCTGAAGACTGAGGATTCAGGATTGAGGATTCAGGATTGATGTTTGAGGACTGAGGATTGACGATTGAGGATTGAGGATTGAGGATTGAGGATTGAAGATTGAGGATTGGGTATTGAGGATTGAAGAATGAGGATTGAGGATTGAGGATTGAGGATTGAGGATTGAAGACTGGGTATTGAGGGTTGGAGATTGACGATTGAGAATTAAGGATCAAAGATTGAGGATTAAGGATTGAAGATTGGAGATTGAGGATCTAGGATTGGAGATTGATTATTGAGGATTGAAGATTGAGAATTGAGGATTCAGGGTTGAGAATTGAGAATTGAGGATGAGGACTGAGGGTTGAGGATTGAGGGTGGAGGATGAGGGCTGAGGGTTGAGGATTGAGGTTTCAGTGTTGAATCCTGAGAATTCAGGATATTCTATTGGGTATTGAGAATTGAGGATTGATGGTTGAGTATTGAGGATTGAGGATTGAGGATTGCGTATTGAAGATTGAGGATTGATGATTGAGGATTGAGGATTGGGGATTGAGGATTGAGGAATGAGTATTGAGGATTGAGAATTGAGGATTGAGGATTGAGGATTGAAGATTGAGGATTTGGTATTGAGGATTGAAGAATGTGGATTGAGGATTGAGGCTTGAGGATTGAGGATTGAGGATTGAAGATTGAGGATTGGGTATTGAGGATTGAAGAATGAGGATTGATGATTGAGGATTGAGGATTGAGTATTGAAGATTGAGTATTGAGGATTGCAGATTGAGGATTGAGGATTGAGGATTGAGGATTGAGGATTGAGGATTGAAGATTGAGTATTGAGGATAGAAGATTGAGGATTGAGTATTGAGGATTGAGGATTGAGTATTGAAGTTTGAGGATTGAGGATTGAGGATTTGGGATTGAAGATTGAGGAATGAGTATTGAAGATTGAGGATTGATGATTGAAGATTGAGGATTGGGGACTGAGGATTGAAGATTCAGGGTTGAGGGTTGAGGATTGAGGATTGAGAATTGAGAATTGAGGATGAGGACTGAGGGTTGAGGATTGAGGCTTGAGAAATGAGTATTGAGGATTGAGGATTGAGGATTGAAGATTGAGGATTGAGGATTCAGTATTGAAGATTGATTATTGATCACTGATGATTGAGGATTGAGGATTGAGGATTGAGGATTGAGGATTGAAGATTGAATATTGAGGATTGAAAATTCGGGATTGAGGATTGAGGATTGAGGATGGAGGATGAGGGCTGAGGGTTGAGGATTGAGGTTTGTGTATTGAGTCCTGAGAATTCAGGATATTCTATTGAGTATTGAGAATTGGGGATTGATGGTTGAGTATTGAGGATTGAGGATTGAGTATTGAAGGTTGAGGATTGATGATTGAGGATTGAGGATTGGGGATTAAGGATTGAGGAATGAGTATTGAGGATTGAGAATTAAGGATTGAGGATTGAGGATTGAAGATTGAGGATTGGGTATTGAGGATTGAAGAATGTGGATTGAGGATTGAGGCTTGAGGATTGAGGATTGAGGATTGAAGATTGAGGATTGGGTATTGAGGATTGAAGAATGAGGATTGATGATTGAGGATTGAGGATTGAGTATTGAAGATTGAGTATTGAGGATTGAAGATTGAGGATTGAGGATTGAGGATTGAGGATTGAGGATTGAGGATTGAGGATTGAGTATTGAAGATTGAGGATTGATGATTGAGGATTCAGGATTGGGGATTGAGGATTGAGGAATGAGTATTGAAGATTGAGGACAGATGATTGAGGATTGAGGATTGAGGATTGGGGATTGAGGAATGAGCATTGAGGTTTGAGGACTGAGGGCTGAGGATTGAGGATTGACCATTGAAGATTGAGGATGAGGGCTGAGGATTGAGGATTGATGTTTGAGGACTGAGGATTGAGGATTGAGGATTGAGAATTGAGGATTGAGGGTTGAGGATTGAAGATTGAGGGTTGGGTATTCAGGATTGAAGAATGAGGGTTGAGGATTGAGGCTTGAGGATTGAGGATTGAGGATTGAAGATTGAGGATTGGGTATTGAGGATTGAAGAATGAGGATTGAGGATTGAGGATTGAGGATTGAGGATTGAAGATTGAGTATTGAGGATTGAAGATTGAGGATTGAGGATTGAGGATAGAGGATTGAGGATTGAAGATTGAGTATTGAGGATCGAAGATTGAGGATTGAGTATTGAGGATTGAGGATTGAGGATTGAAGATTGAGGATTGAGGATTGAGGATTGAGGATTGAGGATAAAGGATTGAAGATTGGATATTGATGATTGAATATTGAGGACTGAGGATTGAGGGTTGTGGATTGAGGACGAGGACTGAGGGTTGAATATTGATGTTTGAGGTCTGAGGATTAAGGATTGAGGATTGAGAATTGAGGATTGAGGATTGAGGATTGAGGATTGAAG
This sequence comes from Calliopsis andreniformis, assembly GCF_051401765.1. NCBI lineage: Eukaryota > Metazoa > Arthropoda > Insecta > Hymenoptera > Andrenidae > Calliopsis > Calliopsis andreniformis. The sequence goes on along the minus strand of NW_027480545.1, from coordinate 1,020,510 downwards.
ATTGAGGATTGAGGATTGAGTACTGAGGATTGAGGATTGAGGATTGAGGATTGAAGATTGAGAATTGAAGATTGAGTATTGAGGACTGAAGATTGACGATTGAGGATTAAGTATTGAGGATTGAGGATTGAGGATTGAAGATTCAGTATTGAGGGTTGATGATTGAGGATTGAGGATTGAAGATTGAGGATTGAGGAATGAGTATTGGAGATTGAGGATTGATGATTGAGGATTGAGGATTGAGGATTGAGGATTGAGGAATGAGTATTGGAGATTGAGGATTGATGATTGAGGATTGAGGATTGAGGATTGAGGATTGAGGATTGAGGGTGGAGGATGAGGGCTGAGGGTTGAAGATTGAGGTTTCAGTGTTGAATGCTGAGAATTCAGGATATTCTATTGAGTATTGAGAATTGAGGGTTGACGGTTGAGTATTGAGGATTGAGGATTGAGGATTGAGTATTGAAGATTGAGGATTGATGATTGAGGATTGAGGATTGCGGATTGAGGATTGAGGAATGAGTATTGAAGATTGAGGATTGATGATTGAGGATTGAGGATTGAGGATTGGGGATTGAGGATTGAGCATTGAGGTTTGAGGACTGAGGGCTGAGGATTGAGGATTGACGATTGAGGATTGAGGATGAGGGCTGAGGGTTGAGGATTGAGGTTTGAGGACTGAGGACTGAGGATTCAGGATTGAGAATTGAGGATTGAGGATTGAGGATTGAAGATTGAGGATGGGGTATTGAGGATTGAAGAATGAGGATTGAGGATTGAGGCTTGAGGATTGAGGATTGAGGATTGAAGATTGAGGATTGGGTATTGAGGATTGAAGAATGAGGATTGATGATTGAGGATTGTGGATTGAGTATTGAAGATTGAGTATTGAGGATTGAAGATTGAGGATTGAGGATTGAGGATTGAGGATTGAGGATTGAGGATTGAAGATTGAGTATTGAGGATAGAAGATTGAGGATTGAGTATTGAGGATTGAGAAATGAGGATTGAGGATTGAGGATTGAGGATTGAGGATTGAGGATTGAGGATTGAGGATTGAGGATTGTGTATTGAAGATTGAGTATTGATCACTGAGGATTGAGGTTGAGGATTGAGGATTGAGGATTGAGGGTGGAGGATGAGGGCTGAGGGTTGAGGATTGAGGTTTCAGTATTGAATCCTGAGAATTCAGGATATTCTATTGAGTATTGAGAATTGAGGATTGATGGTTGAGAATTGAGGATTGAGGATTGAGGATTGAGTATTGAAGATTGAGGATTGATGATTGAGGATTGAGGATTGGGGATTGAGGATTGAGGAATGAGTATTGAAGATTGAGGACAGATGATTGAGGATTGAGGATTGAGGATTGGGGATTGAGGAATGAGCATTGAGGTTTGAGGACTGAGGGCTGAGGATTGAGGATTGACGATTGAGGATTGAGGATGAGGGCTGAGGGTTGAGAATTGATGTTTGAGGACTGAGGATTGAGGATTGAGGATTGAGCATTGAGGATTGAGGAATGAGGATTGAAGATTGAGGGTTGGGTATTGAGGATTGAAGATTGAGTATTGATCACTGAGGAGTGAGGATTGAGGATTGAGGATTGAGGATTGAGGGTGGAGGATGAGGGCTGAGGGTTGAGGATTGAGGTTTCAGTATTGAATCCTGAGAATTCAGGATATTCTATTGAGTATTGAGAATTGAGGATTGATGGTTGAGTATTGAGGATTGAGGATTGATGATTGAGTATTGAAGATTGAGGATTGATGATTGAGGATTGAGGATTGGGGATTGAGGATTGAGGAATGAGTATTGAAGATTGAGGACAGATGATTGAGGATTGAGGATTGAGGATTGGGGATTGAGGAATGAGCATTGAGGTTTGAGGACTGAGGGCTGAGGATTGAGCATTGACGATTGAGGATTGAGGATGAGGGCTGAGGGTTGAGGATTGAGGTTTGAGGACTGAGGATTGAGGATTGAGGATTGAGAATTGAGGATTGAGGATTGAGGATTGAGGGTTGTGGATTGAGGACGAGGACTGAGGGTTGAATATTGATGTTTGAGGTCTGAGGATTAAGGATTGAGGATTAAGAATTGAGGATTGAGGATTGAGGATTGAAGACTGAGGATTGAGGATTGAGTTCTGAGGATTGAGGATTGAGGATTGAGGATTGAGGATTGAAGATTGAGAATTGAAGATTGAGTATTGAGGACTGAAGATTGACGATTGAGGATATAAGTATTGAGGATTGAGGATTGAGGATTGAAGATTCAGTATTGAGGGTTGAAGGTTGAGGATTGTGGATTGAGGATGGAGGATTGAGGATTGAATATTGAGGATTGGGGACTGAGTGTTGAGGGTCGAATTATGAGAATTGATGTTTGAGGATAGAGACTTGAAGATTGCAGATTGAGTATTGAGTATTGAAATCTGTGAATTGATGATATTCTTTTGAGGATTGAGGATTGACAACTGATTGTTGAGGACTGAGGGCTGAAGATTGAGGATTCAGGATTGAGGATTCAGGATTGACGTTTGAGGACTGAGGATTGACGATTGAGGATTGAGGATTGAGGATTGAGGATTGAAGATTGAGGATTGGGTATTGAGGATTGAAGAATGAGGATTGAGGATTGAGGATTGAGGATTGAGGATTGAGGATTGAGTATTGAAGATTGAGTATTGATCACTGAGGATTGAGGATTGAGGGTGGAGGATGAGGGCTGAGGGTTGAGGATTGAGGTTTCAGTATTGATTCCTGAGAATTCAGGATATTCTATTGAGCATTGAGAATTGAGGACTGATGGTTGAGTATTGAGGATTGAGGATTGAGGATTGAGTATTGAAGATTGAGGATTGATGATTGAGGATTGAGGATTGGGGATTGAGGATTGAGGAATGAGTATTGAAGATTGAGGACAGATGATTGAGGATTGAGGATTGAGGATTGGGGATTGAGGAATGAGCATTGAGGTTTGAGGACTGAGGGCTGAGGATTGAGGATTGACCATTGAAGATTGAGGATGAGGGCTGAGGGTTGAGGATTGAGGTTTGAGGACTGTGGATTGAGGATTGAGGATTGAGAATTGAGGATTGTGGATTGAGGATTGAAGATTGAGGGTTGGGAATTGAGGATTGAAGAATGAGGGTTGAGGATTGAGGCTTGAGGATTGAGGATTGAGGATTGAAGATTGAGGATTGGGTATTGAGGATTGAAGAATGAGGATTGAGGATTGAGGATTGAGGATTGAGGACTGAAGATTGAGTATTGAGGATTGAGGATTGAGGATTGAGGATTGAGGATTGAGGATTGAGGATTGAAGATTGAGTATTGAGGATAGAAGATTGAGGATTGAGTATTGAGGATTGAGAAATGAGGATTGAGGATTGAGGATTGAGGATTGAGGATTGAGGTTTGAGGATTGAGGATTGAGGATTGAGTATTGAAGATTGAGTATTGATCACTGAGGATTGAGGATTGGGGATTGAGGATTGAGGATTGAGGGTGGAGGATGAGGGCTGAGGGTTGAGGATTGAGGTTTCAGTATTGAATCCTGAGAATTCAGGATATTCTATTGAGTATTGAGAATTGAGGATTGATGGTCGAGTATTGAGGATTGAGGTTTGAGGATTGAGTATTGAAGATTGAGGATTGATGATTGAGGATTGAGGATTGGGGATTGAGGATTGAGGAATGAGTATTGAAGATTGAGGACAGATGATTGAGGATTGAGGATTGAGGATTGAGGATTGAGGATTGAGGATTGAGGATTGAGGATTGAGGATTGGGTATCTAGGATTGGAGATTGATTATTGAGGATTGAAGATTGGGGATTGAGGATTGAGGATTGAGGATCTAGGATTGGAGATAGATTATTGAGGATGAAGGTTGAGAATTGGGGATTGAGGATTGAGAATTGAGAATTGAGCATGAGGACTGAGGGTCGAGGATTGAGGTTTGAGAAATGAGGATTGAGGATTGAGGATTGAGGATTGAGGATTGAGGATTGAGGATTGAGTATTGAAGATTGAGTATTGATAACTGAGGATTGAGGATTGAGGATTGAGGATTGAGGGTGGAGGATGAGGGCTGAGGGTTGAGGATTGAGGTTTCAATGTTGAATCCTGAGAATTCAGGATATTCTATTGAGTATTGAGAATTGAGGGTTGATGGTTGAGTATTGAGGATTGAGGATTGAGGATTGAGTATTGAAGATTGAGGATTGATGATTGAGGATTGAGGATTGGGGATTGAGGATTGAGGAATGAGTATTGAAGATTGAGGATTGATGATTGAGGATTGAGGATTGAGGATTGGGGATTGAGGATTGAGCATTGAGGTTTGAGGACTGAGGGCTGAGGATTGAGGATTGACGATTGAGGATTGAGGATGAGGGCTGAGGGTTGAGGATTGAGGTTTGAGGATTGAGTATTGAAGATTGAGGACTGAAGATTGACGATTGAGGATTAAGTATTGAGGATTGAGGATTGAGGATTGAAGATTCAGTATTGAGGGTTGAAGATTGAGGATTGTGGATTGAGGATGGAGGATTGAGGATTGAATATTGAGGATTGGGGAATGAGTGTTGAGGGTCGAATAATGAGAATTGATGTTTGAGGATAGAGACTTGAAGATTGCAGATTGAGTATTGAGTATTGAAATCTGTGAATTGATGATATTCTTTTGAGGATTGAGGATTGACAACTGATTGTTGAGGACTGAGGGCTGAAGATTGAGGATTCAGGATTGATGTTTGAGGACTGGGGATTGACGATTGAGGATTGAGGATTGAGGATTCAGGATTGAAGATTGAGGATTGGGTATTGAGGATTGAAGGATGAGGATTGAGGATTGAGGATTGAGGATTGAGGATTGAAGACTGGGTATTGAGGATTGAAGGTTGACGACCGAGAATTAAGGATCAAAGATTGAGGATTAAGGATTGAAGGTTGGGGATTGAGGATCTAGGATTGGGGATTGATTATTGAGGATTGAAGATTGAGAATTGAGGATTCAGGATTGAGAATTGAGAATTGAGGATGAGGACTGAGGGTTGAGGATTGAGGCTTGAGAAATGACGATTGAGGATTGAGGATTGAGGATTGAAGATTGAGGATTGAGGATTCAGTGTTGAAGATTGAGTATTGATCACTGATGATTTAGGATTGAGGATTGAGGATTGAGGATTGAGGATTAAAGATTGAATATTGAGGATTGAAAATTCGGGATTGAGGATTGAGGATTGAGGATGGAGGATGAGGGCTGAGGGTTGAGGATTGAGGTTTGTGTATTGAATCCTGAGAATTCAGGATATTCTATTGAGTATTGAGAATTGGGGATTGATGGTTGAGTATTGAGGATTGAGGATTGAGTATTGAAGGTTGAGGATTGATGATTGAGGATTGAGGATTGAGGATTGAGGATTGAGGAATGAGTATTGGAGATTGAGGATTGATGATTGAGGATTGAGGATTGAGGATTGAGGATTGGGGATTGAGGATTGAGCATTGAGGTTTGAGAACTGAAGGCTGAGGATTTAGGATTGAGGATTGAGGATTGAGGATTGAGTATTGATGATTGAGGATTGAGTATTGAGGACTGAGGATTGAGGTTTGAAGATTGAGGATTGAGGATTGAGGATTGATGATTGAGGATTGAGGATTGAAGTTTGTATATTGATGATTGATTATTGAGGACTGAGGATTGAGGGTTGAGGATTGAGGACGAGGACTGAGGGTTGAATATTGATGTTTGAGGTCTGAGGATTAAGGATTAAGTATTGAGAATTGAGGATTGAGGATTGAGGATTGAAGATTGAGGATTGGGTATTGAGGATTGAAGAATGAGGATTGAGGATTGAGGTTTGAGGATTGAGGATTGCAGATTGAGTATTGAGGATTGAAGGTTGAGGACTGAGAATTGAGGATTGAAGATTGAGGATTGAGGATTGAGGATTGAGGATTGAAGAACGAGGATTGAGGATTGAGGTTTGAGGTCTGAGGATTGCAGATTGAGTATTGAGGATTGAAGGTTGAGGATTCAGAATTGAGGATTGAAGATTGAGGATTGAGGATTGAGGATTGAGGATTGAGGATTGAAGATTGAGTATTGAGGATTGAAGATTGAGGATTGAGGATTGAAGATTGAGGATTGAGGATTGAGGATGGAGGATTGAGGATTGAGCATTGAAGATTGAGGATTGGGGATTGAGGATTGACGATTGAGGATTGAGTATTGAGGATTTAAGATTGAGTATTGATGATTGAATATTGAGGATTGAGGATTGAGGGTTGAGGATTGAGGGTTGAGGAATGAGGACGAGGACTGACGGTTGAGGATTGAGGTTTGAGGATTGAGGGTTGTGGATTGAGGACGAGGACTGAGGGTTGAATATTGATGTTTGAGGCCTGAGGATTGAGGATTGAGGATTGCGAATTGATGATTGAGGACTGAGGGTTGAAGATTGAGGATTGGGTATTGAGGATTGAAGAATGAGTATTGAGGATTGAGGATTGAGGATTGAGGATTGCAGACTGGGTATTGAGGATTGAAGATTGAGGACTCAGGATTGAGGATTGAGGATTGAGGATTGAGGGTTGAGGATTGAGGACGAGGACTGACGATTGAGTATTGAAGATTGTGGATTTATGACTGAGGATTGAGGATTGAGGGTTGAAGATTGAGGAATGGGTATTGAGGATTGAAGAATGAGGATTGAGGATTGAGGATTGAGGATTGAGGATTGCAGATTGAGTATTGAGGATTGAGGATTGAGGATTGAGGATTGAAGATTGAGGATTGAGGATTGAGGATTGAGGATTGAGGATAGAGGATTGAAGATTGGATATTGATGATTGAATATTGAGGACTGAGGATTGAGGGTTGTGGATTGAGGACGAGGACTGAGGGTTGAATATTGATGTTTGAGGTCTGAGGATTAAGGATTGAGGATTGAGAATTGAGGATTGAGGATTGAGGATTGAAGATTGAGGATTGAGGATTGAGTACTGAGGATTGAGGATTGAGGATTGAGGATTGAAGATTGAGAATTGAAGATTGAGTATTGAGGACTGAAGATTGACGATTGAGGATTAAGTATTGAGGATTGAGGATTGAGAATTGAGAATTGAGAATGAGGACTGAGGGTTGAGGATTGATGTTTGAGGAACGAGGATTGAGGATTGAGGATTGAGGACTGAGGATTGACGATTGAGTATTGAAGATTGTGGATTTATGACTGAGGATTGAGGATTGAGGGTTGAAGATTGAGGAATGGGTATTGAGGATTGAAGAATGAGGATTGAGGATTGAGGATTGAGGATTGAGGATTGCAGATTGAGTATTGAGGATTGAAGATTGAGGATTCAGGATTGAGGAATGAGAATTGAAGATTGAGGATTGATGATTGAGGATTGAGGATTGAGGATTGGGGATTGAGGATTGAGCATTGAGGTTTGAGGACTGTGGGCTGAGGATTGAGGATTGAGGATTGACGCTTGAGGATTGAGTGTTGAGGATGTAGGGTTGAAGAGAGAGGACTGAGTGTTGAGGATTGAGTGTTGAGAATTGATGCTTGAGGTTTGAGATTTGATTATTGAATATTGTGTATTGCGTGTTGAACCATGAGAATTCAGGATGTGCTATTGAGTATTGAGAATTGAGGATTGCTGGTTGAGTATTGAGTATTGGTGGTTGAGGGCTGAGTGTTGAATATTGAGGATAGAGGATTGACGATTGAGGATTGATGATTGAGGATTGAAGATTGATTATTGATGATTGAAGATTGAGGATTGAGGATTGAGGGTTGAGGATTGAGGACGAGGATTGACGGTTGAGGATTGAGGTTTGAGGATTGGGGATTGAGGATTGAGGACTGGGGCTTGAGGATTGAAGATTGAGCATTGAGGATTGAAGATTGAGGACTGGCGATTGAGGATTGAAGGTTGAGGATTATGGATTGTGGATTGGGGATTGAGGATGTAGGATTGAAGATTGATTATTGAGGATTGATGATTGAGGATTGAGGATTGAGGATTGAATATTGAGGATTGGGGACTGAGTGTTGAGGGTCGAATAATGAGAATTGATGTTTGAGGATAGAGACTTGAAGATTGCAGATTGAGTATTGAGTATTGAAATCAGTGAATTGATGATATTCTTTTGAGGATTGAGGATTGACAACTGATTGTTGAGGACTGAGGGCTGAAGATTGAGGATTCAGGATTGAGGATTCAGGATTGACGTTTGAGGACTGAGGATTGACGATTGAGGATTGAGGATTGAGGATTGAGGATTGAAGATTGAGGATTGGGTATTGAGGATTGAAGAATGAGGATTGAGGATTGAGGATTGAGGATTGAGGATTGAGGATTGAGTATTGAAGATTGAGTATTGATCACTGAGGATTGAGGATTGAGGATTGAGGATTGAGGATTGAGGGTGGAGTATGAGGGCTGAGGGTTGAGGATTGAGGTTTCAGTATTGAATCCTGAGAATTCAGGATATTCTATTGAGCATTGAGAATTGAGGATTGATGGTTGAGTATTGAGGATTGAGGATTGAGGATTGAGTATTGAAGATTGAGGATTGATGATTGAGGATTGAGGATTGGCGATTGAGGATTGAGGAATGAGTATTGAAGATTGAGGACAGATGATTGAGGATTGAGGATTGACGATTGGGGATTGAGGAATGAGCATTGAGGTTTGAGGACTGAGGGCTGAGGATTGAGGATTGACCATTGAGGATTGAGGATGAGGGCTGAGGGTTGAGCATTGAGGTTTGAGGACTGAGGATTGAGGATTGAGGATTGAGAATTGAGGATTGAGGATTGAGGATTGAAGATTGAGGTTTGGGTATTGAGGATTGAAGAATGAGGGTTGAGGATTGAGGCTTGAGGATTGAGGATTGAGGATTGAAGATTGAGGATTGGGTATTGAGGATTGAAGAATGAGGATTGAGGATTGAGGATTGAGGATAGAGGATTGAAGATTGAGTATTGAGGATTGTAGATTGAGGATTGAGGATTGAGGATAGAGGATTGAGGATTGAAGATTGAGTATTGAGGATTGAAGATTGAGGATTGAGTATTGAGGATTGAGGATTGAGGATTGAAGATTGAGGATTGAGGATTGAGGATTGAGGATTGAGGATAGAGGATTGAAGATTGGATATTGATGATTGAATATTTAGGACTGAGGATTGAGGGTTGTGGATTGAGGACGAGGACTGAGGGTTGAATATTGATGTTTGAGGTCTGAGGATTAAGGATTGAGGATTGAGAATTGAGGATTGAGGATTGAGGATTGAAGATTGAGGATTGAGGATTGAGTACTGAGGATTGAGGATTGAGGATTGATTATTGAAGATTGAGAATTGAAGATTGAGTATTGAGGACTGAAGATTGACGATTGAGGATTAAGTATTGAGGATTGAGGATTGAGGATTGAAGATTCAGTATTGAGGGTAGAAGGTTGACGATTGTGGATTGAGGATGGAGGATTGAGGATTGAATATTGAGGATTGGGGAATGAGTGTTGAGGGTCGAATGATGAGAATTGATGTTTGAGGATAGAGACTTGGAGATTGCAGATTGAGTATTGAGTATTGAAATCTGTGAATTGATGATATTCTTTTGAGGATTGAGGATTGACAACTGATTGTTGAGGACTGAGGGCTGAAGATTGAGGATTCAGGATTGAGGATTCAGGATTGATGTTTGAGGACTGAGGATTGACGATTGAGGATTGAGGATTGAGGATTGAGGAATGAAGATTGAGGATTGGGTATTGAGGATTGAAGGATGAGGATTGAGGATTGAGGATTGAGGATTGAGGATTGAAGACTGGGTATTGAGGATTGAAGATTGACGATTGAGAATTAAGGATCAAAGATTGAGGATTAAGGATTGAAGATTGGGGATTGAGGATCTAGGATTGGAGATTGATTATTGAGGATTGAAGATTGAGAATTGAGGATTCAGGATTGAGAAATGAGAATTGAGGATGAGGACTGAGGGTTGAGGATTGAGGCTTGAGAAATGAGGATTGAGGATTGAGGATTGAGGATTGAAGATTGAGGATTGAGGATTCAGTATTGAAGATTGAGTATTGATCACTGATGATTGAGGATTGAGGATTGAGGATTGAGGATTGAGGATTGAAGATTGAATATTGAGGATTGAAAATTCGGGATTGAGGATTGAGGATTGAGGATGGAGGATGAGGGCTGAGGGTTGAGGATTGAGGTTTGTGTATTGAATCCTGAGAATTCAGGATATTCTATTGAGTATTGAGAATTGGGGATTGATGGTTGAGTATTGAGGATTGAGGATTGAGTATTGAAGGTTGAGAATTGATGATTGAGGATTGAGGATTGAGGATTGAGGATTGAGGAATGAGTATTGGAGATTGAGGATTGATGATTGAGGATTGAGGATTGAGGATTGAGGATTGAGGAATGAGTATTGGAGATTGAGGATTGATGATTGGGGATTGAGGATTGAGGATTGAGGATTGAGGATTGAGGATTGAGGGTGGAGGATGAGGGCTGAGGGTTGAGGATTGAGGTTTCAGTGTTGAATCCTGAGAATTCAGGATATTCTATTGAGTATTGAGAATTGAGGGTTGATGGTTGAGTATTGAGGATTGAGGATTGAGGATTGAGTATTGAAGATTGAGGATTGATGATTGAGGATTGAGGATTATGGATTGAGGATTGAGGAATGAGTATTGAAGATTGAGGATTGATGATTGAGGATTGAGGATTGAGGATTGGGGATTGAGGATTGAGCATTGAGGTTTGAGGACTGAGGGCTGAGGATTGAGGATTGACGATTGAGGATTGAGGATGAGGGCTGAGGGTTGAGGATTGAGGTTTGAGGACTGAGGACTGAGGATTCAGGATTGAGAATTGAGGATTGAGGATTGAGGATTGAAGATTGAGGATGGGGTATTGAGGATTGAAGAATGAGGCTTGAGGATTGAGGCTTGAGGATTGAGGATTGAGGATTGAAGATTGAGGATTGGGTATTGAGGATTGAAGAATGAGGATTGATGATTGAGGATTGAGGATTGAGTATTGAAGATTGAGTATTGAGGATTGAAGATTGAGGATTGAGGATTGAGGATTGAGGATTGAGGATTGAGGATTGAAGATTGAGTATTGAGGATAGAAGATTGAGGATTGAGTATTGAGTATTGAGAAATGAGGATTGAGGATTGAGGATTGAGGATTGAGGATTGAGGTTTGAGGATTGAGGATTGAGGATTGAGTATTGAAGATTGAGTATTGATCACTGAGGATTGAGGATTGGGGATTGAGGATTGAGGATTGAGGGTGGAGGATGAGGGCTGAGGGTTGAGGATTGAGGTTTCAGTATTGAATCCTGAGAATTCAGGATATTCTATTGAGTATTGAGAATTGAGGATTGATGGTTGAGTATTGAGGATTGTGGATTGAGGATTGAGGATTGAGTATCGAAGATTGAGGATTGATGATTGAGGATTGAGGATTGGGGATTGAGGATTGAGGAATGAGTATTGAAGATTGAGGACAGATGATTGAGGATTGAGGATTGAGGATTGGGGATTGAGGAATGAGCATTGAGGTTTGAGGACTGAGGGCTCAGGATTGAGGATTGACGATTGAGGATTGAGGATGAGGGCTGAGGGTTGAGGATTGAGGTTTGAGGACTGAGGATTGAGGATTGAGGATTGAGAATTGAGGATTGAGGATTGAGGATTGAAGATTGAGTGTTGGGTATTGAGGATTGAAGAATGAGGGTTGAGGATTGAGGCTTGAGGATTGAGGATTGAGGATTGAAGATTGAGGATTGGGTATTGAGGATTGAAGAATGAGGATTGAGGATTGAGGATTGAGGATTGAGGATTGAGGATTGAGGATTGAGGATTGAGGATTGAGGGAGGAGGATGAGGGCTGAGGGTTAAGGATTGAGGTTTCAGTGTTGAATCCTGAGAATTCAGGATATTCTATTGAGTATTGAGAATTGAGGGTTGATGGTTGAGTACTGAGGATTGAGGATTGAGGATTGAGTATTGAGGATTGAGAAATGAGGATTGAGGATTGAGGATTGAGGATTGAGGATTGAGGATTGAGGATTGAGGATTGAGGATTAAGGATTGTGTATTGAAGATTGAGGATTGAGGATTGAGGATTGAGGATTGAGGATTGAGGATTGAAGATTGAGTATTGAGGATAGAAGATTGAGGATTGAGTATTGAGGATTGAGAAATGAGGATTGAGGATTGAGGATTGAGGATTGAGGATTGAGGATTGAGGATTGAGGATTGAGGATTGAGGATTGAGGATTGAGTATTGAAGATTGAGTATTGATCACTGAGGATTGAGGATTGAGGATTGAGGATTGAGGATTGAGGGTGGAGGATGAGGGCTGAGGGTTGAGGATTGAGGTTTCAGTATTGAATCCTGAGAATTCAGGATATTCTATTGAGTATTGAGAATTGAGGATTGATGGTTGAGTAGTGAGGATTGAGGATTGAGGATTGAGTATTGAAGATTGAGTATTGAGGATTGAAGATTGAGGATTGAAGATTGAGTATTGAAGATTGAGTATTGATAACTGAGGATTGAGGATTGAGGATTGAGGATTGAGGATTGAGGATTGAGGATTGAGGATTGAGGGTGGAGGATGAGGGCTGAGGGTTGAGGATTGAGGTTTCAGTATTGAATCCTGAGAATTCAGGATATTCTATTGAGTATTGAGAATTGAGTATTGATGGTTGAGTATTGAGGATTGAGGATTGAGGATTGAGTATTGAAGATTGAGTATTGAGGATTGAATATTGAGGATTGAAGATTGAGTATTGATGATTGAATATTAAGGATTGAGGATTGAGGATTGAGGATTGAGGATTGAGGATTGAGGATTGAAGATTGAGTATTGATGACTGAATATTGAGGAATGAAGATTGAGGTTTGAGGATTGAGGGCGAGGACTGACGGTAGAGGATTGAAGTTTGAGGATTGAGGATTGAGGTCTAAGGATTGAGGATGAGGGCTGAGGGTCGGTGATTGAGGTTTGACGACTGAGGGCTGAGGATTGAGGATTGAGAATTGAGGACTGATGATTGAGGTTTGATGATTGAGGATTGGGTATTGATGATTGAAGAATGAGTATTGGGGATTGAGGATTGAGGATTGAGGATTGAGTATCTAGGATTGGAGATTGATTATTGAGGATTGAAGATTGGGGATTGAGGATTGAGGATTGAGGATCTAGGATTGGAGATTGATTATTGAGGATGAAGGTTGAGAATTGAGGATTGAGGATTGAGAATTGAGAATTGAGCATGAGGACTGAGGGTCGAGGATTGAGGTTTGAGAAATGAGGATTGAGGATTGAGGATTGAGGATTGAGGATTGAGGATTGAGGATTGAGTATTGAAGATTGAGTATTGATAACTGAGGATTGAGGATTGAGGATTGAGGATTGAGGATTGAGGATTGAGGATTGAGGGTGGAGGATGAGGGCTGAGGGTTGAGGATTGAGGTTTCAGTGTTGAATCCTGAGAATTCAGGATATTCTATTGAGTATTGAGAATTGAGGGTTGATGGTTGAGTATTGAGGATTGAGGATTGAGGATTGAGTATTGAGGATTGAGAAATGAGGATTGAGGATTGAGGATTGAGGATTGAGGATTGAGGATTGAGGATTGAGGATTGAGGATTGAGTATTGAAGATTGAGGATTGAGGATTGAGGATTGAGGATTGAGGATTGAGGATTGAAGATTGAGTATTGAGGATAGAAGATTGAGGATTGAGTATTGAGGATTGAGAAATGAGGATTGAGGATTGAGGATTGAAGATTGAGGATTGGGTATTGAGGATTGAAGAATGTGGATTGAGGATTGAGGCTTGAGGATTGAGGATTGAGGATTGAAGATTGAGGATTGGGTATTGAGGATTGAAGAATGAGGATTGAAGATTGAGGATTGAGGATTGAGTATTGAAGATTGAGTATTGAGGATTGAAGATTGAGGATTGAGGATTGAGGATTGAGGATTGAGGATTGAGGATTGAGGATTGAGTATTGAAGATTGAGGATTGATGATTGAGGATTGAGGATTGGGGATTGAGGATTGAGGAATGAGTATTGAAGATTGAGGACAGATGATTGAGGATTGAGGATTGAGGATTGGGGATTGAGGAATGAGCATTGAGGTTTGAGGACTGAGGGCTGAGGATTGAGGATTGACCATTGAAGATTGAGGATGAGGGCTGAGGATTGAGGATTGATGTTTGAGGACTGAGGATTGAGGATTGAGGATTGAGAATTGAGGATTGAGGGTTGAGGATTGAAGATTGAGGGTTGGGTATTGAGGATTGAAGAATGAGGGTTGAGGATTGAGGCTTGAGGATTGAGGATTGAGGATTGAAGATTGAGGATTGGGTATTGAGGATTGAAGAATGAGGATTGAGGATTGAGGATTGAGGATTGAGGATTGAAGATTGAGTATTGAGGATTGAAGATTGAGGATTGAGGATTGAGGATAGAGGATTGAGGATTGAAGATTGAGTATTGAGGATCGAAGATTGAGGATTGAGTATTGAGGATTGAGGATTGAGGATTGAAGATTGAGGATTGAGGATTGAGGATTGAGGATTGAGGATAAAGGATTGAAGATTGGATATTGATGATTGAATATTGAGGACTGAGGATTGAGGGTTGTGGATTGAGGACGAGGACTGAGGGTTGAATATTGATGTTTGAGGTCTGAGGATTAAGGATTGAGGATTGAGAATTGAGGATTGAGGATTGAGGATTGAGGATTGAAGATTGAGGATTGAGGATTGAGTACTGAGGATTGAGGATTGAGGATTGAGGATTGAAGATTGAGAATTGAAGATTGAGTATTGAGGACTGAAGATTGACGATTGAGGATTAAGTATTGAGGATTGAGGATTGAGGATTGAAGATTCAGTATTGAGGGTTGATGATTGAGGATTGAGGATTGAAGATTGAGGATTGAGGAATGAGTATTGGAGATTGAGGATTGATGATTGAGGATTGAGGATTGAGGATTGAGGATTGAGGAATGAGTATTGGAGATTGAGGATTGATGATTGAGGATTGAGGATTGAGGATTGAGGATTGAGGATTGAGGGTGGAGGATGAGGGCTGAGGGTTGAAGATTGAGGTTTCAGTGTTGAATGCTGAGAATTCAGGATATTCTATTGAGTATTGAGAATTGAGGGTTGACGGTTGAGTATTGAGGATTGAGGATTGAGGATTGAGTATTGAAGATTGAGGATTGATGATTGAGGATTGAGGATTGCGGATTGAGGATTGAGGAATGAGTATTGAAGATTGAGGATTGATGATTGAGGATTGAGGATTGAGGATTGGGGATTGAGGATTGAGCATTGAGGTTTGAGGACTGAGGGCTGAGGATTGAGGATTGACGATTGAGGATTGAGGATGAGGGCTGAGGGTTGAGGATTGAGGTTTGAGGACTGAGGACTGAGGATTCAGGATTGAGAATTGAGGATTGAGGATTGAGGATTGAAGATTGAGGATGGGGTATTGAGGATTGAAGAATGAGGATTGAGGATTGAGGCTTGAGGATTGAGGATTGAGGATTGAAGATTGAGGATTGGGTATTGAGGATTGAAGAATGAGGATTGATGATTGAGGATTGTGGATTGAGTATTGAAGATTGAGTATTGAGGATTGAAGATTGAGGATTGAGGATTGAGGATTGAGGATTGAGGATTGAGGATTGAAGATTGAGTATTGAGGATAGAAGATTGAGGATTGAGTATTGAGGATTGAGAAATGAGGATTGAGGATTGAGGATTGAGGATTGAGGATTGAGGATTGAGGATTGAGGATTGAGGATTGAGGATTGTGTATTGAAGATTGAGTATTGATCACTGAGGATTGAGGTTGAGGATTGAGGATGAGGGCTGAGGGTTGAGGATTGAGGTTTCAGTATTGAATCCTGAGAATTCAGGATATTCTATTGAGTATTGAGAATTGAGGATTGATGGTTGAGAATTGAGGATTGAGGATTGAGGATTGAGTATTGAAGATTGAGGATTGATGATTGAGGATTGAGGATTGGGGATTGAGGATTGAGGAATGAGTATTGAAGATTGAGGACAGATGATTGAGGATTGAGGATTGAGGATTGGGGATTGAGGAATGAGCATTGAGGTTTGAGGACTGAGGGCTGAGGATTGAGGATTGACGATTGAGGATTGAGGATGAGGGCTGAGGGTTGAGAATTGATGTTTGAGGACTGAGGATTGAGGATTGAGGATTGAGAATTGAGGATTGAGGATTGAGGATTGAAGATTGAGGGTTGGGTATTGAGGATTGAAGATTGAGTATTGATCACTGAGGAGTGAGGATTGAGGATTGAGGATTGAGGATTGAGGGTGGAGGATGAGGGCTGAGGGTTGAGGATTGAGGTTTCAGTATTGAATCCTGAGAATTCAGGATATTCTATTGAGTATTGAGAATTGAGGATTGATGGTTGAGTATTGAGGATTGAGGATTGATGATTGAGTATTGAAGATTGAGGATTGATGATTGAGGATTGAGGATTGGGGATTGAGGATTGAGGAATGAGTATTGAAGATTGAGGACAGATGATTGAGGATTGAGGATTGAGGATTGGGGATTGAGGAATGAGCATTGAGGTTTGAGGACTGAGGGCTGAGGATTGAGCATTGACGATTGAGGATTGAGGATGAGGGCTGAGGGTTGAGGATGGAGGTTTGAGGACTGAGGATTGAGGATTGAGGATTGAGAATTGAGGATTGAGGATTGAGGATTGAGGGTTGTGGATTGAGGACGAGGACTGATGGTTGAATATTGATGTTTGAGGTCTGAGGATTAAGGATTGAGGATTAAGAATTGAGGATTGAGGATTGAGGATTGAAGACTGAGGATTGAGGATTGAGTTCTGAGGATTGAGGATTGAGGATTGAGGATTGAGGATTGAAGATTGAGAATTGAAGATTGAGTATTGAGGACTGAAGATTGACGATTGAGGATATAAGTATTGAGGATTGAGGATTGAGGATTGAAGATTCAGTATTGAGGGTTGAAGGTTGAGGATTGTGGATTGAGGATGGAGGATTGAGGATTGAATATTGAGGATTGGGGACTGAGTGTTGAGGGTCGAATTATGAGAATTGATGTTTGAGGATAGAGACTTGAAGATTGCAGATTGAGTATTGAGTATTGAAATCTGTGAATTGATGATATTCTTTTGAGGATTGAGGATTGACAACTGATTGTTGAGGACTGAGGGCTGAAGATTGAGGATTCAGGATTGAGGATTCAGGATTGACGTTTGAGGACTGAGGATTGACGATTGAGGATTGAGGATTGAGGATTGAGGATTGAAGATTGAGGATTGGGTATTGAGGATTGAAGAATGAGGATTGAGGATTGAGGATTGAGGATTGAGGATTGAGGATTGAGTATTGAAGATTGAGTATTGATCACTGAGGATTGAGGATTGAGGATTGAGGATTGAGGATTGAGGGTGGAGGATGAGGGCTGAGGGTTGAGGATTGAGGTTTCAGTATTGATTCCTGAGAATTCAGGATATTCTATTGAGCATTGAGAATTGAGGACTGATGGTTGAGTATTGAGGATTGAGGATTGAGGATTGAGTATTGAAGATTGAGGATTGATGATTGAGGATTGAGGATTGGGGATTGAGGATTGAGGAATGAGTATTGAAGATTGAGGACAGATGATTGAGGATTGAGGATTGAGGATTGGGGATTGAGGAATGAGCATTGAGGTTTGAGGACTGAGGGCTGAGGATTGAGGATTGACCATTGAAGATTGAGGATGAGGGCTGAGGGTTGAGGATTGAGGTTTGAGGACTGTGGATTGAGGATTGAGGATTGAGAATTGAGGATTGTGGATTGAGGATTGAAGATTGAGGGTTGGGAATTGAGGATTGAAGAATGAGGGTTGAGGATTGAGGCTTGAGGATTGAGGATTGAGGATTGAAGATTGAGGATTGGGTATTGAGGATTGAAGAATGAGGATTGAGGATTGAGGATTGAGGATTGAGGACTGAAGATTGAGTATTGAGGATTGAGGATTGAGGATTGAGGATTGAGGATTGAGGATTGAGGATTGAAGATTGAGTATTGAGGATAGAAGATTGAGGATTGAGTATTGAGGATTGAGAAATGAGGATTGAGGATTGAGGATTGAGGATTGAGGATTGAGGTTTGAGGATTGAGGATTGAGGATTGAGTATTGAAGATTGAGTATTGATCACTGAGGATTGAGGATTGGGGATTGAGGATTGAGGATTGAGGGTGGAGGATGAGGGCTGAGGGTTGAGGATTGAGGTTTCAGTATTGAATCCTGAGAATTCAGGATATTCTATTGAGTATTGAGAATTGAGGATTGATGGTCGAGTATTGAGGATTGAGGTTTGAGGATTGAGTATTGAAGATTGAGGATTGATGATTGAGGATTGAGGATTGGGGATTGAGGATTGAGGAATGAGTATTGAAGATTGAGGACAGATGATTGAGGATTGAGGATTGAGGATTGAGGATTGAGGATTGAGGATTGAGGATTGAGGATTGAGGATTGGGTATCTAGGATTGGAGATTGATTATTGAGGATTGAAGATTGGGGATTGAGGATTGAGGATTGAGGATCTAGGATTGGAGATAGATTATTGAGGATGAAGGTTGAGAATTGGGGATTGAGGATTGAGAATTGAGAATTGAGCATGAGGACTGAGGGTCGAGGATTGAGGTTTGAGAAATGAGGATTGAGGATTGAGGATTGAGGATTGAGGATTGAGGATTGAGGATTGAGTATTGAAGATTGAGTATTGATAACTGAGGATTGAGGATTGAGGATTGAGGATTGAGGGTGGAGGATGAGGGCTGAGGGTTGAGGATTGAGGTTTCAATGTTGAATCCTGAGAATTCAGGATATTCTATTGAGTATTGAGAATTGAGGGTTGATGGTTGAGTATTGAGGATTGAGGATTGAGGATTGAGTATTGAAGATTGAGGATTGATGATTGAGGATTGAGGATTGGGGATTGAGGATTGAGGAATGCGTATTGAAGATTGAGGATTGATGATTGAGGATTGAGGATTGAGGATTGGGGATTGAGGATTGAGCATTGAGGTTTGAGGACTGAGGGCTGAGGATTGAGGATTGACGATTGAGGATTGAGGATGAGGGCTGAGGGTTGAGGATTGAGGTTTGAGGATTGAGTATTGAAGATTGAGGACTGAAGATTGACGATTGAGGATTAAGTATTGAGGATTGAGGATTGAGGATTGAAGATTCAGTATTGAGGGTTGAAGATTGAGGATTGTGGATTGAGGATGGAGGATTGAGGATTGAATATTGAGGATTGGGGAATGAGTGTTGAGGGTCGAATAATGAGAATTGATGTTTGAGGATAGAGACTTGAAGATTGCAGATTGAGTATTGAGTATTGAAATCTGTGAATTGATGATATTCTTTTGAGGATTGAGGATTGACAACTGATTGTTGAGGACTGAGGGCTGAAGATTGAGGATTCAGGATTGATGTTTGAGGACTGGGGATTGACGATTGAGGATTGAGGATTGAGGATTCAGGATTGAAGATTGAGGATTGGGTATTGAGGATTGAAGGATGAGGATTGAGGATTGAGGATTGAGGATTGAGGATTGAAGACTGGGTATTGAGGATTGAAGGTTGACGACTGAGAATTAAGGATCAAAGATTGAGGATTAAGGATTGAAGGTTGGGGATTGAGGATCTAGGATTGGGGATTGATTATTGAGGATTGAAGATTGAGAATTGAGGATTCAGGATTGAGAATTGAGAATTGAGGATGAGGACTGAGGGTTGAGGACTGAGGCTTGAGAAATGACGATTGAGGATTGAGGATTGAGGATTGAAGATTGAGGATTGAGGATTCAGTGTTGAAGATTGAGTATTGATCACTGATGATTTAGGATTGAGGATTGAGGATTGAGGATTGAGGATTAAAGATTGAATATTGAGGATTGAAAATTCGGGATTGAGGATTGAGGATTGAGGATGGAGGATGAGGGCTGAGGGTTGAGGATTGAGGTTTGTGTATTGAATCCTGAGAATTCAGGATATTCTATTGAGTATTGAGAATTGGGGATTGATGGTTGAGTATTGAGGATTGAGGATTGAGTATTGAAGGTTGAGGATTGATGATTGAGGATTGAGGATTGAGGATTGAGGATTGAGGAATGAGTATTGGAGATTGAGGATTGATGATTGAGGATTGAGGATTGAGGATTGAGGATTGGGGATTGAGGATTGAGCATTGAGGTTTGAGAACTGAAGGCTGAGGATTTAGGATTGAGGATTGAGGATTGAGGATTGAGTATTGATGATTGAGGATTGAGTATTGAGGACTGAGGATTGAGGTTTGAAGATTGAGGATTGAGGATTGAGGATTGATGATTGAGGATTGAGGATTGAAGTTTGTATATTGATGATTGAATATTGAGGACTGAGGATTGAGGGTTGAGGATTGAGGACGAGGACTGAGGGTTGAATATTGATGTTTGAGGTCTGAGGATTAAGGATTAAGTATTGAGAATTGAGGATTGAGGATTGAGGATTGAAGATTGAGGATTGGGTATTGAGGATTGAAGAATGAGGATTGAGGATTGAGGTTTGAGGATTGAGGATTGCAGATTGAGTATTGAGGATTGAAGGTTGAGGACTGAGAATTGAGGATTGAAGATTGAGGATTGAGGATTGAGGATTGAGGATTGAAGAACGAGGATTGAGGATTGAGGTTTGAGGTCTGAGGATTGCAGATTGAGTATTGGGGATTGAAGGTTGAGGATTCAGAATTGAGGATTGAAGATTGAGGATTGAGGATTGAGGATTGAGGATTGAGGATTGAAGATTGAGTATTGAGGATTGAAGATTGAGGATTGAGGATTGAGTACTGAGGATTGAGGATTGAGGATTGAGGATTGAAGATTGAGAATTGAAGTTTGAGTATTGAGGACTGAAGATTGACGATTGAGGATTGAAGATTGAGGATTGAGGATTGAGGATGGAGGATTGAGGATTGAGCATTGAAGATTGAGGATTGGGGATTGAGGATTGACGATTGAGGATTGAGTATTGAGGATTTAAGATTGAGTATTGATGATTGAATATTGAGGATTGAGGATTGAGGGTTGAGGATTGAGGGTTGAGGAATGAGGACGAGGACTGACGGTTGAGGATTGAGGTTTGAGGATTGAGGGTTGTGGATTGAGGACGAGGACTGAGGGTTGAATATTGATGTTTGAGGCCTGAGGATTGAGGATTGAGGATTGAGAATTGATGATTGAGGACTGAGGGTTGAAGATTGAGGATTGGGTATTGAGGATTGAAGAATGAGTATTGAGGATTGAGGATTGAGGATTGAGGATTGCAGACTGGGTATTGAGGATTGAAGATTGAGGACTCAGGATTGAGGATTGAGGATTGAGGATTGAGGGTTGAGGATTGAGGACGAGGACTGACGATTGAGTATTGAAGATTGTGGATTTATGACTGAGGATTGAGGATTGAGGGTTGAAGATTGAGGAATGGGTATTGAGGATTGAAGAATGAGGATTGAGGATTGAGGATTGAGGATTGAGGATTGCAGATTGAGTATTGAGGATTGAAGATTGAGGATTCAGTATTGAGGAATGAGAATTGAAGATTGAGGACTGGGTATTGAGGATTGAAGAATGAGGATTGAGGATTGAGGATTGAGGATTGAGGATTGAGGATTGAGTATTGAAGCTTGAGTATTGATCACTGAGGATTGAGGATTGAGGATTGAGGATTGAGGATTGAGGGTGGAGGATGAGGGCTGAGGGTTGAGGATTGAGGTTTCAGTATTGAATCCTGAGAATTCAGGATATTCTACTGAGTATTGAGAATTTCGGATTGATGGTTGAGTATTGAGGATTGAGGATTGGGGATTGAGTATTGAAGATTGAGGATTGATGATTGAGGAGTGAGGATTGGGGATTGAGGATTGAGGAATGAGTATTGAAGATTGAGGACAGATGATTGAGGATTGAGGATTGAGGATTGGGGATTGAGGAATGAGCATTGAGGTTTGAGGACTGAGGGCTGAGGATTGAGGATTGACGATTGAGGATTGAGGATGAGGGCTGAGGGTTGAGGATTGAGGTTTGAGGACTGAGGATTGAGGACTGAGGATTGAGAATTGAGGATTGAGGGTTGAGGATTGAAGATTGAGGCTTGGATATTGAGGATTGAAGAATGAGGGTTGAGGATTGAGGCTTGAGGATTGAGGATTGAGGATTGAAGGTTGAGGATTGGGTATTGAGGATTGAAGAATGAGGATTGAGGATTGAGGATTGAGGAATGAGGATTGAAGATTGAGTATTGAGGATTGAAGATTGAGGATTGAGGATTGAGGATAGAGGATTGAGGATTGAAGATTGAGTATTGAGGATTGAAGATTGAGGATTGAGTATTGAGGATTGAGGATTGAGGATTGAAGATTGAGGATTGAGGATTGAGGATTGAGGATTGAGGATAGAGGATTGAAGATTGGATATTGATGATTGAATATTGAGGACTGAGGATTGAGGGTTGTGGATTGAGGACGAGGACTGAGGGTTGAATATTGATGTTTGAGGTCTGAGGATTAAGGATTGAGGATTGAGAATTGAGGATTGAGGATTGAGGATTGAAGATTGAGGATTGAGGATTGAGTACTGAGGATTGAGGATTGAGGATTGAGGATTGAAGATTGAGAATTGAAGATTGAGTATTGAGGACTGAAGATTGACGATTGAGGATTAAGTATTGAGGATTGAGGATTGAGAATTGAGAATTGAGAATGAGGACTGAGGGTTGAGGATTGATGTTTGAGGAACGAGGATTGAGGATTGAGGATTGAGGACTGAGGATTGACGATTGAGTATTGAAGATTGTGGATTTATGACTGAGGATTGAGGATTGAGGGTTGAAGATTGAGGAATGGGTATTGAGGATTGAAGAATGAGGATTGAGGATTGAGGATTGAGGATTGAGGATTGCAGATTGAGTATTGAGGATTGAAGATTGAGGATTCAGGATTGAGGAATGAGAATTGAAGATTGAGGATTGATGATTGAGGATTGAGGATTGAGGATTGGGGATTGAGGATTGAGCATTGTGGTTTGAGGACTGTGGGCTGAGGATTGAGGATTGAGGATTGACGCTTGAGGATTGAGTGTTGAGGATGTAGGGTTGAAGAGAGAGGACTGAGTGTTGAGGATTGAGTGTTGAGAATTGATGCTTGAGGTTTGAGATTTGATTATTGAATATTGTGTATTGCGTGTTGAACCATGAGAATTCAGGATGTGCTATTGAGTATTGAGAATTGAGGATTGATGGTTGAGTATTGAGTATTGGTGGTTGAGGGCTGAGTGTTGAATATTGAGGATAGAGGATTGACGATTGAGGATTGATGATTGAGGATTGAAGATTGATTATTGATGATTGAAGATTGAGGATTGAGGATTGAGGGTTGAGGATTGAGGACGAGGATTGACGGTTGAGGATTGAGGTTTGAGGATTGGGGATTGAGGATTGAGGACTGGGGCTTGAGGATTGAAGATTGAGCATTGAGGATTGAAGATTGAGGACTGGCGATTGAGGATTGAAGGTTGAGGATTATGGATTGTGGATTGGGGATTGAGGATGTAGGATTGAAGATTGATTATTGAGGATTGATGATTGAGGATTGAGGATTGAGGATTGAATATTGAGGATTGGGGACTGAGTGTTGAGGGTCGAATAATGAGAATTGATGTTTGAGGATAGAGACTTGAAGATTGCAGATTGAGTATTGAGTATTGAAATCAGTGAATTGATGATATTCTTTTGAGGATTGAGGATTGACAACTGATTGTTGAGGACTGAGGGCTGAAGATTGAGGATTCAGGATTGAGGATTCAGGATTGACGTTTGAGGACTGAGGATTGACGATTGAGGATTGAGGATTGAGGATTGAGGATTGAAGATTGAGGATTGGGTATTGAGGATTGAAGAATGAGGATTGAGGATTGAGGATTGAGGATTGAGGATTGAGGATTGAGTATTGAAGATTGAGTATTGATCACTGAGGATTGAGGATTGAGGATTGAGGATTGAGGATTGAGGGTGGAGTATGAGGGCTGAGGGTTGAGGATTGAGGTTTCAGTATTGAATCCTGAGAATTCAGATTATTCTATTGAGCATTGAGAATTGAGGATTGATGGTTGAGTATTGAGGATTGAGGATTGAGGATTGAGTATTGAAGATTGAGGATTGATGATTGAGGATTGAGGATTGGCGATTGAGGATTGAGGAATGAGTATTGAAGATTGAGGACAGATGATTGAGGATTGAGGATTGACGATTGGGGATTGAGGAATGAGCATTGAGGTTTGAGGACTGAGGGCTGAGGATTGAGGATTGACCATTGAGGATTGAGGATGAGGGCTGAGGGTTGAGCATTGAGGTTTGAGGACTGAGGATTGAGGATTGAGGATTGAGAATTGAGGATTGAGGATTGAGGATTGAAGATTGAGGTTTGGGTATTGAGGATTGAAGAATGAGGGTTGAGGATTGAGGCTTGAGGATTGAGGATTGAGGATTGAAGATTGAGGATTGGGTATTGAGGATTGAAGAATGAGGATTGAGGATTGAGGATTGAGGATAGAGGATTGAAGATTGAGTATTGAGGATTGAAGATTGAGGATTGAGGATTGAGGATAGAGGATTGAGGATTGAAGATTGAGTATTGAGGATTGAAGATTGAGGATTGAGTATTGAGGATTGAGGATTGAGGATTGAAGATTGAGGATTGAGGATTGAGGATTGAGGATTGAGGATAGAGGATTGAAGATTGGATATTGATGATTGAATATTTAGGACTGAGGATTGAGGGTTGTGGATTGAGGACGAGGACTGAGGGTTGAATATTGATGTTTGAGGTCTGAGGATTAAGGATTGAGGATTGAGAATTGAGGATTGAGGATTGAGGATTGAAGATTGAGGATTGAGGATTGAGTACTGAGGATTGAGGATTGAGGATTGATTATTGAAGATTGAGAATTGAAGATTGAGTATTGAGGACTGAAGATTGACGATTGAGGATTAAGTATTGAGGATTGAGGATTGAGGATTGAAGATTCAGTATTGAGGGTAGAAGGTTGACGATTGTGGATTGAGGATGGAGGATTGAGGATTGAATATTGAGGATTGGGGAATGAGTGTTGAGGGTCGAATGATGAGAATTGATGTTTGAGGATAGAGACTTGGAGATTGCAGATTGAGTATTGAGTATTGAAATCTGTGAATTGATGATATTCTTTTGAGGATTGAGGATTGACAACTGATTGTTGAGGACTGAGGGCTGAAGATTGAGGATTCAGGATTGAGGATTCAGGATTGATGTTTGAGGACTGAGGATTGACGATTGAGGATTGAGGATTGAGGATTGAGGAATGAAGATTGAGGATTGGGTATTGAGGATTGAAGGATGAGGATTGAGGATTGAGGATTGAGGATTGAGGATTGAAGACTGGGTATTGAGGATTGAAGATTGACGATTGAGAATTAAGGATCAAAGATTGAGGATTAAGGATTGAAGATTGGGGATTGAGGATCTAGGATTGGAGATTGATTATTGAGGATTGAAGATTGAGAATTGAGGATTCAGGATTGAGAAATGAGAATTGAGGATGAGGACTGAGGGTTGAGGATTGAGGCTTGAGAAATGAGGATTGAGGATTGAGGATTGAGGATTGAAGATTGAGGATTGAGGATTCAGTATTGAAGATTGAGTATTGATCACTGATGATTGAGGATTGAGGATTGAGGATTGAGGATTGAGGATTGAAGATTGAATATTGAGGATTGAAAATTCGGGATTGAGGATTGAGGATTGAGGATGGAGGATGAGGGCTGAGGGTTGAGGATTGAGGTTTGTGTATTGAATCCTGAGAATTCAGGATATTCTATTGAGTATTGAGAATTGGGGATTGATGGTTGAGTATTGAGGATTGAGGATTGAGTATTGAAGGTTGAGAATTGATGATTGAGGATTGAGGATTGAGGATTGAGGATTGAGGAATGAGTATTGGAGATTGAGGATTGATGATTGAGGATTGAGGATTGAGGATTGAGGATTGAGGAATGAGTATTGGAGATTGAGGATTGATGATTGGGGATTGAGGATTGAGGATTGAGGATTGAGGATTGAGGATTGAGGGTGGAGGATGAGGGCTGAGGGTTGAGGATTGAGGTTTCAGTGTTGAATCCTGAGAATTCAGGATATTCTATTGAGTATTGAGAATTGAGGGTTGATGGTTGAGTATTGAGGATTGAGGATTGAGGATTGAGTATTGAAGATTGAGGATTGATGATTGAGGATTGAGGATTATGGATTGAGGATTGAGGAATGAGTATTGAAGATTGAGGATTGATGATTGAGGATTGAGGATTGAGGATTGGGGATTGAGGATTGAGCATTGAGGTTTGAGGACTGAGGGCTGAGGATTGAGGATTGACGATTGAGGATTGAGGATGAGGGCTGAGGGTTGAGGATTGAGGTTTGAGGACTGAGGACTGAGGATTCAGGATTGAGAATTGAGGATTGAGGATTGAGGATTGAAGATTGAGGATGGGGTATTGAGGATTGAAGAATGAGGCTTGAGGATTGAGGCTTGAGGATTGAGGATTGAGGATTGAAGATTGAGGATTGGGTATTGAGGATTGAAGAATGAGGATTGATGATTGAGGATTGAGGATTGAGTATTGAAGATTGAGTATTGAGGATTGAAGATTGAGGATTGAGGATTGAGGATTGAGGATTGAGGATTGAGGATTGAAGATTGAGTATTGAGGATAGAAGATTGAGGATTGAGTATTGAGTATTGAGAAATGAGGATTGAGGATTGAGGATTGAGGATTGAGGATTGAGGTTTGAGGATTGAGGATTGAGGATTGAGTATTGAAGATTGAGTATTGATCACTGAGGATTGAGGATTGGGGATTGAGGATTGAGGATTGAGGGTGGAGGATGAGGGCTGAGGGTTGAGGATTGAGGTTTCAGTATTGAATCCTGAGAATTCAGGATATTCTATTGAGTATTGAGAATTGAGGATTGATGGTTGAGTATTGAGGATTGAGGATTGAGGATTGAGGATTGAGTATCGAAGATTGAGGATTGATGATTGAGGATTGAGGATTGGGGATTGAGGATTGAGGAATGAGTATTGAAGATTGAGGACAGATGATTGAGGATTGAGGATTGAGGATTGGGGATTGAGGAATGAGCATTGAGGTTTGAGGACTGAGGGCTGAGGATTGAGGATTGACGATTGAGGATTGAGGATGAGGGCTGAGGGTTGAGGATTGAGGTTTGAGGACTGAGGATTGAGGATTGAGGATTGAGAATTGAGGATTGAGGATTGAGGATTGAAGATTGAGTGTTGGGTATTGAGGATTGAAGAATGAGGGTTGAGGATTGAGGCTTGAGGATTGAGGATTGAGGATTGAAGATTGAGGATTGGGTATTGAGGATTGAAGAATGAGGATTGAGGATTGAGGATTGAGGATTGAGGATTGAGGATTGAGGATTGAGGATTGAGGATTGAGGGAGGAGGATGAGGGCTGAGGGTTGAGGATTGAGGTTTCAGTGTTGAATCCTGAGAATTCAGGATATTCTATTGAGTATTGAGAATTGAGGGTTGATGGTTGAGTACTGAGGATTGAGGATTGAGGATTGAGTATTGAGGATTGAGAAATGAGGATTGAGGATTGAGGATTGAGGATTGAGGATTGAGGATTGAGGATTGAGGATTAAGGATTGTGTATTGAAGATTGAGGATTGAGGATTGAGGATTGAGGATTGAGGATTGAGGATTGAAGATTGAGTATTGAGGATAGAAGATTGAGGATTGAGTATTGAGGATTGAGAAATGAGGATTGAGGATTGAGGATTGAGGATTGAGGATTGAGGATTGAGGATTGAGGATTGAGGATTGAGGATTGAGGATTGAGTATTGAAGATTGAGTATTGATCACTGAGGATTGAGGATTGAGGATTGAGGATTGAGGGTGGAGGATGAGGGCTGAGGGTTGAGGATTGAGGTTTCAGTATTGAATCCTGAGAATTCAGGATATTCTATTGAGTATTGAGAATTGAGGATTGATGGTTGAGTAGTGAGGATTGAGGATTGAGGATTGAGTATTGAAGATTGAGTATTGAGGATTGAAGATTGAGGATTGAAGATTGAGTATTGAAGATTGAGTATTGATAACTGAGGATTGAGGATTGAGGATTGAGGATTGAGGATTGAGGATTGAGGATTGAGGATTGAGGGTGGAGGATGAGGGCTGAGGGTTGAGGAATGAGGTTTCAGTATTGAATCCTGAGAATTCAGGATATTCTATTGAGTATTGAGAATTGAGTATTGATGGTTGAGTATTGAGGATTGAGGATTGAGGATTGAGTATTGAAGATTGAGTATTGAGGATTGAATATTGAGGATTGAAGATTGAGTATTGATGATTGAATATTAAGGATTGAGGATTGAGGATTGAGGATTGAGGATTGAGGATTGAGGATTGAAGATTGAGTATTGATGACTGAATATTGAGGAATGAAGATTGAGGTTTGAGGATTGAGGGCGAGGACTGACGGTAGAGGATTGAAGTTTGAGGATTGAGGATTGAGGTCTGAGGATTGAGGATGAGGGCTGAGGGTCGGTGATTGAGGTTTGACGACTGAGGGCTGAGGATTGAGGATTGAGAATTGAGGACTGATGATTGAGGTTTGATGATTGAGGATTGGGTATTGATGATTGAAGAATGAGTATTGGGGATTGAGGATTGAGGATTGAGGATTGAGTATCTAGGATTGGAGATTGATTATTGAGGATTGAAGATTGGGGATTGAGGATTGAGGATTGAGGATCTAGGATTGGAGATTGATTATTGAGGATGAAGGTTGAGAATTGAGGATTGAGGATTGAGAATTGAGAATTGAGCATGAGGACTGAGGGTCGAGGATTGAGGTTTGAGAAATGAGGATTGAGGATTGAGGATTGAGGATTGAGGATTGAGGATTGAGGATTGAGTATTGAAGATTGAGTATTGATAACTGAGGATTGAGGATTGAGGATTGAGGATTGAGGATTGAGGATTGAGGATTGAGGGTGGAGGATGAGGGCTGAGGGTTGAGGATTGAGGTTTCAGTGTTGAATCCTGAGAATTCAGGATATTCTATTGAGTATTGAGAATTGAGGGTTGATGGTTGAGTATTGAGGATTGAGGATTGAGGATTGAGTATTGAGGATTGAGAAATGAGGATTGAGGATTGAGGATTGAGGATTGAGGATTGAGGATTGAGGATTGAGGATTGAGGATTGAGTATTGAAGATTGAGGATTGAGGATTGAGGATTGAGGATTGAGGATTGAGGATTGAAGATTGAGTATTGAGGATAGAAGATTGAGGATTGAGTATTGAGGATTGAGAAATGAGGATTGAGGATTGAGGATTGAGGATTGAGGATTGAGGATTGAGGATTGAGGATTGAGGATTGAGTATTGAAGATTGAGTATTGATCACTGAGGATTGAGGATTGAGGATTGAGGATTGAGGATTGAGGGTGGAGGATGAGGGCTGAGGGTTGAGGATTGAGGTTTCAGTATTGAATCCTGAGAATTCAGGATATTCTGTTGAGTATTGAGAATTGAGGATTGATGATTGAGGATTGAGGATTGGGGATTGAGGATTGAGGAATGAGTATTGAAGATTGAGGACAGATGATTGAGGATTGAGGATTGAGGATTGGGGATTGAGGAATGAGCATTGAGGTTTGAGGACTGAGGGCTGAGGATTGAGGATTGACGATTGAGGATTGAGGATGAGGGCTGAGGGTTGAGGATTGAGGTTTGAGGACTGAGGATTGAGGATTGAGGATTGAGAATTGAGGATTGAGGATTGAGGATTGAAGATTGAGTGTTGGGTATTGAGGATTGAAGAATGAGGGTTGAGGATTGAGGCTTGAGGATTGAGGATTGAGGATTGAAGATTGAGGATTGGGTATTGAGGATTGAAGAATGAGGATTGAGGATTGAGGATTGAGGATTGAGGATTGAGGATTGAGGATTGAGGATTGAGGATTGAGGGAGGAGGATGAGGGCTGAGGGTTGAGGATTGAGGTTTCAGTGTTGAATCCTGAGAATTCAGGATATTCTATTGAGTATTGAGAATTGAGGGTTGATGGTTCAGTACTGAGGATTGAGGATTGAGGATTGAGTATTGAGGATTGAGAAATGAGGATTGAGGATTGAGGATTGAGGATTGAGGATTGAGGATTGAGGATTGAGGATTAAGGATTGAGTATTGAAGATTGAGGATTGAGGATTGAGGATTGAGGATTGAGGATTGAGGATTGAAGATTGAGTATTGAGGATAGAAGATTGAGGATTGAGTATTGAGGATTGAGAAATGAGGATTGAGGATTGAGGATTGAGGATTGAGGATTGAGGATTGAGGATTGAGGATTGAGGATTGAGGATTGAGGATTGAGTATTGAAGATTGAGTATTGATCACTGAGGATTGAGGATTGAGGATTGAGGATTGAGGATTGAGGGTGGAGGATGAGGGCTGAGGGTTGAGGATTGAGGTTTCAGTATTGAATCCTGAGAATTCAGGATATTCTATTGAGTATTGAGAATTGAGGATTGATGGTTGAGTAGTGAGGATTGAGGATTGAGGATTGAGTATTGAAGATTGAGTATTGAGGATTGAAGATTGAGGATTGAAGATTGAGTATTGAAGATTGAGTATTGATAACTGAGGATTGAGGATTGAGGATTGAGGATTGAGGATTGAGGATTGAGGATTGAGGATTGGGGATTGGGGATTGAGGAATGAGCATTGAGGTTTGAGGACTGAGGGCTGAGGATTGAGGATTGACGTTTGAGGATTGAGGATGAGGTCTGAGGGTTGAGGATTGAGGTTTGAGGTCTGAGGCTTGAGGATTGAGGAATGAGAATTGAGGATTGAGGATTGAGGATTGAAGATTGAGGGTTGGGTATTGAGGATTGAAGAATGAGGGTTGAGGATTGAGGCTTGAGGATTGAGGATTGAGGATTGAGGATTGAAGATTGAGGATTGGGTATTGAGGATTGAAGAATGAGGATTGAGGATTGAGGATTGAGGATTGAGGATTGAAGATTGAGTATTGAGGATTGAAGATTGAGGATTGAGGATTGAGGATAGAGGATTGAGGATTGAAGATTGAGTATTGAGGATTGAAGATTGAGGATTGGGTATTGAGGATTGAGGATTGAGGATTGAAGATTGAGGATTGAGGATTGAGGATTGAGGATTGAGGATAGAGGATTGAAGATTGGATATTGATGATTGAATATTGAGGACTGAGGATTGAGGGTTGTGGATTGAGGACGAGGACTGAGGGTTGAATATTGATGTTTGAGGTCTGAGGATTAAGGATTGAGGATTGAGAATTGAGGATTGAGGATTGAGGATTGAGGATTGAAGATTGAGGATTGAGGATTGAGTACTGAGGATTGAGGATTCAGGATTGAGGATTGAAGATTGAGAATTGAAGATTGAGTATTGAGGACTGAAGATTGACGATTGAGGATATAAGTATTGAGGATTGAGGATTGAGGATTGAAGATTCAGTATTGAGGGTTGAAGGTTGAGGATTGTGGATTGAGGATGGAGGATTGAGGATTGAATATTGAGGATTGGGGACTGAGTGTTGAGGGTCGAATGATGAGAATTGATGTTTGAGGATAGAGACTTGAAGATTGCAGATTGAGTACTGAGTATTGAAATCTGTGAATTGATGATATTCTTTTGAGGATTGAGGATTGACAACTGATTGTTGAGGACTGAGGGCTGAAGATTGAGGATTCAGGATTGAGGATTCAGGATTGATGTTTGAGGACTGAGGATTGACGATTGAGGATTGAGGATTGAGGATTGAGGATTGAAGATTGAGGATTGGCTATTGAGGATTGAAGAATGAGGATTGAGGATTGAGGATTGAGGATTGAGGATTGAGGATTGAGTATTGAAGATTGAGTATTGATCACTGAGGATTGACGATTGAGGATTGAGGATTGAGGATTGAGGGTGGAGGATGAGGGCTGAGGGTTGAGGATTGAGGTTTCAGTATTGAATCCTGAGAATTCAGGATATTCTATTGAGTATTGAGAATTTCGGATTGATGGTTGAGTATTGAGGATTGAGGATTGAGGATTGAGTATTGAAGATTGAGGATTGATGATTGAGGAGTGAGGATTGGGGATTGAGG
Source organism: Calliopsis andreniformis (assembly GCF_051401765.1). Lineage (NCBI taxonomy): Eukaryota > Metazoa > Arthropoda > Insecta > Hymenoptera > Andrenidae > Calliopsis > Calliopsis andreniformis. The sequence continues at coordinate 988,120 of NW_027480545.1, read as the reverse complement.
ATTGAGGAATGAGTATTGAAGATTGAGGACAGATGATTGAGGATTGAGGATTGAGGATTGGGGATTGAGGAATGAGCATTGAGGTTTGAGGACAGAGGGCTGAGGATTGAAGATTGAGTATTGATCACTGAGGATTGAGGATTGAGGATTGAGGATTGAGGATTGAGGGTGGAGGATGAGGGCTGAGGGTTGAGGATTGAGGTTTCAGTATTGAATCCTGAGAATTCAGGATATTCTATTGAGTATTGAGAATTGAGGATTGATGGTTGAGTATTGAGGATTGAGGATTGAGGATTGAGTATTGAAGATTGAGGATTGATGATTGAGGATTGGGGATTGGGGATTGAGGAATGAGCATTGAGGTTTGAGGACTGAGGGCTGAGGATTGAGGATTGACGATTGAGGATTGAGGATGAGGGCTGAGGGTTGAGGATTGAGGTTTGAGGACTGAGGATTGAGGATTGAGGATTGAGAATTGAGGATTGAGGATTGAGGATTGAAGATTGAGTGTTGGGTATTGAGGATTGAAGAATGAGGGTTGAGGATTGAGGCTTGAGGATTGAGGATTGAGGATTGAAGATTGAGGATTGGGTATTGAGGATTGAAGAATGAGGATTGAGGATTGAGGATTGAGGATTGAGGATTGAAGATTGAGTATTGAGGATTGAAGATTGAGGATTGAGGATTGAGGATAGAGGATTGAGGATTGAGGATTGAAGATTGAGTATTGAGGATTGAAGATTGAGGATTGAGTATTGAGGATTGAGGATTGAGGATTGAAGATTGAGGATTGAGGATTGAGGATTGAGGATTGAGGATAGAGGATTGAAGATTGGATATTGATGATTGAATATTGAGGACTGAGGATTGAGGGTTGTGGATTGAGGACGAGGACTGAGGGTTGAATATTGATGCTTGAGGTCAGAGGATTAAGGATTGAGGATTGAGAATTGAGGATTGAGGATTGAGGATTGAGGATTGAAGATTGAGGATTGAGGATTGAGTACTGAGGATTGAGGATTCAGGATTGAGGATTGAAGATTGAGAATTGAAGATTGAGTATTGAGGACTGAAGATTGACGATTGAGGATATAAGTGTTGAGGATTGAGGATTGAGGATTGAAGATTCAGTATTGAGGGTTGAAGGTTGAGGATTGTGGATTGAGGATGGAGGATTGAGGATTGAATATTGAGGATTGGGGACTGAGTGTTGAGGGTCGAATGATGAGAATTGATGTTTGAGGATAGAGACTTGAAGATTGCAGATTGAGTATTGAGTATTGAAATCTGTGAATTGATGATATTCTTTTGAGGATTGAGGATTGACAACTGATTGTTGAGGACTGAGGGCTGAAGATTGAGGATTCAGGATTGAGGATTCAGGATTGATGTTTGAGGACTGAGGATTGACGATTGAGGATTGAGGATTGAGGATTGAGGATTGAAGATTGAGGATTGGGTATTGAGGATTGAAGAATGAGGATTGAGGATTGAGGATTGAGGATTGAGGATTGAGGATTGAGTATTGAAGATTGAGTATTGATCACTGAGGATTGAGGATTGAGGATTGAGGATTGAGGATTGGGGGTGGAGGATGAGGGCTGAGGGTTGAGGATTGAGGTTTCAGTATTGAATCCTGAGAATTCAGGATATTCTATTGAGTATTGAGAATTTCGGATTGATGGTTGAGTATTGAGGATTGAGGATTGAGGATTGAGTATTGAAGATTGAGGATTGATGATTGAGGAGTGAGGATTGGGGATTGAGGATTGAGGAATGAGTACTGAAGATTGAGGACAGATGATTGAGGATTGAGGATTGAGGATTGGGGATTGAGGAATGAGCATTGAGGTTTGAGGACTGAGGGCTGAGGATTGAGGATTGACGATTGAGGATTGAGGATGAGGGCTGAGGGTTGAGGATTGAGGTTTGAGGACTGAGGACTGAGGATTGAGGATTGAGAATTGAGGATTGAGGATTGAGGATTGAAGATTGAGGCTTGGATATTGAGGATTGAAGAATGAGGGTTGAGGATTGAGGCTTGAGGATTGAGGATCGAGGATTGAAGATTGAGGAATGGGTATTGAGGATTGAAGAATGAGGATTGAGGATTGAGGATTGAGGAATGATGATTGCAGATTGAGTATTGAGGATTGAAGATTGAGGATTCAGGATTGAGGATTGAGAATTGAAGATTGAGGATTGATGATTGAGTATTGAGGATTGAGGATTGGGGATTGGGGATTGAGCATTGAGGTTTGAGGACTGTGGGCTGAGGATTGAGGGTTGAGGATTGACGCTTGAGGATTGAGTGTTGAGGATGTAGGGTTGAAGAGAGAGGACTGAGTGTTGAGGATTGAGTGTTGAGAATTGATGCTTGAGGTTTGAGATTTGATTATTGAATATTGTGTATTGCGTGTAGAACCATGAGAATTCAGGATGTGCTATTGAGTATTGAGAATTGAGGATTGATGGTTGAGTATTGAGTATTGGTGGTTGAGGGCTGAGTGTTGAATATTGAGGATAGAGAATTGACGATTGAGGATTGATGATTGAGGATTGAAGATTGATTATTGATGATTGAAGATTGAAGATTGAGGATTGAGGATTGACGGTTGAGGATTGAGGTTTGAGGATTGGGGATTGAGGATTGAGGACTGGGGCTTGAGGATTGAGGATTGAGCATTGAGGATTGAAGATTGAGGACTGGCGATTGAGGATTGAATGTTGAGGATTATGGATTGAGGATTGGGGATTGAGGATGTAGGATTGGAGATTGATTATTGAGGATTGATGATTGAGGATTGAGGATTGAGGATTGAGGATTGAGAATTGAGAATTGAGGACGAAGACTGAGGGTTGAGGATTGAGGTTTGAGGAACGATGATTGAGGATTGAGGATTGAGGATTGAGGGTTGAGGGTTGAGGACGAGGACTGAGGGTTGAATATTGATGTTTGAGGTCTGAGGATTAAGGATTAAGTATTGAGAATTGAGGATTGAGGATTGAGGATTGAAGATTGAGGATTGGGTATTGAGGATTGAAGAATGAGGATTGAGGATTGAGGTTTGAGGATTGAGGATTGCAGATTGAGTATTGAGGATTGAAGGTTGAGGACTGAGAATTGAGGATTGAAGATTGAGGATTGAGGATTGAGGATTGAGGATTGAAGAACGAGGATTGAGGATTGAGGTTTGAGGACTGAGGATTGCAGATTGAGTATTGAGGATTGAAGGTTGAGGATTGAGAATTGAGGATTGAAGATTGAGGATTGAGGATTGAGGATTGAGGATTGAGGATTGAAGATTGAGTATTGAGGATTGAAGATTGAGGATTGAGGATTGAGTACTGAGGATTGAGGATTGAGGATTGAGGATTGAAGATTGAGAATTGAAGATTGAGTATTGAGGACTGAAGATTGACGATTGAGGATTGAAGATTGAGGATTGAGGATTGAGGATGGAGGATTGAGGATTGAGCATTGAAGATTGAGGATTGGGGATTGAGGATTGACGATTGAGGATTGAGTATTGAGGATTTAAGATTGAGTATTGATGATTGAATATTGAGAATTGAAGATTGAGTATTGAGGACTGAAGATTGACGATTGAGGATTGAAGATTGAGGATTGAGGATTGAGGATGGAGGATTGAGGATTGAGCACTGAAGATTGAGGATTGAGGATTGAGGATTGAGGATGGAGGATTGAGGATTGAGCATTGAAGATTGAGGATTGGGGACTGAGGGTTGAAGATTGAGGATTGGGTATTGAGGATTGAAGAATGAGTATTGAGGATTGAGGATTGAGGATTGAGGATTGCAGACTGGGTATTGAGGATTGAAGATTGAGGACTCAGGATTGAGGATTGAGGATTGAGGATTGAGGGTTGAGGATTGAGGACGAGGACTGACGATTGAGTATTGAAGATTGTGGATTTATGACTGAGGATTGAGGATTGAGGGTTGAAGATTGAGGAATGGGTATTGAGGATTGAAGAATGAGGATAGAGGATTGAGGATTGAGGATTGAGGATTGCAGATTGAGTATTGAGGATTGAAGATTGAGGATTCAGTATTGAGGAATGAGAATTGAAGATTGAGGACTGGGTATTGAGGATTGAAGAATGAGGATTGAGGATTGAGGATTGAGGATTGAGGATTGAGGATTGAGTATTGAAGATTGAGTATTGATCACTGAGGATTGAGGATTGAGGATTGACGATTGAGGATTGAGGGTGGAGGATGAGGGCAGAGGGTTGAGGATTGAGGTTTCAGTATTGAATCCTGAGAATTCAGGATATTCTACTGAGTATTGAGAATTTCGGATTGATGGTTGAGTATTGAGGATTGAGGATTGGGGATTGAGTATTGAAGATTGAGGATTGATGATTGAGGAGTGAGGATTGGGGATTGAGGATTGAGGAATGAGTATTGAAGATTGAGGACAGATGATTGAGGATTGAGGATTGAGGATTGAGGATTGAGGATTGGGGATTGAGGAATGAGCATTGAGGTTTGAGGACTGAGGGCTGAGGATTGAGGATTGACGATTGAGGATTGAGGATGAGGGCTGAGGGTTGAGGATTGAGGTTTGAGGACTGAGGATTGAGGATTGAGGATTGAGAATTGAGGATTGAGGATTGAGGATTGAAGATTGAGGCTTGGATATTGAGTATTGAAGAATGAGGGTTGAGGATTGAGGCTTGAGGATTGAGGATTGAGGATTGAAGGTTGAGGATTGGGTATTGAGGGTTGAAGAATGAGGATTGAGGATTGAGGATTGAGGAATGAGGATTGAAGATTGAGTATTGAGGATTGAAGATTGAGGATTGAGGATTGAGGATAGAGGATTGAGGATTGAAGATTGAGTATTGAGGATTGAAGATTGAGGATTGAGTATTGAGGATTGAGGATTGAGGATTGAAGATTGAGGATTGAGGATTGAGGATTGAGGATTGAGGATAGAGGATTGAAGATTGGATATTGATGATTGAATATTGAGGACTGAGGATTGACGTCTAAGGATTGAAGATTGAGGATTGATGATTGACGATTGGGTATTGAGGATTGAATATTGAGGATTGAGGATTGAGGATGTAGGATTGGAGATTGATTACTGAGGATTGATGATTGAGGATTCAGGATTGAGGATTGAGGATTGAGAATTGAGAATTGAGGATGAAGACTGAGGTTTGAGGATTGAGGATTGAGGATTGAGGATTGAGTCTTGAGGATTGAGGATTGAGGATTGAGGATTGAAGATTGAGTATTGAGTATTGAAGGTTGAGGATTGTGGATTGAGGATTGAGGATTGAGGATTGAATATTGAAGATCGAGTATTGATGCCTGAGGATTGAGGATTGAGGATAGAAGATTGAGGATTGAGGATTGAAGATTGAGTATTGAGGATTGAGGATTGAGGACTTAGGATTGACGATTGGGTATTGAAGATTGAGGATTGATGACTGAGGATTGACGTCTAAGGATTGAAGATTGAGGATTGATGATTGACGATTGGGTATTGAGGATTGAATATTGAGGATTGAGGATTGAGGATGTAGGATTGGAGATTGATTACTGAGGATTGATGATTGAGGATTCAGGATTGAGGATTGAGGATTGAGAATTGAGAATTGAGGATGAAGACTGAGGTTTGAGGATTGAGGATTGATTATTGAGGATTGAGTCTTGAGGATTGAGGATTGAGGATTGAGGATTGAAGATTGAGTATTGAGTATTGAAGGTTGAGGATTGTGGATTGAGGATTGAGGATTGAGGATTGAATATTGAAGATCGAGTATTGATGCCTGAGGACTGAGGATTGAGGATTGAAGATTGAGGATTGAGGATTGAAGATTGAGTATTGAGGATTGAAGATTGAGGATTGAAGATTGAGTATTGATGATTGAATATTAAGGATTGAGGATTGAGAATTGAGGATTGATGGTTGAGTATTGAGTATTGGTGGTTGAGGGCTGAGTGTTGAATATTGAGGATAGAGAATTGACGATTGAGGATTGATGATTGAGGATTGAAGATTGATTATTGATGATTGAAGATTGAAGATTGAGGATTGAGGATTGACGGTTGAGGATTGAGGTTTGAGGATTGGGGATTGAGGATTGAGGACTGGGGCTTGAGGATTGAGGATTGAGCATTGAGGATTGAAGATTGAGGACTGGCGATTGAGGATTGAATGTTGAGGATTATGGATTGAGGATTGGGGATTGAGGATGTAGGATTGGAGATTGATTATTGAGGATTGATGATTGAGGATTGAGGATTGAGGATTGAGGATTGAGAATTGAGAATTGAGGACGAAGACTGAGGGTTGAGGATTGAGGTTTGAGGAACGATGATTGAGGATTGAGGATTGAGGATTGAGGATTGGGGATTGAGGAATGAGCATTGAGGTTTGAGGACTGAGGGCTGAGGATTGAGGATTGACGATTGAGGATTGAGGATGAGGGCTGAGGGTTGAGGATTGAGGTTTGAGGACTGAGGACTGAGGATTGAGGATTGAGAATTGAGGATTGAGGATTGAGGATTGAAGATTGAGGCTTGGATATTGAGGATTGAAGAATGAGGGTTGAGGATTGAGGCTTGAGGATTGAGGATCGAGGATTGAAGATTGAGGAATGGGTATTGAGGATTGAAGAATGAGGATTGAGGATTGAGGATTGAGGAATGATGATTGCAGATTGAGTATTGAGGATTGAAGGTTGAGGATTCAGGATTGAGGAATGAGAATTGAAGATTGAGGATTGATGATTGAGTATTGAGGATTGAGGATTGGGGATTGGGGATTGAGCATTGAGGTTTGAGGACTGTGGGCTGAGGATTGAGGGTTGAGGATTGACGCTTGAGGATTGAGTGTTGAGGATGTAGGGTTGAAGAGAGAGGACTGAGTGTTGAGGATTGAGTGTTGAGAATTGATGCTTGAGGTTTGAGATTTGATTATTGAATATTGTGTATTGCGTGTAGAACCATGAGAATTCAGGATGTGCTATTGAGTATTGAGAATTGAGGATTGATGGTAGAGTATTGAGTATTGGTGGTTGAGGGCTGAGTGTTGAATATTGAGGATAGAGAATTGACGATTGAGGATTGATGATTGAGGATTGAAGATTGATTATTGATGATTGAAGATTGAAGATTGAGGATTGAGGATTGACGGTTGAGGATTGAGGTTTGAGGATTGGGGATTGAGGATTGAGGACTGGGGCTTGAGGATTGAGGATTGAGCATTGAGGATTGAAGATTGAGGACTGGCGATTGAGGATTGAATGTTGAGGATTATGGATTGAGGATTGGGGATTGAGGATGTAGGATTGGAGATTGATTATTGAGGATTGATGATTGAGGATTGAGGATTGAGGATTGAGGATTGAGAATTGAGAATTGAGGACGAAGACTGAGGGTTGAGGATTGAGGTTTGAGGAACGATGATTGAGGATTGAGGATTGAGGATTGAGGGTTGAGGGTTGAGGACGAGGACTGAGGGTTGAATATTGATGTTTGAGGTCTGAGGATTAAGGATTAAGTATTGAGAATTGAGGATTGAGGATTGAGGATTGAAGATTGAGGATTGGGTATTGAGGATTGAAGAATGAGGATTGAGGATTGAGGTTTGAGGATTGAGGATTGCAGATTGAGTATTGAGGATTGAAGGTTGAGGACTGAGAATTGAGGATTGATGATTGAGGATTGAGGATTGAGGATTGAGGATTGAAGAACGAGGATTGAGGATTGAGGTTTGAGGACTGAGGATTGCAGATTGAGTATTGAGGATTGAAGGTTGAGGATTGAGAATTGAGGATTGAAGATTGAGGATTGAGGATTGAGGATTGAGGATTGAGGATTGAAGATTGAGTATTGAGGATTGAAGATTGAGGATTGAGGATTGAGTACTGAGGATTGAGGATTGAGGATTGAGGATTGAAGATTGAGAATTGAAGATTGAGTATTGAGGACTGAAGATTGACGATTGAGGATTGAAGATTGAGGATTGAGGATTGAGGATGGAGGATTGAGGATTGAGCATTGAAGATTGAGGATTGGGGATTGAGGATTGACGATTGAGGATTGAGTATTGAGGATTTAAGATTGAGTATTGATGATTGAATATTGAGAATTGAAGATTGAGTATTGAGGACTGAAGATTGACGATTGAGGATTGAAGATTGAGGATTGAGGATTGAGGATGCAGGATTGAGGATTGAGCACTGAAGATTGAGGATTGAGGATTGAGGATTGAGGATGGAGGATTGAGGATTGAGCATTGAAGATTGAGGATTGGGGACTGAGGGTTGAAGATTGAGGATTGGGTATTGAGGATTGAAGAATGAGTATTGAGGATTGAGGATTGAGGATTGAGGATTGCAGACTGGGTATTGAGGATTGAAGATTGAGGACTCAGGATTGAGGATTGAGGATTGAGGATTGAGGGTTGAGGATTGAGGACGAGGACTGACGATTGAGTATTGAAGATTGTGGATTTATGACTGAGGATTGAGGATTGAGGGTTGAAGATTGAGGAATGGGTATTGAGGATTGAAGAATGAGGATAGAGGATTGAGGATTGAGGATTGAGGATTGCAGATTGAGTATTGAGGATTGAAGATTGAGGATTCAGTATTGAGGAATGAGAATTGAAGATTGAGGACTGGGTATTGAGGATTGAAGAATGAGGATTGAGGATTGAGGATTGAGGATTGAGGATTGAGGATTGAGTATTGAAGATTGAGTATTGATCACTGAGGATTGAGGATTGAGGATTGACGATTGAGGATTGAGGGTGGAGGATGAGGGCTGAGGGTTGAGGATTGAGGTTTCAGTATTGAATCCTGAGAATTCAGGATATTCTACTGAGTATTGAGAATTTCGGATTGATGGTTGAGTATTGAGGATTGAGGATTGGGGATTGAGTATTGAAGATTGAGGATTGATGATTGAGGAGTGAGGATTGGGGATTGAGGATTGAGGAATGAGTATTGAAGATTGAGGACAGATGATTGAGGATTGAGGATTGAGGATTGAGGATTGAGGATTGGGGATTGAGGAATGAGCATTGAGGTTTGAGGACTGAGGGCTGAGGATTGAGGATTGACGATTGAGGATTGAGGATGAGGGCTGAGGGTTGAGGATTGAGGTTTGAGGACTGAGGATTGAGGATTGAGGATTGAGAATTGAGGATTGAGGATTGAGGATTGAAGATTGAGGCTTGGATATTGAGGATTGAAGAATGAGGGTTGAGGATTGAGGCTTGAGGATTGAGGATTGAGGATTGAAGGTTGAGGATTGGGTATTGAGGGTTGAAGAATGAGGATTGAGGATTGAGGATTGAGGAATGAGGATTGAAGATTGAGTATTGAGGATTGAAGATTGAGGATTGAGGATTGAGGATAGAGGATTGAGGATTGAAGATTGAGTATTGAGGATTGAAGATTGAGGATTGAGTATTGAGGATTGAGGATTGAGGATTGAAGATTGAGGATTGAGGATTGAGGATTGAGGATTGAGGATAGAGGATTGAAGATTGGATATTGATGATTGAATATTGAGGACTGAGGATTGACGTCTAAGGATTGAAGATTGAGGATTGATGATTGACGATTGGGTATTGAGGATTGAATATTGAGGATTGAGGATTGAGGATGTAGGATTGGAGATTGATTACTGAGGATTGATGATTGAGGATTCAGGATTGAGGATTGAGGATTGAGAATTGAGAATTGAGGATGAAGACTGAGGTTTGAGGATTGAGGATTGAGGATTGAGGATTGAGTCTTGAGGATTGAGGATTGAGGATTGAGGATTGAAGATTGAGTATTGAGTATTGAAGGTTGAGGATTGTGGATTGAGGATTGAGGATTGAGGATTGAATATTGAAGATCGAGTATTGATGCCTGAGGATTGAGGATTGAGGATAGAAGATTGAGGATTGAGGATTGAAGATTGAGTATTGAGGATTGAGGATTGAGGACTTAGGATTGACGATTGGGTATTGAAGATTGAGGATTGATGACTGAGGATTGACGTCTAAGGATTGAAGATTGAGGATTGATGATTGACGATTGGGTATTGAGGATTGAATATTGAGGATTGAGGATTGAGGATGTAGGATTGGAGATTGATTACTGAGGATTGATGATTGAGGATTCAGGATTGAGGATTGAGGATTGAGAATTGAGAATTGAGGATGAAGACTGAGGTTTGAGGATTGAGGATTGATTATTGAGGATTGAGTCTTGAGGATTGAGGATTGAGGATTGAGGATTGAAGATTGAGTATTGAGTATTGAAGGTTGAGGATTGTGGATTGAGGATTGAGGATTGAGGATTGAATATTGAAGATCGAGTATTGATGCCTGAGGACTGAGGATTGAGGATTGAAGATTGAGGATTGAGGATTGAAGATTGAGTATTGAGGATTGAAGATTGAGGATTGAAGATTGAGTATTGATGATTGAATATTAAGGATTGAGGATTGAGAATTGAGGATTGATGGTTGAGTATTGAGTATTGGTGGTTGAGGGCTGAGTGTTGAATATTGAGGATAGAGAATTGACGATTGAGGATTGATGATTGAGGATTGAAGATTGATTATTGATGATTGAAGATTGAAGATTGAGGATTGAGGATTGACGGTTGAGGATTGAGGTTTGAGGATTGGGGATTGAGGATTGAGGACTGGGGCTTGAGGATTGAGGATTGAGCATTGAGGATTGAAGATTGAGGACTGGCGATTGAGGATTGAATGTTGAGGATTATGGATTGAGGATTGGGGATTGAGGATGTAGGATTGGAGATTGATTATTGAGGATTGATGATTGAGGATTGAGGATTGAGGATTGAGGATTGAGAATTGAGAATTGAGGACGAAGACTGAGGGTTGAGGATTGATGTTTGAGGAACGATGATTGAGGATTGAGGATTGAGGATTGAGGATTGGGGATTGAGGAATGAGCATTGAGGTTTGAGGACTGAGGGCTGAGGATTGAGGATTGACGATTGAGGATTGAGGATGAGGGCTGAGGGTTGAGGATTGAGGTTTGAGGACTGAGGACTGAGGATTGAGGATTGAGAATTGAGGATTGAGGATTGAGGATTGAAGATTGAGGCTTGGATATTGAGGATTGAAGAATGAGGGTTGAGGATTGAGGCTTGAGGATTGAGGATCGAGGATTGAAGATTGAGGAATGGGTATTGAGGATTGAAGAATGAGGATTGAGGATTGAGGATTGAGGAATGATGATTGCAGATTGAGTATTGAGGATTGAAGATTGAGGATTCAGGATTGAGGAATGAGAATTGAAGATTGAGGATTGATGATTGAGTATTGAGGATTGAGGATTGGGGATTGGGGATTGAGCATTGAGGTTTGAGGACTGTGGGCTGAGGATTGAGGGTTGAGGATTGACGCTTGAGGATTGAGTGTTGAGGATGTAGGGTTGAAGAGAGAGGACTGAGTGTTGAGGATTGAGTGTTGAGAATTGATGCTTGAGGTTTGAGATTTGATTATTGAATATTGTGTATTGCGTGTAGAACCATGAGAATTCAGGATGTGCTATTGAGTATTGAGAATTGAGGATTGATGGTTGAGTATTGAGTATTGGTGGTTGAGGGCTGAGTGTTGAATATTGAGGATAGAGAATTGACGATTGAGGATTGATGATTGAGGATTGAAGATTGATTATTGATGATTGAAGATTGAAGATTGAGGATTGAGGATTGACGGTTGAGGATTGAGGTTTGAGGATTGGGGATTGAGGATTGAGGACTGGGGCTTGAGGATTGAGGATTGAGCATTGAGGATTGAAGATTGAGGACTGGCGATTGAGGATTGAATGTTGAGGATTATGGATTGAGGATTGGGGATTGAGGATGTAGGATTGGAGATTGATTATTGAGGATTGATGATTGAGGATTGAGGATTGAGGATTGAGGATTGAGAATTGAGAATTGAGGACGAAGACTGAGGGTTGAGGATTGAGGTTTGAGGAACGATGATTGAGGATTGAGGATTGAGGATTGAGGGTTGAGGGTTGAGGACGAGGACTGAGGGTTGAATATTGATGTTTGAGGTCTGAGGATTAAGGATTAAGTATTGAGAATTGAGGATTGAGGATTGAGGATTGAAGATTGAGGATTGGGTATTGAGGATTGAAGAATGAGGATTGAGGATTGAGGTTTGAGGATTGAGGATTGCAGATTGAGTATTGAGGATTGAAGGTTGAGGACTGAGAATTGAGGATTGAAGATTGAGGATTGAGGATTGAGGATTGAGGATTGAAGAACGAGGATTGAGGATTGAGGTTTGAGGACTGAGGATTGCAGATTGAGTATTGAGGATTGAAGGTTGAGGATTGAGAATTGAGGATTGAAGATTGAGGATTGAGGATTGAGGATTGAGGATTGAGGATTGAAGATTGAGTATTGAGGATTGAAGATTGAGGATTGAGGATTGAGTACTGAGGATTGAGGATTGAGGATTGAGGATTGAAGATTGAGAATTGAAGATTGAGTATTGAGGACTGAAGATTGACGATTGAGGATTGAAGATTGAGGATTGAGGATTGAGGATGGAGGATTGAGGATTGAGCATTGAAGATTGAGGATTGGGGATTGAGGATTGACGATTGAGGATTGAGTATTGAGGATTTAAGATTGAGTATTGATGATTGAATATTGAGAATTGAAGATTGAGTATTGAGGACTGAAGATTGACGATTGAGGATTGAAGATTGAGGATTGAGGATTGAGGATGGAGGATTGAGGATTGAGCACTGAAGATTGAGGATTGAGGATTGAGGATTGAGGATGGAGGATTGAGGATTGAGCATTGAAGATTGAGGATTGGGGACTGAGGGTTGAAGATTGAGGATTGGGTATTGAGGATTGAAGAATGAGTATTGAGGATTGAGGATTGAGGATTGAGGATTGCAGACTGGGTATTGAGGATTGAAGATTGAGGACTCAGGATTGAGGATTGAGGATTGAGGATTGAGGGTTGAGGATTGAGGACGAGGACTGACGATTGAGTATTGAAGATTGTGGATTTATGACTGAGGATTGAGGATTGAGGGTTGAAGATTGAGGAATGGGTATTGAGGATTGAAGAATGAGGATAGAGGATTGAGGATTGAGGATTGAGGATTGCAGATTGAGTATTGAGGATTGAAGATTGAGGATTCAGTATTGAGGAATGAGAATTGAAGATTGAGGACTGGGTATTGAGGATTGAAGAATGAGGATTGAGGATTGAGGATTGAGGATTGAGGATTGAGGATTGAGTATTGAAGATTGAGTATTGATCACTGAGGATTGAGGATTGAGGATTGACGATTGAGGATTGAGGGTGGAGGATGAGGGCTGAGGGTTGAGGATTGAGGTTTCAGTATTGAATCCTGAGAATTCAGGATATTCTACTGAGTATTGAGAATTTCGGATTGATGGTTGAGTATTGAGGATTGAGGATTGGGGATTGAGTATTGAAGATTGAGGATTGATGATTGAGGAGTGAGGATTGGGGATTGAGGATTGAGGAATGAGTATTGAAGATTGAGGACAGATGATTGAGGATTGAGGATTGAGGATTGAGGATTGAGGATTGGGGATTGAGGAATGAGCATTGAGGTTTGAGGACTGAGGGCTGAGGATTGAGGATTGACGATTGAGGATTGAGGATGAGGGCTGAGGGTTGAGGATTGAGGTTTGAGGACTGAGGATTGAGGATTGAGGATTGAGAATTGAGGATTGAGGATTGAGGATTGAAGATTGAGGCTTGGATATTGAGGATTGAAGAATGAGGGTTGAGGATTGAGGCTTGAGGATTGAGGATTGAGGATTGAAGGTTGAGGATTGGGTATTGAGGGTTGAAGAATGAGGATTGAGGATTGAGGATTGAGGATTGAGGGAGGAGGATGAGGGCTGAGGGTTGAGGATTGAGGTTTCAGTGTTGAATCCTGAGAATTCAGGATATTCTATTGAGTATTGAGAATTGAGGGTTGATGGTTGAGTACTGAGGATTGAGGATTGAGGATTGAGTATTGAGGATTGAGAAATGAGGATTGAGGATTGAGGATTGAGGATTGAGGATTGAGGATTGAGGATTGAGGATTAAGGATTGTGTATTGAAGATTGAGGATTGAGGATTGAGGATTGAGGATTGAGGATTGAGGATTGAAGATTGAGTATTGAGGATAGAAGATTGAGGATTGAGTATTGAGGATTGAGAAATGAGGATTGAGGATTGAGGATTGAGGATTGAGGATTGAGGATTGAGGATTGAGGATTGAGGATTGAGGATTGAGGATTGAGTATTGAAGATTGAGTATTGATCACTGAGGATTGAGGATTGAGGATTGAGGATTGAGGATTGAGGGTGGAGGATGAGGGCTGAGGGTTGAGGATTGAGGTTTCAGTATTGAATCCTGAGAATTCAGGATATTCTATTGAGTATTGAGAATTGAGGATTGATGGTTGAGTAGTGAGGATTGAGGATTGAGGATTGAGTATTGAAGATTGAGTATTGAGGATTGAAGATTGAGGATTGAAGATTGAGTATTGAAGATTGAGTATTGATAACTGAGGATTGAGGATTGAGGATTGAGGATTGAGGATTGAGGATTGAGGATTGAGGATTGAGGGTGGAGGATGAGGGCTGAGGGTTGAGGATTGAGGTTTCAGTATTGAATCCTGAGAATTCAGGATATTCTATTGAGTATTGAGAATTGAGTATTGATGGTTGAGTATTGAGGATTGAGGATTGAGGATTGAGTATTGAAGATTGAGTATTGAGGATTGAATATTGAGGATTGAAGATTGAGTATTGATGATTGAATATTAAGGATTGAGGATTGAGGATTGAGGATTGAGGATTGAGGATTGAGGATTGAAGATTGAGTATTGATGACTGAATATTGAGGAATGAAGATTGAGGTTTGAGGATTGAGGGCGAGGACTGACGGTAGAGGATTGAAGTTTGAGGATTGAGGATTGAGGTCTGAGGATTGAGGATGAGGGCTGAGGGTCGGTGATTGAGGTTTGACGACTGAGGGCTGAGGATTGAGGATTGAGAATTGAGGACTGATGATTGAGGTTTGATGATTGAGGATTGGGTATTGATGATTGAAGAATGAGTATTGGGGATTGAGGATTGAGGATTGAGGATTGAGTATCTAGGATTGGAGATTGATTATTGAGGATTGAAGATTGGGGATTGAGGATTGAGGATTGAGGATCTAGGATTGGAGATTGATTATTGAGGATGAAGGTTGAGAATTGAGGATTGAGGATTGAGAATTGAGAATTGAGCATGAGGACTGAGGGTCGAGGATTGAGGTTTGAGAAATGAGGATTGAGGATTGAGGATTGAGGATTGAGGATTGAGGATTGAGGATTGAGTATTGAAGATTGAGTATTGATAACTGAGGATTGAGGATTGAGGATTGAGGATTGAGGATTGAGGATTGAGGATTGAGGGTGGAGGATGAGGGCTGAGGGTTGAGGATTGAGGTTTCAGTGTTGAATCCTGAGAATTCAGGATATTCTATTGAGTATTGAGAATTGAGGGTTGATGGTTGAGTATTGAGGATTGAGAATTGAGGATTGAGTATTGAGGATTGAGAAATGAGGATTGAGGATTGAGGATTGAGGATTGAGGATTGAGGATTGAGGATTGAGGATTGAGGATTGAGTATTGAAGATTGAGGATTGAGGATTGAGGATTGAGGATTGAGGATTGAGGATTGAAGATTGAGTATTGAGGATAGAAGATTGAGGATTGAGTATTGAGGATTGAGAAATGAGGATTGAGGATTGAGGATTGAGGATTGAGGATTGAGGATTGAGGATTGAGGATTGAGGATTGAGTATTGAAGATTGAGTATTGATCACTGAGGATTGAGGATTGAGGATTGAGGATTGAGGATTGAGGGTGGAGGATGAGGGCTGAGGGTTGAGGATTGAGGTTTCAGTATTGAATCCTGAGAATTCAGGATATTCTGTTGAGTATTGAGAATTGAGGATTGATGATTGAGGATTGAGGATTGGGGATTGAGGATTGAGGAATGAGTATTGAAGATTGAGGACAGATGATTGAGGATTGAGGATTGAGGATTGGGGATTGAGGAATGAGCATTGAGGTTTGAGGACTGAGGGCTGAGGATTGAGGATTGACGATTGAGGATTGAGGATGAGGGCTGAGGGTTGTGGATTGAGGTTTGAGGACTGAGGACTGAGGATTGAGGATTGAGAATTGAGGATTGAGGATTGAGGATTGAAGATTGAGTGTTGGGTATTGAGGATTGAAGAATGAGGGTTGAGGATTGAGGCTTGAGGATTGAGGATTGAGGATTGAAGATTGAGGATTGGGTATTGAGGATTGAAGAATGAGGATTGAGGATTGAGGATTGAGGATTGAGGATTGAGGATTGAGGATTGAGGATTGAGGGAGGAGGATGAGGGCTGAGGGTTGAGGATTGAGGTTTCAGTGTTGAATCCTGAGAATTCAGGATATTCTATTGAGTATTGAGAATTGAGGGTTGATGGTTCAGTACTGAGGATTGAGGATTGAGGATTGAGTATTGAGGATTGAGAAATGAGGATTGAGGATTGAGGATTGAGGATTGAGGATTGAGGATTGAGGATTGAGGATTAAGGATTGAGTATTGAAGATTGAGGATTGAGGATTGAGGATTGAGGATTGAGGATTGAGGATTGAAGATTGAGTATTGAGGATAGAAGATTGAGGATTGAGTATTGAGGATTGAGAAATGAGGATTGAGGATTGAGGATTGAGGATTGAGGATTGAGGATTGACGATTGAGGATTGAGGATTGAGGATTGAGGATTGAGTATTGAAGATTGAGTATTGATCACTGAGGATTGAGGATTGAGGATTGAGGATTGAGGATTGAGGGTGGAGGATGAGGGCTGAGGGTTGAGGATTGAGGTTTCAGTATTGAATCCTGAGAATTCAGGATATTCTATTGAGTATTGAGAATTGAGGATTGATGGTTGAGTAGTGAGGATTGAGGATTGAGGATTGAGTATTGAAGATTGAGTATTGAGGATTGAAGATTGAGGATTGAAGATTGAGTATTGAAGATTGAGTATTGATAACTGAGGATTGAGGATTGAGGATTGAGGATTGAGGATTGAGGATTGAGGATTGAGGATTGGGGATTGGGGATTGAGGAATGAGCATTGAGGTTTGAGGACTGAGGGCTGAGGATTGAGGATTGACGTTTGAGGATTGAGGATGAGGTCTGAGGGTTGAGGATTGAGGTTTGAGGTCTGAGGCTTGAGGATTGAGGAATGAGAATTGAGGATTGAGGATTGAGGATTGAAGATTGAGGGTTGGGTATTGAGGATTGAAGAATGAGGGTTGAGGATTGAGGCTTGAGGATTGAGGATTGAGGATTGAAGATTGAGGATTGGGTATTGAGGATTGAAGAATGAGGATTGAGGATTGAGGATTGAGGATTGAGGATTGAAGATTGAGTATTGAGGATTGAAGATTGAGGATTGAGGATTGAGGATAGAGGATTGAGGATTGAAGATTGAGTATTGAGGATTGAAGATTGAGGATTGGGTATTGAGGATTGAGGATTGAGGATTGAAGATTGAGGATTGAGGATTGAGGATTGAGGATTGAGGATAGAGGATTGAAGATTGGATATTGATGATTGAATATTGAGGACTGAGGATTGAGGGTTGTGGATTGAGGACGAGGACTGAGGGTTGAATATTGATGTTTGAGGTCTGAGGATTAAGGATTGAGGATTGAGAATTGAGGATTGAGGATTGAGGATTGAGGATTGAAGATTGAGGATTGAGGATTGAGTACTGAGGATTGAGGATTCAGGATTGAGGATTGAAGATTGAGAATTGAAGATTGAGTATTGAGGACTGAAGATTGACGATTGAGGATATAAGTATTGAGGATTGAGGATTGAGGATTGAAGATTCAGTATTGAGGGTTGAAGGTTGAGGATTGTGGATTGAGGATGGAGGATTGAGGATTGAATATTGAGGATTGGGGACTGAGTGTTGAGGGTCGAATGATGAGAATTGATGTTTGAGGATAGAGACTTGAAGATTGCAGATTGAGTACTGAGTATTGAAATCTGTGAATTGATGATATTCTTTTGAGGATTGAGGATTGACAACTGATTGTTGAGGACTGAGGGCTGAAGATTGAGGATTCAGGATTGAGGATTCAGGATTGATGTTTGAGGACTGAGGATTGTCGATTGAGGATTGAGGATTGAGGATTGAGGATTGAAGATTGAGGATTGGCTATTGAGGATTGAAGAATGAGGATTGAGGATTGAGGATTGAGGATTGAGGATTGAGGATTGAGTATTGAAGATTGAGTATTGATCACTGAGGATTGACGATTGAGGATTGAGGATTGAGGATTGAGGGTGGAGGATGAGGGCTGAGGGTTGAGGATTGAGGTTTCAGTATTGAATCCTGAGAATTCAGGATATTCTATTGAGTATTGAGAATTTCGGATTGATGGTTGAGTATTGAGGATTGAGGATTGAGGATTGAGTATTGAAGATTGAGGATTGATGATTGAGGAGTGAGGATTGGGGATTGAGGATTGAGGAATGAGTATTGAAGATTGAGGACACATGATTGAGGATTGAGGATTGAGGATTGGGGATTGAGGAATGAGCATTGAGGTTTGAGGACAGAGGGCTGAGGATTGAAGATTGAGTATTGATCACTGAGGATTGAGGATTGAGGATTGAGGATTGAGGATTGAGGGTGGAGGATGAGGGCTGAGGGTTGAGGATTGAGGTTTCAGTATTGAATCCTGAGAATTCAGGATATTCTATTGAGTATTGAGAATTGAGGATTGATGGTTGAGTATTGAGGATTGAGGATTGAGGATTGAGTATTGAAGATTGAGGATTGATGATTGAGGATTGGGGATTGGGGATTGAGGAATGAGCATTGAGGTTTGAGGACTGAGGGCTGAGGATTGAGGATTGACGATTGAGGATTGAGGATGAGGGCTGAGGGTTGAGGATTGAGGTTTGAGGACTGAGGATTGAGGATTGAGGATTGAGAATTGAGGATTGAGGATTGAGGATTGAAGATTGAGTGTTGGGTATTGAGGATTGAAGAATGAGGGTTGAGGATTGAGGCTTGAGGATTGAGGATTGAGGATTGAAGATTGAGGATTGGGTATTGAGGATTGAAGAATGAGGATTGAGGATTGAGGATTGAGGATTGAGGATTGAAGATTGAGTATTGAGGATTGAAGATTGAGGATTGAGGATTGAGGATAGAGGATTGAGGATTGAGGATTGAAGATTGAGTATTGAGGATTGAAGATTGAGGATTGAGTATTGAGGATTGAGGATTGAGGATTGAAGATTGAGGATTGAGGATTGAGGATTGAGGATTGAGGATAGAGGATTGAAGATTGGATATTGATGATTGAATATTGAGGACTGAGGATTGAGGGTTGTGGATTGAGGACGAGGACTGAGGGTTGAATATTGATGCTTGAGGTCAGAGGATTAAGGATTGAGGATTGAGAATTGAGGATTGAGGATTGAGGATTGAGGATTGAAGATTGAGGATTGAGGATTGAGTACTGAGGATTGAGGATTCAGGATTGAGGATTGAAGATTGAGAATTGAAGATTGAGTATTGAGGACTGAAGATTGACGATTGAGGATATAAGTGTTGAGGATTGAGGATTGAGGATTGAAGATTCAGTATTGAGGGTTGAAGGTTGAGGATTGTGGATTGAGGATGGAGGATTGAGGATTGAATATTGAGGATTGGGGACTGAGTGTTGAGGGTCGAATGATGAGAATTGATGTTTGAGGATAGAGACTTGACGATTGCAGATTGAGTATTGAGTATTGAAATCTGTGAATTGATGATATTCTTTTGAGGATTGAGGATTGACAACTGATTGTTGAGGACTGAGGGCTGAAGATTGAGGATTCAGGATTGAGGATTCAGGATTGATGTTTGAGGACTGAGGATTGACGATTGAGGATTGAGGATTGAGGATTGAGGATTGAAGATTGAGGATTGGGTATTGAGGATTGAAGAATGAGGATTGAGGATTGAGGATTGAGGATTGAGGATTGAGGATTGAGTATTGAAGATTGAGTATTGATCACTGAGGATTGAGGATTGAGGATTGAGGATTGAGGATTGGGGGTGGAGGATGAGGGCTGAGGTTTGAGGATTGAGGTTTCAGTATTGAATCCTGAGAATTCAGGATATTCTATTGAGTATTGAGAATTTCGGATTGATGGTTGAGTATTGAGGATTGAGGATTGAGGATTGAGTATTGAAGATTGAGGATTGATGATTGAGGAGTGAGGATTGGGGATTGAGGATTGAGGAATGAGTACTGAAGATTGAGGACAGATGATTGAGGATTGAGGATTGAGGATTGGGGATTGAGGAATGAGCATTGAGGTTTGAGGACTGAGGGCTGAGGATTGAGGATTGACGATTGAGGATTGAGGATGAGGGCTGAGGGTTGAGGATTGAGGTTTGAGGACTGAGGACTGAGGATTGAGGATTGAGAATTGAGGATTGAGGATTGAGGATTGAAGATTGAGGCTTGGATATTGAGGATTGAAGAATGAGGGTTGAGGATTGAGGCTTGAGGATTGAGGATCGAGGATTGAAGATTGAGGAATGGGTATTGAGGATTGAAGAATGAGGATTGAGGATTGAGGATTGAGGAATGATGATTGCAGATTGAGTATTGAGGATTGAAGATTGAGGATTCAGGATTGAGGAATGAGAATTGAAGATTGAGGATTGATGATTGAGTATTGAGGATTGAGGATTGGGGATTGGGGATTGAGCATTGAGGTTTGAGGACTGTGGGCTGAGGATTGAGGGTTGAGGATTGACGCTTGAGGATTGAGTGTTGAGGATGTAGGGTTGAAGAGAGAGGACTGAGTGTTGAGGATTGAGTGTTGAGAATTGATGCTTGAGGTTTGAGATTTGATTATTGAATATTGTGTATTGCGTGTAGAACCATGAGAATTCAGGATGTGCTATTGAGTATTGAGAATTGAGGATTGATGGTTGAGTATTGAGTATTGGTGGTTGAGGGCTGAGTGTTGAATATTGAGGATAGAGAATTGACGATTGAGGATTGATGATTGAGGATTGAAGATTGATTATTGATGATTGAAGATTGAAGATTGAGGATTGAGGATTGACGGTTGAGGATTGAGGTTTGAGGATTGGGGATTGAGGATTGAGGACTGGGGCTTGAGGATTGAGGATTGAGCATTGAGGATTGAAGATTGAGGACTGGCGATTGAGGATTGAATGTTGAGGATTATGGATTGAGGATTGGGGATTGAGGATGTAGGATTGGAGATTGATTATTGAGGATTGATGATTGAGGATTGAGGATTGAGGATTGAGGATTGAGAATTGAGAATTGAGGACGAAGACTGAGGGTTGAGGATTGAGGTTTGAGGAACGATGATTGAGGATTGAGGATTGAGGATTGAGGGTTGAGGGTTGAGGACGAGGACTGAGGGTTGAATATTGATGTTTGAGGTCTGAGGATTAAGGATTAAGTATTGAGAATTGAGGATTGAGGATTGAGGATTGAAGATTGAGGATTGGGTATTGAGGATTGAAGAATGAGGATTGAGGATTGAGGTTTGAGGATTGAGGATTGCAGATTGAGTATTGAGGATTGAAGGTTGAGGACTGAGAATTGAGGATTGAAGATTGAGGATTGAGGATTGAGGATTGAGGATTGAAGAACGAGGATTGAGGATTGAGGTTTGAGGACTGAGGATTGCAGATTGAGTATTGAGGATTGAAGGTTGAGGATTGAGAATTGAGGATTGAAGATTGAGGATTGAGGATTGAGGATTGAGGATTGAGGATTGAAGATTGAGTATTGAGGATTGAAGATTGAGGATTGAGGATTGAGTACTGAGGATTGAGGATTGAGGATTGAGGATTGAAGATTGAGAATTGAAGATTGAGTATTGAGGACTGAAGATTGACGATTGAGGATTGAAGATTGAGGATTGAGGATTGAGGATGGAGGATTGAGGATTGAGCATTGAAGATTGAGGATTGGGGATTGAGGATTGACGATTGAGGATTGAGTATTGAGGATTTAAGATTGAGTATTGATGATTGAATATTGAGAATTGAAGATTGAGTATTGAGGACTGAAGATTGACGATTGAGGATTGAAGATTGAGGATTGAGGATTGAGGATGGAGGATTGAGGATTGAGCACTGAAGATTGAGGATTGAGGATTGAGGATTGAGGATGGAGGATTGAGGATTGAGCATTGAAGATTGAGGATTGGGGACTGAGGGTTGAAGATTGAGGATTGGGTATTGAGGATTGAAGAATGAGTATTGAGGATTGAGGATTGAGGATTGAGGATTGCAGACTGGGTATTGAGGATTGAAGATTGAGGACTCAGGATTGAGGATTGAGGATTGAGGATTGAGGGTTGAGGATTGAGGACGAGGACTGACGATTGAGTATTGAAGATTGTGGATTTATGACTGAGGATTGAGGATTGAGGGTTGAAGATTGAGGAATGGGTATTGAGGATTGAAGAATGAGGATAGAGGATTGAGGATTGAGGATTGAGGATTGCAGATTGAGTATTGAGGATTGAAGATTGAGGATTCAGTATTGAGGAATGAGAATTGAAGATTGAGGACTGGGTATTGAGGATTGAAGAATGAGGATTGAGGATTGAGGATTGAGGATTGAGGATTGAGGATTGAGTATTGAAGATTGAGTATTGATCACTGAGGATTGAGGATTGAGGATTGACGATTGAGGATTGAGGGTGGAGGATGAGGGCTGAGGGTTGAGGATTGAGGTTTCAGTATTGAATCCTGAGAATTCAGGATATTCTACTGAGTATTGAGAATTTCGGATTGATGGTTGAGTATTGAGGATTGAGGATTGGGGATTGAGTATTGAAGATTGAGGATTGATGATTGAGGAGTGAGGATTGGGGATTGAGGATTGAGGAATGAGTATTGAAGATTGAGGACAGATGATTGAGGATTGAGGATTGAGGATTGAGGATTGAGGATTGGGGATTGAGGAATGAGCATTGAGGTTTGAGGACTGAGGGCTGAGGATTGAGGATTGACGATTGAGGATTGAGGATGAGGGCTGAGGGTTGAGGATTGAGGTTTGAGGACTGAGGATTGAGGATTGAGGATTGAGAATTGAGGATTGAGGATTGAGGATTGAAGATTGAGGCTTGGATATTGAGGATTGAAGAATGAGGGTTGAGGATTGAGGCTTGAGGATTGAGGATTGAGGATTGAAGGTTGAGGATTGGGTATTGAGGGTTGAAGAATGAGGATTGAGGATTGAGGATTGAGGAATGAGGATTGAAGATTGAGTATTGAGGATTGAAGATTGAGGATTGAGGATTGAGGATAGAGGATTGAGGATTGAAGATTGAGTATTGAGGATTGAAGATTGAGGATTGAGTATTGAGGATTGAGGATTGAGGATTGAAGATTGAGGATTGAGGATTGAGGATTGAGGATTGAGGATAGAGGATTGAAGATTGGATATTGATGATTGAATATTGAGGACTGAGGATTGACGTCTAAGGATTGAAGATTGAGGATTGATGATTGACGATTGGGTATTGAGGATTGAATATTGAGGATTGAGGATTGAGGATGTAGGATTGGAGATTGATTACTGAGGATTGATGATTGAGGATTCAGGATTGAGGATTGAGGATTGAGAATTGAGAATTGAGGATGAAGACTGAGGTTTGAGGATTGAGGATTGAGGATTGAGGATTGAGTCTTGAGGATTGAGGATTGAGGATTGAGGATTGAAGATTGAGTATTGAGTATTGAAGGTTGAGGATTGTGGATTGAGGATTGAGGATTGAGGATTGAATATTGAAGATCGAGTATTGATGCCTGAGGATTGAGGATTGAGGATAGAAGATTGAGGATTGAGGATTGAAGATTGAGTATTGAGGATTGAGGATTGAGGACTTAGGATTGACGATTGGGTATTGAAGATTGAGGATTGATGACTGAGGATTGACGTCTAAGGATTGAAGATTGAGGATTGATGATTGACGATTGGGTATTGAGGATTGAATATTGAGGATTGAGGATTGAGGATGTAGGATTGGAGATTGATTACTGAGGATTGATGATTGAGGATTCAGGATTGAGGATTGAGGATTGAGAATTGAGAATTGAGGATGAAGACTGAGGTTTGAGGATTGAGGATTGATTATTGAGGATTGAGTCTTGAGGATTGAGGATTGAGGATTGAGGATTGAAGATTGAGTATTGAGTATTGAAGGTTGAGGATTGTGGATTGAGGATTGATGATTGAGGATTGAAGATTGATTATTGATGATTGAAGATTGAAGATTGAGGATTGAGGATTGACGGTTGAGGATTGAGGTTTGAGGATTGGGGATTGAGGATTGAGGAGTGGGGCTTGAGGATTGAGGATTGAGCATTGAGGATTGAAGATTGAGGACTGGCGATTGAGGATTGAATGTTGAGGATTATGGATTGAGGATTGGGGATTGAGGATGTAGGATTGGAGATTGATTATTGAGGATTGATGATTGAGGATTGAGGATTGAGGATTGAGGATTGAGAATTGAGAATTGAGGACGAAGACTGAGGGTTGAGGATTGAGGTTTGAGGAACGATGATTGAGGATTGAGGATTGAGGATTGAGGATTGGGGATTGAGGAATGAGCATTGAGGTTTGAGGACTGAGGGCTGAGGATTGAGGATTGACGATTGAGGATTGAGGATGAGGGCTGAGGGTTGAGGATTGAGGTTTGAGGACTGAGGACTGAGGATTGAGGATTGAGAATTGAGGATTGAGGATTGAGGATTGAAGATTGAGGCTTGGATATTGAGGATTGAAGAATGAGGGTTGAGAATTGAGGCTTGAGGATTGAGGATCGAGGATTGAAGATTGAGGAATGGGTATTGAGGATTGAAGAATGAGGATTGAGGATTGAGGATTGAGGAATGATGATTGCAGATTGAGTATTGAGGATTGAAGATTGAGGATTCAGGATTGAGGAATGAGAATTGAAGATTGAGGATTGATGATTGAGTATTGAGGATTGAGGATTGGGGATTGGGGATTGAGCATTGAGGTTTGAGGACTGTGGGCTGAGGATTGAGGGTTGAGGATTGACGCTTGAGGATTGAGTGTTGAGGATGTAGGGTTGAAGAGAGAGGACTGAGTGTTGAGGATTGAGTGTTGAGAATTGATGCTTGAGGTTTGAGATTTGATTATTGAATATTGTGTATTGCGTGTAGAACCATGAGAATTCAGGATGTGCTATTGAGTATTGAGAATTGAGGATTGATGGTTGAGTATTGAGTATTGGTGGTTGAGGGCTGAGTGTTGAATATTGAGGATAGAGAATTGACGATTGAGGATTGATGATTGAGGATTGAAGATTGATTATTGATGATTGAAGATTGAAGATTGAGGATTGAGGATTGACGGTTGAGGATTGAGGTTTGAGGATTGGGGATTGAGGATTGAGGACTGGGGCTTGAGGATTGAGGATTGAGCATTGAGGATTGAAGATTGAGGACTGGCGATTGAGGATTGAATGTTGAGGATTATGGATTGAGGATTGGGGATTGAGGATGTAGGATTGGAGATTGATTATTGAGGATTGATGATTGAGGATTGAGGATTGAGGATTGAGGATTGAGAATTGAGAATTGAGGACGAAGACTGAGGGTTGAGGATTGAGGTTTGAGGAACGATGATTGAGGATTGAGGAATGAGGATTGAGGGTTGAGGGTTGAGGACGAGGACTGAGGGTTGAATATTGATGTTTGAGGTCTGAGGATTAAGGATTAAGTATTGAGAATTGAGGATTGAGGATTGAGGATTGAAGATTGAGGATTGGGTATTGAGGATTGAAGAATGAGGATTGAGGATTGAGGTTTGAGGATTGAGGATTGCAGATTGAGTATTGAGGATTGAAGGTTGAGGACTGAGAATTGAGGATTGAAGATTGAGGATTGAGGATTGAGGATTGAGGATTGAAGAACGAGGATTGAGGATTGAGGTTTGAGGACTGAGGATTGCAGATTGAGTATTGAGGATTGAAGGTTGAGGATTGAGAATTGAGGATTGAAGATTGAGGATTGAGGATTGAGGATTGAGGATTGAGGATTGAAGATTGAGTATTGAGGATTGAAGATTGAGGATTGAGGATTGAGTACTGAGGATTGAGGATTGAGGATTGAGGATTGAAGATTGAGTATTGAGGACTGAAGATTGACGATTGAGGATTGAAGATTGAGGATTGAGGATTGAGGATGGAGGATTGAGGATTGAGCATTGAAGATTGAGGATTGGGGATTGAGGATTGACGATTGAGGATTGAGTATTGAGGATTTAAGATTGAGTATTGTTGATTGAATATTGAGAATTGAAGATTGAGTATTGAGGACTGAAGATTGACGATTGAGGATTGAAGATTGAGGATTGAGGATTGAGGATGGAGGATTGAGGATTGAGCACTGAAGATTGAGGATTGAGGATTGAGGATTGAGGATGGAGGATTGAGGATTGAGCATTGAAGATTGAGGATTGGGGACTGAGGGTTGAAGATTGAGGATTGGGTATTGAGGATTGAAGAATGAGTATTGAGGATTGAGGATTGAGGATTGAGGATTGCAGACTGGGTATTGAGGATTGAAGATTGAGGACTCAGGATTGAGGATTGAGGATTGAGGATTGAGGGTTGAGGATTGAGGACGAGGACTGACGATTGAGTATTGAAGATTGTGGATTTATGACTGAGGATTGAGGATTGAGGGTTGAAGATTGAGGAATGGGTATTGAGGATTGAAGAATGAGGATAGAGGATTGAGGATTGAGGATTGAGGATTGCAGATTGAGTATTGAGGATTGAAGATTGAGGATTCAGTATTGAGGAATGAGAATTGAAGATTGAGGACTGGGTATTGAGGATTGAAGAATGAGGATTGAGGATTGAGGATTGAGGATTGAGGATTGAGGATTGAGTATTGAAGATTGAGTATTGATCACTGAGGATTGAGGATTGAGGATTGACGATTGAGGATTGAGGGTGGAGGATGAGGGCTGAGGGTTGAGGATTGAGGTTTCAGTATTGAATCCTGAGAATTCAGGATATTCTACTGAGTATTGAGAATTTCGGATTGATGGTTGAGTATTGAGGATTGAGGATTGGGGATTGAGTATTGAAGATTGAGGATTGATGATTGAGGAGTGAGGATTGGGGATTGAGGATTGAGGAATGAGTATTGAAGATTGAGGACAGATGATTGAGGATTGAGGATTGAGGATTGAGGATTGAGGATTGGGGATTGAGGAATGAGCATTGAGGTTTGAGGACTGAGGGCTGAGGATTGAGGATTGACGATTGAGGATTGAGGATGAGGGCTGAGGGTTGAGGATTGAGGTTTGAGGACTGAGGATTGAGGATTGAGGATTGAGAATTGAGGATTGAGGATTGAGGATTGAAGATTGAGGCTTGGATATTGAGGATTGAAGAATGAGGGTTGAGGATTGAGGCTTGAGGATTGAGGATTGAGGATTGAAGGTTGAGGATTGGGTATTGAGGGTTGAAGAATGAGGATTGAGGATTGAGGATTGAGGAATGAGGATTGAAGATTGAGTATTGAGGATTGAAGATTGAGGATTGAGGATTGAGGATAGAGGATTGAGGATTGAAGATTGAGTATTGAGGATTGAAGATTGAGGATTGAGTATTGAGGATTGAGGATTGAGGATTGAAGATTGAGGATTGAGGATTGAGGATTGAGGATTGAGGATAGAGGATTGAAGATTGGATATTGATGATTGAATATTGAGGACTGAGGATTGACGTCTAAGGATTGAAGATTGAGGATTGATGATTGACGATTGGGTATTGAGGATTGAATATTGAGGATTGAGGATTGAGGATGTAGGATTGGAGATTGATTACTGAGGATTGATGATTGAGGATTCAGGATTGAGGATTGAGGATTGAGAATTGAGAATTGAGGATGAAGACTGAGGTTTGAGGATTGAGGATTGAGGATTGAGGATTGAGTCTTGAGGATTGAGGATTGAGGATTGAAGATTGAGTATTGAGTATTGAAGGTTGAGGATTGTGGATTGAGGATTGAGGATTGAGGATTGAATATTGAAGATCGAGTATTGATGCCTGAGGATTGAGGATTGAGGATAGAAGATTGAGGATTGAGGATTGAAGATTGAGTATTGAGGATTGAGGATTGAGGACTTAGGATTGACGATTGGGTATTGAAGATTGAGGATTGATGACTGAGGATTGACGTCTAAGGATTGAAGATTGAGGATTGATGATTGACGATTGGGTATTGAGGATTGAATATTGAGGATTGAGGATTGAGGATGTAGGATTGGAGATTGATTACTGAGGATTGATGATTGAGGATTCAGGATTGAGGATTGAGGATTGAGAATTGAGAATTGAGGATGAAGACTGAGGTTTGAGGATTGAGGATTGATTATTGAGGATTGAGTCTTGAGGATTGAGGATTGAGGATTGAGGATTGAAGATTGAGTATTGAGTATTGAAGGTTGAGGATTGTGGATTGAGGATTGAGGATTGAGGATTGAATATTGAAGATCGAGTATTGATGCCTGAGGACTGAGGATTGAGGATTGAAGATTGAGGATTGAGGATTGAAGATTGAGTATTGAGGATTGAAGATTGAGGATTGAAGATTGAGTATTGATGATTGAATATTAAGGATTGAGGATTGAGGATTGAGGATTGAGGATTGAGGATTGAGGATTGAAGATTGAGTTTTGATGACTCAATATTGAGGATTGAAGATTGAGGTTTGAGGATTGAGGGCGAGGACTGACGGTAGAGGATTGAAGTTTGAGGATTGAGGATTGAGGTCTGAGGATTGAGGATGAGGGCTGAGGGTCGGTGATTGAGGTTTGACGACTGAGGGCTGAGGATTGAGGATTGAGAATTGAGGACTGATGATTGAGGATTGATGATTGAGGATTGGGTATTGATGATTGAAGAATGAGTATTGAGGATTGAGGATTGAGGATTGAGGATTGAGGGTTGTGGATTGAGGACGAGGACTGAGGGTTGAATATTGATGTTTGGGGTCTGAGGATTAAGGATTGAGGATTGAGAACCGAGGATTGAGGATTGAGGATTGAAGATTGAGGATTGAGGATTGAGTACTGCGGATTGAGGATTGAGGATTGAGGAATGAAGATTGAGAATTGAAGATTGAGTATTGAGGACTGAAGATTGACGATTGAGGATTAAGTATTGAGGATTGAGGATTGAGAATTGGGTATTGAGAATGAGGACTGAGGGTTGAGGACTGATGTTTGAGGAACGAGGATTGAGGATTGAGGATTGAGGATTGAGGATTGAAGATTGAGTATTGATGACTGAATATTGAGGATTGAAGATTGAGGTTTGAGGATTGAGGGCGAGGACTGACGGTAGAGGATTGAAGTTTGAGGATTGAGGATTGAGGTCTGAGGATTGAGGATGAGGGCTGAGGGTCGGTGGTTGAGGGTTGACGACTGAGGACTGAGGATTGAGGATTGAGAATTGAGGACTGATGATTGAGGATTGATGATTGAGGATTGGGTATTGATGATTGAAGAATGAGTATTGGGGATTGAGGATTGAGGATTGAGGATTGAGTATCTAGGATTGGAGATTGATTATTGAGGATTGAAGATTGGGGATTGAGGATTGAGGATTGAGGATCTAGGATTGGAGATTGATTATTGAGGATGAAGGTTGAGAATTGAGGATTGAGGATTGAGAATTGAGAATTGAGCATGAGGACTGAGGGTCGAGGATTGAGGTTTGAGAAATGAGGATTGAGGATTGAGGATTGAGGATTGAGGATTGAGGATTGAGGATTGAGTATTGAAGATTGAGTATTGATAACTGAGGATTGAGGATTGAGGATTGAGGATTGAGGATTGAGGATTGAGGATTGAGGGTGGAGGATGAGGGCTGAGGGTTGAGGATTGAGGTTTCAGTGTTGATCCTGAGAATTCAGGATATTCTATTGAGTATTGAGAATTGAGGGTTGATGGTTGAGTATTGAGGATTGAGGATTGAGGATTGAGTATTGAGGATTGAGAAATGAGGATTGAGGATTGAGGATTGAGGATTGAGGATTGAGGATTGAGGATTGAGGATTGAGGATTGAGGATTGAGTATTGAAGATTGAGGATTGAGGATTGAGGATTGAGGATTGAGGATTGAGGATTGAAGATTGAGTATTGAGGATAGAAGATTGAGGATTGAGTATTGAGGATTGAGAAATGAGGATTGAGGATTGAGGATTGAGGATTGAGGATTGAGGATTGAGGATTGAGGATTGAGGATTGAGTATTGAAGATTGAGTATTGATCACTGAGCATTGAGGATTGAGGATTGAGGATTGAGGATTGAGGGTGGAGGATGAGGGCTGAGGGTTGAGGATTGAGGTTTCAGTATTGAATCCTGAGAATTCAGGATATTCTGTTGAGTATTGAGAATTGAGGATTGATGATTGAGGATTGAGGATTGGGGATTGAGGATTGAGGAATGAGTATTGAAGATTGAGGACAGATGATTGAGGATTGAGGATTGAGGATTGGGGATTGAGGAATGAGCATTGAGGTTTGAGGACTGAGGGCTGAGGATTGAGGATTGACGATTGAGGATTGAGGATGAGGGCTGAGGGTTGAGGATTGAGGTTTGAGGACTGAGGATTGAGGATTGAGGATTGAGAATTGAGGATTGAGGATTGAGGATTGAAGATTGAGTGTTGGGTATTGAGGATTGAAGAATGAGGGTTGAGGATTGAGGCTTGAGGATTGAGGATTGAGGATTGAAGATTGAGGATTGGGTATTGAGGATTGAAGAATGAGGATTGAGGATTGAGGATTGAGGATTGAGGATTGAGGATTGAGGATTGAGGATTGAGGATTGAGGGAGGAGGATGAGGGCTGAGGGTTGAGGATTGAGGTTTCAGTGTTGAATCCTGAGAATTCAGGATATTCTATTGAGTATTGAGAATTGAGGGTTGATGGTTCAGTACTGAGGATTGAGGATTGAGGATTGAGTATTGAGGATTGAGAAATGAGGATTGAGGATTGAGGATTGAGGATTGAGGGTTGAGGATTGAGGATTGAGGATTAAGGATTGAGTATTGAAGATTGAGGATTGAGGATTGAGGATTGAGGATTGAGGATTGAGGATTGAAGATTGAGTATTGAGGATAGAAGATTGAGGATTGAGTATTGAGGATTGAGAAATGAGGATTGAGGATTGAGGGTGGAGGATGAGGGCTGAGGGTTGAGGCTTGAGGTTTCAGTATTGAATCCTGAGAATTCAGGATATTCTATTGAGTATTGAGAATTGAGGATTGATGGTTGAGTAGTGAGGATTGAGGATTGAGGATTGAGTATTGAAGATTGAGTATTGAGGATTGAAGATTGAGGATTGAAGATTGAGTATTGAAGATTGAGTATTGATAACTGAGGATTGAGGATTGAGGATTGAGGATTGAGGATTGAGGATTGAGGATTGAGGATTGGGGATTGGGGATTGAGGAATGAGCATTGAGGTTTGAGGACTGAGGGCTGAGGATTGAGGATTGACGTTTGAGGATTGAGGATGAGGTCTGAGGGTTGAGGATTGAGGTTTGAGGTCTGAGGCTTGAGGATTGAGGAATGAGAATTGAGGATTGAGGATTGAGGATTGAAGATTGAGGGTTGGGTATTGAGGATTGAAGAATGAGGGTTGAGGATTGAGGCTTGAGGATTGAGGATTGAGGATTGAAGATTGAGGATTGGGTATTGAGGATTGAAGAATGAGGATTGAGGATTGAGGATTGAGGATTGAGGATTGAAGATTGAGTATTGAGGATTGAAGATTGAGGATTGAGGATTGAGGATAGAGGATTGAGGATTGAAGATTGAGTATTGAGGATTGAAGATTGAGGATTGGGTATTGAGGATTGAGGATTGAGGATTGAAGATTGAGGATTGAGGATTGAGGATTGAGGATTGAGGATAGAGGATTGAAGATTGGATATTGATGATTGAATATTGAGGACTGAGGATTGAGGGTTGTGGATTGAGGACGAGGACTGAGGGTTGAATATTGATGTTTGAGGTCTGAGGATTAAGGATTGAGGATTGAGAATTGAGGATTGAGGATTGAGGATTGAGGATTGAAGATTGAGGATTGAGGATTGAGTACTGAGGATTGAGGATTCAGGATTGAGGATTGAAGATTGAGAATTGAAGATTGAGTATTGAGGACTGAAGATTGACGATTGAGGATATAAGTATTGAGGATTGAGGATTGAGGATTGAAGATTCAGTATTGAGGGTTGAAGGTTGAGGATTGTGGATTGAGGATGGAGGATTGAGGATTGAATATTGAGGATTGGGGACTGAGTGTTGAGGGTCGAATGATGAGAATTGATGTTTGAGGATAGAGACTTGAAGATTGCAGATTGAGTACTGAGTATTGAAATCTGTGAATTGATGATATTCTTTTGAGGATTGAGGATTGACAACTGATTGTTGAGGACTGAGGGCTGAAGATTGAGGATTCAGGATTGAGGATTCAGGATTGATGTTTGAGGACTGAGGATTGACGATTGAGGATTGAGGATTGAGGATTGAGGATTGAAGATTGAGGATTGGCTATTGAGGATTGAAGAATGAGGATTGAGGATTGAGGATTGAGGATTGAGGATTGAGGATTGAGTATTGAAGATTGAGTATTGATCACTGAGGATTGACGATTGAGGATTGAGGATTGAGGATTGAGGGTGGAGGATGAGGGCTGAGGGTCGAGGATTGAGGTTTCAGTATTGAATCCTGAGAATTCAGGATATTCTATTGAGTATTGAGAATTTCGGATTGATGGTTGAGTATTGAGGATTGAGGATTGAGGATTGAGTATTGAAGATTGAGGATTGATGATTGAGGAGTGAGGATTGGGGATTGAGGATTGAGGAATGAGTATTGAAGATTGAGGACAGATGATTGAGGATTGAGGATTGAGGATTGGGGATTGAGGAATGAGCATTGAGGTTTGAGGACAGAGGGCTGAGGATTGAAGATTGAGTATTGATCACTGAGGATTGAGGATTGAGGATTGAGGATTGAGGATTGAGGGTGGAGGATGAGGGCTGAGGGTTGAGGATTGAGGTTTCAGTATTGAATCCTGAGAATTCAGGATATTCTATTGAGTATTGAGAATTGAGGATTGATGGTTGAGTATTGAGGATTGAGGATTGAGGATTGAGTATTGAAGATTGAGGATTGATGATTGAGGATTGGGGATTGGGGATTGAGGAATGAGCATTGAGGTTTGAGGACTGAGGGCTGAGGATTGAGGATTGACGATTGAGGATTGAGGATGAGGGCTGAGGGTTGAGGATTGAGGTTTGAGGACTGAGGATTGAGGATTGAGGATTGAGAATTGAGGATTGAGGATTGAGGATTGAAGATTGAGTGTTGGGTATTGAGGATTGAAGAATGAGGGTTGAGGATTGAGGCTTGAGGATTGAGGATTGAGGATTGAAGATTGAGGATTGGGTATTGAGGATTGAAGAATGAGGATTGAGGATTGAGGATTGAGGATTGAGGATTGAAGATTGAGTATTGAGGATTGAAGATTGAGGATTGAGGATTGAGGATAGAGGATTGAGGATTGAGGATTGAAGATTGAGTATTGAGGATTGAAGATTGAGGATTGAGTATTGAGGATTGAGGATTGAGGATTGAAGATTGAGGATTGAGGATTGAGGATTGAGGATTGAGGATAGAGGATTGAAGATTGGATATTGATGATTGAATATTGAGGACTGAGGATTGAGGGTTGTGGATTGAGGACGAGGACTGAGGGTTGAATATTGATGCTTGAGGTCAGAGGATTAAGGATTGAGGATTGAGAATTGAGGATTGAGGATTGAGGATTGAGGATTGAAGATTGAGGATTGAGGATTGAGTACTGAGGATTGAGGATTCAGGATTGAGGATTGAAGATTGAGAATTGAAGATTGAGTATTGAGGACTGAAGATTGACGATTGAGGATATAAGTGTTGAGGATTGAGGATTGAGGATTGAAGATTCAGTATTGAGGGTTGAAGGTTGAGGATTGTGGATTGAGGATGGAGGATTGAGGATTGAATATTGAGGATTGGGGACTGAGTGTTGAGGGTCGAATGATGAGAATTGATGTTTGAGGATAGAGACTTGAAGATTGCAGATTGAGTATTGAGTATTGAAATCTGTGAATTGATGATATTCTTTTGAGGATTGAGGATTGACAACTGATTGTTGAGGACTGAGGGCTGAAGATTGAGGATTCAGGATTGAGGATTCAGGATTGATGTTTGAGGACTGAGGATTGACGATTGAGGATTGAGGATTGAGGATTGAGGATTGAAGATTGAGGATTGGGTATTGAGGATTGAAGAATGAGGATTGAGGATTGAGGATTGAGGATTGAGGATTGAGGATTGAGGATTGAGGATTGAGTATTGAAGATTGAGTATTGATCACTGAGGATTGAGGATTGAGGATTGAGGATTGAGGATTGGGGGTGGAGGATGAGGGCTGAGGGTTGAGGATTGAGGTTTCAGTATTGAATCCTGAGAATTCAGGATATTCTATTGAGTATTGAGAATTTCGGATTGATGGTTGAGTATTGAGGATTGAGGATTGAGGATTGAGTATTGAAGATTGAGGATTGATGATTGAGGAGTGAGGATTGGGGATTGAGGATTGAGGAATGAGTACTGAAGATTGAGGACAGATGATTGAGGATTGAGGATTGAGGATTGGGGATTGAGGAATGAGCATTGAGGTTTGAGGACTGAGGGCTGAGGATTGAGGATTGACGATTGAGGATTGAGGATGAGGGCTGAGGGTTGAGGATTGAGGTTTGAGGACTGAGGACTGAGGATTGAGGATTGAGAATTGAGGATTGAGGATTGAGGATTGAAGATTGAGGCTTGGATATTGAGGATTGAAGAATGAGGGTTGAGGATTGAGGCTTGAGGATTGAGGATCGAGGATTGAAGATTGAGGAATGGGTATTGAGGATTGAAGAATGAGGATTGAGGATTGAGGATTGAGGAATGATGATTGCAGATTGAGTATTGAGGATTGAAGATTGAGGATTCAGGATTGAGGAATGAGAATTGAAGATTGAGGATTGATGATTGAGTATTGAGGATTGAGGATTGGGGATTGGGGATTGAGCATTGAGGTTTGAGGACTGTGGGCTGAGGATTGAGGGTTGAGGATTGACGCTTGAGGATTGAGTGTTGAGGATGTAGGGTTGAAGAGAGAGGACTGAGTGTTGAGGATTGAGTGTTGAGAATTGATGCTTGAGGTTTGAGATTTGATTATTGAATATTGTGTATTGCGTGTAGAACCATGAGAATTCAGGATGTGCTATTGAGTATTGAGAATTGAGGATTGATGGTTGAGTATTGAGTATTGGTGGTTGAGGGCTGAGTGTTGAATATTGAGGATAGAGAATTGACGATTGAGGATTGATGATTGAGGATTGAAGATTGATTATTGATGATTGAAGATTGAAGATTGAGGATTGAGGATTGACGGTTGAGGATTGAGGTTTGAGGATTGGGGATTGAGGATTGAGGACTGGGGCTTGAGGATTGAGGATTGAGCATTGAGGATTGAAGATTGAGGACTGGCGATTGAGGATTGAATGTTGAGGATTATGGATTGAGGATTGGGGATTGAGGATGTAGGATTGGAGATTGATTATTGAGGATTGATGATTGAGGATTGAGGATTGAGGATTGAGGATTGAGAATTGAGAATTGAGGACGAAGACTGAGGGTTGAGGATTGAGGTTTGAGGAACGATGATTGAGGATTGAGGATTGAGGATTGAGGGTTGAGGGTTGAGGACGAGGACTGAGGGTTGAATATTGATGTTTGAGGTCTGAGGATTAAGGATTAAGTATTGAGAATTGAGGATTGAGGATTGAGGGTTGAAGATTGAGGATTGGGTATTGAGGATTGAAGAATGAGGATTGAGGATTGAGGTTTGAGGATTGAGGATTGCAGATTGAGTATTGAGGATTGAAGGTTGAGGACTGAGAATTGAGGATTGAAGATTGAGGATTGAGGATTGAGGATTGAGGATTGAAGAACGAGGATTGAGGATTGAGGTTTGAGGACTGAGGATTGCAGATTGAGTATTGAGGATTGAAGGTTGAGGATTGAGAATTGAGGATTGAAGATTGAGGATTGAGGATTGAGGATTGAGGATTGAGGATTGAAGATTGAGTATTGAGGATTGAAGATTGAGGATTGAGGATTGAGTACTGAGGATTGAGGATTGAGGATTGAGGATTGAAGATTGAGAATTGAAGATTGAGTATTGAGGACTGAAGATTGACGATTGAGGATTGAAGATTGAGGATTGAGGATTGAGGATGGAGGATTGAGGATTGAGCATTGAAGATTGAGGATTGGGGATTGAGGATTGACGATTGAGGATTGAGTATTGAGGATTTAAGATTGAGTATTGATGATTGAATATTGAGAATTGAAGATTGAGTATTGAGGACTGAAGATTGACGATTGAGGATTGAAGATTGAGGATTGAGGATTGAGGATGGAGGATTGAGGATTGAGCACTGAAGATTGAGGATTGAGGATTGAGGATTGAGGATGGAGGATTGAGGATTGAGCATTGAAGATTGAGGATTGGGGACTGAGGGTTGAAGATTGAGGATTGGGTATTGAGGATTGAAGAATGAGTATTGAGGATTGAGGATTGAGGATTGAGGATTGCAGACTGGGTATTGAGGATTGAAGATTGAGGACTCAGGATTGAGGATTGAGGATTGAGGATTGAGGGTTGAGGATTGAGGACGAGGACTGACGATTGAGTATTGAAGATTGTGGATTTATGACTGAGGATTGAGGATTGAGGGTTGAAGATTGAGGAATGGGTATTGAGGATTGAAGAATGAGGATAGAGGATTGAGGATTGAGGATTGAGGATTGCAGATTGAGTATTGAGGATTGAAGATTGAGGATTCAGTATTGAGGAATGAGAATTGAAGATTGAGGACTGGGTATTGAGGATTGAAGAATGAGGATTGAGGATTGAGGATTGAGGATTGAGGATTGAGGATTGAGTATTGAAGATTGAGTATTGATCACTGAGGATTGAGGATTGAGGATTGACGATTGAGGATTGAGGGTGGAGGATGAGGGCTGAGGGTTGAGGATTGAGGTTTCAGTATTGAATCCTGAGAATTCAGGATATTCTACTGAGTATTGAGAATTTCGGATTGATGGTTGAGTATTGAGGATTGAGGATTGGGGATTGAGTATTGAAGATTGAGGATTGATGATTGAGGAGTGAGGATTGGGGATTGAGGATTGAGGAATGAGTATTGAAGATTGAGGACAGATGATTGAGGATTGAGGATTGAGGATTGAGGATTGAGGATTGGGGATTGAGGAATGAGCATTGAGGTTTGAGGACTGAGGGCTGAGGATTGAGGATTGACGATTGAGGATTGAGGATGAGGGCTGAGGGTTGAGGATTGAGGTTTGAGGACTGAGGATTGAGGATTGAGGATTGAGAATTGAGGATTGAGGATTGAGGATTGAAGATTGAGGCTTGGATATTGAGGATTGAAGAATGAGGGTTGAGGATTGAGGCTTGAGGATTGAGGATTGAGGATTGAAGGTTGAGGATTGGGTATTGAGGGTTGAAGAATGAGGATTGAGGATTGAGGATTGAGGAATGAGGATTGAAGATTGGGTATTGAGGATTGAAGATTGAGGATTGAGGATTGAGGATAGAGGATTGAGGATTGAAGATTGAGTATTGAGGATTGAAGATTGAGGATTGAGTATTGAGGATTGAGGATTGAGGATTGAAGATTGAGGATTGAGGATTGAGGATTGAGGATTGAGGATAGAGGATTGAAGATTGGATATTGATGATTGAATATTGAGGACTGAGGATTGACGTCTAAGGATTGAAGATTGAGGATTGATGATTGACGATTGGGTATTGAGGATTGAATATTGAGGATTGAGGATTGAGGATGTAGGATTGGAGATTGATTACTGAGGATTGATGATTGAGGATTCAGGATTGAGGATTGAGGATTGAGAATTGAGAATTGAGGATGAAGACTGAGGTTTGAGGATTGAGGATTGAGGATTGAGGATTGAGTCTTGAGGATTGAGGATTGAGGATTGAGGATTGAAGATTGAGTATTGAGTATTGAAGGTTGAGGATTGTGGATTGAGGATTGAGGATTGAGGATTGAATATTGAAGATCGAGTATTGATGCCTGAGGATTGAGGATTGAGGATAGAAGATTGAGGATTGAGGATTGAAGATTGAGTATTGAGGATTGAGGATTGAGGACTTAGGATTGACGATTGGGTATTGAAGATTGAGGATTGATGACTGAGGATTGACGTCTAAGGATTGAAGATTGAGGATTGATGATTGACGATTGGGTATTGAGGATTGAATATTGAGGATTGAGGATTGAGGATGTAGGATTGGAGATTGATTACTGAGGATTGATGATTGAGGATTCAGGATTGAGGATTGAGGATTGAGAATTGAGAATTGAGGATGAAGACTGAGGTTTGAGGATTGAGGATTGATTATTGAGGATTGAGTCTTGAGGATTGAGGATTGAGGATTGAGGATTGAAGATTGAGTATTGAGTATTGAAGGTTGAGGATTGTGGATTGAGGATTGAGGATTGAGGATTGAATATTGAAGATCGAGTATTGATGCCTGAGGACTGAGGATTGAGGATTGAAGATTGAGGATTGAGGATTGAAGATTGAGTATTGAGGATTGAAGATTGAGGATTGAAGATTGAGTATTGATGATTGAATATTAAGGATTGAGGATTGAGAATTGAGGATTGATGGTTGAGTATTGAGTATTGGTGGTTGAGGGCTGAGTGTTGAATATTGAGGATAGAGAATTGACGATTGAGGATTGATGATTGAGGATTGAAGATTGATTATTGATGATTGAAGATTGAAGATTGAGGATTGAGGATTGACGGTTGAGGATTGAGGTTTGAGGATTGGGGATTGAGGATTGAGGACTGGGGCTTGAGGATTGAGGATTGAGCATTGAGGATTGAAGATTGAGGACTGGCGATTGAGGATTGAATGTTGAGGATTATGGATTGAGGATTGGGGATTGAGGATGTAGGATTGGAGATTGATTATTGAGGATTGATGATTGAGGATTGAGGATTGAGGATTGAGGATTGAGAATTGAGAATTGAGGACGAAGACTGAGGGTTGAGGATTGAGGTTTGAGGAACGATGATTGAGGATTGAGGATTGAGGATTGAGGATTGGGGATTGAGGAATGAGCATTGAGGTTTGAGGACTGAGGGCTGAGGATTGAGGATTGACGATTGAGGATTGAGGATGAGGGCTGAGGGTTGAGGATTGAGGTTTGAGGACTGAGGACTGAGGATTGAGGATTGAGAATTGAGGATTGAGGATTGAGGATTGAAAATTGAGGCTTGGATATTGAGGATTGAAGAATGAGGGTTGAGGATTGAGGCTTGAGGATTGAGGATCGAGGATTGAAGATTGAGGAATGGGTATTGAGGATTGAAGAATGAGGATTGAGGATTGAGGATTGAGGAATGATGATTGCAGATTGAGTATTGAGGATTGAAGATTGAGGATTCAGGATTGAGGAATGAGAATTGAAGATTGAGGATTGATGATTGAGTATTGAGGATTGAGGATTGGGGATTGGGGATTGAGCATTGAGGTTTGAGGACTGTGGGCTGAGGATTGAGGGTTGAGGATTGACGCTTGAGGATTGAGTGTTGAGGATGTAGGGTTGAAGAGAGAGGACTGAGTGTTGAGGATTGAGTGTTGAGAATTGATGCTTGAGGTTTGAGATTTGATTATTGAATATTGTGTATTGCGTGTAGAACCATGAGAATTCAGGATGTGCTATTGAGTATTGAGAATTGAGGATTGATGGTTGAGTATTGAGTATTGGTGGTTGAGGGCTGAGTGTTGAATATTGAGGATAGAGAATTGACGATTGAGGATTGATGATTGAGGATTGAAGATTGATTATTGATGATTGAAGATTGAAGATTGAGGATTGAGGATTGACGGTTGAGGATTGAGGTTTGAGGATTGGGGATTGAGGATTGAGGACTGGGGCTTGAGGATTGAGGATTGAGCATTGAGGATTGAAGATTGAGGACTGGCGATTGAGGATTGAATGTTGAGGATTATGGATTGAGGATTGGGGATTGAGGATGTAGGATTGGAGAT
Organism: Calliopsis andreniformis; assembly: GCF_051401765.1. Lineage (NCBI taxonomy): Eukaryota > Metazoa > Arthropoda > Insecta > Hymenoptera > Andrenidae > Calliopsis > Calliopsis andreniformis. Next base: position 947,692 of record NW_027480545.1, on the reverse strand, counting down.
TGATTATTGAGGATTGATGATTGAGGATTGAGGATTGAGGATTGAGGATTGAGAATTGAGAATTGAGGACGAAGACTGAGGGTTGAGGATTGAGGTTTGAGGAACGATGATTGAGGATTGAGGATTGAGGATTGAGGGTTGAGGGTTGAGGACGAGGACTGAGGGTTGAATATTGATGTTTGAGGTCTGAGGATTAAGGATTAAGTATTGAGAATTGAGGATTGAGGATTGAGGATTGAAGATTGAGGATTGGGTATTGAGGATTGAAGAATGAGGATTGAGGATTGAGGTTTGAGGATTGAGGATTGCAGATTGAGTATTGAGGATTGAAGGTTGAGGACTGAGAATTGAGGATTGAAGATTGAGGATTGAGGATTGAGGATTGAGGATTGAAGAACGAGGATTGAGGATTGAGGTTTGAGGACTGAGGATTGCAGATTGAGTATTGAGGATTGAAGGTTGAGGATTGAGAATTGAGGATTGAAGATTGAGGATTGAGGATTGAGGATTGAGGATTGAGGATTGAAGATTGAGTATTGAGGATTGAAGATTGAGGATTGAGGATTGAGTACTGAGGATTGAGGATTGAGGATTGAGGATTGAAGATTGAGAATTGAAGATTGAGTATTGAGGACTGAAGATTGACGATTGAGGATTGAAGATTGAGGATTGAGGATTGAGGATGGAGGATTGAGGATTGAGCATTGAAGATTGAGGATTGGGGATTGAGGATTGACGATTGAGGATTGAGTATTGAGGATTTAAGATTGAGTATTGATGATTGAATATTGAGAATTGAAGATTGAGTATTGAGGACTGAAGATTGACGATTGAGGATTGAAGATTGAGGATTGAGGATTGAGGATGGAGGATTGAGGATTGAGCACTGAAGATTGAGGATTGAGGATTGAGGATTGAGGATGGAGGATTGAGGATTGAGCATTGAAGATTGAGGATTGGGGACTGAGGGTTGAAGATTGAGGATTGGGTATTGAGGATTGAAGAATGAGTATTGAGGATTGAGGATTGAGGATTGAGGATTGCAGACTGGGTATTGAGGATTGAAGATTGAGGACTCAGGATTGAGGATTGAGGATTGAGGATTGAGGGTTGAGGATTGAGGACGAGGACTGACGATTGAGTATTGAAGATTGTGGATTTATGACTGAGGATTGAGGATTGAGGGTTGAAGATTGAGGAATGGGTATTGAGGATTGAAGAATGAGGATAGAGGATTGAGGATTGAGGATTGAGGATTGCAGATTGAGTATTGAGGATTGAAGATTGAGGATTCAGTATTGAGGAATGAGAATTGAAGATTGAGGACTGGGTATTGAGGATTGAAGAATGAGGATTGAGGATTGAGGATTGAGGATTGAGGATTGAGGATTGAGTATTGAAGATTGAGTATTGATCACTGAGGATTGAGGATTGAGGATTGACGATTGAGGATTGAGGGTGGAGGATGAGGCCTGAGGGTTGAGGATTGAGGTTTCAGTATTGAATCCTGAGAATTCAGGATATTCTACTGAGTATTGAGAATTTCGGATTGATGGTTGAGTATTGAGGATTGAGGATTGGGGATTGAGTATTGAAGATTGAGGATTGATGATTGAGGAGTGAGGATTGGGGATTGAGGATTGAGGAATGAGTATTGAAGATTGAGGACAGATGATTGAGGATTGAGGATTGAGGATTGAGGATTGAGGATTGGGGATTGAGGAATGAGCATTGAGGTTTGAGGACTGAGGGCTGAGGATTGAGGATTGACGATTGAGGATTGAGGATGAGGGCTGAGGGTTGAGGATTGAGGTTTGAGGACTGAGGATTGAGGATTGAGGATTGAGAATTGAGGATTGAGGATTGAGGATTGAAGATTGAGGCTTGGATATTGAGGATTGAAGAATGAGGGTTGAGGATTGAGGCTTGAGGATTGAGGATTGAGGATTGAAGGTTGAGGATTGGGTATTGAGGGTTGAAGAATGAGGATTGAGGATTGAGGATTGAGGAATGAGGATTGAAGATTGAGTATTGAGGATTGAAGATTGAGGATTGAGGATTGAGGATAGAGGATTGAGGATTGAAGATTGAGTATTGAGGATTGAAGATTGAGGATTGAGTATTGAGGATTGAGGATTGAGGATTGAAGATTGAGGATTGAGGATTGAGGATTGAGGATTGAGGATAGAGGATTGAAGATTGGATATTGATGATTGAATATTGAGGACTGAGGATTGACGTCTAAGGATTGAAGATTGAGGATTGATGATTGACGATTGGGTATTGAGGATTGAATATTGAGGATTGAGGATTGAGGATGTAGGATTGGAGATTGATTACTGAGGATTGATGATTGAGGATTCAGGATTGAGGATTGAGGATTGAGAATTGAGAATTGAGGATGAAGACTGAGGTTTGAGGATTGAGGATTGATTATTGAGGATTGAGTCTTGAGGATTGAGGATTGAGGATTGAGGATTGAAGATTGAGTATTGAGTATTGAAGGTTGAGGATTGTGGATTGAGGATTGAGGATTGAGGATTGAATATTGAAGATCGAGTATTGATGCCTGAGGACTGAGGATTGAGGATTGAAGATTGAGGATTGAGGATTGAAGATTGAGTATTGAGGATTGAAGATTGAGGATTGAAGATTGAGTATTGATGATTGAATATTAAGGATTGAGGATTGAGGATTGAGGATTGAGGATTGAGGATTGAGGATTGAAGATTGAGTTTTGATGACTCAATATTGAGGATTGAAGATTGAGGTTTGAGGATTGAGGGCGAGGACTGACGGTAGAGGATTGAAGTTTGAGGATTGAGGATTGAGGTCTGAGGATTGAGGATGAGGGCTGAGGGTCGGTGATTGAGGTTTGACGACTGAGGGCTGAGGATTGAGGATTGAGAATTGAGGACTGATGATTGAGGATTGATGATTGAGGATTGGGTATTGATGATTGAAGAATGAGTATTGAGGATTGAGGATTGAGGATTGAGGATTGAGGGTTGTGGATTGAGGACGAGGACTGAGGGTTGAATATTGATGTTTGGGGTCTGAGGATTAAGGATTGAGGATTGAGAACTGAGGATTGAGGATTGAGGATTGAAGATTGAGGATTGAGGATTGAGTACTGCGGATTGAGGATTGAGGATTGAGGATTGAAGATTGAGAATTGAAGATTGAGTATTGAGGACTGAAGATTGACGATTGAGGATTAAGTATTGAGGATTGAGGATTGAGAATTGGGTATTGAGAATGAGGACTGAGGGTTGAGGACTGATGTTTGAGGAACGAGGATTGAGGATTGAGGATTGAGGATTGAGGATTGAAGATTGAGTATTGATGACTGAATATTGAGGATTGAAGATTGAGGTTTGAGGATTGAGGGCGAGGACTGACGGTAGAGGATTGAAGTTTGAGGATTGAGGATTGAGGTCTGAGGATTGAGGATGAGGGCTGAGGGTCGGTGGTTGAGGGTTGACGACTGAGGACTGAGGATTGAGGATTGAGAATTGAGGACTGATGATTGAGGATTGATGATTGAGGATTGGGTATTGATGATTGAAGAATGAGTATTGGGGATTGAGGATTGAGGATTGAGGATTGAGTATCTAGGATTGGAGATTGATTATTGAGGATTGAAGATTGGGGATTGAGGATTGAGGATTGAGGATCTAGGATTGGAGATTGATTATTGAGGATGAAGGTTGAGAATTGAGGATTGAGGATTGAGAATTGAGAATTGAGCATGAGGACTGAGGGTCGAGGATTGAGGTTTGAGAAATGAGGATTGAGGATTGAGGATTGAGGATTGAGGATTGAGGATTGAGGTTTGAGGATTGAGTATTGAAGATTGAGTATTGATAACTGAGGATTGAGGATTGAGGATTGAGGATTGAGGATTGAGGATTGAGGATTGAGGGTGGAGGATGAGGGCTGAGGGTTGAGGATTGAGGTTTCAGTGTTGAATCCTGAGAATTCAGGATATTCTATTGAGTATTGAGAATTGAGGGTTGATGGTTGAGTATTGAAGATTGAGGATTGAGGATTGAGTATTGAAGATTGAGGATGGATGATTGAGGATTGAGGATTGAGGATTGGGGATTGAGGATTGAGCATTGAGGTTTGAGGACTGAGAGCTGAGGATTGAGCATTGACGATTGAGGATTGAGGATGAGGGCTGAGGGTTGAGGATTGAGGTTTGAGGACTGAGGACTGAGGATTCAGGATTGAGAATTGAGGATTGAGGATTGAGGATTGAAGACTGAGGATGGGGTATTGAGGATTGAAGAATGAGGATTGAGGATTGAGGCTTGAGGATTGAGGATTGAGGATTGAAGATTGAGGATTGGGTATTGAGGATTGAAGAACGAGGATTGATGATTGAGGATTGAGGATTGAGTATTGAAGATTGAGTATTGAGGATTGAAGATTGAGGATTGAGGATTGAGGATTGAGGATTGAGGATTGAGGATTGAAGATTGAGTATTGAGGATAGAAGATTGAGGATTGAGTATTGAGGATTGAGAAATGAGGATTGAGGATTGAGGATTGAGGATTGAGGATTGAGGTTTGAGGATTGAGGATTGAGGATTGAGTATTGAAGATTGAGTATTGACCACTGAGGATTGAGGATTGGGGATTGAGGATTGAGGATTGAGGGTGGAGGATGAGGGCTGAGGGTTGAGGATTGAGGTTTCAGTATTGAATCCTGAGAATTCAGGATATTCTATTGAGTATTGAGAATTGAGGATTGATGGTTGAGTATTGAGGATTGAGGATTGAGGATTGAGAATTGAGGATTGAGGATTGAGGATTGAAGATTGAGGGTTGGGTATTGAGGATTGAAGAATGAGGGTTGAGGATTGAGGCTTGAGGATTGAGTATTGAGGATTGAGGATTGAGGACTGAGGGTTGAATATTGATGTTTGAGGTCTGAGGATTAAGGATTGAGGATTGAGAATTGAGGATTGAGGATTGAGGATTGACGATTGAGGATTGAGGATTGAGTACTGAGGATTGAGGATGGAGGATTGAGGATTGAGCATTGAAGATTGAGGATTGGGGATTGAGGATTGACGATTGAGGATTGAGTATTGAGGATTTAAGATTGAGTATTGATGATTGAATATTGAGGATTGAGGATTGAGGGTTGAGGATTGAGGGTTGAGGAATGAGGACGAGGACTGGCGGTTGAGGATTGAGGTTTGAGGATTGAGGGTTGTGGATTGAGAACGAGGACTGAGGGTTGAATATTGATGTTTGAGGCCTGAGGATTGAGGATTGAGGATTGAGAATTGATGATTGAGGACTGAGGGTTGAAGATTGAGGATTGGGTATTGAGGATTGAAGAATGAGTATTGAGGATTGAGGATTGAGGATTGAGGATTGCAGACTGGGTATTGAGGATTGAAGATTGAGGACTCAGGATTGAGGATTGAGGATTGAGGATTGAGGGTTGAGGATTGAGGACGAGGACTGACGATTGAGTATTGAAGATTGTGGATTTATGACTGAGGATTGAGGATTGAGGGTTGAAGATTGAGGAATGGGTATTGAGGATTGAAGAATGAGGATAGAGGATTGAGGATTGAGGATTGAGGATTGCAGATTGAGTATTGAGGATTGAAGATTGAGGATTCAGTATTGAGGAATGAGAATTGAAGATTGAGGACTGGGTATTGAGGATTGAAGAATGAGGATTGAGGATTGAGGATTGAGGATTGAGGATTGAGGATTGAGGATTGAGTATTGAAGATTGAGTATTGATCACTGAGGATTGAGGATTGAGGATTGAGGATTGAGGATTGAGGGTGGAGGATGAGGGCTGAGGGTTGAGGATTGAGGTTTCAGTATTGAATCCTGAGAATTCAGGATATTCTACTGAGTATTGAGAATTTCGGATTGATGGTTGAGTATTGAGGATTGAGGATTGGGGATTGAGTATTGAAGATTGAGGATTGATGATTGAGGAGTGAGGATTGGGGATTGAGGATTGAGGAATGAGTATTGAAGATTGACGACAGATGATTGAGGATTGAGGATTGAGGATTGGGGATTGAGGAATGAGCATTGACGTTTGAGGACTGAGGGCTGAGGATTGAGGATTGACGATTGAGGATTGAGGATGAGGGCTGAGGGTTGAGGATTGAGGTTTGAGGACTGAGGATTGAGGATTGAGGATTGAGAATTGAGGATTGAGGATTGAGGATTGAAGATTGAGGATTGAAGATTGAGGGTTGGGTATTGAGGATTGAAGAATGAGGGTTGAGGATTGAGGCTTGAGGATTGAGGATTGAGGATTGAAGATTGAGGATTGGGTATTGAGGATTGAAGAATGAGGATTGAGGATTGAGGATTGAGGATTGAGGATTGAAGATTGAGTATTGAGGATTGAAGATTGAGGATAGAGGATTGAGGATAGAGGATTGAGGATTGAAGATTGAGTATTGAGGATTGAAGATTGAGGATTGAGTATTGAAGATTGAGTATTGATAACTGAGGATTGAGGATTGAGGATTGAGGATTGAGGATTGAGGATTGAGGATTGAGGGTGGAGGATGAGGGCTGAGGGTTGAGGATTGAGGTTTCAGTGTTGAATCCTGAGAATTCAGGATATTCTATTGAGTATTGAGAATTGAGGGTTGATGGTTGAGTATTGAGGATTGAGGATTGAGGATTGAGTATTGAAGATTGAGGATTGATGATTGAGGATTGAGGATTGGGGATTGAGGATTGAGGAATGAGTATTGAAGATTGAGGATGGATGATTGAGGATTGAGGATTGAGGATTGGGGATTGAGGATTGAGCATTGAGGTTTGAGGACTGAGAGCTGAGGATTGAGCATTGACGATTGAGGATTGAGGATGAGGGCTGAGGGTTGAGGATTGAGGTTTGAGGACTGAGGACTGAGGATTCAGGATTGAGAATTGAGGATTGAGGATTGAGGATTGAAGACTGAGGATGGGGTATTGAGGATTGAAGAATGAGGATTGAGGATTGAGGCTTGAGGATTGAGGATTGAGGATTGAAGATTGAGGATTGGGTATTGAGTATTGAAGAACGAGGATTGATGATTGAGGATTGAGGATTGAGTATTGAAGATTGAGTATTGAGGATTGAAGATTGAGGATTGAGGATTGAGGATTGAGGATTGAGGATTGAGGATTGAAGATTGAGTATTGAGGATAGAAGATTGAGGATTGAGTATTGAGGATTGAGAAATGAGGATTGAGGATTGAGGATTGAGGATTGAGGATTGAGGTTTGAGGATTGAGGATTGAGGATTGAGTATTGAAGATTGAGTATTGATCACTGAGGATTGAGGATTGGGGATTGAGGATTGAGGATTGAGGGTGGAGGATGAGGGCTGAGGGTTGAGGATTGAGGTTTCAGTATTGAATCCTGAGAATTCAGGATATTCTATTGAGTATTGAGAATTGAGGATTGATGGTTGAGTATTGAGGATTGAGGATTGAGGATTGAGAATTGAGGATTGAGGATTGAGGATTGAAGATTGAGGGTTGGGTATTGAGGATTGAAGAATGAGGGTTGAGGATTGAGGCTTGAGGATTGAGTATTGAGGATTGAGGATTGAGGATTGAAGATTGAGGATTGAGGATTGAGGATTGAGGATTGAGGATAGAGGATTGAAGATTGGATATTGATGATTGAATATTGTGGACTGAGGATTGAGGGTTGTGGATTGAGGACGAGGACTGAGGGTTGAATATTGATGTTTGAGGTCTGAGGATTAAGGATTGAGGATTGAGAATTGAGGATTGAGGATTGAGGATTGACGATTGAGGATTGAGGATTGAGTACTGAGGATTGAGGATGGAGGATTGAGGATTGAGCATTGAAGATTGAGGATTGGGGATTGAGGATTGACGATTGAGGATTGAGTATTGAGGATTTAAGATTGAGTATTGATGATTGAATATTGAGGATTGAGGATTGAGGGTTGAGGATTGAGGGTTGAGGAATGAGGACGAGGACTGGCGGTTGAGGATTGAGGTTTGAGGATTGAGGGTTGTGGATTGAGGACGAGGACTGAGGGTTGAATATTGATGTTTGAGGCCTGAGGATTGAGGATTGAGGATTGAGAATTGATGATTGAGGACTGAGGGTTGAAGATTGAGGATTGGGTATTGAGGATTGAAGAATGAGTATTGAGGATTGAGGATTGAGGATTGAGGATTGCAGACTGGGTATTGAGGATTGAAGATTGAGGACTCAGGATTGAGGATTGAGGATTGAGGATTGAGGGTTGAGGATTGAGGACGAGGACTGACGATTGAGTATTGAAGATTGTGGATTTATGACTGAGGATTGAGGATTGAGGGTTGAAGATTGAGGAATGGGTATTGAGGATTGAAGAATGAGGATAGAGGATTGAGGATTGAGGATTGAGGATTGCAGATTGAGTATTGAGGATTGAAGATTGAGGATTCAGTATTGAGGAATGAGAATTGAAGATTGAGGACTGGGTATTGAGGATTGAAGAATGAGGATTGAGGATTGAGGATTGAGGATTGAGGATTGAGGATTGAGTATTGAAGATTGAGTATTGATCACTGAGGATTGAGGATTGAGGATTGAGGATTGAGGATTGAGGGTGGAGGATGAGGGCTGAGGGTTGAGGATTGAGGTTTCAGTATTGAATCCTGAGAATTCAGGATATTCTACTGAGTATTGAGAATTTCGGATTGATGGTTGAGTATTGAGGATTGAGGATTGGGGATTGAGTATTGAAGATTGAGGATTGATGATTGAGGAGTGAGGATTGGGGATTGAGGATTGAGGAATGAGTATTGAAGATTGAGGACAGATGATTGAGGATTGAGGATTGAGGATTGGGGATTGAGGAATGAGCATTGACGTTTGAGGACTGAGGGCTGAGGATTGAGGATTGACGATTGAGGATTGAGGATGAGGGCTGAGGGTTGAGGATTGAGGTTTGAGGACTGAGGATTGAGGATTGAGGATTGAGAATTGAGGATTGAGGATTGAGGATTGAAGATTGAGGCTTGGATATTGAGGATTGAAGAATGAGGGTTGAGGATTGAGGCTTGAGGATTGAGGATTGAGGATTGAAGGTTGAGGATTGGGTATTGAGGATTGAAAAATGAGGATTGAGGATTGAGGATTGAGGAATGAGGATTGAAGATTGAGTATTGAGGATTGAAGATTGAGGATTGAGGATTGAGGATAGAGGATTGAGGATTGAAGATTGAGTATTGAGGATTGAGGATTGAGTATTGAAGGTTGAGGATTGATGATTGAGGATTGAGGATTGAGGATTGAGGATTGAGAAATGAGTATTGGAGATTGAGGATTGATGATTGAGGATTGAGGATTGAGGATTGAGGATTGGGGATTGAGGATTGAGCATTGAGGTTTGAGAACTGAAGGCTGAGGATTTAGGATTGAGGATTGAGGATTGAGGATTGAGTATTGATGATTGAGGATTGAGTATTGAGGACTGAGGATTGAGGTTTGAACATTGAGGATTGAGGATTGAGGATTGATGATTGAGGATTGAGGATTGAAGTTTGTATATTGATGATTGAATATCGAGGTCTGAGGATTGAGGGTTGAGGATTGAGGACGAGGACTGAGGGTTGAATATTGATGTTTGAGGTCTGAGGATTAAGGATTAAGTATTGAGAATTGAGGATTGAGGATTGAGGATTGAAGATTGAGGATTGGGTATTGAGGATTGAAGAATGAGGATTGAGGATTGAGGTTTGAGGATTGAGGATTGCAGATTGAGTATTGAGGATTGAAGGTTGAGGACTGAGAATTGAGGATTGAAGATTGAGGATTGAGGATTGAGGATTGAGGATTGAAGAACGAGGATTGAGGATTGAGGTTTGAGGACTGAGGATTGCAGATTGAGTATTGAGGATTGAAGGTTGAGTATTGAGAATTGAGGATTGAAGATTGAGGATTGAGGATTGAGGATTGAGGATTGAGGATTGAAGATTGAGTATTGAGGATTGAAGATTGAGGATTGAGGATTGAGTACTGAGGATTGAGGATTGAGGATTGAGGATTGAAGATTGAGAATTGAAGATTGAGTATTGAGGACTGAAGATTGACGATTGAGGATTGAAGATTGAGGATTGAGGATTGAGGATGGAGGATTGAGGATTGAGCATTGAAGATTGAGGATTGGGGATTGAGGATTGACGATTGAGGATTGAGTATTGAGGATTTAAGATTGAGTATTGATGATTGAATATTGAGGATTGAGGATTGAGGGTTGAGGATTGAGGGTTGAGGAATGAGGACGAGGACTGACGGTTGAGGATTGAGGTTTGAGGATTGAGGGTTGTGGATTGAGGACGAGGACTGAGGGTTGAATATTGATGTTTGAGGCCTGAGGATTGAGGATTGAGGATTGAGAATTGATGATTGAGGACTGAGGGTTGAAGATTGAGGATTGGGTATTGAGGATTGAAGAATGAGTATTGAGGATTGAGGATTGAGGATTGAGGATTGCAGACTGGGTATTGAGGATTGAAGATTGAGGACTCAGGATTGAGGATTGAGGATTGAGGATTGAGGGTTGAGGATTGAGGACGAGGACTGACGATTGAGTATTGAAGATTGTGGATTTATGACTGAGGATTGAGGATTGAGGGTTGAAGATTGAGGAATGGGTATTGAGGATTGAAGAATGAGGATTGAGGATTGAGGATTGAGGATTGAGGATTGAGGATTGCAGATTGAGTATTGAGGATTGAAGATTGAGGATTCAGTATTGAGGAATGAGAATTGAAGATTGAGGACTGGGTATTGAGGATTGAAGAATGAGGATTGAGGATTGAGGATTGAGGATTGAGGATTGAGGATTGAGTATTGAAGATTGAGTATTGATCACTGAGGATTGAGGATTGAGGATTGAGGATTGAGGATTGAGGGTGGAGGATGAGGGCTGAGGGTTGAGGATTGAGGTTTCAGTATTGAATCCTGAGAATTCAGGATATTCTACTGAGTATTGAGAATTTCGGATTGATGGTTGAGTATTGAGGATTGAGGATTGGGGATTGAGTATTGAAGATTGAGGATTGATGATTGAGGAGTGAGGATTGGGGATTGAGGATTGAGGAATGAGTATTGAAGATTGAGGACAGATGATTGAGGATTGAGGATTGAGGATTGGGGATTGAGGAATGAGCATTGAGGTTTGAGGACTGAGGGCTGAGGATTGAGGATTGACGATTGAGGATTGAGGATGAGGGCTGAGGGTTGAGGATTGAGGTTTGAGGACTGAGGATTGAGGATTGAGGATTGAGAATTGAGGATTGAGGATTGAGGATTGAAGATTGAGGCTTGGATATTGAGGATTGAAGAATGAGGGTTGAGGATTGAGGCTTGAGGATTGAGGATTGAGGATTGAAGGTTGAGGATTGGGTATTGAGGATTGAAGAATGAGGATTGAGGATTGAGGATTGAGGAATGAGGATTGAAGATTGAGTATTGAGGATTGAAGATTGAGGATTGAGGATTGAGGATAGAGGATTGAGGATTGAAGATTGAGTATTGAGGATTGAAGATTGAGGATTGAGTATTGAGGATTGAGGATTGAGGATTGAAGATTGAGGATTGAGGATTGAGGATTGAGGATTGAGGATAGAGGATTGAAGATTGGATATTGATGATTGAATATTGAGGACTGAGGATTGAGGGTTGTGGATTGAGAACGAGGACTGAGGGTTGAATATTGATGTTTGAGGTCTGAGGATTAAGGATTGAGGATTGAGAATTGAGGATTGAGGATTGAGGATTGAAGATTGAGGATTGAGGATTGAGTACTGAGGATTGAGGATTGAGGATTGAGGATTGAAGATTGAGAATTGAAGATTGAGTATTGAGGACTGAAGATTGACGATTGAGGATTAAGTATTGAGGATTGAGGATTGAGAATTGAGAATTGAGAATGAGGACTGAGGGTTGAGGATTGATGTTTGAGGAACGAGGATTGAGGATTGAGGATTGAGGACTGAGGATTGACGATTGAGTATTGAAGATTGTGGATTTATGACTGAGGATTGAGGATTGAGGGTTGAAGATTGAGGAATGGGTATTGAGGATTGAAGAATGAGGATTGAGGATTGAGGATTGAGGATTGAGGATTGCAGATTGAGTATTGAGGATTGAAGATTGAGGATTCAGGATTGAGGAATGAGAATTGAAGATTGAGGATTGATGATTGAGGATTGAGGATTGAGGATTGGGGATTGAGGATTGAGCATTGAGTTTTGTGGACTGTGGGCTGAGGATTGAGGATTGAGGATTGACGCTTGAGGATTGAGTGTTGAGGATGTAGGGTTGAAGAGAGAGGACTGAGTGTTGAGGATTGAGTGTTGAGAATTGATGCTTGAGGTTTGAGATTTGATTATTGAATATTGTGTATTGCGTGTTGAACCATGAGAATTCAGGATGTGCTATTGAGTATTGAGAATTGAGGATTGATGGTTGAGTATTGAGTATTGGTGGTTGAGGGCTGAGTGTTGAATATTGAGGTTAGAGGATTGACGATTGAGGATTGATGATTGAGGATTGAAGATTGAGTATTGATGATTGAAGATTGAGGATTGAGGATTGAGGGTTGAGGATTGAGGACGAGGATTGACGGTTGAGGATTGAGGTTTGAGGATTGGGGATTGAGGATTGAGGACTGGGGCTTGAGGATTGAAGATTGAGCATTGAGGATTGAAGATTGAGGACTGGCGATTGAGGATTGAAGGTTGAGGATTATGGATTGTAGATTGGGGATTGAGGATGTAGGATTGAAGATTGATTATTGAGGATTGATGATTGAGGATTGAGGATTGAGGATTGAATATTGAGGATTGGGGACTGAGTGTTGAGGGTCGAATAATGAGAATTGATGTTTGAGGATAGAGACTTGAAGATTGTAGATTGAGTATTGAGTATTGAAATCTGTGAATTGATGTTATTCTTTTGAGGATTGAGGATTGACAACTGATTGTTGAGGACTGAGGGCTGAAGATTGAGGATTCAGGATTGAGGATTCAGGATTGACGTTTGAGGACTGAGGATTGACGATTGAGGATTGAGGATTGAGGATTGAGGATTGAAGATTGAGGATTGGGTATTGAGGATTGAAGAATGAGGATTGAGGATTGAGGATTGAGGATTGAGGATTGAGGATTGAGTATTGAAGATTGAGTATTGATCACTGAGGATTGAGGATTGAGGATTGAGGATTGAGGATTGAGGGTGGAGGATGAGGGCTGAGGGTTGAGGATTGAGGTTTCAGTATTGAATCCTGAGAATTCAGGATATTCTATTGAGCATTGAGAATTGAGGATTGATGGTTGAGTATTGAGGATTGCGGATTGAGGATTGAGTATTGAAGATTGAGGACTGATGATTGAGGATTGAGGATTGGCGATTGAGGATTGAGGAATGAGTATTGAAGATTGAGGACAGATGATTGAGGATTGAGGATTGAGGATTGGGGATTGAGGAATGAGCATTGAGGTTTGAGGACTGAGGGCTGAGGATTGAGGATTGACCATTGAAGATTGAGGATGAGGGCTGAGGGTTGAGGATTGAGGTTTGAGGACTGAGGATTGAGGATTGAGGATTGAGAATTGAGGATTGAGGATTGAGGATTGAAGATTGAGGTTTGGGTATTGAGGATTGAAGAATGAGGGTTGAGGATTGAGGCTTGAGGATTGAGGATTGAGGATTGAAGATTGAGGATTGGGTATTGAGGATTGAAGAATGAGGATTGAGGAATGAGGATTGAGGATAGAGGATTGAAGATTGAGTATTGAGGATTGAAGATTGAGGATTGAGGATTGAGGATAGAGGATTGAGGATTGAAGATTGAGTATTGAGGATTGAGGATTGAGTATTGAAGGTTGAGGATTGATGATTGAGGATTGAGGATTGAGGATTGAGGATTGAGAAATGAGTATTGGAGATTGAGGATTGATGATTGAGGATTGAGGATTGAGGATTGAGGATTGGGGATTGAGGATTGAGCATTGAGGTTTGAGAACTGAAGGCTGAGGATTTAGGATTGAGGATTGAGGATTGAGGATTGAGTATTGATGATTGAGGATTGAGTATTGAGGACTGAGGATTGAGGTTTGAACATTGAGGATTGAGGATTGAGGATTGATGATTGAGGATTGAGGATTGAAGTTTGTATATTGATGATTGAATATCGAGGTCTGAGGATTGAGGGTTGAGGATTGAGGACGAGGACTGAGGGTTGAATATTGATGTTTGAGGTCTGAGGATTAAGGATTAAGTATTGAGAATTGAGGATTGAGGATTGAGGATTGAAGATTGAGGATTGGGTATTGAGGATTGAAGAATGAGGATTGAGGATTGAGGTTTGAGGATTGAGGATTGCAGATTGAGTATTGAGGATTGAAGGTTGAGGACTGAGAATTGAGGATTGAAGATTGAGGATTGAGGATTGAGGATTGAGGATTGAAGAACGAGGATTGAGGATTGAGGTTTGAGGACTGAGGATTGCAGATTGAGTATTGAGGATTGAAGGTTGAGTATTGAGAATTGAGGATTGAAGATTGAGGATTGAGGATTGAGGATTGAGGATTGAGGATTGAAGATTGAGTATTGAGGATTGAAGATTGAGGATTGAGGATTGAGTACTGAGGATTGAGGATTGAGGATTGAGGATTGAAGATTGAGAATTGAAGATTGAGTATTGAGGACTGAAGATTGACGATTGAGGATTGAAGATTGAGGATTGAGGATTGAGGATGGAGGATTGAGGATTGAGCATTGAAGATTGAGGATTGGGGATTGAGGATTGACGATTGAGGATTGAGTATTGAGGATTTAAGATTGAGTATTGATGATTGAATATTGAGGATTGAGGATTGAGTGTTGAGGATTGAGGGTTGAGGAATGAGGACGAGGACTGACGGTTGAGGATTGAGGTTTGAGGATTGAGGGTTGTGGATTGAGGACGAGGACTGAGGGTTGAATATTGATGTTTGAGGCCTGAGGATTGAGGATTGAGGATTGAGAATTGATGATTGAGGACTGAGGGTTGAAGATTGAGGATTGGGTATTGAGGATTGAAGAATGAGTATTGAGGATTGAGGATTCAGGATTGAGGATTGCAGACTGGGTATTGAGGATTGAAGATTGAGGACTCAGGATTGAGGATTGAGGATTGAGGATTGAGGGTTGAGGATTGAGGACGAGGACTGACGATTGAGTATTGAAGATTGTGGATTTATGACTGAGGATTGAGGATTGAGGGTTGAAGATTGAGGAATGGGTATTGAGGATTGAAGAATGAGGATTGAGGATTGAGGATTGAGGATTGAGGATTGAGGATTGCAGATTGAGTATTGAGGATTGAAGATTGAGGATTCAGTATTGAGGAATGAGAATTGAAGATTGAGGACTGGGTATTGAGGATTGAAGAATGAGGATTGAGGATTGAGGATTGAGGATTGAGGATTGAGGATTGAGTATTGAAGATTGAGTATTGATCACTGAGGATTGAGGATTGAGGATTGAGGATTGAGGATTGAGGGTGGAGGATGAGGGCTGAGGGTTGAGGATTGAGGTTTCAGTATTGAATCCTGAGAATTCAGGATATTCTACTGAGTATTGAGAATTTCGGATTGATGGTTGAGTATTGAGGATTGAGGATTGGGGATTGAGTATTGAAGATTGAGGATTGATGATTGAGGAGTGAGGATTGGGGATTGAGGATTGAGGAATGAGTATTGAAGATTGAGGACAGATGATTGAGGATTGAGGATTGAGGATTGGGGATTGAGGAATGAGCATTGAGGTTTGAGGACTGAGGGCTGAGGATTGAGGATTGACGATTGAGGATTGAGGATGAGGGCTGAGGGTTGAGGATTGAGGTTTGAGGACTGAGGATTGAGGATTGAGGATTGAGAATTGAGGATTGAGGATTGAGGATTGAAGATTGAGGCTTGGATATTGAGGATTGAAGAATGAGGGTTGAGGATTGAGGCTTGAGGATTGAGGATTGAGGATTGAAGGTTGAGGATTGGGTATTGAGGATTGAAGAATGAGGATTGAGGATTGAGGATTGAGGAATGAGGATTGAAGATTGAGTATTGAGGATTGAAGATTGAGGATTGAGGATTGAGGATAGAGGATTGAGGATTGAAGATTGAGTATTGAGGATTGAAGATTGAGGATTGAGTATTGAGGATTGAGGATTGAGGATTGAAGATTGAGGATTGAGGATTGAGGATTGAGGATTGAGGATAGAGGATTGAAGATTGGATATTGATGATTGAATATTGAGGACTGAGGATTGAGGGTTGTGGATTGAGGACGAGGACTGAGGGTTGAATATTGATGTTTGAGGTCTGAGGATTAAGGATTGAGGATTGAGAATTGAGGATTGAGGATTGAGGATTGAAGATTGAGGATTGAGGATTGAGTACTGAGGATTGAGGATTGAGGATTGAGGATTGAAGATTGAGAATTGAAGATTGAGTATTGAGGACTGAAGATTGACGATTGAGGATTAAGTATTGAGGATTGAGGATTGAGAATTGAGAATTGAGAATGAGGACTGAGGGTTGAGGATTGATGTTTGAGGAACGACGATTGAGGATTGAGGATTGAGGACTGAGGATTGACGATTGAGTATTGAAGATTGTGGATTTATGACTGAGGATTGAGGATTGAGGGTTGAAGATTGAGGAATGGGTATTGAGGATTGAAGAATGAGGATTGAGGATTGAGGATTGAGGATTGAGGATTGCAGATTGAGTATTGAGGATTGAAGATTGAGGATTCAGGATTGAGGAATGAGAATTGAAGATTGAGGATTGATGATTGAGGATTGAGGATTGAGGATTGGGGATTGAGGATTGAGCATTGAGTTTTGAGGACTGTGGGCTGAGGATTGAGGATTGAGGATTGACGCTTGAGGATTGAGTGTTGAGGATGTAGGGTTGAAGAGAGAGGACTGAGTGTTGAGGATTGAGTGTTGAGAATTGATGCTTGAGGTTTGAGATTTGATTATTGAATATTGTGTATTGCGTGTTGAACCATGAGAATTCAGGATGTGCTATTGAGTATTGAGAATTGAGGATTGATGGTTGAGTATTGAGTATTGGTGGTTGAGGGCTGAGTGTTGAATATTGAGGTTAGAGGATTGACGATTGAGGATTGATGATTGAGGATTGAAGATTGAGTATTGATGATTGAAGATTGAGGATTGAGGATTGAGGGTTGAGGATTGAGGACGAGGATTGACGGTTGAGGATTGAGGTTTGAGGATTGGGGATTGAGGATTGAGGACTGGGGCTTGAGGATTGAAGATTGAGCATTGAGGATTGAAGATTGAGGACTGGCGATTGAGGATTGAAGGTTGAGGATTATGGATTGTAGATTGGGGATTGAGGATGTAGGATTGAAGATTGATTATTGAGGATTGATGATTGAGGATTGAGGATTGAGGATTGAATATTGAGGATTGGGGACTGAGTGTTGAGGGTCGAATAATGAGAATTGATGTTTGAGGATAGAGACTTGAAGATTGTAGATTGAGTATTGAGTATTGAAATCTGTGAATTGATGTTATTCTTTTGAGGATTGAGGATTGACAACTGATTGTTGAGGACTGAGGGCTGAAGATTGAGGATTCAGGATTGAGGATTCAGGATTGACGTTTGAGGACTGAGGATTGACGATTGAGGATTGAGGATTGAGGATTGAGGATTGAAGATTGAGGATTGGGTATTGAGGATTGAAGAATGAGGATTGAGGATTGAGGATTGAGGATTGAGGATTGAGGATTGAGTATTGAAGATTGAGTATTGATCACTGAGGATTGAGGATTGAGGATTGAGGATTGAGGATTGAGGGTGGAGGATGAGGGCTGAGGGTTGAGGATTGAGGTTTCAGTATTGAATCCTGAGAATTCAGGATATTCTATTGAGCATTGAGAATTGAGGATTGATGGTTGATTATTGAGGATTGCGGATTGAGGATTGAGTATTGAAGATTGAGGACTGATGATTGAGGATTGAGGATTGGCGATTGAGGATTGAGGAATGAGTATTGAAGATTGAGGACAGATGATTGAGGATTGAGGATTGAGGATTGGGGATTGAGGAATGAGCATTGAGGTTTGAGGACTGAGGGCTGAGGATTGAGGATTGACCATTGAAGATTGAGGATGAGGGCTGAGGGTTGAGGATTGAGGTTTGAGGACTGAGGATTGAGGATTGAGGATTGAGAATTGAGGATTGAGGATTGAGGATTGAAGATTGAGGTTTGGGTATTGAGGATTGAAGAATGAGGGTTGAGGATTGAGGCTTGAGGATTGAGGATTGAGGATTGAAGATTGAGGATTGGGTATTGAGGATTGAAGAATGAGGATTGAGGAATGAGGATTGAGGATAGAGGATTGAAGATTGAGTATTGAGGATTGAAGATTGAGGATTGAGGATTCAGGATTGATGTTTGAGGACTGAGGATTGACGATTGAGGATTGAGGATTGAGGATTGAGGATTGAAGATTGAGGATTGGGTATTGAGGATTGAAGGATGAGGATTGAGGATTGAGGATTGAGGATTGAGGATTGAAGACTGGGTATTGAGGATTGAAGATTGACGATTGAGAATTAAGGATCAAAGATTGAGGATTAAGGATTGAAGATTGGGGATTGAGGATCTAGGATTGGAGATTGATTATTGAGGATTGAATATTGAGAATTGAGGATTCAGGATTGAGAATTGAGAATTGAGGATGAGGACTGAGGGTTGAGGATTGAGGCTTGAGAAATGAGGATTGAGGATTGAGGATTGAGGATTGAAGATTGAGGATTGAGGATTCAGTATTGAAGATTGAGTATTGATCACTGATGATTGAGGATTGAGGATTGAGGATTGAGGATTGAGGATTGAGGATTGAAGATTGAATATTGAGGATTGAAAATTCGGGATTGAGGATTGAGGATTGAGGATGGAGGATGAGGGCTGAGGGTTGAGGATTGAGGTTTGTGTATTGAATCCTGAGAATTCAGGATATTCTATTGAGTATTGAGAATTGGGGATTGATGGTTGAGTATTGAGGATTGAGGATTGAGTATTGAAGGTTGAGAATTGATGATTGAGGATTGAGGATTGAGGATTGAGGATTGAGGATTGAGGAATGAGTATTGGAGATTGAGGATTGATGATTGAGGACTGAGGATTGAGGATTGAGGATTGAGGAATGAGTATTGGAGATTGAGGATTGATGATTGAGGATTGAGGATTGAGGATTGAGGATTGAGGATTGAGGGTGGAGGATGAGGGCTGAGGGTTGAGGATTGAGGTTTCAGTGTTGAATCCTGAGATTTCAGGATATTCTATTGAGTATTGAGAATTGAGGATTGATGGTTGAGTATTGAGGATTGAGGATTGAGGATTGCGTATTGAAGATTGAGGATTGATGATTGAGGATTGAGGATTGGGGATTGAGGATTGAGGAATGAGTATTGAGGATTGAGAATTGAGGATTGAGGATTGAGGATTGAAGATTGAGGATTGGGTATTGAGCATTGAAGAATGTGGATTGAGGATTGAAGCTTGAGGATTGAGGATTGAGGATTGAAGATTGAGGATTGGGTATTGAGGATTGAAGAATGAGGATTGATGATTGAGGATTGAGGATTGAGTATTGAAGATTGAGTATTGAGGATTGAAGATTGAGGATTGAGGATTGGGGATTGAGGATTGAGGATTGAGGATTGAAGATTGAGTATTGAGGATAGAAGATTGAGGATTGAGTATTGAGGATTGAGGATTGAGGATTGAAGATTGAGGATTGAGGATTGAGGATTTGGGATTGAAGATTGAGGAATGAGTATTGAAGATTGAGGATTGATGATTGAAGATTGAGGGTTGGGGACTGAGGATTGAAGATTCAGGGTTGAGGGTTGAGGATTGAGAATTGAGAATTGAGGACTGATGATTGAGGGTTGATGATTGAGGATTGGGTATTGATGATTGAAGAATGAGTATTGAGGATTGAGGATTGAGGATTGAGGATTGAGTATCTAGGATTGGAGATTGATTATTGAGGATTGAAGATTGGGGATTGAGGATTGAGGATTGAGGATCTAGGATTGGAGATTGATTATTGAGGATGAAGGTTGAGAATTCAGGATTGAGGATTGAGAATTGAGAATTGAGCATGAGGACTGAGGGTCGAGGATTGAGGTTTGAGAAATGAGGATTGAGGATTGAGGATTGAGGATTGAGGATTGAGGATTGAGGATTGAGTATTGAAGATTGAGTATTGATAACTGAGGATTGAGGATTGAGGATTGAGGATTGAGGATTGAGGATTGAGGATTGAGGGTGGAGGATGAGGGCTGAGGGTTGAGGATTGAGGTTTCAGTATTGAATCCTGAGAATTCAGGATATTCTACTGAGTATTGAGAATTTCGGATTGATGGTTGAGTATTGAGGATTGAGGATTGGGGATTGAGTATTGAAGATTGAGGATTGATGATTGAGGAGTGAGGATTGGGGATTGAGGATTGAGGAATGAGTATTGAAGATTGAGGACAGATGATTGAGGATTGAGGATTGAGGATTGGGGATTGAGGAATGAGCATTGAGGTTTGAGGACTGAGGGCTGAGGATTGAGGATTGACGATTGAGGATTGAGGATGAGGGCTGAGGGTTGAGGATTGAGGTTTGAGGACTGAGGATTGAGGATTGAGGATTGAGAATTGAGGATTGAGGATTGAGGATTGAAGATTGAGGCTTGGATATTGAGGATTGAAGAATGAGGGTTGAGGATTGAGGCTTGAGGATTGAGGATTGAGGATTGAAGGTTGAGGATTGGGTATTGAGGATTGAAGAATGAGGATTGAGGATTGAGGATTGAGGAATGAGGATTGAAGATTGAGTATTGAGGATTGAAGATTGAGGATTGAGGATTGAGGATAGAGGATTGAGGATTGAAGATTGAGTATTGAGGATTGAAGATTGAGGATTGAGTATTGAGGATTGAGGATTGAGGATTGAAGATTGAGGATTGAGGATTGAGGATTGAGGATTGAGGATAGAGGATTGAAGATTGGATATTGATGATTGAATATTGAGGACTGAGGATTGAGGGTTGTGGATTGAGGACGAGGACTGAGGGTTGAATATTGATGTTTGAGGTCTGAGGATTAAGGATTGAGGATTGAGAATTGAGGATTGAGGATTGAGGATTGAAGATTGAGGATTGAGGATTGAGTACTGAGGATTGAGGATTGAGGATTGAGGATTGAAGATTGAGTATTGATCACTGAGGATTGAGGATTGAGGATTGAGGATTGAGGATTGAGGGTGGAGGATGAGGGCTGAGGGTTGAGGATTGAGGTTTCAGTATTGAATCCTGAGAATTCAGGATATTCTATTGAGCATTGAGAATTGAGGATTGATGGTTGAGTATTGAGGATTGCGGATTGAGGATTGAGTATTGAAGATTGAGGACTGATGATTGAGGATTGAGGATTGGCGATTGAGGATTGAGGAATGAGTATTGAAGATTGAGGACAGATGATTGAGGATTGAGGATTGAGGATTGGGGATTGAGGAATGAGCATTGAGGTTTGAGGACTGAGGGCTGAGGATTGAGGATTGACCATTGAAGATTGAGGATGAGGGCTGAGGGTTGAGGATTGAGGTTTGAGGACTGAGGATTGAGGATTGAGGATTGAGAATTGAGGATTGAGGATTGAGGATTGAAGATTGAGGTTTGGGTATTGAGGATTGAAGAATGAGGGTTGAGGATTGAGGCTTGAGGATTGAGGATTGAGGATTGAAGATTGAGGATTGGGTATTGAGGATTGAAGAATGAGGATTGAGGAATGAGGATTGAGGATAGAGGATTGAAGATTGAGTATTGAGGATTGAAGATTGAGGATTGAGGATTCAGGATTGATGTTTGAGGACTGAGGATTGACGATTGAGGATTGAGGATTGAGGATTGAGGATTGAAGATTGAGGATTGGGTATTGAGGATTGAAGGATGAGGATTGAGGATTGAGGATTGAGGATTGAGGATTGAAGACTGGGTATTGAGGATTGAAGATTGACGATTGAGAATTAAGGATCAAAGATTGAGGATTAAGGATTGAAGATTGGGGATTGAGGATCTAGGATTGGAGATTGATTATTGAGGATTGAAGATTGAGAATTGAGGATTCAGGATTGAGAATTGAGAATTGAGGATGAGGACTGAGGGTTGAGGATTGAGGCTTGAGAAATGAGGATTGAGGATTGAGGATTGAGGATTGAAGATTGAGGATTGAGGATTCAGTATTGAAGATTGAGTATTGATCACTGATGATTGAGGATTGAGGATTGAGGATTGAGGATTGAGGATTGAGGATTGAAGATTGAATATTGAGGATTGAAAATTCGGGATTGAGGATTGAGGATTGAGGATGGAGGATGAGGGCTGAGGGTTGAGGATTGAGGTTTGTGTATTGAATCCTGAGAATTCAGGATATTCTATTGAGTATTGAGAATTGGGGATTGATGGTTGAGTATTGAGGATTGAGGATTGAGTATTGAAGGTTGAGAATTGATGATTGAGGATTGAGGATTGAGGATTGAGGATTGAGGATTGAGGAATGAGTATTGGAGATTGAGGATTGATGATTGAGGACTGAGGATTGAGGATTGAGGATTGAGGAATGAGTATTGGAGATTGAGGATTGATGATTGAGGATTGAGGATTGAGGATTGAGGATTGAGGATTGAGGGTGGAGGATGAGGGCTGAGGGTTGAGGATTGAGGTTTCAGTGTTGAATCCTGAGATTTCAGGATATTCTATTGAGTATTGAGAATTGAGGATTGATGGTTGAGTATTGAGGATTGAGGATTGAGGATTGCGTATTGAAGATTGAGGATTGATGATTGAGGATTGAGGATTGGGGATTGAGGATTGAGGAATGAGTATTGAGGATTGAGAATTGAGGATTGAGGATTGAGGATTGAAGATTGAGGATTGGGTATTGAGCATTGAAGAATGTGGATTGAGGATTGAAGCTTGAGGATTGAGGATTGAGGATTGAAGATTGAGGATTGAGTATTGAAGATTGAGTATTGATAACTGAGGATTGAGGACTGAGGATTGAGGATTGAGGATTGAGGATTGAGGATTGAGGGTGGAGGATGAGGGCTGAGGGTTGAGGATTGAGGTTTCAGTATTGAATCCTGAGAATTCAGGATATTCTACTGAGTATTGAGAATTTCGGATTGATGGTTGAGTATTGAGGATTGAGGATTGGGGATTGAGTATTGAAGATTGAGGATTGATGATTGAGGAGTGAGGATTGGGGATTGAGGATTGAGGAATGAGTATTGAAGATTGAGGACAGATGATTGAGGATTGAGGATTGAGGATTGGGGATTGAGGAATGAGCATTGAGGTTTGAGGACTGAGGGCTGAGGATTGAGGATTGACGATTGAGGATTGAGGATGAGGGCTGAGGGTTGAGGATTGAGGTTTGAGGACTGAGGATTGAGGATTGAGGATTGAGAATTGAGGATTGAGGATTGAGGATTGAAGATTGAGGCTTGGATATTGAGGATTGAAGAATGAGGGTTGAGGATTGAGGCTTGAGGATTGAGGATTGAGGATTGAAGGTTGAGGATTGGGTATTGAGGATTGAAGAATGAGGATTGAGGATTGAGGATTGAGGAATGAGGATTGAAGATTGAGTATTGAGGATTGAAGATTGAGGATTGAGGATTGAGGATAGAGGATTGAGGATTGAAGATTGAGTATTGAGGATTGAAGATTGAGGATTGAGTATTGAGGATTGAGGATTGAGGATTGAAGATTGAGGATTGAGGATTGAGGATTGAGGATTGAGGATAGAGGATTGAAGATTGGATATTGATGATTGAATATTGAGGACTGAGGATTGAGGGTTGTGGATTGAGGACGAGGACTGAGGGTTGAATATTGATGTTTGAGGTCTGAGGATTAAGGATTGAGGATTGAGAATTGAGGATTGAGGATTGAGGATTGAAGATTGAGGATTGAGGATTGAGAATTGAGAATTGAGAATGAGGACTGAGGGTTGAGGATTGATGTTTGAGGAACGAGGATTGAGGATTGAGGATTGAGGACTGAGGATTGACGATTGAGTATTGAAGATTGTGGATTTATGACTGAGGATTGAGGATTGAGGGTTGAAGATTGAGGAATGGGTATTGAGGATTGAAGAATGAGGATTGAGGATTGAGGATTGAGGATTGAGGATTGCAGATTGAGTATTGAGGATTGAAGATTGAGGATTCAGGATTGAGGAATGAGAATTGAAGATTGAGGATTGATGATTGAGGATTGAGGATTGAGGATTGGGGATTGAGGATTGAGCATTGAGTTTTGAGGACTGTGGGCTGAGGATTGAGGATTGAGGATTGACGCTTGAGGATTGAGTGTTGAGGATGTAGGGTTGAAGAGAGAGGACTGAGTGTTGAGGATTGAGTGTTGAGAATTGATGCTTGAGGTTTGAGATTTGATTATTGAATATTGTGTATTGCGTGTTGAACCATGAGAATTCAGGATGTGCTATTGAGTATTGAGAATTGAGGATTGATGGTTGAGTATTGAGTATTGGTGGTTGAGGGCTGAGTGTTGAATATTGAGGTTAGAGGATTGACGATTGAGGATTGATGATTGAGGATTGAAGATTGAGTATTGATGATTGAAGATTGAGGATTGAGGATTGAGGGTTGAGGATTGAGGACGAGGATTGACGGTTGAGGATTGAGGTTTGAGGATTGGGGATTGAGGATTGAGGACTGGGGCTTGAGGATTGAAGATTGAGCATTGAGGATTGAAGATTGAGGACTGGCGATTGAGGATTGAAGGTTGAGGATTATGGATTGTAGATTGGGGATTGAGGATGTAGGATTGAAGATTGATTATTGAGGATTGATGATTGAGGATTGAGGATTGAGGATTGAATATTGAGGATTGGGGACTGAGTGTTGAGGGTCGAATAATGAGAATTGATGTTTGAGGATAGAGACTTGAAGATTGTAGATTGAGTATTGAGTATTGAAATCTGTGAATTGATGTTATTCTTTTGAGGATTGAGGATTGACAACTGATTGTTGAGGACTGAGGGCTGAAGATTGAGGATTCAGGATTGAGGATTCAGGATTGACGTTTGAGGACTGAGGATTGACGATTGAGGATTGAGGATTGAGGATTGAGGATTGAAGATTGAGGATTGGGTATTGAGGATTGAAGAATGAGGATTGAGGATTGAGGATTGAGGATTGAGGATTGAGGATTGAGTATTGAAGATTGAGTATTGATCACTGAGGATTGAGGATTGAGGATTGAGGATTGAGGATTGAGGGTGGAGGATGAGGGCTGAGGGTTGAGGATTGAGGTTTCAGTATTGAATCCTGAGAATTCAGGATATTCTATTGAGCATTGAGAATTGAGGATTGATGGTTGAGTATTGAGGATTGCGGATTGAGGATTGAGTATTGAAGATTGAGGACTGATGATTGAGGATTGAGGATTGGCGATTGAGGATTGAGGAATGAGTATTGAAGATTGAGGACAGATGATTGAGGATTGAGGATTGAGGATTGGGGATTGAGGAATGAGCATTGAGGTTTGAGGACTGAGGGCTGAGGATTGAGGATTGACCATTGAAGATTGAGGATGAGGGCTGAGGGTTGAGGATTGAGGTTTGAGGACTGAGGATTGAGGATTGAGGATTGAGAATTGAGGATTGAGGATTGAGGATTGAAGATTGAGGTTTGGGTATTGAGGATTGAAGAATGAGGGTTGAGGATTGAGGCTTGAGGATTGAGGATTGAGGATTGAAGATTGAGGATTGGGTATTGAGGATTGAAGAATGAGGATTGAGGAATGAGGATTGAGGATAGAGGATTGAAGATTGAGTATTGAGGATTGAAGATTGAGGATTGAGGATTCAGGATTGATGTTTGAGGACTGAGGATTGACGATTGAGGATTGAGGATTGAGGATTGAGGATTGAAGATTGAGGATTGGGTATTGAGGATTGAAGGATGAGGATTGAGGATTGAGGATTGAGGATTGAGGATTGAAGACTGGGTATTGAGGATTGAAGATTGACGATTGAGAATTAAGGATCAAAGATTGAGGATTAAGGATTGAAGATTGGGGATTGAGGATCTAGGATTGGAGATTGATTATTGAGGATTGAAGATTGAGAATTGAGGATTCAGGATTGAGAATTGAGAATTGAGGATGAGGACTGAGGGTTGAGGATTGAGGCTTGAGAAATGAGGATTGAGGATTGAGGATTGAGGATTGAAGATTGAGGATTGAGGATTCAGTATTGAAGATTGAGTATTGATCACTGATGATTGAGGATTGAGGATTGAGGATTGAGGATTGAGGATTGAGGATTGAAGATTGAATATTGAGGATTGAAAATTCGGGATTGAGGATTGAGGATTGAGGATGGAGGATGAGGGCTGAGGGTTGAGGATTGAGGTTTGTGTATTGAATCCTGAGAATTCAGGATATTCTATTGAGTATTGAGAATTGGGGATTGATGGTTGAGTATTGAGGATTGAGGATTGAGTATTGAAGGTTGAGAATTGATGATTGAGGATTGAGGATTGAGGATTGAGGATTGAGGATTGAGGAATGAGTATTGGAGATTGAGGATTGATGATTGAGGACTGAGGATTGAGGATTGAGGATTGAGGAATGAGTATTGGAGATTGAGGATTGATGATTGAGGATTGAGGATTGAGGATTGAGGATTGAGGATTGAGGGTGGAGGATGAGGGCTGAGGGTTGAGGATTGAGGTTTCAGTGTTGAATCCTGAGATTTCAGGATATTCTATTGAGTATTGAGAATTGAGGATTGATGGTTGAGTATTGAGGATTGAGGATTGAGGATTGCGTATTGAAGATTGAGGATTGATGATTGAGGATTGAGGATTGGGGATTGAGGATTGAGGAATGAGTATTGAGGATTGAGAATTGAGGATTGAGGATTGAGGATTGAAGATTGAGGATTGGGTATTGAGCATTGAAGAATGTGGATTGAGGATTGAAGCTTGAGGATTGAGGATTGAGGATTGAAGATTGAGGATTGGGTATTGAGGATTGAAGAATGAGGATTGATGATTGAGGATTGAGGATTGAGTATTGAAGATTGAGTATTGAGGATTGAAGATTGAGGATTGAGGATTGGGGATTGAGGATTGAGGATTGAGGATTGAAGATTGAGTATTGAGGATAGAAGATTGAGGATTGAGTATTGAGGATTGAGGATTGAGGATTGAAGATTGAGGATTGAGGATTGAGGATTTGGGATTGAAGATTGAGGAATGAGTATTGAAGATTGAGGATTGATGATTGAAGATTGAGGGTTGGGGACTGAGGATTGAAGATTCAGGGTTGAGGGTTGAGGATTGAGAATTGAGAATTGAGGACTGATGATTGAGGGTTGATGATTGAGGATTGGGTATTGATGATTGAAGAATGAGTATTGAGGATTGAGGATTGAGGATTGAGGATTGAGTATCTAGGATTGGAGATTGATTATTGAGGATTGAAGATTGGGGATTGAGGATTGAGGATTGAGGATCTAGGATTGGAGATTGATTATTGAGGATGAAGGTTGAGAATTCAGGATTGAGGATTGAGAATTGAGAATTGAGCATGAGGACTGAGGGTCGAGGATTGAGGTTTGAGAAATGAGGATTGAGGATTGAGGATTGAGGATTGAGGATTGAGGATTGAGGATTGAGTATTGAAGATTGAGTATTGATAACTGAGGATTGAGGATTGAGGATTGAGGATTGAGGATTGAGGATTGAGGATTGAGGGTGGAGGATGAGGGCTGAGGGTTGAGGATTGAGGTTTCAGTGTTGAATCCTGAGAATTCAGGATATTCTATTGAGTATTGAGAATTGAGGGTTGATGGTTGAGTATTGAGGATTGAGGATTGAGGATTGAGTATTGAAGATTGAGGATTGATGATTGAGGATTGAGGATTGGGGATTGAGGATTGAGGAATGAGTATTGAAGATTGAGGATTGATGATTGAGGATTGAGGATTGAGGATTGGGGATTGAGGATTGAGCATTGAGGTTTGAGGACTGAGGGCTGAGGATTGAGGATTGACGATTGAGGATTGAGGATGAGGGCTGAGGGTTGAGGATTGAGGTTTGAGGACTGAGGACTGAGGATTCAGGATTGAGAATTGAGGATTGAGGATTGAGGATTGAAGATTGAGGATGGGGTATTGAGGATTGAAGAATGAGGATTGAGGATTGAGGCTTGAGGATTGAGGATTGAGGATTGAAGATTGAGGATTGGGTATTGAGGATTGAAGAATGAGGATTGATGATTGAGGATTGAGGATTGAGTATTGAAGATTGAGTATTGAGGATTGAAGATTGAGGATTGAGGATTGAGGATTGAGGATTGAGAATTGAGGATTGAGGATTGATGATAGAGGATTGAGGATTGAGGTTTGGGGATTGAGGATTGAGCATTGAGGTTTGAGGACTGTGGGCTGAGGATTGAGGATTGAGGATTGACGCTTGAGGATTGAGTGTTGAGGATGTAGGGTTGAAGAGAGAGGAATGAGTGTTGAGGATTGAGTGTTGAAAATTGATGCTTGATGTTTGAGATTTGATTATTGAATATTGTGTATTGCGTGTTGAACCATGAGAATTCAGGATGTGCTATTGAGTATTGAGAATTGAGGATTGATGGTTGAGTATTGAGTATTGGTGGTTGAGGGCTGAGTGTTGAATATTGAGGATAGAGGATTGACGATTGAGGATTGATGGTTGAGGATTGAAGATTGATTATTGATGATTGAAGATTGAGGATTGAGGATTGAGGGTTGAAGATTGAGGAATGGGTATTGAGGATTGAAGAATGAGGATTGAGGATTGAGGATTGAGGATTGAGGATTGCAGATTGAGTATTGAGGATTGAAGATTGAGGATTCAGTATTGAGGAATGAGAATTGAAGATTGAGGACTGGGCATTGAGGATTGAAGAATGAGGATTGAGGATTGAGGATTGAGGATTGAGGATTGAGGATTGAGTATTGAAGATTGAGTATTGATCACTGAGGATTGAGGATTGAGGATTGAGGATTGAGGATTGAGGGTGGAGGATGAGGGCTGAGGGTTGAGGATTGAGGTTTCAGTATTGAATCCTGAGAATTCAGGATGTTCTACTGAGTATTGAGAATTTCGGATTGATGGTTGATTATTGAGGATTGAGGATTGGGGATTGAGTATTGAAGATTGAGGATTGATGATTGAGGAGTGAGGATTGGGGATTGAGGATTGAGGAATGAGTATTGAAGATTGAGGACAGATGATTGAGGATTGAGGATTGAGGATTGGGGATTGAGGAATGAGCATTGAGGTTTGAGGACTGAGGGCTGAGGATTGAGGATTGACGACTGAGGATTGAGGATGAGGGCTGAGGGTTGAGGATTGAGGTTTGAGGACTGAGGATTGAGGATTGAGGATTGAGAATTGAGGATTGAGGATTGAGGATTGAAGATTGAGGCTTGGATATTGAGGATTGAAGAATGAGGGTTGAGGATTGAGGCTTGAGGATTGAGGATTGAGGATTCAAGATTGAGGATTGGGTATTGAGGATGGAAGAATGAGGATTGAGGATTGAGGATTGAGGATTGAGGATTGAAGATTTAGTATTGAGGATTGAAGATTGAGGATTGAGGATTGAGGATAGAGGATTGAGGATTGAAGATTGAGTATTGAGGATTGATGTTTGAGGATTGAGTATTGAGGATTGAGGATTGAGGATTGAAGATTGAGGATTGAGGATTGAGGATTGAGGATTGAGGATAGAGGATTGAAGATTGGATATTGATGGTTGAATATTGAGGACTGAGGATTGAGGGTTGTGGATTGAGGACGAGGACTGAGGGTTGAATATTGATGTTTGAGGTCTGAGGATTAAGGATTGAGGATTGAGAATTGAGGATTGAGGATTGAGGATTGAAGATTGAGAATTGAGGATTGAGTACTGAGGATTCAGGATTGAGGATTGAGGATTGAAGATTGAGAATTGAAGATTGAGTATTGAGGACTGAAGATTGACGATTGAGGATATAAGTATTGAGGATTGAGTATTGAGGATTGAAGATTCAGTATTGAGGGTTGAAGGTTGAGGATTGTGGATTGAGAATGGAGGATTGAGGATTGAATATTGAGGATTGGGGACTGAGTGTTGAGGGTCGAATAATGAGAATTGATGTTTGAGGATAGAGACTTGAAGATTGCAGATTGAGTATTGAGTATTGAAATCTGTGAATTGATGATATTCTTTTGTGGATTGAGGATTGACAACTGATTGTTGAGGACTGAGGGCTGAAGATTGAGGCTTCAGGATTGAGGATTCAGGATTGACGTTTGAGGACTGAGGATTGACGATTGAGGATTGAGGATTGAGGATTGAGGATTGAAGATTGAGGATTGGGTATTGAGGATTGAAGAATGAGGATTGAGGATTGAGGATTGAGGATTGAGGATTGAGGATTGAGTATTGAAGATTGAGTATTGATCACTGAGGATTGAGGATTGAGGATTGAGGATTGAGGATTGAGGGTGGAGGATGAGGGCTGAGGGTTGAGGATTGAGGATTCAGTATTGCATCCTGAGAATTCAGGATATTCTATTGAGCATTGAGAATTGAGGATTGATGGTTGAGTATTGAGGATTGAGGATTGAGGATTGAGTATTGAAGATTGAGGATTGATGATTGAGGATTGAGGATTGGCGATTGAGGATTGAGGAATGAGTATTGAAGATTGAGGACAGATGATTGAGGATTGAGGATTGAGGATTGGGGATTGAGGAATGAGCATTGAGGTTTGAGGACTGAGGGCTGAGGATTGAGGATTGACGACTGAGGATTGAGGATGAGGGCTGAGGGTTGAGGATTGAGGTTTGAGGACTGAGGATTGAGGATTGAGGATTGAGAATTGAGGATTGAGGATTGAGGATTGTAGATTGAGGCTTGGATATTGAGGATTGAAGAATGAGGGTTGAGGATTGAGGCTTGAGGATTGAGGCTTGAGGATTGAGGATTGAGGATTGAAGGTTGAGGATTGGGTATTGAGGATTGAAGAATGAGGATTGAGGATTGAGGATTGAGGAATGAGGATTGAAGATTGAGTATTGAGGATTGAAGATTGAGGATTGAGGATTGAGGATAGAGGATTGAGGATTGAAGATTGAGTATTGAGGATTGAAGATTGAGGATTGAGTATTGAGGATTGAGGATTGAGGATTGAAGATTGAGGATTGAGGATTGAGGATTGAGGATTGAGGATAGAGGATTGAAGATTGGATATTGATGATTGAATATTGAGGACTGAGGATTGAGGGTTGTGGATTGAGGACGAGGACTGAGGGTTGAATATTGATGTTTGAGGTCTGAGGATTAAGGATTGAGGATTGAGAATTGAGGATTGAGGATTGAGGATTGAAGATTGAGGATTGAGGATTGAGAATTGAGAATTGAGAATGAGGACTGAGGGTTGAGGATTGATGTTTGAGGAACGAGGATTGAGGATTGAGGATTGAGGACTGAGGATTGACGATTGAGTATTGAAGATTGTGGATTTATGACTGAGGATTGAGGATTGAGGGTTGAAGATTGAGGAATGGGTATTGAGGATTGAAGAATGAGGATTGAGGATTGAGGATTGAGGATTGAGGATTGCAGATTGAGTATTGAGGATTGAAGATTGAGGATTCAGGATTGAGGAATGAGAATTGAAGATTGAGGATTGATGATTGAGGATTGAGGATTGAGGATTGGGGATTGAGGATTGAGCATTGAGTTTTGAGGACTGTGGGCTGAGGATTGAGGATTGAGGATTGACGCTTGAGGATTGAGTGTTGAGGATGTAGGGTTGAAGAGAGAGGACTGAGTGTTGAGGATTGAGTGTTGAGAATTGATGCTTGAGGTTTGAGATTTGATTATTGAATATTGTGTATTGCGTGTTGAACCATGAGAATTCAGGATGTGCTATTGAGTATTGAGAATTGAGGATTGATGGTTGAGTATTGAGTATTGGTGGTTGAGGGCTGAGTGTTGAATATTGAGGTTAGAGGATTGACGATTGAGGATTGATGATTGAGGATTGAAGATTGAGTATTGATGATTGAAGATTGAGGATTGAGGATTGAGGGTTGAGGATTGAGGACGAGGATTGACGGTTGAGGATTGAGGTTTGAGGATTGGGGATTGAGGATTGAGGACTGGGGCTTGAGGATTGAAGATTGAGCATTGAGGATTGAAGATTGAGGACTGGCGATTGAGGATTGAAGGTTGAGGATTATGGATTGTAGATTGGGGATTGAGGATGTAGGATTGAAGATTGATTATTGAGGATTGATGATTGAGGATTGAGGATTGAGGATTGAATATTGAGGATTGGGGACTGAGTGTTGAGGGTCGAATAATGAGAATTGATGTTTGAGGATAGAGACTTGAAGATTGTAGATTGAGTATTGAGTATTGAAATCTGTGAATTGATGTTATTCTTTTGAGGATTGAGGATTGACAACTGATTGTTGAGGACTGAGGGCTGAAGATTGAGGATTCAGGATTGAGGATTCAGGATTGACGTTTGAGGACTGAGGATTGACGATTGAGGATTGAGGATTGAGGATTGAGGATTGAAGATTGAGGATTGGGTATTGAGGATTGAAGAATGAGGATTGAGGATTGAGGATTGAGGATTGAGGATTGAGGATTGAGTATTGAAGATTGAGTATTGATCACTGAGGATTGAGGATTGAGGATTGAGGATTGAGGATTGAGGGTGGAGGATGAGGGCTGAGGGTTGAGGATTGAGGTTTCAGTATTGAATCCTGAGAATTCAGGATATTCTATTGAGCATTGAGAATTGAGGATTGATGGTTGAGTATTGAGGATTGCGGATTGAGGATTGAGTATTGAAGATTGAGGACTGATGATTGAGGATTGAGGATTGGCGATTGAGGATTGAGGAATGAGTATTGAAGATTGAGGACAGATGATTGAGGATTGAGGATTGAGGATTGGGGATTGAGGAATGAGCATTGAGGTTTGAGGACTGAGGGCTGAGGATTGAGGATTGACCATTGAAGATTGAGGATGAGGGCTGAGGGTTGAGGATTGAGGTTTGAGGACTGAGGATTGAGGATTGAGGATTGAGAATTGAGGATTGAGGATTGAGGATTGAAGATTGAGGTTTGGGTATTGAGGATTGAAGAATGAGGGTTGAGGATTGAGGCTTGAGGATTGAGGATTGAGGATTGAAGATTGAGGATTGGGTATTGAGGATTGAAGAATGAGGATTGAGGAATGAGGATTGAGGATAGAGGATTGAAGATTGAGTATTGAGGATTGAAGATTGAGGATTGAGGATTCAGGATTGATGTTTGAGGACTGAGGATTGACGATTGAGGATTGAGGATTGAGGATTGAGGATTGAAGATTGAGGATTGGGTATTGAGGATTGAAGGATGAGGATTGAGGATTGAGGATTGAGGATTGAGGATTGAAGACTGGGTATTGAGGATTGAAGATTGACGATTGAGAATTAAGGATCAAAGATTGAGGATTAAGGATTGAAGATTGGGGATTGAGGATCTAGGATTGGAGATTGATTATTGAGGATTGAAGATTGAGAATTGAGGATTCAGGATTGAGAATTGAGAATTGAGGATGAGGACTGAGGGTTGAGGATTGAGGCTTGAGAAATGAGGATTGAGGATTGAGGATTGAGGATTGAAGATTGAGGATTGAGGATTCAGTATTGAAGATTGAGTATTGATCACTGATGATTGAGGATTGAGGATTGAGGATTGAGGATTGAGGATTGAGGATTGAAGATTGAATATTGAGGATTGAAAATTCGGGATTGAGGATTGAGGATTGAGGATGGAGGATGAGGGCTGAGGGTTGAGGATTGAGGTTTGTGTATTGAATCCTGAGAATTCAGGATATTCTATTGAGTATTGAGAATTGGGGATTGATGGTTGAGTATTGAGGATTGAGGATTGAGTATTGAAGGTTGAGAATTGATGATTGAGGATTGAGGATTGAGGATTGAGGATTGAGGATTGAGGAATGAGTATTGGAGATTGAGGATTGATGATTGAGGACTGAGGATTGAGGATTGAGGATTGAGGAATGAGTATTGGAGATTGAGGATTGATGATTGAGGATTGAGGATTGAGGATTGAGGATTGAGGATTGAGGGTGGAGGATGAGGGCTGAGGGTTGAGGATTGAGGTTTCAGTGTTGAATCCTGAGATTTCAGGATATTCTATTGAGTATTGAGAATTGAGGATTGATGGTTGAGTATTGAGGATTGAGGATTGAGGATTGCGTATTGAAGATTGAGGATTGATGATTGAGGATTGAGGATTGGGGATTGAGGATTGAGGAATGAGTATTGAGGATTGAGAATTGAGGATTGAGGATTGAGGATTGAAGATTGAGGATTGGGTATTGAGCATTGAAGAATGTGGATTGAGGATTGAAGCTTGAGGATTGAGGATTGAGGATTGAAGATTGAGGATTGGGTATTGAGGATTGAAGAATGAGGATTGATGATTGAGGATTGAGGATTGAGTATTGAAGATTGAGTATTGAGGATTGAAGATTGAGGATTGAGGATTGGGGATTGAGGATTGAGGATTGAGGATTGAAGATTGAGTATTGAGGATAGAAGATTGAGGATTGAGTATTGAGGATTGAGGATTGAGGATTGAAGATTGAGGATTGAGGATTGAGGATTTGGGATTGAAGATTGAGGAATGAGTATTGAAGATTGAGGATTGATGATTGAAGATTGAGGGTTGGGGACTGAGGATTGAAGATTCAGGGTTGAGGGTTGAGGATTGAGAATTGAGAATTGAGGACTGATGATTGAGGGTTGATGATTGAGGATTGGGTATTGATGATTGAAGAATGAGTATTGAGGATTGAGGATTGAGGATTGAGGATTGAGTATCTAGGATTGGAGATTGATTATTGAGGATTGAAGATTGGGGATTGAGGATTGAGGATTGAGGATCTAGGATTGGAGATTGATTATTGAGGATGAAGGTTGAGAATTCAGGATTGAGGATTGAGAATTGAGAATTGAGCATGAGGACTGAGGGTCGAGGATTGAGGTTTGAGAAATGAGGATTGAGGATTGAGGATTGAGGATTGAGGATTGAGGATTGAGGATTGAGTATTGAAGATTGAGTATTGATAACTGAGGATTGAGGATTGAGGATTGAGGATTGAGGATTGAGGATTGAGGATTGAGGGTGGAGGATGAGGGCTGAGGGTTGAGGATTGAGGTTTCAGTGTTGAATCCTGAGAATTCAGGATATTCTATTGAGTATTGAGAATTGAGGGTTGATGGTTGAGTATTGAGGATTGAGGATTGAGGATTGAGTATTGAAGATTGAGGATTGATGATTGAGGATTGAGGATTGGGGATTGAGGATTGAGGAATGAGTATTGAAGATTGAGGATTGATGATTGAGGATTGAGGATTGAGGATTGGGGATTGAGGATTGAGCATTGAGGTTTGAGGACTGAGGGCTGAGGATTGAGGATTGACGATTGAGGATTGAGGATGAGGGCTGAGGGTTGAGGATTGAGGTTTGAGGACTGAGGACTGAGGATTCAGGATTGAGAATTGAGGATTGAGGATTGAGGATTGAAGATTGAGGATGGGGTATTGAGGATTGAAGAATGAGGATTGAGGATTGAGGCTTGAGGATTGAGGATTGAGGATTGAAGATTGAGGATTGGGTATTGAGGATTGAAGAATGAGGATTGATGATTGAGGATTGAGGATTGAGTATTGAAGATTGAGTATTGAGGATTGAAGATTGAGGATTGAGGATTGAGGATTGAGGATTGAGAATTGAGGATTGAGGATTGATGATAGAGGATTGAGGATTGAGGTTTGGGGATTGAGGATTGAGCATTGAGGTTTGAGGACTGTGGGCTGAGGATTGAGGATTGAGGATTGACGCTTGAGGATTGAGTGTTGAGGATGTAGGGTTGAAGAGAGAGGAATGAGTGTTGAGGATTGAGTGTTGAAAATTGATGCTTGATGTTTGAGATTTGATTATTGAATATTGTGTATTGCGTGTTGAACCATGAGAATTCAGGATGTGCTATTGAGTATTGAGAATTGAGGATTGATGGTTGAGTATTGAGTATTGGTGGTTGAGGGCTGAGTGTTGAATATTGAGGATAGAGGATTGACGATTGAGGATTGATGGTTGAGGATTGAAGATTGATTATTGATGATTGAAGATTGAGGATTGAGGATTGAGGGTTGAAGATTGAGGAATGGGTATTGAGGATTGAAGAATGAGGATTGAGGATTGAGGATTGAGGATTGAGGATTGCAGATTGAGTATTGAGGATTGAAGATTGAGGATTCAGTATTGAGGAATGAGAATTGAAGATTGAGGACTGGGCATTGAGGATTGAAGAATGAGGATTGAGGATTGAGGATTGAGGATTGAGGATTGAGGATTGAGTATTGAAGATTGAGTATTGATCACTGAGGATTGAGGATTGAGGATTGAGGATTGAGGATTGAGGGTGGAGGATGAGGGCTGAGGGTTGAGGATTGAGGTTTCAGTATTGAATCCTGAGAATTCAGGATGTTCTACTGAGTATTGAGAATTTCGGATTGATGGTTGATTATTGAGGATTGAGGATTGGGGATTGAGTATTGAAGATTGAGGATTGATGATTGAGGAGTGAGGATTGGGGATTGAGGATTGAGGAATGAGTATTGAAGATTGAGGACAGATGATTGAGGATTGAGGATTGAGGATTGGGGATTGAGGAATGAGCATTGAGGTTTGAGGACTGAGGGCTGAGGATTGAGGATTGACGACTGAGGATTGAGGATGAGGGCTGAGGGTTGAGGATTGAGGTTTGAGGACTGAGGATTGAGGATTGAGGATTGAGAATTGAGGATTGAGGATTGAGGATTGAAGATTGAGGCTTGGATATTGAGGATTGAAGAATGAGGGTTGAGGATTGAGGCTTGAGGATTGAGGATTGAGGATTCAAGATTGAGGATTGGGTATTGAGGATGGAAGAATGAGGATTGAGGATTGAGGATTGAGGATTGAGGATTGAAGATTTAGTATTGAGGATTGAAGATTGAGGATTGAGGATTGAGGATAGAGGATTGAGGATTGAAGATTGAGTATTGAGGATTGATGTTTGAGGATTGAGTATTGAGGATTGAGGATTGAGGATTGAAGATTGAGGATTGAGGATTGAGGATTGAGGATTGAGGATAGAGGATTGAAGATTGGATATTGATGGTTGAATATTGAGGACTGAGGATTGAGGGTTGTGGATTGAGGACGAGGACTGAGGGTTGAATATTGATGTTTGAGGTCTGAGGATTAAGGATTGAGGATTGAGAATTGAGGATTGAGGATTGAGGATTGAAGATTGAGAATTGAGGATTGAGTACTGAGGATTCAGGATTGAGGATTGAGGATTGAAGATTGAGAATTGAAGATTGAGTATTGAGGACTGAAGATTGACGATTGAGGATATAAGTATTGAGGATTGAGTATTGAGGATTGAAGATTCAGTATTGAGGGTTGAAGGTTGAGGATTGTGGATTGAGAATGGAGGATTGAGGATTGAATATTGAGGATTGGGGACTGAGTGTTGAGGGTCGAATAATGAGAATTGATGTTTGAGGATAGAGACTTGAAGATTGCAGATTGAGTATTGAGTATTGAAATCTGTGAATTGATGATATTCTTTTGTGGATTGAGGATTGACAACTGATTGTTGAGGACTGAGGGCTGAAGATTGAGGCTTCAGGATTGAGGATTCAGGATTGACGTTTGAGGACTGAGGATTGACGATTGAGGATTGAGGATTGAGGATTGAGGATTGAAGATTGAGGATTGGGTATTGAGGATTGAAGAATGAGGATTGAGGATTGAGGATTGAGGATTGAGGATTGAGGATTGAGTATTGAAGATTGAGTATTGATCACTGAGGATTGAGGATTGAGGATTGAGGATTGAGGATTGAGGGTGGAGGATGAGGGCTGAGGGTTGAGGATTGAGGATTCAGTATTGCATCCTGAGAATTCAGGATATTCTATTGAGCATTGAGAATTGAGGATTGATGGTTGAGTATTGAGGATTGAGGATTGAGGATTGAGTATTGAAGATTGAGGATTGATGATTGAGGATTGAGGATTGGCGATTGAGGATTGAGGAATGAGTATTGAAGATTGAGGACAGATGATTGAGGATTGAGGATTGAGGATTGGGGATTGAGGAATGAGCATTGAGGTTTGAGGACTGAGGGCTGAGGATTGAGGATTGACGACTGAGGATTGAGGATGAGGGCTGAGGGTTGAGGATTGAGGTTTGAGGACTGAGGATTGAGGATTGAGGATTGAGAATTGAGGATTGAGGATTGAGGATTGTAGATTGAGGCTTGGATATTGAGGATTGAAGAATGAGGGTTGAGGATTGAGGCTTGAGGATTGAGGATTGAGGATTCAAGATTGAGGATTGGGTATTGAGGATGGAAGAATGAGGATTGAGGATTGAGGATTGAGGATTGAGGATTGAAGATTTAGTATTGAGGATTGAAGATTGAGGATTGAGGATTGAGGATAGAGGATTGAGGATTGAAGATTGAGTATTGAGGATTGATGTTTGAGGATTGAGTATTGAGGATTGAGGATTGAAGATTGAGGATTGAGGATTGAGGATTGAGGATTGAGGATAGAGGATTGAAGATTGGATATTGATGGTTGAATATTGAGGACTGAGGATTGAGGGTTGTGGATTGAGGACGAGGACTGAGGGTTGAATATTGATGTTTGAGGTCTGAGGATTAAGGATTGAGGATTGAGAATTGAGGAATGAGGATTGAGGATTGAAGATTGAGAATTGAGGATTGAGTACTGAGGATTCAGGATTGAGGATTGAGGATTGAAGATTGAGAATTGAAGATTGAGTATTGAGGACTGAAGATTGACGATTGAGGATATAAGTATTGAGGATTGAGGATTGAGGATTGAAGATTCAGTATTGAGGGTTGAAGGTTGAGGATTGTGGATTGAGAATGGAGGATTGAGGATTGAATATTGAGGATTGGGGACTGAGTGTTGAGGGTCGAATAATGAGAATTGATGTTTGAGGATAGAGACTTGAAGATTGCAGATTGAGTATTGAGTATTGAAATCTGTGAATTGATGATATTCTTTTGTGGATTGAGGATTGACAACTGATTGTTGAGGACTGAGGGCTGAAGATTGAGGCTTCAGGATTGAGGATTCAGGATTGACGTTTGAGGACTGAGGATTGACGATTGAGGATTGAGGATTGAGGATTGAGGATTGAAGATTGAGGATTGGGTATTGAGGATTGAAGAATGAGGATTGAGGATTGAGGATTGAGGATTGAGGATTGAGGATTGAGTATTGAAGATTGAGTATTGATCACTGAGGATTGAGGATTGAGGATTGAGGATTGAGGATTGAGGGTGGAGGATGAGGGCTGAGGGTTGAGGATTGAGGATTCAGTATTGAATCCTGAGAATTCAGGATATTCTATTGTGCATTGAGAATTGAGGATTGATGGTTGAGTATTGAGGATTGAGGATTGAGGATTGAGTATTGAAGATTGAGGATTGATGATTGAGGATTGAGGATTGGCGATTGAGGATTGAGGAATGAGTATTGAAGATTGAGGACAGATGATTGAGGATTGAGGATTGAGGATTGGGGATTGAGGAATGAGCATTGAGGTTTGAGGACTCAGGGCTGAGGATTGAGGATTGACCATTGAAGATTGAGGATGAGGGCTGAGGGTTGAGGATTGAGGTTTGAGGACTGAGGATTGAGGATTGAGGATTGAGAATTGAGGATTGACGATTGAGGATTGAAGATTGAGGTTTGGGTATTGAGGATTGAAGAATGAGGGTTGAGGATTGAGGCTTGAGGATTGAGGATTGAGGATTGAAGATTGAGGA
Source organism: Calliopsis andreniformis (assembly GCF_051401765.1). Classification (NCBI taxonomy): domain Eukaryota; kingdom Metazoa; phylum Arthropoda; class Insecta; order Hymenoptera; family Andrenidae; genus Calliopsis; species Calliopsis andreniformis. Next base: position 907,580 of record NW_027480545.1, on the reverse strand, counting down.
TTGGGTATTGAGGATTGAAAAATGAGGTTTGAGGATTGAGGATTGAGGATAGAGGATTGAAGATTGAGTATTGAGGATTGAAGATTGAGGATTGAGGATTGAGGATAGAGGATTGAGGATTGAAGATTGAGTATTGAGGATTGAAGATTGAGGATTGAGTATTGAGGATTGAGGATTGAGGATTGAAGATTGAGGATTGAGGATTGAGGATTGAGTATTGAAGATTGAGTATTGATCACTGAGGATTGAGGATTGAGGATTGAGGATTGAGGATTGAGGGTGGAGGATGAGGGCTGAGGGTTGAGGATTGAGGTTTCAGTATTGTATCCTGAGAATTCAGGATATTCTATTGAGCATTGAGAATTGAGGATTGATGGTTGAGTATTGAGGATTGAGGATTGAGGAATGAGTATTGAAGATTGAGGACAGATGATTGAGGATTGAGGATTGAAGATTGAGGATTGGGTATTGAGGATTGAAGAATGAGGTTTGAGGATTGAGGATTGAGGATAGAGGATTGAAGATTGAGTATTGAGGATTGAAGATTGAGGATTGAGGATTGAGGATAGAGGATTGAGGATTGAAGATTGAGTATTGAGGATTGAAGATTGAGGATTGAGTATTGAGGATTGAGGATTGAGGATTGAAGATTGAGGATTGAGGATTGAGGATTGAGGATTGAGGATAGAGGATTGAAGATTGGATATTGATGATTGAATATTGAGGACTGAGGATTAAGGGTTGTGGATTGAGGACGAGGACTGAGGGTTGAATATTGATGTTTGAGGTCTGAGGATTAAGGATTGAGGATTGAGAATTGAGGATTGAGGATTGAGGATTGAAGATTGAGGATTGAGGATTGAGTACTGAGGATTGAGGATTGAGGATTGATTATTGAAGATTGAGAATTGAAGATTGAGTATTGAGGACTGAAGATTGACGATTGAGGATTAAGTATTGAGGATTGAGGATTGAGAATTGAAGATTCAGTATTGAGGGTTGAAGGTTGACGATTGTGGATTGAGGATGGAGGATTGAGGATTGAATATTGAGGATTGGGGAATGAGTGTTGAGGGTCGAATGATGAGAATTGATGTTTGAGGATAGAGACTTGAAGATTGCAGATTGAGTATTGAGTATTGAAATCTGTGAATTGATGATATTCTTTTGAGGATTGAGGATTGACAACTGATTGTTGAGGACTGAGGGCTGAAGATTGAGGATTCAGGATTGAGGATTCAGGATTGATGTTTGAGGACTGAGGATTGACGATTGAGGATTGAGGATTGAGGATTGACGATTGAAGATTGAGGATTGGGTATTGAGGATTGAAGGATGAGGATTGAGGATTGAGGATTGAGGATTGAGGATTGAAGACTGGGTATTGAGGATTGAAGATTGACGATTGAGAATTAAGGATCAAAGATTGAGGATTAAGGATTGAAGATTGGGGATTGAGGATCTAGGATTGGAGATTGATTATTAAGGATTGAAGATTGAGAATTGAGGATTCAGGATTGAGAAATGAGAATTGAGGATGAGGACTGAGGGTTGAGGATTGAGGCTTGAGAAATGAGGATTGAGGATTGAGGATTGAGGATTGAAGATTGAGGATTGAGGATTCAGTATTGAAGATTGAGTATTGATCACTGATGATTGAGGATTGAGGATTGAGGATTGAGGATTGAGGATTGAAGATTGAATATTGAGGATTGAAAATTCGGGATTGAGGATTGAGGATTGAGGATGGAGGATGAGGGCTGAGGGTTGAGGATTGAGGTTTGTGTATTGAATCCTGAGAATTCAGGATATTCTATTGAGTATTGAGAATTGGGGATTGATGGTTGAGTATTGAGGATTGAGGATTGAGTATTGAAGGTTGAGAATTGATGATTGAGGATTGAGGATTGAGGATTGAGGATTGAGGAATGAGTATTGGAGATTGAGGATTGATGATTGAGGATTGAGGATTGAGGATTGAGGATTGAGGAATGAGTATTGGAGATTGAGGATTGATGATTGAGAATTGAGGATTGAGGATTGAGGATTGAGGAATGAGTATTGGAGATTGAGGATTGATGATTGAGGATTGAGGATTGAGGATTGAGGATTGAGGATTGAGGGTGGAGGATGAGGGCTGAGGGTTGAGGATTGAGGTTTCAGTGTTGAATCCTGAGAATTCAGGATATTCTATTGAGTATTGAGAATTGAGGATTGATGGTTGAGTATTGAGGATTGAGGATTGAGGATTGCGTATTGAAGATTGAGGATTGATGATTGAGGATTGAGGATTGGGGATTGAGGATTGAGGAATGAGTATTGAGGATTGAGAATTGAGGATTGAGGATTGAGGATTGAAGATTGAGGATTGGGTATTGAGCATTGAAGAATGTGGATTGAGGATTGAGGCTTCAGGATTGAGGATTGAGGATTGAAGATTGAGGATTGGGTATTGAGGATTGAAGAATGAGGATTGATGATTGAGGATTGAGGATTGAGTATTGAAGATTGAGTATTGAGGATTGAAGGTTGAGGATTGAGGATTGAGGATTGAGGATTGAGGATTGAGGATTGAAGATTGAGTATTGAGGATAGAAGGTTGAGGATTGAGTATTGAGGATTGAGGATTGAGGATTGAAGATTGAGGATTGAGGATTGAGGATTTGGGATTGAAGATTGAGGAATGAGTATTGAAGATTGAGGATTGATGATTGAAGATTGAGGATTGGGGACTGAGGATTGAAGATTCAGGGTTGAGGGTTGAGGATTGAGGATTGAGAATTGAGGACTGATGATTGAGGGTTGATGATTGAGGATTGGGTATTGATGATTGAAGAATGAGTATTGAGGATTGAGGATTGAGGATTGAGGATTGAGTATCTAGGATTGGAGATTGATTATTGAGGATTGAAGATTGGGGATTGAGGATTGAGGATTGAGGATCTAGGATTGGAGATTGATTATTGAGGATGAAGGTTGAGAATTGAGGATTGAGGATTGAGAATTGAGAATTGAGCATGAGGACTGAGGGTCGAGGATTGAGGTTTGAGAAATGAGGATTGAGGATTGAGGATTGAGGATTGAGGATTGAGGATTGAGGATTGAGTATTGAAGATTGAGTATTGATAACTGAGGATTGAGGATTGAGGATTGAGGATTGAGGATTGAGGATTGAGGATTGAGGATTGAGGGTGGAGGATGAGGGCTGAGGGTTGAGGATTGAGGTTTCAGTGTTGAATCCTGAGAATTCAGGATATTCTATTGAGTATTGAGAATTGAGGGTTGATGGTTGAGTATTGAGGATTGAGGATTGAGGATTGAGTATTGAAGATTGAGGATTGATGATTGAGGATTGAGGATTGGGGATTGAGGATTGAGGAATGAGTATTGAAGATTGAGGATTGATGATTGATGATTGAGGATTGAGGATTGGGGATTGAGGATTGAGCATTGAGGTTTGAGGACTGAGGGCTGAGGATTGAGGATTGACGATTGAGGATTGAGGATGAGGGCTGAGGGTTGAGGATTGAGGTTTGAGGACTGAGGACTGAGGATTCAGGATTGAGAATTGAGGATTGAGGATTGAGGATTGAAGATTGAGGATGGGGTATTGAGGATTGAAGAATGAGGATTGAGGATTGAGGCTTGAGGATTGAGGATTGAGGATTGAAGATTGAGGATTGGGTATTGAGGATTGAAGAATGAGGATTGATGATTGAGGATTGAGGATTGAGTATTGAAGATTGAGTATTGAGGATTGAAGATTGAGGATTGAGGATTGAGGATTGAGGATTGAGGATTGAGGATTGAAGATTGAGTATTGAGGATAGAAGATTGAGGATTGAGTATTGAGGATTGAGAAATGAGTATTGAGGATTGAGGATTGAGGATTGAGGATTGAGGTTTGAGGATTGAGGATTGAGGATTGAGTATTGAAGATTGAGTATTGATCACTGAGGATTGAGGATTGGGGATTGAGGATTGAGGACTGAGGGTGGAGGATGAGGGCTGAGGGTTGAGGATTGAGGTTTCAGTATTGAATCCTGAGAATTCAGGATATTCTATTGAGTATTGAGAATTGAGGATTGATGGTTGAGTATTGAGGATTGAGGATTGAGGATTGAGGATTGAGTATTGAAGATTGAGGATTGATGATTGAGGATTGAGGATTGGGGATTGAGGATTGAGGAATGAGTATTGAAGATTGAGGACAGATGATTGAGGATTGAGGATTGAGGATTGGGGATTGAGGAATGAGCATTGAGGTTTGAGGACTGAGGGCTGAGGATTGAGGATTGACGATTGAGGATTGAGGATGAGGGCTGAGGGTTGAGGATTGAGGTTTGAGGACTGAGGATTGAGGATTGAGGGTTGAGAATTGAGGATTGAGGGTTGAGGGTTGAAGATTGAGTGTTGGGTATTGAGGATTGAAGAATGAGGGTTGAGGATTGAGGCTTGAGGATTGAGGATTGAGGATTGAAGATTGAGGATTGGGTATTGAGGATTGAAGAATGAGGATTGAGGATTGAGGATTGAGGATTGAGGATTGAGGATTGAGGATTGAGGATTGAGGATTGAGGGAGGAGGGTGAGGGCTGAGGGTTGAGGATTGAGGTTTCAGTGTTGAATCCTGAGAATTCAGGATATTCTATTGAGTATTGAGAATTGAGGGTTGATGGTTGAGTATTGAGGATTGAGGATTGAGGATTGAGTATTGAGGATTGAGAAATGAGGATTGAGGATTGAGGATTGAGGATTGAGGATTGAGGATTGAGGATTGAGGATTAAGGATTGAGTATTGAAGATTGAGGATTGAGGATTGAGGATTGAGGATTGAGGATTGAGGATTGAAGATTGAGTATTGAGGATAGAAGATTGAGGATTGAGTATTGAGGATTGAGAAATGAGGATTGAGGATTGAGGATTGAGGATTGAGGATTGAGGATTGAGGATTGAGTATTGAGGATTGAGGATTGAGGATTGAGTATTGAAGATTGAGTATTGATCACTGAGGATTGAGGATTGAGGATTGAGGATTGAGTATTGAAGATTGAGGATTGAGGATTGAGGATTGAGGATTGAGGATTGAGGATTGAAGATTGAGTATTGAGGATAGAAGATTGAGGATTGAGTATTGCTGATTGAGAAATGAGGATTGGGGATTGAGGATTGAGGATTGAGGATTGAGGATTGAGGATTGAGGATTGAGGATTGAGTATTGAAGATTGAGTATTGATCACTGAGGATTGAGGATTGAGGATTGAGGATTGAGGATTGAGGGTGGAGGATGAGGGCTGACGGTTGAGGATTGAGGTTTCAGTATTGAATCCTGAGAATTCAGGATATTCTATTGAGTATTGAGAATTGAGGATTGATGGTTGAGTATTGAGGATTCAGGATTGAGGATTGAGTATTGAAGATTGAGGATTGATGATTGAGGATTGGGGATTGGGGATTGAGGAATGAGCATTGAGGTTTGAGGACTGAGGGCTGAGGATTGAGGATTGACGATTGAGGATTGAGGATGAGGGCTGAGGGTTGAGGATTGAGGTTTGCGGACTGATGATTGAGGATTGAGGATTGAGAATTGAGGATTGAGGATTGAGGATTGAAGATTGAGGGTTGGGTATTGAGGATTGAAGAATGAGGGTTGAGGATTGAGGCTTGAGGATTGAGGATTGAGGATTGAAGATTGAGGATTGGGTATTGAGGATTGAAGAATGAGGATTGAGGATTGAGGATTGAGGATTGAGGATTGAGGATTGAGGATTGAGAATTGAGGATTGAGGATTGAGGATTGAAGATTGAGGCTTGGATATTGAGGATTGAAGAATGAGGGTTGAGGATTGAGGCTTGAGGATTGAGGATTGAGGATTGAAGATTGAGGATTGGGTATTCAGGATTGAAGAATGAGGATTGAGGATTGAGGATTGAAGATTGAGGATTGAAGATTGAGTATTGAGGATTGAAGATTGAGGATTGAGGATTGAGGATAGAGGATTGAGGATTGAAGATTGAGTATTGAGGATTGAAGATTGAGGATTGAGTATTGAGGATTGAGGATTGAGGATTGAAGATTGAGGATTGAGGATTGAGGATTGAGGATTGAGGATAGAGGATTGAAGATTGGATATTGATGATTGAATATTGAGGACTGAGGATTGAGGGTTGTTGATTGAGGACGAGGACTGAGGGTTGAATATTGATGTTTGAGGTCTGAGGATTAAGGATTGAGGATTGAGAATTGAGGATTGAGGATTGAGGATTGAAGATTGAGGATTGAGGATTGAGTACTGAGGATTGAGGATTGAGGATTGAGGATTGAAGATTGAGAATTGAAGATTGAGTATTGAGGACTGAAGATTGACGATTGAGGATTAAGTATTGAGGATTGAGGATTGAGAATTGGGAATTGAGAATGAGGACTGAGGGTTGAGGACTGATGTTTGAGGTCTGAGGATTAAGGATTGAGGATTGAGAATTGAGGATTGAGGATTGAGGATTGAGGATTGAAGGTTGAGGATTGAGGATTGAGTACTGAGGATTGAGGATTCAGGATTGAGGATTGAAGATTGAGAATTGAAGATTGAGTATTGAGGACTGAAGATTGACGATTGAGGATATAAGTATTGAGGATTGAGGATTGAGGATTGAAGATTCAGTATTGAGGGTTGAAGGTTGAGGATTGTGGATTGAGGATGGAGGATTGAGGATTGAATATTGAGGATTGGGGACTGAGTGTTGAGGGTCGAATTATGAGAATTGATGTTTGAGGATAGAGACTTGAAGATTGCAGATTGAGTACTGAGTATTGAAATCTGTGAATTGATGATATTCTTTTGAGGATTGAGGATTGACAACTGATTGTTGAGGACTGAGGGCTGAAGATTGAGGATTCAGGATTGAGGAATCAGGATTGATGTTTGAGGACTGAGGATTGACGATTGAGGATTGAGGATTGAGGATTGAGGATTGAAGATTGAGGATTGGCTATTGAGGATTGAAGAATGAGGATTGAGGATTGAGGATTGAGGATTGAGGATTGAGGATTGAGTATTGAAGATTGAGTATTGATCACTGAGGATTGAGGATTGAGGATTGAGGATTGAGGATTGTGGGTGGAGGATGAGGGCTGAGGGTTGAGGATTGAGGTTTCAGTATTGAATCCTGAGAATTCAGGATATTCTATTGAGTATTGAGAATTTCGGATTGATGGTTGAGTATTGAGGATTGAGGATTGAGGATTGAGTATTGAAGATTGAGGATTGATGATTGAGGAGTGAGGATTGGGGATTGAGGATTGAGGAATGAGTATTGAAGATTGAGGACAGATGATTGAGGATTGAGGATTGAGGATTGGGGATTGAGGAATGAGCATTGAGGTTTGAGGACAGAGGGCTGAGGATTGAAGATTGAGTATTGATCACTGAGGATTGAGGATTGAGAATTGAGGATTGAGGATTGAGGGTGGAGGATGAGGGCTGAGGGTTGAGGATTGAGGTTTCAGTATTGAATCCTGAGAATTCAGGATATTCTATTGAGTATTGAGAATTGAGGATTGATGGTTGAGTATTGAGGATTGAGGATTGAGGATTGAGTATTGAAGATTGAGGATTGAAGATTGAGGATTGAGGATTGAGGATAGAGGATTGAGGATTGAGGATTGCAGATTGAGTATTGAGGATTGAAGATTGAGGATTGAGTATTGAGGATTGAGGATTGAGGATTGAAGATTGAGGATTGAGGATTGAGGATTGAGGATTGAGGATAGAGGATTGAAGATTGGATATTGATGATTGAATATTGAGGACTGAGGATTGAGGGTTGTGGATTGAGGACGAGGACTGAGGGTTGAATATTGATGCTTGAGGTCAGAGGATTAAGGATCGAGGATTGAGAATTGAGGATTGAGGATTGAGGATTGAGGATTGAAGATTGAGGATTGAGGATTGAGTACTGAGGATTGAGGATTCAGGATTGAGGATTGAAGATTGAGAATTGAAGATTGAGTATTGAGGACTGAAGAGTGACGATTGAGGATATAAGTGTTGAGGATTGAGGATTGAGGATTGAAGATTCAGTATTGAGGGTTGAAGGTTGAGGATTGTGGATTGAGGATGAAGGATTGAGGATTGAATATTGAGGATTGGGGACTGAGTGTTGAGGGTCGAATGATGAGAATTGATGTTTGAGGATAGAGACTTGAAGATTGCAGATTGAGTATTGAGTATTGAAATCTGTGAATTGATGATATTCTTTTGAGGATTGAGGATTGACAACTGATTGTTGAGGACTGAGGGCTGAAGATTGAGGATTCAGGATTGAGGATTCAGGATTGATGTTTGAGGACTGAGGATTGACGACTGAGGATTGAGGATTGAGGATTGAGGATTGATGATTGAGGATTGGGTATTGAGGATTGAAGAATGAGGATTGAGGATTGAGGATTGAGGATTGAGGATTGAGGATTGAGGATTGAGTATTGAAGATTGAGTATTGATCACTGAGGATTGAGGATTGAGGATTGAGGATTGAGGATTGGGGGTGGAGGATGAGGGCTGAGGGTTGAGGATTGAGGTTTCAGTATCGAATCCTGAGAATTCAGGATATTCTATTGAGTATTGAGAATTTCGGATTGATGGTTGAGTATTGAGGATTGAGGATTGAGGATTGAGTATTGAAGATTGAGGATTGATGATTGAGGAGTGAGGATTGGGGATTGAGGATTGAGGAATGAGGATTGAAGATTGAGGACAGATGATTGAGGATTGAGGATTGAGGATTGGGGATTGAGGAATGAGCATTGAGGTTTGAGGACTGAGGGCTGAGGATTGAGGATTGACGATTGAGGATTGAGGATGAGGGCTGAGGGTTGAGGATTGAGGTTCGAGGACTGAGGACTGAGGATTGAGGATTGAGAATTGAGGATTGAGGATTGAAGATTCAGTATTGAGGGTTGAAGGTTGAGGATTGTGGATTGAGGATGGAGGATTGAGGATTGAATATTGAGGATTGGGGACTGAGTGTTGAGGGTCGAATGATGAGAATTGATGTTTGAGGATAGAGACTTGAAGATTGCAGATTGAGTACTGAGTATTGAAATCTGTGAATTGATGATATTCTTTTGAGGATTGAGGATTGACAACTGATTGTTGAGGACTGAGGGCTGAAGATTGAGGATTCAGGATTGAGGATTCAGGATTGATGTTTGAGGACTGAGGATTGACGATTGAGGATTGAGGATTGAGGATTGAGGATTGAAGATTGAGGATTGGCTATTGAGGATTGAAGAATGAGGATTGAGGATTGAGGATTGAGGATTGAGGATTGAGGATTGAGTATTCAAGATTGAGTATTGATCACTGAGGATTGAGGATTGAGGATTGAGGATTGAGGATTGAGGGTGGAGGATGAGGGCTGAGGGTTGAGGATTGAGGTTTCAGTATTGAATCCTGAGAATTCAGGATATTCTATTGAGTATTGAGAATTTCGGATTGATGGTTGAGTATTGAGGATTGAGGATTGAGGATTGAGTATTGAAGATTGAGGATTGATGATTGAGGAGTGAGGATTGGGGATTGAGGATTGAGGAATGAGTATTGAAGATTGAGGACAGATGATTGAGGATTGAGGATTGAGGATTGGGGATTGAGGAATGAGCATTGAGGTTTGAGGACAGAGGGCTGAGGATTGAAGATTGAGTATTGATCACTGAGGATTGAGGATTGAGGATTGAGGATTGAGGATTGAGGGTGGAGGATGAGGGCTGAGGGTTGAGGATTGAGGTTTCAGTATTGAATCCTGAGAATTCAGGATATTCTATTGAGTATTGAGAATTGAGGATTGATGGTTGAGTATTGAGGATTGAGGATTGAGGATTGAGTATTGAAGATTGAGGATTGATGATTGAGGATTGGGGATTGGGGATTGAGGAATGAGCATTGAGGTTTGAGGACTGAGGGCTGAGGATTGAGGATTGACGATTGAGGATTGAGGATGAGGGCTGAGGGTTGAGGATTGAGGTTTGAGGACTGAGGATTGAGGATTGAGGATTGAGAATTGAGGATTGAGGATTGAGGATTGAGGATTGAAGATTGAGTGTTGGGTATTGAGGATTGAAGAATGAGGGTTGAGGATTGAGGCTTGAGGATTGAGGATTGAGGATTGAAGATTGAGGATTGGGTATTGAGGATTGAAGAATGAGGATTGAGGATTGAGGATTGAGGATTGAGGATTGAAGATTGAGTATTGAGGATTGAAGATTGAGGATTGAGGATTGAGGATAGAGGATTGAGGATTGAGGATTGCAGATTGAGTATTGAGGATTGAAGATTGAGGATTGAGTATTGAGGATTGAGGATTGAGGATTGAAGATTGAGGATTGAGGATTGAGGATTGAGGATTGAGGATAGAGGATTGAAGAGTGGATATTGATGATTGAATATTGAGGACTGAGGATTGAGGGTTGTGGATTGAGGACGAGGACTGAGGGTTGAATATTGATGCTTGAGGTCAGAGGATTAAGGATTGAGGATTGAGAATTGAGGATTGAGGATTGAGGATTGAGGATTGAAGATTGAGGATTGAGGATTGAGTACTGAGGATTGAGGATTCAGGATTGAGGATTGAAGATTGAGAATTGAAGATTGAGTATTGAGGACTGAAGATTGACGATTGAGGATATAAGTGTTGAGGATTGAGGATTGAGGATTGAAGATTGAGGATTGGGTATTGAGGATTGAAGAATGAGGATTGAGGATTGAGGATTGAGGATTGAGGATTGAGGATTGAGTATTGAAGATTGAGTATTGATCACTGAGGATTGAGGATTGAGGATTGAGGATTGAGGATTGGGGGTGGAGGATGAGGGCTGAGGGTTGAGGATTGAGGTTTCAGTATTGAATCCTGAGAATTCAGGATATTCTATTGAGTATTGAGAATTTCGGATTGATGGTTGAGTATTGAGGATTGAGGATTGAGGATTGAGTATTGAAGATTGAGGATTGATGATTGAGGAGTGAGGATTGGGGATTGAGGATTGAGGAATGAGTATTGAAGATTGAGGACAGATGATTGAGGATTGAGGATTGAGGATTGGGGATTGAGGAATGAGCATTGAGGTTTGAGGACAGAGGGCTGAGGATTGAAGATTGAGTATTGATCACTGAGGATTGAGGATTGAGGATTGAGGATTGAGGATTGAGGGTGGAGGATGAGGGCTGAGGGTTGAGGATTGAGGTTTCAGTATTGAATCCTGAGAATTCAGGATATTCTATTGAGTATTGAGAATTGAGGATTGATGGTTGAGTATTGAGGATTGAGGATTGAGGATTGAGTATTGAAGATTGAGGATTGATGATTGAGGATTGGGGATTGGGGATTGAGGAATGAGCATTGAGGTTTGAGGACTGAGGGCTGAGGATTGAGGATTGACGATTGAGGATTGAGGATGAGGGCTGAGGGTTGAGGATTGAGGTTTGAGGACTGAGGATTGAGGATTGAGGATTGAGAATTGAGGATTGAGGATTGAGGATTGAGGATTGAAGGTTGAGTGTTGGGTATTGAGGATTGAAGAATGAGGGTTGAGGATTGAGGCTTGAGGATTGAGGATTGAGGATTGAAGATTGAGGATTGGGTATTGAGGATTGAAGAATGAGGATTGAGGATTGAGGATTGAGGATTGAGGATTGAAGATTGAGTATTGAGGATTGAAGATTGAGGATTGAGGATTGAGGATAGAGGATTGAGGATTGAGGATTGCAGATTGAGTATTGAGGATTGAAGATTGAGGATTGAGTATTGAGGATTGAGGATTGAGGATTGAAGATTGAGGATTGAGGATTGAGGATTGAGGATTGAGGATAGAGGATTGAAGATTGGATATTGATGATTGAATATTGAGGACTGAGGATTGAGGGTTGTGGATTGAGGACGAGGACTGAGGGTTGAATATTGATGCTTGAGGTCAGAGGATTAAGGATTGAGGATTGAGAATTGAGGATTGAGGATTGAGGATTGAGGATTGAAGATTGAGGATTGAGGATTGAGTACTGAGGATTGAGGATTCAGGATTGAGGATTGAAGATTGAGAATTGAAGATTGAGTATTGAGGACTGAAGATTGACGATTGAGGATATAAGTGTTGAGGATTGAGGATTGAGGATTGAAGATTCAGTATTGAGGGTTGAAGGTTGAGGATTGTGGATTGAGGATGGAGGATTGAGGATTGAATATTGAGGATTGGGGACTGAGTGTTGAGTGTCGAATGATGAGAATTGATGTTTGAGGATAGAGACTTGAAGATTGCAGATTGAGTATTGAGTATTGAAATCTGTGAATTGATGATATTCTTTTGAGGATTGAGGATTGACAACTGATTGTTGAGGACTGAGGGCTGAAGATTGAGGATTCAGGATTGAGGATTCAGGATTGATGTTTGAGGACTGAGGATTGACGATTGAGGATTGAGGATTGAGGATTGAGGATTGAAGATTGAGGATTGGGTATTGAGGATTGAAGAATGAGGATTGAGGATTGAGGATTGAGGATTGAGGATTGAGGATTGAGTATTGAAGATTGAGTATTGATCACTGAGGATTGAGGATTGAGGATTGAGGATTGAGGATTGAGGATTGGGGGTGGAGGATGAGGGCTGAGGGTTGAGGATTGAGGTTTCAGTATTGAATCCTGAGAATTCAGGATATTCTATTGAGTATTGAGAATTTCGGATTGATGGTTGAGTATTGAGGATTGAGGATTGAGGATTGAGTATTGAAGATTGAGGATTGATGATTTAGGAGTGAGGATTGAAGATTGAGTATTGAGGATTGAAGATTGAGGATTGAGGATTGAGGATAGAGGATTGAGGATTGAAGATTGAGTATTGAGGATTGAAGATTGAGGATTGAGTATTGAGGATTGAGGATTGAGGATTGAAGATTGAGGATTGAGGATTGAGGATTGAGGATTGAGGATAGAGGATTGAAGATTGGATATTGATGATTGAATATTGAGGACTGAGGATTGAGGGTTGTGGATTGAGGACGAGGACTGAGGGTTGAATATTGATGTTTGAGGTCTGAGGATTAAGGATTGAGGATTGAGAATTGAAGATTGAGGATTGAGGATTGAAGATTGAGGATTGAGGATTGAGTACTGAGGATTGAGGATTGAGGATTGAGGATTGAAGATTGAGAATTGAAGATTGAGTATTGAGGACTGAAGATTGACGATTGAGGATTAAGTATTGAGGATTGAGGATTGAGAATTGGGAATTGAGAATGAGGACTGAGGGTTGAGGACTGATGTTTGAGGTCTGAGGATTAAGGATTGAGGATTGAGAATTGAGGATTGAGGATTGAGGATTGAGGATGGAAGATTGAGGATTGAGGATTGAGTACTGAGGATTGAGGATTCAGGATTGAGGATTGAAGATTGAGAATTGAAGATTGAGTATTGAGGACTGAAGATTGACGATTGAGGATATAAGTATTGAGGATTGAGGATTGAGGATTGAAGATTCAGTATTGAGGGTTGAAGGTTGAGGATTGTGGATTGAGGATGGAGGATTGAGGATTGACTATTGAGGATTGAGGACTGAGTGTTGAGGGTCGAATGATGAGAATTGATGTTTGAGGATAGAGACTTGAAGATTGCAGATTGAGTACTGAGTATTGAAATCTGTGAATTGATGATATTCATTTGAGGATTGAGGATTGACAACTGATTGTTGAGGACTGAGGGCTGAAGATTGAGGATTCAGGATTGAGGATTCAGGATTGATGTTTGAGGACTGAGGATTGACGATTGAGGATTGAGGATTGAGGATTGAGGATTGAAGATTGAGGATTGGCTATTGAGGATTGAAGAATGAGGATTGAGGATTGAGGATTGAGGATTGAGGATTGAGGATTGAGTATTGAAGATTGAGTATTGATCACTGAGGATTGAGGATTGAGGATTGAGGATTGAGGATTGAGGGTGGAGGATGAGGGCTGAGGGTTGAGGATTGAGGTTTCAGTATTGAATCCTGAGAATTCAGGATATTCTATTGAGTATTGAGAATTTCGGATTGATGGTTGAGTATTGAGGATTGAGGATTGAGGATTGGGTATTGAAGATTGAGGATTGATGATTGAGGAGTGAGGATTGGGGATTGAGGATTGAGGAATGAGTATTGAAGATTGAGGACAGATGATTGAGGATTGAGGATTGAGGATTGGGGATTGAGGAATGAGCATTGAGGTTTGAGGACAGAGGGCTGAGGATTGAAGATTGAGTATTGATCACTGAGGATTGAGGATTGAGGATTGAGGATTGAGGATTGAGGATTGAGGGTGGAGGATGAGGGCTGAGGGTTGAGGATTGAGGTTTCAGTATTGAATCCTGAGAATTCAGGATATTCTATTGAGTATTGAGAATTGAGGATTGATGGTTGAGTATTGAGGATTGATGATTGAGGATTGAGTATTGAAGATTGAGGATTGATGATTGAGGATTGGGGATTGGGGATTGAGGAATGAGCATTGAGGTTTGAGGACTGAGGGCTGAGGATTGAGGATTGACGATTGAGGATTGAGGATGAGGGCTGAGGGTTGAGGATTGAGGTTTGAGGACTGAGGATTGAGGATTGAGGATTGAGAATTGAGGATTGAGGATTGAGGATTGAAGATTGAGTGTTGGGTATTGAGGATTGAAGAATGAGGGTTGAGGATTGAGGCTTGAGGATTGAGGATTGAGGATTGAAGATTGAGGATTGGGTATTGAGGATTGAAGAATGAGGATTGAGGATTGAGGATTGAGGATTGAGGATTGAAGATTGAGTATTGAGGATTGAAGATTGAGGATTGAGGATTGAGGATAGAGGATTGAGGATTGAGGATTGCAGATTGAGTATTGAGGATTGAAGATTGAGGATTGAGTATTGAGGATTGAGGATTGAGGATTGAAGATTGAGGATTGAGGATTGAGGATTGAGGATTGAGGATAGAGGATTGAAGATTGGATATTGATGATTGAATATTGAGGACTGAGGATTGAGGCTTGTGGATTGAGGACGAGAACTGAGGGTTGAATATTGATGCTTGAGGTCAGAGGATTAAGGATTGAGGATTGAGAATTGAGGATTGAGGATTGAGGATTGAGGATTGAAGATTGAGGATTGAGGATTGAGTACTGAGGATTGAGGATTCAGGATTGAGGATTGAAGATTGAGAATTGAAGATTGAGTATTGAGGACTGAAGATTGACGATTGAGGATATAAGTGTTGAGGATTGAGGATTGAGGATTGAAGATTCAGTACTGAGGGTTGAAGGTTGAGGATTGTGGATTGAGGATGGAGGATTGAGGATTGAATATTGAGGATTGGGGACTGAGTGTTGAGGGTCGAATGATGAGAATTGATGTTTGAGGATAGAGACTTGAAGATTGCAGATTGAGTATTGAGTATTGAAATCTGTGAATTGATGATATTCTTTTGAGGATTGAGGATTGACAACTGATTGTTGAGGACTGAGGGCTGAAGATTGAGGATTCAGGATTGAGGATTCAGGATTGATGTTTGAGGACTGAGGATTGACGATTGAGGATTGAGGATTGAGGATTGAGGATTGAAGATTGAGGATTGGGTATTGAGGATTGAAGAATGAGGATTGAGGATTGAGGATTGAGGATTGAGGATTGAGGATTGAGTATTGAAGATTGAGTATTGATCACTGAGGATTGAGGATTGAGGATTGAGGATTGAGGATTGGGGGTGGAGGATGAGGGCTGAGGGTTGAGGATTGAGGTTTCAGTATTGAATCCTGAGAATTCAGGATATTCTATTGAGTATTGAGAATTTCGGATTGATGGTTGAGTATGGAGGATTGAGGATTGAGGATTGAGTATTGAAGATTGAGGATTGATGATTGAGGAGTGAGGATTGGGGATTGAGGATTGAGGAATGAGTATTGATGATTGAGGACAGATGATTGAGGATTGAGGATTGAGGATTGGGGATTGAGGAATGAGCATTGAGGTTTGAGGACTGAGGGCTGAGGATTGAGGATTGACGATTGAGGATTGAGGATGAGGGCTGAGGGTTGAGGATTGAGGTTTGAGGACTGAGGACTGAGGATTGAGGATTGAGAATTGAGGATTGAGGATTGAGGATTGAAGATTGAGGCTTGGATATTGAGGATTGAAGAATGAGGGTTGAGGATTGAGGCTTGAGGATTGAGGATCGAGGATTGAAGATTGAGGAATGGGTATTGAGGATTGAAGAATGAGGATTGAGGATTGAGGATTGAGGAATGATGATTGCAGATTGAGCATTGAGGATTGAAGATTGAGGATTCAGGATTGAGGAATGAGAATTGAAGATTGAGGATTGATGATTGAGTATTGAGGATTGAGGATTGGGGATTGGGGCTTGAGCATTGAGGTTTGAGGACTGTGGGCTGAGGACTGAGGGTTCAGGATTGACGCTTGAGGATTGAGTGTTGAGGATGTAGGGTTGAAGAGAGAGGACTGAGTGTTGAGGATTGAGTGTTGAGAATTGATGCTTGAGGTTTGAGATTTGATTATTGAATATTGTGTATTGCGTGTTGAACCATGAAAATTCAGGATGTGCTATTGAGTATTGAGAATTGAGGATTGATGGTTGAGTATTGAGTATTGGTGGTTGAGGGCTGAGTGTTGGATATTGAGGATAGAGAATTGACGATTGAGGATTGATGATTGAGGATTGAAGATTGATTATTGATGATTGAAGATTGAGGATTGAGGATTGACGGTTGAGGATTGAGGTTTGAGGATTGGGGATTGAGGATTGAGGACTGGGGCTTGAGGATTGAGGATTGAGCATTGAGGATTGAAGATTGAGGACTGGCGATTGAGGATTGAATGTTGAGGATTATGGATTGAGGATTGAGGATTGAGGATTGAGGATTGAGGATTGAAGATTGAGTATTGAGGATAGAAGATTGAGGATTGAGTATTGAGGATTGAGAAATGAGGCTTGAGGATTGAGGATTGAGGATTGAGGATTGAGGATTGAGGATTGAGGATTGAGGATTGAGGATTGAGGATTGAGTATTGAAGATTGAGTATTGATCACTGAGGATTGAGGATTGAGGATTGAGGATTGAGGATTGAGGGTGGAGGATGAGGGCTGAGGGTTGAGGATTGAGGTTTCAGTATTGAATCCTGAGAATTCAGGATATTCTGTTGAGTATTGAGAATTGAGGATTGATGGTTGAGTATTGAGGATTGAGGATTGAGGATTGAGTATTGAAGATTGAGTATTGAGGATTGAAGATTGAGGATTGAAGATTGAGTATTGAAGATTGAGTATTGATAACTGAGGATTGAGGATTGAGGATTGAGGATTGAGGATTGAGGGTGGAGGATGAGGGCTGAGGGTTGAGGATTGAGGTTTCAGTATTGAATCCTGAGAATTCAGGATATTCTATTGAGTATTGAGAATTGAGTATTGATGGTTGAGTATTGAGGATTGAGGATTGAGGATTGAGTATTGAAGATTGAGTATTGAGGATTGAAGATTGAGGATTGAGGATTGAGTACTGAGGATTGAGGATTCAGGATTGAGTATTGAAGATTGAGTATTGAGGATTGAGGATTGAGGATTGAGGATTGAGGATTGAAGATTGAGGATTGAGGATTGAGTACTGAGGATTGAGGATTGAGGATTGAGGATTGAAGATTGAGAATTGAAGATTGAGTATTGAGGACTGAAGATTGACGATTGAGGATTAAGTATTGAGGATTGAGGATTGAGAATTGGGAATTGAGAATGAGGACTGAGGGTTGAGGACTGATGTTTGAGGTCTGAGGATTAAGGATTGAGGATTGAGAATTGAGGATTGAGGATTGAGGATTGAGGATTGAAGATTGAGGATTGAGGATTGAGTACTGAGGATTGAGGATTCAGGATTGAGGATTGAAGATTGAGAATTGAAGATTGAGTATTGAGGACTGAAGATTGACGATTGAGGATATAAGTATTGAGGATTGAGGATTGAGGATTGAGGATTGAGTATTGAAGATTGAGTATTGATCACTGAGGTTTGAGGATTGAGGATTGAGGATTGAGGATTGAGGGTGGAGGATGAGGACTGAGGGTTGAGGATTGAGGCTTGAGAAATGAGGATTGAGGATTGAGGATTGAGGACTGAAGATTGAGGATTGAGGATTCAGTATTGAAGATGGAGTATTGATCACTGATGATTGAGGATTGAGGATTGAGGATTGAGGATTGAGGATTGAAGATTGAATATTGAGGATTGAAAATTTGGGATTGAGGATTGAGGATTGAGGATGGAGGATGAGGGCTGGGGGTTGAGGATTGAGTACTGATGATTGAGGATTGATGATTGAGGATTGGGTATTGATGATTGAAGAATGAGTATTGAGGATTGAGGATTGAGGATTGAGGATTGAGTACCTAGGATTGGAGATTGATTATTGAGGATTGAAGATTGGGGATTGAGGATTGAGGATTGAGGATCTAGGATTGGAGATTGATTATTGAGGATGAAGGTTGAGAATTGAGGATTGAGGATTGAGAATTGAGAATTGAGCATGAGGACTGAGGGTTGAGGATTGAGGTTTGAGAAATGAGGATTGAGGATTGAGGATTGAGGATTGAGGATTGAGGATTGAGGATTGAGGATTGAGGGTGGAGGGTGAGGGCTGAGGGTTGAGGATTGAGGTTTCAGTGCTGAATCCTGAGAATTCAGGTTATTCTATTGAGTATTGAGAATTGAGGATTGATGGTTGAGTATTGAGGATTGAGGATTGAGGATTGCGTATTGAAGATTGAGGATTGATGATTGAGGATTGAGGATTGGGGATTGAGGATTGAGGAATGAGTATTGAGGATTGAGAATTGAGGATTGAGGATTGAGTATTGAAGATTGAGGATTGGGTATTGAGGATTGAAGAATGTGGATTGAGGATTGAGGATTGAGGATTGAGGATTTGGGATTGAAGATTGAGGAATGAGTATTGAAGATTGAGGATTGATGATTGAAGATTGAGGATTGGGGACTGAGGATTGAAGATTCAGGGTTGAGGGTTGAGGATTGAGGATTGAGAATTGAGGACTGATGATTGAGGATTGATGATTGAGGATTGGGTATTGATGATTGAAGAATGAGTATTGAGGATTGAGGATTGAGGATTGAGGATTGAGTATCTAGGATTGGAGATTGATTATTGAGGATTGAAGATTGGGGATTGAGGATTGAGGATTGAGGATTTAGGATTGGAGATTGATTATTGAGGATGAAGGTTGAGAATTGAGGATTGAGGATTGAGAATTGAGAATTGAGCATGAGGACTGAGGGTCGAGGATTGAGGTTTGAGAAATGAGGATTGAGTATTGAGGATTGAGGATTGAGGATTGAGGATTGAGGATTGAGTATTGAAGATTGAGTATTGATAACTGAGGATTGAGGATTGAGGATTGAGGATTGAGGATTGAGGATTGAGGATTGAGGGTGGAGGATGAGGGCTGAGGGTTGAGGATTGAGGTTTCAGTGTTGAATCCTGAGAATTCAGGATATTCTATTGAGTATTGAGAATTGAGGGTTGATAGTTGAGTATTGAGGATTGAGGATTGAGGATTGAGTATTGAAGATTGAGGATTGATGATTGAGGATTGAGGATTGGGGATTGAGGATTGAGGAATGAGTATTGAATATTGAGGATTGATGATTGAGGATTGAGGATTGAGGATTGGGGATTGAGGATTGAGCATTGAGGTTTGAGGACTGAGGGCTGAGGATTGAGGATTGAGGATTGAGGATTGAAGGTTGAGTATTGAGGATTGAGGATTGAGGATTGAAGATTGAGGATTGAGGATTGAGGATTGAGGATTGAGGATAGAGGATTGAAGATTGGATATTGATGATTGAATATTGAGGACTGAGGATTGAGGGTTGTGGATTGAGTACTGAGGATTGAGGATTCAGGATTGAGTATTGAAGATTGAGTATTGAGGATTGAGGATTGAGGATTGAGGATTGAGGATTGAAGATTGAGGATTGAGGATTGAGTACTGAGGATTGAGGATTGAGGATTGAGGATTGAAGATTGAGAATTGAAGATTGAGTATTGAGGACTGAAGATTGACGATTGAGGATTAAGTATTGAGGATTGAGGATTGAGAATTGGGAATTGAGAATGAGGACTGAGGGTTGAGGACTGATGTTTGAGGTCTGAGGATTAAGGATTGAGGATTGAGAATTGAGGATTGAGGATTGAGGATTGAGGATTGAAGATTGAGGATTGAGGATTGAGTACTGAGGATTGAGGATTCAGGATTGAGGATTGAAGATTGAGAATTGAAGATTGAGTATTGAGGACTGAAGATTGACGATTGAGGATATAAGTATTGAGGATTGAGGATTGAGGATTGAGGATTGAGTATTGAAGATTGAGTATTGATCACTGAGGTTTGAGGATTGAGGATTGAGGATTGAGGATTGAGGGTGGAGGATGAGGACTGAGGGTTGAGGATTGAGGCTTGAGAAATGAGGATTGAGGATTGAGGATTGAGGACTGAAGATTGAGGATTGAGGATTCAGTATTGAAGATGGAGTATTGATCACTGATGATTGAGGATTGAGGATTGAGGATTGAGGATTGAGGATTGAAGATTGAATATTGAGGATTGAAAATTTGGGATTGAGGATTGAGGATTGAGGATGGAGGATGAGGGCTGGGGGTTGAGGATTGAGTACTGATGATTGAGGATTGATGATTGAGGATTGGGTATTGATGATTGAAGAATGAGTATTGAGGATTGAGGATTGAGGATTGAGGATTGAGTACCTAGGATTGGAGATTGATTATTGAGGATTGAAGATTGGGGATTGAGGATTGAGGATTGAGGATCTAGGATTGGAGATTGATTATTGAGGATGAAGGTTGAGAATTGAGGATTGAGGATTGAGAATTGAGAATTGAGCATGAGGACTGAGGGTTGAGGATTGAGGTTTGAGAAATGAGGATTGAGGATTGAGGATTGAGGATTGAGGATTGAGGATTGAGGATTGAGGATTGAGGGTGGAGGGTGAGGGCTGAGGGTTGAGGATTGAGGTTTCAGTGCTGAATCCTGAGAATTCAGGTTATTCTATTGAGTATTGAGAATTGAGGATTGATGGTTGAGTATTGAGGATTGAGGATTGAGGATTGCGTATTGAAGATTGAGGATTGATGATTGAGGATTGAGGATTGGGGATTGAGGATTGAGGAATGAGTATTGAGGATTGAGAATTGAGGATTGAGGATTGAGTATTGAAGATTGAGGATTGGGTATTGAGGATTGAAGAATGTGGATTGAGGATTGAGGATTGAGGATTGAGGATTTGGGATTGAAGATTGAGGAATGAGTATTGAAGATTGAGGATTGATGATTGAAGATTGAGGATTGGGGACTGAGGATTGAAGATTCAGGGTTGAGGGTTGAGGATTGAGGATTGAGAATTGAGGACTGATGATTGAGGATTGATGATTGAGGATTGGGTATTGATGATTGAAGAATGAGTATTGAGGATTGAGGATTGAGGATTGAGGATTGAGTATCTAGGATTGGAGATTGATTATTGAGGATTGAAGATTGGGGATTGAGGATTGAGGATTGAGGATTTAGGATTGGAGATTGATTATTGAGGATGAAGGTTGAGAATTGAGGATTGAGGATTGAGAATTGAGAATTGAGCATGAGGACTGAGGGTCGAGGATTGAGGTTTGAGAAATGAGGATTGAGTATTGAGGATTGAGGATTGAGGATTGAGGATTGAGGATTGAGTATTGAAGATTGAGTATTGATAACTGAGGATTGAGGATTGAGGATTGAGGATTGAGGATTGAGGATTGAGGATTGAGGGTGGAGGATGAGGGCTGAGGGTTGAGGATTGAGGTTTCAGTGTTGAATCCTGAGAATTCAGGATATTCTATTGAGTATTGAGAATTGAGGGTTGATAGTTGAGTATTGAGGATTGAGGATTGAGGATTGAGTATTGAAGATTGAGGATTGATGATTGAGGATTGAGGATTGGGGATTGAGGATTGAGGAATGAGTATTGAATATTGAGGATTGATGATTGAGGATTGAGGATTGAGGATTGGGGATTGAGGATTGAGCATTGAGGTTTGAGGACTGAGGGCTGAGGATTGAGGATTGAGGATTGAGGATTGAAGGTTGAGTATTGAGGATTGAGGATTGAGGATTGAAGATTGAGGATTGAGGATTGAGGATTGAGGATTGAGGATAGAGGATTGAAGATTGGATATTGATGATTGAATATTGAGGACTGAGGATTGAGGGTTGTGGATTGAGGACGAGGACTGAGGCTTGAATATTGATGTTTGAGGTCTGAGGACTAAGGATTGAGGATTGAGAATTGAGGATTGAGGATTGAGGATTGAAGATTGAGGATTGAGGATTGAGTACTGAGGATTGAGGATTGAGGATTGAGGATTGAAGATTGAGGATTGGGTATTGAGGATTGAAGAATGAGGACTGAGGATTGAGGATTGAGGATTGGGAATTGAGGATTGAGGATTGAGGATTGAAGATTGAGGGTTGGGTATTGAGGATTGAAGAATGAGGGTTGAGGATTGAGGCTTGAGGATTGAGGATTGAGGATTGAAGATTGAGGATTGGGTATTGAGGATTGAAGAATGAGGATTGAGGATTGAAGATTGAGTATTGATCACTGATGATTGAGGATTGAGGATTGAGGATTGAGGATTGAGGATTGAATATTGAATATTGAGGATTGAAAATTCGGGATTGAGGATTGAGGATTGAGGATGGAGGATGAGGGCTGAGGGTTGAGGATTGAGGTTTGTGTATTGAATCCTGAGAATTCAGGATATTCTATCGAGTATTGAGAATTGGGGATTGATGGTTGAGTATTGAGGATTGAGGATTGAGTATTGAAGGTTGAGGATTGATGATTGAGGATTGAGGATTGAGGATTGAGGATTGAGGAATGGGTATTGGAGATTGAGGATTGATGATTGAGGATTGAGGATTGAGGATTGAGGATTGGGGATTGAGGATTGAGCATTGAGGTTTGAGAACTGAGGGCTGAGGATTTAGGATTGAGGATTGAGGATTGAGGATTGAGGATTGAAGATTGCGGATTGGAGACTGAGGATTGAAGATTCAGGGTTGAGGGTTGAGGATTGAGGATTGAGGATTGAGGATTGAAGATTCAGTATTGAGGATTGAAGATTGAGGATTGGAGATTGACGATTGAGGATTGAGGATTGAGGATCGAGGATTGAGGATTGAGTATTGAAGATTGAGTATTGAGGATTGAAGATTGAGGATTGCTGATTGAGGATTGAGGATTGAGGATTGAGGATTGAGAATTGAAGATTGAGGATTGGGAACTGAGTGTTGAGGGTTGAGTGATGAGGATTGATGTTTGTGGATAGAGATTTGAAGATTTCAGATTGAGTATTGAGTATTGAAACCTGTGAATTGTGGATATTCTATTGAGGATTGAGGATTGACAACTGATTGTTGAGGACTGAGGGCTGATGATTGAGGATTGAGGATTGAGGATCGAGGATTGAGTATTGAGTATTGAGGATTGAAGATTGAGGATTGGGTATTGCGGATCGAAGATTGAGTATTGAGGACTGAGGATTGAGGATTGAGGATCGAGGATTGAGGATTGAGGATTGAAGATTGAGTATTGAGGATTGATGGCTGGGGATTGAGGAATGAGGATTGAGGATTGAGTATTGAAGATTGAGGATTGGGGATTGAGGATTGACGATTGAGGATTGAGGATTGAAGATTGAGGATTGGGTATTGAGTATTGAGGATTGAAGATTGAGTATTGAGGATTGAAGATTGAGAATTGAGGATCGAGGATTGAGGATTGAAGATGAGGGCTGAGGGTTGAGGATTGAGAGTTGAGGATTGAGGATTGAGGATTGAAGATTGAGGATTGGGTATTGAGGATTGAAGAATGAGCATTGAGTGTTGAGGATTGAGGATTGAGGATTGAAGATTGAGGATTGAGGATTGAGGTTTGAGGATTGAAGATTGAGTATTGAGGGTTGAAGATTGAGGATTGAGGATTGAGGATTGATAATTGAGGATTGAGGATTGACGATTGAAGATTGAGGATTGGGGACTGAGAGTTGATGGATGAGTGATGAGAATTGATGTTTGTGGATAGAGATATGAAGATTGCAGATTGAGTATTGCGTATGGAAAACTCTGAACTGAGGATATTCTAGTGAGGATTGAGGATTGACAGCTGATTGTTGAGGACTGAGGTCTGAAGATTGAGGATTCAGGATTGAGGATTCAGGACTGTGGTATGAGGACGGTGGATTGAGGATTGAGGATGGGGGATTGAGGATTGAGGATCGAGGATTGAAGATTGAAGATTGAATATTGATGATTGAAGGTTGAGGATTGAGGATTGAGGGTTGTGGATTCAGGACGAGGACTGAGGGTTGAGTGTTGATGTTTGAGGTCTGAGGATTGAGCATAGAGGATTGAGAATTGAGGATTGAGGATTGAGGATTGAAGATTGAGGATTGGGTATTGAGGATTGAAGAATGAGGACTGAGGATTGAGGATGGAGTGTTGAGGATTGAAGATTGAGTATTGAGGATTGAAGATTGAGGATTGAGGATTGAGGTTTGAGGATTGAGGATTGAGGATTGAGGATTGAGGATTGAAGGTTGAGGATTGAGGATTGAGGACTAAAGGTTGAGCATTGAGGATTGAGGATTGAGGATTGATGATTGAGGATTGAGGATTGAGGATTGAGGATTGAGGATTGAGTATTGAAGATTGAGGATTGATGATTGAGGATTGAGGATTGAGGATTGAGGATTGAGTATTGGGGATTGAGGATTGAAGATTGAGGATTGAGGATTGAGGATTGAGGATTAATGATTGAGTATTGAGGACTGAAGATTGAGAATTGACGATTGAGGATTGAACATTGTGGACTGAGTGTTGAGGGTTGAGTGATGAGAATTGATGCTTGTGGATAGAGGTTTGAAGATTGCAGATTGGGTATTGAGTATTGAAAACTGTGAATTGAGGATATTCTATTGTGGATTGAGGATTGACAACTGATTGTTTAGTACTGAGGGCTGAAGATTGAGGATTCAGGATTGAGGATTCAGAATTGTGGTTTGAGGACTGAGGATTGAAGATTGAAGATTGAGTATTGAGGGTTGGGGATTGAGGATTGAGGATTGAGGATTGAGGTTGAGGGCTGAGGGTTGAAGATTGAGGTGTGAGGACTCAGGACTGATGATTGAGGATTGAGCATTGAGGATTGAGTATTGTGGATTGAAGATTGAGGATAGGGTATTGAGGATTGAAGAATGAGGATGGAGGATGGGCGATTGAGGATTGAGGATTGAGGATTGAGGATTGAGGATTGAAGATTGAGTATTGAGGATTGATGGCTCAGGATTGAGGAATGAGGATTGAGGATTGAGTATTGAAGATTGAGGATTGGGGATGGAGGATTGACGATTGAGGATTGAGGATTGAAGATTGAGGATTGGGTATTGAGGATTGAAGAATGAGGATTGAGGATTGACGAATGAGGATTGAGGATTGAAGATTGAGTATTGAGGATTGAAGATTGAGAATTGATGCTTGTGGATAGAGATTTGAAGATTGCAGATTGGGTATTGAGTATTGAAAACAGTGAATTGAGGATATTCTATTGGGGATTGAGGATTGACAACTGATTGTTGAGTACTGAGGGCTGAAGATTGAGGATTCAGGATTGAGGATTCAGAATTGTGGTTTGAGGACAGAGGATTGAAGATTGAAGATTGAGTATTGAGTGTTGGGGATTGAGGATTGAGGATTGAGGATTGAGGTTGAGGGCTGAGGGTTGAAGATTGAGGTGTGAGGACTCAGGACTGAGGATTGAGGATTGAGAATTGAGGATTGAGTATTGAGGATTGAAGATTGAGGATAGGGTATTGAGGATTGAAGAATGAGGATGGAGGATGGGCGATTGAGGATTGAGGATTGAAGATTGAGTATTCAGGATTGGAGATTGACGATTGAGGATTGAGGATTGAGGATCGAGGAATGAAGATTGAGAATTGAGGATTGAGGATTGAGGATTGAAGATGAGGGCTGAGGGTTGAGGATAGAGGTTTGAGGACTGAGGATTGAGGATTAAGGATTGTGAGTTGAGGATTGAGGATTGAGGATTGAAGATTGAGGATTGGGTATTGAGGATTCAAGAATGAGCATTGAGGATTGAGGATTGAGGATTGAGGATTGAAGATTGAGGATTGAGGATTGAGGTTTGAGGATTGAAGATTGAGTATTGAGGATTGATGGCTGAGGGTTGAGGAATGAGGATTGAGGATTGAGTATTGAAGATTGAGGATTGGGGATTGAGGATTGACGATTGAGGATTGAGGATTGAAGATTGAGGATTGGGTATTGAGGATTGAAGAATGAGGATTGAGGATTGAGGATTGAGGATTGAGGATTGAAGATTGAGTATTGAGTATTGAGGATTGAAGGTTGAGGATTGGGTATTGCGGATCGAAGATTGAGTATTGAGGGCTGAGGATTGTGGATTGAGCATCGAGGATTGAGGATTGAGGGTTCAAGATTGAGGATTGGGTATTGAGGATTGAAGAATGAGCATCGAGGATTGAGGATTGAGGATTGAGGATTGAAGATTGAGGATTGAGGATTGAGGTTTGAGAATTTAATATTGAGTATTGAGTGTTGAAGACTGAGGATTGAGGATTGAGGATTGATAATTGAGGATTGAGGATTGACGATTGAAGATTGAGGATTGGGGACTGAGAGTTGATGGTTGAGTGATGAGAATTCATGTTTGTGGATAGAGATATGAAGATTGCAGATTGAGTATTGCGTATGGAAAACTCTGAACTGAGGATATTCTAGTGAGGATTGAGGATTGACAGCTGATTGTTGAGGACTGAGGTCTGAAGATTGAGGATTCAGGGTTGAGGATTCAGGACTGCGGTTTGAGGACTGTGGATTGAGGATTGAGGATTGGGGATTGAGGATTCAGGATCGAGGATTGAAGATTGAAGATTGGGTATTGAGGATTGAACATTGAGGATTGAGAATTGAGGATTGAGGATTGAGGATTGAGGATTGAAGATTGAATATTGATCATTGAAGGTTGAGGATTGAGGATTGAGGGTTGTGGATTCAGGACGAGGACCGAGGGTTGAGTATTGATGTTTGAGGTCTGAGGATTGAGGATAGAGGATTGAGAATTGAGGATTGACGATTGAGGATTGAAGATTGAGGATTGGGTATTCAGGATTGAAGAATGACGACTGAGAATTGAGGATCGAGTACTGAGGATTGAAGATTGAGTATTGAGGATTGAAGATTGAGGATTGAGGATTGAGGATTAAAGGTTGAGCATTGAGGATTGAGGATTGAGGATTGATGATTGAGGATTGAGGATTGAGGATTGAGGATTGAGGATTGAGTATTGAAGATTGAGGATTGATGATTGAGGATTGAGGATTGAGGATTGAGGATTGAGGATTGAAGATTGAGTATTGAGTATTGAGGATTGAAGGTTGAGGATTGGGTATTGCGGATCGAAGATTGAGTATTGAGGGCTGAGGATTGTGGATTGAGCATCGAGGATTGAGGATTGAGGGTTCAAGATTGAGGATTGGGTATTGAGGATTGAAGAATGAGCATCGAGGATTGAGGATTGAGGATTGAGGATTGAAGATTGAGGATTGAGGATTGAGGTTTGAGAATTTAATATTGAGTATTGAGTGTTGAAGACTGAGGATTGAGGATTGAGGATTGATAATTGAGGATTGAGGATTGACGATTGAAGATTGAGGATTGGGGACTGAGAGTTGATGGTTGAGTGATGAGAATTCATGTTTGTGGATAGAGATATGAAGATTGCAGATTGAGTATTGCGTATGGAAAACTCTGAACTGAGGATATTCTACTGAGGATTGAGGATTGACAGCTGATTGTTGAGGACTGAGGTCTGAAGATTGAGGATTCAGGGTTGAGGATTCAGGACTGCGGTTTGAGGACTGTGGATTGAGGATTGAGGATTGGGGATTGAGGATTCAGGATCGAGGATTGAAGATTGAAGATTGGGTATTGAGGATTGAACATTGAGGATTGAGAATTGAGGATTGAGGATTGAGGATTGAGGATTGAAGATTGAATATTGATCATTGAAGGTTGAGGATTGAGGATTGAGGGTTGTGGATTCAGGACGAGGACCGAGGGTTGAGTATTGATGTTTGAGGTCTGAGGATTGAGGATAGAGGATTGAGAATTGAGGATTGACGATTGAGGATTGAAGATTGAGGATTGGGTATTCAGGATTGAAGAATGACGACTGAGAATTGAGGATCGAGTACTGAGGATTGAAGATTGAGTATTGAGGATTGAAGATTGAGGATTGAGGATTGAGGATTAAAGGTTGAGCATTGAGGATTGAGGATTGAGGATTGATGATTGAGGATTGAGGATTGAGGATTGAGGATTGAGGATTGAGTATTGAAGATTGAGGATTGATGATTGAGGATTGAGGATTGAGGATTGAGGATTGAGTATTGGGGATTGAGGATTGAAGATTGAGGATTGAGGATTGAGGATTAACGATTGAGTATTGAGGATTGAAGATTGAGAATTGAGGATTGAGGATTGAACATTGTGGACTGAGTGTTGAGGGTTGAGTGATGAGAATTGATGTTTGTGGATAGAGATTTGAAGATTGCAGATTGGGTATTGAGTATTGAAAACTGTGAATTGAGGATATTCTATTGGGGATTGAGGATTGACAACTGATTGTTAAGTACTGAGGGCTGAAGATTGAGGATTCAGGATTGAGGATTCAGAATTGTGGTTTGCGGACTGAGGATTGAAGATTGAAGATTGAGTATTGAGGGTTGAGGATTGAGGATTGAGGATTGAAGATTGAGGATTGGGGACTGAGTGTTGATACGCTGAGTGATGAGAATTGATGTTTGCGGATAGAGATTTGAAGATTGAAGATTGAGTATTGCGTATGGAAAACTCTGAACTGAGGATATTCTATTGAGGATTGAGGATTGACAACTGATTGTTGAGGACTGAGGGCTGAAGATTGAGGATTCAGGATAGAGGATTCAGGATTGTGGTTTGAGGACAGAGGATTGAGGATTGAGAATTGAGGATTGAGGATTGAGGATTGAGGACTGAAGATTGAGGATTGGGTATTGCGGATTGAATATTGAGGATTGAGTATTGAGGATTGAGCATTGAGGATTCAGGATTGAGGATTCAGGATTGAGGATTCAGGATTGTGGTTTGAGGACAGAGGATTGAGGCTTGAGGATTGAGGATTGAGGATTGAGGATTGAGGATTGAAGATTGAGGATTGGGTATTGAGGATTGAAGAATGAGGATTGAGGATAGAGGATTGAGGATTGAGGATTGAAGATTGAGGATTGAGGATTGAGGATTGAGGATTGAAGATTGAGTATTGAGGATTGAAGATTGAGTATTGAGGATTGAATGTTGAGGATTGAGGATTGAGGATTGAGGATTGAGGATTGAAGATTGAGGACTGGGGACTGAGTATTGAGGGTTGAGTGATGAGAATTGGTGTTTGAGGATAGAGATTTAAAGATTGCAGATTGAGTATTGAGTATTGAAAACTGTGAATTGATGATATTCTATTGAGGATTGAGAATTGACAACTGATTGTTGAGGACTGAGATCTGAAGATTGAGGATTCATGATTGAGGATCCAGGATTGTGGTTTGAGGACTGAGGATTGAGGATTGAGGATTGAGGATTGAGGATTGAGGATTGAGCAGTGAGGGTTGTGGATTGACGACGAGGACTGAGGGTTGAGTATTGATGTCTGAGGTCTGAGGATTGAGGATAGAGGATTGAGAATTGAGGACTGAGGATTGAGGATTGAAGATTGAGGATTGGGTATTGAGGATTGAAGAATGAGGATTGAGGATTGAGGATTGAGGATTGAAGATTGAGTATAGAGGATTGAAGATTGAGTATTGAGGACTGATGATTGAGGACTGAGGATCGAGTATTGAGGATTGAGGATTGAAGGTTGAGTATTGAGGATTGATAACTGAGGATTGAGGAATGAGGATTGAGGATTGTGTATTGAAGATTGAGGATAGGGGATTGAGGATTGACGATTGAGGATTGAGTATTGAGGATTGAGAATTGAGGATTGAGGATTGAGGATTGAGGATTGAGGATTGAGGATTGAGGATTGAGTATTGAAGATTGAGTATTGATAACTGAGGATTGAGGATTGAGGATTGAGGATTGAGGATTGAGGATTGAGGATTGAGGGTGGAGGATGAGGGCTGAGGGTTGAGGATTGAGGTTTCAGTGTTGAATCCTGAGAATTCAGGATATTCTATTGAGTATTGAGAATTGAGGGTTGATGGTTGAGTATTGAGGATTGAGGATTGAGGATTGAGTATTGAGGATTGAGAAATGAGGATTGAGGATTGAGGATTGAGGATTGAGGATTGAGGATTGAGGATTGAGGATTGAGGATTGAGTATTGAAGATTGAGGATTGAGGATTGAGGATTGAGGATTGAGGATTGAGGATTGAGGATTGAAGATTGAGTATTGAGGATAGAAGATTGAGGATTGAGTATTGAGGATTGAGAAATGAGGATTGAGGATTGAGGATTGAGGATTGAGGATTGAGGATTGAGGATTGAGGATTGAGGATTGAGTATTGAAGATTGAGTATTGATCACTGAGGATTGAGGATTGAGGATTGAGGATTGAGGATTGAGGGTGGAGGATGAGGGCTGAGGGTTGAGGATTGAGGTTTCAGGATTGAATCCTGAGAATTCAGGATACTCTATTGAGTATTGAGAATTGAGGATTGATGGTTGAGTATTGAGGATTCAGGATTGAGGATTGAGTATTGAAGATTGAGGATTGATGATTGAGGATTGGGGATTGGGGATTGAGGAATGAGCATTGAGGTTTGAGGACTGAGGGCTGAGGATTGAGGATTGACGATTGAGGATTGAGGATGAGGGCTGAGGGTTGAGGATTGAGGTTTGAGGACTGAGGATTGAGGATTGAGGATTGAGAATTGAGGATTGGGGATTGAGGATTGAAGATTGAGGGTTGGGTATTGAGGATTGAAGAATGAGGGTTGAGGATTGAGGCTTGAGGATTGAGGATTGAGGATTGAAGATTGAGGATTGGGTATTGAGGATTGAAGAATGAGGATTGAGGATTGAGGATTGAGGATTGAGGATTGAGGATTGAGGATTGAGAATTGAGGATTGAGGATTGAGGATTGAAGATTGAGGCTTGGATATTGAGGATTGAAGAATGAGGGTTGAGGATTGAGGCTTGAGGATTGAGGATTGAGGATTGAAGATTGAGGATTGGGTATTCAGGATTGAAGAATGAGGATTGAGGATTGAGGATTGAAGATTGAGGATTGAAGATTGAGTATTGAGGATTGAAAATTGAGGATTGAGGATTGAGGATAGAGGATTGAGGATTGAAGATTGAGTATTGAGGATTGAAGATTGAGGATTGAGTATTGAGGATTGAGGATTGAGGATTGAAGATTGAGGATTGAGGATTGAGGATTGAGGATTGAGGATAGAGGATTGAAGATTGGATATTGATGATTGAATATTGAGGACTGAGGATTGAGGGTTGTGGATTGAGGACGAGGACTGAGGGTTGAATATTGATGTTTGAGGTCTGAGGATTAAGGATTGAGGATTGAGAATTCAGGATTGAGGATTGAGGATTGAAGATTGAGGATTGAGGATTGAGTACTGAGGATTGAGGATTGAGGATTGAGGATTGAAGATTGAGAATTGAAGATTGAGTATTGAGGACTGAAGATTGACGATTGAGGATTAAGTATTGAGGATTGAGGATTGAGAATTGGGAATTGAGAATGAGGACTGAGGGTTGAGGACTGATGTTTGAGGTCTGAGGATTAAGGATTGAGGATTGAGAATTGAGGATTGAGGATTGAGGATTGAGGATTGAAGATTGAGGATTGAGGATTGAGTACTGAGGATTGAGGATTCAGGATTGAGGATTGAAGATTGAGAATTGAAGATTGAGTATTGAGGACTGAAGATTGACGATTGAGGATATAAGTATTGAGGATTGAGGATTGAGGATTGAGGATTGAGTATTGAAGATTGAGTATTGATCACTGAGGATTGAGGATTGAGGATTGAGGATTGAGGATTGAGGGTGGAGGATGAGGACTGAGGGTTGAGGATTGAGGCTTGAGAAATGAGGATTGAGGATTGAGGATTGAGGACTGAAGATTGAGGATTGAGGATTCAGTATTGAAGATTGAGTATTGATCACTGATGATTGAGGATTGAGGATTGAGGATTGAGGATTGAAGATTGAATATTGAGGATTGAAAATTTGGGATTGAGGATTGAGGATTGAGGATGGAGGATGAGGGCTGGGGGTTGAGGATTGAGTACTGATGATTGAGGATTGATGATTGAGGATTGGGTATTGATGATTGAAGAATGAGTATTGAGGATTGAGGATTGAGGATTGAGGATTGAGTACCTAGGATTGGAGATTGATTATTGAGGATTGAAGATTGGGGATTGAGGATTGAGGATTGAGGATCTAGGATTGGAGATTGATTATTGAGGATGAAGGTTGAGAATTGAGGATTGAGGATTGAGAATTGAGAATTGAGCATGAGGACTGAGGGTTGAGGATTGAGGTTTGAGAAATGAGGATTGAGGATTGAGGATTGAGGATTGAGGATTGAGGATTGAGGATTGAGGATTGAGGGTGGAGGGTGAGGGCTGAGGGTTGAGGATTGAGGTTTCAGTGCTGAATCCTGAGAATTCAGGTTATTCTATTGAGTATTGAGAATTGAGGATTGATGGTTGAGTATTGAGGATTGAGGATTGAGGATTGCGTATTGAAGATTGAGGATTGATGATTGAGGATTGAGGATTGGGGATTGAGGATTGAGGAATGAGTATTGAGGATTGAGAATTGAGGATTGAGGATTGAGTATTGAAGATTGAGGATTGGGTATTGAGGATTGAGGAATGTGGATTGAGGATTGAGGATTGAGGATTGAGGATTTGGGATTGAAGATTGAGGAATGAGTATTGAAGATTGAGGATTGATGATTGAAGATTGAGGATTGGGGACTGAGGATTGAAGATTCAGGGTTGAGGGTTGAGGATTGAGGATTGAGAATTGAGGACTGATGATTGAGGATTGATGATTGAGGATTGGGTATTGATGATTGAAGAATGAGTATTGAGGATTGAGGATTGAGGATTGAGGATTGAGTATCTAGGATTGGAGATTGATTATTGAGGATTGAAGATTGGGGATTGAGGATTGAGGATTGAGGATTTAGGATTGGAGATTGATTATTGAGGATGAAGGTTGAGAATTGAGGATTGAGGATTGAGAATTGAGAATTGAGCATGAGGACTGAGGGTCGAGGATTGAGGTTTGAGAAATGAGGATTGAGTATTGAGGATTGAGGATTGAGGATTGAGGATTGAGGATTGAGTATTGAAGATTGAGTATTGATAACTGAGGATTGAGGATTGAGGATTGAGGATTGAGGATTGAGGATTGAGTATTGAAGATTGAGTATTGATCACTGAGGATTGAGGATTGAGGATTGAGGATTGAGGATTGAGGGTGGAGGATGAGGGCTGAGGGTTGAGGATTGAGGTTTCAGTATTGAATCCTGCGAATTCAGGATATACTATTGAGTATTGAGAATTGAGGATTGATGGTTGAGTATTGAGGATTGAGGATTGAGGATTGAGTATTGAAGATTGAGGATTGATGATTGAGGATTGAGGATTGAGGATTGAGGATTGAGGATTAGGGATTGAGGAATGAGCATTGAGGTTTGAGGACTGAGGGCTGAGGATTGAGGATTGACGATTGAGGATTGAGGATGAGGGCTGAGGGTTGAGGATTGAGGTTTCAGTGTTGAATCCTGAGAATTCAGGATATTCTATTGAGTATTGAGAATTGAGGGTTGATAGTTGAGTATTGAGGATTGAGGATTGAGGATTGAGTACTGAAGATTGAGGATTGAAGATTGAGGATTGATGATTGAGGATTAAGGATTGGGGATTGAGGATTGAGGAATGAGTATTGAAGATTGAGGACAGATGATTGAGGATTGAGGATTGAGGATTGGGGATTGAGGAATGAGCATTGAGGTTTGAGGACTGAGGGCTGAGGATTCAGGATTGACCATTGAGGATTGAGGATGAGGGCTGAGGGTTGAGGATTGAGGTTTGAGGACTGAGGATTGAGGATTGAGGATTGGGAATTGAGGATTGAGGATTGAGGATTGAAGATTGAGGGTTGGGTATTGAGGATTGAAGAATGAGGGTTGAGGATTGAGGCTTGAGGATTGAGGATTGAGGATTGAAGATTGAGGATTGGGTATTGAGGATTGAAGAATGAGGATTGAGGATTGAAGATTGAGTATTGATCACTGATGATTGAGGATTGAGGATTGAGGATTAAGGATTGAGGATTGAATATTGAATATTGAGGATTGAAAATTCGGGATTGAGGATTGAGGATTGAGGATGGAGGATGAGGGCTGAGGGTTGAGGATTGAGGTTTGTGTATTGAATCCTGAGAATTCAGGATATTCTATTGAGTATTGAGAATTGGGGATTGATGGTTGAGTATTGAGGATTGAGGATTGAGTATTGAAGGTTGAGGATTGATGATTGAGGATTGAGGATTGAGGATTGAGGATTGAGGAATGGGTATTGGAGATTGAGGATTGATGATTGAGGATTGAGGATTGAGGATTGAGGATTGGGGATTGAGGATTGAGCATTGAGGTTTGAGAACTGAGGGCTGAGGATTTAGGATTGAGGATTGAGGATTGAGGATTGAGGATTGAAGATTGCGGATTGGAGACTGAGGATTGAAGATTCAGGGTTGAGGGTTGAGGATTGAGGATTGAGGATTGAGGATTGAAGATTCAGTATTGAGGATTGAAGATTGAGGATTGGAGATTGACGATTGAGGATTGAGGATTGAGGATCGAGGATTGAGGATTGAGTATTGAAGATTGAGTATTGAGGATTGAAGATTGAGGATTGCTGATTGAGGATTGAGGATTGAGGATTGAGGATTGAGAATTGAAGATTGAGGATTGGGAACTGAGTGTTGAGGGTTGAGTGATGAGGATTGATGTTTGTGGATAGAGATTTGAAGATTTCAGATTGAGTATTGAGTATTGAAACCTGTGAATTGTGGATATTCTATTGAGGATTGAGGATTGACAACTGATTGTTGAGGACTGAGGGCTGATGATTGAGGATTGAGGATTGAGGATCGAGGATTGAGTATTGAGTATTGAGGATTGAAGATTGAGGATTGGGTATTGCGGATCGAAGATTGAGTATTGAGGACTGAGGATTGAGGATTGAGGATCGAGGATTGAGGATTGAGGATTGAAGATTGAGTATTGAGGATTGATGGCTGGGGATTGAGGAATGAGGATTGAGGATTGAGTATTGAAGATTGAGGATTGGGGATTGAGGATTGACGATTGAGGATTGAGGATTGAAGATTGAGGATTGGGTATTGAGTATTGAGGATTGAAGATTGAGTATTGAGGATTGAAGATTGAGAATTGAGGATTGAGGATTGAGGATTGAAGATTGAGTATTGAGGGTTGAAGATTGAGGATTGAGGATTGAGGATTGAGGATTGATAATTGAGGATTGAGGATTGACGATTGAAGATTGAGGATTGGGGACTGAGAGTTGATGGATGAGTGATGAGAATTGATGTTTGTGGATAGAGATATGAAGATTGCAGATTGAGTATTGCGTATGGAAAACTCTGAACTGAGGATATTCTAGTGAGGATTGAGGATTGACAGCTGATTGTTGAGGACTGAGGTCTGAAGATTGAGGATTCAGGATTGAGGATTCAGGACTGTGGTATGAGGACTGTGGATTGAGGATTGAGGATGGGGGATTGAGGATTGAGGATCGAGGATTGAAGATTGAAGATTGAATATTGATGATTGAAGGTTGAGGATTGAGGATTGAGGGTTGTGGATTCAGGACGAGGACTGAGGGTTGAGTGTTGATGTTTGAGGTCTGAGGATTGAGGATAGAGGATTGAGAATTGAGGATTGAGGATTGAGGATTGAAGATTGAGGATTGGGTATTGAGGATTGAAGAATGAGGACTGAGGATTGAGGATGGAGTATTGAGGATTGAAGATTGAGTATTGAGGATTGAAGATTGAGGATTGAGGATTGAGGTTTGAGGATTGAGGATTGAGGATTGAGGATTGAGGATTGAAGGTTGAGGATTGAGGATTGAGGACTAAAGGTTGAGCATTGAGGATTGAGGATTGAGGATTGATGATTGAGGATTGAGGATTGAGGATTGAGGATTGAGGATTGAGTATTGAAGATTGAGGATTGATGATTGAGGATTGAGGATTGAGGATTGAGGATTGAGTATTGGGGATTGAGGATTGAAGATTGAGGATTGAGGATTGAGGATTAATGATTGAGTATTGAGGATTGAAGATTGAGAATTGACGATTGAGGATTGAACATTGTGGACTGAGTGTTGAGGGTTGAGTGATGAGAATTGATGCTTGTGGATAGAGGTTTGAAGATTGCAGATTGGGTATTGAGTATTGAAAACTGTGAATTGAGGATATTCTATTGTGGATTGAGGATTGACAACTGATTGTTTAGTACTGAGGGCTGAAGATTGAGGATTCAGGATTGAGGATTCAGAATTGTGGTTTGAGGACTGAGGATTGAAGATTGAAGATTGAGTATTGAGGGTTGGGGATTGAGGATTGAGGATTGAGGATTGAGGTTGAGGGCTGAGGGTTGAAGATTGAGGTGTGAGGACTCAGGACTGATGATTGAGGATTGAGAATTGAGGATTGAGTATTGAGGATTGAAGATTGAGGATAGGGTATTGAGGATTGAAGAATGAGGATGGAGGATGGGCGATTGAGGATTGAGGATTGAGGATTGAGGATTGAGGATTGAAGATTGAGTATTGAGGATTGATGGCTGAGGATTGAGGAATGAGGATTGAGGATTGAGTATTGAAGATTGAGGATTGGGGATGGAGGCTTGACGATTGAGGATTGAGGATTGAAAATTGAGGATTGGGTATTGAGGATTGAAGAATGAGGATTGAGGATTGACGAATGAGGATTGAGGATTGAAGATTGAGTATTGAGGATTGAAGATTGAGAATTGATGCTTGTGGATAGAGATTTGAAGATTGCAGATTGGGTATTGAGTATTGAAAACTGTGAATTGAGGATATTCTATTGGGGATTGAGGATTGACAACTGATTGTTGAGTACTGAGGGCTGAAGATTGAGGATTCAGGATTGAGGATTCAGAATTGTGGTTTGAGGACAGAGGATTGAAGATTGAAGATTGAGTATTGAGTGTTGGCGATTGAGGATTGAGGATTGAGGATTGAGGTTGAGGGCTGAGGGTTGAAGATTGAGGTGTGAGGACTCAGGACTGAGGATTGAGGATTGAGAATTGAGGATTGAGTATTGAGGATTGAAGATTGAGGATAGGGTATTGAGGATTGAAGAATGAGGATGGAGGATGGGCGATTGAGGATTGAGGATTGAAGATTGAGTATTCAGGATTGGAGATTGACGATTGAGGATTGAGGATTGAGGATCGAGGAATGAAGATTGAGAATTGAGGATTGAGGATTGAGGATTGAAGATGAGGGCTGAGGGTTGAGGATAGAGGTTTGAGGACTGAGGATTGAGGATTAAGGATTGAGAGTTGAGGATTGAGGATTGAGGATTGAAGATTGAGGATTGGGTATTGAGGATTCAAGAATGAGCATTGAGGATTGAGGATTGAGGATTGAGGATTGAAGATTGAGGATTGAGGATTGAGGTTTGAGGATTGAAGATTGAGTATTGAGGATTGATGGCTGAGGGTTGAGGAATGAGGATTGAGGATTGAGTATTGAAGATTGAGGATTGGGGATTGAGGATTGACGATTGAGGATTGAGGATTGAAGATTGAGGATTGGGTATTGAGGATTGAAGAATGAGGATTGAGGATTGAGGATTGAGGATTGAGGATTGAAGATTGAGTATTGAGTATTGAGGATTGAAGGTTGAGGATTGGGTATTGCGGTTCGAAGATTGAGTATTGAGGGCTGAGGATTGTGGATTGAGCATCGAGGATTGAGGATTGAGGGTTGAAGATTGAGGATTGGGTATTGAGGATTGAAGAATGAGCATCGAGGATTGAGGATTGAGGATTGAGGATTGAAGATTGAGGATTGAGGATTGAGGTTTGAGAATTTAATATTGAGTATTGAGTGTTGAAGACTGAGGATTGAGGATTGAGGATTGATAATTGAGGATTGAGGATTGACGATTGAAGATTGAGGATTGGGGACTGAGAGTTGATGGTTGAGTGATGAGAATTCATGTTTGTGGATAGAGATATGAAGATTGCAGATTGAGTATTGCGTATGGAAAACTCTGAACTGAGGATATTCTAGTGAGGATTGAGGATTGACAGCTGATTGTTGAGGACTGAGGTCTGAAGATTGAGGATTCAGGGTTGAGGATTCAGGACTGCGGTTTGAGGACTGTGGATTGAGGATTGAGGATTGGGGATTGAGGATTCAGGATCGAGGATTGAAGATTGAAGGTTGGGTATTGAGGATTGAACATTGAGGATTGAGAATTGAGGATTGAGGATTGAGGATTGAGGATTGAAGATTGAATATTGATCATTGAAGGTTGAGGATTGAGGATTGAGGGTTGTGGATTCAGGACGAGGACCGAGGGTTGAGTATTGATGTTTGAGGTCTGAGGATTGAGGATAGAGGATTGAGAATTGAGGATTGACGATTGAGGATTGAAGATTGAGGATTGGGTATTCAGGATTGAAGAATGACGACTGAGAATTGAGGATCGAGTACTGAGGATTGAAGATTGAGTATTGAGGATTGAAGATTGAGGATTGAGGATTGAGGATTAAAGGTTGAGAATTGAGGATTGAGGATTGAGGATTGATGATTGAGGATTGAGGATTGAGGATTGAGGATTGAGGATTGAGTATTGAAGATTGAGGATTGATGATTGAGGATTGAGGATTGAGGATTGAGGATTGAGTATTGGGGATTGAGGATTGAAGATTGAGGATTGAGGATTGAGGATTAACGATTGAGTATTGAGGATTGAAGATTGAGAATTGAGGATTGAGGATTGAACATTGTGGACTGAGTGTTGAGGGTTGAGTGATGAGAATTGATGTTTGTGGATAGAGATTTGAAGATTGCAGATTGGGTATTGAGTATTGAAAACTGTGAATTGAGGATATTCTATTGGGGATTGAGGATTGACAACTGATTGTTAAGTACTGAGGGCTGAAGATTGAGGATTCAGGATTGAGGATTCAGAATTGTGGTTTGCGGACTGAGGATTGAAGATTGAAGATTGAGTATTGAGGGTTGAGGATTGAGGATTGAGGATTGAAGATTGAGGATTGGGGACTGAGTGTTGATACGCTGAGTGATGAGAATTGATGTTTGCGGATAGAGATTTGAAGATTGAAGATTGAGTATTGCGTATGGAAAACTCTGAACTGAGGATATTCTATTGAGGATTGAGGATTGACAACTGATTGTTGAGGACTGTGGGCTGAAGATTGAGGATTCAGGATAGAGGATTCAGGATTGTGGTTTGAGGACAGAGGATTGAGGATTGAGAATTGAGGATTGAGGATTGAGGATTGAGGACTGAAGATTGAGGATTGGGTATTGCGGATTGAATATTGAGGATTGAGTATTGAGGATTGAGCATTGAGGATTCAGGATTGAGGATTCAGGATTGAGGATTCAGGATTGTGGTTTGAGGACAGAGGATTGAGGCTTGAGGATTGAGGATTGAGGATTGAGGATTGAGGATTGAAGATTGAGGATTGGGTATTGAGGATTGAAGAATGAGGATTGAGGATAGAGGATTGAGGATTGAGGATTGAAGATTGAGGATTGAGGATTGAGGATTGAGGATTGAAGATTGAGTATTGAGGATTGAAGATTGAGTATTGAGGATTGAATGTTGAGGATTGAGGATTGAGGATTGAGGATTGAGGATTGAAGATTGAGGACTGGGGACTGAGTATTGAGGGTTGAGTGATGAGAATTGGTGTTTGAGGATAGAGATTTAAAGATTGCAGATTGAGTATTGAGTATTGAAAACTGTGAATTGATGATATTCTATTGAGGATTGAGAATTGACAACTGATTGTTGAGGACTGAGATCTGAAGATTGAGGATTCATGATTGAGGATCCAGGATTGTGGTTTGAGGACTGAGGATTGAGGATTGAGGATTGAGGATTGAGGATTGAGGATTGAGCATTGAGGGTTGTGGATTGACGACGAGGACTGAGGGTTGAGTATTGATGTCTGAGGTCTGAGGATTGAGGATAGAGGATTGAGAATTGAGGACTGAGGATTGAGGATTGAAGATTGAGGATTGGGTATTGAGGATTGAAGAATGAGGATTGAGGATTGAGGATTGAGGATTGAGGATTGAAGATTGAGTATTGAGGATTGAAGATTGAGTATTGAGGACTGATGATTGAGGACTGAGGATCGAGTATTGAGGATTGAGGATTGAAGGTTGAGTATTGAGGATTGATAACTGAGGATTGAGGAATGAGGATTGAGGATTGAGTATTGAAGATTGAGGATAGGGGATTGAGGATTGACGATTGAGGATTGAGTATTGAGGATTGAGAATTGAGGATTGAGGATTGAAGATTGAGTATTGAGGATTGAAGATTGAGGATTGAGGATTGAGGATTGAGGATTGAGGATTGACGATGAGGGCCGAGGGTTGAGGATTGAGGTTTGAGGACTGAGGACTGAGGATTGAGGATTGAGAATTGAGGATTGAGGATTGAGGATTGAAGATTGAGGATTGGGTATTGAGGATTGAAGAATGAGGATTGAGGATTGAGGATTGAGGATTGAGGATTGAAGATTGAGGATTGAGGATAGAGGATTGAGGATTGAAGATTGATTATTGAGGATTGAAGGTTGAGGATTGAGGATTGAGGATTGAGGATTGAGGATTGAGGATTGAAGATTGAGGATTGGGGACTGA
Source organism: Calliopsis andreniformis (assembly GCF_051401765.1). Lineage (NCBI taxonomy): Eukaryota > Metazoa > Arthropoda > Insecta > Hymenoptera > Andrenidae > Calliopsis > Calliopsis andreniformis. The sequence continues at coordinate 866,349 of NW_027480545.1, read as the reverse complement.
GTGTTCAGGTTTGAGTGGTGAGAATTGATGTTTGTGGATAGAGATATGAAGATTGCAGATTGAGTATTGCGTATGGAAAACTCTGAACTGACGATATTCTATTGAGGATTGAGGATTGACAACTGATTGTTGAGGACTGAGGCCTGAAGATTGAGGTTTCAGGATTGAGGATTCAGGATTGTGGTTTGAGGACTGAGGATTGAGGATTGAGGATCGAGGATTGAGAATTCAGGATTGAGGATTGAAGATTGAGGATTGGGTATTGAGGATTGATCATTGAGGATTGAGGATTGATGATTGAGGATTGAGGATTGAGGATTGAAGATTGAATATTGATGATTGAAGATTGAGGATTGTGGATTGAGGACTGAGTATTGAGGATTGAAGATTGAGGATTCAGGATTGAGCATTGAGGATTGAGGAATGAGGATTGAGGATTGAGGGTTGTGGATTGGGGACCAGGACTGAGGGTTGAATATTGATGTTTGAGGTCTGAGGATTGCGGATTGAGGATTGAGAATTGAGGATTGAGGATTGAGGATTGAAGATTGAGGATTGGGTATTGAGGATTGAAGAATGAGTATTGAGGATTGAGGATTGAGGCCTGAGGATTGAGAATTGAGAACTGAGGATGAGGACTCAGGGCTGAGGGTTGAGGTTTGAGGAATGAGGACTGACGACTGAGGATTGAGGATTGAAGATTGAGTATTGAGGATTGAAGATTGTGGATTGAGGATTGAGGATTGGGGATTGAGGATTGAAGATTGAGGATTGGGGACTGAGTGTTGATACGCTGAGTGATGAGAATTGATGTTTGCGGATAGAGATTTGAAGATTGCAGATTGAGTATTGCGTATGGAAAACTCTGAACTGAGGATATTCTATTGAGGATTGAGGATTGACAACTGATTGTTGAGGACTGAGGGCTGAAGATTGAGGATTCAGGATTGAGGATTCAGGATTGTGGTTTGAGGACAGAGGATTGAGGATTGAGAATTGAGGATTGAGGATTGAGGATTGAGGATTGAAGATTGAGGATTGTGTATTGCGGATTGAATATTGAGGATTGAGTATTGAGGATTGAGCATTGAGGATTCAGGATTGAGGATTCAGGATTGAGGATTCAGGATTGTGGTTTGAGGACAGAGGATTGAGGCTTGAGGATTGAGGATTGAGGATTGAGGATTGAAGATTGAGGATTGGGTATTGAGGATTGAAGAATGAGGATTGAGGACTGAGGATTGAGGATTGAGGATTGAAGATTGAGGATTGAGGATTGAGGATTGAGGATTGAAGATTGAGTATTGAGGATTGAAGATTGAGTATTGAGGATTGAATGTTGAGGATTGAGGATTGAGGATTGAGGATTGAGGATAGAAGATTGAGGACTGGGGACTGAGTATTGAGGGTTGAGTGATGAGAATTGGTGTTTGAGGATAGAGATTTAAAGATTGCAGATTGAGTATTGAGTATTGAAAACTGTGAATTGATGATATTCTATTGAGGATTGAGAATTGACAACTGATTGTTGAGGACTGAGGTCTGAAGGTTGAGGATTCAGTATTGAGGATCCAGGATTGAGGTTTTAGGACTGAGGATTGAGGATAGAGGATTGAGGATTGAGGATTGGGGATTGAGGATTGAGGATCGTTGATTGAAGATTGAAGATTGGGTATTGAGGATTGAACATTGAGGATTGAGAATTGCGGATTGAGGATTGAGGATTGAGGATTGAAGATTGAATATTGATCATTGAAGGTTGAGGATTGAGGATTGAGGGTTGTGAATTCAGGACGAGGACTGAGGGTTGAGTATTGATGTTTGAGGTCTGACGATTGAGGATAGAGGATTGAGAATTGAGGATTGAGGATTGAGGATTGAAGATTGAGGATTGGGTATTGAGGATTGAAGAATGAGGACTTAGGATTGAGGATCGAGTATTGAGGATTGAAGATTGAGTATTGAGGATTGAAGATTGAGGATTGAGGATTGAGGATTGAGGATTGAGGATTGAGGATTGAAGATTGAGGATTGAGGATTGAGGATTAAAGGTTGAGCATTGAGGATTGAGTATTGAGGATTGATGATTGAGGATTGAGTATTGAGGATTGAGGATTGAGGATTGAGGATTTAGGATTGAGTATTGAAGACTGAGGATTGATGATTGAGGATTGAGGATTGAGTATTGAGTATTGGGGATTGAGGATTGTAGATTGAGGATTGAGAATTGAGGATTAATGATTGAGTATTGAGGATTGAAGATTGAGAATTGAGGATTGAGGATTGAACATTGTGGACTGAGTGTTGAGGGTTGAGTGATGAGAATTGATGTTTGTGGATAGAGATTTGAAGATTGCAGATTGGGTATTGAGTATTGAAAACTGTGAATTGAGGATATTCTATTGGGGATTGAGGATTGACAACTGGTTGTTGATTACTGAGGACTGAAGATTGAGGATTCAGGATTGAGGATTCAGAATTGTGGTTTGAGGACTGAGGATTGAAGATTGAAGATTGAGTATTGAGGGTTGAGGATTGAGGATTGAGGATTAAGGATTGAGGTTGAGGGCTGAGGGTTGAAGATTGAGGTGTGAGGACTCAGGACTGAGGATTGAGGTTTGAGAATTGAGGATTGAGAATTGAGGATTGAAGATTGAGGATAGGGTATTGAGGATTGATGAATGAGAATGGAGGATGGGCGATTGAGGATTGAGGATTGAAGATTGAGTATTCAGGATTGGAGATTGACGATTGAGGATTGAGGATTGAGGATTGAAGATTGAGTATTGAGGATTGAAGACTGAGGATTGAGGATTGACGATTGAGGACTGAGGATTGAGAATTGAAGATTGAGGATTGGGGACTGAGTGTTGAGGGTTGAGTGATGAGGATTGATGTTTGTGCATAGAGATTTGAAGATTGCAGATTCAGTATTGAGTATTGAAACCTGTGAATTGAGGATATTCTATTGAGGATTGAGGATTGACAACAGATTGTTGAGGACTGAGGGCTGAAGATTGAGGATTCAGGATTGAGGATTCAGAATTGAGGTTTGATGACTGAGGATTGAGGATTGAGGATTGAGGATTGAGGATTGAGGATTGAGGATTGAAGATTCAGTATTGAGGATTGAAGATTGAGGATTGAGGATTGAGGATTGAGGATTGAGGATTGAGGATTGAGGATTGAGTACTGAAGATTGAGTATTGATGACTGAGGATTCAGGATTGAGGATTGAGGACTGAGGATTGAGGATTGAGCATTGAAGATTGAATATTGATGATTGAAGATTGAGGATTGAGGATTGAGTGTTGTGGATTGAGGACGAGGTCTGATGGATGAGTATTGATGTTTGAGGTCTGAGGATTGATGATTGAGGATCGAGAATAGAGGATTGATGATGGAGGATTGAAGATTGAGGATTTGGTGTTGAGGATTGAAGAATGAGAATTGAGGATTGAGGATTGAGGACTGAGGATTGAAGATTGAGTATTGAGGATTGAAGATTGAGGATTGAGGATTTGGGATTGATGATTGAGGATTGAGGATTGAGGATTGAGTATTGAAGACTGAGGATTGGGGATGGAGGATTGACGATTGAGGATTGAGGATCGAGGTTTGAGGATTGGGTATTGAGGGTTAAAGATTTAGGATTGGGTATTGAGGATTGAGAATTGAGGATTGAGGATTGAGGATTGAAGATTGAGGATTGAGGATTGTGGATTGAGGATTGAAGATTGAGTATTGAGGATTGAAGATTGAAGGTTGGGTATTGAGGACTGAACATTGAGGATTGAGGATTGAGGATTGAGGATTGAGGGTTGAGGATTGATGATTGAGGATTGAAGATTGAATATTGATGATTGAAGGTCGTGGATTGAGGATTGAGGATTGAAGATTGAGTATTGAGGATTGAAGATTGAGGATTGAGGATTGAGTATTGAGGATTGACGATTGAAGATTGAGGATAGGGGACTGAGTGTTGATGGCTGAGTGATGAGAATTGATGTTTGTGGATAGAGATATGAAGGTTGCAGATTGAGTATTGCGTATGGAAAACTCTGAACTGAGGATATTCTAGTGTGGATTGAGGATTGACAACTGATTGTTGAGGACTGAGGTCTGAAGGTTGAGGATTCAGGATTGAGGATTCAGGACTGTGGTTTGAGGACTGTGGATTGAGGATTGAGGATTGGGGATTGGGGATTGAGGATTGAGGATCGAGGATTGAAGATTGAAGATTGGGTATTGAGGATTGAACATTGAGGATTGAGAATTGAGGATTGAGGATTGAGGATTGAGGATTGAAGATTGAATATTGATCATTGAAGGTTGAGTATTGAGGATTGAGGGTTGTGGATTCAGGACGAGGACTGAGGGTTGAGTATTGATGTTTGAGGTCTGACGATTGAGGATAGAGGATTGAGAATTGAGGATTAAGGATTGAGGATTGAAGATTGAGGATTGGGTATTGAGGATTGAAGAATGAGGACTGAGGATTGAGGATCGAGTATTGAGGATTGAAGATTGAGTATTGAGGATTGAAGATTGAGGATTGAGGATTGAGGATTGAGGATTGAGGATTGAGGATTGAAGATTGAGGATTGAGGATTGAGGATTAAAGGTTGAGCATTGAGGATTGAGTATTGAGGATTGATGATTGAGGATTGAGGATTGAGGATTGAGGATTGAGGATTGAGGATTTAGGATTGAGTATTGAAGACTGAGGATTGATGATTGAGGATTGAGGATTGAGGATTGAGTATTGAGTATTGGGGATTGAGGATTGTAGATTGAGGATTGAGAATTGAGGATTAATGATTGAGTATTGAGGATTGAAGATTGAGAATTGAGGATTGAGGATTGAACATTGTGGACTGAGTGTTGAGGGTTGAGTGATGAGAATTGATGTTTGTGGATAGAGATTTGAAGATTGCAGATTGGGTATTGAGTATTGAAAACTGTGAATTGAGGATATTCTATTGGGGATTGAGGATTGACAACTGGTTGTTGATTACTGAGGACCGAAGATTGAGGACTCAGGACTGAGGACTGAGGATTGAGGATTGAGGATTGAGGATTGAGGATTGAAGATTGAGGATTGGGTATTGCGGATTGAATATTGAGGATTGAGTATTGAGGATTGAGCATTGAGGATTGAGGATTGAGGATTCAGAACTGAGGATTCAGGATTGTGGTTTGAGGACAGAGGATTGAGGCTTGAGGATTGAGGATTGAGGATTGAGGATTGAGGATTGAGGATTGAGGATTTAAGATTGAGGATTGGGTATTGAGAATTGAACATTGTGGATTGAGGATTGAGGATTGAGGATTGAGGACTGAAGATTGAATATTGATGATTGAAGATTGAGGATTGAGGATTGAGGGTTGTGGGTTGGGGACCAGGAGTGAGGGTTGAATATTGACGTTTGAGGACTGAGGATTGAGGATTGAGGATTGAGAATTGAGGATTGAGTATTGAGGATTGAAGATTGAGGATTGGGTATTGAGGATTGAAGAATGAGGATTGAGGATTGAAGATTGAGGATTGAGGATTGAGGATCGAGGATTGAGGATGAGGTCTGAGGGTTGAGGATTGAGGTTTGAGGATTGAGGACTGAGGATTGAAGATTGATGATTGAGTATTGAGGATTGAAGATTGAGGATTGAGGATTGAGGATTGAGGATTGAGGATTGAGTACTGAAGATTGAGTATTGATGACTGAGTATTGAGGATTGAGGATTGTGGATTGAGGATTGAGGATTGAGGATTGAAGATTGAGTATTGAGGATTGACGATTGAGGATTGAGTATTGAGGATCGAGGATTGAGAATGAGGGCTGAGGGTTGAGAATTGAGGTTTGAGGATTGAGGACTGAGGATTGAGGATTGATGATTGAGTATTGAGGATTGAAGATTGAGGATTGAGGATTGAGGATTGAGGATTGAGGATTGAGGGTTGAGGATTGAGGATTGAAGATTGAATATTGATGATTGGAGATTGAGGATTGAGGATTGAGGGTTGTGTATTGAGGACGAATACTGAGGGTTGAGTATTGATGTTTGAGGTCTGAGGATTGAGTTTTGAGGATTGAGAATAGAGGACTGAGGATTGAGGATTCAAGATTGAGGATTTGTAGTTGAGGATTGAAGAACGACGATTGAGGATTGAGGATTGAGGATTGAGGATTGAGGATTGAGTATTGAAGATTGAGGATTGATGATAGAGGATTGAGGATTGAGGATTGAGGATTGAGTATTGGGGATTGAGGATTGAAGATTGAGGATTGAGGATTGAGGATTAATGATTGAGTATTGAGGATTGAAGATTGAGAATTGAGGATTGAGGATTGAACATTGTGGACTGAGTGTTGAGGGTTGAGTGATGAGAATTGATGCTTGTGTATAGAGATTTGAAGATTGCAGATTGGGTATTGAGTATTGAAAACTGTGAATTGAGGATATTCTATTGGGGATTGAGGATTGACAACTGATTGTTGAGTACTGAGGGCTGAAGATTGAGGATTCAGGATTGAGGATTCAGAATTGTGGTTTGAGGACTGAGGATTGAAGATTGAAGATTGAGTATTGAGGGTTGGGGATTGAGGATTGAGGATTGAGGATTGAGGTTGAGGGCTGAGGGTTGAAGATTGAGGTGTGAGGACTCAGGACTGAGGATTGAGGATTGAGAATAGAGGATTGAGTATTGAGGATAGAAGATTGAGGATAGGGTATTGAGGATTGAAGAATGAGGATGGAGGAAGGGCGATTGAGGATTGAGGATTGAAGATTGAGTATTCAGGATTGGAGATTGACGATTGAGGATTGAGGATTGAGGATCGAGGAATGAAGATTGAGAATTGAGGATTGAGGATTGAGGATTGAAGATGAGGGCTGAGGGTTGAGGATAGAGGTTTGAGGACTGAGGATTGAGGATTAAGGATTGAGAGTTGAGGATTGAGGATTGAGGATTGAAGATTGAGGATTGGGTATTGAGGATTGAAGAATGAGCATTGAGGATTGAGGATTGAGGATTGAGGATTGAAGATTGAGGATTGAGGATTGAGGTTTGGGGATTGAAGATTGAGTATTGCGGATTGATGGCTGAGGATTGAGGAATCAGGATTGAGGATTGTGTATTGAAGATTGAGTATTGGGGATTGAGGATTGACGATTGAGGATTGAGGACTGAAGATTGAGGATTGGGTATTGAGGATTGAAGAATGAGGATTGAGGGTTGAGGATTGAGGATTGAGGATTGAAGATTGAATATTGAGTATTGAGGATTGAAGGTTGAGGATTGGGTATTGCGGATCGAAGATTGAGTATTGAGGGCTGAGGATTGTGGATTGAGGATCGAGGATTGAGGATTGAGGATTGAAGATTGAGTATTGAGGATTGATGGCTGAGGATTGAGGAATGAGGATTGAGGATTGAGTATTGAAGATTGAGGCTTGGGGATTGAGGATTGACGATTGAGGATTGAGGATTGAAGATTGAGGATTGGGTATTGAGGATTGAAGAATGAGGATTGAGGATTGAGGATTGAGGATTGAGGATTGAAGATTGAGTATTGAGGATTGAATATTGAGGATTGAGTATTGAAGATTGATAATTGAGGATTGAGGATTGACGATTGAAGATTGAGGATTGGGGACTGAGAGTTGATGGTTGAGTGATGAGAATTCATGTTTGTGGATAGAGATATGAAGATTGCAGATTGAGTATTGCGTATGGAAAACTCTGATCTGAGGATATTCTAGTGAGGATTGAGGATTGACAGCTGATTGTTGAGGACTGAAGATTGAGGATTCAGGTTTGAGGATTCAGGACTGTGGTTTGAGGACTGTGGATTGAGGATTGAGGATTGGGGATTGAGGATTGAGGATCGAGGATTGAAGATTGAAGATTGGGTATTGAGGATTGAACATTGAGGATTGAGAATTGAGGATTGAGGATTGAGGATTGAGGATTGAAGATTGAATATTGATCATTGAAGGTTGAGGATTGAGGATTGAGGGTTGTGGATTCAGGACGAGGACCGATGGTTGAGTATTGATGTTTGAGGTCTGAGGATTGAGGATAGAGGATTGAGAATTGAGGATTGAGGATTGAGGATTGAAGATTGAGGATTGGGTATTGAGGATTGAAGAATGAGGACTGAGGATTGAGGATCGAGTATTGAGGATTGAAGACTGAGTATTGAGGATTGAAGATTGAGGATTGAGGATTGAGGATTGAGGATTGAGGATTGAGGATTGAGGATTGAGGATTGAAGATTGAGGATTGAGGATTGAGGATTAAAGGTTGAGCATTGAGGATTGAGGATTGAGGATTGATGATTGAGGATTGAGGATTGAGGATTGAGGATTGAGGATTGAGTATTGAAGATTGAGGATTGGGGATTGAAGATTCAGTATTGAGGATTGAAGATTGAGGATTGAGGATTGAGGATTGAGGATTGAGGATTGAGGATTGAGGATTAATGATTGAGTATTGAGGATTGAAGATTGAGAATTGGGGATTGAGGATTGAACATTGTGGACTGAGTGTTGAGGGTTGAATGATGAGAATTGATGATTGTGGATAGAGATTTGAAGATTGCAGATTGGGTATTGAGTATTGAAAACTGTGAGTTGAGGATATTCTATTGGGGATTGAGGATTGACAACTGATTGTTGAGTACTGAGGGCTGAAGATTGAGGATTCAGAATTGAGGATTCAGAATTGTGGTTTGCGGACTGAGGATTGAAGATTGAAGATTGAGTATTGAGGGTTGAGGTGTGAGGATTGAGGATTGAGGATTGAGGTTGAGGGCTGAGGGTTGAAGATTGAGGTGTGAGGACTCAGGACTGAGGACTGAGGATTGAGGATTGAGGATTGAGGATTGAGGATTGAAGATTGAGGATTGGGTATTGCGGATTGAATATTGAGGATTGAGTATTGAGGATTGAGCATTGAGGATTGAGGATTGAGGATTCAGAACTGAGGATTCAGGATTGTGGTTTGAGGACAGAGGATTGAGGCTTGAGGATTGAGGATTGAGGATTGAGGATTGAGGATTGAGGATTGAGGATTGAGGATTTAAGATTGAGGATTGGGTATTGAGAATTGAACATTGTGGATTGAGGATTGAGGATTGAGGATTGAGGACTGAAGATTGAATATTGATGATTGAAGATTGAGGATTGAGGATTGAGGGTTGTGGGTTGGGGACCAGGACTGATGGTTGAATATTGACGTTTGAGGACTGAGGATTGAGGATTGAGGATTGAGAATTGAGGATTGAGTATTGAGGATTGAAGATTGAGGATTGGGTATTGAGGATTGAAGAATGAGGATTGAGGATTGAAGATTGAGGATTGAGGATTGAGGATCGAGGATTGAGGATGAGGTCTGAGGGTTGAGGATTGAGGTTTGAGGATTGAGGACTGAGGATTGAAGATTGATGATTGAGTATTGAGGATTGAAGATTGAGGATTGAGGATTGAGGATTGAGGATTGAGGATTGAGGAATGAAGATTGAGTATTGAGGTTTGAAGATTGAGGATTTTGGATTGAGGATTGAGGGTTGAGTATTGAAGATTGAGGATTGGGGATTGAGGATTGACGATTGAGGATTGAGTATTGAGGATTGAGAATTGAGGATTGAGGACTGAGGATTGAAGATTGAGGATTGGGTATTGCGGATTGAACATTGAGGATTGAGGATTGAGGATTGAGGATTGAGGATTGAGGACTGAAGATTGAATATTGATGATTGAAGATTGAGGATTGAGGATTGAGGGTTGTGGATTGAGGACGAGGACTGAGGGTTGAGTATTGATGTCTGATATCTGGGGATTGAGGATTGAGGATTGAGAATTGAGGATTGAGGATTGAGGATTGAAGATTGAGGATTGGGTATTGAGGATTGAAGAAAGAGGATTGAGGATTGAGGATTGAGGATTGAGGATTGAAGATTGAGAATTGAGGATTGAAGGTTGAGGATTGAGGACTGAGGATTGAGGATTGAGGATTGAGGATTGAGGATTGACGAATGAAGATTGAGTATTGAGGTTTGAAGATTGAGGATTTTGGATTGAGGATTGAGGATTGAGTATTGAAGATTGAGGATTTGGGATTGAGGATTGAGGGTTGAGTATTCAGGACTGAGGGTTGAAGATTGAGGATTGAGGATTGCGGATTGAAGATAGAGGATTGGGTATTGAGGATTGAAGAATGAGGATTGAGGATTGAGGATTGAGGATTGAAGATTGAGGATTGAGTATTGGGGATTGAGGACTGAAGATTGAGGATTGAGGATTGAGGATTGAGGATTGAGGATTGAGGATTGAGGATTGAGTACTGAAGATTGAGTATTGATGACTGAGTATTGAGGATTGAGGATTGTGGATTGAGGATTGAGGATTGAGGATTGAAGATTGAGTATTGAGGATTGACGATTGAGGATTGAGTATTGAGGATCGAGGATTGAGAATGAGGGCTGAGGGTTGAGAATTGAGGTTTGAGGATTGAGGACTGAGGATTGAGGATTGATGATTGAGTATTGAGGATTGAAGATTGAGGATTGAGGATTGAGGATTGAGGATTGAGGATTGAGGATTGAGGATTGAAAATTGAGGACTGGGGACTGAGTGTTGAGGGTTGAGTGATGAGAATTGGTGTTTGTGGATAGAGATTTAAAGATTGCAGATTGAGTATTGAGTATTGAAAACTGTGAATTGATGATATTCTATTGAGGATTGAGAATTGACAACTGATTGTTGAGGTCTGAGGTCTGAAGATTGAGGATTCAGGATTGAGGATCCAGGATTGAGGTTTGAGGACTGAGGATTGAGGATAGAGGATTGAGGATTGATGACAGAGGATTGAGCATTGAGGATTGAGGATTGAAGATTGAGGATTGAGTATTGCGGATTGAACATTGAGGATTGAGGATTGAGGATTGAGGACTGAAGATTGAATATTGATGATTGAAGATTGAGGATTGAGGATTGAGGGTTGTGGATTGAGGACGAGGACTGAGGGTTGAGTATTGATGTCTGTGGTCTGAGGATTGAAGGTTGTGGATTGAGAATTGAGGATTGAGGATTGAGGATTGAAGATTGAGGCTTGGGTATTGAGGATTGAAGAATGAGCATTGAGGATTGAGGATTGAGGATTGAGGATTGAGGATTGAAGATTGAGGATTGAGGATTGAGGTTTGAGGATTGAAGATTGAGTATTGAGGATCGAAGATTGAGGATTGAGGATTGAGGATTGAGGATTGAGGATTGACGATTGAAGATTGAGGATTGGGGACTGAGGATTGAAGACTGAGGATTGAGGATTGAGGATTAATGATTGGGTATTGAGGATTGAACATTGAGGACTGAGTGTTGAGGGTTGAGTGATGAGAATTGATGATTGTGGATAGAGATTTGAAGATTGCAGATTGGGTATTGAGTATTGAAAACTGTGAATTGAGGATATTCTATTGGGGATTGAGGATTGACAACTGATTGTTGAGTACTGAGGGCTGAAGATTGAGGATTCAGGATTGAGGATTCAGAATTGTGGTTTGCGGACTGAGGATTGAAGATTGAATATTGAGTATTGATGGTTGAGGATTGAGGATTGAGGATTGAGGATTGAGGTTGAGGGCTGAGGGTTGAAGATTGAGGTGTGAGGACTCAGGACTGAGGATTGAGGATTGAGGATTGAGGATTGAGGATTGAGGATTGAAGATTGAGGATTGGGTATTGCGGATTGAATATTGAGGATTGAGTATTGAGGATTGAGCATTGAGGATTCAGGATTGAGGATTCAGAATTGAGGATTCAGGATTGTGTTTTGAGGACAGAGGATTGAGGCTTGAGGATTGAGGATTGAGGATTGAGGATTGAGGATTGAGGATTGCAGATTGAGTATTGAGGATTGAAGATTGAGGATTGAGGATTGAGGATTGATGATTGAATATTGAGGATTGAAGATTGAGGATTGAGGATTGAGGATTGAGAACTGAGGATTGATGATTGAGGATTGATGATTTAGTATTGAGGATTGAAGATTGAGGATTGGGGATTGAGGATAGAAGATTGAGGATTGGGGATCGAGGATCGACGATTGAGGATTGAGTATTGAGGATTGAGTATTGAGGCTTGAGGAATGAACATTGAGTATTGAGTACTGAAGATTGAGGATTGGGGACTGAGTGTTGAGGGTTGAGTGATGAGAATTGACGTTTGTGGATAGAGATATGAAGATTGCAGATTGAGTATTGCGTATGGAAATCTCTGAACTGAGGGTATTCTAGTGAGGATTGAGGATTGACAACTGATTGTTGAGGCCTGAGGCTGAAGATTGAGGATTCAGGATTGAGGAGTCAGGATTGTGGTTTGAGGACTGAGGATTGAGGATTGAGGATTGGGGATTGAGGATTGAGGATCGAGGATTGAAGATTGTAGATTGGTTATTGAGGATTTGACATTGAGGATTGAGAATTGAGGATTGAGGATTGAGGATTGAGGATTGAAGATTGAATATTGATGATTGAAGGTTGAGGATTGAGGATTGAGGGTTGTGGATTGAGGACGGGGACTGAGGGTTGAGTATTGATGTTTGAGGGCTGAGGATTGAGGATAGAGGATTGAGAATTGACGATTGAGGATTGAGGATTCAAGATTGAGGATTGGATATTGAGGATTGAAAAGTGAGGACTGAGGATTGAGGATTGAGGATTGAAGATTGAGGATTGATGATTGAGGATTGAGGATAGAGGATTGAGGATTGAGTATTGGGGATTGAGGATTGAAGATTGAGGATTGAGGATTGAGGATTGAGGATTGAGGATTGAGTACTGAAGATTGAGTATTGATGACTGAGTATTGAGGATTGAGGATTGTGGATTGAGGATTGAGGATTGAGGATTGAAGATTGAGTATTGAGGATTGACGATTGAGGATTGAGTATTGAGGATCGAGGATTGAGAATGAGGGCTGAGGGTTGAGGATTGAGGTTTGAGGATTGAGGACTGAGGATTGAGGATTGATGATTGAGTATTGAGGATTGAAGATTGAGGATTGAGGATTGAGGATTGAGGATTGAGGATTGAGGATTGAGGATTGAAAATTGAGGACTGGGGACTGAGTGTTGAGGGTTGAGTGATGAGAATTGGTGTTTGTGGATAGAGATTTAAAGATTGCAGATTGAGTATTGAGTATTGAAAACTGTGAATTGATGATATTCTATTGAGGATTGAGAATTGACAACTGATTGTTGAGGTCTGAGGTCTGAAGATTGAGGATTCAGGATTGAGGATCCAGGATTGAGGTTTGAGGACTGAGGATTGAGGATAGAGGATTGAGGATTGATGACAGAGGATTGAGCATTGAGGATTGAGGATTGAAGATTGAGGATTGAGTATTGCGGATTGAACATTGAGGATTGAGGATTGAGGATTGAGGACTGAAAATTGAATATTGATGATTGAAGATTGATGATTGAGGATTGAGGGTTGTGGATTGAGGACGAGGACTGAGGGTTGAGTATTGATGTCTGTGGTCTGAGGATTGAAGATTGTGGATTGAGAATTGAGGATTGAGGATTGAGGATTGAAGATTGAGGCTTGGGTATTGAGGATTGAAGAATGAGCATTGAGGATTGAGGATTGAGGATTGAGGATTGAGGATTGAAGATTGAGGATTGAGGATTGAGGTTTGAGGATTGAAGATTGAGTATTGAGGATCGAAGATTGAGGATTGAGGATTGAGGATCGAGGATTGAGGATTGACGATTGAAGATTGAGGATTGGGGACTGAGGATTGAAGACTGAGGATTGAGGATTGAGGATTAATGATAGGGTATTGAGGATTGAACATTGAGGACTGAGTGTTGAGGGTTGAGTGATGAGAATTGATGATTGTGGATAGAGATTTGAAGATTGCAGATTGGGTATTGAGTATTGAAAACTGTGAATTGAGGATATTCTATTGGGGATTGAGGATTGACAACTGATTGTTGAGTACTGAGGGCTGAAGATTGAGGATTCAGGATTGAGGATTCAGAATTGTGGTTTGCGGACTGAGGATTGAAGATTGAAGATTGAGTATTGATGGTTGAGGATTGAGGATTGAGGATTGAGGATTGAGGATTGAGGTTTGGGGATTGAAGATTGAGTATTGAGGATTGATGGCTGAGGATTGAGGAATGAGGATTGAGGATTGTGTATTGTAGATTGAGTATTGGGGATTGAGGATTGACGATTGAGGATTGAGGACTGAAGATTGAGGATTGGGTATTGAGGATTGAAGAATGAGGATTGAGGATTGAGGATTGAGGATTGAGGATTGAAGATTGAGTATTGAGTATTGAGGATTGAAGGTTGAGGATTGGGTATTGCGGATCGAAGATTGAGTATTGAGGGCTGAGGATTGTGGATTGAGGATCGAGGATTGAGGATTGAGGATTGAAGATTGAGCATTGAGGATTGATGGCTGAGGATTGAGGAATGAAGATTGAGGATTGAGGATTGAGGATTAAAGGTTGAGCATTGAGGATTGAGGATTGAGGATTGATGATTGAGGATTGAGGATTGAGGATTGAGGATTGAGGATTGAGGATCGAGGATTGAAGATTGATGATTGGGTATTGAGGATTGAACATTGAGGATTGAGAATTGAGGATTGAGGATTGAGGATTGAGGATTGAAGATTGAATATTGATCATTGAAGGTTGAGGATTGAGGATTGAGGGTTGTGGATTCAGGACGAGGACCGATGGTTGAGTATTGATGTTTGAGGTCTGAGGATTGAGGATAGAGGATTGAGAATTGAGGATTGAGGATTGAGGATTGAAGATTGAGGATTGGGTATTGAGGATTGAAGAATGAGGACTGAGGATTGAGGATCGAGTATTGAGGATTGAAGACTGAGTATTGAGGATTGAAGATTGAGGATTGAGGATTGAGGATTGAGGATTGAGGATTGAGGATTGAGGATTGAGGATTGAGGATTGCAGATTGAGTATTGAGGATTGAAGATTGAGGATTGAGGATTGAGGATTGAGGATTGAGGATTGAGGACTGAAGATTGAATATTGATGATTGAAGATTGAGGATTGAGGATTGAGGGTTGTGGATTGGGGACCAGGACTGAGGGTTGAATATTGACGTTTGAGGACTGAGGATTGAGGATTGAGGATTGAGAATTGAGGATTGAGTATTGAGGATTGAAGATTGAGGATTGGGTATTGAGGATTGAAGAATGAGGGTTGAGGATTGAAGATTGAGGATTGAGGATTGAGGATTGAGGATTGAGGATGAGGGCTGAGGGTTGAGGATTGAGGTTTGAGGATTGAGGACTGAGGATTGAAGATTGATGATTGAGTATTGAGGATTGAAGATTGAGGATTGAGGATTGAGGATTGAGGATTGAGGATTGAGGATTGAGGAATGAAGATTGAGTATTGAGGTTTGAAGATTGAGGATTTTGGATTGAGGATTGAGGGTTGAGTATTGAAGATTGAGGATTGGGGATTGAGGATTGACGATTGAGGATTGAGTATTGAGGATTGAGAATTGAGGATTGAGGATTGAGGATTGAAGATTGAGGATTGGGTATTGCGGATTGAACATTGAGGATTGAGGATTGAGGATTGAGGATTGAGGATTGAGGACTGAAGATTGAATATTGATGATTGAAGATTGAGGATTGAGGATTGAGGGTTGTGGATTGAGGACGAGGACTGAGGGTTGAGTATTGATGTCTGATGTCTGGGGATTGAGGATTGAGGATTGAGAATTGAGGATTGAGGATTGAGGATTGAAGATTGAGGATTGGGTATTGAGGATTGAAGAAAGAGGATTGAGGATTGAGGATTGAAGATTGAGGATTGAAGATTGAGAATTGAGGACTGAAGGTTGAGGATTGAGGACTGAGGATTGAGGATTGAGGATTGAGGATTGAGGATTGAGGAATGAAGATTGAGTATTGAGGTTTGAAGATTGAGGATTTTGGATTGAGGATTGAGGATTGAGTATTGAAGATTGAGGATTTGGGATTGAGGATTGAGGGTTGAGTATTCAGGACTGAGGGTTGAAGATTGAGGATTGAGGATTGCGGATTGAAGATAGAGGATTGGGTATTGAGGATTGAAGAATGAGGATTGAGGATTGAGGATTGAGGACTGAGGATTGAGGATTGAAGATTGAGGATTGGGTATTGCGGATTGAATATTGAGGATTGAGTATTGAGGATTGAGCATTGAGGATTCAGGATTGAGGATTCAGAATTGAGGATTCAGGATTATGTTTTGAGGACAGAGGATTGAGGCTTGAGGATTGAGGATTGAGGATTGAGGATTGAGGATTGAGGATTGAGGATTCAAGATTGAGGATTGGGTATTGAGAATTGAACATTGAGGATTGAGGATTGAGGATTGAGGATTGAGGACTGAAGATTGAATATTGATGATTGAAGATTGAGGATTGAGGATTGAGGGTTGTGGA
Source organism: Calliopsis andreniformis (assembly GCF_051401765.1). NCBI lineage: Eukaryota > Metazoa > Arthropoda > Insecta > Hymenoptera > Andrenidae > Calliopsis > Calliopsis andreniformis. The sequence continues at coordinate 849,860 of NW_027480545.1, read as the reverse complement.
TTGGGGACCAGGACTGAGGGTTGAATATTGACGTTTGAGGACTGAGGATTGAGGATTGAGGATTGAGAATTGAGGATTGAGTATTGAGGATTGAAGATTGAGGATTGGGTATTGAGGATTGAAGAATGAGGATTGAGGATTGAAGATTGAGGATTGAGGATTGAGGATCGAGGATTGAGGATGAGGGCTGAGGGTTGAGGATTGAGGTTTGAGGATTGAGGACTGAGGATTGAAGATTGATGATTGAGTATTGAGGATTGAAGATTGAGGATTGAGGATTGAGTATTGAGGATTGAGGATTGAGGAATGAAGATTGAGTATTGAGGCTTGAAGATTGAGGATTTTGGATTGAGGATTGAGGGTTGAGTATTGAAGACTGAGGATTGGGGATTGAGGATTGACGATTGAGGATTGAGTATTGAGGATTGAGAATTGAGGATTGAGGATTGAGGATTGAAGATTGAGGATTGGGTATTGCGGATTGAACATTGAGGATTGAGGATTGAGGGTTGTGGATTGTGGACGAGGACTGAGGGTTGAGTATTGATGTCTGATGTCTGAGGATTGAGGATTGAGGATTGAGAATTGAGGATTGAGGATTGAGGATTGAAGATTGAGGATTGGGTATTGAGGATTGAAGAAAGAGGATTGAGGATTGAGGATTGAGGATTGAGGATTGAAGATTGAGAATTGAGGATTGAAGGTTGAGGATTGAGGACAGAGGATTGAGGATTGAGGATTGAGGATTGAGGATTGAGGAATGAAGATTGAGTATTGAGGTTTGAAGATTGACGATTTTGGATTGAGGATTGAGGATTGAGTATTGAAGATTGAGGATTTGGGATTGAGGATTGGGGGTTGAGTATTCAGGACTGAGGGTTGAAGATTGAGGATTGAGGATTGAGGATTGAAGATAGAGGATTGGGTATTGAGGATTGAAGAATGAGGATTGAGGATTGAGGATTGAGGATTGAAGATTGATGATTGAGGATTGTGGATTGAGGATTGATGATTGAAGGTTGAGTATTGAGGATTGAAGATTGAGGATTGAGTATTGAGGATTAAGGATTGACTATGAGGGCTGAGGGTTGAGGATTGAGGTTTGAGGACTGAGGACTGAGGATTGAGGATTGAGAATTGAGGATTGAGGATTGAGGATTGAAGATTGAGGATTGGGTATTGAGGATTGAAGAATGAGGATTGAGGATTGAGGATTGAGGATTGAGGATTGCAGATTGAGTATTGAGGATTGAAGATTGAGGATTGAGGATTGAGGATTGATGATTGAATATTGAGGATTGAAGATTGAGGATTGAGGATTGAGGATTGAGGACTGAGGATTGATGATTGAGGATTGATGATTGAGTATTGAGGATTGAAGATTGAGGATTGGGGATAGAGGATTGATGATTGAGGATTGTGGATTAAGGATTGAAGATTGAGGATTGAGGACTGAGGATAGAAGATTGAGGATTGGGGATTGAGGATCGACGATTGAGGATTGAGTATTGAGGATTGAGTATTGAGGCTTGAGGAATGAACATTGAGTATTGAGGACTGAAGATTGAGGATTGGGGACTGAGTGTTGAGGGTTGAGTGATGAGAATTGACGTTTGTGGATAGAGATATGAAGATTGCAGATTGAGTATTGCGTATGGAAATCTCTGAACTGAGGGTATTCTAGTGAGGATTGAGGATTGACAACTGATTGTTGAGGCCTGAGGGCTGAAGATTGAGGATTCAGGATTGAGGAGTCAGGATTGTGGTTTGAGGACTGAGGATTGAGGATTGAGGATTGGGGATTGAGGATTGAGGATCGAGGATTGAAGATTGATGATTGAAGGTTGAGGATTGAGGATTGAGGGTTGTGGATTGAGGACGGTGACTGAGGGTTGAGTATTGATGTTTGAGGTCTGAGGATTGAGGATAGAGGATTGGGAATTGACGATTGAGGATTGAGGATTCAAGATTGAGGATTGGATATTGAGGATTGAAGAGTGAGGACTGAGGATTGAGGATTGAGGATTGAAGATTGAGGATTGATGATTGAGGATTGAGGATAGAGGATTGAGGATGAGGACTGAGGTTTGAGGATTGAGGTTTGAGGAATGAGAGTTGAGGGTTGAGGATTGCGGACTGAGGATTGAGGATTGAGTATTGAAGGTTGAGTATTGATGACTGAGGATTGAGGATTGCGGACTGACGATTGAGGATTGGGGATTGAGGGTTGAATGTTGATTGTTGAGGATTGAAGGTTGAGGATTGACGATTGAGGATTGAGGATTGAGGATGATGGCTGAGGTTTCAGGTTTGAGGTTTGTGTATTGAATCCTGAGAATTCGGGATGTTCTATTGAGTGTTGAGAATTGAGGATTGATGGTATAGTATTGAGAATTCAGGATTGAGGATTGAGGATTCAGTATTGAAGATTGAGGATTGATGATTGAGGATTTAGGATTGAGGATTGGGCATTGAGGATTGAGGATTGAAAATTGAGTATTGAGGATTAAAGTTTGAGGACTGAGGAATAAGGATTGAGGATTGAGGATGAGGACTGAGGGTTGAGTATTGATGTCCGAGGTCTGAGGATTGAGGATTGAGGATTGAGAATTGAGGATTGAGGATTGAGGATTGAAGATTGAGGCTTGGGTATTGAGAATTGAAGAATGAGCATTGAGGATTGAGGATTGAGGATTGAGGATTGAGGATTGAAGATTGAGGATTGAGGATTGAGGTTTGAGGATTGAAGATTGAGTATTGAGGATCGAAGATTGAGGATTGAGGATTGAGGATTGAGGATTGAGGATTGACGATTGAAGATTGAGGATTGGGGACTGAGGATTGAAGACTGAAGATTGAGGATTGAGGATTAATGATTGGGTATTGAGGATTGAACATTGAGGACTGAGTGTTGAGGGTTGAGTGATGAGAATTGATGATTGTGGATAGAGATTTGAAGATTGCAGATTGGGTATTGAGTATTGAAAACTGTGAATTGAGGATATTCTATTGGGGATTGAGGATTGACAACTGATTGTCGAGTACTGAGGGCTGAAGATTGAGGATTCAGGATTGAGGATTCAGAATTGTGTTTTGCGGACTGAGGATTGAAGATTGAAGATTGAGTATTGATGGTTGAGGATTGAGGATTGAGGATTGAGGATTGAAGTTGAGGGCTGAGGGTTGAAGATTGAGGTGTGAGGACTCAGGACTGTGGATTGAGGATTGAGGATTGAGGATTGATGATTGAGGATTGAAGATTGAGGATTGGGTATTGCGGATTGAATATTGAGGATTGAGTATTGAGGATTGAGCATTGAGGATTCAGGATTGAGGATTCAGAATTGAGGATTCAGGATTGTGTTTTGAGGACAGAGGATTGAGGCTTGAGGATTGAGGATTGAGGATTGAGGATTGAGGATTGAGGATTGAGGATTTAAGATTGAGGATTGGGTATTGAGAATTGAACATTGAGGATTGAGGATTGAGGATTGAGGATTGAGGACTGAAGATTGAATATTGATGATTGAAGATTGAGGATTGAGGATTGAGGGTTGTGGATTGGGGACCAGGACTGAGGGTTGAATATTGACGTTTGAGGACTGAGGATTGAGGATTGAGGATTGAGAATTGAGGATTGAGTATTGAGGATTGAAGATTGAGGATTGGGTATTGAGGATTGAAGAATGAGGGTTGAGGATTGAAGATTGAGGATTGAGGATTGAGGATCGAGGATTGGGGATGAGGGCTGAGGGTTGAGGATTGAGGTTTGAGGATTGAGGACTGAGGATTGAAGATTGATGATTGAGTATTGAGGATTGAAGATTGAGGATTGAGGATTGAGGATTGAGGATTGAGGATTGAGGAATGAAGATTGAGTATTGAGGTTTGAAGATTGAGGGTTTTGGATTGAGGATTGAGGGTTGAGTATTGAAGATTGAGGATTGGGGATTGAGGATTGACGATTGAGGATTGAGTATTGAGGATTGAGAATTGAGGATTGAGGATTGAGGATTGAAGATTGAGGATTGGGTATTGCGGATTGAACATTGAGGATTGAGGATTGAGGATTGAGGATTGAGGGTTGAGGACTGAAGATTGAATATTGATGATTGAAGATTGAGGATTGAGGATTGAGGGTTGTGGATTGAGGACGAGGACTGAGGGTTGAGTATTGCTGTCTGATGTCTGGGGATTGAGGATTGAGGATTGAGAATTGAGGATTGAGGATTGAGGATTGAAGATTGAGGATTGGGTATTGAGGATTGAAGAAAGAGGATTGAGGATTGAGGATTGAGGATTGAGGATTGAAGATTGAGAATTGAGGATTGAAGGTTGAGGATTGAGGACTGAGGATTGAGGATTGAGGATTGAGGATTGAGGATTGAGGAATGAAGATTGAGTATTGAGGTTTGAAGATTGAGGATTTTGGATTGAGGATTGAGGATTGAGTATTGAAGATTGAGGATTTGGGATTGAGGATTGAGGGTTGAGTATTCAGGACTGAGGGTTGAAGATTGAGGATTGAGGATTGCGGATTGAAGATAGAGGATTGGGCATTGAGGATTGAAGAATGAGGATTGAGGATTGAGGATTGAGGACTGAGGATTGAGGATTGATGATTGAGTATTGAGGATTGAAGATTGAGGATTGATGATTGAGGATTGAGGATTGAGGATTGAGGATTGAGGATTGAAAATTGAGGACTGGGGACTGAGTGTTGAGGGTTGAGTGATGAGAATTGGTGTTTGTGGATAGAGATTTAAAGATTGCAGATTGAGTATTGAGTATTGAAAACTGTGAATTGATGATATTCTATTGAGGATTGAGAATTGACAACTGATTGTTGAGGTCTGAGGTCTGAAGATTGAGGGTTCAGGATTGAGGGTCCAGGATTGAGGTTTGAGGACTGAGGATTGAGGATAGAGGATTGAGGATTGATGACAGAGGATTGAGCATTGAGGATTGAGGATTGAAGATTGAGGATTGAGTATTGCGGATTGAACATTGAGGATTGAGGATTGAGGATTGAGGACTGAAGATTGAATATTGATGATTGAAGATTGATGATTGAGGATTGAGGGTTGTGGATTGAGGACGAGGACTGAGGGTTGAGTATTGATGTCTGTGGTCTGAGGATTGAAGATTGTGGATTGAGAATTGAGGATTGAGGATTGAAGATTGAGGATTGAGGATTGAGGATTGAGGATAGAGGATTGAGGATTGATGACAGAGGATTGAGCATTGAGGATTGAGGATTGAAGAATGAGGATTGAGTATTGCGGATTGAACATTGAGGATTGAGGATTGAAGGATGAGGATTGAGGATTGAGGTTTGAGGATTGAAGATTGAGTATTGAGGATCGAAGATTGAGGGTTGAGGATTGAGGATTGAGGATTGAGGATTGACGATTGAAGATTGAGGATTGGGGACTGAGGATTGAAGACTGAGGATTGAGGATTGAGGATTAATGGTTGGGTATTGAGGATTGAACATTGAGGACTGAGTGTTGAGGGTTGAGTGATGAGAATTGATGATTGTGGATAGAGATTTGAAGATTGCAGATTGGGTATTGAGTATTGAAAACTGTGAATTGAGGATATTCTATTGGGGATTGAGGATTGACAACTGATTGTTGAGTACTGAGGGCTGATGATTGAGGATTCAGGATTGAGGATTCAGAATTGTGGTTTGCGGACTGAGGATTGAAGATTGAAGATTGAGTATTGATGGTTGAGGATTGAGGATTGAGGATTGAGGATTGAGGTTGAGGGCTGAGGGTTGAAGATTGAGGTGTGAGGACTCAGGACTGAGGATTGAGGATTGAGGATTGAGGATTGAGGATTGAGGATTGAAGATTGAGGATTGGGTATTGCGGATTGAATATTGAGGATTGAGTATTGAGGATTGAGCATTGAGGATTCAGGATTGAGGATTCAGAATTGAGGATTCAGGATTATGTTTTGAGGACAGAGGATTGAGGCTTGAGGATTGAGGATTGAGGATTGAGGATTGAGGATTGAGGATTGAGGATTTAAGATTGAGGATTGGGTATTGAGAATTGAACATTGAGGATTGAGGATTGAGGATTGAGGATTGAGGACTGAAGATTGAATATTGATGATTGAAGATTGAGGATTGAGGATTGAGGGTTGTGGATTGGGGACCAGGACTGAGGGTTGAATATTGACGTTTGAGGACTGAGGATTGAGGATTGAGGATTGAGAATTGAGGATTGAGTATTGAGGATTGAAGATTGAGGATTGGGTACTGAGGATTGAAGAATGAGGATTGAGGATTGAAGATTGAGGATTGAGGATTGAGGATCGAGGATTGAGGATGAGGGCTGAGGGTTGAGGATTGAGGTTTGAGGATTGAGGACTGAGGATTGAAGATTGATGATTGAGTATTGAGGATTGAAGATTGAGGATTGAGGATTGAGGATTGAGGATTGAGGATTGAGGAATGAAGATTGAGTATTGAGGTTTGAAGATTGAGGATTTTGGATTGAGGATTGAGGGTTGAGTATTGAAGATTGAGGATTGGGGATTGAGGATTGACGATTGAGGATTGAGTATTGAGGATTGAGAATTGAGGATTGAGGATTGAAGATTGAAGATTGAGGATTGGGTATTGCGGATTGAACATTGAGGATTGAGGATTGAGGGTTGTGGATTGTGGACGAGGACTGAGGGTTGAGTATTGATGTCTGATGTCTGAGGATTGAGGATTGAGGATTGAGAATTGAGGATTGAGGATTGAGGATTGAAGATTGAGGATTGGGTATTGAGGATTGAAGAAAGAGGATTGAGGATTGAGAATTGAGGATTGAGGATTGAAGATTGAGAATTGAGGATTGAAGGTTGAGGATTGAGGACTGAGGATTGAGGATTGAGGATTGAGGATTGAGGATTGAGGAATGAAGATTGAGTATTGAGGTTTGAAGATTGACGATTTTGGATTGAGGATTGAGGATTGAGTATTGAAGATTGAGGATTTGGGATTGAGGATTGGGGGTTGAGTATTCAGGACTGAGGGTTGAAGATTGAGGATTGAGGATTGAGGATTGAAGATAGAGGATTGGGTATTGAGGATTGAAGGATGAGGATTGAGGATTGAGGATTGAGGATTGAAGATTGATGATTGAGGATTGTGGATTGAGGATTGATGATTGAAGGTTGAGTATTGAGGATTGAAGATTGAGGATTGAGTATTGAGGATTAAGGATTGACTATGAGGGCTGAGGGTTGAGGATTGAGGTTTGAGGACTGAGGACTGAGGATTGAGGATTGAGAATTGAGGATTGAGGATTGAGGATTGAAGATTGAGGATTGGGTATTGAGGATTGAAGAATGAGGATTGAGGATTGAGGATTGAGGATTGAGGATTGAAGATTGAGGATTGAGGATTGAGGATTGAGGATTGCAGATTGAGTATTGAGGATTGAAGCTTGAGGATTGAGGATTGAGGATTGATGATTGAATATTGAGGACTGAAGATTGAGGATTGAGGATTGAGGATTGAGGACTGAGGATTGATGATTGAGGATTGATGATTGAGTATTGAGGATTGAAGATTGAGGATTGGGGATAGAGGATTGATGATTGAGGATTGTGGATTAAGGATTGAAGATTGAGGATTGAGGACTGAGGATAGAAGATTGAGGATTGGGGATTGAGGATCGACGATTGAGGATTGAGTATTGAGGATTGAGTATTGAGGCTTGAGGAATGAACATTGAGTATTGAGGACTGAAGATTGAGGATTGGGGACTGAGTGTTGAGGGTTGAGTGATGAGACTTGACGTTTGTGGATAGAGATATGAAGATTGCAGATTGAGTATTGCGTATGGAAATCTCTGAACTGAGGGTATTCTAGTGAGGATTGAGGATTGACAACTGATTGTTGAGGCCTGAGGGCTGAAGATTGAGGATTCAGGATTGAGGAGTCAGGATTGTGGTTTGAGGACTGAGGATTGAGGATTGAGGATTGGGGATTGAGGATTGAGGATCGAGGATTGAAGATTGATGATTGAAGGTTGAGGATTGAGGATTGAGGGTTGTGGATTGAGGACGGGGACTGAGGGTTGAGTATTGATGTTTGAGGTCTGAGGATTGAGGATAGAGGATTGGGAATTGACGATTGAGGATTGAGGATTCAAGATTGAGGATTGGATATTGAGGATTGAAGAGTGAGGACTGAGGATTGAGGATTGAGGATTGAAGATTGAGGATTGATGATTGAGGATTGAGGATAGAAGATTGAGGATGAGGACTGAGGTTTGAGGATTGAGGTTTGAGGAATGAGAGTTGAGGATTGAGGATTGCGGATTGAGGATTGAGGATTGAGTATTGAAGGTTGAGTATTGATGACTGAGGATTGAGGATTGCGGACTGACGATTGAGGATTGGGGATTGAGGGTTGAATGTTGATTGTTGAGGATTGAAGGTTGAGGATTGACGATTGAGGATTGAGGATTGAGGATGATGGCTGAGGTTTGAGGTTGAGGTTTGTGTATTGAATCCTGAGAATTCGAGATGTTCTATTGAGTGTTGAGAATTGAGGATTGATGGTTTAGTATTGAGAATTCAGGATTGAGGATTGAGGATTCAGTATTGAAGATTGAGGATTGATGATTGAGGATTTAGGATTGAGGATTGGGCATTGAGGATTGAGGATTGAAAATTGAGTATTGAGGATTAAAGTTTGAGGACTGAGGAATAAGGATTGAGGATTGAGGATGAGGACTGAGGGTTGAGTATTGATGTCCGAGGTCTGAGGATTGAGGATTGAGGATTGAGAATTGAGGATTGAGGATTGAGGATTGAAGATTGAGGCTTGGGTATTGAGAATTGAAGAATGAGCATTGAGGATTGAGGATTGAGGATTGAGGATTGAGGATTGAAGATTGAGGATTGAGGATTGAGGTTTGAGGATTGAAGATTGAGTATTGAGGATCGAAGATTGAGGATTGAGGATTGAGGATTGAGGATTGAGGATTGACGATTGAAGATTGAGGATTGGGGACTGAGGATTGAAGACTGAAGATTGAGGATTGAGGATTAATGATTGGGTATTGAGGATTGAACATTGAGGACTGAGTGTTGAGGGTTGAGTGATGAGAATTGATGATTGTGGATAGAGATTTGAAGATTGCAGATTGGGTATTGAGTATTGAAAACTGTGAATTGAGGATATTCTATTGGGGATTGAGGATTGACAACTGATTGTCGAGTACTGAGGGCTGAAGATTGAGGATTCAGGATTGAGGATTCAGAATTGTGTTTTGCGGACTGAGGATTGAAGATTGAAGATTGAGTATTGATGGTTGAGGATTGAGGATTGAGGATTGAGGATTGAAGTTGAGGGCTGAGGGTTGAAGATTGAGGTGTGAGGACTCAGGACTGTGGATTGAGGATTGAGGATTGAGGATTGATGATTGAGGATTGAAGATTGAGGATTGGGTATTGCGGATTGAATATTGAGGATTGAGTATTGAGGATTGAGCATTGAGGATTCAGGATTGAGGATTCAGAATTGAGGATTCAGGATTGTGTTTTGAGGACAGAGGATTGAGGCTTGAGGATTGAGGATTGAGGATTGAGGATTGAGGATTGAGGATTGAGGATTTAAGATTGAGGATTGGGTATTGAGAATTGAACATTGAGGATTGAGGATTGAGGATTGAGGATTGAGGACTGAAGATTGAATATTGATGATTGAAGATTGAGGATTGAGGATTGAGGGTTGTGGATTGGGGACCAGGACTGAGGGTTGAATATTGACGTTTGAGGACTGAGGATTGAGGATTGAGGATTGAGAATTGAGGATTGAGTATTGAGGATTGAAGATTGAGGATTGGGTATTGAGGATTGAAGAATGAGGGTTGAGGATTGAAGATTGAGGATTGAGGATTGAGGATCGAGGATTGGGGATGAGGGCTGAGGGTTGAGGATTGAGGTTTGAGGATTGAGGACTGAGGATTGAAGATTGATGATTGAGTATTGAGGATTGAAGATTGAGGATTGAGGATTGAGGATTGAGGATTGAGGATTGAGGAATGAAGATTGAGTATTGAGGTTTGAAGATTGAGGATTTTGGATTGAGGATTGAGGGTTGAGTATTGAAGATTGAGGATTGGGGATTGAGGATTGACGATTGAGGATTGAGTATTGAGGATTGAGAATTGAGGATTGAGGATTGAGGATTGAAGATTGAGGATTGGGTATTGCGGATTGAACATTGAGGATTGAGGATTGAGGATTGAGGATTGAGGGTTGAGGACTGAAGATTGAATATTGATGATTGAAGATTGAGGATTGAGGATTGAGGGTTGTGGATTGAGGACGAGGACTGAGGGTTGAGTATTGCTGTCTGATGTCTGGGGATTGAGGATTGAGGATTGAGAATTGAGGATTGAGGATTGAGGATTGAAGATTGAGGATTGGGTATTGAGGATTGAAGAAAGAGGATTGAGGATTGAGGATTGAGGATTGAGGATTGAAGATTGAGAATTGAGGATTGAAGGTTGAGGATTGAGGACTGAGGATTGAGGATTGAGGATTGAGGATTGAGGATTGAGGAATGAAGATTGAGTATTGAGGTTTGAAGATTGAGGATTTTGGATTGAGGATTGAGGATTGAGTATTGAAGATTGAGGATTTGGGATTGAGGATTGAGGGTTGAGTATTCAGGACTGAGGGTTGAAGATTGAGGATTGAGGATTGCGGATTGAAGATAGAGGATTGGGTATTGAGGATTGAAGAATGAGGATTGAGGATTGAGGATTGAGGACTGAGGATTGAGGATTGATGATTGAGTATTGAGGATTGAAGATTGAGGATTGATGATTGAGGATTGAGGATTGAGGATTGAGGATTGAGGATTGAAAATTGAGGACTGGGGACTGAGTGTTGAGGGTTGAGTGATGAGAATTGGTGTTTGTGGATAGAGATTTAAAGATTGCAGATTGAGTATTGAGTATTGAAAACTGTGAATTGATGATATTCCTTTGAGGATTGAGAATTGACAACTGATTGTTGAGGTCTGAGGTCTGAAGATTGAGGGTTCAGGATTGAGGTTCCAGGATTGAGGTTTGAGGACTGAGGATTGAGGATAGAGGATTGAGGATTGATGACAGAGGATTGAGCATTGAGGATTGAGGATTGAAGATTGAGGATTGAGTATTGCGGATTGAACATTGAGGATTGAGGATTGAGGATTGAGGACTGAAGATTGAATATTGATGATTGAAGATTGATGATTGAGGATTGAGGGTTGTGGATTGAGGACGAGGACTGAGGGTTGAGTATTGATGTCTGTGGTCTGAGGATTGAAGATTGTGGATTGAGAATTGAGGATTGAGGATTGAAGATTGAGGATTGAGGATTGAGGATTGAGGATAGAGGATTGAGGATTGATGACAGAGGATTGAGCATTGAGGATTGAGGATTGAAGAATGAGGATTGAGTATTGCGGATTGAACATTGAGGATTGAGGATTGAAGGATGAGGATTGAGGATTGAGGTTTGAGGATTGAAGATTGAGTATTGAGGATCGAAGATTGAGGGTTGAGGATTGAGGATTGAGGATTGAGGATTGACGATTGAAGATTGAGGATTGGGGACTGAGGATTGAAGACTGAGGATTGAGGATTGAGGATTAATGGTTGGGTATTGAGGATTGAACATTGAGGACTGAGTGTTGAGGGTTGAGTGATGAGAATTGATGATTGTGGATAGAGATTTGAAGATTGCAGATTGGGTATTGAGTATTGAAAACTGTGAATTGAGGATATTCTATTGGGGATTGAGGATTGACAACTGATTGTTGAGTACTGAGGGCTGATGATTGAGGATTCAGGATTGAGGATTCAGAATTGTGGTTTGCGGACTGAGGATTGAAGATTGAAGATTGAGTATTGATGGTTGAGGATTGAGGATTGAGGATTGAGGATTGAGGTTGAGGGCTGAGGGTTGAAGATTGAGGTGTGAGGACTCAGGACTGAGGATTGAGGATTGAGGATTGAGGATTGAGGATTGAGGATTGAAGATTGAGGATTGGGTATTGCGGATTGAATATTGAGGATTGAGTATTGAGGATTGAGCATTGAGGATTCAGGATTGAGGATTCAGAATTGAGGATTCAGGATTATGTTTTGAGGACAGAGGATTGAGGCTTGAGGATTGAGGATTGAGGATTGAGGATTGAGGATTGAGGATTTAAGATTGAGGATTGGGTATTGAGAATTGAACATTGAGGATTGAGGATTGAGGATTGAGGATTGAGGACTGAAGATTGAATATTGATGATTGAAGATTGAGGATTGAGGATTGAGGGTTGTGGATTGGAGACCAGGACTGAGGGTTGAATATTGACGTTTGAGGACTGAGGATTGAGGATTGAGGATTGAGAATTGAGGATTGAGTATTGAGGATTGAAGATTGAGGATTGGGTATTGAGGATTGAAGAATGAGGATTGAGGATTGAAGATTGAGGATTGAGGATTGAGGATCGAGGATTGAGGATGAGGGCTGAGGGTTGAGGATTGAGGTTTGAGGATTGAGGACTGAGGATTGAAGATTGATGATTGAGTATTGAGGATTGAAGATTGAGGATTGAGGATTGAGGATTGAGGATTGAGGATTGAGGAATGAAGATTGAGTATTGAGGTTTGAAGATTGAGGATTTTGGATTGAGGATTGAGGGTTGAGTATTGAAGATTGAGGATTGGGGATTGAGGATTGACGATTGAGGATTGAGTATTGAGGATTGAGAATTGAGGATTGAGGATTGAGGATTGAAGATTGAGGATTGGGTATTGCGGATTGAACATTGAGGATTGAGGATTGAGGGTTGTGGATTGTGGACGAGGACTGAGGGTTGAGTATTGATGTCTGATGTCTGAGGATTGAGGATTGAGGATTGAGAATTGAGGATTGAGGATTGAGGATTGAAGATTGAGGATTGGGTATTGAGGATTGAAGAAAGAGGATTGAGGATTGAGAATTGAGGATTGAGGATTGAAGATTGAGAATTGAGGATTGAAGGTTGAGGATTGAGGACTGAGGATTGAGGATTGAGGATTGAGGATTGAGGATTGAGGAATGAAGATTGAGTATTGAGGTTTGAAGATTGACGATTTTGGATTGAGGATTGAGGATTGAGTATTGAAGATTGAGGATTTGGGATTGAGGATTGGGGGTTGAGTATTCAGGACTGAGGGTTGAAGATTGAGGATTGAGGATTGAGGATTGAAGATAGAGGATTGGGTATTGAGGATTGAAGGATGAGGATTGAGGATTGAGGATTGAGGATTGAAGATTGATGATTGAGGATTGTGGATTGAGGATTGATGATTGAAGGTTGAGTATTGAGGATTGAAGATTGAGGATTGAGTATTGAGGATTAAGGATTGACTATGAGGGCTGAGGGTTGAGGATTGAGGTTTGAGGACTGAGGACTGAGGATTGAGGATTGAGAATTGAGGATTGAGGATTGAGGATTGAAGATTGAGGATTGGGTATTGAGGATTGAAGAATGAGGATTGAGGATTGAGGATTGAGGATTGAGGATTGAAGATTGAGGATTGAGGATTGAGGATTGAGGATTGCAGATTGAGTATTGAGGATTGAAGCTTGAGGATTGAGGATTGAGGATTGATGATTGAATATTGAGGACTGAAGATTGAGGATTGAGGATTGAGGATTGAGGACTGAGTATTGATGATTGAGGATTGATGATTGAGTATTGAGGATTGAAGATTGAGGATTGGGGATAGAGGATTGATGATTGAGGATTGTGGATTAAGGATTGAAGATTGAGGATTGAGGACTGAGGATAGAAGATTGAGGATTGGGGATTGAGGATCGACGATTGAGGATTGAGTATTGAGGATTGAGTATTGAGGCTTGAGGAATGAACATTGAGTATTGAGGACTGAAGATTGAGGATTGGGGACTGAGTGTTGAGGGTTGAGTGATGAGACTTGACGTTTGTGGATAGAGATATGAAGATTGCAGATTGAGTATTGCGTATGGAAATCTCTGAACTGAGGGTATTCTAGTGAGGATTGAGGATTGACAACTGATTGTTGAGGCCTGAGGGCTGAAGATTGAGGATTCAGGATTGAGGAGTCAGGATTGTGGTTTGAGGACTGAGGATTGAGGATTGAGGATTGGGGATTGAGGATTGAGGATCGAGGATTGAAGATTGATGATTGAAGGTTGAGGATTGAGGATTGAGGGTTGTGGATTGAGGACGGGGACTGAGGGTTGAGTATTGATGTTTGAGGTCTGAGGATTGAGGATAGAGGATTGGGAATTGACGATTGAGGATTGAGGATTCAAGATTGAGGATTGGATATTGAGGATTGAAGAGTGAGGACTGAGGATTGAGGATTGAGGATTGAAGATTGAGGATTGATGATTGAGGATTGAGGATAGAGGATTGAGGATGAGGACTGAGGTTTGAGGATTGAGGTTTGAGGAATGAGAGTTGAGGATTGAGGATTGCGGATTGAGGATTGAGGATTGAGTATTGAAGGTTGAGTATTGATGACTGAGGATTGAGGATTGCGGACTGACGATTGAGGATTGGGGATTGAGGGTTGAATGTTGATTGTTGAGGATTGAAGGTTGAGGATTGACGATTGAGGATTGAGGATTGAGGATGATGGCTGAGGTTTGAGGTTTGAGGTTTGTGTATTGAATCCTGAGAATTCGAGATGTTCTATTGAGTGTTGAGAATTGAGGATTGATGGTTTAGTATTGAGAATTCAGGATTGAGGATTGAGGATTCAGTATTGAAGATTGAGGATTGATGATTGAGGATTTAGGATTGAGGATTGGGCATTGAGGATTGAGGATTGAAAATTGAGTATTGAGGATTAAAGTTTGAGGACTGAGGAATAAGGATTGAGGATTGAGGATGAGGACTGAGGGTTGAGTATTGATGTCCGAGGTCTGAGGATTGAGGATTGAGGATTGAGAATTGAGGATTGAGGATTGAGTATTGAAGATTGAGGATTGGGTATTGAGGATTGAAGAATGAGGATTGAGGATTGAGGATTGATGACTGAGGATTGAGGATTGAGGTATGATGATTGTGGATTGAGTATTGAAAATTGTGTGCTGAGGATTGAATATTGAGGATTGAGGATTGAGGATAGAGGATTGAAGGTTGAGTATTGAGGATTGAAGATTGAGGATTGAGGATTGAGGATTGAGGATTAAGGACTGAGGATTGAGGATTGAGTATTGATCATTGAGGATTGAAGGTTGAGGACTGTTGATTGAGGATTGAAGATTCAGGATTAAGGATTGAGGATTGAGGATTGAGGTTTGAGGAATGAGGATTGAGGATTGAGGATTGAGGATTGAGGACGAGGACTGACGGTTGAGGATTGTGGCTTGGGGATTGAGGATTGAGAATTGAGGATGAGGACTGAGGTTTGAGGATGAGGGCTGAGGGTTGAGGATTGAGGTTTGAGGACTGAGGTCTGAGGATTGAGGATTGAGAATTGAGGATTGAGGATTGAGGATTGAAGATTGAGGATTGGGTATTGAGAATTGAAGAATGAGGATTGAGGATTGAGGATTGAGGTTTGAGGTACGAGGATTGAGGATTGAGGATTGAGGACTGAGGATTGACGATTGAGTATTGAGGACTGAGGATTGACCATTGAGTATTGAAGATTGAGGATTGATGACTAAGGATTGAGGATTGAGGTATGATGATTGCGGATTGAATATTGAAAATTGTGTGCTGAGGATTGAATATTGAGGATTGAGGATTGAGGATAGAGGATTGAAGGTTGAGTATTGAGGTTTGAAGATTGAGGATTGAGGATTGACGATTGAGGATTGACGATGAGTGCTGAGGGTTGAGGATTGAGGTTTGAGGTCTGAGGACTGAGGATTGAGGATTGAAAATTGAGGATTGAGGATTGAGGATTGAAGATTGAGGATTGGGTATTGAGGATTGAAGAATGAGGTTTGAGGATTGAGGATTGAGGATTGAGGATTGAGGATTGAAGATTCAGTATTGAGGATTGAAGATTGAGAGTTGAGGATTGAGGATCGAACATTGGGGACTGAGTGCTGATGGTTGAGTGATGAGAATTTATGTTTGTGGATAGAGATTTGAAGATTGCAGATTGAGTATTGAGTATTGAAAACTGTGAATTGAGGATATTCTACACAGGATTGAGAATTGACAACTGATTGTTGAGGTCTGAGGGCTGAAGATTGAGGATTCAGGATTGAGGATTCAGAATTGATGTTTGAGGACTGAGAATTGAGGATTGAAGATTGAGTATTGAGGATTGAAAATTGAGGATTGAGGTTGAGGGTTGAGGATAGAGGATGAGGGCTGAGGGTTGAGGATTGAGGTTTGAGGACTGAGGTCTGAGGATTGAGTATAGAGAATTGAGGATTGAGGATTGAGGATTGAAGATTGAGATTTGGGTATTGAGGATTGAAGAATGAGGATTGAGGATTGAGTATTGAGGATTGAGGATTGAAGATTGAGTATTGAGGATTGAGGATTGAGAATTGAGTATTGAGGTTTGAGGATTGAGGGTTGAGGATTGAAGATTGATTATTGAGGATTGAAGATTGAGGTTTGAGGATTGAGGATTGCGGATTGACGATTGAGGATTGAGGATTGAGGGTTGAAGGTTGAGTGTTGATGATTGAAGGTTGAGGATTGACGATTGAGGATTGAGGATTGAGGATGATGGCTGAGGTTTGAGGTTTGAGGTTTGAGTATTGAATCCTGAGAATTCAGGATGTTCTATTGAGTATTGAGAATTGAGGATTGAGGATTGATGCTTTAGTATTGAGGATTCAGGATTGAGGATTAAGGATTGAGTATTGAAAATTGGGGATTGATGATTGAGGATTTAGGATTGAGGATTGAGGATTGAGGATTGAGGATTGAGGATTGAAAATTGAGTATTGAGGACTGAGGACTGAGGATAGAGGATTGAGGATGGAGCATTGAGGATTGAAGATTGAGGACTGGGGATTGAGGATTGAAGATTGAGGATTGGGTATTGAGGATTGAAGAATGAGGATTGAGGATTGAGGATTGAGGATTGAGGATTGAAGATTGAGTATTGAAGATTGAAGATTGATGATTGAGGATTGTGGATTGAGGATTGAGGATTGAACATTGAGGACTGAGTGTTGAGGGTTGAGTGATGAGAATTGGTGTTTGTGGATAGAAGTTTGAAGATTGCAGGTTGAGCATTGAGTATTGAGAACTGTGAATTGAGGATATTCTACTGAGGATTGAGGATTGACAACTGATTGTTGAGGACTGAGGGCTGAAGATTGAGGATTCAGGATTGAGGATTCAGAATTGAGTTTTGAGGACTGAGGATCGAGGATTGAATATTGAGGATTGAGGATTGAGGATCGAGGATTGAGGATGAGGGCTGAAGGTTGAGGATTGAGGTTTGAGGATTGAGGACTGAGGATTGAAGATTGATGATTGAGTATTGAGGACTGAAGACTGAGGATTGAGGGTTGAGGATTGAGGATTGAGGATTGAGGATTGAGGATTGAAGATTGAGGACTGGGGACTGAGTGCTGAGTGTTGAGTGATGAGAATTGGTGTTTGTGGATAGAGATTTAAAGATTGCAGATTGAGTATTGAGTATTGAAAACTGTGAATTGATGATATTCTATTGAGGATTGAGAATTGACAACTGATTGTTGAGGACTGAGGTCTGAAGATTGAGGATTCACGATTGAGGATCCAGGATTGGTGTTTGAGGAGTGAGGGTTGAGGATTGAGGATTGAGGATTGAGGATTGAGGATTGAGGTTTGAGGATTGAGGATTGAAGATTGAGGATTGGGTATTGCGGATTGAACATTGAGGATTTAGGATTGAGGATTGAGGACTGAAGATTGAATATTGATGATTGAAGATTGATGATTGAGGATTGAGGGTTGTGGATTGAGGACGAGGACTGAGGGCTGAGCATTGATGTCTGAGGTCTGAGGATTGAGGATTGAGGATTGAGAATTGAGGATTGAGGATTGAGGATTGAAGATTGAGTATTGAGGATTGAAGATTGAGGATTGAGTATTGAAGATTGAGGATTGAGGATTGAGGATTGATAATTGAGGATTGAGGATTGAGGATTGAAGAATGAGGATTGAGGATTGAGGATTGAGGATTGAGGATTGAAGATTGAGTATTGAGGATTGAAGATTGAGGATTGAGTATTGAAGATTGAGGATTGGGGATTTAGGATTGACGATTGAGGATTGAGTATTGAGGATTGAGAATTGAGGATTGAGGATTGAAGATTGAGTATTGAGGATTGAAGACTGAGAATTGAGGATTGAGGGTTGTGGATTCAGGGCGAGGACCGATGGTTGAGTATTGATGTTT
Source organism: Calliopsis andreniformis (assembly GCF_051401765.1). Lineage (NCBI taxonomy): Eukaryota > Metazoa > Arthropoda > Insecta > Hymenoptera > Andrenidae > Calliopsis > Calliopsis andreniformis. The sequence continues at coordinate 831,453 of NW_027480545.1, read as the reverse complement.
GAGGTCTTAGGATTGAGGATAGAGGATTGAGAATTGAGGATTGAGGATTGAGGATTGAAGATTGAGGATTGGGTATTGAGGATTGAAGAATGAGGACTGAGGATTGAGGATCGAGTATTGAGGATTGAAGACTGAGTATTGAGGATTGAAGATTGAGGATTGAGGATTGAGGATTGAGGATTGAGGATTGAGGATTGAGGATTGAGGATTGAGGATTGAGGATTGAGGATTGAGGATTGAAGATTGAGGATTGAGGATTGAGGATTAAAGGTTGAGCATTGAGGATTGAGGATTGAGGACTGATGATTGAGGATTGAGGATTGAGGATTGAGGATTGAGGATTGAGTATTGAAGATTGAGGATTGATGATTGAGGATTGAGGATTGAGGATTGAGGATTGAGTATTGGGGATTGAGGATTGAAGATTGAGGATTGAGGATTGAGGATTAATGATTGAGTATTGAGGATTGAAGATTGAGAATTGGGGATTGAAGATTGATCATTGTGGACTGAGTGTTGAGGGTTGAGTGATGAGGATTGATGATTGTGGATAGAGATTTGAAGATTGCAGATTGGGTATTGAGTATTGAAAACTGTGAATTGAGGATATTCTATTGGGGATTGAGGATTGACAACTGATTGTTGAGTACTGAGGGCTGAAGATTGCGGATTCAGAATTGAGGATTCAGAATTGTGGTTTGCGGACTGAGGATTGAAGATTGAAGATTGAGTATTGAGGGTTGAGGATTGAGGATTGAGGATTGAGGATTGAGGTTGAGGGCTGAGGGTTGAAGATTGAGGTGTGAGGACTCAGGACTGAGGATTGAGGATTGAGGATTGAGGATTGAGGATTGAGGATTGAAGATTGAGGATTGGGTATTGCGGATTGAATATTGAGGATTGAGTATTGAGGATTGAGCACTGAGGATTGAGGATTGAGGATTCAGAACTGAGGATTCAGGATTGTGGTTTGAGGACAGAGGATTGAGGCTTGAGGATTGAGGATTGAGGATTGAGGATTGAGGATTGAGGATTGAGGATTTAAGATTGAGGATTGGGTATTGAGAATTGAACATTGAGGATTGAGGATTGAGGATTGAGGATTGAGGACTGAAGGTTGAATATTGATGATTGAAGATTGAGGGTTGAGGATTGAGGGTTGTGGATTGGGGACCAGGTCTGAGGGTTGAATATTGACGTTTGAGGACTGAGGATTGAGGATTGAGGATTGAGAATTGAGGATTGAGTATTGAGGATTTAAGATTGAGGATTGGGTATTGAGGATTGAAGAATGAGGATTGAGGATTGAAGATTGAGGATTGAGGATTGAGGATCGAGGATTGAGGATGAGGTCTGAGGGTTGAGGATTGAGGTTTGAGGATTGAGGACTGAGGATTGAAGATTGATGATTGAGTATTGAGGATTGAAGATTGAGGATTGAGGATTGATGATTGAGGATTGAGGATTGAGGAATGAAGATTGAGTATTGAGGTTTGAAGATTGAGGATTTTGGATTGAGGATTGAGGGTTGTGTATTGAAGATTGAGGATTGGGGATTGAGGATTGACGATTGAGGATTGAGTATTGAGGATTGAGAATTGAGGATTGAGGACTGAGGATTGAAGATTGAGGATTGGGTATTGCGGATTGAACATTGAGGATTGAGGATTGAGGATTGAGGATTGAGGATTGAGGACTGAAGGTAGAATATTGATGATTGAGGATTGAGGATTGAGGATTGAGGGTTGTGGATTGAGGACGAGGACTGAGGGTCGAGTATTGATGTCTGATGTCTGGGGATTGAGGATTGAGGATTGAGAATTGAGGATTGAGGATTGAGGATTGAAGATTGAGGATTGGGTATTGAGGATTGAAGAAAGAGGATTGAGGATTGAGGATTGAGGATTGAGGATTGAAGATTGAGAATTGAGGATTGAAGGTTGAGGATTGAGGACTGAGGATTGAGGATTGAGGATTGAGGATTGAGGATTGACGAATGAAGATTGAGTATTGAGGTTTGAAGATTGAGGATTTTGGATTGAGGATTGAGGATTGAGTATTGAAGGTTGAGGATTTGGGATTGAGGATTGAGGGTTGAGTATTCAGGACTGAGGGTTGAAGATTGAGGATTGAGGATTGCTGATTGAAGATAGAGGATTGGGTATTGAGGATTGAAGAATGAGGATTGAGGATTGAGGATTGAGGATTGAAGATTGATGATTGAGAATTGTGGATTGAGGATTGATGATTGAAGGTTGAGTATTGAGGATTGAAGATTGAGGATTGAGTATTGAGGATTAAGGATTGACTATGAGGGCTGAGGGTTGAGGATTGAGGTTTGAGGACTGAGGACTGAGGATTGAGGATTGAGAATTGAGGACTGAGGATTGAGGATTGAAGATTGAGGATTGGGTATTGAGGATTGAAGAATGAGGATTGAGGATTGAGGATTGAGGATTGAGGATTGAAGATTGAGGATTGAGGATTGAGGATTGAGGAATGCAGATTGAGTATTGAGGATTCAAGATTGAGGATTGAGGATTGAGGATTGATGATTGAATATTGAGGATTGAAGATTGAGGATTGAGGGTTGAGGATTGAGGACTGAGGATTGATGATTGAGGATTGATGATTGAGTATTGAGGATTGAAGATTGAGGATTGGGGATTGAGGATTGATGATTGAGGATTGTGGATTAAGGATTGAAGATTGAGGATTGAGGACTGAGGATAGAAGATTGAGGATTGGGGATTGAGGATCGACGATTGAGGATTGAGTATTGAGGATTGAGTATTGAGGCTTGAGGAATGAACATTGAGTATTGAGGACTGAAGATTGAGGATTGGGGACTGAGTGTTGAGGGTTGAGTGATGAGAATTGACGTTTGTGGATAGAGATATGAAGATTGCAGATTGAGTATTGCGTATGGAAATCTCTGAACTGAGTGTATTCTAGTGAGGATTGAGGATTGACAACTGATTGTTGAGGCCTGAGGGCTGAAGATTGAGGATTCAGGATTGAGGAGTCAGGATTGTGGTTTGAGGACTGATGATTGAGGATTGAGGATTGGGGATTGAGGATTGAGGATCGAGGATTGAAGATTGTAGACTGGTTATTGAGGATTTGACATTGAGGATTGAGAATTGAGGATTGAGGATTGAGGATTGAGGATTGAAGATTGAATATTGATGATTGAAGGTTGAGGATTGAGGATTGAGGGTTGTGGATTGAAGACGGGGACTGAGGGTTGAGTATTGATGTTTGAGGTCTGAGGATTGAGGATAGAGGATTGAGAATTGACGATTGAGGATTGAGGATTCAAGATTGAGGATTGGATATTGAGGATTGAAGAGTGAGGACTGAGGATTGAGGATTGAGGTTTGAAGATTGAGGATTGATGATTGAGGATTGAGGATAGAGTATTGAGGATTGAGTATTGGGGATTGAGGATTGAAGATTGAGGATTGAGGATTGAGGATTGAGGATTGAGGATTGAGTACTGAAGATTGAGTATTGATGACTGAGTATTGAGGATTGAGGATTGTGGATTGAGGATTGAGGATTGAGGATTGAAGATTGAGGATTGGGTATTGCGGATTGAACATTGAAGATTGAGGATTGAGGATTGAGGATTGAGGACTGAGGATTGATGATTGAGGATTGATGATTGAGTATTGACGATTGAAGATTGAGGATTGGGGATTGAGGATTGATGATTGAGGATTGTGGATTGAGGATTGAAGATTGAGGATTGAGGACTGAGGATAGAAGATTGAGGATTGGGGATTGAGGATCGACGATTGAGGATTGAGTATTGAGGATTGAGTTTTGAGGCTTGAGGAATGAACATTGAGTATTGAGGACTGAAGATTGAGGATTGGGGACTGAGTGTTGAGGGTTGAGTGATGAGAATTGACGTTTGTGGATAGAGATATGAAGATTGCAGATTGAGTATTGCGTACGGAAATCTCTGAACTGAGGGTATTCTAGTGAGGATTGAGGATTGACAACTGATTGTTGAGGCCTGAGGGCTGAAGATTGAGGATTCAGGATTGAGGAGTCAGGATTGTGGTTTGAGGACTGAGGATTGAGGATTGAGGATTGGGGATTGAGGATTGAGGATCGAGGATTGAAGATTGTAGATAGGTTATTGAGGATTTGACATTGAGGATTGAGAATTGAGGTTTGAGGATTGAGGATTGAGGATTGAAGACTGAATATTGATGATTGAAGGTTGAGGATTGAGGATTGAGGGTTGTGGATTGAGGACGGGGACTGAGGGTTGAGTATTGATGTTTGAGGTCTGAGGATTGAGGATAGAGGATTGAGAATTGACGATTGAGGATTGAGGATTCAAGATTGTGGATTGGATATTGAGGATTGAAGAATGAGGATTGAGGATTGAGGATTGATGACTGAGGATTGAGGATTGAGGTATGATGATTGTGGATTGAGTATTGAAAATTGTGTGCTGAGGATTGAATATTGAGGATTGAGGATTGAGGATAGAGGATTGAAGGTTGAGTATTGAGGATTGAAGATTGAGGATTGAGGATTGAGGATTGAGGATTAAGGACTGAGGATTGAGGATTGAGTATTGATCATTGAGGATTGAAGGTTGAGGACTGTTGATTGAGGATTGAAGATTCAGGATTAAGGATTGAGGATTGAGGATTGAGGTTTGAGGAATGAGGATTGAGGATTGAGGATTGAGGATTGAGGACGAGGACTGACGGTTGAGGATTGTGGCTTGGGGATTGAGGATTGAGAATTGAGGATGAGGACTGAGGTTTGAGGATGAGGGCTGAGGGTTGAGGATTGAGGTTTGAGGACTGAGGTCTGAGGATTGAGGATTGAGAATTGAGGATTGAGGATTGAGGATTGAAGATTGAGGATTGGGTATTGAGAATTGAAGAATGAGGATTGAGGATTGAGGATTGAGGTTTGAGGTACGAGGATTGAGGATTGAGGATTGAGGACTGAGGATTGACGATTGAGTATTGAGGACTGAGGATTGACCATTGAGTATTGAAGATTGAGGATTGATGACTAAGGATTGAGGATTGAGGTATGATGATTGCGGATTGAATATTGAAAATTGTGTGTTGAGGATTGAATATTGAGGATTGAGGATTGAGGATAGAGGATTGAAGATTGAGTATTGAGGTTTGAAGATTGAGGATTGAGGATTGACGATTGAGGATTGACGATGAGGGCTGAGGGTTGAGGATTGAGGTTTGAGGTCTGAGGACTGAGGATTGAGGATTGAAAATTGAGGATTGAGGATTGAGGATTGAAGATTGAGGATTGGGTATTGAGGATTGAAGAATGAGGTTTGAGGATTGTGGATTGAGGATTGGGGACTGAGGATTGAGGATTGAGGATTGAGGATTGAGGATTGAAGATTCAGTATTGAGGATTGAAGATTGAGAGTTGAGGATTGAGGATCGAACATTGAGGACTGAGTGTTGATTGTTGAGTGATGAGAATTGATGTTTGTGGATAGAGATTTGAAGATTGCAGATTGAGTATTGAGTATTGAAAACTGTGAATTGAGGATATTCTACACAGGATTGAGAATTGACAACTGATTGTTGAGGTCTGAGGGCTGAAGATTGAGGATTCAGGATTGAGGATTCAGAATTGATGTTTGAGGACTGAGAATTGAGGATTGAAGATTGAGTATTGAGGATTGAAGATTGAGGATTGAGGTTGAGGATTGAGGATAGAGGATGAGGGCTGAGGGTTGAGGATTGAGGTTTGAGGACTGAGGTCTGAGGATTGAGTATAGAGAATTGAGGATTGAGGATTGAGGATTGAAGATTGAGATTTGGGTATTGAGGATTGAAGAATGAGGATTGAGGATTGAGTATTGAGGATTGAGGATTGAAGATTGAGTATTGAGGATTGAGGATTGAGAATTGAGTATTGAGGTTTGAGGATTGAGGGTTGAGGATTGAAGATTGATTATTGAGGATTGAAATTGAGGTTTGAGGATTGAGGATTGCGGATTGACGATTGAGGATTGAGGATTGAGGGTTGAAGGTTGAGTGTTGATGATTGAAGGTTGAGGATTGACGATTGAGGATTGAGGATTGAGGATGATGGCTGAGGTTTGAGGTTTGAGGTTTGAGTATTGAATCCTGAGAATTCAGGATGTTCTATTGAGTATTGAGAATTGAGGATTGATGCTTTAGTATTGAGGATTCAGGATTGAGGATTGAGGATTGAGTATTGAAAATTGGGGATTGATGATTGAGGATTTAGGATTGAGGATTGAGGATTGAGGACTGAGGATTGAAAATTGAGTATTGAGGACTGAGGACTGAGGATAGAGGATTGAGGATGGAGCATTGAGGATTGAAGATTGAGGACTGGGGATTGAGGATTGAAGATTGAGTATTGGGTATTGAGGATTGAAGATTGAGGATTGAGGATTGAGGATTGAGGATTGAGGATTGAGTACTGAAGATTGAGTATTGATGACTGAGTATTGAGGATTGAGGATTGTGGATTGAGGATTGAGGATTGAGGATTGAAGATTGAGTATTGAGGATTGACGATTGAGGATTGAGTATTGAGGATCGAGGATTGAGAATGAGGGCTGAGGGTTGAGGATTGAGGTTTGTGGATTGAGGACTGAGGATTGAGGATTGATGATTGAGTATTGAGGATTGAAGATTGAGGATTGAGGATTGAGGATTGAGGATTGAGGATTGAGGATTGAGGATTGAGGATTTAAGATTGAGGATTGGGTATTGAGAATTGAACATTGAGGATTGAGGATTGAGGATTGAGGATTGAGGACTGAAGATTGAATATTGATGATTGAAGATTGAGGATTGAGGATTGAGGGTTGTGGATTGGGGACCAGGACTGAGGGTTGAATATTGACGTTTGAGGACTGAGGATTGAGGATTGAGGATTGAGAATTGAGGATTGAGTATTGAGGATTGAAGATTGAGGATTGGGTATTGAGGATTGAAGAATGAGGATTGAGGATTGAAGATTGAGGATTGAGGATTGAGGATCGAGTATTGAGGATGAGGGCTGAGGGTTGAGGATTGAGGTTTGAGGATTGAGGACTGAGGATTGAAGATTGATGATTGAGTATTGAGGATTGAAGATTGAGGATTGAGGATTGAGGATTGAGGATTGAGGATTGAGGAATGAAGATTGAGTATTGAGGTTTGAAGATTGAGGATTTTGGATTGAGGATTGAGGGTTGAGTATTGAAGATTGAGGATTGGGGATTGAGGATTGACGATGGAGGATTGAGTATTGAGGATTGAGAATTGAGGATTGAGGATTGAGGATTGAAGATTGAGGATTGGGTATTGCGGATTGAACATTGAGGATTGAGGATTGAGGATTGAGGATTGAGGATTGAGGACTGAAGATTGAATATTGATGATTGAAGATTGAGGATTGAGGATTGAGGGTTGTGGATTGTGGACGAGGACTGAGGGTTGAGTATTGATGTCTGATGTCTGAGGATTGAGGATTGAGGATTGAGAATTGAGGATTGAGGATTGAGGATTGAAGATTGAGGATTGGGTATTGAGGATTGAAGAAAGAGGATTGAGGATTGAGGATTGAGGATTGAGGATTGAAGATTGAGAATTGAGGATTGAAGGTTGAGGATTGAGGACTGAGGATTGAGGATTGAGGATTGAGGATTGAGGATTGAGGAATGAAGATTGAGTATTGAGGTTTGAAGATTGACGATTTTGAATTGAGGATTGAGGATTGAGTATTGAAGATTGAGGATTTGGGATTGAGGATTGGGGGTTGAGTATTCAGGACTGAGGGTTGAAGATTGAGGATTGAGGATTGAGGATTGAAGATAGAGGATTGGGTATTGAGGATTGAAGAATGAGGATTGAGGATTGAGGATTGAGGATTGAAGATTGATGATTGAGGATTGTGGATTGAGGATTGATGATTGAAGGTTGAGTATTGAGGATTGAACATTGAGGATTGAGTATTGAGGATTAAGGATTGACTATGAGGGCTGAGGGTTGAGGATTGAGGTTTGAGGACTGAGGACTGAGGATTGAGGATTGAGAATTGAGGATTGAGGATTGAGGATTGAAGATTGAGGATTGGGTATTGAGGATTGAAGAATGAGGATTGAGGATTGAGTATTGAGGATTGAGGATTGAAGATTGAGGATTGAGGATTGAGGATTGAGGATTGCAGATTGAGTATTGAGGATTGAAGATTGAGGATTGAGGATTGAGGATTGATGATTGAATATTGAGGATTGAAGATTGAGGATTGAGGATTGAGGATTGAGGACTGAGGATTGATGATTGAGGATTGATGATTGAGTATTGAGGATTGAAGATTGAGGATTGGGGATAGAGGATTGATGATTGAGGATTGTGGATTAAGGATTGAAGATTGAGGATTGAGGACTGAGGATAGAAGATTGAGGATTGGGGATTGAGGATCGACGATTGAGGATTGAGTATTGAGGATTGAGTATTGAGGCTTGAGGAATGAACATTGAGTATTGAGGACTGAAGATTGAGGATTGGGGACTGAGTGTTGAGGGTTGAGTGATGAGAATTGACGTTTGTGGATAGAGATATGAAGATTGCAGATTGAGTATTGCGTATGGAAATCTCTGAACTGAGGGTATTCTAGTGAGGATTGAGGATTGACAACTGATTGTTGAGGCCTGAGGGCTGAAGATTGAGGATTCAGGATTGAGGAGTCAGGATTGTGGTTTGAGGACTGAGGATTGAGGATTGAGGATTGGGGATTGAGGATTGAGGATCGAGGATTGAAGATTGTAGATTGGTTATTGAGGATTTGACATTGAGGATTGAGAATTGAGGATTGAGGATTGAGGATTGAGGATTGAAGATTGAATATTGATGATTGAAGGTTGAGGATTGAGGATTGAGGGTTGTGGATTGAGGACGGGGACTGAGGGTTGAGTATTGATGTTTGAGGTCTGAGGATTGAGGATAGAGGATTGGGAATTGACGATTGAGGATTGAGGATTCAAGATTGAGGATTGGATATTGAGGATTGAAGAGTGAGGACTGAGGATTGAGGATTGAGGATTGAAGATTGAGGATTGATGATTGAGGATTGAGGATAGAGGATTGAGGATGAGGACTGAGGTTTGAGGACTGAGGTTTGAGGAATGAGAGTTGAGGATTGAGGATTGCGGATTGAGGATTGAGGATTGAGTATTGAAGGTTGAGTATTGATGACTGAGGATTGAGGATTGCGGACTGACGATTGAGGATTGGGGATTGAGGGTTGAATGTTGATTGTTGAGGATTGAAGGTTGAGGATTGACGATTGAGGATTGAGGATTGAGGATGATGGCTGAGGTTTGAGGTTTGAGGTTTGTGTATTGAATCCTGAGAATTCGGGATGTTCTATTGAGTGTTGAGAATTGAGGATTGATGGTTTAGTATTGAGAATTCAGGATTGAGGATTGAGGATTCAGTATTGAAGATTGAGGATTGATGATTGAGGATTTAGGATTGAGGATTGGGCATTGAGGATTGAGGATTGAAAATTGAGTATTGAGGATTAAAGTTTGAGGACTGAGGAATAAGGATTGAGGATTGAGGATGAGGACTGAGGGTTGAGTATTGATGTCCGAGGTCTGAGGATTGAGGATTGAGGATTGAGAATTGAGGATTGAGGATTGAGTATTGAAGATTGAGGATTGGGTATTGAGGATTGAAGAATGAGGATTGAGGATTGAGGATTGAGGATTGAGGATCGAGGATTGAGGATGAGGGCTGAAGGTTGAGGATTGAGGTTTGAGGATTGAAGATTGAGTATTGAGGATTGAGGATTGAGGTTTGAGGATTGAAGATTGAGTATTGAGGGTTGAAGATTGAGGATTGAGGATTGAGGATTGATAATTGAGGATTGAGGATTGACGATTGAAGATTGAGGATTGGGGACTGAGGGTTGATGGCTGAGTGATGAGAGTTGATGTTTGTGGGTAGAGATATGAAGATTGCAGATTGAGTATTGCGTATGGAAAACTCTGAACTGAAGATGTTCTAGTGAGGATTGAGGATTGACAGCTGATTGTTGAGGACTGAGGTCTGAAGATTGAGGATTCAGGATTGAGGATTGAGGATTGAGGATTGAGAATTGAGGATTGAGGATTGAGGATTGAAGATTGAGGATTGAGTATTGAGGATTGAAGAATGAGGATTGAGGATTGAGGATTGAGGATTGAGGATTGAAGATTGAGTATTGAGGATTGAAGGTTGAGGATTGTGGACCGAGGATTGAGGGTTGAGGATTGAGGATTGAGGATTGAGGATTGAAGATTGAGTATTGAGGATTGAAGATAGAGGATTGTGGATTGAGGATTGAGGATTGAGTATTGAAGATTGAGGATTGGAGATTGAGGATTGACGATTGAGGATTGAGTATTGAGGATTGAGAATTGAGGATTGAGGATTGAAGTTTGAGTATAGAGGATTGAAGATTGAGAATTGAGGATTCAGGATTGAGGATTGAAGATGAGGGCTGAGGTTTGAGGATTGAGGTTTGAGGACTGAGGATTGAGGATTGAGGATTGAGAGTTGAGGATTGAGGATTGAGGATTGAAGATTGAGGATTGGGTATTGAGGATTGAAGAATGAGCATTGAGGATTGAGGATTGAGGATTGAGGATTGAAGATTGAGGATTGAGGATTGACGTTTGAGAATTGAAGATTGAGTATTGAGGGTTGAAGATTGAGGATTGAGGATTGAGGATTTGTAATTGAGGATTGAGGATTGACGATTGAAGATTGAGGACTGGGGACTGAGAGTTGATGGCTGAGTGATGAGAATTGATGTCTGTGGATAGAGATATGAAGATTGCAGATTCAGTATTGAGTATTGAAACCTGTGAATTGAGGATATTCTATTGAGGATTGAGGATTGACAACTGAATGTTGAGGACTGAGGGCTGAAGATTGAGGATTCAGGATTGAGGATTCAGAATTGAGGTTTGAGGACTGAGGATTGAGGATTGAGGATTGAGGATTGAGGATTGAAGATTCAGTATTGAGGATTGAAGATTGAGGGTTGAGGATTGAGGATTGAGGATTGAGGATTGAGGATGAGGGCTGAGGGTTGAAGATTGAAGATTGAGTATTGAGGATTGAGGATTAATGATTGAGTATTGAGGATTGAAGATTGAGAATTGAGGATTGAGGATTGAACATTGTGGACTGAGTGTTGAGGGTTGAGTGATGAGAATTGATGCTTGTGTATAGAGACTTGAAGATTGCAGATTGGGTATTGAGTATTGAAAACTGTGAATTGAGGATATTCTATTGGGGATTGAGGATTGACAACTGATTGTTTAGTACTGAGGGCTGAAGATTGAGGATTCAGGATTGAGGATTCAGAATTGTGGTTTGAGGACTGAGGATTGAAGATTGAAGATTGAGTATTGAGGGTTGGGGATTGAGGATTGAGAATTGAGGATTGAGGTTGAGGGCTGAGGGTTGAAGATTGAGGTGTGAGGACTCAGGACTGAGGATTGAAGATTGAGGATTGGGTATTGAGGATTGAAGAATGAGCATTGAGGATTGAGGATTGAGGATTGAGAATTGAAGATTGAGGATTGAGGATTGAGGTTTGGGGATTGAAGATTGAGTATTGAGGATTGATGGCTGAGGATTGAGGAATGAGGATTGAGGATTGTGTATTGAAGATTGAGTATTGGGGATTGAGGATTGACGATTGAGGATTGAGGTCTGAAGATTGAGGATTGGGTATTGAGGATTGAAGAATGAGGATTGAGGATTGAGGACTGAGGATTGAGGATTGAAGATTGAGTATTGAGTATTGAGGATTGAAGGTTGAGGATTGGGTATTGCGGATCGAAGATTGAGTATTGAGGGCTGAGGATTGTGGATTGAGGATCGAGGATTGAGGATTGAGGATTGAAGATTGAGTATTGAGGATTGATGGCTGAGGATTGAGGAATGTGGATTGAGGATTGAGTATTGAAGATTGAGGCTTGGGGATTGAGGATTGACGATTGAGGATTGAGGATTGAAGATTGAGGATTGAAGAATGAGGATTGAGGATTGAGGATTGAGGATTGAGGATTGAAGATTGAGTATTGAGGATTGAAGATTGAGGATTGAGTATTGAAGATTGAGGATTGGGGATTGAGGATTGACGATTGAGGATTGAGTATTGAGGATTGAGAATTGAGGATTGAGGATTGAAGATTGAGTATTGAGGATTGAAGACTGAGAATTGAGGATTGAGGGTTGTGGATTCAGGACGAGGACCGATGGTTGAGTATTGATGTTTGAGGTCTTAGGATTGAGGATAGAGGATTGAGAATTGAGGATTGAGGATTGAGGATTGAAGATTGAGGATTGGGTATTGAGGATTGAAGAATGAGGACTGAGGATTGAGGATCGAGTATTGAGGATTGAAGACTGAGTATTGAGGATTGAAGATTGAGGATTGAGGATTGAGGATTGAGGATTGAGGATTGAGGATTGAGGATTGAGGATTGAAGATTGAGGATTGAGGATTGAGGATTAAAGGTTGAGCATTGAGGATTGAGGATTGAGGATTGATGATTGAGGATTGAGGATTGAGGATTGAGGATTGAGGATTGAGTATTGAAGATTGAGGATTGATGATTGAGGATTGAGGATTGAGGATTTAGGATTGAGTATTGGGGATTGAGGATTGAAGATTGAGGATTGAGGATTGAGGATTAATGATTGAGTATTGAGGATTGAAGATTGAGAATTGGGGATTGAAGATTGAACATTGTGGACTGAGTGTTGAGGGTTGAGTGATGAGAATTGATGATTGTGGATAGAGATTTGAAGATTGCAGATTGGGTATTGAGTATTGAAAACTGTGAATTGAGGATATTCTATTGGGGATTGAGGATTGACAACTGATTGTTGAGTACTGAGGGCTGAAGATTGAGGATTCAGAATTGAGGATTCAGAATTGTGGTTTGCGGACTGAGGATTGAAGATTGAAGATTGAGTATTGAGGGTTGAGGATTGAGGATTGAGGATTGAGTATTGAGGATTGAAGATTGAGGATTGGGTATTGAGGATTGAAGAATGAGGATTGAGGATTGAAGATTGAGGATTGAGGATTGAGGATCGAGGATTGAGGATGAGGGCTGAGGGTTGAGGATTGAGGTTTGAGGATTGAGGACTGAAGATTGAATATTGATGATTGAAGATTGAGGATTGAGGATTGAGGGTTGTGGATTGTGGACGAGGACTGAGGGTTGAGTATTGATGTCTGATGTCTGAGGATTGAGGATTGAGGATTGAGAATTGAGGATTGAGGATTGAGGATTGAAGATTGAGGATTGGGTATTGAGGATTGAAGAAAGAGGATTGAGGATTGAGGATTGAGGATTGAGGATTGAAGATTGAGAATTGAGGATTGAAGGTTGAGGATTGAGGACTGAGGATTGAGGATTGAGGATTGAGGATTGAGGATTGAGGAATGAAGATTGAGTATTGAGGTTTGAAGATTGACGATTTTGGATTGAGGATTGAGGATTGAGTATTGAAGATTGAGGATTTGGGATTGAGGATTGGGGGTTGAGTATTCAGGACTGAGGGTTGAAGATTGAGGATTGAGGATTGAGGATTGAAGATAGAGGATTGGGTATTGAGGATTGAAGAATGAGGATTGAGGATTGAGGATTGAGGATTGAAGATTGATGATTGAGGATTGTGGATTGAGGATTGATGATTGAAGGTTGAGTATTGAGGATTGAAGATTGAGGATTGAGTATTGAGGATTAAGGATTGACTGTGAGGGCTGAGGGTTGAGGATTGAGGTTTGAGGACTGAGGACTGAGGATTGAGGATTGAGAATTGAGGATTGAGGATTGAGGATTGAAGATTGAGGATTGGGTATTGAGGATTGAAGAATGAGGATTGAGGACTGAGGATTGAGGATTGAGGATTGAAGATTGAGGATTGAGGATTGAGGATTGAGGATTGCAGATTGAGTATTGAGGATTGAAGATTGAGGATTGAGGATTGAGGATTGATGATTGAATATTGAGGATTGAAGATTGAGGATTGAGGATTGAGGATTGAGGACTGAGGATTGATGATTGAGGATTGATGATTGAGTATTGAGGATTGAAGATTGAGGATTGGGGATAGAGGATTGATGATTGAGGATTGTGGATTAAGGATTGAAGATTGAGGATTGAGGACTGAGGATAGAAGATTGAGGATTGGGGATTGAGGATCGACGATTGAGGATTGAGTATTGAGGATTGAGTATTGAGGCTTGAGGAATGAACATTGAGTATTGAGGACTGAAGATTGAGGATTGGGGACTGAGTGTTGAGGGTTGAGTGATGAGAATTGACGTTTGTGGATAGAGATATGAAGATTGCAGATTGAGTATTGCGTATGGAAATCTCTGAACTGAGGGTATTCTAGTGAGGATTGAGGATTGACAACTGATTGTTGAGGCCTGAGGGCTGAAGATTGAGGATTCAGGATTGAGGAGTCAGGATTGTGGTTTGAGGACTGAGGATTGAGGATTGAGGATTGGGGATTGAGGATTGAGGATCGAGGATTGAAGATTGTAGATTGGTTATTGAGGATTTGACATTGAGGATTGAGAATTGAGGATTGAGGATTGAGGATTGAGGATTGAAGATTGAATATTGATGATTGAAGGTTGAGGATTGAGGATTGAGGGTTGTGGATTGAGGACGGGGACTGAGGGTTGAGTATTGATGTTTGAGGTCTGAGGATTGAGGATAGAGGATTGGGAATTGACGATTGAGGATTGAGGATTCAAGATTGAGGATTGGATATTGAGGATTGAAGAGTGAGGACTGAGGATTGAGGATTGAGGATTGAAGATTGAGGATTGATGATTGAGGATTGAGGATAGAGGATTGAGGATGAGGACTGAGGTTTGAGGACTGAGGTTTGAGGAATGAGAGTTGAGGATTGAGGATTGCGGATTGAGAATTGAGGATTGAGTATTGAAGGTTGAGTATTGATGACTGAGGATTGAGGATTGCGGACTGACGATTGAGGATTGGGGATTGAGGGTTGAATGTTGATTGTTGAGGATTGAAGGTTGAGGATTGACGATTGAGGATTGAGGATTGAGGATGATGGCTGAGGTTTGAGGTTTGAGGTTTGTGTATTGAATCCTGAGAATTCGGGATGTTCTATTGAGTGTTGAGAATTGAGGATTGATGGTTTAGTATTGAGAATTCAGGATTGAGGATTGAGGATTCAGTATTGAAGATTGAGGATTGATGATTGAGGATTTAGGATTGAGGATTGGGCATTGAGGATTGAGGATTGAAAATTGAGTATTGAGGATTAAAGTTTGAGGACTGAGGAATAAGGATTGAGGATTGAGGATGAGGACTGAGGGTTGAGTATTGATGTCCGAGGTCTGAGGATTGAGGATTGAGGATTGAGAATTGAGGATTGAGGATTGAGTATTGAAGATTGAGGATTGGGTATTGAGGATTGAAGAATGAGGATTGAGGATTGAGGATTGATGACTGAGGATTGAGGATTGAGGTATGATGATTGTGGATTGAGTATTGAAAATTGTGTGCTGAGGAATTGAATATTCGAGGATTGAGGATTGAGGAGAGAGATTGAAGGTTGAGTATTGAGGATTGAAGATTGAGGATTGAGGATTGAGGATTGAGGATTAAGGACTGAGGATTGAGGATTGAGTATTGATCATTGAGGATTGAAGGTGAGGACTGTTGATTGAGGATTGAAGATTCAAGGATTAAGGATTGAGGATTGAGGATTGAGGTTTGAGGACGAGGACTGACGGTTGAGGATTGTGGCTTGGGGATTGAGGATTGAGAATTGAGGATGAGGACTGAGGTTTGAGGATGAGGGCTGAGGGTTGAGGATTGAGGGTTGAGGACTGAGGTCTGAGGATTGAGGATTGAGAATTGAGGATTGAGGATGAGGATTGAAGATTGAGGATTGGGTATTGAGAATTGAAGAATGAGGATTGAGGATTGAGGATTGAGGTTTGAGGTACGAGGATTTGAGGATTGAGGATTGAGGACTGAGGATTGGACGATTGAGTATTGAGGGACTGAGGATTGACATTGAGTATTGAAGATTGAGGATTGATGACTAAGGATTGAGGATTGAGGTATGATGATTGCGGATTGAATATTGAAAATTGTGTGTTGAGGATTGAATATTGAGGATTGAGGATTGAGGATAGAGGATTGAAGATTGAGTATTGAGGTTTGAAGATTGAGGATTGAGGATTGACGATTGAGGATTGACGATGAGGGCTGAGGGTTGAGGATTGAGGTTTGAGGTCTGAGGACTGAGGATTGAGGATTGAAAATTGAGGATTGAGGATTGAGGATTGAAGATTGAGGATTGGGTATTGAGGATTGAAGAATGAGGTTTGAGGATTGAGGATTGAGGATTGGGGACTGAGGATTGAGGATTGAGGATTGAGGATTGAGGATTGAAGATTCAGTATTGAGGATTGAAGATTGAGAGTTGAGGATTGAGGATCGAACATTGAGGACTGAGTGTTGATGGTTGAGTGATGAGAATTGATGTTTGTGGATAGAGATTTGAAGATTGCAGATTGAGTATTGAGTATTGAAAACTGTGAATTGAGGATATTCTACACAGGATTGAGAATTGACAACTGATTGTTGAGGTCTGAGGGCTGAAGATTGAGGATTCAGGATTGAGGATTCAGAATTGATGTTTGAGGACTGAGAATTGAGGATTGAAGATTGAGTATTGAGGATTGAAGATTGAGGATTGAGGTTGAGGATTGAGGATAGAGGATGAGGGCTGAGGGTTGAGGATTGAGGTTTGAGGACTGAGGTCTGAGGATTGAGTATAGAGAATTGAGGATTGAGGATTGAGGATTGAAGATTGAGATTTGGGTATTGAGGATTGAAGAATGAGGATTGAGGATTGAGTATTGAGGATTGAGGATTGAAGATTGAGTATTGAGGATTGAGGATTGAGAATTGAGTATTGAGGTTTGAGGATTGAGGGTTGAGGATTGAAGATTGATTATTGAGGATTGAAGATTGAGGTTTGAGGATTGAGGATTGCGGATTGACGATTGAGGATTGAGGATTGAGGGTTGAAGGTTGAGTGTTGATGATTGAAGGTTGAGGATTGACGATTGAGGATTGAGGATTGAGGATGATGGCTGAGGTTTGAGGTTTGAGGTTTGAGTATTGAATCCTGAGAATTCAGGATGTTCTATTGAGTATTGAGAATTGAGGATTGATGCTTTAGTATTGAGGATTCAGGATTGAGGATTGAGGATTGAGTATTGAAAATTGGGGATTGATGATTGAGGATTTAGGATTGAGGATTGAGGATTGAGGATTGAGGATTGAGAATTGAGTATTGAGGACTGAGGACTGAGGATAGAGGATTGAGGATGGAGCATTGAGGATTGAAGATTGAGGACTGGGGATTGAGGATTGAAGATTGAGGATTGGGTATTGAGGATTGAAGAATGAGGATTGAGGATTGAGGATTGAGGATTGAGGACTGAAGATTGAGTATTGAAGATTGAAGATTGATGATTGAGGATTGTGGATTGAGGATTGAGGATTGAACATTGAGGACTGATTGTTGAGGGTTGAGTGATGAGAATTGGTATTTGTGGATAGAAGTTTGAAGATTGCAGGTTGAGCATTGAGTATTGAGAACTGTGAATTGAGGATATTCTACTGAGGATTGAGGATTGACAACTGATTGTTGAGGACTGAGGGCTGAAGATTGAGGATTCAGGATTGAGGATTCAGAATTGAGTTTTGAGGACTGAGGATCGAGGATTGAATATTGAGGATTGAGGATTGAGGATCGAGGATTGAGGATGAGGGCTGAAGGTTGAGGATTGAGGTTTGAGGATTGAGGACTGAGGATTGAAGGTTGATGATTGATTATTGAGGATTGAAGACTGAGGATTGAGGATTGAGGATTGAGGATTGAGGATTGAGGATTGAGGATTGAAGATTGAGGACTGGGGACTGAGTGCTGAGTGTTGAGTGATGAGAATTGGTGTTTGTGGATAGAGATTTAAAGATTGCAGATTGAGTATTGAGTATTGAAAACTGTGAATTGATGATGTTCTATTGAGGATTGAGAATTGACAACTGATTGTTGAGGACTGAGGTCTGAAGATTGAGGATTCAGGATTGAGGATCCAGGATTGGTGTTTGAGGAGTGAGGGTTGAGGATTGAGGATTGAGGATTGAGGATTGAGGATTGAGGTTTGAGGATTGAGGATTGAAGATTGAGGATTGGGTATTGCGGATTGAACATTGAGGATTTAGGATTGAGGATTGAGGACTGAAGATTGAATATTGATGATTGAAGATTGATGATTGAGGATTGAGGGTTGTGGATTGAGGACGAGGACTGAGGGCTGAGCATTGATGTCTGAGGTCTGAGGATTGAGGATTGAGGATTGAGAATTGAGGATTGAGGATTGAGGATTGAAGATTGAGGATTGGGTATTGAGGATTGAAGAATGAGGATTGAGGATTGAGGATTGAGGATTGAGGATTGAGGATTGAGGATTGAGTATTGAAGATTGAGGATTGGGGATTGAGGATTGACGATTGAGGATTGAGTATTGAGGATTGAGAATTGAGGATTGAGGATTGAAGATTGAGTATTGAGGATTGAAGATTGAGAATTGAGGATTGAGGATTGAGGATTGAAGATGAGGGCTGAGGGTTGAGGATTGAGGTTTGAGGACTGAGGATTGAGGATTGAGGATTGAGAGTTGAGGATTGAGGATTGAGGATTGAAGATTGAGGATTGGGTATTGAGGATTGAAGAATGAGCATTGAGGATTGAGGATTGAGGATTGAGGATTGAAGATTGAGGATTGAGGATTGAGGATTGAGGTTTGAGGATTGAAGATTGAGTATTGAGGGTTGAAGATTGAGGATTGAGGATTGAGGATTGATAATTGAGGATTGAGGATTGACGATTGAAGATTGAGGATTGGGGACTGAGGGTTGATGGCTGAGTGATGAGAGTTGACGTTTGTGGGTAGAGATATGAAGATTGCAGATTGAGTATTGCGTATGGAAAACTCTGAACTGAAGATGTTCTAGTGAGGATTGAGGATTGACAGCTGATTGTTGAGGACTGAGGTCTGAAGATTGAGGATTCAGGATTGAGGATTGAGGATTGAGGATTGAGAATTGAGGATTGAGGATTGAGGATTGAAGATTGAGGATTGAGTATTGAGGATTGAAGAATGAGGATTGAGGATTGATGATTGAGGATTGAGGATTGAAGATTGAGTATTGAGGATTGAAGGTTGAGGATTGAGGACCGAGGATTGAGGGTTGAGGATTGAGGATTGAGGATTGAGGATTGAAGATTGAGTATTGAGGATTGAAGATAGAGGATTGTGGATTGAGGATTGAGGATTGAGTATTGAAGATTGAGGATTGGGGATTGAGGATTGACGATTGAGGATTGAGTATTGAGGATTGAGAATTGAGGATTGAGGATTGAATATTGAGTATAGAGGATTGAAGATTGAGAATTGAGGATTCAGGATTGAGGATTGAAGATGAGGGCTGAGGTTTGAGGATTGAGGTTAGAGGACTGAGGATTGAGGATTGAGGATTGAGAGTTGAGGATTGAGGATTGAGGATTGAAGATTGAGGATTGGGTATTGAGGATTGAAGAATGAGCATTGAGGATTGAGGATTGAGGATTGAGGATTGAAGATTGAGGATTGAGGATTGACGTTTGAGAATTGAAGATTGAGTATTGAGGGTTGAAGATTGAGGATTTAGGATTGAGGATTTGTAATTGAGGATTGAGGATTGACGATTGAAGATTGAGGACTGGGGACTGAGAGTTGATGGCTGAGTGATGAGAATTGATGTCTGTGGATAGAGATATGAAGATTGCAGATTCAGTATTGAGTATTGAAACCTGTGAATTGAGGATATTCTATTGAGGATTGAGGATTGACAACTGAATGTTGAGGACTGAGGGCTGAAGATTGAGGATTCAGGATTGAGGATTCAGAATTGAGGTTTGAGGACTGAGGATTGAGGATTGAGGATTGAGGATTGAGGATTGAGGATTGAGGATTGAAGATTCAGTATTGAGGATTGAAGATTGAGGGTTGAGGATTGAGGATTGAGGATTGAGGATTGAGGATGAGGGCTGAGGGTTGAAGATTGAAGATTGAGTATTGAGGATTGAGGATTAATGATTGAGTATTGAGGATTGAAGATTGAGAATTGAGGATTGAGGATTGAACATTGTGGACTGAGTGTTGAGGGTTGAGTGATGAGAATTGATGCTTGTGTATAGAGATTTAAAGATTGCAGATTGAGTATTGAGTATTGAAAACTGTGAATTGATGATATTCTATTGAGGATTGAGAATTGACAACTGATTGTTGAGGACTGAGGTCTGAAGATTGAGGATTCAGGATTGAGGATCCAGGATTGGTGTTTGAGGAGTGAGGGTTGAGGATTGAGGATTGAGGATTGAGGATTGAGGATTGAGGTTTGAGGATTGAGGATTGAAGATTGAGGATTGGGTATTGCGGATTGAACATTGAGGATTTAGGATTGAGGATTGAGGACTGAAGATTGAATATTGATGATTGAAGATTGATGATTGAGGATTGAGGGTTGTGGATTGAGGACGAGGACTGAGGGCTGAGCATTGATGTCTGAGGTCTGAGGATTGAGGATTGAGGATTGAGAATTGAGGATTGAGGATTGAGGATTGAAGATTGAGGATTGGGTATTGAGGATTGAAGAATGAGGATTGAGGATTGAGGATTGAGGATTGAGGATTGAGGATTGAGTATTGAAGATTGAGGATTGGGGATTGAGGATTGACGATTGAGGATTGAGTATTGAGGATTGAGAATTGAGGATTGAGGATTGAAGATTGAGTATTGAGGATTGAAGATTGAGAATTGAGGATTGAGGATTGAGGATTGAAGATGAGGGCTGAGGGTTGAGGATTGAGGTTTGAGGACTGAGGATTGAGGATTGAGGATTGAGAGTTGAGGATTGAGGATTGAGGATTGAAGATTGAGGATTGGGTATTGAGGATTGAAGAATGAGCATTGAGGATTGAGGATTGAGGATTGAGGATTGAAGATTGAGGATTGAGGATTGAGGATTGAGGTTTGAGGATTGAAGATTGAGTATTGAGGGTTGAAGATTGAGGATTGAGGATTGAGGATTGATAATTGAGGATTGAGGATTGACGATTGAAGATTGAGGATTGGGGACTGAGGGTTGATGGCTGAGTGATGAGAGTTGATGTTTGTGGGTAGAGATATGAAGATTGCAGATTGAGTATTGCGTATGGAAAACTCTGAACTGAAGATGTTCTAGTGAGGATTGAGGATTGACAGCTGATTGTTGAGGACTGAGGTCTGAAGATTGAGGATTCAGGATTGAGGATTGAGGATTGAGGATTGAGAATTGAGGATTGAGGATTGAGGATTGAAGATTGAGGATTGAGTATTGAGGATTGAAGAATGAGGATTGAGGATTGATGATTGAGGATTGAGGATTGAAGATTGAGTATTGAGGATTGAAGGTTGAGGATTGAGGACCGAGGATTGAGGGTTGAGGATTGATGATTGAGGATTGAGGATTGAAGATTGAGTATTGAGGATTGAAGATAGAGGATTGTGGATTGAGGATTGAGGATTGAGTATTGAAGATTGAGGATTGGGGATTGAGGATTGACGATTGAGGATTGAGTATTGAGGATTGAGAATTGAGGATTGAGGATTGAATATTGAGTATAGAGGATTGAAGATTGAGAATTGAGGATTCAGGATTGAGGATTGAAGATGAGGGCTGAGGTTTGAGGATTGAGGTTTGAGGACTGAGGATTGAGGATTGAGGATTGAGAGTTGAGGATTGAGGATTGAGGATTGAAGATTGAGGATTGGGTATTGAGGATTGAAGAATGAGCATTGAGGATTGAGGATTGAGGATTGAGGATTGAAGATTGAGGATTGAGGATTGACGTTTGAGAATTGAAGATTGAGTATTGAGGGTTGAAGATTGAGGATTGAGGATTGAGGATTTGTAATTGAGGATTGAGGATTGACGATTGAAGATTGAGGACTGGGGACTGAGAGTTGATGGCTGAGTGATGAGAATTGATGTCTGTGGATAGAGATATGAAGATTGCAGATTCAGTATTGAGTATTGAAACCTGTGAATTGAGGATATTCTATTGAGGATTGAGGATTGACAACTGAATGTTGAGGACTGAGGGCTGAAGATTGAGGATTCAGGATTGAGGATTCAGAATTGAGGTTTGAGGACTGAGGATTGAGGATTGAGGATTGAGGATTGAGGATTGAGGATTGAGGATTGAAGATTCAGTATTGAGGATTGAAGATTGAGGGTTGAGGATTGAGGATTGAGGATTGAGGATTGAGGATGAGGGCTGAGGGTTGAAGATTGAAGATTGAGTATTGAGGATTGAGGATTAATGATTGAGTATTGAGGATTGAAGATTGAGAATTGAGGATTGAGGATTGAACATTGTGGACTGAGTGTTGAGGGTTGAGTGATGAGAATTGATGCTTGTGTATAGAGATTTGAAGATTGCAGATTGGGTATTGAGTATTGAAAACTGTGAATTGAGGATATTCTATTGGGGATTGAGGATTGACAACTGATTGTTGAGTACTGAGGGCTGAAGATTGAGGATTCAGGATTGAGGATTCAGAATTGTGGTTTGAGGACTGAGGATTGAAGATTGAAGATTGAGTATTGAGGGTTGGGGATTGAGGATTGAGGATTGAGGATTGAGGTTGAGGGCTGAGGGTTGAAGATTGAGGTGTGAGGACTCAGGACTGAGGATTGAAGATTGAGGATTGGGTATTGAGGATTGAAGAATGAGCATTGAGGATTGAGGATTGAGGATTGAGGATTGAAGATTGAGGATTGAGGATTGAGGTTTGGGGATTGAAGATTGAGTATTGAGGATTGATGGCTGAGGATTGAGGAATGAGGATTGAGGATTGTGTATTGAAGATTGAGTATTGGGGATTGAGGATTGACGATTGAGGATTGAGGTCTGAAGATTGAGGATTGGGTATTGAGGATTGAAGAATGAGGATTGAGGATTGAGGACTGAGGATTGAGGATTGAAGATTGAGTATTGAGTATTGAGGATTGAAGGTTGAGGATTGGGTATTGCGGATCGAAGATTGAGTATTGAGGGCTGAGGATTGTGGATTGAGAATCGAGGATTGAGGATTGAGGATTGAAGATTGAGTATTGAGGATTGATGGCTGAGGATTGAGGAATGAGGATTGAGGATTGAGTATTGAAGATTGAGGCTTGGGGATTGAGGATTGACGATTGAGGATTGAGGATTGAAGATTGAGGATTGGGTATTGAGGATTGAAGAATGAGGATTGAGGATTGAGGATTGAGGATTGAGGATTGAAGATTGAGTATTGAGGATTGAAGATTGAGGATTGAGTATTGAAGATTGAGGATTGGGGATTGAGGATTGACGATTGAGGATTGAGTATTGAGGATTGAGAATTGAGGATTGAGGATTGAAGATTGAGTATTGAGGATTGAAGACTGAGAATTGAGGATTGAGGGTTGTGGATTCAGGACGAGGACCGATGGTTGAGTATTGATGTTTGAGGTCTTAGGATTGAGGATAGAGGATTGAGAATTGAGGATTGAGGATTGAGGATTGAAGATTGAGGATTGGGTATTGAGGATTGAAGAATGAGGACTGAGGATTGAGGATCGAGTATTGAGGATTGAAGACTGAGTATTGAGGATTGAAGATTGAGGATTGAGGATTGAGGATTGAGGATTGAGGATTGAGGATTGAGGATTGAGGATTGAAGATTGAGGATTGAGGATTGAGGATTAAAGGTTGAGCATTGAGGATTGAGGATTGAGGATTGATGATTGAGGATTGAGGATTGAGGATTGAGGATTGAGGATTGAGTATTGAAGATTGAGGATTGATGATTGATGATTGAGGATTGAGGATTGAGGATTGAGTATTTGGGATTGAGGATTGAAGATTGAGGATTGAGGATTGAGGATTAATGATTGAGTATTGAGGATTGAGGATTGAGGATTGAGGATTGAGGATTGAAGATTGAGGATTGGGTATTGCGGATTGAATATTGAGGATTGAGTATTGAGGTTTGAAGATTGAGGATTTTGGATTGAGGATTGAGGGTTGAGTATTGAAGATTGAGGATTGGGGATTGAGGATTGACGATTGAGGATTGAGTATTGAGGATTGAGAATTGAGGATTGAGGACTGAGGATTGAAGATTGAGGATTGGGTATTGCGGATTGAACATTGAGGATTGAGGATTGAGGACTGAAGATTGAATATTGATGATTGAAGATTGAGGATTGAGGATTGAGGGTTGTGGATTGAGGACGAGGACTGAGGGTTGAGTATTGACGTCTGATGTCTGGGGATTGAGGATTGAGGATTGAGAATTGAGGATTGAGGATTGAGGATTGAAGATTGAGGATTGGGTATTGAGGATTGAAGAAAGAGGATTGAGGATTGAGGATTGAGGATTGAGGATTGAAGATTGAGAATTGAGGATTGAAGGTTGAGGATTGAGGACTGAGGATTGAGGATTGAGGATTGAGGATTGAGGATTGAGGAATGAAGATTGAGTATTGAGGTTTGAAGATTGAGGATTTTGGATTGAGGATTGAGGATTGAGTATTGAAGATTGAGGATTTGGGATTGAGGATTGAGGGTTGAGTATTCAGGACTGAGGGTTGAAGATTGAGGATTGAGGATTGCGGATTGAAGATAGAGGATTGGGTATTGAGGATTGAAGAATGAGGATTGAGGATTGAGGATTGAGGATTGAAGATTGATGATTGAGAATTGTGGATTGAGGATTGATGATTGAAGGTTGAGTATTGAGGATTGAAGATTGAGGATTGAGTATTGAGGATTAAGGATTGACTATGAGGGCTGAGGGTTGAGGATTGAGGTTTGAGGACTGAGGACTGAGGATTGAGGATTGAGAATTGAGGATTGAGGATTGAGGATTGAAGATTGAGGATTGGGTATTGAGGATTGAAGAATGAGGATTGAGGATTGAGGATTGAGGATTGATGATTGAATATTGAGGATTGAAGATTGAGGATTGAGGATTGAGGATTGAGGACTGAGGATTGATGATTGAGGATTGATGATTGAGTATTGAGGATTGAAGATTGAGGATTGGGGATTGAGGATTGATGATTGAGGATTGTGGATTAAGGATTGAAGATTGAGGATTGAGGACTGAGGATAGAAGATTGAGAATAGGGGATTGAGGATCGACGATTGAGGATTGAGTATTGAGGATTGAGCATTGAGGCTTGAGGAATGAACATTGAGTATTGAGGACTGAAGATTGAGGATTGGGGACTGAGTGTTGAGGGTTGAGTGATGAGAATTGACGTTTGTGGATAGAGATATGAAGATTGCAGATTGAGTATTGCGTATGGAAATCTCTGAACTGAGGGTATTCTAGTGAGGATTGAGGATTGACAACTGATTGTTGAGGCCTGAGGGCTGAAGATTGAGGATTCAGGATTGAGGAGTCAGGATTGTGGTTTGAGGACTGAGGATTGAGGATTGAGGATTCGGGATTGAGGATTGAGGATCGAGGATTGAAGATTGTAGATTGGTTATTGAGGATTTGACATTGAGGATTGAGAATTGAGGATTGAGGATTGAGGATTGAGGATTGAAGATTGAATATTGATGATTGAAGGTTGAGGATTGAGGATTGAGTGTTGTGGATTGAGGACGGGGACTGAGGGTTGAGTATTGATGTTTGAGGTCTGAGGATTGAGGATAGAGGATTGAGAATTGACGATTGAGGATTGAGGATTCAAGATTGAGGATTGGATATTGAGGATTGAAGAGTGAGGACTGAGGATTGAGGATTGAGGATTGAAGATTGAGGATTGATGATTGAGGATTGAGGATAGAGGATTGAGGATTGAGTATTGGGGATTGAGGATTGAAGATTGAGGATTGAGGATTGAGGATTGAGGATTGAGGATTGAGTACTGAAGATTGAGTATTGATGACTGAGTATTGAGGATTGAGGATTGTGGATTGAGGATTGAGGATTGAGGATTGAAGATTGAGTATTGAGGATTGACGATTGAGGATTGAGTATTGAGGATCGAGGATTGAGAATGACGGCTGAGGGTTGAGGATTGAGGTTTGAGGATTGAGGACTGAGGATTGAGGATTGGTGATTGAGTATTGAGGATTGAAGATTGAGGATTGAGGATTGAGGATTGAGGATTGAGGATTGAGGATTGAGGATTGAAAATTGAGGACTGGGGACTGAGTGTTGAGGGTCGAGTGATGAGACTTGGTGTTTGTGGATAGAGATTTAAAGATTGCAGATTGAGTATTGAGTATTGAAAACTGTGAATTGATGATATTCTATTGAGGATTGAGAATTGACAACTGATTGTTGAGGTCTGAGGTCTGAAGATTGAGGATTCAGGATTGAGGATCCAGGATTGAGGTTTGAGGACTGAGGATTGAGGATAGAGGATTGAGGATTGATGACAGAGGATTGAGCATTGAGGATTGAGGATTGAAGATTGAGGATTGAGTATTGCGGATTGAACATTGAGGATTGAGGATTGAGGATTGAGGACCGAAGATTGAATATTGATGATTGAAGATTGATGATTGAGGATTGAGGGTTGTGGATTGAGGACGAGGACTGAGGGTTGAGTATTGATGTCTGTGGTCTGAGGATTGAAGATTGTGGATTGAGAATTGAGGATTGAGGATTGAGGATTGAGAATTGAGGATTGAGGATTGAGGATTGAAGATTGAGGATTGGGTATTGAGGATTGAAGAATGAGGATTGAGGATTGAGGATTGAGGATTGATGATTGAATATTGAGGATTGAAGATTGAGGATTGAGGATTGAGGATTGAGGACTGAGGATTGATGATTGAGGATTGATGATTGAGTATTGAGGATTGAAGATTGAGGATTGGGGATTGAGGATTGATGATTGAGGATTGTGGATTAAGGATTGAAGATTGAGGATTGAGGACTGAGGATAGAAGATTGAGAATAGGGGATTGAGGATCGACGATTGAGGATTGAGTATTGAGGATTGAGCATTGAGGCTTGAGGAATGAACATTGAGTATTGAGGACTGAAGATTGAGGATTGGGGACTGAGTGTTGAGGGTTGAGTGATGAGAATTGACGTTTGTGGATAGAGATATGAAGATTGCAGATTGAGTATTGCGTATGGAAATCTCTGAACTGAGGGTATTCTAGTGAGGATTGAGGATTGACAACTGATTGTTGAGGCCTGAGGGCTGAAGATTGAGGATTCAGGATTGAGGAGTCAGGATTGTGGTTTGAGGACTGAGGATTGAGGATTGAGGATTCGGGATTGAGGATTGAGGATCGAGGATTGAAGATTGTAGATTGGTTATTGAGGATTTGACATTGAGGATTGAGAATTGAGGATTGAGGATTGAGGATTGAGGATTGAAGATTGAATATTGATGATTGAAGGTTGAGGATTGAGGATTGAGTGTTGTGGATTGAGGACGGGGACTGAGGGTTGAGTATTGATGTTTGAGGTCTGAGGATTGAGGATAGAGGATTGAGAATTGACGATTGAGGATTGAGGATTCAAGATTGAGGATTGGATATTGAGGATTGAAGAGTGAGGACTGAGGATTGAGGATTGAGGATTGAAGATTGAGGATTGATGATTGAGGATTGAGGATAGAGGATTGAGGATTGAGTATTGGGGATTGAGGATTGAAGATTGAGGATTGAGGATTGAGGATTGAGGATTGAGGATTGAGTACTGAAGATTGAGTATTGATGACTGAGTATTGAGGATTGAGGATTGTGGATTGAGGATTGAGGATTGAGGATTGAAGATTGAGTATTGAGGATTGACGATTGAGGATTGAGTATTGAGGATCGAGGATTGAGAATGACGGCTGAGGGTTGAGGATTGAGGTTTGAGGATTGAGGACTGAGGATTGAGGATTGGTGATTGAGTATTGAGGATTGAAGATTGAGGATTGAGGATTGAGGATTGAGGATTGAGGATTGAGGATTGAGGATTGAAAATTGAGGACTGGGGACTGAGTGTTGAGGGTCGAGTGATGAGACTTGGTGTTTGTGGATAGAGATTTAAAGATTGCAGATTGAGTATTGAGTATTGAAAACTGTGAATTGATGATATTCTATTGAGGATTGAGAATTGACAACTGATTGTTGAGGTCTGAGGTCTGAAGATTGAGGATTCAGGATTGAGGATCCAGGATTGAGGTTTGAGGACTGAGGATTGAGGATAGAGGATTGAGGATTGATGACAGAGGATTGAGCATTGAGGATTGAGGATTGAAGATTGAGGATTGAGTATTGCGGATTGAACATTGAGGATTGAGGATTGAGGATTGAGGACCGAAGATTGAATATTGATGATTGAAGATTGATGATTGAGGATTGAGGGTTGTGGATTGAGGACGAGGACTGAGGGTTGAGTATTGATGTCTGTGGTCTGAGGATTGAAGATTGTGGATTGAGAATTGAGGATTGAGGATTGAGGATTGAAGATTGAGGCTTGGGTATTGAGGATTGAAGAATGAGCATTGAGGATTGAGGATTGAGGATTGAGGATTGAGGATTGAAGATTGAGGATTGAGGATTGAGGTTTGAGGATTGAAGATTGAGTATTGAGGATCGAAGATTGAGGATTGAGGATTGAGGATTGAGGATTGAGGATTGGGGACTGAGGATTGAAGACTGAGGATTGAGGATTGAGGATTAATGATTGGGTATTGAGGATTGAACATTGAGGACTGAGTGTTGAGGGTTGAGTGATGAGAATTGATGATTGTGGATAGAGATTTGAAGATTGCAGATTGGGTATTGAGTATTGAAAACTGTGAATTGAGGATATTCTATTGGGGATTGAGGATTGACAACTGATTGTTGAGTACTGAGGGCTGAAGATTGAGGATTCAGGATTGAGGATTCAGAATTGTGGTTTGCGGACTGAGGATTGAAGATTGAAGATTGAGTATTGATGGTTGAGGATTGAGGATTGAGGATTGAGGATTGAGGTTGAGGGCTGAGGGTTGAAGATTGAGGTGTGAGGACTCAGGACTGAGGATAGAGGATTGAGGATTGAGGATTGAGAATTGAGGATTGAAGATTGAGGATTGGGTATTGCGGATTGAATATTGAGGATTGAGTATTGAGGATTGAGCATTGAGGATTCAGGATTGAGGATTCAGAATTGAGGATTCAGGATTGTGTTTTGAGGACAGAGGATTGAGGCTTGAGGATTGAGGATTGAGGATTGAGGATTGAGGATTGAGGATTGAGGATTGCAGATTGAGTATTGAGGATTGAAGATTGAGGATTGAGGATTGAGGATTGATGATTGAATATTGAGGATTGAAGATTGAGGATTGAGGATTGAGGTTTGAGGACTGAGGATAGATGATTGAGGATTGATGATTGAGTATTGAGGATTGAAGATTGAGGATTGGGGATTGAGGATTGATGATTGAGGATTGTGGATTAAGGATTGAAGATTGAGGATTGAGGACTGAGGATAGAAGATTGAGGATAGGGGATTGAGGATCGACGATTGAGGATTGAGTATTGAGGATTGAGCATTGAGGCCTGAGGAATGAACATTGAGTATTGAGGACTGAAGATTGAGGATTGGGGACTGAGTGTTAAGGTTGAGTGATGAGAATTGACGTTTGTGGATAGAGATATGAAGATTGCAGATTGAGTATTGCGTATGGAAATCTCTGAACTGAGGGTATTCTAGTGAGGATTGAGGATTGACAACTGATTGTTGAGGCCTGAGGGCTGAAGATTGAGGATTCAGGATTGAGGAGTCAGGATTGTGGTTTGAGGACTGAGGATTGAGGATTGAGGATTGGGGATTGAGGATTGAGGATCGAGGATTGAAGATTGTAGATTGGTTATTGAGGATTTGACATTGAGGATTGAGAATTGAGGATTGAGGATTGAGGATTGAGGTTTGAAGATTGAATATTGATGATTGAAGGTTGAGGATTGAGGATTGAGTGTTGTGGATTGAGGACGGGGACTGAGGGTTGAGTATTGATGTTTGAGGTCTGAGGATTGAGGATAGAGGATTGAGAATTGACGATTGAGGATTGAGGATTCAAGATTGAGGATTGGATATTGAGGATTGAAGAGTGAGGACTGAGGATTGAGGATTGAGGATTGAAGATTGAGGATTGATGATTGAGGATTGAGGATAGAGGATTGAGGATTGAGTATTGGGGATTGAGGATTGAAGATTGAGGATTGAGGATTGAGGATTGAGGATTGAGGATTGAGTACTGAAGATTGAGTATTGATGACTGAGTATTGAGGATTGAGGATTGTGGATTGAGGATTGAGGATTGAGGATTGAAGATTGAGTATTGAGGATTGACGATTGAGGATTGAGTATTGAGGATCGAGGATTGAGAATGAGGGCTGAGGGTTGAGGATTGAGCTTTGAGGATTGAAGATTGAGTATTGAGGATTGAAGATTGAGAATTGAGGATTGAGGATTGAGGATTGAAGATGAGGGCTGAGGGTTGAGGATTGAGGTTTGAGGACTGAGGATTGAGGATTGAGGATTGAGAGTTGAGGATTGAGGATTGAGGATTGAAGATTGAGGATTGGGTATTGAGGATTGAAGAATGAGCATTGAGGATTGAGGATTGAGGATTGAGGATTGAAGATTGAGGATTGAGGATTGAGGATTGAGGTTTGAGGATTGAAGATTGAGTATTGAGGGTTGAAGATTGAGGATTGAGGATTGAGGATTGATAATTGAGGATTGAGGATTGACGATTGAAGATTGAGGATTGGGGACTGAGGGTTGATGGCTGAGTGATGAGAGTTGATGTTTGTGGGTAGAGATATGAAGATTGCAGATTGAGTATTGCGTATGGAAAACTCTGAACTGAAGATGTTCTAGTGAGGATTGAGGATTGACAGCTGATTGTTGAGGACTGAGGTCTGAAGATTGAGGATTCAGGATTGAGGATTGAGGATTGAGGATTGAGAATTGAGGATTGAGGATTGAGGATTGAAGATTGAGGATTGAGTATTGAGGATTGAAGAATGAGGATTGAGGATTGATGATTGAGGATTGAGGATTGAAGATTGAGTATTGAGGATTGAAGGTTGAGGATTGAGGACCGAGGATTGAGGGTTGAGGATTGATGATTGAGGATTGAGGATTGAAGATTGAGTATTGAGGATTGAAGATAGAGGATTGTGGATTGAGGATTGAGGATTGAGTATTGAAGATTGAGGATTGGGGATTGAGGATTGACGATTGAGGATTGAGTATTGAGGATTGAGAATTGAGGATTGAGGATTGAATATTGAGTATAGAGGATTGAAGATTGAGAATTGAGGATTCAGGATTGAGGATTGAAGATGAGGGCTGAGGTTTGAGGATTGAGGTTTGAGGACTGAGGATTGAGGATTGAGGATTGAGAGTTGAGGATTGAGGATTGAGGATTGAAGATTGAGGATTGGGTATTGAGGATTGAAGAATGAGCATTGAGGATTGAGGATTGAGGATTGAGGATTGAAGATTGAGGATTGAGGATTGACGTTTGAGAATTGAAGATTGAGTATTGAGGGTTGAAGATTGAGGATTGAGGATTGAGGATTTGTAATTGAGGATTGAGGATTGACGATTGAAGATTGAGGACTGGGGACTGAGAGTTGATGGCTGAGTGATGAGAATTGATGTCTGTGGATAGAGATATGAAGATTGCAGATTCAGTATTGAGTATTGAAACCTGTGAATTGAGGATATTCTATTGAGGATTGAGGATTGACAACTGAATGTTGAGGACTGAGGGCTGAAGATTGAGGATTCAGGATTGAGGATTCAGAATTGAGGTTTGAGGACTGAGGATTGAGGATTGAGGATTGAGGATTGAGGATTGAGGATTGAGGATTGAAGATTCAGTATTGAGGATTGAAGATTGAGGGTTGAGGATTGAGGATTGAGGATTGAGGATTGAGGATGAGGGCTGAGGGTTGAAGATTGAAGATTGAGTATTGAGGATTGAGGATTAATGATTGAGTATTGAGGATTGAAGATTGAGAATTGAGGATTGAGGATTGAACATTGTGGACTGAGTGTTGAGGGTTGAGTGATGAGAATTGATGCTTGTGTATAGAGATTTGAAGATTGCAGATTGGGTATTGAGTATTGAAAACTGTGAATTGAGGATATTCTATTGGGGATTGAGGATTGACAACTGATTGTTGAGTACTGAGGGCTGAAGATTGAGGATTCAGGATTGAGGATTCAGAATTGTGGTTTGAGGACTGAGGATTGAAGATTGAAGATTGAGTATTGAGGGTTGGGGATTGAGGATTGAGGATTGAGGATTGAGGTTGAGGGCTGAGGGTTGAAGATTGAGGTGTGAGGACTCAGGACTGAGGATTGAAGATTGAGGATTGGGTATTGAGGATTGAAGAATGAGCATTGAGGATTGAGGATTGAGGATTGAGGATTGAAGATTGAGGATTGAGGATTGAGGTTTGGGGATTGAAGATTGAGTATTGAGGATTGATGGCTGAGGATTGAGGAATGAGGATTGAGGATTGTGTATTGAAGATTGAGTATTGGGGATTGAGGATTGACGATTGAGGATTGAGGTCTGAAGATTGAGGATTGGGTATTGAGGATTGAAGAATGAGGATTGAGGATTGAGGACTGAGGATTGAGGATTGAAGATTGAGTATTGAGTATTGAGGATTGAAGGTTGAGGATTGGGTATTGCGGATCGAAGATTGAGTATTGAGGGCTGAGGATTGTGGATTGAGGATCGAGGATTGAGGATTGAGGATTGAAGATTGAGTATTGAGGATTGATGGCTGAGGATTGAGGAATGAGGATTGAGGATTGAGTATTGAAGATTGAGGCTTGGGGATTGAGGATTGACGATTGAGGATTGAGGATTGAAGATTGAGGATTGGGTATTGAGGATTGAAGAATGAGGATTGAGGATTGAGGATTGAGGATTGAGGATTGAAGATTGAGTATTGAGGATTGAAGATTGAGGATTGAGTATTGAAGATTGAGGATTGGGGATTGAGGATTGACGATTGAGGATTGAGTATTGAGGATTGAGAATTGAGGATTGAGGATTGAAGATTGAGTATTGAGGATTGAAGACTGAGAATTGAGGATTGAGGGTTGTGGATTCAGGACGAGGACCGATGGTTGAGTATTGATGTTTGAGGTCTTAGGATTGAGGATAGAGGATTGAGAATTGAGGATTGAGGATTGAGGATTGAAGATTGAGGATTGGGTATTGAGGATTGAAGAATGAGGACTGAGGATTGAGGATCGAGTATTGAGGATTGAAGACTGAGTATTGAGGATTGAAGATTGAGGATTGAGGATTGAGGATTGAGGATTGAGGATTGAGGATTGAGGATTGAGGATTGAAGATTGAGGATTGAGGATTGAGGATTAAAGGTTGAGCATTGAGGATTGAGGATTGAGGATTGATGATTGAGGATTGAGGATTGAGGATTGAGGATTGAGGATTGAGTATTGAAGATTGAGGATTGATGATTGATGATTGAGGATTGAGGATTGAGGATTGAGTATTTGGGATTGAGGATTGAAGATTGAGGATTGAGGATTGAGGATTAATGATTGAGTATTGAGGATTGAAGATTGAGAATTGGGGATTGAAGATTGAACATTGTGGACTGAGTGTTGAGGGTTGAGTGATGAGAATTGATGATTGTGGATAGAGACTTGAAGATTGCAGATTGGGTATTGAGTATTGAAAACTGTGAATTGAGGATATTCTATTGGGGATTGAGGATTGACAACTGATTGTTGAGTACTGAGGGCTGAAGATTGAGGATTCAGAATTGAGGATTCAGAATTGTGGTTTGCGGGCTGAGGATTGAAGATTGAAGATTGAGTATTGAGTGTTGAGGATTGAGGATTGAGGATTGAGGATTGAGGTTGAGGGCTGAGGGTTGAAGATTGAGGTGTGAGGACTCAGGACTGAGGATTGAGGATTGAGGATTGAGGATTGAGGATTGAGGATTGAAGATTGAGGATTGGGTATTGCGGATTGAATATTGAGGATTGAGTATTGAGGATTGAGCATTGAGGATTGAGGATTGAGGATTCAGAACTGAGGATTCAGGATTGTGGTTTGAGGACAGAGGATTGAGGCTTGAGGATTGAGGATTGAGGATTGAGGATTGAGGATTGAGGATTGAGGATTTAAGATTGAGGATTGGGTATTGAGAATTGAACATTGAGGATTGAGGATTGAGGATTGAGGATTGAGGACTGAAGATTGAATATTGATGATTGAAGATTGAGGGTTGAGGGTTGAGGGTTGTGGATTGGGGACCAGGTCTGAGGGTTGAATATTGACGTTTGAGGACTGACGATTGAGGATTGAGGATTGAGAATTGAGGATTGAGGATTGAGGATTGAGGATCGAGGATTGAGGATGAGGTCTGAGGGTTGAGGATTGAGAATTGAGGATTGAGGATTGAGGATTGAAGATTGAGGATTGAGTATTGAGGATTGAAGAATGAGGATTGAGGATTGATGATTGAGGATTGAGGATTGAAGATTGAGTATTGAGGATTGAAGGTTGAGGATTGAGGACCGAGGATTGAGGGTTGAGGATTGATGATTGAGGATTGAGGATTGAAGATTGAGTATTGAGGATTGAAGATAGAGGATTGTGGATTGAGGATTGAGGATTGAGTATTGAAGATTGAGGATTGGGGATTGAGGATTGACGATTGAGGATTGAGTATTGAGGATTGAGAATTGAGGATTGAGGATTGAATTTTGAGTATAGAGGATTGAAGATTGAGAATTGAGGATTCAGGATTGAGGATTGAAGATGAGGGCTGAGGTTTGAGGATTGAGGTTTGAGGACTGAGGATTGAGGATTGAGGATTGAGAGTTGAGGATTGAGGATTGAGGATTGAAGATTGAGGATTGGGTATTGAGGATTGAAGAATGAGCATTGAGGATTGAGGATTGAGGATTGAGGATTGAAGATTGAGGATTGAGGATTGACGTTTGAGAATTGAAGATTGAGTATTGAGGGTTGAAGATTGAGGATTGAGGATTGAGGATTTGTAATTGAGGATTGAGGATTGACGATTGAAGATTGAGGACTGGGGACTGAGAGTTGATGGCTGAGTGATGAGAATTGATGTCTGTGGATAGAGATATGAAGATTGCAGATTCAGTATTGAGTATTGAAACCTGTGAATTGAGGATATTCTATTGAGGATTGAGGATTGACAACTGAATGTTGAGGACTGAGGGCTGAAGATTGAGGATTCAGGATTGAGGATTCAGAATTGAGGTTTGAGGACTGAGGATTGAGGATTGAGGATTGAGGATTGAGGATTGAGGATTGAGGATTGAAGATTCAGTATTGAGGATTGAAGATTGAGGGTTGAGGATTGAGGATTGAGGATTGAGGATTGAGGATGAGGGCTGAGGGTTGAAGATTGAAGATTGAGTATTGAGGATTGAGGATTAATGATTGAGTATTGAGGATTGAAGATTGAGAATTGAGGATTGAGGATTGAACATTGTGGACTGAGTGTTGAGGGTTGAGTGATGAGAATTGATGCTTGTGTATAGAGATTTGAAGATTGCAGATTGGGTATTGAGTATTGAAAACTGTGAATTGAGGATATTCTATTGGGGATTGAGGATTGACAACTGATTGTTGAGTACTGAGGGCTGAAGATTGAGGATTCAGGATTGAGGATTCAGAATTGTGGTTTGAGGACTGAGGATTGAAGATTGAAGATTGAGTATTGAGGGTTGGGGATTGAGGATTGAGGATTGAGGATTGAGGTTGAGGGCTGAGGGTTGAAGATTGAGGTGTGAGGACTCAGGACTGAGGATTGAAGATTGAGGATTGGGTATTGAGGATTGAAGAATGAGCATTGAGGATTGAGGATTGAGGATTGAGGATTGAAGATTGAGGATTGAGGATTGAGGTTTGGGGATTGAAGATTGAGTATTGAGGATTGATGGCTGAGGATTGAGGAATGAGGATTGAGGATTGTGTATTGAAGATTGAGTATTGGGGATTGAGGATTGACGATTGAGGATTGAGGTCTGAAGATTGAGGATTGGGTATTGAGGATTGAAGAATGAGGATTGAGGATTGAGGACTGAGGATTGAGGATTGAAGATTGAGTATTGAGTATTGAGGATTGAAGGTTGAGGATTGGGTATTGCGGATCGAAGATTGAGTATTGAGGGCTGAGGATTGTGGATTGAGGATCGAGGATTGAGGATTGAGGATTGAAGATTGAGTATTGAGGATTGATGGCTGAGGATTGAGGAATGAGGATTGAGGATTGAGTATTGAAGATTGAGGCTTGGGGATTGAGGATTGACGATTGAGGATTGAGGATTGAAGATTGAGGATTGGGTATTGAGGATTGAAGAATGAGGATTGAGGATTGAGGATTGAGGATTGAGGATTGAAGATTGAGTATTGAGGATTGAAGATTGAGGATTGAGTATTGAAGATTGAGGATTGGGGATTGAGGATTGACGATTGAGGATTGAGTATTGAGGATTGAGAATTGAGGATTGAGGATTGAAGATTGAGTATTGAGGATCGAAGATTGAGGATTGAGGATTGAGGATTGAGGATTGAGGATTGGGGACTGAGGATTGAAGACTGAGGATTGAGGATTGAGGATTAATGATTGGGTATTGAGGATTGAACATTGAGGACTGAGTGTTGAGGGTTGAGTGATGAGAATTGATGATTGTGGATAGAGATTTGAAGATTGCAGATTGGGTATTGAGTATTGAAAACTGTGAATTGAGGATATTCTATTGGGGATTGAGGATTGACAACTGATTGTTGAGTACTGAGGGCTGAAGATTGAGGATTCAGGATTGAGGATTCAGAATTGTGGTTTGCGGACTGAGGATTGAAGATTGAAGATTGAGTATTGATGGTTGAGGATTGAGGATTGAGGATTGAGGATTGAGGTTGAGGGCTGAGGGTTGAAGATTGAGGATTGAGGATTGAGGACTGAGGATAGATGATTGAGGATTGATGATTGAGTATTGAGGATTGAAGATTGAGGATTGGGGATTGAGGATTGATGATTGAGGATTGTGGATTAAGGATTGAAGATTGAGGATTGAGGACTGAGGATAGAAGATTGAGGATAGGGGATTGAGGATCGACGATTGAGGATTGAGTATTGAGGATTGAGCATTGAGGCTTGAGGAATGAACATTGAGTATTGAGGACTGAAGATTGAGGATTGGGGACTGAGTGTTAAGGTTGAGTGATGAGAATTGACGTTTGTGGATAGAGATATGAAGATTGCAGATTGAGTATTGCGTATGGAAATCTCTGAACTGAGGGTATTCTAGTGAGGATTGAGGATTGACAACTGATTGTTGAGGCCTGAGGGCTGAAGATTGAGGATTCAGGATTGAGGAGTCAGGATTGTGGTTTGAGGACTGAGGATTGAGGATTGAGGATTGGGGATTGAGGATTGAGGATCGAGGATTGAAGATTGTAGATTGGTTATTGAGGATTTGACATTGAGGATTGAGAATTGAGGATTGAGGATTGAGGATTGAGGTTTGAAGATTGAATATTGATGATTGAAGGTTGAGGATTGAGGATTGAGTGTTGTGGATTGAGGACGGGGACTGAGGGTTGAGTATTGATGTTTGAGGTCTGAGGATTGAGGATAGAGGATTGAGAATTGACGATTGAGGATTGAGGATTCAAGATTGAGGATTGGATATTGAGGATTGAAGAGTGAGGACTGAGGATTGAGGATTGAGGATTGAAGATTGAGGATTGATGATTGAGGATTGAGGATAGAGGATTGAGGATTGAGTATTGGGGATTGAGGATTGAAGATTGAGGATTGAGGATTGAGGATTGAGGATTGAGGATTGAGTACTGAAGATTGAGTATTGATGACTGAGTATTGAGGATTGAGGATTGTGGATTGAGGATTGAGGATTGAGGATTGAAGATTGAGTATTGAGGATTGACGATTGAGGATTGAGTATTGAGGATCGAGGATTGAGAATGAGGGCTGAGGGTTGAGGATTGAGCTTTGAGGATTGAGGACTGAGGATTGAGGATTGATGATTGAGTATTGAGGATTGAAGATTGAGGATTGAGGATTGAGGAATGAGGATTGAGGATTGAGGATTGAGGATTGAAAATTGAGGACTGGGGACTGAGTGTTGAGGGTTGAGTGATGAGAATTGGTGTTTGTGGATAGAGATTTAAAGATTGCAGATTGAGTATTGAGTATTGAAAACTGTGAATTGATGATATTCTATTGAGGATTGAGAATTGACAACTGATTGTTGAGGTCTGAGGTCTGAAGATTGAGGATTCAGGATTGAGGATCCAGGATTGAGGTCTGAGGACTGAGGATTGAGGATAGAGGATTGAGGATTGATGACAGAGGATTGAGCATTGAGGATTGAGGATTGAAGATTGAGGATTGAGTATTGCGGATTGAACATTGAGGATTGAGGATTGAGGATTGAGGACTGAAGATTGAATATTGATGATTGA
Source organism: Calliopsis andreniformis (assembly GCF_051401765.1). NCBI lineage: Eukaryota > Metazoa > Arthropoda > Insecta > Hymenoptera > Andrenidae > Calliopsis > Calliopsis andreniformis. The sequence continues at coordinate 792,722 of NW_027480545.1, read as the reverse complement.
AGATTGATGATTGAGGATTGAGGGTTGTGGATTGAGGACGAGGACTGAGCGTTGAGTATTGATGTCTGTGGTCTGAGGATTGAAGATTGTGGATTTAGAATTGAGGATTGAGGATTGAGGATTGAAGATTGAGGCTTGGGTATTGAGGATTGAAGAATGAGCATTGAGGATAGAGGATTGAGGATTGAGGATTGAGGATTGAAGATTGAGGATTGAGGTTTGAGGTTTGAGGATTGAAGATTGAGTATTGAGGATCGAAGATTGAGGATTGAGGATTGAGGATTGAGGATTGAGGATTGACGATTGAAGATTGAGGATTGGGGACTGAGGATTGAAGACTGAGGATTGAGGATTGAGGATTAATGATTGGGTATTGAGGATTGAACATTGAGGACTGAGTGTTGAGGGTTGAGTGATGAGAATTGATGATTGTGGATAGAGATTTGAAGATTGCAGATTGGGTATTGAGTATTGAAAACTGTGAATTGAGGATATTCTATTGGGGATTGAGGATTGACAACTGATTGTTGAGTACTGAGGGCTGCAGATTGAGGATTCAGGATTGAGGATTCAGAATTGTGGTTTGCGGACTGAGGATTGAAGATTGAAGATTGAGTATTGATGGTTGAGGATTGAGGATTGAGGATTGAGGATTGAGGATTGAGGATTGAGGATTGAGGATTTAAGATTGAGGATTGGGTATTGAGAATTGAACATTGAGGATTGAGGATTGAGGATTGAGGATTGAGGACTGAAGATTGAATATTGATGATTGAAGATTGAGGATTGAGGATTGAGGGTTGTGGATTGGGGACCAGGACTGAGGGTTGAATATTGACGCTTGAGGACTGAGGATTGAGGATTGAGGATTGAGAATTGAGGATTGAGTATTGAGGATTGAAGATTGAGGATTGGGTATTGAGGATTGAAGAATGAGGATTGAGGATTGAAGATTGAGGATTGAGGATTGAGGATCGAGGATTGAGGATGAGGGCTGAGGGTTGAGGATTGAGGTTTGAGGATTGAGGACTGAGGATTGAAGATTGATGATTGAGTATTGAGGATTGAAGATTGAGGATTGAGGATTGAGGATTGAGGATTGAGGATTGAGGAATGAAGATTGAGTATTGAGGTTTGAAGATTGAGGATTTTGTATTGAGGATTGAGGGTTGAGTATTGAAGATTGAGGATTGGGGATTGAGGATTGACGATTGAGGATTGAGTATTGAGGATTGAGAATTGAGGATTGAGGATTGAGGATTGAAGATTGAGGATTGGGTATTGCGGATTGAACATTGAGGATTGAGGATTGAGGATTGAGGATTGAGGATTGAGGACTGAAGATTGAATATTGATGATTGAAGATTGAGGATTGAGGATTGAGGGTTGTGGATTGTGGACGAGGACTGAGGGTTGAGTATTGATGTCTGATGTCTGAGGATTGAGGATTGAGGATTGAGAATTGAGGTTTGAGGATTGAGGATTGAAGATTGAGGATTGGGTATTGAGGATTGAAGAAAGAGGATTGAGGATTGAGGATTGAGGATTGAGGATTGAAGATTGAGAATTGAGGATTGAAGGTTGAGGATTAAGGACTGAGGATTGAGGATTGAGGATTGAGGATTGAGGATTGAGGAATGAAGATTGAGTATTGAGGTTTGAAGATTGAGGATTTTGGATTGAGGATTGAGGATTGAGTACTGAAGATTGAGTATTGATGACTGAGTATTGAGGATTGAGGATTGTGGATTGAGGATTGAGGATTGAGGATTGAAGATTGAGTATTGAGGATTGACGATTGAGGATTGAGTATTGAGGATCGAGGATTGAGAATGAGGGCTGAGGGTTGAGGATTGAGGTTTGAGGATTGAGGACTGAGGATTGAGGATTGATGATTGAGTATTGAGGATTGAAGATTGAGGATTGAGGATTGAGGATTGAGGATTGAGGATTGAGGATTGAAAATTGAGGACTGGGGACTGAGTGTTGAGGGTTGAGTGATGAGAATTGGTGTTTGTGGATAGAGATTTAAAGATTGCAGATTGAGTATTGAGTATAGAAAACTGTGAATTGATGATATTCTATTGAGGATTGAGAATTGACAACTGATTGTTGAGGACTGAGGTCTGAAGATTGAGGATTCAGGATTGAGGATCCAGGATTGAGGTTTGAGGACTGAGGATTGAGGATAGAGGATTGAGGATTGATGACAGAGGATTGAGCATTGAGGATTGAGGATTGAAGATTGAGGATTGAGTATTGCGGATTGAACATTGAGGATTGAGTATTGAGGATTGAGGACTGAAGTTTGAATATTGATGATTGAAGATTGATGATTGAGGATTGAGGGTTGTGGATTGAGGACGAGGACTGAGGGTTGAGTATTGATGTCTGTGGTCTGAGGATTGAAGATTGTGGATTGAGAATTGAGGATTGAGGATTGAGGATTGAAGATTGAGGCTTGGGTATTGAGGATTGAAGAATGAGCATTGAGGATTGAGGATTGAGGATTGAGGATTGAGGATTGAAGATTGAGGATTGAGGATTGAGGTTTGAGGATTGAGGATTGGGGATTGAGGATCGACGATTGAGGATTGAGTATTGAGGATTGAGTATTGAGGCTTGAGGAATGAACATTGAGTATTGAGGACTGAAGATTGAGGATTGGGGACTGAGTGTTGAGGGTTGAGTGATGAGAATTGACGTTTGTGGATAGAGATATGAAGATTGCAGATTGAGTATTGCGTACGGAAATCTCTGAACTGAGGGTATTCTAGTGAGGATTGAGGATTGACAACTGATTGTTGAGGCCTGAGGGCTGAAGATTGAGGATTCAGGATTGAGGAGTCAGGATTGTGGTTTGAGGACTGAGGATTGAGGATTGAGGATTGGGGATTGAGGATTGAGGATCGAGGATTGAAGATTGTAGATTGGTTATTGAGGATTTGACATTGAGGATTGAGAATTGAGGATTGAGGATTGAGGATTGAGGATTGAAGACTGAATATTGATGATTGAAGGTTGAGGATTGAGGATTGAGGGTTGTGGATTGAGGACGGGGACTGAGGGTTGAGTATTGATGTTTGAGGTCTGAGGATTGAGGATAGAGGATTGAGAATTGACGATTGAGGATTGAGGATTCAAGATTGAGGATTGGATATTGAGGATTGAAGAGTAAGGACTGAGGATTGACGATTGAGGATTGAAGATTGAGGATTGATGATTGAGGATTGAGGATAGAGGATTGAGGATTGAGTATTGGGGATTGAGGATTGAAGATTGAGGATTGAGGATTGAGGATTGAGGATTGAGGATTGAGTACTGAAGATTGAGTATTGATGACTGAGTATTGAGGATTGAGGATTGTGGATTGAGGATTGAGGATTGAGGATTGAAGATTGAGTATTGAGGATTGACGATTGAGGATTGAGTATTGAGGATCGAGGATTGAGAATGAGGGCTGAGGGTTGAGGATTGAGGTTTGTGGATTGAGGACTGAGGATTGAGGATTGATGATTGAGTATTGAGGATTGAAGATTGAGGATTGAGGATTGAGGATTGAGGATTGAGGATTGAGGATTGAGGATTGAAAATTGAGGACTGGGGACTGAGTGTTGAGGGTTGAGTGATGAGAATTGGTGTTTGTGGATAGAGATTTAAAGATTGCAGATTGAGTATTGAGTATTGAAAACTGTGAATTGATGATATTCTATTGAGGATTGAGAATTGACAACTGATTGTTGAGGTCTGAGGTCTGAAGATTGAGGATTCAGGATTGAGGATCCAGGATTGAGGTTTGAGGACTGAGGATTGAGGATAGAGGATTGAGGATTGATTACAGAGGATTGAGCATTGAGGATTGAGGATTGAAGATTGAGGATTGAGTATTGCGGATTGAACGTTGAGGATTGAGGATTGAAGATTGAGGATTGAGTATTGCGGATTGAACATTGAGGATTGAGGATTGAGGATTGAGGACTGAAGATTGAATATTGATGATTGAAGATTGATGATTGAGGATTGAGGGTTGTGGATTGAGGACGAGGACTGAGGGTTGAGTATTGATGTCTGTGGTCTGAGGATTGAAGATTGTGGATTGAGAATTGAGGATTGAGGATTGAGGATTGAAGATTGAGGCTTGGGTATTGAGGATTGAAGAATGAGCATTGAGGATTGAGGATTGAGGATTGAGGATTGAGGATTGAAGATTGAGGATTGAGGATTGAGGTTTGAGGATTGAAGATTGAGTATTGAGGATCGAAGATTGAGGATTGAGAATTGAGGATTGAGGATTGAGGATTGACGATTGAAGATTGAGGATTGGGGACTGAGGATTGAAGACTGAGGATTGAGGATTGAGGATTAATGATTGGGTATTGAGGATTGAACATTGAGGACTGAGTGTTGAGGGTTGAGTGATGAGAATTGATGATTGTGGATAGAGATTTGAAGATTGCAGATTGGGTATTGAGTATTGAAAACTGTGAATTGAGGATATTCTATTGGGGATTGAGGATTGACAACTGATTGTTGAGTACTGAGGGCTGAAGATTGAGGATTCAGGATTGAGGATTCAGAATTGTGGTTTGCGGACTGAGGATTGAAGATTGAAGATTGAGTATTGATGGTTGAGGATTGAGGATTGAGGATTGAGGATTGAGGTTGAGGGCTGAGGGTTGAAGATTGAGGTGTGAGGACTCAGGACTGAGGATTGAGGATTGAGGATTGAGGATTGAGGATTGAGGATTGAAGATTGAGGATTGGGTATTGCGGATTGAATATTGAGGATTGAGTATTGAGGATTGAGCATTGAGGATTCAGGATTGAGGATTCAGAATTGAGGATTCAGGATTGTGTTTTGAGGACAGAGGATTGAGGCTTGAGGATTGAGGATTGAGGATTGAGGATTGAGGATTGAGGATTGAGGATTTAAGATTGAGGATTGGGTATTGAGAATTGAACATTGAGGATTGAGGATTGAGGATTGAGGATTGAGGACTGAAGATTGAATATTGATGATTGAAGATTGAGGATTGAGGATTGAGGGTTGTGGATTGGGGACCAGGACTGAGGGTTGAATATTGACGTTTGAGGACTGAGGATTGAGGATTGAGGATTGAGAATTGAGGATTGAGTATTGAGGATTCAAGATTGAGGATTGGGTATTGAGGATTGAAGAATGAGGATTGAGGATTGAAGATTGAGGATTGAGGATTGAGGATCGAGGATTGAGGATGAGGGCTGAGGGTTGAGGATTGAGGTTTGAGGATTGAGGACTGAGGATTGAAGATTGATGATTGAGTATTGAGGATTGAAGATTGAGGATTGAGGATTGAGGATTGAGGATTGAGGATTGAGGATTGAGGAATGAAGATTGAGTATTGAGGTTTGAAGATTGAGGATTTTGGATTGAGGATTGAGGGTTGAGTATTGAAGATTGAGGATTGGGGATTGAGGATTGACGATTGAGGATTGAGTATTGAGGATTGAGAATTGAGGATTGAGGATTGAGGATTGAAGATTGAGGATTGGGTATTGGGGATTGAGGATTGAAGATTGAGGATTGAGGATTGAGGATTAATGATTGAGTATTGAGGATTGAAGATTGAGGATTGGGTATTGCGGATTGAATATTGAGGATTGAGTATTGAGGATTGAGCATTGAGGATTGAGGATTGAGGATTCAGAACTGAGGATTCAGGATTGTGGTTTGAGGACAGAGGATTGAGGCTTGAGGATTGAGGATTGAGGATTGAGGATTGAGGATTGAGGATTGAGGATTTAAGATTGAGGATTGGGTATTGAGAATTGAACATTGAGGATTGAGGATTGAGGATTGAGTATTGAGGACTGAAGATTGAATATTGATGATTGAAGATTGAGGATTGAGGATTGAGGGTTGTGGATTGGGGACCAGGACCGAGGGTTGAATATTGACGTTTGCGGACTGAGGATTGAGGATTGAGTATTGAGAATTGAGGATTGAGTATTGAGGATTGAAGATTGAGGATTGGGTATTGAGGATTGAAGAATGAGGATTGAGGATTGAAGATTGAGGATTGAGGATTGAGGATCGAGGATTGAGGATGAGGTCTGAGGGTTGAGGATTGAGGTTTGAGGATTGAGGACTGAGGATTGAAGATTAATGATTGAGTATTGAGGATTGAAGATTGAGGATTGAGGATTGAGGATTGAGGATTGAGGATTGAGGAATGAAGATTGAGTATTGAGGTTTGAAGATTGAGGATTTTGGATTGAGGATTGAGGGTTGAGTATTGAAGATTGAGGATTGGGGATTGAGGATTGACGATTGAGGATTGAGTATTGAGGATTGAGAATTGAGGATTGAGGACTGAGGATTGAAGATTGAGGATTGGGTATTGCGGATTGAACATTGAGGATTGAGGATTGAGGATTGAGGATTGAGGATTGATGATTGCAGATTGAGTATTGAGGATTGAAGATTGAGGATTGAGGATTGAGGATTGATGATTGAATATTGAGGATTGAAGATTGAGGATTGAGGATTGAGGATTGAGGACTGAGGATTGATGATTGAGGATTGATGATTGAGTATTGAGGATTGAAGATTGAGGATTGGGGATTGAGGATTGATGATTGAGGATTGTGGATTAAGGATTGAAGATTGAGGATTGAGGATTGAGGATTAATGATTGAGTATTGAGGATTGAAGATTGAGGATTGGGTATTGCGGATTGAATATTGAGGATTGAGTATTGAGGATTGAGCATTGAGGATTGAGGATTGAGGATTCAGAACTGAGGATTCAGGATTGTGGTTTGAGGACAGAGGATTGAAGATTGAGGATTGAGGATTGAGGATCGAGGATTGAGGATGAGGGCTGAGGGTTGAGGATTGAGGTTTGAGGATTGAAGACTGAGGATTGAGGATTGAGGATTAATGATTGGGTATTGAGGATTGAACATTGAGGACTGAGTGTTGAGGGTTGAGTGATGAGAATTGATGATTGTGGATAGAGATTTGAAGATTGCAGATTGGGTATTGAGTATTGAAAACTGTGAATTGAGGATATTCTATTGGGGATTGAGGATTGACAACTGATTGTTGAGTACTGAGGGCTGCAGATTGAGGATTCAGGATTGAGGATTCAGAATTGTGGTTTGCGGACTGAGGATTGAAGATTGAAGATTGAGTATTGATGGTTGAGGATTGAGGATTGAGGATTGAGGATTGAGGATTGAGGATTGAGGATTGAGGATTTAAGATTGAGGATTGGGTATTGAGGATTGAAGAATGAGGATTGAGGATTGAAGATTGAGGATTGAGGATTGAGGATCGAGGATTGAGGATGAGGGCTGAGGGTTGAGGATTGAGGTTTGAGGATTGAGGACTGAGGATTGAAGATTGATGATTGAGTATTGAGGATTGAAAATTGAGGATTGAGGATTGAGGATTGAGGATTGAGGATTGAGGAATGAAGATTGAGTATTGAGGTTTGAAGATTGAGGATTTTGTATTGAGGATTGAGGGTTGAGTATTGAAGATTGAGGATTGGGGATTGAGGATTGACGATTGAGGATTGAGTATTGAGGATTGAGAATTGAGGATTGAGGATTGAGGATTGAAGATTGAGGATTGGGTATTGCGGATTGAACATTGAGGATTGAGGATTGAGGATTGAGGATTGAGGATTGAGGACTGAAGATTGAATATTGATGATTGAAGATTGAGGATTGAGGATTGAGGGTTGTGGATTGTGGACGAGGACTGAGGGTTGAGTATTGATGTCTGATGTCTGAGGATTGAGGATTGAGGATTGAGAATTGAGGTTTGAGGATTGAGGATTGAAGATTGAGGATTGGGTATTGAGGATTGAAGAAAGAGGATTGAGGATTGAGGATTGAGGATTGAGGATTGAAGATTGAGAATTGAGGATTGAAGGTTGAGGATTAAGGACTGAGGATTGAGGATTGAGGATTGAGGATTGAGGATTGAGGAATGAAGATTGAGTATTGAGGTTTGAAGATTGAGGATTTTGGATTGAGGATTGAGGATTGAGTACTGAAGATTGAGTATTTATGACTGAGTATTGAGGATTGAGGATTGTGGATTGAGGATTGAGGATTGAGGATTGAAGATTGAGTATTGAGGATTGACGATTGAGGATTGAGTATTGAGGATCGAGGATTGAGAATGAGGGCTGAGGGTTGAGGATTGAGGTTTGAGGATTGAGGACTGAGGATTGAGGATTGATGATTGAGTATTGAGGATTGAAGATTGAGGATTGAGGATTGAGGATTGAGGATTGAGGATTGAGGATTGAAAATTGAGGACTGGGGACTGAGTGTTGAGGGTTGAGTGATGAGAATTGGTGTTTGTGGATAGAGATTTAAAGATTGCAGATTGAGTATTGAGTATAGAAAACTGTGAATTGATGATATTCTATTGAGGATTGAGAATTGACAACTGATTGTTGAGGACTGAGGTCTGAAGATTGAGGATTCAGGATTGAGGATCCAGGATTGAGGTTTGAGGACTGAGGATTGAGGATAGAGGATTGAGGATTGATGACAGAGGATTGAGCATTGAGGATTGAGGATTGAAGATTGAGGATTGAGTATTGCGGATTGAACATTGAGGATTGAGGATTGAGGATTGAGGACTGAAGTTTGAATATTGATGATTGAAGATTGATGATTGAGGATTGAGGGTTGTGGATTGAGGACGAGGACTGAGGGTTGAGTATTGATGTCTGTGGTCTGAGGATTGAAGATTGTGGATTGAGAATTGAGGATTGAGGATTGAGGATTGAAGATTGAGGCTTGGGTATTGAGGATTGAAGAATGAGCATTGAGGATTGAGGATTGAGGATTGAGGATTGAGGATTGAAGATTGAGGATTGAGGATTGAGGTTTGAGGATTGAGGATTGGGGATTGAGGATCGACGATTGAGGATTGAGTATTGAGGATTGAGTATTGAGGCTTGAGGAATGAACATTGAGTATTGAGGACTGAAGATTGAGGATTGGGGACTGAGTGTTGAGGGTTGAGTGATGAGAATTGACGTTTGTGGATAGAGATATGAAGATTGCAGATTGAGTATTGCGTACGGAAATCTCTGAACTGAGGGTATTCTAGTGAGGATTGAGGATTGACAACTGATTGTTGAGGCCTGAGGGCTGAAGATTGAGGATTCAGGATTGAGGAGTCAGGATTGTGGTTTGAGGACTGAGGATTGAGGATTGAGGATTGGGGATTGAGGATTGAGGATCGAGGATTGAAGATTGTAGATTGGTTATTGAGGATTTGACATTGAGGATTGAGAATTGAGGATTGAGGATTGAGGATTGAGGATTGAAGACTGAATATTGATGATTGAAGGTTGAGGATTGAGGATTGAGGGTTGTGGATTGAGGACGGGGACTGAGGGTTGAGTATTGATGTTTGAGGTCTGAGGATTGAGGATAGAGGATTGAGAATTGACGATTGAGGATTGAGGATTCAAGATTGAGGATTGGATATTGAGGATTGAAGAGTGAGGACTGAGGATTGAGGATTGAGGATTGAAGATTGAGGATTGATGATTGAGGATTGAGGATAGAGGATTGAGGATTGAGTATTGGGGATTGAGGATTGAAGATTGAGGATTGAGGATTGAGGATTGAGGATTGAGGATTGAGTACTGAAGATTGAGTATTGATGACTGAGTATTGAGGATTGAGGATTGTGGATTGAGGATTGAGGATTGAGGATTGAAGATTGAGTATTGAGGATTGACGATTGAGGATTGAGTATTCAGGATCGAGGATTGAGAATGAGGGCTGAGGGTTGAGGATTGAGGTTTGTGGATTGAGGACTGAGGATTGAGGATTGATGATTGAGTATTGAGGATTGAAGATTGAGGATTGAGGATTGAGGATTGAGGATTGAGGATTGAGGATTGAGGATTGAAAATTGAGGACTGGGGACTGAGTGTTGAGGGTTGAGTGATGAGAATTGGTGTTTGTGGATAGAGATTTAAAGATTGCAGATTGAGTATTGAGTATTGAAAACTGTGAATTGATGATATTCTATTGAGGATTGAGAATTGACAACTGATTGTTGAGGTCTGAGGTCTGAAGATTGAGGATTCAGGATTGAGGATCCAGGATTGAGGTTTGAGGACTGAGGATTGAGGATAGAGGATTGAGGATTGATGACAGAGGATTGAGCATTGAGGATTGAGGATTGAAGATTGAGGATTGAGTATTGCGGATTGAACATTGAGGATTGAGGATTGAAGATTGAGGATTGAGTATTGCGGATTGAACATTGAGGATTGAGGATTGAGGATTGAGGACTGAAGATTGAATATTGATGATTGAAGATTGATGATTGAGGATTGAGGGTTGTGGATTGAGGACGAGGACTGAGGGTTGAGTATTGATGTCTGTGGTCTGAGGATTGAAGATTGTGGATTGAGAATTGAGGATTGAGGATTGAGGATTGAAGATTGAGGCTTGGGTATTGAGGATTGAAGAATGAGCATTGAGGATTGAGGATTGAGGATTGAGGATTGAGGATTGAAGATTGAGGATTGAGGATTGAGGATTGACGATTGAAGATTGAGGATTGGGGACTGAGGATTGAAGACTGAGGATTGAGGATTGAGGATTAATGATTGGGTATTGAGGATTGAACATTGAGGACTGAGTGTTGAGGGTTGAGTGATGAGAATTGATGATTGTGGATAGAGATTTGAAGATTGCAGATTGGGTATTGAGTATTGAAAACTGTGAATTGAGGATATTCTATTGGGGATTGAGGATTGACAACCGATTGTTGAGTACTGAGGGCTGAAGATTGAGGATTCAGGATTGAGGATTCAGAATTGTGGTTTGCGGACTGAGGATTGAAGATTGAAGATTGAGTATTGATGGCTGAGGATTGAGGATTGAGGATTGAGGATTGAGGTTGAGGGCTGAGGGTCGAAGATTGAGGTGTGAGGACTCAGGACTGAGGATTGAGGATTGAGGATTGAGGATTGAGGATTGAGGATTGAAGATTGAGGATTGGGTATTGCGGATTGAATATTGAGGATTGAGTATTGAGGATTGAGCATTGAGGATTCAGGATTGAGGATTCAGAATTGAGGATTCAGGATTGTGTTTTGAGGACAGAGGATTGAGGCTTGAGGATTGAGGATTGAGGATTGAGGATTGAGGATTGAGGATTGAGGATTTAAGATTGAGGATTGGGTATTGAGTATTGAACATTGAGGATTGAGGATTGAGGATTGAGGATTGAGGACTGAAGATTGAATATTGATGATTGAAGATTGAGGATTGAGGATTGAGGGTTGTGGATTGGGGACCAGGACTGAGGGTTGAATATTGACGTTTGAGGACTGAGGATTGAGGATTGAGGATTGAGAATTGAGGATTGAGTATTGAGGATTCAAGATTGAGGATTGGGTATTGAGGATTGAAGAATGAGGATTGAGGATTGAAGATTGAGGATTGAGGATTGAGGATCGAGGATTGAGGATGAGGGCTGAGGGTTGACGATTGAGGTTTGAGGATTGAGGACTGAGGATTGAAGATTGATGATTGAGTATTGAGGATTGAAGATTGAGGATTGAGGATTGAGGATTGAGGATTGAGGATTGAGGATTGAGGAATGAAGATTGAGTATTGAGGTTTGAAGATTGAGGATTTTGGATTGAGGATTGAGGGTTGAGTATTGAAGATTGAGGATTGGGGATTGAGGATTGACGATTGAGGATTGAGTATTGAGGATTGAGAATTGAGGATTGAGGATTGAGGATTGAAGATTGAGGATTGGGTATTGGGGATTGAGGATTGAAGATTGAGGATTGAGGATTGAGGATTAATGATTGAGTATTGAGGATTGAAGATTGAGGATTGGGTATTGCGGATTGAATATTGAGGATTGAGTATTGAGGATTGAGCATTGAGGATTGAGGATTGAGGATTGATGATTGAATATTGAGGATTGAAGATTGAGGATTGAGGATTGAGGATTGAGGACTGAGGATTGATGATTGAGTATTGATGATTGAGTATTGAGGATTGAAGATTGAGGATTGGGGATTGAGGATTGATGATTGAGGATTGTGGATTAAGGATTGAAGATTGAGGATTGAGGACTGAGGATAGAAGATTGAGGATTGGGGATTGAGGATCGACGATTGAGGATTGAGTATTGAGGATTGAGTATTGAGGCTTGAGGAATGAACATTGAGTATTGAGGACTGAAGATTGAGGATTGGGGACTGAGTGTTGAGGGTTAAGTGATGAGAGTTGACGTTTGTGGATAGAGATATGAAGATTGCAGATTGAGTATTGCGTATGGAAATCTCTGAACTGAGGGTATTCTAGTGAGGATTGAGGATTGACAACTGATTGTTGAGGCCTGAGGGCTGAAGATTGAGGATTCAGGATTGAGGAGTCAGGATTGTGGTTTGAGGACTGAGGATTGAGGATTGAGGATTGGGGATTGAGGATTGAGGATCGAGGATTGAAGATTGTAGATTGGTTATTGAGGATTTGACATTGAGGATTGAGAATTGAGGATTGAGGATTGAGGATTGAGGATTGAAGATTGAATATTGATGATTGAAGGTTGAGGATTGAGGATTGAGGGTTGTGGATTGAGGACGGGGACTGAGGGTTGAGTATTGATGTTTGAGGTCTGAGGATTGAGGATAGAGGATTGGGAATTGACGATTGAGGATTGAGGATTCAAGATTGAGGATTGGATATTGAGGATTGAAGAGTGAGGACTGAGGATTGAGGATTGAGGATTGAAGATTGAGGATTGATGATTGAGGATAGAGGATAGAGGATTGAGGATTGAGTATTGGGGATTGAGGATTGAAGATTGAGGATTGAGGATTGAGGATTGAGGATTGAGGATTGAGGATTGAGTACTGAAGGTTGAGTATTGATGACTGAGTATTGAGGATTGAGGATTGTGGATTGAGGATTGAGGATTGAGGATTGAAGATTGAGTATTGAGGATTGACGATTGAGGATTGGGTATTCAGGATCGAGGATTGAGAATGAGGGCTGAGGGTTGAGGATTGAGGTTTGAGGATTGAGGACTGAGGATTGAGGATTGATGATTGAGTATTGAGGATTGAAGATTGAGGATTGAGGATTGAGGATTGAGGATTGAGGATTGAGGATTGAGGATTGAAAATTGAGGACTGGGGACTGAGTGTTGAGGGTTGAGTGATGAGAATTGGTGTTTGTGGATAGAGATTTAAAGATTGCAGATTGAGTATTGAGTATTGAAAACTGTGAATTGATGATATTCTATTGAGGATTGAGAATTGACAACTGATTGTTGAGGACTGAGGTCTGAAGATTGAGGATTCAGGATTGAGGATCCAGGATTGAGGTTTGAGGACTGAGGATTGAGGATAGAGGATTGAGGATTGATGACAGAGAATTGAGCATTGAGGATTGAGGATTGAAGATTGAGGATTGAGTATTGCGGATTGAACATTGAGGATTGAGGATATAGGATTGAGGACTGAAGATTGAATATTGATGATTGGTGATTGATGATTGAGGATTGAGGGTTGTGGATTGAGGACGAGGACTGAGGGTTGAGTTTTGATGTCTGTGGTCTGAGGATTGAAGATTGTGGATTGAGAATTGAGGATTGAGGATTGAGGTTTGAGGATTGAGGGCTGAGGATTGAGGATTGATGATTGAGTATTGAGGATTGAAGATTGAGCATTGAGGATTGAGGATTGAGGATTGAGGATTGATGATTGAGGATTGAAAATTGAGGATTGGGGACTGAGTGTTGAGCGTTGAGTGATAAGAATTGGTGTTTGTGGATAGAGATTTAAAGATTGCAGATTGAGTATTGAGTATTGAATACTGTGAATTGATGATATTCTATTGAGGATTGAGAATTGACAACTGATTGTAGAGGACTGAGGGCTGAAGATTGAGGATTCAGGATTGAGAATTCAGAATTGAGGATTGAGGACTGAGGACTGAGGATTGAGGATTGAGTATTGAGGATTGAAGATAGAGGATTAAGGATTGAGGATTGGGGATTGAGGATCTAGGATTGAAAATTGATTATTGAGGATTGAAGATTGAGGACTGTTGATTGAGGATTGAAGATTGAGGATTAAGGATTAAGGATTCAGGATTGAGGTTTGAGGAATGAGGGTTGAGGATTGAGGATTGAGGATTGAGGACGAGGACTGACGGTTGAGGATTGTGGTTTGAGGATTGAGGATTGAGGATTGAGAATTGAGGATGAGGACTGAGGTTTGAGGATTGAGGTTTGAGGAATGAGGATTGAGGATTGAGGATTGCGGATTGAGGATTGAGGATTGAGTATTGAAGGTTGAGTATTGATGACTGAGGATTGAGGATTGCGGACTGACGATTGAGGATTGGGGATTGAGGGTTGAATGTTGAATGTTGAGGATTGAAGGTTGAGGATTGACGATTGAGGATTGAGGATTGAGGATGATGGCTGAGGTTTGAGGTTTGAGGTTTGAGTATTGAATCCTGAGAATTCGGGATGTTCTCTTGAGTGTTGAGAATTGAGGATTGATGGTTTAGTATTGAGAATACAGGATAGAGGATTGAGGATTCAGTATTGAAGATTGAGGATTGATGATTGAGGATTTAGGATTGAGGATTGGGCATTGAGGATTGAGGATTGAAAATTGAGTATTGAGGATTAAAGTTTGAGGACTCAGGAATAAGGATTGAGGATTGAGGATGAGGACTGAGGGTTGAGTATTGATGTCCGAGGTCTGAGGATTGAGGATTGAGGATTGAGAATTGAGGATTGAAGATTGAGTATTGAGGATTGAAGATTGAGGATTGAGGTTGAGGATTGAGGATAGAGGATGAGGGCTGAGGGTTGAGGATTGAGGTTTGAGGACTGAGGTCTGAGGATTGAGTATAGAGAATTGAGGATTGAGGATTGAGGATTGAAGATTGAGATTTGGGTATTGAGGATTGAAGAATGAGGATTGAGGATTGAGTATTGAGGATTGAGGATTGAAGATTGAGTATTGAGGATTGAGGATTGAGGATTGAGTATTGAGGATTGAGGATTGAGGGTTGAGGATTGAAGATTGATTATTGAGGATTGAAAATTGAGGTTTGAGGATTGAGGATTGCGGATTGACGATTGAGGATTGAGGATTGAGTGTTGAAGGTTGAGTGTTGATGATTGAAGGTTGAGGATTGACGATTGAGGATTGAGGATTGAGGATGATGGCTGAGGTTTGAGGTTTGAGGTTTGAGTATTGAATCCTGAGTATTCAGGATGTTCTATTGAGTATTGAGAATTGAGGATTGATGCTTTAGTATTGAGGATTCAGGATTGAGGATTGAGGATTGAGTATTGAAAATTGGGGATTGATGATTGAGGATTTAGGATTGAGGATTGAGGATTGAGGATTGAGGATTGAAAATTGAGTATTGAGGACTGAGGACTGAGGATAGAGGATTGAGGATGGAGCATTGAGTATTGAAGATTGATGACTGGGGAATGAGGATTGAAGATTGAGGATTGGGTATTGAGGGTTGAAGAATGAGGATTGAGGATTGAGGATTGAGGATTGAGGATTGAAGATTGAGTATTGAAGATTGAAGATTGATGATTGAGGATTGTGGATTGAGGATTGAGGATTGAACATTGAGGACTGAGTGTTGAGGGTTGAGTGATGAGAATTGGTGTTTGTGGATAGAAGTTTGCAGATTGCAGGTTGAGCATTGAGTATTGAGAACTGTGAATTGAGGATATTCTATTGAGGATTGAGGATTGACAACTGATTGTTGAGGACTGAGGGCTGAAGATTGAGGATTCAGGATTGAGGATTCAGAATTGAGTTTTGAGGACTGAAGATTGAGGATTGAATATTGAGGATTGAGGATTGAGGATCGAGGATTGAGGATGAGGGCTGAGGGTTGAGGATTGAGGTTTGAGGATTGAGGACTGAGGATTGAAGATTGACGATTGAGTATTGAGGATTGAAGATTGAGGATTGAGGATTGAGGATTGAGGATTGAGGATTGAGGATTGAGGATTGAGGATTGAAGATTGAGGATTGGGGACTGAGTGCTGAGTGTTGAGTGATGAGAATTGGTGTTTGTGGATAGAGATTTAAAGATTGCAGATTGAGTATTGAGTATTGAAAACTGTGAATTGATGATATTCTATTGAGGATTGAGAATTGACAACTGATTGTTGAGGACTGAGGATTGAGGATTGAAAATTGAGGATTGAGGATTGAGGATTGAAGACTGAGGATTGGGTATTGAGGATTGAAGAATGAGGATTGAGGATTGAGGATTGAGGATCGAGGATTGAGGATGAGGGCTGAGGGTTGAGGATTGAGGTTTGAGGATTGAGGACTGAGGATTGAAGATTGATGATTGAGTATTGAGGATTGAAGATTGAGGATTGAGGATTGAGGATTGAGGATTGAGGATTGAGGAATGAAGATTGAGTATTGAGGTTTGAAGATTGAGGATTTTGTATTGAGGATTGAGGGTTGAGTATTGAAGATTGAGGATTGGGGATTGAGGATTGACGATTGAGGATTGAGTATTGAGGATTGAGAATTGAGGATTGAGGATTGAGGATTGAAGATTGAGGATTGGGTATTGCGGATTGAACATTGAGGATTGAGGATTGAGGATTGAGGATTGAGGATTGAGGACTGAAGATTGAATATTGATGATTGAAGATTGAGGATTGAGGATTGAGGGTTGTGGATTGTGGACGAGGACTGAGGGTTGAGTATTGATGTCTGATGTCTGAGGATTGAGGATTGAGGATTGAGAATTGAGGATTGAGGATTGAGGATTGAAGATTGAGGATTGGGTATTGAGGATTGAAGAAAGAGGATTGAGGATTGAGGATTGAGGATTGAGGATTGAAGATTGAGAATTGAGGATTGAAGGTTGAGGATTGAGGACTGAGGATTGAGGATTGAGGATTGAGGATTGAGGATTGAGGAATGAAGATTGAGTATTGAGGTTTGAAGATTGAGGATTTTGGATTGAGGATTGAGGATTGAGTACTGAAGATTGAGTATTGATGACTGATTATTGAGGATTGAGGATTGTGGATTGAGGATTGAGGATTGAAGATTGAGTATTGAGGATTGACGATTGAGGATTGAGTATTGAGGATCGAGGATTGAGAATGAGGGCTGAGGGTTGAGGATTGAGGTTTGAGGATTGAGGACTGAGGATTGAGGATTGATGGTTGAGTATTGAGGATTGAAGATTGAGGATTGAGGATTGAGGATTGAGGATTGAGGATTGAGGATTGAAAATTGAGGACTGGGGACTGAGTGTTGAGGGTTGAGTGATGAGAATTGGTGTTTGTGGATAGAGATTTAAAGATTGCAGATTGAGTATTGAGTATTGAAAACTGTGAATTGATGATATTCTATTGAGGATTGAGAATTGACAACTGATTGTTGAGGACTGAGGTCTGAAGATTGAGGATTCAGGATTGAGGATCCAGGATTGAGGTTTGAGGACTGAGGATTGAGGATAGAGGATTGAGGATTGATGACAGAGGATTGAGCATTGAGGATTGAGGATTGAAGATTGAGGATTGAGTATTGCGGATTGAACATTGAGGATTGAGGATTGAGGATTGAGGACTGAAGATTGAATATTGATGATTGAAGATTGATGATTGAGGATTGAGGGTTGTGGATTGAGGACGAGGACTGAGGGTTGAGTATTGATGTCTGTGGTCTGAGGATTGAAGATTGTGGATTGAGAATTGAGGATTGAGGATTGAGGATTGAAGATTGAGGCTTGGGTATTGAGGATTGAAGAATGAGCATTGAGGATTGAGGATTGAGGATTGAGGATTGAGGATTGAAGATTGAGGATTGAGGATTGAGGTTTGAGGATTGAAGATTGAGTATTGAGGATCGAAGATTGAGGATTGAGGATTGAGGATTGAGGATTGAGGATTGACGATTGAAGATTGAGTATTGGGGACTGAGGATTGAAGACTGAGGATTGAGGATTGAGGATTAATGATTGGGTATTGAGGATTGAACATTGAGGACTGAGTGTTGAGGGTTGAGTGATGAGAATTGATGTTTGTGGATAGAGATTTGAAGATTGCAGATTGAGTATTGAGTATTTAATACTGTGAACTGAGGATATTCTATTGGGGATTGAGGATTGACAACTGATTGTTGAGGACTGAGGGCTGAAGATTGAGGATTCAGGATTGAGGATTCAGAATTGTGGTTTGAGGACTGAGGATTGAAGATTGAAGATTGAGTATTGAGGATTGAAGATTGAGGGTTGAGGATTGAGGATTGAGGATTGAGGATTGAGGATGAGGGCTGAGGGTTGAAGATTGAGGTTTGAGGACTCAGGACTGAGGATTGAGGATTGAGAATTGAGGATTGAGGATTGAGGATTGAAGTTTGAGGATAGGGTATTGAGGATTGAAGAATGAGGATTGAGGATGGGCGATTGAGTATTGAGGATTGAAGATTGTGTATTCAGGATTGGAGATTGACGATTGAGGATTGAGGATTGAGGATTGAGGATCGAGGATTGAGGATTGAGGATTGAAGATTGAGTTTTGAGGATTGAAGGTTGAGGATTGAGGATTGAGGATTGAGGATTGAGTATTGAGGATTGAGAATTGAAGATTGAGGATTGGGGACTGAGTGTTGAGCGTTGAGTGATGAGGACTGATGTTTGTGGATAGAGATTTGAAGATTGCAGATTGAGTATTGAGTATCGAAACCTGCGAATTGAGGATATTCTATTGAGGATTGAGGATTGACAACTGATTGTTGAAGACTGAGGGCTGAAGATTGAGGATTCAGGGTTGAGGGTTCAGAATTGAGGTTTGAGGACTGAGGATTGAGGATTGAGGATTGAGGATTGAGGATTGAGGATTGAGTATTGAGGATTGAAGACTGAGGATTGAGGATTGAGGATCGAGGATTGAGGATGATGGCTGAGGTTTGAGGTTTGAGGTTTGAGTATTGAATCCTGAGAATTCGGGATGTTCTCTTGAGTGTTGAGAATTGAGGATTGATGGTTTAGTATTGAGAATACAGGATAGAGGATTGAGGATTCAGTATTGAAGATTGAGGATTGATGATTGAGGATTTAGGATTGAGGATTGGGCATTGAGGATTGAGGATTGAAAATTGAGTATTGAGGATTAAAGTTTGAGGACTCAGGAATAAGGATTGAGGATTGAGGATGAGGACTGAGGGTTGAGTATTGATGTCCGAGGTCTGAGGATTGAGGATTGAGGATTGAGAATTGAGGATTGAAGATTGAGTATTGAGGATTGAAGATTGAGGATTGAGGTTGAGGATTGAGGATAGAGGATGAGGGCTGAGGGTTGTGGATTGAGGTTTGAGGACTGAGGTCTGAGGATTGAGTATAGAGAATTGAGGATTGAGGATTGAGGATTGAAGATTGAGATTTGGGTATTGAGGATTGAAGAATGAGGATTGAGGATTGAGTATTGAGGATTGAGGATTGAAGATTGAGTATTGAGGATTGAGGATTGAGGATTGAGTATTGAGGATTGAGGATTGAGGGTTGAGGATTGAAGATTGATTATTGAGGATTGAAAATTGAGGTTTGAGGATTGAGGATTGCGGATTGACGATTGAGGATTGAGGATTGAGTGTTGAAGGTTGAGTGTTGATGATTGAAGGTTGAGGATTGACGATTGAGGATTGAGGATTGAGGATGATGGCTGAGGTTTGAGGTTTGAGGTTTGAGTATTGAATCCTGAGTATTCAGGATGTTCTATTGAGTATTGAGAATTGAGGATTGATGCTTTAGTATTGAGGATTCAGGATTGAGGATTGAGGATTGAGTATTGAAAATTGGGGATTGATGATTGAGGATTTAGGATTGAGGATTGAGGATTGAGGATTGAGGATTGAAAATTGAGTATTGAGGACTGAGGACTGAGGATAGAGGATTGAGGATGGAGCATTGAGTATTGAAGATTGATGACTGGGGAATGAGGATTGAAGATTGAGGATTGGGTATTGAGGGTTGAAGAATGAGGATTGAGGATTGAGGATTGAGGATTGAGGATTGAAGATTGAGTATTGAAGATTGAAGATTGATGATTGAGGATTGTGGATTGAGGATTGAGGATTGAACATTGAGGACTGAGTGTTGAGGGTTGAGTGATGAGAATTGGTGTTTGTGGATAGAAGTTTGCAGATTGCAGGTTGAGCATTGAGTATTGAGAACTGTGAATTGAGGATATTCTATTGAGGATTGAGGATTGACAACTGATTGTTGAGGACTGAGGGCTGAAGATTGAGGATTCAGGATTGAGGATTCAGAATTGAGTTTTGAGGACTGAAGATTGAGGATTGAATATTGAGGATTGAGGATTGAGGATCGAGGATTGAGGATGAGGGCTGAGGGTTGAGGATTGAGGTTTGAGGATTGAGGACTGAGGATTGAAGATTGACGATTGAGTATTGAGGATTGAAGATTGAGGATTGAGGATTGAGGATTGAGGATTGAGGATTGAGGATTGAGGATTGAGGATTGAAGATTGAGGATTGGGGACTGAGTGCTGAGTGTTGAGTGATGAGAATTGGTGTTTGTGGATAGAGATTTAAAGATTGCAGATTGAGTATTGAGTATTGAAAACTGTGAATTGATGATATTCTATTGAGGATTGAGAATTGACAACTGATTGTTGAGGACTGAGGATTGAGGATTGAAAATTGAGGATTGAGGATTGAGGATTGAAGACTGAGGATTGGGTATTGAGGATTGAAGAATGAGGATTGAGGATTGAGGATTGAGGATCGAGGATTGAGGATGAGGGCTGAGGGTTGAGGATTGAGGACTGAGGATTGAGGATTGAGGATTGAGGATTGAGGATTGAGGAATGAAGATTGAGTATTGAGGTTTGAAGATTGAGGATTTTGGATTGAGGATTGAGGATTGAGTACTGAAGATTGAGTATTGATGACTGATTATTGAGGATTGAGGATTGTGGATTGAGGATTGAGGATTGAAGATTGAGTATTGAGGATTGACGATTGAGGATTGAGTATTGAGGATCGAGGATTGAGAATGAGGGCTGAGGGTTGAGGATTGAGGTTTGAGGATTGAGGACTGAGGATTGAGGATTGATGGTTGAGTATTGAGGATTGAAGATTGAGGATTGAGGATTGAGGATTGAGGATTGAGGATTGAGGATTGAAAATTGAGGACTGGGGACTGAGTGTTGAGGGTTGAGTGATGAGAATTGGTGTTTGTGGATAGAGATTTAAAGATTGCAGATTGAGTATTGAGTATTGAAAACTGTGAATTGATGATATTCTATTGAGGATTGAGAATTGACAACTGATTGTTGAGGACTGAGGTCTGAAGATTGAGGATTCAGGATTGAGGATCCAGGATTGAGGTTTGAGGACTGAGGATTGAGGATAGAGGATTGAGGATTGATGACAGAGGATTGAGCATTGAGGATTGAGGATTGAAGATTGAGGATTGAGTATTGCGGATTGAACATTGAGGATTGAGGATTGAGGATTGAGGACTGAAGATTGAATATTGATGATTGAAGATTGATGATTGAGGATTGAGGGTTGTGGATTGAGGACGAGGACTGAGGGTTGAGTATTGATGTCTGTGGTCTGAGGATTGAAGATTGTGGATTGAGAATTGAGGATTGAGGATTGAGGATTGAAGATTGAGGCTTGGGTATTGAGGATTGAAGAATGAGCATTGAGGATTGAGGATTGAGGATTGAGGATTGAGGATTGAAGATTGAGGATTGAGGATTGAGGTTTGAGGATTGAAGATTGAGTATTGAGGATCGAAGATTGAGGATTGAGGATTGAGGATTGAGGATTGAGGATTGACGATTGAAGATTGAGTATTGGGGACTGAGGATTGAAGACTGAGGATTGAGGATTGAGGATTAATGATTGGGTATTGAGGATTGAACATTGAGGACTGAGTGTTGAGGGTTGAGTGATGAGAATTGATGTTTGTGGATAGAGATTTGAAGATTGCAGATTGAGTATTGAGTATTTAATACTGTGAACTGAGGATATTCTATTGGGGATTGAGGATTGACAACTGATTGTTGAGGACTGAGGGCTGAAGATTGAGGATTCAGGATTGAGGATTCAGAATTGTGGTTTGAGGACTGAGGATTGAAGATTGAAGATTGAGTATTGAGGATTGAAGATTGAGGGTTGAGGATTGAGGATTGAGGATTGAGGATTGAGGATGAGGGCTGAGGGTTGAAGATTGAGGTTTGAGGACTCAGGACTGAGGATTGAGGATTGAGAATTGAGGATTGAGGATTGAGGATTGAAGATTGAGGATAGGGTATTGAGGATTGAAGAATGAGGATTGAGGATGGGCGATTGAGTATTGAGGATTGAAGATTGAGTATTCAGGATTGGAGATTGACGATTGAGGATTGAGGATTGAGGATTGAGGATCGAGGATTGAGGATTGAGGATTGAAGATTGAGTTTTGAGGATTGAAGGTTGAGGATTGAGGATTGAGGATTGAGGATTGAGTATTGAGGATTGAGAATTGAAGATTGAGGATTGGGGACTGAGTGTTGAGCGTTGAGTGATGAGGACTGATGTTTGTGGATAGAGATTTGAAGATTGCAGATTGAGTATTGAGTATCGAAACCTGCGAATTGAGGATATTCTATTGAGGATTGAGGATTGACAACTGATTGTTGAAGACTGAGGGCTGAAGATTGAGGATTCAGGGTTGAGGGTTCAGAATTGAGGTTTGAGGACTGAGGATTGAGGATTGAGGATTGAGGATTGAGGATTGAGGATTGAGTATTGAGGATTGAAGACTGAGGATTGAGGATTGAGGATCGAGGATTGAGGATGAGGGCTGAGGTTTGAGGATTGAGGTTTGAGGATTGAGGGCTGAGGATTGAGGATTGATGATTGAGTATTGAGGATTGAAGATTGAGCATTGAGGATTGAGGATTGAGGATTGAGGATTGAGGATTGAGGATTGAGGATTGAAAATTGAGGATTGGGGACTGAGTGTTGAGCGTTGAGTGATAAGAATTGGTGTTTGTGGATAGAGATTTAAAGATTGCAGATTGAGTATTGAGTATTGAATACTGTGAATTGATGATATTCTATTGAGGATTGAGAATTGACAACTGATTGTAGAGGACTGAGGGCTGAAGATTGAGGATTCAGGATTGAGAATTCAGAATTGAGGATTGAGGACTGAGGACTGAGGATTGAGGATTGAGTATTGAGGATTGAAGATAGAGGATTAAGGATTGAGGATTGGGGATTGAGGATCTAGGATTGAAAATTGATTATTGAGGATTGAAGATTGAGGACTGTTGATTGAGGATTGAAGATTGAGGATTAAGGATTGAGGATTCAGGATTGAGGTTTGAGGAATGAGGGTTGAGGATTGAGGATTGAGGTTTGAGGACGAGGACTGACGGTTGAGGATTGTGGTTTGAGGATTGAGGATTGAGGATTGAGAATTGAGGATGAGGACTGAGGTTTGAGGATTGAGGTTTGAGGAATGAGGATTGAGGATTGAGGATTGCGGATTGAGGATTGAGGATTGAGTATTGAAGGTTGAGTATTGATGACTGAGGATTGAGGATTGCGGACTGACGATTGAGGATTGGGGATTGAGGGTTGAATGTTGAATGTTGAGGATTGAAGGTTGAGGATTGACGATTGAGGATTGAGGATTGAGGATGATGGCTGAGGTTTGAGGTTTGAGGTTTGAGTATTGAATCCTGAGAATTCGGGATGTTCTCTTGAGTGTTGAGAATTGAGGATTGATGGTTTAGTATTGAGAATACAGGATAGAGGATTGAGGATTCAGTATTGAAGATTGAGGATTGATGATTGAGGATTTAGGATTGAGGATTGGGCATTGAGGATTGAGGATTGAAAATTGAGTATTGAGGATTAAAGTTTGGGGACTCAGGAATAAGGATTGAGGATTGAGGATGAGGACTGAGGGTTGAGTATTGATGTCCGAGGTCTGAGGATTGAGGATTGAGGATTGAGAATTGAGGATTGAGGATTGAGTATTGAAGATTGAGGATTGGGTATTGAGGATTGAAGAATGAGGATTGAGGATTGAGGATTGATGACCGAGGATTGAGGATTGAGGTATGATGATTGTGGATTGAGTATTGAAAATTGTGTGTTGAGGATTGAATATTGAGGATTGAGGATTGAAGATTGAGGATTGAGGATTGAGGATTAATGATTGAGTATTGAGGATTGAAGATTGAGGATTGGGTATTGCGGATTGAATATTGAGGATTGAGTATTGAGGATTGAGCATTGAGGATTGAGGATTGAGGATTCAGAACTGAGGATTCAGGATTGTGGTTTGAGGACAGAGGATTGAGGCTTGAGGATTGAGGATTGAGGATTGAGGATTGAGGATTGAGGATTGAGGATTTAAGATTGAGGATTGGGTATTGAGAATTGAACATTGAGGATTGAGGATTGAGGATTGAGTATTGAGGACTGAAGATTGAATATTGATGATTGAAGATTGAGGATTGAGGATTGAGGGTTGTGGATTGGGGACCAGGACTGAGGGTTGAATATTGACGTTTGCGGACTGAGGATTGAGGATTGAGTATTGAGAATTGAGGATTGAGGATTGAGGATTGAAGATTGAGGATTGGGTATTGAGGATTGAAGAAAGAGGATTGAGGATTGAGGATTGAGGATTGAGGATTGAAGATTGAGAATTGAGGATTGAAGGTTGAGGATTGAGGACTGAGGATTGAGGATTGAGGATTGAGGATTGAGGATTGAGGAATGAAGATTGAGTATTGAGGTTTGAAGATTGAGGATTTTGGATTGAGGATTGAGGATTGAGTATTGAAGATTGAGGATTTGGGATTGAGGATTGAGGGTTGAGTATTCAGGACTGAGAGTTGAAGATTGAGGATTGAGGATTGCGGATTGAAGATAGAGGATTGGGTATTGAGGATTGAAGAATGAGGATTGAGGATTGAGGATTGAGGATTGAAGATTGATGATTGAGAATTGTGGATTGAGGATTGATGATTGAAGGTTGAGTATTGAGGATTGAAGATTGAGGATTGAGTATTGAGGATTAAGGATTGACTATGAGGGCTGAGGGTTGAGGATTGAGGTTTGAGGACTGAGGACTGAGGATTGAGGATTGAGAATTTAGGATTGAGGATTGAGGTTTGAAGATTGAGGATTGGGTATTGAGGATTGAAGATTGAGGATTGAGGATTGAGGATTGAGGACTGAGAATTGATGATTGAGGATTGATGATTGAGTATTGAGGATTGAAGATTGAGGACTGGGGATTGAGGATTGATGATTGAGGATTGTGGATTAAGGATTGAAGATTGAGCATTGAGGACTGAGGATAGAAGATTGAGGATAGTGGATTGAGGATCGACGATTGAGGATTGAGTATTGAGGATTGAGCATTGAGGCTTGAGGAATGAACATTGAGTATTGAGGACTGAAGATTGAGGATTGGGGACTGAGTGTTAAGGTTGAGTGATGAGAATTGACGTTTGTGGATAGAGATATGAAGATTGCAGATTGAGTATTGCGTATGGAAATCTCTGAACTGAGGGTATTCTAGTGAGGATTGAGGATTGACAACTGATTGTTGAGGCCTGAGGGCTGAAGATTGAGGATTCAGGATTGAGGCGTCAGGATTGTGGTTTGAGGACTGAGGATTGAGGATTGAGGATTGGGGATTGAGGATTGAGGATCGAGGATTGAAGATTGTAGATTGGTTATTGAGGATTTGACATTGAGGATTGAGAATTGAGGATTGAGGATTGAGGATTGAGGATTGAAGATTGAATATTGATGATTGAAGGTTGAGGATTGAGGATTGAGTGTTGTGGATTGAGGACGGGGACTGAGGGTTGAGTATTGATGTTTGAGGTCTGAGGATTGAGGATAGAGGATTGAGAATTGACGATTGAGGATTGAGGATTCAAGATTGAGGATTGGATATTGAGGATTGAAGAGTGAGGACTGAGGATTGAGGATTGAGGATTGAAGATTGAGGATTGATGATTGAGGATTGAGGATAGAGGATTGAGGATTGAGTATTGGGGATTGAGGATTGAAGATTGAGGATTGAGGATTGAGGATTGAGGATTGAGGATTGAGTACTGAAGATTGAGTATTGATGACTGAGTATTGAGGATTGTGGATTGAGGATTGAGGATTGAGGATTGAAGATTGAGTATTGAGGATTGACGATTGAGGATTGAGTATTGAGGATCGAGGATTGAGAATGAGGGCTGAGGGTTGAGGATTGAGCTTTGAGGATTGAGGACTGAGGATTGAGGATTGATGATTGAGTATTGAGGATTGAAGATTGAGGATTGAGGATTGAGGATTGAGGATTGAGGATTGAGGATTGAGGATTGAGGATTGAAAATTGAGGACTGGGGACTGAGTGTTGAGGGTTGAGTGATGAGAATTGGTGTTTGTGGATAGAGATTTAAAGATTGCAGATTGAGTATTGAGTATTGAAAACTGTGAATTGATGATATTCTATTGAGGATTGAGAATTGACAACTGATTGTTGAGGTCTGAGGTCTGAAGATTGAGGATTCAGGATTGAGGATCCAGGATTGAGGTTTGAGGACTGAGGATTGAGGATAGAGGATTGAGGATTGATGACAGAGGATTGAGCATTGAGGATTGAGGATTGAAGATTGAGGATTGGGTATTGCGGATTGAACATTGAGGATTGAGGATTGAGGATTGAGGACTGAAGATTGAATATTGATGATTGAAGATTGATGATTGAGGATTGAGGGTTGTGGATTGAGGACGAGGACTGAGGGTTGAGTATTGATGTCTGTGGTCTGAGGATTGAAGATTGTGGATTGAGAATTGAGGATTGAGGATTGAGGATTGAAGATTGAGGCTTGGGTATTGAGGATTGAAGAATGAGCATTGAGGATTGAGGATTGAGGATTGAGGATTGAGGATTGAAGATTGAGGATTGAGGTTTGAGGTTTGAGGATTGAAGATTGAGTATTGAGGATCGAAGATTGAGGATTGAGGATTGAGGATTGAGGATTGAGGATTGACGATTTAAGATTGAGGATTGGGGACTGAGGATTGAAGACTGAGGATTGAGGATTGAGGATTAATGATTGGGTATTGAGGATTGAACATTGAGGACTGAGTGTTGAGGGTTGAGTGATGAGAATTGATGATTGTGGATAGAGATTTGAAGATTGCAGATTGGGTATTGAGTATTGAAAACTGTGAATTGAGGATATTCTATTGGGGATTGAGGATTGACAACTGATTGTTGAGTACTGAGGGCTGAAGATTGAGGATTCAGGATTGAGGATTCAGAATTGTTGTTTGCGGACTGAGGATTGAAGATTGAAGATTGAGTATTGATGGTTGAGGATTGAGGATTGAGGATTGAGGATTGAGGATTGAGGATTGAGGATTGAGGATTTAAGATTGAGGATTGGGTATTGAGAATTGAACATTGAGGATTGAGGATTGAGGATTGAGGATTGAGGACTGAAGATTGAATATTGATGATTGAAGATTGAGGATTGAGGATTGAGGGTTGTGGATTGGGGACCAGGACTGAGGGTTGAATATTGACGCTTGAGGACTGAGGATTGAGGATTGAGGATTGAGAATTGAGGATTGAGTATTGAGGATTGAAGATTGAGGATTGGGTATTGAGGATTGAAGAATGAGGATTGAGGATTGAAGATTGAGGATTGAGGATTGAGGATCGAGGATTGAGGATGAGGGCTGAGGGTTGAGGATTGAGGTTTGAGGATTGAGGACTGAGGATTGAAGATTGATGATTGAGTATTGAGGATTGAAGATTGAGGATTGAGGATTGAGGATTGAGGATTGAGGATTGAGGATTGAGGAATGAAGATTGAGTATTGAGGTTTGAAGATTGAGGATTTTGTATTGGGGATTGAGGGTTGAGTATTGAAGATTGAGGATTGGGGATTGAGGATTGACGATTGAGGATTGAGTATTGAGGATTGAGAATTGAGGATTGAGGATTGAGGATTGAACATTGAGGATTGGGTATTGCGGATTGAACATTGAGGATTGAGGATTGAGGATTGAGGATTGAGGATTGAGGACTGAAGATTGAATATTGATGATTGAAGATTGAGGATTGAGGATTGAGGGTTGTGGATTGTGGACGAGGACTGAGGGTTGAGTATTGATGTCTGATGTCTGAGGATTGAGGATTGAGGATTGAGAATTGAGGTTTGAGGATTGAGGATTGAAGATTGAGGATTGGGTATTGAGGATTGAAGAAAGAGGATTGAGGATTGAGGATTGAGGATTGAGGATTGAAGATTGAGAATTGAGGATTGAAGGTTGAGGATTGAGGACTGAGGATTGAGGATTGAGGATTGAGGATTGAGGAATGAAGATTGAGTATTGAGGTTTGAAGATTGAGGATTTTGGATTGAGGATTGAGGATTGAGTACTGAAGATTGAGTATTGATGACTGAGTATTGAGGATTGAGGATTGTGGATTGAGGATTGAGGATTGAGGATTGAAGATTGAGTATTGAGGATTGACGATTGAGGATTGAGTATTGAGGATCGAGGATTGAGAATGAGGGCTGAGGGTTGAGGATTGAGGTTTGAGGATTGAGGACTGAGGATTGAGGATTGATGATTGAGTATTGAGGATTGAAGATTGAGGATTGAGGATTGAGGATTGAGGATTGAGGATTGAGGATTGAAAATTGAGGACTGGGGACTGAGTGTTGAGGGTTGAGTGATGAGAATTGGTGTTTGTGGATAGAGATTTAAAGATTGCAGATTGAGTATTGAGTATTGAAAACTGTGAATTGATGATATTCTATTGAGGATTGAGAATTGACAACTGATTGTTGAGGACTGAGGTCTGAAGATTGAGGATTCAGGATTGAGGATCCAGGATTGAGGTTTGAGGACTGAGGATTGAGGATAGAGGATTGAGGATTGATGACAGAGGATTGAGCATTGAGGATTGAGGATTGAAGATTGAGGATTGAGTATTGCGGATTGAACATTGAGGATTGAGGATTGAGGATTCAGGACTGAAGTTTGAATATTGATGATTGAAGATTGATGATTGAGGATTGAGGGTTGTGGATTGAGGACGAGGACTGAGGGTTGAGTATTGATGTCTGTGGTCTGAGGATTGAAGATTGTGGATTGAGAATTGAGGATTGAGGATTGAGGATTGAAGATTGAGGCTTGGGTATTGAGGATTGAAGAATGAGCATTGAGGATTGAGGATTGAGGATTGAGGATTGAGGATTGAAGATTGAGGATTGAGGATTGAGGTTTGAGGATTGAAGATTGAGTACTGAGGATCGAAGATTGAGGATTGAGGATTGAGGATTGAGGATTAAGGATTGACGATTGAAGATTGAGGATTGGGGACTGAGGATTGAAGACTGAGGATTGAGGATTGAGGATTAATGGTTGGGTATTGAGGATTGAACATTGAGGACTGAGTGTTGAGGGTTGAGTGATCAGAATTGATGATTGTGCATAGAGATTTGAAGATTGCAGATTGGGTATTGAGTATTGAAAACTGTGAATTGAGGATATTCTATTGGGGATTGAGGATTGACAACTGATTGTTGAGTACTGAGGGCTGAAGATTGAGGATTCAGGATTGAGGATTCAGAATTGTGGTTTGCGGACTGAGGATTGAAGATTGAAGATTGAGTATTGATGGTTGAGGATTGAGGATTGAGGATTGAGGTTGAGGGCTGAGGGTTGAAGATTGAGGTGTGAGGACTCAGGACTGAGGATTGAGGATTGAGGATTGAGGATTGAGGATTGAGGATTGAAGATTGAGGATTGGGTATTGCGGATTGAATATTGAGGATTGAGTATTGAGGATTGAGCATTGAGGATTCAGGATTGAGGATTCAGAATTGAGGATTCAGGATTGTGTTTTGAGGACAGAGGATTGAGGCTTGAGGATTGAGGATTGAGGATTGAGGATTGAGGATTGAGGATTGAGGATTTAAGATTGAGGATTGGGTATTGAGAATTGAACATTGAGGATTGAGGATTGAGGATTGAGGATTGAGGACTGAAGATTGAATATTGATGATTGAAGATTGAGGATTGAGGATTGAGTGTTGTGGATTGGGGACCAGGACTGAGGGTTGAATATTGACGTTTGAGGACTGAGGATTGAGGATTGAGGATTGAGAATTGAGGATTGAGTATTGAGGATTGAAGATTGAGGATTGGGTATTGAGGATTGAAGAATGAGGATTGAGGATTGAAGATTGAGGATTGAGGATTGAGGATCGAGGATTGAGGATGAGGGCTGAGGGTTGAGGATTGAGGTTTGAGGATTGAGGACTGAGGATTGAAGATTGATGATTGAGTATTGAGGATTGAAGATTGAGGATTGAGGATTCAGGATTGAGGATTGAGGATTGAGGAATGAAGATTGAGTATTGAGGTTTGAAGATTGAGGATTTTGGATTGAGGATTGAGGGTTGAGTATTGAAGATTGAGGATTGGGGATTGAGGATTGACGATTGAGGATTGAGTATTGAGGATTGAGAATTGAGGATTGAGGATTGAGGATTGAAGATTGAGGATTGGGTATTGCGGATTGAACATTGAGGATTGAGGATTGAGGATTGAGGATTGAGGATTGAGGACTGAAGATTGAATATTGATGATTGAAGATTGAGGATTGAGGATTGAGGGTTGTGGATTGTGGACGAGGACTGAGGGTTGAGTATTGATGTCTGATGTCTGAGGATTGAGGATTGAGGATTGAGAATTGAGGATTGAGGATTGAGGATTGAAGATTGAGGATTGGGTATTGAGGATTGAAGAAAGAGGATTGAGGATTGAGGATTGAGGATTGAGGATTGAAGATTGAGAATTGAGGATTGAAGGTTGAGGATTGAGGACTGAGGATTGAGGATTGAGGATTGAGGATTGAGGATTGAGGAATGAAGATTGAGTATTGAGGTTCGAAGATTGACGATTTTGGATTGAGGATTGAGGATTGAGTATTGAAGATTGAGGATTTGGGATTGAGGATTGGGGGTTGAGTATTCAGGACTGAGGGTTGAAGATTGAGGATTGAGGATTGAGGATTGAAGATAGAGGATTGGGTATTGAGGATTGAAGAATGAGGATTGAGGATTGAGGATTGAGGATTGAAGATTGATGATTGAGGATTGTGGATTGAGGATTGATGATTGAAAGTTGAGTATTGAGGATTGAAGATTGAGGATTGAGTATTGAGGATTAAGGATTGACTATGAGGGCTGAGGGTTGAGGATTGAGGTTTGAGGACTGAGGACTGAGGACTGAGGATTGAGAATTGAGGATTGAGGATTGAGGATTGAAGATTGAGGATTGGGTATTGAGGATTGAAGAATGAGGATTGAGGATTGAGGATTGAGGATTGAGGATTGAAGATTGAGGATTGAGGATTGAGGATTGAGGATTGCAGATTGAGTATTGAGGATTGAAGATTGAGGATTGAGGATTGAGGATTGATGATTGAATATTGAGGATTGAAGATTGAGGATTGAGGATTGAGGATTGAGGACTGAGGATTGATGATTGAGTATTGATGATTGAGTATTGAGGATTGAAGATTGAGGATTGGGGATTGAGGATTGATGATTGAGGATTGTGGATTAAGGATTGAAGATTGAGGATTGAGGACTGAGGATAGAAGATTGAGGATTGGGGATTGAGGATCGACGATTGAGGATTGAGTATTGAGGATTGAGTATTGAGGCTTGAGGAATGAACATTGAGTATTGAGGACTGAAGATTGAGGATTGGGGACTGAGTGTTGAGGGTTGAGTGATGAGAGTTGACGTTTGTGGATAGAGATATGAAGATTGCAGATTGAGTATTGCGTATGGAAATCTCTGAACTGAGGGTATTCTAGTGAGGATTGAGGATTGACAACTGATTGTTGAGGCCTGAGGGCTGAAGATTGAGGATTCAGGATTGAGGAGTCAGGATTGTGGTTTGAGGACTGAGGATTGAGGATTGAGGATTGGGGATTGAGGGTTGAGGATCGAGGATTGAAGATTGTAGATTGGTTATTGAGGATTTGACATTGAGGATTGAGAATTGAGGATTGAGGATTGAGGATTGAGGATTGAGGATTGAGGATTGAGGATTGAGGATTGAGGATTGAGGAATGAAGATTGAGTATTGAGGTTTGAAGATTGAGGATTTTGGATTGAGGATTGAGGGTTGAGTATTGAAGATTGAGGATTGGGGATTGAGGATTGACGATTGAGGATTGAGTATTGAGGATTGAGAATTGAGGATTGAGGATTGAGGATTGAAGATTGAGGATTGGGTATTGCGGATTGAACATTGAGGATTGAGGATTGAGGATTGAGGATTGAGGATTGAGGACTGAAGATTGAATATTGATGATTGAAGATTGAGGATTGAGGATTGAGGGTTGTGGATTGTGGACGAGGACTGAGGGTTGAGTATTGATGTCTGATGTCTGAGGATTGAGGATTGAGGATTGAGAATTGAGGATTGAGGATTGAGGATTGAAGATTGAGGATTGGGTATTGAGGATTGAAGAAAGAGGATTGAGGATTGAGGATTGAGGATTGAGGATTGAAGATTGAGAATTGAGGATTGAAGGTTGAGGATTGAGGACTGAGGATTGAGGATTGAGGATTGAGGATTGAGGATTGAGGAATGAAGATTGAGTATTGAGGTTTGAAGATTGACGATTTTGGATTGAGGATTGAGGATTGAGTATTGAAGATTGAGGATTTGGGATTGAGGATTGTGGGTTGAGTATTCAGGACTGAGGGTTGAAGATTGAGGATTGAGGATTGAGGATTGAAGATAGAGGATTGGGTATTGAGGATTGAAGAATGAGGATTGAGGATTGAGGATTGAGGATTGATGATTGAAAGTTGAGTATTGAGGATTGAAGATTGAGGATTGAGTATTGAGGATTAAGGATTGACTATGAGGGCTGAGGGTTGAGGATTGTGGTTTGAGGACTGAGGACTGAGGATTGAGGATTGAGAATTGAGGATTGAGGATTGAGGATTGAAGATTGAGGATTGGGTATTGAGGATTGAAGAATGAGGATTGAGGATTGAGGATTGAGGATTGAGGATTGAAGATTGAGGATTGAGGATTGAGGATTGAGGATTGCAGATTGAGTATTGAGGATTGAAGATTGAGGATTGAGGATTGAGGATTGATGATTGAATATTGAGGATTGAAGATTGAGGATTGAGGATTGAGGATTGAGGACTGAGGATTGATGATTGAGTATTGATGATTGAGTATTGAGGATTGAAGATTGAGGATTGGGGATTGAGGATTGATGATTGAGGATTGTGGATTAAGGATTGAAGATTGAGGATTGAGGACTGAGGATAGAAGATTGAGGATTGGGGATTGAGGATCGACGATTGAGGATTGAGTATTGAGGATTGAGTATTGAGGCTTGAGGAATGAACATTGAGTATTGAGGACTGAAGATTGAGGATTGGGGACTGAGTGTTGAGGGTTGAGTGATGAGAGTTGACGTTTGTGGATAGAGATATGAAGATTGCAGATTGAGTATTGCGTATGGAAATCTCTGAACTGAGGGTATTCTAGTGAGGATTGAGGATTGACAACTGATTGTTGAGGCCTGAGGGCTGAAGATTGAGGATTCAGGATTGAGGAGTCAGGATTGTGGTTTGAGGACTGAGGATTGAGGATTGAGGATTGGGGATTGAGGATTGAGGATCGAGGATTGAAGATTGTAGATTGGTTATTGAGGATTTGACATTGAGGATTGAGAATTGAGGATTGAGGATTGAGGATTGAGGATTGAAGATTGAATATTGATGATTGAAGGTTGAGGATTGAGGATTGAGGGTTGTGGATTGAGGACGGGGACTGAGGGTTGAGTATTGATGTTTGAGGTCTGAGGATTGAGGATAGAGGATTGGGAATTGACGATTGAGGATTGAGGATTCAAGATTGAGGATTGGATATTGAGGATTGAAGAGTGAGGACTGAGGATTGAGGATTGAGGATTGAAGATTGAGGATTGATGATTGAGGATAGAGGATAGAGGATTGAGGATTGAGTATTGGGGATTGAGGATTGAAGATTGAGGATTGAGGATTGAGGATTGAGGATTGAGGATTGAGGATTGAGTACTGAAGGTTGAGTATTGATGACTGAGTATTGAGGATTGAGGATTGTGGATTGAGGATTGAGGATTGAGGATTGAAGATTGAGTATTGAGGATTGACGATTGAGGATTGGGTATTCAGGATCGAGGATTGAGAATGAGGGCTGAGGGTTGAGGATTGAGGTTTGAGGATTGAGGACTGAGGATTGAGGATTGATGATTGAGTATTGAGGATTGAAGATTGAGGATTGAGGATTGAGGATTGAGGATTGAGGATTGAGGATTGAGGATTGAAAATTGAGGACTGGGGACTGAGTGTTGAGGGTTGAGTGATGAGAATTGGTGTTTGTGGATAGAGATTTAAAGATTGCAGATTGAGTATTGAGTATTGAAAACTGTGAATTGATGATATTCTATTGAGGATTGAGAATTGACAACTGATTGTTGAGGACTGAGGTCTGAAGATTGAGGATTCAGGATTGAGGATCCAGGATTGAGGTTTGAGGACTGAGGATTGAGGATAGAGGATTGAGGATTGATGACAGAGAATTGAGCATTGAGGATTGAGGATTGAAGATTGAGGATTGAGTATTGCGGATTGAACATTGAGGATTGAGGATTGAGGATTGAGGACTGAAGATTGAATATTGATGATTGAAGATTGATGATTGAGGATTGAGGGTTGTGGATTGAGGACGAGGACTGAGGGTTGAGTTTTGATGTCTGTGGTCTGAGGATTGAAGATTGTGGATTGAGAATTGAGGATTGAGGATTGAGGTTTGAGGATTGAGGGCTGAGGATTGAGGATTGATGATTGAGTATTGAGGATTGAAGATTGAGCATTGAGGATTGAGGATTGAGGATTAAGGATTGAGGATTGGGGATTGAGGATCTAGGATTGAAAATTGATTATTGAGGATTGAAGATTGAGGACTGTTGATTGAGGATTGAAGATTGAGGATTAAGGATTGAGGATTCAGGATTGAGGTTTGAGGAATGAGGGTTGAGGATTGAGGATTGAGGATTGAGGACGAGGACTGACGGTTGAGGATTGTGGTTTGAGGATTGAGGATTGAGGATTGAGAATTGAGGATGAGGACTGAGGTTTGAGGATTGAGGTTTGAGGAATGAGGATTGAGGATTGAGGATTGCGGATTGAGGATTGAGGATTGAGTATTGAAGGTTGAGTATTGATGACTGAGGATTGAGGATTGCGGACTGACGATTGAGGATTGGGGATTGAGGGTTGAATGTTGAATGTTGAGGATTGAAGGTTGAGGATTGACGATTGAGGATTGAGGATTGAGGATGATGGCTGAGGTTTGAGGTTTGAGGTTTGAGTATTGAATCCTGAGAATTCGGGATGTTCTCTTGAGTGTTGAGAATTGAGGATTTATGGTTTAGTATTGAGAATACAGGATAGAGGATTGAGGATTCAGTATTGAAGATTGAGGATTGATGATTGAGGATTTAGGATTGAGGATTGGGCATTGAGGATTGAGGATAGAAAATTGAGTATTGAGGATTAAAGTTTGAGGACTCAGGAATAAGGATTGAGGATTGAGGATGAGGACTGAGGGTTGAGTATTGATGTCCGAGGTCTGAGGATTGAGGATTGAGGATTGAGAATTGAGGATTGAAGATTGAGTATTGAGGATTGAAGATTGAGGATTGAGGTTGAGGATTGAGGATAGAGGATGAGGGCTGAGGGTTGAGGATTAAGGTTTGAGGACTGAGGTCTGAGGATTGAGTATAGAGAATTGAGGATTGAGGATTGAGGATTGAAGATTGAGATTTGGGTATTGAGGATTGAAGAATGAGGATTGAGGATTGAGTATTGAGGATTGAGGATTGAAGATTGAGTATTGAGGATTGAGGTTTGAGGATTGAGTATTGAGGATTGAGGATTGAGGGTTGAGGATTGAAGATTGATTATTGAGGATTGAAGATTGAGGTTTGAGGATTGAGGATTGCGGATTGACGATTGAGGATTGAGGATTGAGTGTTGAAGGTTGAGTGTTGATGATTGAAGGTTGAGGATTGACGATTGAGGATTGAGGATTGAGGATGATGGCTGAGGTTTGAGGTTTGAGGTTTGAGTATTGAATCCTGAGTATTCAGGATGTTCTATTGAGTATTGAGAATTGAGGATTGATGCTTTAGTATTGAGGATTCAGGATTGAGGATTGAGGATTGAGTATTGAAAATTGGGGATTGATGATTGAGGATTTAGGATTGAGGATTGAGGATTGAGGATTGAGGATTGAAAATTGAGTATTGAGGACTGAGGACTGAGGATAGAGGATTGAGGATGGAGCATTGAGTATTGAAGATTGATGACTGGGGAATGAGGATTGAAGATTGAGGATTGGGTATTGAGGGTTGAAGAATGAGGATTGAGGATTGAGGATTGAGGATTGAGGATTGAAGATTGAGTATTGAAGATTGAAGATTGATGATTGAGGATTGTGGATTGAGGATTGAGGATTGAACATTGAGGACTGAGTGTTGAGGGTTGAGTGATGAGAATTGGTGTTTGTGGATAGAAGTTTGCAGATTGCAGGTTGAGCATTGAGTATTGAGAACTGTGAATTGAGGATATTCTATTGAGGATTGAGGATTGACAACTGATTGTTGAGGACTGAGGGCTGAAGATTGAGGATTCAGGATTGAGGATTCAGAATTGAGTTTTGAGGACTGAGGATTGAGGATTGAATATTGAGGATTGAGGATTGAGGATCGAGGATTGAGGATGAGGGCTGAGGGTTGAGGATTGAGGTTTGAGGATTGAGGCCTGAGGATTGAAGATTGATGATTGAGTATTGAGGATTGAAGATTGAGGATTGAGGATTGAGGATTGAGGATTGAGGATTGAGGATTGAGGATTGAAGATTGAGGACTGGGGACTGAGTGCTGAGTGTTGAGTGATGAGAATTGGTGTTTGTGGATAGAGATTTAAAGATTGCAGATTGAGTATTGAGTATTGAAAACTGTGAATTGATGATATTCTATTGAGGATTGAGAATTGACAACTGATTGTTGAGGACTGAGGATTGAGGATTGAAAATTGAGGATTGAGGATTGAGGATTGAAGACTGAGGATTGGGTATTGAGGATTGAATAATGAGGATTGAGGATTGAGGATTGAGGATCGAGGATTGAGGATGAGGGCTGAGGGTTGAGGATTGAGGTTTGAGGATTGAGGACTGAGGATTGAAGATTGATGATTGAGTATTGAGGATTGAAGATTGAGGATTGAGGATTGAGGATTGAGGATTGAGGATTGAGGAATGAAGATTGAGTATTGAGGTTTGAAGATTGAGGATTTTGTATTGAGGATTGAGGGTTGAGTATTGAAGATTGAGGATTGGGGATTGAGGATTGACGATTGAGGACTGAGTATTGAGGATTGAGAATTGAGGATTGAGGATTGAGGATTGAAGATTGAGGATTGGGTATTGCGGATTGAACATTGAGGATTGAGGATTGAGGATTGAGGATTGAGGATTGAGGACTGAAGATTGAATATTGATGATTGAAGATTGAGGATTGAGGATTGAGGGTTGTGGATTGTGGACGAGGACTGAGGGTTGAGTATTGATGTCTGATGTCTGAGGATTGAGGATTGAGGATTGAGAATTGAGGATTGAGGATTGAGGATTGAAGATTGAGGATTGGGTATTGAGGATTGAAGAAAGAGGATTGAGGATTGAGGATTGAGGATTGAGGATTGAAGATTGAGAATTGAGGATTGAAGGTTGAGGATTGAGGACTGAGGATTGAGGATTGAGGATTGAGGATTGAGGATTGAGGAATGAAGATTGAGTATTGAGGTTTGAAGATTGAGGATTTTGGATTGAGGATTGAGGATTGAGTACTGAAGATTGAGTATTGATGACTGATTATTGAGGATTGAGGATTGAGGATTGAAGATTGAGGCTTGGGTATTGAGGATTGAAGAATGAGCATTGAGGATTGAGGATTGAGGATTGAGGATTGAGGATTGAAGATTGAGGATTGAGGATTGAGGTTTGAGGATTGAAGATTGAGTATTGAGGATCGAAGATTGAGGATTGAGGATTGAGGATTGAGGATTGAGGATTGACGATTGAAGATTGAGGATTGGGGACTGAGGATTGAAGACTGAGGATTGAGGATTGGGGATTAATGGTTGGGTATTGAGGATTGAACATTGAGGACTGAGTGTTGAGGGTTGAGTGATGAGAATTGATAATTGTGGATAGAGATTTGAAGATTGCAGATTGGGTATTGAGTATTGAAAA
This sequence comes from Calliopsis andreniformis, assembly GCF_051401765.1. Lineage (NCBI taxonomy): Eukaryota > Metazoa > Arthropoda > Insecta > Hymenoptera > Andrenidae > Calliopsis > Calliopsis andreniformis. Next base: position 754,222 of record NW_027480545.1, on the reverse strand, counting down.
CTGTGAATTGAGGATATTCTATTGGGGATTGAGGATTGACAACTGATTGTTGAGTACTGAGGGCTGAAGATTGAGGATTCAGGATTGAGGATTCAGAATTGTGGTTTGCGGACTGAGGATTGAAGATTGAAGATTGAGTATTGATGGTTGAGGATTGAGGATTGAGGATTGAGGTTGAGGGCTGAGGGTTGAAGATTGAGGTGTGAGGACTCAGGACTGAGGATTGAGGATTGAGGATTGAGGATTGAGGATTGAGGATTGAAGATTGAGGATTGGGTATTGCGGATTGAATATTGAGGATTGAGTATTGAGGATTGAGCATTGAGGATTCAGGATTGAGTATTCAGAATTGAGGATTCAGGATTGTGTTTTGAGGACAGAGGATTGAGGCTTGAGGATTGAGGTTTGAGGATTGAGGATTGAGGATTGAGGATTGAGGATTTAAGATTGAGGATTGGGTATTGAGAATTGAACATTGAGGATTGAGGATTGAGGATTGAGGATTGAGGACTGAAGATTGAATATTGATGATTGAAGATTGAGGATTGAGGATTGAGGGTTGTGGATTGGGGACCAGGACTGAGGGTTGAATATTGACGTTTGAGGACTGAGGATTGAGGATTGAGGATTGAGAATTGAGGATTGAGTATTGAGGATTGAAGATTGAGGATTGGGTATTGAGGATTGAAGTATGAGGATTGAGGATTGAAGATTGAGGATTGAGGATTGAGGATCGAGGATTGAGGATGGGGGCTGAGGGTTGAGGATTGAGGTTTGAGGATTGAGGACTGAGGATTGAAGATTGATGATTGAGTATTGAGGATTGAAGATTGAGGATTGAGGATTGAGGATTGAGGATTGAGGATTGAGGAATGAAGATTGAGTATTGAGGTTTGAAGATTGAGGATTTTGGATTGAGGATTGAGGGTTGAGTATTGAAGATTGAGGATTGGGGATTGAGGATTGACGATTGAGGATTGAGTATTGAGGATTGAGAATTGAGGATTGAGGATTGAGGATTGAAGATTGAGGATTGGGTATTGCGGATTGAACATTGAGGATTGAGGATTGAGGATTGAGGATTGAGGATTGAGGACTGAAGATTGAATATTGATGATTGAAGATTGAGGATTGAGGATTGAGGGTTGTGGATTGTGGACGAGGACTGAGGGTTGAGTATTGATGTCTGATGTCTGAGGATTGAGGATTGAGGATTGAGAATTGAGGATTGAGGATTGAGGATTGAATATTGAGGATTGGGTATGGAGGATTGAAGAAAGAGGATTGAGGATTGAGGATTGAGGATTGAGGATTGAAGATTGAGAATTGAGGATTGAAGGTTGAGGATTGAGGACTGAGGATTGAGGATTGAGGATTGAGGATTGAGGATTGAGGAATGAAGATTGAGTATTGAGGTTTGAAGATTGACGATTTTGGATTGAGGATTGAGGATTGAGTATTGAAGATTGAGGATTTGGGATTGAGGATTGGGGGTTGAGTATTCAGGACTGAGGGTTGAAGATTGAGGATTGAGGATTGAGGATTGAAGATAGAGGATTGGGTATTGAGGATTGAAGAATGAGGATTGAGGATTGAGGATTGAGGATTGAAGATTGATGATTGAGGATTGTGGATTGAGGATTGATGATTGAAAGTTGAGTATTGAGGATTGAAGATTGAGGCTTGAGTATTGAGGATTAAGGATTGACTATGAGGGCTGAGGGTTGAGGATTGAGGTTTGAGGACTGAGGACTGAGGATTGAGGATTGAGAATTGAGGATTGAGGATTGAGGATTGAAGATTGAGGATTGGGTATTGAGGATTGAAGAATGAGGATTGAGGATTGAGGATTGAGGATTGAGGATTGAAGATTGAGGATTGAGGATTGAGGATTGAGGATTGCAGATTGAGTATTGAGGATTGAAGATTGAGGATTGAGGATTGAGGATTGATGATTGAATATTGAGGATTGAAGATTGAGGATTGAGGATTGAGGATTGAGGACTGAGGATTGATGATTGAGGATTGATGATTGAGTATTGAGGATTGAAGATTGAGGATTGGGGATTGAGGATTGATGATTGAGGATTGTGGATTAAGGATTGAAGATTGAGGATTGAGGACTGAGGATAGAAGATTGAGGATTGGGGATTGAGGATCGACGATTGAGGATTGAGTATTGAGGATTGAGTATTGAGGCTTGAGGAATGAACATTGAGTATTGAGGACTGAAGATTGAGGATTGGGGACTGAGTGTTGAGGGTTGAGTGATGAGAATTGACGGTTGTGGATAGAGATATGAAGATTGCAGATTGAGTATTGCGTGTGGAAATCTCTGAACTGAGGGTATTCTAGTGAGGATTGAGGATTGACAACTGATTGTTGAGGCCTGAGGGCTGAAGATTGAGGAATCAGGATTGAGGAGTCAGGATTGTGGATTGCGGACTGAGGATTGAGGATTGAGGATTGGGGATTGAGGATTGAGGATCGAGGATTGAAGATTGTAGATTGGTTATTGAGGATTTGACATTGAGGATTGAGAATTGAGGATTGAGGATTGAGGATTGAGGATTGAAGATTGAATATTGATGATTGAAGGTTGAGGATTGAGGATTGAGGGTTGTGGATTGAGGACGGGGACTGAGGGTTGAGTATTGATGTTTGAGGTCTGAGGATTGAGGATAGAGGATTGGGAATTGACGATTGAGGATTGAGGATTCAAGATTGAGGATTGGATATTGAGGATTGAAGAGTGAGGACTGAGGATTGAGGATTGAGGATTGAAGATTGAGGATTGATGATTGAGGATTGAGGATAGAGGATTGAGGATTGAGTATTGGGGATTGAGGATTGAAGATTGAGGATTGAGGATTGAGGATTGAGGATTGAGGATTGAGTACTGAAGATTGAGTATTGATGACTGAGTATTGAGGATTGAGGATTGCGGATTGAGGATTGAGGATTGAGGATTGAAGATTGAGTATTGAGGATTGACGATTGAGGATTGGGTATTGAGGATCGAGGATTGAGAATGAGGGCTGAGGGTTGAGGATTGAGGATTGAGGATTGAAGATTCAGTATTGAGGATTGAAGATAGAGAGTTGAGGATTGAGGATCGAACATTGAGGACTGAGTGTTGATGGTTGAGTTATGTGAATTGATGTTTGTGGATAGAGATTTGAAGATTGCAGATTGAGTATTGAGTATTGAAAACTGTGAATTGAGGATATTCTACAGAGGATTGAGAATTGACAACTGATTGTTGAGGTCTGAGGGCTGAAGATTGAGGATTCAGGATTGAGGATTCAGAATTGATGTTTGAGGACTGAGGATTGAGGATTGAATATTGAGTATTGAGGATTGAAGATTGAGGATTGAGGTTGAGGATTGAGGATAGAGGATGAGGGCTGAGGGTTGAGGATTGAGGTTTGAGGACTGAGGTCTGAGGATTGAGTATAGAGAATTGAGGATTGAGGATTGAGGATTGAAGATTGAGATTTGGGTATTGAGGATTGAAGAATGAGGATTGAGGATTGAGTATTGAGGATTGAGGATTGAAGATTGAGTATTGAGGATTGAGGATTGAGGATTGAGTATTGAGGATTGAGGATTGAGGGTTGAGGATTGAAGATTGATTATTGAGGATTGAAGATTGAGGTTTGAGGATTGAGGATTGCGGATTGACGATTGAGGATTGAGGATTGAGGGTTGAAGGTTGAGTGTTGATGATTGAAGGTTGAGGATTGACGATTGAGGATTGATGATTGAGGATGATGGCTGAGGATTGAGGATTGAGGATTGAGGATTGAAGATTGAGGACTGGGGACTGAGTGCTGAGTGTTGAGTGATGAGAATTGGTGTTTGTGGATAGAGATTTAAAGATTGCAGATTTCGTATTGAGTATTGAAAACTGTGAATTGATGATATTCTATTGAGGATTGAGAATTGACAACTGATTGTTGAGGACTGAGGTCTGAGGATTGAGGATTCAGGATTGAGGATCCAGGATTGGTGTTTGAGGAGTGAGGTTTGAGGATTGAGGATTGAGGATTGAGGATTGAGGATTGAGGTTTGAGGATTGAGGATTGAAGATTGAGGATTGGGTAATGCGGATTGAACATTGAGGATTTAGGATTGAGGATTGAGGACTGAAGATTGAATATTGATGATTGAAGATTGATGATTGAGGATTGAGGGTTGTGGATTGAGGACGAGGACTGAGGGCTGAGCATTGATGTCTGAGGTCTGAGGATTGAGGATTGAGGATTGAGAATTGAGGATTGAGGATTGAGGATTGAAGATTGAGGATTGGGTATTGAGGATTGAAGAATGAGGATTGAGGATTGAGGATTGAGGATTGAGGATTGAGGATTGAGTATTGAAGATTGAGGATTGGGGATTGAGGATTGACGATTGAGGATTGAGTATTGAGGATTGAGAATTGAGGATTGAGGATTGAAGATTGAGTATTGAGGATTGAAGATTGAGAATTGAGGATTGAGGATTGAGGATTGAAGATGAGGGCTGAGGGTTGAGGATTGAGGTTTGAGGACTGAGGATTGAGGATTGAGGATTGAGAGTTGAGGATTGAGGATTGAGGATTGAAGATTGAGGATTGGGTATTGAGGATTGAAGAATGAGCATTGAGGATTGAGGATTGAGTATTGAGGATTGAAGATTGAGGATTGAGGATTGAGGATTGAGGTTTGAGGATTGAGGATTGAGGATTGACGTTTGAGAATTGAAGATTGAGTATTGAGGGTTGAAGATTGAGGATTGAGGATTGAGGATTGAAGATTCAGTATTGAGGATTGAAGATTGAGGGTTGAGGATTGAGGATTGGGGATTGAGAATTGAGGATGAGGGCTGAGGGTTGAAGATTGAGGTTTGAGGACTCAGGACTGAGGATTGAGGATTGAGAATTGAGGATTGAGGATTGAGGATTGAAGATTGAGGATAGGGTATTGAGGATTGAAGAATGAGGATTGAGGATGGGCGATTGAGGATTGAGGATTGAAGATTGAGTATTCAGGATTGGAGATTGACGATTGAGGATTGAGGATTGAGGATCGAGGATTGAGGATTGAGGATTGAAGATTGAGTTTTGAGGATTGAAGGTTGAGGATTGAGAATTGAAGATTGAGGATTGGGGACTGAGTGTTGAGCGTTGAGTGATGAGGATTGATGTTTGTGGATAGAGATTTGAAGATTGCAGATTGAGTATTGAGTATCGAAATCTGCGAATTGAGGATATTCTATTGAGGATTGAGGATTGACAACTGATTGTTGAGGACTGAGGGCTGAAGATTGAGGATTCAGGGTTGAGGGTTCAGAATTGAGGTTTGAGGACTGAGGATTGAGGATTGAGAATTGAGGATTGAGGATTGAGGATTGAGGATTGAGGATTGAGGATTGAGGACTGAAGATTGAATATTGATGATTGAAGATTGAGGATTGAGGATTGAGGGTTGTGGATTGAGGACGAGGACTGAGGGTTGAGTATTGATGTCTGATGTCTGAGGATTGAGGATTGAGGATTGAGAATTGAGGATTGAGGATTGAAGATTCAGGATTGGGTATTGAGGATTGAAGAAATAGGATTGAGGATTGAGGATTGAGGATTGAGGATTGAAGATTGAGAATTGAGGATTGAAGGTTGAGGATTGAGGACTGAGGATTGAGGATTGAGGATTGAGGATTGAGGAATGAAGATTGAGTATTGAGGTTTGAAGGTTGAGGATTTTGGATTGAGGATTGAGGATTGAGTATTGAAGATTGAGGATTTGGGATTGAGGATTGAGGGTTGAGTATTCAGGACTGAGGGTTGAAGATTGAGGATTGAGGATTGAGGATTGAAGATAGAGGATTGGGTATTGAGGATTGAAGAATGAGGATTGAGGATTGAGGATTGAGGATTGAAGATTGATGATTGAGGATTGTGGATTGTGGATTGAGGATTGATGACTGAAGGTTGAGTATTGAGGATTGAAGATTGAGGATTGAGTATTGAGGATTGAGGATTGACTATGAGGGCTGAGGGTTGAGGATTGAGGATTGAGGATTGAGGATTGAAGATTGAGGATTGGGTATTGAGGATTGAAGAATGAGGACTGAGGATTGAGGATCGAGTATTGAGGATTGAAGATTGAGTATTGAGGATTGAAGATTGAGGATTGAGGATTGAGGATTGAGGATTGAGGATTGAGGATTGAGGATTGAAGATTGAGGATTGAGGATTGAGGATTAAAGGTTGAGCATTGAGGATTGAGGATTGAGGATTGATGATTGAGGATTGAGGATTGAGGATTGAGGATTGAGGATTGAGTATTGAAGATTGAGGATTGATGATTGAGGATTGAGGATTGAGGATTGAGGATTGAGTATTGGGGATTGAGGATTGAAGATTGAGGATTGGGGACTGAGTGTTGAGGGTTGAGTGATGAGGATTGATGATCGTGGATAGAGATTTGAAGATTGCAGATTCGGTATTGAGTATTGAAACCTGTGAATTGAGGATATTCAATTGAGGATTTAGGATTGACAACTGATTGTTGAGGACTGAGGGCTGAAGATTGAGGATTCAGGATTGAGGATTCGGAATTGAGGTTTGAGGATTGAGGATTGAGGATTGAGGATTGAGGATTGAGGATTCAGGATTGAGGATTGAAGATTCAGTATTGAGGATTGAAGATTGAGGATTGAGGATTGAGGATTGAGGATTGAGGATTGAGGATTGAGGATTGAGGATTGAGTACTGAAGATTGAGTATTGATGACTGAGGATTCAGGATTGAGGATTGAGGACTGAGGATTGAGGATTGAGGATTGAAGATTGAATATTGATGATTGAAGATTGAGGATTGAGGATTGAGTGTTGTGGATTGAGGACGAGGGCTGACGGTTGAGTATTGACGTTTGAGGTCTGAGGATTGATGATTGAGGATCGAGAATAGAGGATTGAGGATGGAGGACTGAAGATTGAGGATTTGGTGTTGAGGATTGAAGAATGAGGATTGAGGATTGAGGATTGAGGATTGAGGATTGAAGATTGAGCATTGAGGATTGAAGATTGAGGATTGAGGATTGCGGATTGAGGATTGAGAATTGAGGATTGAGGATTGAGGATTGAAAACTGATTGTTGAGGACTGAGGGCTGAAGATTGAGGATTCAGGATTGAGGATTCAGAATTGTGGTTTGCGGAGTGAGGATTGAAGATTGAAGATTGAGTATTGAGGGTTGAGGATTGAGGATTGAGGATTGAGGATTGAGGTTGAGGGCTGAGGGTTGAAGATTGAGGTGTGAGGACTCAGGACTGAGGATTGAGGATTGAGAATTGAGGATTGAGTATTGAGGATTGAAGATTGAGGATAGGGTATTGAGGATTGAAGAATGAGGATGGAGGATGGGCGATTGAGGATTGTGGATTGAAGATTGAGTATTCAGGATTGGAGATTGACGATTGATTATTGAGGATTGAGGATCGAGGATTGAGGATTGAGGATTGAAGATTGAGTATTGAGGATTGAATATTGAGGATTGAGGATTGACGATTGAGGATTGAGGATTGAGAATTGAAGATTGAGGATTGGGGACTGAGTGTTGAGGGTTGAGTGATGAGGATTGATGATCGTGGATGGAGATTTGAAGATTGCAGATTCAGTATTGAGTATTGAAACCTGTGAATTGAGGATATTCGATTGAGGATTGAGGATTGACGACTGATAGTTGAGGACTGAGGGCTGAAGATTGAGGATTCAGGATTGAGGATTCGGAATTGTGGTTTGAGGACTGAGGATTGAGGATTGAGGATTGAGGATTGAGGATTGAGGATTGAGGATTGAAGATTCAGTATTGAGGATTGAAGATTGAGGATTGAGGATTGAGGATTGAGGATTGAGGATTGTGCATTGAGGACTGAGTATTGAGGATTGAAGATTGAGGATTCAGGATTGAGGATTGAGGATTGAGGAATGAGGATTGAGGATTGAGGGTTGTGGATTGGGGACCAGGACTGAGGGTTGAATATTGATATTTGAGGTCTGAGGATTGCGGATTGAGGATTGAGAATTGAGGATTGAGGATTGAGGATTGAAGATTGAGGATTGGGTATTGAGGATTGAAGAATGAGAATTGAGGATTGAGGATTGAGGCCTGAGGATTCAGAATTGAGAACTGAGGATGAGGACTGAGGGCTGAGGGTTGAGGTTTGAGGAATGAAGACTGACGATTGAGGATTGAGGATTGAAGATTGAGTATTGAGGATTGAAGATTGTGGATTGAGGATTGAGGATTGAGGATTGAGGATTGAAGATTGAGGATTGGGGACTGAGTGTTGATACGCTGAGTGATGAGAGTTGATGTCTGCGGGAAGAGATTTGAAGATTGCAGTTTGAGTATTGCGTATGGAAAACTCTGAACTGAGGATATTCTATTGAGGATTGAGGATTGACAACTGATTGTTGAGGACTGAGGGCTGAAGATTGAGGATTCAGGATTGAGGATTCAGGATTGTGGTTTGAGGACAGAGGATTGAGGATTGAGAATTGAGGATTGAGGATTGAGGATTGAGGATTGAGGATTGAGGATTGAGGATTGAGGTCTGAAGATTGAATATTGATGATTGAAGATTGAGGATTGAGGATTGAGGGTTGTGGATTGAGGACGAGGACTGAGGGTTGAGTATTGATGTCTGATGTCTGGGGATTGAGGATTGAGGATTGAGAATTGAGGATTGAGGATTGAGGATTGAAGATTGAGGATTGGGTATTGAGGATTGAAGAAAGAGGATTGAGGATTGAGGATTGAGGATTGAGGATTGAAGATAGAGAATTGAGGATTGAAGGTTGAGGATTGAGGACTGAGGATTGAGGATTGAGGATTGAGGATTGAGGAATGAAGATTGAGTATTGAGGTATGAAGGTTGAGGATTTTGGATTGAGGATTGAGGATTGAGTATTGAAGATTGAGGATTTGGGATTGAGGATTGAGGGTTGAGTATTCAGGACTGAGGCTTGAAGATTGAGGATTGAGGATTGAGGATTGAAGATAGAGGATTGGGTATTGAGGATTGAAGAATGAGGATTGAGTATTGAGGATTGAGGATTGAAGATTGATGATTGAGGATTGTGGATTGAGGATTGATGATTGAAGGTTGAGTATTGAGGATTGAAGATTGAGGATTGAGTATTGAGGATTGAGGGTTGACTATGAGGGCTGAGGGTTGAGGATTGAGGTTTGAGGACTGAGGACTGAGGATTGAGGATTGAGAATTGAGGATTGAGGATTGAGGATTGAAGATTGAGGATTGGGTATTGAGGATTGAAGAATGAGGATTGAGGATTGAGGATTGAGGATTGAGGATTGAAGATTGAGGATTGAGGATTGAGGATTGAGGATTGCAGATTGAGTATTGAGGATTGAAGATTGAGGATTGAGGATTGAGGATTGATGATTGAATATTGAGGATTGAAGATTGAGGATTGAGGATTGAGGATTGAGGACTGAGGGTTGATGATTGAGGATTGATGATTGAGTATTGAGGATTGAAGATTGAGGATTGAGGATTGAGGATTGATGATTGAGGATTGTGGATTAAGGATTGAAGATTGAGGATTGAGGACTGAGGATTGAAGATTGAGGATTGGGGATTGAGGATCGACGATTGAGGATTGAGTATTGAGGATTGAGTATTGAGGATTGAGGAATGAACATTGAGTATTGAGGACTGAAGATTGAGGATTGGGGACTGATTGTTGAGGGTTGAGTGATAAGAATTGGTGTTTGTGGATAGAGATTTAAAGATTGCAGATTGAGTATTGAGTATTGAAAACTGTGAATTGATGATATTCTATTGAGGATTGAGAATTGACAACTGATTGTTGACGACTGAGGGCGGAAGATTGAGGATTCAGGATTGAGAATTCAGAATTGAGGATTGAGGACTGAGGACTGAGGATTGAGGATTGAGTATTGAGGATTGAAGATAGAGGATTAAGGATTGAGGATTGGGGATTGAGGATCTAGGATTGAAAATTGATTATTGAGGATTGAAGATTGAGGACTGTTGATTGAGGATTGAAGATTGAGGATTAAGGATTGAGGATTGAGGATTGAGGATTGAGGTTTGAGGAATGAGGATTGAGGATTGAGGATTGAGGATTGAGGACGAGGACTGACGGTTGAGGATTGTGGCTTGAGGATTGAGGATTGAGAATTGAGGATAAGGACTGAGGTTTGAGGATTGAGGTTTGAGGAATGAGGATTGAGGTTTGGGGATTGAGGATTGAGGATTGAGGATTGAGTATTGAAGGTTGAGGATTGATGACTGAGGATTGAGGATTGCGGATTGACGATTGAGGATTGAGGTTTGAGTGTTGAAGGTTGAGTGTTGAGGATTGAAGGTTGAGGATTGACGATTCAGGATTGAGGATTGAGGATGATGGCTGAGGCTTGAGGTTTGAGGTTTGAGTATTGAATCCTGAGAATTCAGGATGTTCAATTGAGTATTGAGAATTGAGGATTGATGCTTTAGTATTGAGGATTCAGGATTGATGATTGAGGATTGAGTACTGAAGATTGAGGATTGATGATTGAGGATTTAGGATTGAGGATTGAGGATTGAGGATTGAGGATTGAGGATTGAGGATTGAAAATTGAGTATTGAGGATTGAAGGTTGAAGACTGAGGAATAAGGATTGAGGATTGAGGATTGAGGATTGAGGATTGAGGATTGAAGTTTGAGTGCTGAGGATTGAGGGTAGAAGATTGAGGATTGAGTATTGAGGATTCAGGATGAGGGCCGAGGTTTGAGGTTTGAGGTTTGAGATTGAATCCTGAGAATTCAGGATATTCTACTGAGTATTGAGAATTGAGAATTGATGGTTGAGTATTGAGACCGAGGATTGAGGATTGAAGATTGTGTATTGATGATTGAAGATTGAGGATAAAGGATTGAGTGTTGAGGGTTGAGGACGAGGACTGACGGTTGAGGATTGACGTTTGAGGATTGAGGGTTGAGGACTGACGACTGAGGATAGAGAATTGAGGATGGAGCATTGAGGATTGAAGATTGAGGACTGGGGATTGAGGATTAAAGATTGAGGATTAAGGATTTAGGATTGGGGACTAAGGATCTAGGATTGAATATTGATTATTGAGGATTGAAGATTGAGGATTGAGGATTGAGGATTGAGAATGGAGAATTGAGGATAAGGACTGAGGGTTGAGTGTTGAGGTTTGAGGAATGAGGATTAAGGATTGAGGATTGAGGATTGAAGATTGAGTATTGATGATTGAAGATTGAGGATTGAGGATTGAGGGTTGAGGATTGAGGACGAGGTCTGACGGTTGAGGATTGTGGTTTGAGAATTGAGGATTGAGGATTGAGAATTGAGGATGAGGACTGAGGTTTGGGGATTGAGGTTTGAGGAATGAGGATTGAGGATTGAGGATTGCGGATTGAGGATTGAGGATTGAGTATTGAAGGTTGAGTATTGATGACTGAGGATTGAGGATTGCGGACTGACGATTGAGGATTGGGGATTGAGGGTTGAATGTTGAGTGTTGAGGATTGAAGGTTGAGGATTGACGATTGAGGATTGAGGATTGAGGATGATGGCTGAGGTTTGAGGTTTGAGGTTTGAGTATTGAATCCTGAGAATTCGGGATGTTCTATTGAGTGTTGAGAATTGAGGATTGATGGTTTAGTATTGAGAATTCAGGATTGAGGATTGAGGATTCAGTATTGAAGATTGAGGATTGATGATTGAGGATTTAGGATTGAGGATTGGGTATTGAGGATTGAGGATTGAAAATTGTGTATTGAGGATTAAAGTTTGAGGACTGAGGAATAAGGATTGAGGATTGAGGATGAGGACTGAGGGTTGAGTATTGATGTCCGAGGTCTGAGGATTGAGGATTGAGGATTGAGAATTGAGGATTGAGGATTGAGTATTGAAGATTGGGGATTGGGTATTGAGGATTGACCAATGAGTATTGAAGATTCAGGATTGATGACTGAGGATTGAGGATTGAGGTATGATGATTGCGGATTGAATATTGAAAATTGTGTGTTGACGATTGAGTATTGAGGATTGAGGATTGAGGATATAGGATTGAAGATTGAGTATTGAGGATTGAAGATTGAGGATTGAGGATTGACGATTGAGGATTGAGGATTGAGGTTTGAGGATTGACGATGAGGGCTGAGGGTTGAGGATTGAGGTTTGAGGTCTGAGGACTGAGGATTGAGGATTGAATATTGAGGATTGAGGATTGAGGATTGAAGATTGAGGATTGGGTATTGAGGATTGAAGAATGAGGATTGAGGATTGAGGGTTGAGGATTGGGGACTGAGGATTGAGGATTGAGGATTGAGGATTGAGGATTGAAGATTCAGTATTGAGGATTGAAGATTGAGAGTTGAGGATTGAGGATCGAACATTGAGGACTGAGTGTTGATGGTTGAGTGATGAGAATTGATGTTTGTGGATAGAGATTTGAAGATTGCAGATTGAGTATTGAGTATTGAAAACTGTGAATTGAGGATAGTCTACAGAGGATTGAGAATTGACAACTGATAGTTGAGGTCTGAGGGCTGAAGATTGAGGATTCAGGATTGAGGATTCAGAATTGAAGTTTGAGGACTGAGGATTGAGGATTGAAGATTGAGATTTGGGTATTGAGGATTGAAGAATGAGGATTGAGGATTGAGTATTGAGGATTGAGGATTGAAGATTGAGTATTGAGGATTGAGGATTGAGGATTGAGTATTGAGGATTGCGGATTGAGGGTTGAGGATTGAAGATTGATTATTGAGGATTGAAAATTGAGGTTTGAGGATTGAGGATTGCGGATTGACGATTGAGGATTGAGGATTGAGTGTTGAAGGTTGAGTGTTGAGGATTGAAGGTAGAGGATTGACGATTGAGGATTGAGGATTGAGGATGATGGCTGAGGTTTGAGGTTTGAGGTTTGAGTATTGAATCCTGAGAATTCAGGATGTTCTATTGAGTATAGAGAATTGAGGATTGATGCTTTAGTATTGAGGATTCAGGATTGAGGATTGAGGATTGAGTATTGAAAATTGGGGATTGATGATTGAGGATTTAGGATTGAGGATTGAGGATTGAGGATTGAGGATTGAAAATTGAGTAGTGAGGACTGAGGACTGAGGATAGAGGATTGAGGATGGAGCATTGAGGATTGAAGATTGAGGACTGGGGATTGAGGATTGAAGATTGAGGATTGGGTATTGAGGATTGAAGAATGAGGATTGAGGATTGAGGATTGAGGATTGAGGATTGAAGATTGAGTATTGAAGATTGAAGATTGATGATTGAGGATTGTGGATTGAGGATTGAGGATTGAACATTGAGGACTGAGTGTTGATTGTTGAGTGATGAGAATTGGTGTTTGTGGATAGAAGTTTGAAGATTGCAGGTTGAGCATTGAGTATTGAGATCTGTGAATTAAGGATATTCTATTGAGGATTGAGTATTGACAACTGATTGTTGAGGACTGAGGGCTGAAGATTGAGGATTCAGGATTGAGGGTTCAGAATTGAGTTTTGAAGACTGAGGATTGAGGATAGAATATTGAGGATTGAGGATTGAGGATCGAGGATTGAGGATGAGGGCTGAGGGTTGAGGGTTGAGGTTTGAGGGTTGAGGACTGAGGATTGAGGATTGAGAATTGAGGATTGAGGATTGAGGATTGAAGATTGAGGATTGGGTATTGAGGATTGAAGAACGAGGATTGAGGATTGAGGATTGTGGATTGAGGATTGAGGATTGAGTATTGAAGATTGAGGATTGGGGATTGAGGATTGACCATTGAGGATTGAGTATTGAGGATTGAGAGTTGAGGATTGAGGATTGAAGATTCAGTATTGAGGATTGAAGATTGAGGATTGAGGATTGAGGATTGAGGTTTGTGGATTGAAGATTGTGTATTGAGGGTTGAAGATTGAGGATTGAGGATTGAGGATTGATAATTGAGTATTGAGGATTGACGATTGAAGATTGAGGATTGGGGACTGAGGGTTGATGGCTGAGTGATGAGAATTGATGTTTGTGGGTAGAGATATGAAGATTGCAGATTGAGTATTGCGTATGGAAAACTCTGAACTGAAGATATTCTAGTGGGGATTGAGGATTGACAGCTGATTGTTGAGGACTGAGGTCTGAAGATTGAGGATTCAGGATTGAGGATTGAGGATTGAGGATTGAGAATTGAGGATCGAGGATTGAGGATTGAAGATTGAGGATTGGGTATTGAGGATTGAAGAATGAGGATTGAGGATTGAGGATTGAGGATTGAGGATTGAGGATTGAAGATTGAGGATTGAGGATTGAGGTTTGAGGATTGAAGATTGAGTATTGAGGGTTGAAGATTGAGGATTGAGGATTGAGGATTGATATTTGAGGATTGAGGATTGACGATTGAAGATTGAGGATTGGGGACTGAGAGTTGATGGCTGAGTTATGAGAATTGATGTCTGTGGATAGAGATATGAAGATTGCAGTTTCAGTATTGAGTATTGAAGCCTGTGAATTGAGGATATTCTATTGAGGATTGAGGATTGACAACTGATTGTTGAGGACTGAGGGCTGAAGATTGAGGATTCAGGATTGAGGATTCAGAATTGAGGTTTGAGTACTGAGGATTGAGGATTGAGGATTGAGGATTGAGGATTGAGGATTGAGGATTGAAGATTCAGTATTGAGGATTGAAGATTGAGGGTTGAGGATTGAGAATTGAAGATTGAAGATTGAGTATTCAGGATTGGAGATTGACGATTGAGGATTGAGGATTGAGGATCGAGGATTGAGGATTGAGGATTGAAGATTGAGTTTTGAGGATTGAAGATTGAGGATTGAGGATTGAGGATTGAGGATTGAGTATTGAGGATTGAGAATTGAAGATTGAGGATTGGGGACTGAGTGTTGAGCGTTGAGTGATGAGGATTGATGTTTGTGGATAGAGATTTGAAGATTGCAGATTGAGTATTGAGTATCGAAACCTGCGAATTGAGGATATTCTATTGAGGATTGAGGATTGACAACTGATTGTTGAGGACTGAGGGCTGAAGATTGAGGATTCAGAGTTGAGGGTTCAGAATTGAGGTTTGAGGACTGAGGATTGAGGATTGAGGATTGAGGATTGAGGAATGAGGATTGAGGATTGAGGGTTGTGGATTGGGGACCAGGACTGAGGGTTGAATATTGATATTTGAGGTCTGAGGATTGCGGATTGAGGATGGAGAATTGAGGATTGAGGATTGAGGATTGAAGATTGAGGATTGGGTATTGAGGATTGAAGAATGAGAATTGAGGATTGAGGATTGAGGCCTGAGGATTCAGAATTGAGAACTGAGGATGAGGACTGAGGGCTGAGGGTTGAGGTTTGAGGAATGAAGACTGACGATTGAGGATTGAGGATTGAAGTTTGAGTATTGAGGATTGAAGATTGTGGATTGAGGATTGAGGATTGAGGATTGAGGATTGAAGATTGAGGATTGGGGACTGAGTGTTGATACGCTGAGTGATGAGAATTGATGTCTGCGGGAAGAGATTTGAAGATTGCAGTTTGAGTATTGCGTATGGAAATCTCTGAACTGAGGATATTCTATTGAGGATTGAGGATTGACAACTGATTGTTGAGGACTGAGGGCTGAAGATTGAGGATTCAGGATTGAGGATTCAGGATTGTGGTTTGAGGACAGAGGATTGAGGATTGAGAATTGAGGATTGAGGATTGAGGATTGAGGATTGAGGATTGAGGATTGAGGATTGAGGTCTGAAGATTGAATATTGATGATTGAAGATTGAGGATTGAGGATTGAGGGTTGTGGATTGAGGACGAGGACTGAGGGTTGAGTATTGATGTCTGATGTCTGGGGATTGAGGATTGAGGATTGAGAATTGAGGATTGAGGATTGAGGATTGAAGATTGAGGATTGGGTATTGAGGATTGAAGAAAGAGGATTGAGGATTGAGGATTGAGGATTGAGGATTGAAGATAGAGAATTGAGGATTGAAGGTTGAGGATTGAGGACTGAGGATTGAGGATTGAGGATTGAGGATTGAGGAATGAAGATTGAGTATTGAGGTATGAATGTTGAGGATTTTGGATTGAGGATTGAGGATTGAGTATTGAAGATTGAGGATTTGGGATTGAGGATTGAGGGTTGAGTATTCAGGACTGAGGCTTGAAGATTGAGGATTGAGGATTGAGGATTGAAGATAGAGGATTGGGTATTGAGGATTGAAGAATGAGGATTGAGTATTGAGGATTGAGGATTGAAGATTGATGATTGAGGATTGTGGATTGAGGATTGATGATTGAAGGTTGAGTATTGAGGATTGAAGATTGAGGATTGAGTATTGAGGATTGAGGGTTGACTATGAGGGCTGAGGGTTGAGGATTGAGGTTTGAGGACTGAGGACTGAGGATTGAGGATTGAGAATTGAGGATTGAGGATTGAGGATTGAAGATTGAGGATTGGGTATTGAGGATTGAAGAATGAGGATTGAGGATTGAGGATTGAGGATTGAGGATTGAAGATTGAGGATTGAGGATTGAGGATTGAGGATTGCAGATTGAGTATTGAGGATTGAAGATTGAGGATTGAGGATTGAGGATTGATGATTGAATATTGAGGATTGAAGATTGAGGATTGAGGATTGAGGATTGAGGACTGAGGGTTGATGATTGAGGATTGATGATTGAGTATTGAGGATTGAAGATTGAGGATTGAGGATTGAGGATTGATGATTGAGGATTGTGGATTAAGGATTGAAGATTGAGGATTGAGGACTGAGGATTGAAGATTGAGGATTGGGGATTGAGGATCGACGATTGAGGATTGAGTATTGAGGATTGAGTATTGAGGATTGAGGAATGAACATTGAGTATTGAGGACTGAAGATTGAGGATTGGGGACTGATTGTTGAGGGTTGAGTGATAAGAATTGGTGTTTGTGGATAGAGATTTAAAGATTGCAGATTGAGTATTGAGTATTGAAAACTGTGAATTGATGATATTCTATTGAGGATTGAGAATTGACAACTGATTGTTGAGGACTGAGGGCGGAAGATTGAGGATTCAGGATTGAGAATTCAGAATTGAGGATTGAGGACTGAGGACTGAGGATTGAGGATTGAGTATTGAGGATTGAAGATAGAGGATTAAGGATTGAGGATTGGGGATTGAGGATCTAGGATTGAAAATTGATTATTGAGGATTGAAGATTGAGGACTGTTGATTGAGGATTGAAGATTGAGGATTAAGGATTGAGGATTGAGGATTGAGGTTTGAGGAATGAGGATTGAGGATTGAGGATTGAGGATTGAGGACGAGGACTGACGGTTGAGGATTGTGGCTTGAGGATTGAGGATTGAGAATTGAGGATAAGGACTGTGGTTTGAGGATTGAGGTTTGAGGAATGAGGATTGAGGTTTGGGGATTGAGGATTGAGGATTGAGGATTGAGTATTGAAGGTTGAGGATTGATGACTGAGGATTGAGGATTGCGGATTGACGATTGAGGATTGAGGTTTGAGTGTTGAAGGTTGAGTGTTGAGGATTGAAGGTTGAGGATTGACGATTCAGGATTGAGGATTGAGGATGATGGCTGAGGCTTGAGGTTTGAGGTTTGAGTATTGAATCCTGAGAATTCAGGATGTTCAATTGAGTATTGAGAATTGAGGATTGATGCTTTAGTATTGAGGATTCAGGATTGATGATTGAGGATTGAGTACTGAAGATTGAGGATTGATGATTGAGGATTTAGGATTGAGGATTGAGGATTGAGGATTGAGGATTGAGGATTGAGGATTGAAAATTGAGTATTGAGGATTGAAGGTTGAAGACTGAGGAATAAGGATTGAGGATTGAGGATTGAGGATTGAGGATTGAGGATTGAAGTTTGAGTGCTGAGGATTGAGGGTAGAAGATTGAGGATTGAGTATTGAGGATTCAGGATGAGGGCTGAGGTTTGAGGTTTGAGGTTTGAGATTGAATCCTGAGAATTCAGGATATTCTACTGAGTATTGAGAATTGAGAATTGATGGTTGAGTATTGAGACCGAGGATTGAGGATTGAAGATTGTGTATTGATGATTGAAGATTGAGGATAAAGGATTGAGTGTTGAGGGTTGAGGACGAGGACTGACGGTTGAGGATTGACGTTTGAGGATTGAGGGTTGAGGACTGACGACTGAGGATAGAGAATTGAGGATGGAGCATTGAGGATTGAAGATTGTAGGACTGGGGATTGAGGATTAAAGATTGAGGATTAAGGATTTAGGATTGGGGACTAAGGATCTAGGATTGAATATTGATTATTGAGGATTGAAGATTGAGGATTGAGGATTGAGGATTGAGAATGGAGAATTGAGGATAAGGACTGAGGGTTGAGTGTTGAGGTTTGAGGAATGAGGATTAAGGATTGAGGATTGAGGATTGAAGATTGAGTATTGATGATTGAAGACTGAGGATTGAGGATTGAGTGTTGAGGATTGAGGACGAGGTCTGACGGTTGAGGATTGTGGTTTGAGAATTGAGGATTGAGGATTGAGAATTGAGGATGAGGACTGAGGTTTGGGGATTGAGGTTTGAGGAATGAGGATTGAGGATTGAGGATTGCGGATTGAGGATTGAGGATTGAGTATTGAAGGTTGAGTATTGATGACTGAGGATTGAGGATTGCGGACTGACGATTGAGGATTGGGGATTGAGGGTTGAATGTTGAGTGTTGAGGATTGAAGGTTGAGGATTGACGATTGAGGATTGAGGATTGAGGATGATGGCTGAGGTTTGAGGTTTGAGGTTTGAGTATTGAATCCTGAGAATTCGGGATGTTCTATTGAGTGTTGAGAATTGAGGATTGATGGTTTAGTATTGAGAATTCAGGATTGAGGATTGAGGATTCAGTATTGAAGATTGAGGATTGATGATTGAGGATTTAGGATTGAGGATTGGGTATTGAGGATTGAGGATTGAAAATTGTGTATTGAGGATTAAAGTTTGAGGACTGAGGAATAAGGATTGAGGATTGAGGATGAGGACTGAGGGTTGAGTATTGATGTCCGAGGTCTGAGGATTGAGGATTGAGGATTGAGAATTGAGGATTGAGGATTGAGTATTGAAGATTGGGGATTGGGTATTGAGGATTGACCAATGAGTATTGAAGATTGAGGATTGATGACTGAGGATTGAGGATTGAGGTATGATGATTGCGGATTGAATATTGAAAATTGTGTGTTGACGATTGAGTATTGAGGATTGAGGATTGAGGATATAGGATTGAAGATTGAGTATTGAGGATTGAAGATTGAGGATTGAGGTTTGACGATTGAGGATTGAGGATTGAGGTTTGAGGATTCACGATGAGGGCTGAGGGTTGAGGATTGAGGTTTGAGGTCTGAGGACTGAGGATTGAGGATTGAATATTGAGGATTGAGGATTGAGGATTGAAGATTGAGGATTGGGTATTGAGGATTGAAGAATGAGGATTGAGGATTGAGGATTGAGGATTGGGGACTGAGGATTGAGGATTGAGGATTGAGGATTGAGGATTGAAGATTCAGTATTGAGGATTGAAGATTGAGAGTTGAGGATTGAGGATCGAACATTGAGGACTGAGTGTTGATGGTTGAGTGATGAGAATTGATGTTTGTGGATAGAGATTTGAAGATTGCAGATTGAGTATTGAGTATTGAAAACTGTGAATTGAGGATAGTCTACAGAGGATTGAGAATTGACAACTGATTGTTGAGGTCTGAGGGCTGAAGATTGAGGATTCAGGATTGAGGATTCGGAATTGAAGTTTGAGGACTGAGGATTGAGGATTGAAGATTGAGATTTGGGTATTGAGGATTGAAGAATGAGGATTCAGGATTGAGTATTGAGGATTGAGGATTGAAGATTGAGTATTGAGGATTGAGGATTGAGGATTGAGTATTGAGGATTGAGGATTGAGGGTTGAGGATTGAAGATTGATTATTGAGGATTGAAAATTGAGGTTTGAGGATTGAGGATTGCGGATTGACGATTGAGGATTGAGGATTGAGTGTTGAAGGTTGAGTGTTGAGGATTGAAGGTTGAGGATTGACGATTGAGGATTGAGGATTGAGGATGATGGCTGAGGTTTGAGGTTTGAGGTTTGAGTATTGAATCCTGAGAATTCAGGATGTTCTATTGAGTATAGAGAATTGAGGATTGATGCTTTAGTATTGAGGATTCAGGATTGAGGATTGAGGATTGAGTATTGAAAATTGGGGATTGATGATTGAGGATTTAGGATTGAGGATTGAGGATTGAGGATTGAGGATTGAAAATTGAGTAGTGAGGACTGAGGACTGAGGATAGAGGATTGAGGATGGAGCATTGAGGATTGAAGATTGAGGACTGGGGATTGAGGATTGAAGATTGAGGATTGGGTATTGAGGATTGAAGAATGAGGATTGAGGATTGAGGATTGAGGATTGAGGATTGAAGATTGAGTATTGAAGATTGAAGATTGATGATTGAGGATTGTGGATTGAGGATTGAGGATTGAACATTGAGGACTGAGTGTTGATTGTTGAGTGATGAGAATTGGTGTTTGTGGATAGAAGTTTGAAGATTGCAGGTTGAGCATTGAGTATTGAGATCTGTGAATTAAGGATATTCTATTGAGGATTGAGTATTGACAACTGATTGTTGAGGACTGAGGGCTGAAGATTGAGGATTCAGGATTGAGGGTTCAGAATTGAGTTTTGAAGACTGAGGATTGAGGATAGAATATTGAGGATTGAGGATTGAGGATCGAGGATTGAGGATGAGGGCTGAGGGTTGAGGGTTGAGGTTTGAGGATTGAGGACTGAGGATTGAGGATTGAGAATTGAGGATTGAGGATTGAGGATTGAAGATTGAGGATTGGGTATTGAGGATTGAAGAATGAGGATTGAGGATTGAGGATTGTGGATTGAGGATTGAGGATTGAGTATTGAAGATTGAGGATTGGGGATTGAGGATTGACCATTGAGGATTGAGTATTGAGGATTGAGAGTTGAGGATTGAGGATTGAAGATTGAGTATTGAGGATTGAAGATTGAGGATTGAGGATTGAGGATTGAGGTTTGTGGATTGAAGATTGTGTATTGAGGGTTGAAGATTGAGGATTGAGGATTGAGGATTGATAATTGAGTATTGAGGATTGACGATTGAAGATTGAGGATTGGGGACTGAGGGTTGATGGCTGAGTGATGAGAATTGATGTTTGTGGGTAGAGATATGAAGATTGCAGATTGAGTATTGCGTATGGAAAACTCTGAACTGAAGATATTCTAGTGGGGATTGAGGATTGACAGCCGATTGTTGAGGACTGAGGTCTGAAGATTGAGGATTCAGGATTGAGGATTGAGGATTGAGGATTGAGAATTGAGGATCGAGGATTGAGGATTGAAGATTGAGGATTGGGTATTGAGGATTGAAGAATGAGGATTGAGGATTGAGGATTGAGGATTGAGGATTGAAGATTGAGTATTGAGGATTGAAGGTTGAGGATTGAGGACCGAGGATTGAGGGTTGAGGATTGAAGATTGAGGATTGAGGATTGAAGATTGAGTATTGAGAATTGAAGATTGAGGATTGTGGATTGAGGATTGAGGATTGAGTATTGAAGATTGAGGATTGGGGTTTGAGGATTGACGATTGAGGATTGAGTATTGAGGATTGAGAATTGAGGATTGAGGATTGAAGATTGAGTATTGAGGATTGAAGATTGAGAATTGAGGATTGAGGATTGAGGATTGAAGATGAGGGCTGAGGGCTGAGGATTGAGGTTTGAGGACTGAGGATTGAGGATTGAGGATTGAGAGTTGAGGATTGAGGATTGAGGATTGAAGATTGAGGATTGGGTATTGAGGGTTGAAGAATGAGCATTGAGGATTGAGGATTGAGGATTGAGGATTGAAGATTGAGGATTGAGGATTGAGGTTTGAGGATTGAAGATTGAGTATTGAGGGTTGAAGATTGAGGATTGAGGATTGAGGATTGATAATTGAGGATTGAGGATTGACGATTGAAGATTGAGGATTGGGGACTGAGAGTTGATGGCTGAGTGATGAGAATTGATGTCTGTGGATAGAGATATGAAGATTGCAGTTTCAGTATTGAGTATTGAAACCTGTGAATTGAGGATATTCTATTGAGGATTGAGGATTGACAACTGATTGTTGAGGACTGAGGGCTGAAGATTGAGGATTCAGGATTGAGGATTCAGAATTGAGGTTTGAGTACTGAGGATTGAGGATTGAGGATTGAGGATTGAGGATTGAGGATTGAGGATTGAAGATTCAGTATTGAGGATTGAAGATTGAGGGTTGAGGATTGAGAATTGAGGATTGAAGATTGAGTATTCAGGATTGGAGATTGACGATTGAGGATTGAGGATTGAGGATCGAGGATTGAGGATTGAGGATTGAAGATTGAGTTTTGAGGATTGAAGATTGAGGATTGAGGATTGAGGATTGAGGATTGAGTATTGAGGATTGAGAATTGAAGATTGAGGATTGGGGACTGAGTGTTGAGCGTTGAGTGATGAGGATTGATGTTTGTGGATAGAGATTTGAAGATTGCAAATTGAGTATTGAGTATCGAAACCTGCGAATTGAGGATATTCTATTGAGGATTGAGGATTGACAACTGATTGTTGAGGACTGAGGGCTGAAGATTGAGGATTCAGAGTTGAGGGTTCAGAATTGAGGTTTGAGGACTGAGGATTGAGGATTGAGGATTGAGGATTGAGGATTGAGGATTGAGGATTGAGGATTGATGTTTGAGGATTGAGGGTTGAGGACTGACGACTGAGGATAGAGAATTGAGGATGGAGCATTGATGATTGAAGATTGTGGACTGGGGATTGAGGATTAAAGATTGAGGATTAAGGATTTAGGATTCGGGACTAAGGATCTAGGATTGAATATTGATTATTGAGGATTGAAGATTGAGGATTGAGGATTGAGGATTGAGAATGGAGAATTGAGGATAAGGACTGAGGGTTGAGGGTTGAGGTTTGAGGAATGAGGATTGAGGATTGAGGATTGAGGATTCAAGATTGAGTATTGATGATTGAAGATTGAGGATTGAGGATTGAGGGTTGAAGATTGAGGACGAGGACTGACGGTTGAGGATTGTGGTTTGAGGATTGAGGATTGAGGATTGAGGATTGAGAATTGAGGATGAGGACTGAGGTTTGAGGACTGAGGTTTGAGGAATGAGGATTGAGGATTGAGGATTGCGGATTGAGGATTGAGGATTGGGGATTGATGGTTGAATGTTGAGTGTTGAGGATTGAAGGTTGAGGATTGACGACTGAGGATTGAGGATTGAGGATGATGGCTGAGGTTTGAGGATTGAGTATAGAGAATTGAGGATTGATGATTGAGGATTGAAGATTGAGATTTGGGTATTGAGGATTGAAGAATGAGGATTGAGGATTGTGTATTGAGGATTGAGGATTGAAGATTGAGTATTGAGGATTGAGGATTGAGGATTGAGGATTGAGGATTCAGGATTGAGGGTGAGGATTGAAGATTGATTATTGAGGATTGAAGATTGAGGTTTGAGGATTGAGGATTGCGGATTGATGATTGAGTATTGAGGATTGAGGATTGAGGATTGAGGATTGAGGATTGAGGATTGAGGATTGAGGATTGAGGATTGAAGATTGAGGACTGGGGACTGAGTGCTGAGTGTTGAGTGATGAGAATTGGTGTTTGTGGATAGAGATTTAAAGATTGCAGCTTGAGTATTGAGTATTGAAAACTGTGAATTGATGATATTCTATTGAGGATTGAGAATTGACATCTGATTGTTGAGGACTCAGGGCTGAAGGTTGAGGATTCAGGATTGAGGATTCAGAATTGAGTTTTGAGGACTGAGGATTGAGGATTGAGGTTTGAGGTACGAGGATTGACCAATGAGTATTGAAGATTGAGGATTGATGACTGAGGATTGAGGATTGAGGTATGATGATTGCGGATTGAATATTGAAAATTGTTTGTTGAGGATTGAATATTGAGGATTGAGGATTGAGGATAGAGGATTGAAGATTGAGTATTGGGGATTGAAGATTGAGGATTGAGGATTGACGATTGAGGATTGAGGATTGAGGTTTGAGGATTGACGATGAGGGCTGAGGTTTGAGGGTTGAGGTTTGACGTCTGAGGACTGAGGATTGAGGATTGAAAATTGAGGATTGAGGATTGAGGATTGAAGATTGAGGATTGGGTATTGAGGATTGAAGAATGAGGATTGAGGATTGAGGATTGAGGATTGGGGACTGAGGATTGAGGATTGAGGATTGAGGATTGAGGATTGAAGATTCAGTATTGAGGATTGAAGATTGAGAGTTGAGGATTGAGGATCGAACATTGAGGACTTAGTGTTGATGGTTGAGTGATGAGAATTGATGTTTGTGGATAGAGATTTGAAGATTGCAGATTGAGTATTGAGTATTGAAAACTGTGAATTGAGGATATTCTATTGAGGATTGAGGATTGACAACTGATTGTTGAGGACTGAGGGCTGAAGATTGAGGATTCAGGATTGAGGATTCAGAATTGAGGTTTGAGGACTGAGGATTGAGGATTGAGGATTGAGGATTGAGGATTGAGGATTGAGGATTGAAGATTCAGTATTGAGGATTGAAGATTGAGGGTTGAGGATTGAGAATTGAGGATTGAAGATTGAGTATTCAGGATTGGAGATTGACGATTGAGGATTGAGGATTGAGGATCGAGGATTGAGGATTGAGGATTGAAGATTGAGTTTTGAGGATTGAAGATTGAGGATTGAGGATTGAGGATTGAGGATTGAGTATTGAGGATTGAGAATTGAAGATTGAGGATTGGGGACTGAGTGTTGAGCGTTGAGTGATGAGGATTGATGTTTGTGGATAGAGATTTGAAGATTGCAGATTGAGTATTGAGTATCGAAACCTGCGAATTGAGGATATTCTATTGAGGATTGAGGATTGACAACTGATTGTTGAGGACTGAGGGCTGAAGATTGAGGATTCAGAGTTGAGGGTTCAGAATTGAGGTTTGAGGACTGAGGATTGAGGATTGAGGATTGAGGATTGAGGATTGAGGATTGAGGATTGAGGATTGATGTTTGAGGATTGAGGGTTGAGGACTGACGACTGAGGATAGAGAATTGAGGATGGAGCATTGATGATTGAAGATTGAGGACTGGGGATTGAGGATTAAAGATTGAGGATTAAGGATTTAGGATTCGGGACTAAGGATCTAGGATTGAATATTGATTATTGAGGATTGAAGATTGAGGATTGAGGATTGAGGATTGAGAATGGAGAATTGAGGATAAGGACTGAGGGTTGAGGGTTGAGGTTTGAGGAATGAGGATTGAGGATTGAGGATTGAGGATTCAAGATTGAGTATTGATGATTGAAGATTGAGGATTGAGGATTGAGGGTTGAGGATTGAGGACGAGGACTGACGGTTGAGGATTGTGGTTTGAGGATTGAGGATTGAGGATTGAGGATTGAGAATTGAGGATGAGGACTGAGGTTTGAGGACTGAGGTTTGAGGAATGAGGATTGAGGATTGAGGATTGCGGATTGAGGATTGAGGATTGGGGATTGATGGTTGAATGTTGAGTGTTGAGGATTGAAGGTTGAGGATTGACGATTGAGGATTGAGGATTGAGGATGATGGCTGAGGTTTGAGGATTGAGTATAGAGAATTGAGGATTGATGATTGAGGATTGAAGATTGAGATTTGGGTATTGAGGATTGAAGAATGAGGATTGAGGATTGTGTATTGAGGATTGAGGATTGAAGATTGAGTATTGAGGATTGAGGATTGAGGATTGAGGATTGAGGATTCAGGATTGAGGGTGAGGATTGAAGATTGATTATTGAGGATTGAAGATTGAGGTTTGAGGATTGAGGATTGCGGATTGATGATTGAGTATTGAGGATTGAGGATTGAGGATTGAGGATTGAGGATTGAGGATTGAGGATTGAGGATTGAGGATTGAAGATTGAGGACTGGGGACTGAGTGCTGAGTGTTGAGTGATGAGAATTGGTGTTTGTGGATAGAGATTTAAAGATTGCAGCTTGAGTATTGAGTATTGAAAACTGTGAATTGATGATATTCTATTGAGGATTGAGAATTGACATCTGATTGTTGAGGACTCAGGGCTGAAGGTTGAGGATTCAGGATTGAGGATTCAGAATTGAGTTTTGAGGACTGAGGATCGAGGATTGAGGTTTGAGGTACGAGGATTGACCAATGAGTATTGAAGATTGAGGATTGATGACTGAGGATTGAGGATTGAGGTATGATGATTGCGGATTGAATATTGAAAATTGTGTGTTGAGGATTGAATATTGAGGATTGAGGATTGAGGATAGAGGATTGAAGATTGAGTATTGAGGATTGAAGATTGAGGATTGAGGATTGACGATTGAGGATTGAGGATTGAGGTTTGAGGATTGACGATGAGGGCTGAGGTTTGAGGGTTGAGGTTTGAGGTCTGAGGACTGAGGATTGAGGATTGAAAATTGAGGATTGAGGATTGAGGATTGAAGATTGAGGATTGGGTATTGAGGATTGAAGAATGAGGATTGAGGATTGAGGATTGAGGATTGGGGACTGAGGATTGAGGATTGAGGATTGAGGATTGAGGATTGAAGATTCAGTATTGAGGATTGAAGATTGAGAGTTGAGGATTGAGGATCGAACATTGAGGACTTAGTGTTGATGGTTGAGTGATGAGAATTGATGTTTGTGGATAGAGATTTGAAGATTGCAGATTGAGTATTGAGTATTGAAAACTGTGAATTGAGGATATTCTACAGAGGATTGAGAATTGACAACTGATTGTTGAGGTCTGAGGGCTGAAGATTGAGGATTCAGGATTGAGGATTCAGAATTGAAGTTTGAGGACTGAGGATTGAGGATTGAAGATTGAGTATTGAGGATTGAAGATTGAGAATTGAGGATTGAGGATTGAGGCCTGAGTATTGAGAACTGAGAACTGAGGATGAGGACTGAGGGCTGAGGGTTGACGTTTGAGGAATGAGGACTGACGATTGAGGATTGAGGATTGAAGATTGAGTATTGAGGATTGAAGATTGTGGATTGAGGATTGAGGATTGAGGATTGAGGATTGAAGATTGAGGATTGGGGACTGAGTGTTGATCCGCTGAGTGATGAGAATTGATGTTTGCGGGTAGAGATTTGAAGATTGCAGATTGAGTATTGCGTATGGAAAACTCTGAACTGAGGATATTCTATTGAGGATTGAGCATTGACAACTGATTGTTGAGGACTGAGGGCTGAAGGTTGAGGATTCAGGATTGAGGATTCAGGATTGTGGTTTGAGGACAGAGGATTGAGGATGGAGAATTGAGGATTGAGGATTGAGGATTGAGGGTTGAGGATTGAGGATTGAAGACTGAAGATTGAATATTGATGATTGAAGATTGAGGATTGAGGATTGAGGGTTGTGGATTGAGGACGAGGACTGAGGGTTGAGTATTGATGTCTGATGTCTGAGGATTGAGGATTGAGGATTGAGAATTGAGGATTGAGGATTGAGGATTGAAGATTGAGGATTGGGTATTGAGGATTGAAGAAATAGGATTGAGGATTGAGGATTGAGGATTGAGGATTGAAGATTGAGAATTGAGGATTGAAGGTTGAGGATTGAGGACTGAGGATTGAGGATTGAGGATTGAGGATTGAGGAATGAAGATTGAGTATTGAGGTTTGAAGGTTGAGGATTTTGGATTGAGGATTGAGGATTGAGTATTGAAGATTGAGGATTTGGGATTGAGGATTGAGGGTTGAGTATTCAGGACTGAGGGTTGAAGATTGAGGATTGAGGATTGAGGATTGAAGATAGAGGATTGGGTATTGAGGATTGAAGAATGAGGATTGAGGATTGAGGATTGAGGATTGAAGATTGATGATTGAGGATTGTGGATTGAGGATTGATGACTGAAGGTTGAGTATTGAGGATTGAAGATTGAGGATTGAGTATTGAGGATTGAGGATTGACTATGAGGGCTGAGGGTTGAGGATTGAGGATTGAGGATTGAGGATTGAAGATTGAGGATTGGGTATTGAGGATTGAAGAATGAGGACTGAGGATTGAGGATCGAGTATTCAGGATTGAAGATTGAGTATTGAAGATTGAAGATTGAGGATTGAGGATTGAGGATTGAGGATTGAGGATTGAGGATTGAGGATTGAGGATTGAAGATTGAGGATTGAGGATTGAGGATTAAAGGTTGAGCATTGAGGATTGAGGATTGAGGATTGATGATTGAGGATTGAGGATTGAGGATTGAGGATTGAGGATTGAGTATTGAAGATTGAGGATTGATGATTGAGGATTGAGGATTGAGGATTGAGGATTGAGTATTGGGGATTGAGGATTGAAGATTGAGGATTGAGGATTGAGTATTAATGATTCAGTATTGAGGATTGAAGATTGAGAATTGAGGATTGAGGATTGAACATTGTGGACTGAGTGTTGAGGGTTGAGTGATGAGAATTGATGATTGTGGATAGAGATTTGAAGATTGCAGATTGGGTATTGAGTATTGAAAACTGTGAATTGAGGATATTCTATTGGGGATTGAGGATTGACAACTGATTGTTGAGTACTGAGGGCTGAAGATTGAGGATTCAGGATTGAGGATTCAGAATTGTGGTTTGCGGACTGAGGATTGAAGATTGAAGATTGAGTATTGAGGGTTGAGGATTGAGGTTGAGGGCTGAGGGTTGAAGATTGAGGTGTGAGGACTCAGGACTGAGGATTGAGGATTGAGAATTGAGGATTGAGTATTGAGGATTGAAGATTGAGGATAGGGTATTGAGGATTGAAGGATCAGGATGGAGGATGGGCGATTGAGGATTGTGGTTTGAAGATTGAGTATTCAGGATTGGAGATTGACGATTGATTATTGAGGATTGAGGATCGAGGGTTGAGGATTGAGGATTGAAGATTGAGTATTGAGGATTGAAGATTGAGGATTGAGGATTGACGATTGAGGATTGAGGATTGAGAATTGAAGATTGAGGATTGGGGACTGAGTGTTGAGGGTTGAGTGATGAGGATTGATGATCGTGGATAGAGATTTGAAGATTGCAGATTCAGTATTGAGTATTGAAACCTGTGAATTGAGGATATTCGATTGAGGATTTAGGATTGACAACTGATTGTTGAGGACTGAGGGCTGAAGATTGAGGATTCAGGATTGAGGATTCGGAATTGAGGTTTGAGGACTGAGGATTGAGGATTGAGGATTGAGGATTGAGGATTGAGGATTGAGGATTGAAGATTCAGTATTGAGGATTGAAGATTGAGGATTGAGTATTGAGGATTGAGGATTGAGGATTGAGGATTGAGGATTGAGTACTGAAGATTGAGTATTGATGACTGAGGATTCAGGATTGAGGATTGAGGACTGAGGATTGAGGATTGAGGATTGAAGATTGAATATTGATGATTGAAGATTGAGGATTGAGGATTGAGTGTTGTGGATTGAGGACGAGGGCTGAGGGTTTAGTATTGACGTTTGAGGTCTGAGGATTGATGATTGAGGATCGAGAATAGAGGATTGAGGATGGAGGACTGAAGATTGAGGATTTGGTGTTGAGGATTGAAGAATGAGGATTGAGGATTGAGGATTGAGGATTGAAGATTGAGCATTGAGGATTGAAGATTGAGGATTGAGGATTGGGGATTGAGGATTGAGGATTGAGGATTGAGGATTGAGGATTGACAACTGATTGTTGAGGACTGAGGGCTGAAGATTGAGGATTCAGGATTGAGGATTCAGAATTGTGGTTTGCGGACTGAGGATTGAAGATTGAAGATTGAGTATTGAGGGTTGAGGATTGAGGATTGCGGATTGAGGATTGAGGTTGAGGGCTGAGGGTTGAAGATTGAGGTGTGAGGACTCAGGACTGAGGATTGAGGATTGAGAATTGAGGATTGAGTATTGAGGATTGAAGATTGAGGATAGGGTATTGAGGATTTAAGAATGAGGATGGAGGATGGGCGATTGAGGATTGTGGATTGAAGATTGAGTATTCAGGATTGGAGATTGACGATTGATAATTGAGGATTGAGGATCGAGGATTGAGGATTGAGGATTGAAGATTGAGTATTGAGGATTGAAGATTGAGGATTGAGGATTGACGATTGAGGATTGAGGATTGAGAATTGAAGATTGAGGATTGGGGACTGAGTGTTGAGGGTTGAGTGATGAGGATTGATGATCGTGGATAGAGATTTGAAGATTGCAGATTCAGTATTGAGTATTGAAACCTGTGAATTGAGGATATTCGATTGAGGATTGAGGATTGACGACTGATTGTTGAGGACTGAGGGCTGAAGATTGAGGATTCAGGATTGAGGATTCGGAATTGTGGTTTGAGGACTGAGGATTGAGGATTGAGTATTGAGGATTGAGGATTGAGGATTGAGGATTGAAGATTCAGTATTGAGGATTGAAGATTGAGGATTGAGGATTGAGGATTGAGGATTGAGGATTGTGCATTGAGGACTGAGTATTGAGGATTGAAGATTGAGGATTCAGGATTGAGGATTGAGGATTGAGGAATGAGGATTGAGGATTGAGGGTTGTGGATTGGGGACCAGGACTGAGGGTTGAATATCGATATTTGAGGTCTGAGGATTGCGGATTGAGGATTGAGAATTGAGGATTGAGGATTGAGGATTGAAGATTGATGATTGGGTATTGAGGATTGAAGAATGAGAATTGAGGATTGAGGATTGAGGCCTGAGGATTCAGAATTGAGAACTGAGGATGAGGACTGAGGGCTGAGGGTTGAGGTTTGAGGAATGAGGACTGACGTTTGAGGATTGAGGTATGATGATTGCGGATTGAATATTGAAAATTGTGTGTTGAGGATTGAATATTGAGGATTGAGGATTGAGGATAGAGGATTGAAGATTGAGTATTGAGGATTGAAGATTGAGGATTGAGGATTGACGATTGAGGATTGAGGATTGAGGTTTGAGGATTGACGATGAGGGCTGAGGGTTGAGGGTTGAGGTTTGAGGTCTGAGGACTGAGGATTGAGGATTGAAATTTGAGGATTGAGGATTGAGGATTGAAGATTGAGGATTGGGTATTGAGGATTGAAGAATGAGGATTGAGGATTGAGGATTGAGGATTGGGGACTGAGGATTGAGGATTGAGGATTGAGGATTGAGGATTGAAGATTCAGTATTGAGGATTGAAGATTGAGAGTTGAGGATTGAGGATCGAACATTGAGGACTGAGTGTTGATGGTTGAGTGATGAGAATTGATGTTTGTGGAGAGAGATTTGAAGATTGCAGATTGAGTATTGAGTATTGAAAACTGTGAATTGAGGATATTCTACAGAGGATTGAGAATTGACAACTGATTGTTGAGGTCTGAGGGCTGAAGGTTGAGGATTCAGGATTGAGGATTCAGAATTGAAGTTTGAGGACTGAGGATTGAGGATTGAAGATTGAGTATTGAGGATTGAAGATTGAGGATTGAGGTTGAGGATTGTGGATAGAGGATGAGGGCTGAGGGTTGAGGATTGAGGTTTGAGGACTGAGGTCTGAGGATTGAGTATAGAGAATTGAGGATTGAGGATTGAGGATTGAAGATTGAGATTTGGGTATTGAGGATTGAAGAATGAGGATTGAGGATTGAGTATTGAAGATTGAGGATTGAAGATTGAGTATTGAGGATTGAGGATTGAGGTTTGAGTATTGATAATTGAGGATTGAGGGTTGAGGATTGAAGATTGATTATTGAGGATTGAAGATTGAGGTTTGAGGATTGAGGATTGCGGATTGACGATTGAGGATTGAGGATTGAGGGTTGAAGGTTGAGTGTTGAGGATTGAAGGTTGAGGATTGACGATTGAGGATTGAGGATTGAGGATGATGGCTGAGGTTTGAGGTTTGAGGTTTGAGTATTGAATCCTGAGAATTCAGGATGTTGTATTGAGTATTGAGAATTGAGGATTGATGCTTTAGTATTGAGGATTCAGGATTGAGGGTTGAGGATTGAGTATTGAAAATTGGGGATTGATGATTGAGGATTTAGGATTGAGGATTGAGGATTGAGGATTGAGGATTGAAAATTGAGTATTGAGGACTGAGGACTGAGGATAGAGGATTGAGAATGGAGCATTGAGGATTGAAGATTGAGGACTGGGGATTGAGGATTGAAGATTGAGGATTGGGTATTGAGGATTGAACAATGAGGATTGAGGATTGAGGATTGAGGATTGAGGATTGAAGGTTGAGTATTGAAGATTGAAGATTGATGATTGAGGATTGTGGATTGAGGATTGAGGATTGAACATTGAGGACTGAGTGTTGAGGGTTGAGTGATGAGAATTGGTGTTTGTGGATAGAAGTTTGAAGATTGCAGGTTGAGCATTGAGTATTGAGAACTGTGAATTGAGGATATTCTATTGAGGATTGAGGATTGACAACTGATTGTTGAGGACTGAGGTCTGAAGATTGAGGATTCAGGATTGAGGATCCAGGATTGGTGTTTGAGGAGTGAGGATTGAGGATTGAGGTTTGAGTATTGAGGATTGAAGATTGAGGATTGAGTATTGAGGATTGAGGATTGAGGATTGAAGATTGAGGATTGAGGATTGAGGATTGAGGATTGAGGATAGAGGATTGAAGATTGGATATTGATGATTGAATATTGAGGACTGAGGATTGAGGGTTGTGGATTGAGGACGAGGACTGAGGGTTGAATATTGATGTTTGAGGTCTGAGGATTAAGGATTGAGGATTAAGAATTGAGGATTGAGGATTGAGGATTGAAGACTGAGGATTGAGGATTGAGTACTGAGGATTCAGGATTGAGGATTGAGGATTGAAGATTGAGAATTGAAGATTGAGTATTGAGGACTGAAGATTGACGATTGAGGATATAAGTATTGAGGATTGAGGATTGAGGATTGAAGATTCAGTATTGAGGGTTGAAGGTTGAGGATTGTGGATTGAGGATGGAGGATTGAGGATTGAATATTGAGGATTGGGGACTGAGTGTTGAGGGTCGAATAATGAGAATTGATGTTTGAGGATAGAGACTTGAAGATTGCAGATTGAGTATTGAGTATTGAAATCTGTGAATTGATGATATTCTTTTGAGGATTGAGGATTGACAACTGATTGTTGAGGACTGAGGGCTGAAGATTGAGGATTCAGGATTGAGGATTCAGGATTGACGTTTGAGGACTGAGGATTGACGATTGAGGATTGAGGATTGAGGATTGAGGATTGAAGATTGAGGATTGGGTATTGAGGATTGAAGAATGAGGATTGAGGATTGAGGATTGAGGATTGAGGATTGAGGATTGAGTATTGAAGATTGAGTATTGATCACTGAGGATTGAGGATTGAGGATTGAGGATTGAGGATTGAGGGTGGAGGATGAGGGCTGAGGGTTGAGGATTGAGGTTTCAGTATTGAATCCTGAGAATTCAGGATATTCTATTGAGCATTGAGAATTGAGGATTGATGGTTGAGTATTGAGGATTGAGGATTGAGGATTGAGTATTGAAGATTGAGGATTGATGATTGAGGATTGAGGATTGGCGATTGAGGATTGAGGAATGAGTATTGAAGATTGATGACAGATGATTGAGGATTGAGGATTGAGGATTGGGGATTGAGGAATGAGCATTGAGGTTTGAGGACTCAGGGCTGAGGATTGAGGATTGACCATTGAAGATTGAGGATGAGGGCTGAGGGTTGAGGATTGAGGTTTGAGGACTGAGGATTGAGGATTGAGGATTGAGAATTGAGGATTGACGATTGAGGATTGAAGATTGAGGTTTGGGTATTGAGGATTGAAGAATGAGGGTTGAGGATTGAGGCTTGAGGATTGAGGATTGAGGATTGAAGATTGAGGATTGGGTATTGAGGATTGAAAAATGAGGTTTGAGGATTGAGGATTGAGGATAGAGGATTGAAGATTGAGTATTGAGGATTGAAGATTGAGGATTGAGGATTGAGGATAGAGGATTGAGGATTGAAGATTGAGTATTGAGGATTGAAGATTGAGGATTGAGTATTGAGGATTGAGGATTGAGGATTGAAGATTGAGGATTGAGGATTGAGGATTGAGTATTGAAGATTGAGTATTGATCACTGAGGATTGAGGATTGAGGATTGAGGATTGAGGATTGAGGGTGGAGGATGAGGGCTGAGGGTTGAGGATTGAGGTTTCAGTATTGAATCCTGAGAATTCAGGATATTCTATTGAGCATTGAGAATTGAGGATTGATGGTTGAGTATTGAGGATTGAGGATTGAGGATTGAGTATTGAAGATTGAGGATTGATGATTGAGGATTGAGGATTGGCGATTGAGGATTGAGGAATGAGTATTGAAGATTGAGGACAGATGATTGAGGATTGAGGATTGAGGATTGGGGATTGAGGAATGAGCATTGAGGTTTGAGGACTCAGGGCTGAGGATTGAGGATTGACCATTGAAGATTGAGGATGAGGGCTGAGGGTTGAGGATTGAGGTTTGAGGACTGAGGATTGAGGATTGAGGATTGAGAATTGAGGATTGACGATTGAGGATTGAAGATTGAGGTTTGGGTATTGAGGATTGAAGAATGAGGGTTGAGGATTGAGGCTTGAGGATTGAGGATTGAGGATTGAAGATTGAGGATTGGGTATTGAGGATTGAAGAATGAGGTTTGAGGATTGAGGATTGAGGATAGAGGATTGAAGATTGAGTATTGAGGATTGAAGATTGAGGATTGAGGATTGAGGATAGAGGATTGAGGATTGAAGATTGAGTATTGAGGATTGAAGATTGAGGATTGAGTATTGAGGATTGAGGATTGAGGATTGAAGATTGAGGATTGAGGATTGAGGATTGAGGATTGAGGATAGAGGATTGAAGATTGGATATTGATGATTGAATATTGAGGACTGAGGATTAAGGGTTGTGGATTGAGGACGAGGACTGAGGGTTGAATATTGATGTTTGAGGTCTGAGGATTAAGGATTGAGGATTGAGAATTGAGGATTGAGGATTGAGGATTGAAGATTGAGGATTGAGGATTGAGTACTGAGGATTGAGGATTGAGGATTGATTATTGAAGATTGAGAATTGAAGATTGAGTATTGAGGACTGAAGATTGACGATTGAGGATTAAGTATTGAGGATTGAGGATTGAGAATTGAAGATTCAGTATTGAGGGTTGAAGGTTGACGATTGTGGATTGAGGATGGAGGATTGAGGATTGAATATTGAGGATTGGGGAATGAGTGTTGAGGGTCGAATGATGAGAATTGATGTTTGAGGATAGAGACTTGAAGATTGCAGATTGAGTATTGAGTATTGAAATCTGTGAATTGATGATATTCTTTTGAGGATTGAGGATTGACAACTGATTGTTGAGGACTGAGGGCTGAAGATTGAGGATTCAGGATTGAGGATTCAGGATTGATGTTTGAGGACTGAGGATTGACGATTGAGGATTGAGGATTGAGGATTGAGGATTGAAGATTGAGGATTGGGTATTGAGGATTGAAGGATGAGGATTGAGGATTGAGGATTGAGGATTGAGGATTGAAGACTGGGTATTGAGGATTGAAGATTGACGATTGAGAATTAAGGATCAAAGATTGAGGATTAAGGATTGAAGATTGGGGATTGAGGATCTAGGATTGGAGATTGATTATTGAGGATTGAAGATTGAGAATTGAGGATTCAGGATTGAGAAATGAGAATTGAGGATGAGGACTGAGGGTTGAGGATTGAGGCTTGAGAAATGAGGATTGAGGATTGAGGATTGAGGATTGAAGATTGAGGATTGAGGATTCAGTATTGAAGATTGAGTATTGATCACTGATGATTGAGGATTGAGGATTGAGGATTGAGGATTGAGGATTGAAGA
The DNA here is from genome assembly GCF_051401765.1 of Calliopsis andreniformis. Classification (NCBI taxonomy): domain Eukaryota; kingdom Metazoa; phylum Arthropoda; class Insecta; order Hymenoptera; family Andrenidae; genus Calliopsis; species Calliopsis andreniformis. The sequence goes on along the minus strand of NW_027480545.1, from coordinate 718,240 downwards.
TTGAATATTGAGGATTGAAAATTCGGGATTGAGGATTGAGGATTGAGGATGGAGGATGAGGGCTGAGGGTTGAGGATTGAGGTTTGTGTATTGAATCCTGAGAATTCAGGATATTCTATTGAGTATTGAGAATTGGGGATTGATGGTTGAGTATTGAGGATTGAGGATTGAGTATTGAAGGTTGAGAATTGATGATTGAGGATTGAGGATTGAGGATTGAGGATTGAGGAATGAGTATTGGAGATTGAGGATTGATGATTGAGGATTGAGGATTGAGGATTGAGGATTGAGGAATGAGTATTGGAGATTGAGGATTGATGATTGAGGATTGAGGATTGAGGATTGAGGATTGAGGATTGAGGGTGGAGGATGAGGGCTGAGGGTTGAGGTTTGAGGTTTCAGTGTTGAATCCTGAGAATTCAGGATATTCTATTGAGTATTGAGAATTGAGGATTGATGGTTGAGTATTGAGGATTGAGGATTGAGGATTGCGTATTGAAGATTGAGGATTGATGATTGAGGATTGAGGATTGGGGATTGTGGATTGAGGAATGAGTATTGAGGATTGAGAATTGAGGATTGAGGATTGAGGATTGAAGATTGAGGATTGGGTATTGAGCATTGAAGAATGTGGATTGAGGATTGAGGCTTCAGGATTGAGGATTGAGGATTGAAGATTGAGGATTGGGTATTGAGGATTGAAGAATGAGGATTGATGATTGAGGATTGAGGATTGAGTATTGAAGATTGAGTATTGAGGATTGAAGGTTGAGGATTGAGGATTGAGGATTGAGGATCGAGGATTGAGGATTGAGGGAGGAGGGTGAGGGCTGAGGGTTGAGGATTGAGGTTTCAGTGTTGAATCCTGAGAATTCAGGATATTCTATTGAGTATTGAGAATTGAGGGTTGATGGTTGAGTATTGTGGATTGAGGATGGAGGATTGAGGATTGAATATTGAGGATTGGGGACTGAGTGTTGAGGGTCGAATGATGAGAATTGATGTTTGAGGATAGAGACTTGAAGATTGCAGATTGAGTACTGAGTATTGAAATCTGTGCATTGATGATATTCTTTTGAGGATTGAGGATTGACAACTGATTGTTGAGGACTGAGGGCTGAAGATTGAGGATTCAGGATTGAGGAATCAGGATTGATGTTTGAGGACTGAGGATTGACGATTGAGGATTGAGGATTGAGGATTGAGGATTGAAGATTGAGGATTGGCTATTGAGGATTGAAGAATGAGGATTGAGGATTGAGGATTGAGGATTGAGGATTGAGGATTGAGTATTGAAGATTGAGTATTGATCACTGAGGATTGAGGATTGAGGATTGAGGATTGAGGATTGAGGGTGGAGGATGAGGGCTGAGGGTTGAGGATTGAGGTTTCAGTATTGAATCCTGAGAATTCAGGATATTCTATTGAGTATTGAGAATTTCGGATTGATGGTTGAGTATTGAGGATTGAGGATTGAGGATTGAGTATTGAAGATTGAGGATTGATGATTGAGGAGTGAGGATTGGGGATTGAGGATTGAGGAATGAGTATTGAAGATTGAGGACAGATGATTGAGGATTGAGGATTGAGGATTGGGGATTGAGGAATGAGCATTGAGGTGTGAGGACAGAGGGCTGAGGATTGAAGATTGAGTATTGATCACTGAGGATTGAGGATTGAGGATTGAGGATTGAGGATTGAGGGTGGAGGATGAGGGCTGAGGGTTGAGGATTGAGGTTTCAGTATTGAATCCTGAGAATTCAGGATATTCTATTGAGTATTGAGAATTGAGGATTGATGGTTGAGTATTGAGGATTGAGGATTGAGGATTGAGTATTGAAGATTGAGGATTGATGATTGAGGATTGGGGATTGGGGATTGAGGAATGAGCATTGAGGTTTGAGGACTGAGGGCTGAGGATTGAGGATTGACGATTGAGGATTGAGGATGAGGGCTGAGGGTTGAGGATTGAGGTTTGAGGACTGAGGATTGAGGATTGAGGATTGAGAATTGAGGATTGAGGATTGAGGATTGAAGATTGAGTGTTGGGTATTGAGGATTGAAGAATGAGGGTTGAGGATTGAGGCTTGAGGATTGAGGATTGAGGATTGAAGATTGAGGATTGGGTATTGAGGATTGAAGAATGAGGATTGAGGATTGAGGACTGAGGATTGACGATTGAAGATTGAGTATTGAGGATTGAAGATTGAGGATTGAGGATTGAGGATAGAGGATTGAGGATTGAGGATTGCAGATTGAGTATTGAGGATTGAAGATTGAGGATTGAGTATTGAGGATTGAGGATTGAGGATTGAAGATTGAGGATTGAGGATTGAGGATTGAGGATTGAGGATAGAGGATTGAAGATTGGATATTGATGATTGAATATTGAGGACTGAGGATTGAGGGTTGTGGATTGAGGACGAGGACTGAGGGTTGAATATTGATGCTTGAGGTCAGAGGATTAAGGATTGAGGATTGAGAATTGAGGATTGAGGATTGAGGATTGAGGATTGAAGACTGAGGATTGAGGATTGAGTACTGAGGATTGAGGATTCAGGATTGAGGATTGAAGATTGAGAATTGAAGATTGAGTATTGAGGACTGAAGATTGACGATTGAGGATATAAGTGTTGAGGATTGAGGATTGAGGATTGAAGATTCAGTATTGAGGGTTGAAGGTTGAGGATTGTGGATTGAGGATGGAGGATTGAGGATTGAATATTGAGGATTGGAGACTGAGTGTTGAGGGTCGAATGATGAGAATTGATGTTTGAGGATAGAGACTTGAAGATTGCAGATTGAGTATTGAGTATTGAAATCTGTGAATTGATGATATTCTTTTGAGGATTGAGGATTGACAACTGATTGTTGAGGACTGAGGGCTGAAGATTGAGGATTCAGGATTGAGGATTCAGGATTGATGTTTGAGGACTGAGGATTGACGATTGAGGATTGAGGATTGAGGACTGAGGATTGATGATTGAGGATTGGGTATTGAGGATTGAAGAATGAGGATTGAGGATTGAGGATTGAGGATTGAGGATTGAGGATTGAGTATTGAAGATTGAGTATTGATCACTGAGGATTGAGGATTGAGGATTGAGGATTGAGGATTGGGGGTGGAGGATGAGGGCTGAGGGTTGAGGATTGAGGTTTCAGTATTGAATCCTGAGAATTCAGGATATTCTATTGAGTATTGAGAATTTCGGATTGATGGTTGAGTATTGAGGATTGAGGATTGAGGATTGAGTATTGAAGATTGAGGATTGATGATTGAGGAGTGAGGATTGGGGATTGAGGATTGAGGAATGAGTATTGAAGATTGAGGACAGATGATTGAGGATTGAGGATTGAGGATTGGGGATTGAGGAATGAGCATTGAGGTTTGAGGACTGAGGGCTGAGGATTGAGGATTGACGATTGAGGATTGAGGATGAGGGCTGAGGGTTGAGGATTGAGGTTTGAGGACTGAGGACTGAGGATTGAGGATTGAGAATTGAGGATTGAGGATTGAAGATTCAGTATTGAGGGTTGAAGGTTGAGGATTGAGTATTGAGGATTGAGGATTGAGGATTGAAGATTGAGGATTGAGGATTGAGGATTGAGGATTGAGGATTGAGTACTGAGGATTGAGGATTGAGGATTGAGGATTGAAGATTGAGAATTGAAGATTGAGTATTGAGGACTGAAGATTGACGATTGAGGATTAAGTATTGAGGATTGAGGATTGAGAATTGGGAATTGAGAATGAGGACTGAGGGTTGAGGACTGATGTTTGAGGTCTGAGGATTAAGGATTGAGGATTGAGAATTGAGGATTGAGGATTGAGGATTGAGGATTGAAGATTGAGGATTGAGGATTGAGTACTGAGGATTGAGGATTCAGGATTGAGGATTGAAGATTGAGAATTGAAGATTGAGTATTGAGGACTGAAGATTGACGATTGAGGATATAAGTATTGAGGATTGAGGATTGAGGATTGAGGATTGACTATTGAAGATTGAGTATTGATCACTGAGGATTGAGGATTGAGGATTGAGGATTGAGGATTGAGGGTGGAGGATGAGGACTGAGGGTTGAGGATTGAGGCTTGAGAAATGAGGATTGAGGATTGAGGATTGAGGACTGAAGATTGAGGATTGAGGATTCAGTATTGAAGATTGAGTATTGATCACTGATGATTGAGGATTGAGGATTGAGGATTGAGGATTGAGGATTGAAGATTGAATATTGAGGATTGAATATTTGGGATTGAGGATTGAGGATTGAGGATGGAGGATGAGGGCTGGGGGTTGAGGATTGAGTACTGATGATTGAGGATTGATGATTGAGGATTGGGTATTGATGATTGAAGAATGAGTATTGAGGATTGAGGATTGAGGATTGAGGATTGAGTACCTAGGATTGGAGATTGATTATTGAGGATTGAAGATTGGGGATTGAGGATTGAGGATTGAGGATCTAGGATTGGAGATTGATTATTGAGGATGAAGTTTGAGAATTGAGGATTGAGGATTGAGAAGTGAGAATTGAGCATGAGGACTGAGGGTTGAGGTTTGAGGTTTGAGAAATGAGGATTGAGGATTGAGGATTGAGGATTGAGGATTGAGGATTGAGGATTGAGGATTGAGGGTGGAGGGTGAGGGCTGAGGGTTGAGGATTGAGGTTTCAGTGCTGAATCCTGAGAATTCAGGTTATTCTATTGAGTATTGAGAATTGAGGATTGATGGTTGAGTATTGAGGATTGAGGATTGAGGATTGCGTATTGAAGATTGAGGATTGATGATTGAGGATTGAGGATTGGGGATTGAGGATTGAGGAATGAGTATTGAGGATTGAGGATTGAGGATTGAGTATTGAAGATTGAGGATTGGGTATTGAGGATTGAAGAATGTGGATTGAGGATTGAGGCTTGAGGATTGAGGATTGAGGATTGAAGATTGAGGATTGGGTATTGTGGATTGAAGAATGAGGATTGATGATTGAGGATTGAGGATTGAGTATTGAAGATTGAGTATTGAGGATTGAAGATTGAGGATTGAGGATTGAGGATTGAGGATTGAGGATTGAGGATTGAAGATTGAGTATTGAGGATAGAAGATTGAGGATTGAGTATTGAGGATTGAGGATTGAGGATTGAAGATTGAGGATTGAGGATTGAGGATTTGGGATTGAAGATTGAGGAATGAGTATTGAAGATTGAGGATTGATGATTGAAGATTGAGGATTGGGGACTGAGGATTGAAGATTCAGGGTTGAGGGTTGAGGATTGAGGATTGAGAATTGAGGACTGATGATTGAGGATTGATGATTGAGGATTGGGTATTGATGATTGAAGAATGAGTATTGAGGATTGAGGATTGAGGATTGAGGATTGAGTATCTAGGATTGGAGATTGATTATTGAGGATTGAAGATTGGGGATTGAGGATTGAGGATTGAGGATTTAGGATTGGAGATTGATTATTGAGGATGAAGGTTGAGAATTGAGGATTGAGGATTGAGAATTGAGAATTGAGCATGAGGACTGAGGGTCGAGGATTGAGGTTTGAGAAATGAGGATTGAGTATTGAGGATTGAGGATTGAGGATTGAGGATTGAGGATTGAGTATTGAAGATTGAGTATTGATAACTGAGGATTGAGAATTGAGGATTGAGGATTGAGGATTGAGGATTGAGGATTGAGGGTGGAGGATGAGGGCTGAGGGTTGAGGATTGAGGTTTCAGTGTTGAATCCTGAGAATTCAGGATATTCTATTGAGTATTGAGAATTGAGGGTTGATAGTTGAGTATTGAGGATTGAGGATTGAGGATTGAGTATTGAAGATTGAGGATTGATGATTGAGGATTGAGGATTGGGGATTGAGGATTGAGGAATGAGTATTGAATATTGAGGATTGATGATTGAGGATTGAGGATTGAGGATTGGGGATTGAGGATTGAGCATTGAGGTTTGAGGACTGAGGGCTGAGGATTGAGGATTGAGTATTGAGGATTGAAGGTTGAGTATTGAGGATTGAGGATTCAGGATTGAAGATTGAGGATTGAGGATTGAGGATTGAGGATTGAGGATAGAGGATTGAAGATTGGATATTGATGATTGAATATTGAGGACTGAGGATTGAGGGTTGTGGATTGAGGACGAGGACTGAGGCTTGAATATTGATGTTTGAGGTCTGAGGATTAAGGATTGAGGATTGAGAATTGAGGATTGAGGATTGAGGATTGAAGATTGAGGATTGAGGATTGAGTACTGAGGATTGAGGATTGAGGATTGAGGATTGAAGATTGAGGATTGGGTATTGAGGATTGAAGAATGAGGATTGAGGATTGAGGATTGAGGATTGAGGATTGAGGATTGAGTATTGAAGATTGAGTATTGATCACTGAGGATTGAGGATTGAGGATTGAGGATTGAGGATTGAGGGTGGAGGATGAGGGCTGAGGGTTGAGGATTGAGGTTTCAGTATTGAATCCTGAGAATTCAGGATATACTATTGAGTATTGAGAATTGAGGATTGATGGTTGAGTATTGAGGATTGAGGATTGAGGATTGAGTATTGAAGATGGAGGATTGATGATTGAGGATTGAGGATTGAGGATTGAGGATTGAGGATTAGGGATTGAGGAATGAGCATTGAGGTTTGAGGACTGAGGGCTGAGGATTGAGGATTGACGATTGAGGATTGAGGATGAGGGCTGAGGGTTGAGGATTGAGGTTTCAGTGTTGAATCCTGAGAATTCAGGATATTCTATTGAGTATTGAGAATTGAGGGTTGATAGTTGAGTATTGAGGATTGAGGATTGAGGATTGAGTATTGAAGATTGAGGATTGAAGATTGAGGATTGATGATTGAGGATTGAGGATTGGGGATTGAGGATTGAGGAATGAGTATTGAAGATTGAGGACAGATGATTGAGGATTGAGGATTGAGGATTGGGGATTGAGGAATGAGCATTGAGGTTTGAGGACTGAGGGCTGAGGATTCAGGATTGACCATTGAGGATTGAGGATGAGGGCTGAGGGTTGAGGATTGAGGTTTGAGGACTGAGGATTGAGGATTGAGGATTGGGAATTGAGGATTGAGGATTGAGGATTGAAGATTGAGGGTTGGGTATTGAGGATTGAAGAATGAGGGTTGAGGATTGAGGCTTGAGGATTGAGGATTGAGGATTGAAGATTGAGGATTGGGTATTGAGGATTGAAGAATGAGGATTGAGGATTGAAGATTGAGTATTGATCACTGATGATTGAGGATTGAGGATTGAGGATTGAGGATTGAGGATTGAATATTGAATATTGAGGATTGAAAATTCGGGATTGAGGATTGAGGATTGAGGATGGAGGATGAGGGCTGAGGGTTGAGGATTGAGGTTTGTGTATTGAATCCTGAGAATTCAGGATATTCTATTGAGTATTGAGAATTGGGGATTGATGGTTGAGTATTGAGGATTGAGGATTGAGTATTGAAGGTTGAAGATTGATGATTGAGGATTGAGGATTGAGGATTGAGGATTGAGGAATGGGTATTGGAGATTGAGGATTGATGATTGAGGATTGAGGATTGAGGATTGAGGATTGGGGATTGAGGATTGAGCATTGAGGTTTGAGAACTGAGGGCTGAGGATTTAGGATTGAGGATTGAGGATTGAGGATTGAGGATTGAAGATTGCGGATTGGAGACTGAGGATTGAAGATTCAGGGTTGAGGGTTGAGGATTGAGGATTGAGGATTGAGGATTGAAGATTCAGTATTGAGGATTGAAGATTGAGGATTGGAGATTGACAATTGAGGATTGAGGATTGAGGATCGAGGATTGAGGATTGAGTATTGAAGATTGAGTATTGAGGATTGAAGATTGAGGATTGCTGATTGAGGATTGAGGATTGAGGATTGAGGATTGAGAATTGAAGATTGAGGATTGGGAACTGAGTGTTGAGGGTTGAGTGATGAGGATTGATGTTTGTGGATAGAGATTTGAAGATTTCAGATTGAGTATTGAGTATTGAAACCTGTGAATTGTGGATATTCTATTGAGGATTGAGGATTGACAACTGATTGTTGAGGACTGAAGGCTGATGATTGAGGATTGAGGATTGAGGATCGAGGATTGAGTATTGAGTATTGAGGATTGAAGATTGAGGATTGGGTATTGCGGATCGAAGATTGAGTATTGAGGACTGAGGATTGAGGATTGAGGATCGAGGATTGAGGATTGAGGATTGAAGATTGAGTATTGAGGATTGATGGCTGGGGATTGAGGAATGAGGATTGAGGATTGAGTATTGAAGATTGAGGATTGGGGATTGAGGATTGACGATTGAGGATTGAGGATTGAAGATTGAGGATTGGGTATTGAGTATTGAGGATTGAAGATTGAGTATTGAGGATTGAAGATTGAGAATTGAGGATTGAGGATTGAGGATTGAAGATGAGGGCTGAGGGTTGAGGATTGAGAGTTGAGGATTGAGGATTGAGGATTGAAGATTGAGGATTGGGTATTGAGGATTGAAGAATGAGCATTGAGTGTTGAGGATTGAGGATTGAGGATTGAAGATTGAGGATTGAGGATTGAGGTTTGAGGATTGAAGATTGAGTATTGAGGGTTGAAGATTGAGGATTGAGGATTGAGGATTGATAATTGAGGATTGAGGATTGACGATTGAAGATTGAGGATTGGGGACTGAGAGTTGATGGATGAGTGATGAGAATTGATGTTTGTGGATAGAGATATGAAGATTGCAGATTGAGTATTGCGTATGGAAAACTCTGAACTGAGGATATTCTAGTGAGGATTGAGGATTGACAGCTGATTGTTGAGGACTGAGGTCTGAAGATTGAGGATTCAGGATTGAGGATTCAGGACTGTGGTATGAGGACTGTGGATTGAGGATTGAGGATGGGGGATTGAGGATTGAGGATCGAGGATTGAAGATTGAAGATTGAATATTGATGATTGAAGGTTGAGGATTGAGGATTGAGGGTTGTGGATTCAGGACGAGGACTGAGGGTTGAGTGTTGATGTTTGAGGTCTGAGGATTGAGGATAGAGGATTGAGAATTGAGGATTGAGGATTGAGGATTGAAGATTGAGGATTGGGTATTGAGGATTGAAGAATGAGGACTGAGGATTGAGGATGGAGTATTGAGGATTGAAGATTGAGTATTGAGGATTGAAGATTGAGGATTGAGGATTGAGGTTTGAGGATTGAGGATTGAGGATTGAGGATTGAGGATTGAAGGTTGAGGATTGAGGATTGAGGACTAAAGGTTGAGCATTGAGGATTGAGGATTGAGGATTGATGATTGAGGATTGAGGATTGAGGATTGAGGATTGAGGATTGAGTATTGAAGATTGAGGATTGATGATTGAGGATTGAGGATTGAGGATTGAGGATTGAGTATTGGGGATTGAGGATTGAAGATTGAGGATTGAGGATTGAGGATTAATGATTGAGTATTGAGGATTGAAGATTGAGAATTGACGATTGAGGATTGAACATTGTGGACTGAGTGTTGAGGGTTGAGTGATGAGAATTGATGCTTGTGGATAGAGGTTTGAAGATTGCAGATTGGGTATTGAGTATTGAAGACTGTGAATTGAGGATATTCTATTGTGGATTGAGGATTGACAACTGATTGTTTAGTACTGAGGGCTGAAGATTGAGGATTCAGGATTGAGGATTCAGAATTGTGGTTTGAGGACTGAGGATTGAAGATTGAAGATTGAGTATTGAGGGTTGGGGATTGAGGATTGAGGATTGAGGATTGAGGTTGAGGGCTGAGGGTTGAAGATTGAGGTGTGAGGACTCAGGACTGATGATTGAGGGTTGAGAATTGAGGATTGAGTATTGAGGATTGAAGATTGAGGATAGGGTATTGAGGATTGAAGAATGAGGATGGAGGATGGGCGATTGAGGATTGAGGATTGAGGATAGAGGATTGAGGATTGAAGATTGAGTATTGAGGATTGATGGCTGAGGATTGAGGAATGAGGATTGAGGATTGAGTATTGAAGATTGAGGATTGGGGATGGAGGATTGACGATTGAGGATTGAGGATTGAAGATTGAGGATTGGGTATTGAGGATTGAAGAATGAGGATTGAGGATTGACGATTGAGGATTGAGGATTGAAGATTGAGTATTGAGGATTGAAGATTGAGAATTGATGCTTGTGGATAGAGATTTGAAGATTGCAGATTGGGTATTGAGTATTGAAAACTGTGAATTGAGGATATTCTATTGGGGATTGAGGATTGACAACTGATTGTTGAGTACTGAGGGCTGAAGATTGAGGATTCAGGATTGAGGATTCAGAATTGTGGTTTGAGGACAGAGGATTGAAGATTGAAGATTGAGTATTGAGTGTTGGGGATTGAGGATTGAGGATTGAGGATTGAGGTTGAGGGCTGAGGGTTGAAGATTGAGGTCTGAGGACTCAGGACTGAGGATTGAGGATTGAGAATTGAGGATTGAGTATTGAGGATTGAAGATTGAGGATAGGGTATTGAGGATTGAAGAATGAGGATGGAGGATGGGCGATTGAGGATTGAGGATTGAAGATTGAGTATTCAGGATTGGAGATTGACGATTGAGGATTGAGGATTGAGGATCGAGGAATGAAGATTGAGAATTGAGGATTGAGGATTGAGGATTGAAGATGAGGGCTGAGGGTTGAGGATAGAGGTTTGAGGACTGAGGATTGAGGATTAAGGATTGTGAGTTGAGGATTGAGGATTGAGGATTGAAGATTGAGGATTGGGTATTGAGGATTCAAGAATGAGCATTGAGGATTGAGGATTGAGGATTGAGGATTGAAGATTGAGGATTGAGGATTGAGGTTTGAGGATTGAAGATTGAGTATTGAGGATTGATGGCTGAGGGTTGAGGAATGAGGATTGAGGATTGAGTATTGAAGATTGAGGATTGGGGATTGAGGATTGACGATTGAGGATTGAGGATTGAAGATTGAGGATTGGGTATTGAGGATTGAAGAATGAGGATTGAGGATTGAGGATTGAGGATTGAGGATTGAAGATTGAGTATTGAGTAATGAGGATTGAAGGTTGAGGATTGGGTATTGCGGATCGAAGATTGAGTATTGAGGGCTGAGGATTGTGGATTGAGCATCGAGGATTGAGGATTGAGGATTGAAGATTGAGGATTGGGTATTGAGGATTGAAGAATGAGCATCGAGGATTGAGGATTGAGGATTGAGGATTGAAGATTGAGGATTGAGGATTGAGGTTTGAGAATTTAATATTGAGTATTGAGTGTTGAAGACTGAGGATTGAGGATTGAGGATTGATAATTGAGGATTGAGGATTGACGATTGAAGATTGAGGATTGGGGACTGAGAGTTGATGGTTGAGTGATGAGAATTCATGTTTGTGGATAGAGATATGAAGATTGCAGATTGAGTATTGCGTATGGAAAACTCTGAACTGAGGATATTCTAGTGAGGATTGAGGATTGACAGCTGATTGTTGAGGACTGAGGTCTGAAGATTGAGGATTCAGGGTTGAGGATTCAGGACTGCGGTTTGAGGACTGTGGATTGAGGATTGAGGATTGGGGATTGAGGATTGAGGATCGAGGATTGAAGATTGAAGATTGGGTATTGAGGATTGAACATTGAGGATTGAGAATTGAGGATTGAGGATTGAGGATTGAGGATTGAAGATTGAATATTGATCATTGAAGGTTGAGGATTGAGGATTGAGGGTTGTGGATTCAGGACGAGGACCGAGGGTTGAGTATTGATGTTTGAGGTCTGAGGATTGAGGATAGAGGATTGAGAATTGAGGATTGACGATTGAGGATTGAAGATTGAGAATTGGGTATTCAGGATTGAAGAATGACGACTGAGAATTGAGGATCGAGTACTGAGGATTGAAGATTGAGTATTGAGGATTGAAGATTGAGGATTGAGGATTGAGGATTAAAGGTTGAGCATTGAGGATTGAGGATTGAGGATTGATGATTGAGGATTGAGGATTGAGGATTGAGGATTGAGGATTGAGTATTGAAGATTGAGGATTGATGATTGAGGATTGAGGATTGAGGATTGAGGATTGAGTATTGGGGATTGAGGATTGAAGATTGAGGATTGAGGATTGAGGATTAACGATTGAGTATTGAGGATTGAAGATTGAGAATTGAGGATTGAGGATTGAACATTGTGGACTGAGTGTTGAGGGTTGAGTGATGAGAATTGATGTTTGTGGATAGAGATTTAAAGATTGCAGATTGGGTATTGAGTATTGAAAACTGTGAATTGAGGATATTCTATTGGGGATTGAGGATTGACAACTGATTGTTGAGTACTGAGGGCTGAAGATTGAGGATTCAGGATTGAGGATTCAGAATTGTGGTTTGCGGACTGAGGATTGAAGATTGAAGATTGAGTATTGAGGGTTGAGGATTGAGGATTGAGGATTGAAGATTGAGGATTGGGGACTGAGTGTTGATACGCTGAGTGATGAGAATTGATGTTTGCGGATAGAGATTTGAAGATTGAAGATTGAGTATTGCGTATGGAAAACTCTGAACTGAGGATATTCTATTGAGGATTGAGGATTGACAACTGATTGTTGAGGACTGAGGGCTGAAGATTGAGGATTCAGGATTGAGGATTCAGGATTGTGGTTTGAGGACAGAGGATTGAGGATTGAGAATTGAGGATTGAGGATTGAGGATTGAGGACTGAAGATTGAGGATTGGGTATTGCGGATTGAATATTGAGGATTGAGTATTGAGGATTGAGCATTGAGGATTCAGGATTGAGGATTCAGGATTGAGGATTCAGGATTGTGGTTTGAGGACAGAGGATTGAGGCTTGAGGATTGAGGATTGAGGATTGAGGATTGAGGATTGAAGATTGAGGATTGGGTATTGAGGATTGAAGAATGAGGATTGAGGATAGAGGATTGAGGATTGAGGATTGAAGATTGAGGATTGAGGATTGAGGATTGAGGATTGAAGATTGAGTATTGAGGATTGAAGATTGAGTATTGAGGATTGAATGTTGAGGATTGAGGATTGAGGATTGAGGATTGAGGATTGAAGATTGAGGACTGGGGACTGAGTATTGAGGGTTGAGTGATGAGAATTGGTGTTTGAGGATAGAGATTTAAAGATTGCAGATTGAGTATTGAGTATTGAAAACTGTGAATTGATGATATTCTATTGAGGATTGAGAATTGACAACTGATTGTTGAGGACTGAGATCTGAAGATTGAGGATTCATGATTGAGGATCCAGGATTGTGGTTTGAGGACTGAGGATTGAGGATTGAGGATTGAGGATTGAGGATTGAGGATTGAGCATTGAGGGTTGTGGATTGACGACGAGGACTGAGGGTTGAGTATTGATGTCTGAGGTCTGAGGATTGAGGATAGAGGATTGAGAATTGAGGACTGAGGATTGAGGATTGAAGATTGAGGATTGGGTATTGAGGATTGAAGAATGAGGATTGAGGATTGAGGATTGAGGATTGAGGATTGAAGATTGAGTATTGAGGATTGAAGATTGAGTATTGAGGACTGAGGTTTGAGGACTGAGGATCGAGTATTGAGGATTGAGGATTGAAGGTTGAGTATTGAGGATTGATAACTGAGGATTGAGGAATGAGGATTGAGGATTGAGTATTGAAGATTGAGGATAGGGGATTGAGGATTGACGATTGAGGATTGAGTATTGAGTATTGAGAATTGAGGATTGAGGATTGAAGATTGAGTATTGAGGATTGAAGATTGAGGATTGAGGATTGAGGATTGAGGATTGAGGATTGACGATGAGGGCCGAGGGTTGAGGATTGAGGTTTGAGGACTGAGGACTGAGGATTGAGGATTGAGAATTGAGGATTGAGGATTGAGGATTGAAGATTGAGGATTGGGTATTGAGGATTGAAGAATGAGGATTGAGGATTGAGGATTGAGGATTGAGGATTGAAGATTGAGGATTGAGGATAGAGGATTGAGGATTGAAGATTGATTATTGAGTATTGAAGGTTGAGGATTGAGGATTGAGGATTGAGGATTGAGGATTGAGGATTGAAGATTGAGGATTGGGGACTGAGTGTTCAGGTTTGAGTGGTGAGAATTGATGTTTGTGGATAGAGATATGAAGATTGCAGATTGAGTATTGCGTATGGAAAACTCTGAACTGACGATATTCTATTGAGGATTGAGGATTGACAACTGATTGTTGAGGACTGAGGCCTGAAGATTGAGGTTTCAGGATTGAGGATTCAGGATTGTGGTTTGAGGACTGAGGATTGAGGATTGAGGATCGAGGATTGAGAATTCAGGATTGAGGATTGAATATTGAGGATTGGGTATTGAGGATTGAACATTGAGGATTGAGGATTGATGATTGAGGATTGAGGATTGAGGATTGAAGATTGAATATTGATGATTGAAGATTGAGGATTGTGGATTGAGGACTGAGTATTGAGGATTGAAGATTGAGGTTTCAGGATTGAGGATTGAGGATTGAGGAATGAGGATTGAGGATTGAGGGTTGTGGATTGGGGACCAGGACTGAGGGTTGAATATTGATGTTTGAGGTCTGAGGATTGCGGATTGAGGATTGAGAATTGAGGATTGAGGATTGAGGATTGAAGATTGAGGATTGGGTATTGAGGATTGAAGAATGAGTATTGAGGATTGAGGATTGAGGCCTGAGGATTGAGAATTGAGAACTGAGGATGAGGACTGAGGGCTGAGGGTTGAGGTTTGAGGAATGAGGACTGACGACTGAGGATTGAGGATTGAAGATTGAGTATTGAGGATTGAAGATTGTGGATTGAGGATTGAGGATTGAGGATTGAGGATTGAGTACTGAAGATTGAGTACTGATGACTGAGTATTGAGGATTGAGGATTGTGGATTGAGGATTGAGGATTGAGGATTGAAGATTGAGTATTGAGGATTGACGATTGAGGATTGAGTATTGAGGATCGAGGATTGAGAATGAGGGCTGAGCGTTGAGGATTGAGCTTTGAGGATTGAGGACTGAGGATTGAGGATTGATGATTGAGTATTGAGGATTGAAGATTGAGGATTGAGGATTGAGGATTGAGGATTGAGGATTGAGGATTGAGGATTGAAAATTGAGGACTGGGGACTGAGTGCTGAGGGTTGAGTGATGAGAATTGATGTTTGTGGATAGAGATTTAAAGATTGCAGATTGAGTATTGAGTATTGAAAACTGTGAATTGATGATATTCTATTGAGGATTGAGAATTGACAACTGATTGTTGAGGTCTGAGGTCTGAAGATTGAGGATTCAGGATTGAGGATCCAGGATTGAGGTTTGAGGACTGAGGATTGAGGATAGAGGATTGAGGATTGATGACAGAGGATTGAGCATTGAGGATTGAGGATTGAAGATTGAGGATTGAGTATTGCGGATTGAACATTGAGGATTGAGGATTGAGGATTGAGGACTGAAGATTGAATATTGATGATTGAAGATTGATGATTGAGGATTGAGGGTTGTGGATTGAGGACGAGGACTGAGGGTTGAGTATTGATGTCTGTGGTCTGAGGATTGAAGATTGTGGATTGAGAATTGAGGATTGAGGATTGAGGATTGAAGATTGAGGCTTGGGTATTGAGGATTGAAGAATGAGCATTGTGGATTGAGGATTGAGGATTGAGGATTGAGGATTGAAGATTGAGGATTGAGGTTTGAGGTTTGAGGATTGAAGATTGAGTATTGAGGATCGAAGATTGAGGATTGAGGATTGAGGATTGAGGATTGAGGATTGACGATTGAAGATTGAGGATTGGGGACTGAGGATTGAAGACTGAGGATTGAGGATTGAGGATTAATGATTGGGTATTGAGGATTGAACATTGAGGACTGAGTGTTGAGGGTTGAGTGATGAGAATTGATGATTGTGGATAGAGATTTGAAGATTGCAGATTGGGTATTGAGTATTGAAAACTGTGAATTGAGAATATTCTATTGGGGATTGAGGATTGACAACTGATTGTTGAGTACTGAGGGCTGAAGATTGAGGATTCAGGATTGAGGATTCAGAATTGTGGTTTGCGGACTGAGGATTGAAGATTGAAGATTGAGTATTGATGGTTGAGGATTGAGGATTGAGGATTGAGGATTGAGGATTGAGGATTGAGGATTGAGGATTTAAGATTGAGGATTGGGTATTGAGAATTGAACATTGAGGATTGAGGATTGAGGATTGAGGATTGAGGACTGAAGATTGAATATTGATGATTGAAGATTGAGGATTGAGTATTGAGGATGAGGGCTGAGGGTTGAGGATTGAGGTTTGAGGATTGAGGACTGAGGATTGAAGATTGATGATTGAGTATTGAGGATTGAAGATTGAGGATTGAGGATTGAGGATTGAGGATTGAGGATTGAGGAATGAAGATTGAGTATTGAGGTTTGAAGATTGAGGATTTTGTATTGAGGATTGAGGGTTGAGTATTGAAGATTGAGGATTGGGGTTGAGGATTGACGATTGAGGATTGAGTATTGAGGATTGAGAATTGAGGATTGAGGATTGAGGATTGAAGATTGAGGATTGGGTATTGCGGATTGAACATTGAGGATTGAGGATTGAGGATTGAGGATTGAGGATTGAGGACTGAAGATTGAATATTGATGATTGAAGATTGAGGATTGAGGATTGAGGGTTGTGGATTGTGGACGAGGACTGAGGGTTGAGTATTGATGTCTGATGTCTGAGGATTGAGGATTGAGGATTGAGAATTGAGGTTTGAGGATTGAGGATTGAAGATTGAGGATTGGGTATTGAGGATTGAAGAAAGAGGATTGAGGATTGAGGATTGAGGATTGAGGATTGAAGATTGAGAATTGAGGATTGAAGGTTGAGGATTGAGGACTGAGGATTGAGGATTGAGGATTGAGGATTGAGGATTGAGGAATGAAGATTGAGTATTGAGGTTTGAAGATTGAGGATTTTGGATTGAGGATTGAGGATTGAGTACTGAAGATTGAGTATTCATGACTGAGTATTGAGGATTGAGGATTGAGGATTGAAGATTGAGTATTGAGGATTGACGATTGAGGATTGAGTATTGAGGATCGAGGATTGAGAATGAGGGCTGAGGGTTGAGGATTGAGGTTTGAGGATTGAGGACTGAGGATTGAGGATTGATGATTGAGTATTGAGGATTGAAGATTGAGGATTGAGGATTGAGGATTGAGGATTGAGGATTGAGGATTGAAAAGTGAGGACTGGGGACTGAGTGTTGAGGGTTGAGTGATGAGAATTGGTGTTTGTGGATAGAGATTTAAAGATTGCAGATTGAGTATTGAGTATTGAAAACTGTGAATTGATGATATTCTATTGAGGATTGAGAATTGACAACTGATTGTTGAGGACTGAGGTCTGAAGATTGAGGATTCAGGATTGAGGATCCAGGATTGAGGTTTGAGGACTGAGGATTGAGGATAGAGGATTGAGGATTGATGACAGAGGATTGAGCATTGAGGATTGAGGATTGAAGATTGAGGATTGAGTATTGCGGATTGAACATTGAGGATTGAGGATTGAGGATTGAGGACTGAACTTTGAATATTGATGATTGAAGATTGATGATTGAGGATTGAGGGTTGTGGATTGAGGACGAGGACTGAGGGTTGAGTATTGATGTCTGTGGTCTGAGGATTGAAGATTGTGGATTGAGAATTGAGGATTGAGGATTGAGGATTGAAGATTGAGGCTTGGGTATTGAGGATTGAAGAATGAGCATTGAGGATTGAGGATTGAGGATTGAGGATTGAGGATTGAAGATTGTGGATTGAGGATTGAGGTTTGAGGATTGAGGATTGGGGATTGAGGATCGACGATTGAGGATTGAGTATTGAGGATTGAGTATTGAGGCTTGAGGAATGAACATTGAGTATTGAGGACTGAAGATTGAGGATTGGGGACTGAGTGTTGAGGGTTGACTGATGAGAATTGACGTTTGTGGATAGAGATATGAAGATTGCAGATTGAGTATTGCGTATGGAAATCTCGGAACTGAGTGTATTCTAGTGAGGATTGAGGATTGACAACTGACTGTTGAGGCCTGAGGGCTGAAGATTGAGGATTCAGGATTGAGGAGTCAGGATTGTGGTTTGAGGACTGATGATTGCGGATTGAGGATTGGGGATTGAGGATTGAGGATCGAGGATTGAAGATTGTAGACTGGTTATTGAGGATTTGACATTGAGGATTGAGAATTGAGGATTGAGGATTGAGGATTGAGGATTGAAGATTGAATATTGATGATTGAAGGTTGAGGATTGAGGATTGAGGGTTGTGGATTGAGGACGGGGACTGAGGGTTGAGTATTGATGTTTGAGGTCTGAGGATTGAGGATAGAGGATTGAGAATTGACGATTGAGGATTGAGGATTCAAGATTGAGGATTGGATATTGAGGATTGAAGAGTGAGGACTGAGGATTGAGGATTGAGGATTGAAGATTGAGGATTGATGATTGAGGATTGAGGATAGAGGATTGAGGATTGAGTATTGGGGATTGAGGATTGAAGATTGAGGATTGAGGATTGAGGATTGAGGATTGAGGATTGAGTACTGAAGATTGAGTATTGATGACTGAGTATTGAGGATTGAGGATTGTGGATTGAGGATTGAGGATTGAGGATTGAAGATTGAGTATTGAGGATTGACGATTGAGGATTGAGTATTGAGGATCGAGGATTGAGAATGAGGGCTGAGGGTTGATGATTGAGGTTTGAGGATTGAGGACTGAGGATTGAGGATTGATGATTGAGTATTGAGGATTGAAGATTGAGGATTGAGGATTGAGGATTGAGGATTGAGGATTGAGGATTGAGGATTGAAAATTGAGGACTGGGGACTGAGTGTTGAGGGTTGAGTGATGAGAATTGGTGTTTGTGGATAGAGATTTAAAGATTGCAGATTGAGTATTGAGTATTGAAATCTGTGAATTGATGATATTCTATTGAGGATTGAGAATTGACAACTGATTGTTGAGGTCTGAGGTCTGAAGATTGAGGATTCAGGATTGAGGATCCAGGATTGAGGTTTGAGGACTGAGGATTGAGGATAGAGGATTGAGGATTGATGACAGAGGATTGAGCATTGAGGATTGAGGATTGAAGATTGAGGATTGAGTATTGCGGATTGAACATTGAGGATTGAGGATTGAGGATTGAGGACTGAAGATTGAATATTGATGATTGAAGATTGATGATTGAGGATTGAGGGTTGTGGATTGAGGACGAGGACTGAGGGTTGAGTATTGATGTCTGTGGTCTGAGGATTGAAGATTGTGGATTGAGAATTGAGGTTTGAGGATTGAGGATTGAAGATTGAGGCTTGGGTATTGAGGATTGAAGAATGAGCATTGAGGATTGAGGATTGAGGATTGAGGATTGAGGATTGAAGATTGAGGATTGAGGATTGAGGTTTGAGGATTGAAGATTGAGTATTGAGGATCGAAGATTGAGGATTGAGGATTGAGGATTGAGGATTGAGGGTTGAGGATTGACGATTGATGATTGAGGATTGGGGACTGAGGATTGAAGACTGAGGATTGAGGATTGAGGATTAATGATTGGGTATTGAGGATTGAACATTGAGGACTGAGTGTTGAGGGTTGAGTGATGAGAATTGATGATTGTGGATAGAGATTTGAAGATTGCAGATTGGGTATTGAGTATTGAAAACTGTGAATTGAGGATATTCTATTGGGGATTGAGGATTGACAACTGATTGTTGAGTACTGAGGGCTGAAGATTGAGGATTCAGGATTGAGGATTCAGAATTGTGGATTGCGGACTGAGGATTGAAGATTGAAGATTGAGTATTGATGGTTGAGGATTGAGGATTGAGGATTGAGGATTGTGGTTGAGGGCTGAGGGTTGAAGATTGAGGTGTGAGGACTCAGGACTGAGGATTGAGGATTGAGGATTGAGGATTGAGGATTGAGGATTGAAGATTGAGGATTGGGTATTGCGGATTGAATATTGAGGATTGAGTATTGAGGATTGAGCATTGAGGATTCAGGATTGAGGATTCAGAATTGAGGATTCAGGATTGTGTTTTGAGGACAGAGGATTGAGGCTTGAGGATTGAGGATTGAGGATTGAGGATTGAGGATTGAGGATTGAGGATTGCAGATTGAGTATTGAGGATTGAAGATTGAGGATTGAGGATTGAGGATTGATGATTGAATATTGAGGATTGAAGATTGAGGATTGAGGATTGAGGATTGAGGACTGAGGATTGATGATTGAGGATTGACGATTGAGTATTGAGGATTGAAGATTGAGGATTGGGGATTGAGGATTGATGATTGAGGATTGTGGATTGAGGATTGAAGATTGAGGATTGAGGACTGAGGATAGAAGATTGAGGATTGGGGATTGAGGATCGACGATTGAGGATTGAGTATTGAGGATTGAGTATTGAGGCTTGAGGAATGAACATTGAGTATTGAGGACTGAAGATTGAGGATTGGGGACTGAGTGTTGAGGGTTGAGTGATGAGAATTGACGTTTGTGGATAGAGATATGAAGATTGCAGATTGAGTATTGCGTACGGAAATCTCTGAACTGAGGGTATTCTAGTGAGGATTGAGGATTGACAACTGATTGTTGAGGCCTGAGGGCTGAAGATTGAGGATTCAGGATTGAGGAGTCAGGATTGTGGTTTGAGGACTGAGGATTGAGGATTGAGGATTGGGGATTGAGGATTGAGGATCGAGGATTGAAGATTGTAGATTGGTTATTGAGGATTTGACATTGAGGATTGAGAATTGAGGATTGAGGATTGAGGATTGAGGATTGAAGACTGAATATTGATGATTGAAGGTTGAGGATTGAGGATTGAGGGTTGTGGATTGAGGACGGGGACTGAGGGTTGAGTATTGATGTTTGAGGTCTGAGGATTGAGGATAGAGGATTGAGAATTGACGATTGAGGATTGAGGATTCAAGATTGAGGATTGGATATTGAGGATTGAAGAGTGAGGACTGAGGATTGAGGATTGAGGATTGAAGATTGAGGATTGATGATTGAGGATTGAGGATAGAGGATTGAGGATTGAGTATTGGGGATTGAGGATTGAAGATTGAGGATTGAGGATTGAGGATTGAGGATTGAGGATTGAGTACTGAAGATTGAGTATTGATGACTGAGTATTGAGGATTGAGGATTGTGGATTGAGGATTGAGGATTGAGGATTGAAGATTGAGTATTGAGGATTGACGATTGAGGATTGAGTATTCAGGATCGAGGATTGAGAATGAGGGCTGAGGGTTGAGGATTGAGGTTTGTGGATTGAGGACTGAGGATTGAGGATTGATGATTGAGTATTGAGGATTGAAGATTGAGGATTGAGGATTGAGGATTGAGGATTGAGGATTGAGGATTGAGGATTGAAAATTGAGGACTGGGGACTGAGTGTTGAGGGTTGAGTGATGAGAATTGGTGTTTGTGGATAGAGATTTAAAGATTGCAGATTGAGTATTGAGTATTGAAAACTGTGAATTGATGATATTCTATTGAGGATTGAGAATTGACAACTGATTGTTGAGGTCTGAGGTCTGAAGATTGAGGATTCAGGATTGAGGATCCAGGATTGAGGTTTGAGGACTGAGGATTGAGGATAGAGGATTGAGGATTGATGACAGAGGATTGAGCATTGAGGATTGAGGATTGAAGATTGAGGATTGAGTATTGCGGATTGAACATTGAGGATTGAGGATTGAAGATTGAGGATTGAGTATTGCGGATTGAACATTGAGGATTGAGGATTGAGGATTGAGGACTGAAGATTGAATATTGATGATTGAAGATTGATGATTGAGGATTGAGGGTTGTGGATTGAGGACGAGGACTGAGGGTTGAGTATTGATGTCTGTGGTCTGAGGATTGAAGATTGTGGATTGAGAATTGAGGATTGAGGATTGAGGATTGAAGATTGAGGCTTGGGTATTGAGGATTGAAGAATGAGCATTGAGGATTGAGGATTGAGGATTGAGGATTGAGGATTGAAGATTGAGGATGGAGGATTGAGGATTGACGATTGAAGATTGAGGATTGGGGACTGAGGATTGAAGACTGAGGATTGAGGATTGAGGATTAATGATTGGGTATTGAGTATTGAAAACTGTGAATTGAGGATATTCTATTGGGGATTGAGGATTGACAACCGATTGTTGAGTACTGAGGGCTGAAGATTGAGGATTCAGGATTGAGGATTCAGAATTGTGGTTTGCGGACTGAGGATTGAAGATTGAAGATTGAGTATTGATGGCTGAGGATTGAGGATTGAGGATTGAGGATTGAGGTTGAGGGCTGAGGGTCGAAGATTGAGGTGTGAGGACTCAGGACTGAGGATTGAGGATTGAGGATTGAGGATTGAGGATTGAGGATTGAAGATTGAGGATTGGGTATTGCGGATTGAATATTGAGGATTGAGTATTGAGGATTGAGCATTGAGGATTCAGGATTGAGGATTCAGAATTGAGGATTCAGGATTGTGTTTTGAGGACAGAGGATTGAGGCTTGAGGATTGAGGATTGAGGATTGAGGATTGAGGATTGAGGATTGAGGATTTAAGATTGAGGATTGGGTATTGAGAATTGAACATTGAGGATTGAGGATTGAGGATTGAGGATTGAGGACTGAAGATTGAATATTGATGATTGAAGATTGAGGATTGAGGATTGAGGGTTGTGGATTGGGGACCAGGACTGAGGGTTGAATATTGACGTTTGAGGACTGAGGATTGAGGATTGAGGATTGAGAATTGAGGATTGAGTATTGAGGATTCAAGATTGAGGATTGGGTATTGAGGATTGAAGAATGAGGATTGAGGATTGAAGATTGAGGATTGAGCATTGAGGATCGAGGATTGAGGATGAGGGCTGAGGGTTGACGATTGAGGTTTGAGGATTGAGGACTGAGGATTGAAGATTGATGATTGAGTATTGAGGATTGAAGATTGAGGATTGAGGATTGAGGATTGAGGATTGAGGATTGAGGATTGAGGAATGAAGATTGAGTATTGAGGTTTGAAGATTGAGGATTTTGGATTGAGGATTGAGGGTTGAGTATTGAAGATTGAGGATTGGGGATTGAGGATTGACGATTGAGGATTGAGTATTGAGGATTGAGAATTGAGGATTGAGGATTGAGGATTGAAGATTGAGGATTGGGTATTGGGGATTGAGGATTGAAGATTGAGGATTGAGGATTGAGGATTAATGATTGAGTATTGAGGATTGAAGATTGAGGATTGGGTATTGCGGATTGAATATTGAGGATTGAGTATTGAGGATTGAGCATTGAGGATTGAGGATTGAGGATTCAGAACTGAGGATTCAGGATTGTGGTTTGAGGACAGAGGATTGAGGCTTGAGGATTGAGGATTGAGGATTGAGTCTTGAGGATTGAGGATTGAGGATTTAAGATTGAGGATTGGGTATTGAGAATTGAACATTGAGGATTGAGGATTGAGGCTTGAGGATTGAGGACTGAAGATTGAATATTGATGATTGAAGATTGAGGATTGAGGATTGAGGGTTGTGGATTGGGGACCAGGACTGAGGGTTGAATATTGACGTTTGCGGACTGAGGATTGAGGATTGAGGATTGAGAATTGAGGATTGAGGATTGAGGATTGAAGATTGAGGATTGGGTATTGAGGATTGAAGAATGAGGATTGAGAATTGAGGATTGAGGATTGAGGTTGAGGGCTGAGGGTCGAAGATTGAGGTGTGAGGACTCAGGACTGAGGATTGAGGATTGAGGATTGAGGATTGAGGATTGAGGATTGAAGATTGAGGATTGGGTATTGCGGATTGAATATTGAGGATTGAGTATTGAGGATTGAGCATTGAGGATTCAGGATTGAGGATTCAGAATTGAGGATTCAGGATTGTGTTTTGAGGACAGAGGATTGAGGCTTGAGGATTGAGGATTGAGGATTGAGGATTGAGGATTGAGGATTGAGGATTTAAGATTGAGGATTGGGTATTGAGAATTGAACATTGAGGATTGAGGATTGAGGATTGAGGATTGAGGACTGAAGATTGAATATTGATGATTGAAGATTGAGGATTGAGGATTGAGGGTTGTGGATTGGGGACCAGGACTGAGGGTTGAATATTGACGTTTGAGGACTGAGGATTGAGGATTGAGGATTGAGAATTGAGGATTGAGTATTGAGGATTCAAGATTGAGGATTGGGTATTGAGGATTGAAGAATGAGGATTGAGGATTGAAGATTGAGGATTGAGGATTGAGGATCGAGGATTGAGGATGAGGGCTGAGGGTTGACGATTGAGGTTTGAGGATTGAGGACTGAGGATTGAAGATTGATGATTGAGTATTGAGGATTGAAGATTGAGGATTGAGGATTGAGGATTGAGGATTGAGGATTGAGGATTGAGGAATGAAGATTGAGTATTGAGGTTTGAAGATTGAGGATTTTGGATTGAGGATTGAGGGTTGAGTATTGAAGATTGAGGATTGGGGATTGAGGATTGACGATTGAGGATTGAGTATTGAGGATTGAGAATTGAGGATTGAGGATTGAGGATTGAAGATTGAGGATTGGGTATTGGGGATTGAGGATTGAAGATTGAGGATTGAGGATTGAGGATTAATGATTGAGTATTGAGGATTGAAGATTGAGGATTGGGTATTGCGGATTGAATATTGAGGATTGAGTATTGAGGATTGAGCATTGAGGATTGAGGATTGAGGATTCAGAACTGAGGATTCAGGATTGTGGTTTGAGGACAGAGGATTGAGGCTTGAGGATTGAGGATTGAGGATTGAGGATTGAAGATTGAGGATTGGGTATTGAGGATTGAAGAATGAGGATTGAGGATTGAGGATTGAGGATTGAGGATTGAAGATTGAGGATTGAGGATTGAGGATTGAGGATTGCAGATTGAGTATTGAGGATTGAAGATTGAGGATTGAGGATTGAGGATTGATGATTGAATATTGAGGATTGAAGATTGAGGATTGAGGATTGAGGACTGAGGATAGAAGATTGAGGATTGGGGATTGAGGATCGACGATTGAGGATTGAGTATTGAGGATTGAGTATTGAGGCTTGAGGAATGAACATTGAGTATTGAGGACTGAAGATTGAGGATTGGGGACTGAGTGTTGAGGGTTGAGTGATGAGAGTTGACGTTTGTGGATAGAGATATGAAGATTGCAGATTGAGTATTGCGTATGGAAATCTCTGAACTGAGGGTATTCTAGTGAGGATTGAGGATTGACAACTGATTGTTGAGGCCTGAGGGCTGAAGATTGAGGATTCAGGATTGAGGAGTCAGGATTGTGGTTTGAGGACTGAGGATTGAGGATTGAGGATTGGGGATTGAGGATTGAGGATCGAGGATTGAAGATTGTAGATTGGTTATTGAGGATTTGACATTGAGGATTGAGAATTGAGGATTGAGGATTGAGGATTGAGGATTGAAGATTGAATATTGATGATTGAAGGTTGAGGATTGAGGATTGAGGGTTGTGGATTGAGGACGGGGACTGAGGGTTGAGTATTGATGTTTGAGGTCTGAGGATTGAGGATAGAGGATTGGGAATTGACGATTGAGGATTGAGGATTCAAGATTGAGGATTGGATATTGAGGATTGAAGAGTGAGGACTGAGGATTGAGGATTGAGGATTCAAGATTGAGGATTGATGATTGAGGATAGAGGATAGAGGATTGAGGATTGAGTATTGGGGATTGAGGATTGAAGATTGAGGATTGAGGATTGAGGATTGAGGATTGAGGATTGAGGATTGAGTACTGAAGGTTGAGTATTGATGACTGAGTATTGAGGATTGAGGATTGTGGATTGAGGATTGAGGATTGAGGATTGAAGATTGAGTATTGAGGATTGACGATTGAGGATTGGGTATTCAGGATCGAGGATTGAGAATGAGGGCTGAGGGTTGAGGATTGAGGTTTGAGGATTGAGGACTGAGGATTGAGGATTGATGATTGAGTATTGAGGATTGAAGATTGAGAATTGAGGATTGAGGATTGAGGATTGAGGATTGAGGATTGAGGATTGAAAATTGAGGACTGGGGACTGAGTGTTGAGGGTTGAGTGATGAGAATTGGTGTTTGTGGATAGAGATTTAAAGATTGCAGATTGAGTATTGAGTATTGAAAACTGTGAATTGATGATATTCTATTGAGGATTGAGAATTGACAACTGATTGTTGAGGACTGAGGTCTGAAGATTGAGGATTCAGGATTGAGGATCCAGGATTGAGGTTTGAGGACTGAGGATTGAGGATAGAGGATTGAGGATTGATGACAGAGAATTGAGCATTGAGGATTGAGGATTGAAGATTGAGGATTGAGTATTGCGGATTGAACATTGAGGATTGAGGATTGAGGATTGAGGACTGAAGATTGAATATTGATGATTGGTGATTGATGATTGAGGATTGAGGGTTGTGGATTGAGGACGAGGACTGAGGGTTGAGTTTTGATGTCTGTGGTCTGAGGATTGAAGATTGTGGATTGAGAATTGAGGATTGAGGATTGAGGTTTGAGGATTGAGGGCTGAGGATTGAGGATTGATGATTGAGTATTGAGGATTGAAGATTGAGCATTGAGGATTGAGGATTGAGGATTGAGGATTGAGGATTGAGGATTGAAAATTGAGGATTGGGGACTGAGTGTTGAGCGTTGAGTGATAAGAATTGGTGTTTGTGGATAGAGATTTAAAGATTGCAGATTGAGTATTGAGTATTGAATACTGTGAATTGATGATATTCTATTGAGGATTGAGAATTGACAACTGATTGTAGAGGACTGAGGGCTGAAGATTGAGGATTCAGGATTGAGAATTCAGAATTGAGGATTGAGGACTGAGGACTGAGGATTGAGGATTGAGTATTGAGGATTGAAGACAGAGGATTAAGGATTGAGGATTGGGGATTGAGGATCTAGGATTGAAAATTGATTATTGAGGATTGAAGATTGAGGACTGTTGATTGAGGATTGAAGATTGAGGATTAAGGATTAAGGATTCAGGATTGAGGTTTGAGGAATGAGGGTTGAGGATTGAGGATTGAGGATTGAGGACGAGGACTGACGGTTGAGGATTGTGGTTTGAGGATTGAGGATTGAGGATTGAGAATTGAGGATGAGGACTGAGGTTTGAGGATTGAGGTTTGAGGAATGAGGATTGAGGATTGAGGATTGCGGATTGAGGATTGAGGATTGAGTATTGAAGGTTGAGTATTGATGACTGAGGATTGAGGATTGCGGACTGACGATTGAGGATTGGGGATTGAGGGTTGAATGTTGAATGTTGAGGATTGAAGGTTGAGGATTGACGATTGAGGATTGAGGATTGAGGATGATGGCTGAGGTTTGAGGTTTGAGGTTTGAGTATTGAATCCTGAGAATTCGGGATGTTCTCTTGAGTGTTGAGAATTGAGGATTGATGGTTTAGTATTGAGAATACAGGATAGAGGATTGAGGATTCAGTATTGAAGATTGAGGATTGATGATTGAGGATTTAGGATTGAGGATTGGGCATTGAGGATTGAGGATTGAAAATTGAGTATTGAGGATTAAAGTTTGTGGACTCAGGAATTAGGATTGAGGATTGAGGATGAGGACTGAGGGTTGAGTATTGATGTCCGAGGTCTGAGGATTGAGGATTGAGGATTGAGAATTGAGGATTGAAGATTGAGTATTGAGGATTGAAGATTGAGGATTGAGGTTGAGGATTGAGGATAGAGGATGAGGGCTGAGGGTTGAGGATTGAGGTTTGAGGACTGAGGTCTGAGGATTGAGTATAGAGAATTGAGGATTGAGGATTGAGGATTGAAGATTGAGATTTGGGTATTGAGGATTGAAGAATGAGGATTGAGGATTGAGTATTGAGGATTGAGGATTGAAGATTGAGTATTGAGGATTGAGGATTGAGGATTGAGTATTGAGGATTGAGGATTGAGGGTTGAGGATTGAAGATTGATTATTGAGGATTGAAAATTGAGGTTTGAGGATTGAGGATTGCGGATTGACGATTGAGGATTGAGGATTGAGTGTTGAAGGTTGAGTGTTGATGATTGAAGGTTGAGGATTGACGATTGAGGATTGAGGATTGAGGATGATGGCTGAGGTTTGAGGTTTGAGGTTTGAGTATTGAATCCTGAGTATTCAGGATGTTCTATTGAGTATTGAGAATTGAGGATTGATGCTTTAGTATTGAGGATTCAGGATTGAGGATTGAGGATTGAGTATTGAAAATTGGGGATTGATGATTGAGGATTTAGGATTGAGGATTGAGGATTGAGGATTGAGGATTGAAAATTGAGTATTGAGGACTGAGGACTGAGGATAGAGGATTGAGGATGGAGCATTGAGTATTGAAGATTGATGACTGGGGAATGAGGATTGAAGATTGAGGATTGGGTATTGAGGGTTGAAGAATGAGGATTGAGGATTGAGGATTGAGGATTGAGGATTGAAGATTGAGTATTGAAGATTGAAGATTGATGATTGAGGATTGTGGATTGAGGATTGAGGATTGAACATTGAGGACTGAGTGTTGAGGGTTGAGTGATGAGAATTGGTGTTTGTGGATAGAAGTTTGCAGATTGCAGGTTGAGCATTGAGTATTGAGAACTGTGAATTGAGGATATTCTATTGAGGATTGAGGATTGACAACTGATTGTTGAGGACTGAGGGCTGAAGATTGAGGATTCAGGATTGAGGATTCAGAATTGAGTTTTGAGGACTGAAGATTGAGGATTGAATATTGAGGATTGAGGATTGAGGATCGAGGATTGAGGATGAGGGCTGAGGGTTGAGGATTGAGGTTTGAGGATTGAGGACTGAGGATTGAAGATTGACGATTGAGTATTGAGGATTGAAGATTGAGGATTGAGGATTGAGGATTGAGGATTGAGGATTGAGGATTGAGGATTGAAGATTGAGGATTGGGGACTGAGTGCTGAGTGTTGAGTGATGAGAATTGGTGTTTGTGGATAGAGATTTAAAGATTGCAGATTGAGTATTGAGTATTGAAAACTGTGAATTGATGATATTCTATTGGGGATTGAGGATTGACAACTGATTGTTGAGGACTGAGGGCTGAAGATTGAGGATTCAGGATTGAGGATTCAGAATTGTGGTTTGAGGACTGAGGATTGAAGATTGAAGATTGAGTATTGAGGATTGAAGATTGAGGGTTGAGGATTGAGGATTGAGGATTGAGGATTGAGGATGAGGGCTGAGGGTTGAAGATTGAGGTTTGAGGACTCAGGACTGAGGATTGAGGATTGAGAATTGAGGATTGAGGATTGAGGATTGAAGATTGAGGATAGGGTATTGAGGATTGAAGAATGAGGATTGAGGATGGGCGATTGAGTATTGAGGATTGAAGATTGAGTATTCAGGATTGGAGATTGACGATTGAGGATTGAGGATTGAGGATTGAGGATCGAGGATTGAGGATTGAGGATTGAAGATTGAGTTTTGAGGATTGAAGGTTGAGGATTGAGGATTGAGGATTGAGGATTGAGTATTGAGGATTGAGAATTGAAGATTGAGGATTGGGGACTGAGTGTTGAGCGTTGAGTGATGAGGACTGATGTTTGTGGATAGAGATTTGAAGATTGCAGATTGAGTATTGAGTATCGAAACCTGCGAACTGAGGGTATTCTAGTGAGGATTGAGGATTGACAACTGATTGTTGAGGCCTGAGGGCTGAAGATTGAGGATTCAGGATTGAGGAGTCAGGATTGTGGTTTGAGGACTGAGGATTGAGGATTGAGGATTGGGGATTGAGGATTGAGGATCGAGGATTGAAGATTGTAGATTGGTTATTGAGGATTTGACATTGAGGATTGAGAATTGAGGATTGAGGATTGAGGATTGAGGATTGAAGATTGAATATTGATGATTGAAGGTTGAGGATTGAGGATTGAGTGTTGTGGATTGAGGACGGGGACTGAGGGTTGAGTATTGATGTTTGAGGTCTGAGGATTGAGGATAGAGGATTGAGAATTGACGATTGAGGATTGAGGATTCAAGATTGAGGATTGGATATTGAGGATTGAAGAGTGAGGACTGAGGATTGAGGATTGAGGATTGAAGATTGAGGATTGATGATTGAGGATTGAGGATAGAGGATTGAGGATTGAGTATTGGGGATTGAGGATTGAAGATTGAGGATTGAGGATTGAGGATTGAGGATTGAGGATTGAGTACTGAAGATTGAGTATTGATGACTGAGTATTGAGGATTGAGGATTGTGGATTGAGGATTGAGGATTGAGGATTGAAGATTGAGTATTGAGGATTGACGATTGAGGATTGAGTATTGAGGATCGAGGATTGAGAATGAGGGCTGAGGGTTGAGGATTGAGCTTTGAGGATTGAGGACTGAGGATTGAGGATTGATGATTGAGTATTGAGGATTGAAGATTGAGGATTGAGGATTGAGGATTGAGGATTGAGGATTGAGGATTGAGGATTGAGGATTGAAAATTGAGGACTGGGGACTGAGTGTTGAGGGTTGAGTGATGAGAATTGGTGTTTGTGGATAGAGATTTAAAGATTGCAGATTGAGTATTGAGTATTGAAAACTGTGAATTGATGATATTCTATTGAGGATTGAGAATTGACAACTGATTGTTGAGGTCTGAGGTCTGAAGATTGAGGATTCAGGATTGAGGATCCAGGATTGAGGTTTGAGGACTGAGGATTGAGGATAGAGGATTGAGGATTGATGACAGAGGATTGAGCATTGAGGATTGAGGATTGAAGATTGAGGATTGAGTATTGCGGATTGAACATTGAGGATTGAGGATTGAGGATTGAGGACTGAAGATTGAATATTGATGATTGAAGATTGATGATTGAGGATTGAGGGTTGTGGATTGAGGACGAGGACTGAGGGTTGAGTATTGATGTCTGTGGTCTGAGGATTGAAGATTGTGGATTGAGAATTGAGGATTGAGGATTGAGGATTGAAGATTGAGGCTTGGGTATTGAGGATTGAAGAATGAGCATTGAGGATTGAGGATTGAGGATTGAGGATTCAGGATTGAAGATTGAGGATTGAGGTTTGAGGTCTGAGGATTGAAGATTGAGTATTGAGGATCGAAGATTGAGGATTGAGGATTGAGGATTGAGGATTGACGATTTAAGATTGAGGATTGGGGACTGAGGATTGAAGACTGAGGATTGAGGATTGAGGATTAATGATTGGGTATTGAGGATTGAACATTGAGGACTGAGTGTTGAGGGTTGAGTGATGAGAATTGATGATTGTGGATAGAGATTTGAAGATTGCAGATTGGGTATTGAGTATTGAAAACTGTGAATTGAGGATATTCTATTGGGGATTGAGGATTGACAACTGATTGTTGAGTACTGAGGGCTGAAGATTGAGGATTCAGGATTGAGGATTCAGAATTGTTGTTTGCGGACTGAGGATTGAAGATTGAAGATTGAGTATTGATGGTTGAGGATTGAGGATTGAGGATTGAGGATTGAGGATTGAGGATTGAGGATTGAGGATTTAAGATTGAGGATTGGGTATTGAGAATTGAACATTGAGGATTGAGGATTGAGGATTGAGGATTGAGGACTGAAGATTGAATATTGATGATTGAAGATTGAGGATTGAGGATTGAGGGTTGTGGATTGGGGACCAGGACTGAGGGTTGAATATTGACGCTTGAGGACTGAGGATTGAGGATTGAGGATTGAGAATTGAGGATTGAGTATTGAGGATTGAAGATTGAGGATTGGGTATTGAGGATTGAAGAATGAGGATTGAGGATTGAAGATTGAGGATTGAGGATTGAGGATCGAGGATTGAGGATGAGGGCTGAGGGTTGAGGATTGAGGTTTGAGGATTGAGGACTGAGGATTGAAGATTGATGATTGAGTATTGAGGATTGAAGATTGAGGATTGAGGATTGAGGATTGAGGATTGAGGATTGAGGAATGAAGATTGAGTATTGAGGTTTGAAGATTGAGGATTTTGTATTGAGGATTGAGGGTTGAGTATTGAAGATTGAGGATTGGGGATTGAGGATTGACGATTGAGGATTGAGTATTGAGGATTGAGAATTGAGGATTGAGGATTGAGGATTGAAGATTGAGGATTGGGTATTGCGGATTGAACATTGAGGATTGAGGATTGAGGATTGAGGATTGAGGATTGAGGACTGAAGATTGAATATTGATGATTGAAGATTGAGGATTGAGGATTGAGGGTTGTGGATTGTGGACGAGGACTGAGGGTTGAGTATTGATGTCTGATGTCTGAGGATTGAGGATTGAGGATTGAGAATTGAGGTTTGAGGATTGAGGATTGAAGATTGAGGATTGGGTATTGAGGATTGAAGAAAGAGGATTGAGGATTGAGGATTGAGGATTCAGGATTGAAGATTGAGAATTGAGGATTGAAGGTTGAGGATTGAGGACTGAGGATTGAGGATTGAGGATTGAGGATTGAGGAATGAAGATTGAGTATTGAGGTTTGAAGATTGAGGATTTTGGATTGAGGATTGAGGATTGAGTACTGAAGATTGAGTATTGATGACTGAGTATTGAGGATTGAGGATTGTGGATTGAGGATTGAGGATTGAGGATTGAAGATTGAGTATTGAGGATTGACGATTGAGGATTGAGTATTGAGGATCGAGGATTGAGAATGAGGGCTGAGGGTTGAGGATTGAGGTTTGAGGATTGAGGACTGAGGATTGAGGATTGATGATTGAGTATTGAGGATTGAAGATTGAGGATTGAGGATTGAGGATTGAGGATTGAGGATTGAGGATTGAAAATTGAGGACTGGGGACTGAGTGTTGAGGGTTGAGTGATGAGAATTGGTGTTTGTGGATAGAGATTTAAAGATTGCAGATTGAGTATTGAGTATTGAAAACTGTGAATTGATGATATTCTATTGAGGATTGAGAATTGACAACTGATTGTTGAGGACTGAGGTCTGAAGATTGAGGATTCAGGATTGAGGATCCAGGATTGAGGTTTGAGGACTGAGGATTGAGGATAGAGGATTGAGGATTGATGACAGAGGATTGAGCATTGAGGATTGAGGATTGAAGATTGAGGATTGAGTATTGCGGATTGAACATTGAGGATTGAGGATTGAGGATTGAGGACTGAAGTTTGAATATTGATGATTGAAGATTGATGATTGAGGATTGAGGGTTGTGGATTGAGGACGAGGACTGAGGGTTGAGTATTGATGTCTGTGGTCTGAGGATTGAAGATTGTGGATTGAGAATTGAGGATTGAGGATTGAGGATTGAAGATTGAGGCTTGGGTATTGAGGATTGAAGAATGAGCATTGAGGATTGAGGATTGAGGATTGAGGATTGAGGATTGAAGATTGAGGATTGAGGATTGAGGTTTGAGGATTGAAGATTGAGTACTGAGGATCGAAGATTGAGGATTGAGGATTGAGGATTGAGGATTGAGGATTGACGATTGAAGATTGAGGATTGGGGACTGAGGATTGAAGACTGAGGATTGAGGATTGAGGATTAATGGTTGGGTATTGAGGATTGAACATTGAGGACTGAGTGTTGAGGGTTGAGTGATCAGAATTGATGATTGTGCATAGAGATTTGAAGATTGCAGATTGGGTATTGAGTATTGAAAACTGTGAATTGAGGATATTCTATTGGGGATTGAGGATTGACAACTGATTGTTGAGTACTGAGGGCTGAAGATTGAGGATTCAGGATTGAGGATTCAGAATTGTGGTTTGCGGACTGAGGATTGAAGATTGAAGATTGAGTATTGATGGTTGAGGATTGAGGATTGAGGATTGAGGTTGAGGGCTGAGGGTTGAAGATTGAGGTGTGAGGACTCAGGACTGAGGATTGAGGATTGAGGATTGAGGATTGAGGATTGAGGATTGAAGATTGAGGATTGGGTATTGCGGATTGAATATTGAGGATTGAGTATTGAGGATTGAGCATTGAGGATTCAGGATTGAGGATTCAGAATTGAGGATTCAGGATTGTGTTTTGAGGACAGAGGATTGAGGCTTGAGGATTGAGGATTGAGGATTGAGGATTGAGGATTGAGGATTGAGGATTTAAGATTGAGGATTGGGTATTGAGAATTGAACATTGAGGATTGAGGATTGAGGATTGAGGATTGAGGACTGAAGATTGAATATTGATGATTGAAGATTGAGGATTGAGGATTGAGGGTTGTGGATTGGGGACCAGGACTGAGGGTTGAATATTGACGTTTGAGGACTGAGGATTGAGGATTGAGGATTGAGAATTGAGGATTGAGTATTGAGGATTGAAGATTGAGGATTGGGTATTGAGGATTGAAGAATGAGGATTGAGGATTGAAGATTGAGGATTGAGGATTGAGGATCGAGGATTGAGGATGAGGGCTGAGGGTTGAGGATTGAGGTTTGAGGATTGAGGACTGAGGATTGAAGATTGATGATTGAGTATTGAGGATTGAAGATTGAGGATTGAGGATTCAGGATTGAGGATTGAGGATTGAGGAATGAAGATTGAGTATTGAGGTTTGAAGATTGAGGATTTTGGATTGAGGATTGAGGGTTGAGTATTGAAGATTGAGGATTGGGGATTGAGGATTGACGATTGAGGATTGAGTATTGAGGATTGAGAATTGAGGATTGAGGATTGAGGATTGAAGATTGAGGATTGGGTATTGCGGATTGAACATTGAGGATTGAGGATTGAGGATTGAGGATTGAGGATTGAGGACTGAAGATTGAATATTGATGATTGAAGATTGAGGATTGAGGATTGAGGGTTGTGGATTGTGGACGAGGACTGAGGGTTGAGTATTGATGTCTGATGTCTGAGGATTGAGGATTGAGGATTGAGAATTGAGGATTGAGGATTGAGGATTGAAGATTGAGGATTGGGTATTGAGGATTGAAGAAAGAGGATTGAGGATTGAGGATTGAGGATTGAGGATTGAAGATTGAGAATTGAGGATTGAAGGTTGAGGATTGAGGACTGAGGATTGAGGATTGAGGATTGAGGATTGAGGATTGAGGAATGAAGATTGAGTATTGAGGTTTGAAGATTGACGATTTTGGATTGAGGATTGAGGATTGAGTATTGAAGATTGAGGATTTGGGATTGAGGATTGGGGGTTGAGTATTCAGGACTGAGGGTTGAAGATTGAGGATTGAGGATTGAGGATTGAAGATAGAGGATTGGGTATTGAGGATTGAAGAATGAGGATTGAGGATTGAGGATTGAGGATTGAAGATTGATGATTGAGGATTGTGGATTGAGGATTGATGATTGAAAGTTGAGTATTGAGGATTGAAGATTGAGGATTGAGTATTGAGGATTAAGGATTGACTATGAGGGCTGAGGGTTGAGGATTGAGGTTTGAGGACTGAGGACTGAGGATTGAGGATTGAGAATTGAGGATTGAGGATTGAGGATTGAAGATTGAGGATTGGGTATTGAGGATTGAAGAATGAGGATTGAGGATTGAGGATTGAGGATTGAGGATTGAAGATTGAGGATTGAGGATTGAGGATTGAGGATTGCAGATTGAGTATTGAGGATTGAAGATTGAGGATTGAGGATTGAGGATTGATGATTGAATATTGAGGATTGAAGATTGAGGATTGAGGATTGAGGATTGAGGACTGAGGATTGATGATTGAGTATTGATGATTGAGTATTGAGGATTGAAGATTGAGGATTGGGGATTGAGGATTGATGATTGAGGATTGTGGATTAAGGATTGAAGATTGAGGATTGAGGACTGAGGATAGAAGATTGAGGATTGGGGATTGAGGATCGACGATTGAGGATTGAGTATTGAGGATTGAGTATTGAGGCTTGAGGAATGAACATTGAGTATTGAGGACTGAAGATTGAGGATTGGGGACTGAGTGTTGAGGGTTGAGTGATGAGAGTTGACGTTTGTGGATAGGGATATGAAGATTGCAGATTGAGTATTGCGTATGGAAATCTCTGAACTGAGGGTATTCTAGTGAGGATTGAGGATTGACAACTGATTGTTGAGGCCTGAGGGCTGAAGATTGAGGATTCAGGATTGAGGAGTCAGGATTGTGGTTTGAGGACTGAGGATTGAGGATTGAGGATTGGGGATTGAGGATTGAGGATCGAGGATTGAAGATTGTAGATTGGTTATTGAGGATTTGACATTGAGGATTGAGAATTGAGGATTGAGGATTGAGGATTGAGGATTGAAGATTGAATATTGATGATTGAAGGTTGAGGATTGAGGATTGAGGGTTGTGGATTGAGGACGGGGACTGAGGGTTGAGTATTGATGTTTGAGGTCTGAGGATTGAGGATAGAGGATTGGGAATTGACGATTGAGGATTGAGGATTCAAGATTGAGGATTGGATATTGAGGATTGAAGAGTGAGGACTGAGGATTGAGGATTGAGGATTGAAGATTGAGGATTGATGATTGAGGATAGAGGATAGAGGATTGAGGATTGAGTATTGGGGATTGAGGATTGAAGATTGAGGATTGAGGATTGAGGATTGAGGATTGAGGATTGAGGATTGAGTACTGAAGGTTGAGTATTGATGACTGAGTATTGAGGATTGAGGATTGTGGATTGAGGATTGAGGATTGAGGATTGAAGATTGAGTATTGAGGATTGACGATTGAGGATTGGGTATTCAGGATCGAGGATTGAGAATGAGGGCTGAGGGTTGAGGATTGAGGTTTGAGGATTGAGGACTGAGGATTGAGGATTGATGATTGAGTATTGAGGATTGAAGATTGAGGATTGAGGATTGAGGATTGAGGATTGAGGATTGAGGATTGAGGATTGAAAATTGAGGACTGGGGACTGAGTGTTGAGGGTTGAGTGATGAGAATTGGTGTTTGTGGATAGAGATTTAAAGATTGCAGATTGAGTATTGAGTATTGAAAACTGTGAATTGATGATATTCTATTGAGGATTGAGAATTGACAACTGATTGTTGAGGACTGAGGTCTGAAGATTGAGGATTCAGGATTGAGGATCCAGGATTGAGGTTTGAGGACTGAGGATTGAGGATAGAGGATTGAGGATTGATGACAGAGAATTGAGCATTGAGGATTGAGGATTGAAGATTGAGGATTGAGTATTGCGGATTGAACATTGAGGATTGAGGATTGAGGAATGAGGACTGAAGATTGAATATTGATGATTGAAGATTGATGATTGAGGATTGAGGGTTGTGGATTGAGGACGAGGACTGAGGGTTGAGTTTTGATGTCTGTGGTCTGAGGATTGAAGATTGTGGATTGAGAATTGAGGATTGAGGATTGAGGTTTGAGGATTGAGGGCTGAGGATTGAGGATTGATGATTGAGTATTGAGGATTGAAGATTGAGCATTGAGGATTGAGGATTGAGGATTGAGGATTGAAGATTGAGGATTGGGTATTGCGGATTGAATATTGAGGATTGAGTATTGAGGATTGAGCATTGAGGATTCAGGATTGAGGATTCAGAATTGAGGATTCAGGATTGTGTTTTGAGGACAGAGGATTGAGGCTTGAGGATTGAGGATTGAGGATTGAGGATTGAGGATTGAGGATTGAGGATTTAAGATTGAGGATTGGGTATTGAGAATTGAACATTGAGGATTGAGGATTGAGGATTGAGGATTGAGGACTGAAGATTGAATATTGATGATTGAAGATTGAGGATTGAGGATTGAGGGTTGTGGATTGGGGACCAGGACTGAGGGTTGAATATTGACGTTTGAGGACTGAGGATTGAGGATTGAGGATTGAGAATTGAGGATTGAGTATTGAGGATTGAAGATTGAGGATTGGGTATTGAGGATTGAAGAATGAGGATTGAGGATTGAAGATTGAGGATTGAGGATTGAGGATCGAGGATTGAGGATGAGGGCTGAGGGTTGAGGATTGAGGTTTGAGGATTGAGGACTGAGGATTGAAGATTGATGATTGAGTATTGAGGATTGAAGATTGAGGATTGAGGATTGAGGATTGAGGATTGAGGATTGAGGAATGAAGATTGAGTATTGAGGTTTGAAGACTGAGGATTTTGGATTGAGGATTGAGGGTTGAGTATTGAAGATTGAGGATTGGGGATTGAGGATTGACGATTGAGGATTGAGTATTGAGGATTGAGAATTGAGGATTGAGGATTGAGGATTGAAGATTGAGGATTGGGTATTGCGGATTGAACATTGAGGATTGAGGATTGAGGATTGAGGATTGAGGATTGAGGACTGAAGATTGAATATTGATGATTGAAGATTGAGGATTGAGGATTGAGGGTTGTGGATTGTGGACGAGGACTGAGGGTTGAGTATTGATGTCTGATGTCTGAGGATTGAGGATTGAGGATTGAGAATTGAGGATTGAGGATTGAGGATTGAAGATTGAGGATTGGGTATTGAGGATTGAAGAAAGAGGATTGAGGATTGAGGATTGAGGATTGAGGATTGAAGATTGAGAATTGAGGATTGAAGGTTGAGGATTGAGGACTGAGGATTGAGGATTGAGGATTGAGGATTGAGGATTGAGGAATGAAGATTGAGTATTGAGGTTTGAAGATTGACGATTTTGGATTGAGGATTGAGGATTGAGTATTGAAGATTGAGGATTTGGGATTGAGGATTGGGGGTTGAGTATTCAGGACTGAGGGTTGAAGATTGAGGATTGAGGATTGAGGATTGAAGATAGAGGATTGGGTATTGAGGATTGAAGAATGAGGATTGAGGATTGAGGATTGAAGATTGATGATTGAGGATTGAGGGTTGTGGATTGAGGACGAGGACTGAGGGTTGAGTATTGATGTCTGTGGTCTGAGGATTGAAGATTGTGGATTGAGAATTGAGGATTGAGGATTGAGGATTGAAGATTGAGGCTTGGGTATTGAGGATTGAAGAATGAGCATTGAGGATTGAGGATTGAGGATTGAGGATTGAGGATTGAAGATTGAGGATTGAGGATTGAGGTTTGAGGATTGAAGATTGAGTACTGAGGATCGAAGATTGAGGATTGAGGATTGAGGATTGAGGATTGAGGATTGACGATTGAAGATTGAGGATTGGGGACTGAGGATTGAAGACTGAGGATTGAGGATTGAGGATTAATGGTTGGGTATTGAGGATTGAACATTGAGGACTGAGTGTTGAGGGTTGAGTGATCAGAATTGATGATTGTGCATAGAGATTTGAAGATTGCAGATTGGGTATTGAGTATTGAAAACTGTGAATTGAGGATATTCTATTGGGGATTGAGGATTGACAACTGATTGTTGAGTACTGAGGGCTGAAGATTGAGGATTCAGGATTGAGGATTCAGAATTGTGGTTTGCGGACTGAGGATTGAAGATTGAAGATTGAGTATTGATGGTTGAGGATTGAGGATTGAGGATTGAGGTTGAGGGCTGAGGGTTGAAGATTGAGGTGTGAGGACTCACGACTGAGGATTGAGGATTGAGGATTGAGGATTGAGGATTGAGGATTGAAGATTGAGGATTGGGTATTGCGGATTGAATATTGAGGATTGAGTATTGAGGATTGAGCATTGAGGATTCAGGATTGAGGATTCAGAATTGAGGATTCAGGATTGTGTTTTGAGGACAGAGGATTGAGGCTTGAGGATTGAGGATTGAGGATTGAAGATTGAGGATTGGGTATTGAGGATTGAAGAATGAGGATTGAGGATTGAAGATTGAGGATTGAGGATTGAGGATCGAGGATTGAGGATGAGGGCTGAGGGTTGAGGATTGAGGTTTGAGGATTGAGGACTGAGGATTGAAGATTGATGATTGAGTATTGAGGATTGAAGATTGAGGATTGAGGATTCAGGATTGAGGATTGAGGATTGAGGAATGAAGATTGAGTATTGAGGTTTGAAGATTGAGGATTTTGGATTGAGGATTGAGGGTTGAGTATTGAAGATTGAGGATTGGGGATTGAGGATTGACGATTGAGGATTGAGTATTGAGGATTGAGAATTGAGGATTGAGGATTGAGGATTGAAGATTGAGGATTGGGTATTGCGGATTGAACATTGAGGATTGAGGATTGAGGATTGAGGATTGAGGATTGAGGACTGAAGATTGAATATTGATGATTGAAGATTGAGGATTGAGGATTGAGGGTTGTGGATTGTGGACGAGGACTGAGGGTTGAGTATTGATGTCTGATGTCTGAGGATTGAGGATTGAGGATTGAGAATTGAGGATTGAGGATTGAGGATTGAAGATTGAGGATTGGGTATTGAGGATTGAAGAAAGAGGATTGAGGATTGAGGATTGAGGATTGAGGATTGAAGATTGAGAATTGAGGATTGAAGGTTGAGGATTGAGGACTGAGGATTGAGGATTGAGGATTGAGGATTGAGGATTGAGGAATGAAGATTGAGTATTGAGGTTTGAAGATTGACGATTTTGGATTGAGGATTGAGGATTGAGTATTGAAGATTGAGGATTTGGGATTGAGGATTGGGGGTTGAGTATTCAGGACTGAGGGTTGAAGATTGAGGATTGAGGATTGAGGATTGAAGATAGAGGATTGGGTATTGAGGATTGAAGAATGAGGATTGAGGATTGAGGATTGAGGATTGAAGATTGATGATTGAGGATTGTGGATTGAGGATTGATGATTGAAAGTTGAGTATTGAGGATTGAAGATTGAGGATTGAGTATTGAGGATTAAGGATTGACTATGAGGGCTGAGGGTTGAGGATTGAGGTTTGAGGACTGAGGACTGAGGATTGAGGATTGAGAATTGAGGATTGAGGATTGAGGATTGAAGATTGAGGATTGGGTATTGAGGATTGAAGAATGAGGATTGAGGATTGAGGATTGAGGATTGAGGATTGAAGATTGAGGATTGAGGATTGAGGATTGAGGATTGCAGATTGAGTATTGAGGATTGAAGATTGAGGATTGAGGATTGAGGATTGATGATTGAATATTGAGGATTGAAGATTGAGGATTGAGGATTGAGGATTGAGGACTGAGGATTGATGATTGAGTATTGATGATTGAGTATTGAGGATTGAAGATTGAGGATTGGGGATTGAGGATTGATGATTGAGGATTGTGGATTAAGGATTGAAGATTGAGGATTGAGGACTGAGGATAGAAGATTGAGGATTGGGGATTGAGGATCGACGATTGAGGATTGAGTATTGAGGATTGAGTATTGAGGCTTGAGGAATGAACATTGAGTATTGAGGACTGAAGATTGAGGATTGGGGACTGAGTGTTGAGGGTTGAGTGATGAGAGTTGACGTTTGTGGATAGAGATATGAAGATTGCAGATTGAGTATTGCGTATGGAAATCTCTGAACTGAGGGTATTCTAGTGAGGATTGAGGATTGACAACTGATTGTTGAGGCCTGAGGGCTGAAGATTGAGGATTCAGGATTGAGGAGTCAGGATTGTGGTTTGAGGACTGAGGATTGAGGATTGAGGATTGGGGATTGAGGATTGAGGATCGAGGATTGAAGATTGTAGATTGGTTATTGAGGATTTGACATTGAGGATTGAGAATTGAGGATTGAGGATTGAGGATTGAGGATTGAAGATTGAATATTGATGATTGAAGGTTGAGGATTGAGGATTGAGGGTTGTGGATTGAGGACGGGGACTGAGGGTTGAGTATTGATGTTTGAGGTCTGAGGATTGAGGATAGAGGATTGGGAATTGACGATTGAGGATTGAGGATTCAAGATTGAGGATTGGATATTGAGGATTGAAGAGTGAGGACTGAGGATTGAGGATTGAGGATTGAAGATTGAGGATTGATGATTGAGGATAGAGGATAGAGGATTGAGGATTGAGTATTGGGGATTGAGGATTGAAGATTGAGGATTGAGGATTGAGGATTGAGGATTGAGGATTGAGGATTGAGTACTGAAGGTTGAGTATTGATGACTGAGTATTGAGGATTGAGGATTGTGGATTGAGGATTGAGGATTGAGGATTGAAGATTGAGTATTGAGGATTGACGATTGAGGATTGGGTATTCAGGATCGAGGATTGAGAATGAGGGCTGAGGGTTGAGGATTGAGGTTTGAGGATTGAGGACAGAGGATTGAGGATTGATGATTGAGTATTGAGGATTGAAGATTGAGGATTGAGGATTGAGGATTGAGGATTGAGGATTGAGGATTGAGGATTGAAAATTGAGGACTGGGGACTGAGTGTTGAGGGTTGAGTGATGAGAATTGGTGTTTGTGGATAGAGATTTAAAGATTGCAGATTGAGTATTGAGTATTGAAAACTGTGAATTGATGATATTCTATTGAGGATTGAGAATTGACAACTGATTGTTGAGGACTGAGGTCTGAAGATTGAGGATTCAGGATTGAGGATCCAGGATTGAGGTTTGAGGACTGAGGATTGAGGATAGAGGATTGAGGATTGATGACAGAGAATTGAGCATTGAGGATTGAGGATTGAAGATTGAGGATTGAGTATTGCGGATTGAACATTGAGGATTGAGGATTGAGGATTGAGGATTGAGGACTGAAGATTGAATATTGATGATTGAAGATTGATGATTGAGGATTGAGGGTTGTGGATTGAGGACGAGGACTGAGGGTTGAGTTTTGATGTCTGTGGTCTGAGGATTGAAGATTGTGGATTGAGAATTGAGGATTGAGGATTGAGGTTTGAGGATTGAGGGCTGAGGATTGAGGATTGATGATTGAGTATTGAGGATTAAAGATTGAGCATTGAGGATTGAGGATTGAGGATTGAGGATTGAAGATTGAGGATTGGGTATTGCGGATTGAATATTGAGGATTGAGTATTGAGGATTGAGCATTGAGGATTCAGGATTGAGGATTCAGAATTGAGGATTCAGGATTGTGTTTTGAGGACAGAGGATTGAGGCTTGAGGATTGAGGATTGAGGATTGGGGATTGAGGATTGAGGATTGAGGATTTAAGATTGAGGATTGGGTATTGAGAATTGAACATTGAGGATTGAGGATTGAGGATTGAGGATTGAGGACTGAAGATTGAATATTGATGATTGAAGATTGAGGATTGAGGATTGAGGGTTGTGGATTGGGGACCAGGACTGAGGGTTGAATATTGACGTTTGAGGACTGAGGATTGAGGATTGAGGATTGAGAATTGAGGATTGAGTATTGAGGATTGAAGATTGAGGATTGGGTATTGAGGATTGAAGAATGAGGATTGAGGATTGAAGATTGAGGATTGAGGATTGAGGATCGAGGATTGAGGATGAGGGCTGAGGGTTGAGGATTGAGGTTTGAGGATTGAGGACTGAGGATTGAAGATTGATGATTGAGTATTGAGGATTGAAGATTGAGGATTGAGGATTGAGGATTGAGGATTGAGGATTGAGGAATGAAGATTGAGTATTGAGGTTTGAAGATTGAGGATTTTGGATTGAGGATTGAGGGTTGAGTATTGAAGATTGAGGATTGGGGATTGAGGATTGACGATTGAGGATTGAGTATTGAGGATTGAGAATTGAGGATTGAGGATTGAGGATTGAAGATTGAGGATTGGGTATTGCGGATTGAACATTGAGGATTGAGGATTGAGGATTGAGGATTGAGGATTGAGGACTGAAGATTGAATATTGATGATTGAAGATTGAGGATTGAGGATTGAGGGTTGTGGATTGTGGACGAGGACTGAGGGTTGAGTATTGATGTCTGATGTCTGAGGATTGAGGATTGAGGATTGAGAATTGAGGATTGAGGATTGAGGATTGAAGATTGAGGATTGGGTATTTAGGATTGAAGAAAGAGGATTGAGGATTGAGGATTGAGGATTGAGGATTGAAGATTGAGAATTGAGGATTGAAGGTTGAGGATTGAGGACTGAGGATTGAGGATTGAGGATTGAGGATTGAGGATTGAGGAATGAAGATTGAGTATTGAGGTTTGAAGATTGACGATTTTGGATTGAGGATTGAGGATTGAGTATTGAAGATTGAGGATTTGGGATTGAGGATTGGGGGTTGAGTATTCAGGACTGAGGGTTGAAGATTGAGGATTGAGGATTGAGGATTGAAGATAGAGGATTGGGTATTGAGGATTGAAGAATGAGGATTGAGGATTGAGGATTGAGGATTGAAGATTGATGATTGAGGATTGTGGATTGAGGATTGATGATTGAAAGTTGAGTATTGAGGATTGAAGATTGAGGATTGAGTATTGAGGATTAAGGATTGACTATGAGGGCTGAGGGTTGAGGATTGAGGTTTGAGGACTGAGGACTGAGGATTGAGGATTGAGAATTGAGGATTGAGGATTGAGGATTGAAGATTGAGGATTGGGTATTGAGGATTGAAGAATGAGGATTGAGGATTGAGGATTGAGGATTGAGGATTGAAGATTGAGGATTGAGGATTGAGGATTGAGGATTGCAGATTGAGTATTGAGGATTGAAGATTGAGGATTGAGGATTGAGGATTGATGATTGAATATTGAGGATTGAAGATTGAGGATTGAGGATTGAGGATTGAGGACTGAGGATTGATGATTGAGTATTGATGATTGAGTATTGAGGATTGAAGATTGAGGATTGGGGATTGAGGATTGATGATTGAGGATTGTGGATTAAGGATTGAAGATTGAGGATTGAGGACTGAGGATAGAAGATTGAGGATTGGGGATTGAGGATCGACGATTGAGGATTGAGTATTGAGGATTGAGTATTGAGGCTTGAGGAATGAACATTGAGTATTGAGGACTGAAGATTGAGGATTGGGGACTGAGTGTTGAGGGTTGAGTGATGAGAGTTGACGTTTGTGGATAGAGATATGAAGATTGCAGATTGAGTATTGCGTATGGAAATCTCTGAACTGAGGGTATTCTAGTGAGGATTGAGGATTGACAACTGATTG
This sequence comes from Calliopsis andreniformis, assembly GCF_051401765.1. NCBI lineage: Eukaryota > Metazoa > Arthropoda > Insecta > Hymenoptera > Andrenidae > Calliopsis > Calliopsis andreniformis. Next base: position 673,345 of record NW_027480545.1, on the reverse strand, counting down.
TTGAGGCCTGAGGGCTGAAGATTGAGGATTCAGGATTGAGGAGTCAGGATTGTGGTTTGAGGACTGAGGATTGAGGATTGAGGATTGGGGATTGAGGATTGAGGATCGAGGATTGAAGATTGTAGATTGGTTATTGAGGATTTGACATTGAGGATTGAGAATTGAGGATTGAGGATTGAGGATTGAGGATTGAAGATTGAATATTGATGATTGAAGGTTGAGGATTGAGGATTGAGGGTTGTGGATTGAGGACGGGGACTGAGGGTTGAGTATTGATGTTTGAGGTCTGAGGATTGAGGATAGAGGATTGGGAATTGACGATTGAGGATTGAGGATTCAAGATTGAGGATTGGATATTGAGGATTGAAGAGTGAGGACTGAGGATTGAGGATTGAGGATTGAAGATTGAGGATTGATGATTGAGGATAGAGGATAGAGGATTGAGGATTGAGTATTGGGGATTGAGGATTGAAGATTGAGGATTGAGGATTGAGGATTGAGGATTGAGGATTGAGGATTGAGTACTGAAGGTTGAGTATTGATGACTGAGTATTGAGGATTGAGGATTGTGGATTGAGGATTGAGGATTGAGGATTGAAGATTGAGTATTGAGGATTGACGATTGAGGATTGGGTATTCAGGATCGAGGATTGAGAATGAGGGCTGAGGGTTGAGGATTGAGGTTTGAGGATTGAGGACTGAGGATTGAGGATTGATGATTGAGTATTGAGGATTGAAGATTGAGGATTGAGGATTGAGGATTGAGGATTGAGGATTGAGGATTGAGGATTGAAAATTGAGGACTGGGGACTGAGTGTTGAGGGTTGAGTGATGAGAATTGGTGTTTGTGGATAGAGATTTAAAGATTGCAGATTGAGTATTGAGTATTGAAAACTGTGAATTGATGATATTCTATTGAGGATTGAGAATTGACAACTGATTGTTGAGGACTGAGGTCTGAAGATTGAGGATTCAGGATTGAGGATCCAGGATTGAGGTTTGAGGACTGAGGATTGAGGATAGAGGATTGAGGATTGATGACAGAGAATTGAGCATTGAGGATTGAGGATTGAAGATTGAGGATTGAGTATTGCGGATTGAACATTGAGGATTGAGGATTGAGGATTGAGGACTGAAGATTGAATATTGATGATTGAAGATTGATGATTGAGGATTGAGGGTTGTGGATTGAGGACGAGGACTGAGGGTTGAGTTTTGATGTCTGTGGTCTGAGGATTGAAGATTGTGGATTGAGAATTGAGGATTGAGGATTGAGGTTTGAGGATTGAGGGCTGAGGATTGAGGATTGATGATTGAGTATTGAGGATTGAAGATTGAGCATTGAGGATTGAGGATTGAGAATTAAGGATTGAGGATTGGGGATTGAGGATCTAGGATTGAAAATTGATTATTGAGGATTGAAGATTGAGGACTGTTGATTGAGGATTGAAGATTGAGGATTAAGGATTGAGGATTCAGGATTGAGGTTTGAGGAATGAGGGTTGAGGATTGAGGATTGAGGATTGAGGACGAGGACTGACGGTTGAGGATTGTGGTTTGAGGATTGAGGATTGAGGATTGAGAATTGAGGATGAGGACTGAGGTTTGAGGATTGAGGTTTGAGGAATGAGGATTGAGGATTGAGGATTGCGGATTGAGGATTGAGGATTGAGTATTGAAGGTTGAGTATTGATGACTGAGGATTGAGGATTGCGGACTGACGATTGAGGATTGGGGATTGAGGGTTGAATGTTGAATGTTGAGGATTGAAGGTTGAGGATTGACGATTGAGGATTGAGGATTGAGGATGATGGCTGAGGTTTGAGTATTGATGTCCGAGGTCTGAGGATTGAGGATTGAGGATTGAGAATTGAGGATTGAAGATTGAGTATTGAGGATTGAAGATTGAGGATTGAGGTTGAGGATTGAGGATAGAGGATGAGGGCTGAGGGTTGAGGATTAAGGTTTGAGGACTGAGGTCTGAGGATTGAGTATAGAGAATTGAGGATTGAGGATTGAGGATTGAAGATTGAGATTTGGGTATTGAGGATTGAAGAATGAGGATTGAGGATTGAGTATTGAGGATTGAGGATTGAAGATTGAGTATTGAGGATTGAGGATTGAGGATTGAGTATTGAGGATTGAGGATTGAGGGTTGAGGATTGAAGATTGATTATTGAGGATTGAAGATTGAGGTTTGAGGATTGAGGATTGCGGATTGACGATTGAGGATTGAGGATTGAGTGTTGAAGGTTGAGTGTTGATGATTGAAGGTTGAGGATTGACGATTGAGGATTGAGGATTGAGGATGATGGCTGAGGTTTGAGGTTTGAGGTTTGAGTATTGAATCCTGAGTATTCAGGATGTTCTATTGAGTATTGAGAATTGAGGATTGATGCTTTAGTATTGAGGATTCAGGATTGAGGATTGAGGATTGAGTATTGAAAATTGGGGATTGATGATTGAGGATTTAGGATTGAGGATTGAGGATTGAGGATTGAGGATTGAGGATTGAAAATTGAGTATTGAGGACTGAGGACTGAGGATAGAGGATTGAGGATGGAGCATTGAGTATTGAAGATTGATGACTGGGGAATGAGGATTGAAGATTGAGGATTGGGTATTGAGGGTTGAAGAATGAGGATTGAGGATTGAGGATTGAGGATTGAGGATTGAAGATTGAGTATTGAAGATTGAAGATTGATGATTGAGGATTGTGGATTGAGGATTGAGGATTGAACATTGAGGACTGAGTGTTGAGGGTTGAGTGATGAGAATTGGTGTTTGTGGATAGAAGTTTGCAGATTGCAGGTTGAGCATTGAGTATTGAGAACTGTGAATTGAGGATATTCTATTGAGGATTGAGGATTGACAACTGATTGTTGAGGACTGAGGGCTGAAGATTGAGGATTCAGGATTGAGGATTCAGAATTGAGTTTTGAGGACTGAGGATTGAGGATTGAATATTGAGGATTGAGGATTGAGGATCGAGGATTGAGGATGAGGGCTGAGGGTTGAGGATTGAGGTTTGAGGATTGAGGACTGAGGATTGAAGATTGACGATTGAGTATTGAGGATTGAAGATTGAGGATTGAGGATTGAGGATTGAGGATTGAGGATTGAGGATTGAGGATTGAAGATTGAGGACTGGGGACTGAGTGCTGAGTGTTGAGTGATGAGAATTGGTGTTTGTGGATAGAGATTTAAAGATTGCAGATTGAGTATTGAGTATTGAAAACTGTGAATTGATGATATTCTATTGAGGATTGAGAATTGACAACTGATTGTTGAGGACTGAGGATTGAGGATTGAAAATTGAGGATTGAGGATTGAGGATTGAAGACTGAGGATTGGGTATTGAGGATTGAAGAATGAGGATTGAGGATTGAGGATTGAGGATCGAGGATTGAGGATGAGGGCTGAGGGTTGAGGATTGAGGTTTGAGGATTGAGGACTGAGGATTGAAGATTGATGATTGAGTATTGAGGATTGAAGATTGAGGATTGAGGATTGAGGATTGAGGATTGAGGATTGAGGAATGAAGATTGAGTATTGAGGTTTGAAGATTGAGGATTTTGTATTGAGGATTGGGGGTTGAGTATTGAAGATTGAGGATTGGGGATTGAGGATTGACGATTGAGGATTGAGTATTGAGGATTGAGAATTGAGGATTGAGGATTGAGGATTGAGAATTGAGGATTGAGGATTGAGGATTGAAGATTGAGGATTGGGTATTGAGGATTGAAGAAAGAGGATTGAGGATTGAGGATTGAGGATTGAGGATTGAAGATTGAGAATTGAGGATTGAAGGTTGAGGATTGAGGACTGAGGATTGAGGATTGAGGATTGAGGATTGAGGATTGAGGAATGAAGATTGAGTATTGAGGTTTGAAGATTGAGGATTTTGGATTGAGGATTGAGGATTGAGTACTGAAGATTGAGTATTGATGACTGATTATTGAGGATTGAGGATTGTGGATTGAGGATTGAGGATTGAAGATTGAGTATTGAGGATTGACGATTGAGGATTGAGTATTGAGGATCGAGGATTGAGAATGAGGGCTGAGGGTTGAGGATTGAGGTTTGAGGATTGAGGACTGAGGATTGAGGATTGATGGTTGAGTATTGAGGATTGAAGATTGAGGATTGAGGATTGAGGATTGAGGATTGAGGATTGAGGATTGAAAATTGAGGACTGGGGACTGAGTGTTGAGGGTTGAGTGATGAGAATTGGTGTTTGTGGATAGAGATTTAGAGATTGCAGATTGAGTATTGAGTATTGAAAACTGTGAATTGATGATATTCTATTGAGGATTGAGAATTGACAACTGATTGTTGAGGACTGAGGTCTGAAGATTGAGGATTCAGGATTGAGGATCCAGGATTGAGGTTTGAGGACTGAGGATTGAGGATAGAGGATTGAGGATTGATGACAGAGGATTGAGCATTGAGAAGTGAGGATTGAAGATTGAGGATTGAGTATTGCGGATTGAACATTGAGGATTGAGGATTGAGGATTGAGGACTGAAGATTGAATATTGATGATTGAAGATTGATGATTGAGGATTGAGGGTTGTGGATTGAGGACGAGGACTGAGGGTTGAGTATTGATGTCTGTGGTCTGAGGATTGAAGATTGTGTATTGAGAATTGAGGATTGAGGATTGAGGTTTGAGGATTGAAGATTGAGTATTGAGGATCGAAGGTTGAGGATTGAGGATTGAGGATTGAGGATTGAGGATTGACGATTGAAGATTGAGTATTGGGGACTGAGGATTGAAGACTGAGGATTGAGGATTGAGGATTAATGATTGGGTATTGAGGATTGAACATTGAGGACTGAGTGTTGAGGGTTGAGTGATGAGAATTGATGTTTGTGGATAGAGATTTGAAGATTGCAGATTGAGTATTGAGTATTTAATACTGTGAACTGAGGATATTCTATTGGGGATTGAGGATTGACAACTGGTTGTTGAGGACTGAGGGCTGAAGATTGAGGATTCAGGATTGAGGATTCAGAATTGTGGTTTGAGGACTGAGGATTGAAGATTGAAGATTGAGTATTGAGGATTGAAGATTGAGGGTTGAGGATTGAGGATTGAGGATTGAGGATTGAGGATGAGGGCTGAGGGTTGAAGATTGAGGTTTAAGGACTCAGGACTGAGGATTGAGGATTGAGAATTGAGGATTGAGGATTGAGGATTGAAGATTGAGGATAGGGTATTGAGGATTGAAGAATGAGGATTGAGGATGGGCGATTGAGTATTGAGGATTGAAGATTGAGTATTCAGGATTGGAGATTGACGATTGAGGATTGAGGATTGAGGATTGAGGATCGAGGATTGAGGATTGAGGATTGAAGATTGAGTTTTGAGGATTGAAGGTTGAGGATTGAGGATTGAGGATTGAGGATTGAGTATTGAGGATTGAGAATTGAAGATTGAGGATTGGGGACTGAGTGTTGAGCGTTGAGTGATGAGGACTGATGTTTGTGGATAGAGATTTGAAGATTGCAGATTGATTATTGAGTATCGAAACCTGCGAATTGAGGATATTCTATTGAGGATTGAGGATTGACAACTGATTGTTGAAGACTGAGGGCTGAAGATTGAGGATTCAGGGTTGAGGGTTCAGAATTGAGGTTTGAGGACTGAGGATTGAGGATTGAGGATTGAGGATTGAGGATTGAGGATTGAGTATTGAGGATTGAAGACTGAGGATTGAGGATTGAGGATCGAGGATTGAGGATGAGGGCTGAGGTTTGAGGATTGAGGTTTGAGGATTGAGGGCTGAGGATTGAGGATTGATGATTGAGTATTGAGGATTGAAGATTGAGCATTGAGGATTGAGGATTGAGGATTGAGGATTGAGGATTGAGGATTGAGGATTGAAAATTGAGGATTGGGGACTGAGTGTTGAGCGTTGAGAGATAAGAATTGGTGTTTGTGGATAGAGATTTAAAGATTGCAGATTGAGTATTGAGTATTGAATACTGTGAATTGATGATATTCTATTGAGGATTCAGAATTGACAACTGATTGTAGAGGACTGAGGGCTGAAGATTGAGGATTCAGGATTGAGAATTCAGAATTGAGGATTGAGGACTGAGGACTGAGGATTGAGGATTGAGTATTGAGGATTGAAGATAGAGGATTAAGGATTGAGGATTGGGGATTGAGGATCTAGGATTGAAAATTGATTATTGAGGATTGAAGATTGAGGACTGTTGATTGAGGATTGAAGATTGAGGATTAAGGATTGAGGATTCAGGATTGAGGTTTGAGGAATGAGGGCTGAGGATTGAGGATTGAGGATTGAGGACGAGGACTGACGGTTGAGGATTGTGGTTTGAGGATTGAGGATTGAGGATTGAGAATTGAGGATGAGGACTGAGGTTTGAGGATTGAGGTTTGAGGAATGAGGATTGAGGATTGATGATTGCGGATTGAGGATTGAGGATTGAGTATTGAAGGTTGAGTATTGATGACTGAGGATTGAGGATTGCGGACTGACGATTGAGGATTGGGGATTGAGGGTTGAATGTTGAATGTTGAGGATTGAAGGTTGAGGATTGACGATTGAGGATTGAGGATTGAGGATGATGGCTGAGGTTTGAGGTTTGAGGTTTGAGTATTGAATCCTGAGAATTCGGGATGTTCTCTTGAGTGTTGAGAATTGAGGATTGATGGTTTAGTATTGAGAATACAGGATAGAGGATTGAGGATTCAGTATTGAAGATTGAGGATTGATGATTGAGGATTTAGGATTGAGGATTGGGCATTGAGGATTGAGGATTGAAAATTGAGTATTGAGGATTAAAGTTTGAGGACTCAGGAATAAGGATTGAGGATTGAGGATGAGGACTGAGGGTTGAGTATTGATGTCCGAGGTCTGAGGATTGAGGATTGAGGATTGAGAATTGAGGATTGAGGATTGAGTATTGAAGATTGAGGATTGGGTATTGAGGATTGAAGAATGAGGATTGAGGATTGAGGATTGATGACCGAGGATTGAGGATTGAGGTATGATGATTGTGGATTGAGTATTGAAAATTGTGTGTTGAGGATTGAATATTGAGGATTGAGGATTGAGGATAGAGGATTGAAGATTGAGTATTGAGGATTGAAGATTGAGGATTGAGGATTGATGATTGAGGATTAAGGACTGAGGATTGAGGATTCAGTATTGAGCATTGAGGATTGAAGGTTGAGGACTGTTGATTGAGGATTGAAGATTGAGGATTAAGGATTGAGGATTGAGGATTGAGGTTTGAGGAATGAGGATTGAGGATTGAGGATTGAGGATTGTGGACGAGGACTGACGGTTGAGGATTGTGGGTTGGGGATTGAGGATTGAGAATTGAGGATGAGGACTGAGGTTTGAGGATGAGGGCTGAGGGTTGAGGATTGAGGTTTGAGGACTGAGGTCTGAGGATTGAGGATTGAGAATTGAGGATTGAGGATTGAGGATTGAAGATTGAGGATTGGGTATTGAGAATTGAAGAATGAGGATTGAGGATTGAGGATTGAGGTTTGAGGTACGAGGATTGAGGATTGAGGATTGAGGACTGAGGATTGACGATTGAGTATTGAGGACTGAGGATTGACCATTGAGTATTGAAGATTGAGGATTGATGACTGAGGATTGAGGATTGAGGTATGATGATTGCGGATTGAATATTGAAAATTGTATGTTGAGGATTGAATATTGAGGATTGAGGATTGAGGATAGAGGATTGAAGATTGAGTATTGAGGATTGAAGATTGAGGATTGAGGATTGACGATTGAGGATTGAGGATTGAGGTTTGAGGATTGACGATGAGGGCTGAGGGTTGAGGATTGAGGTTTGAGGTCTGAGGACTGAGGATTGAGGATTGAAAATTGAGGATTGAGGATTGAGGATTGAAGACTGAGGATTGGGTATTGAGGATTGAAGAATGAGGATTGAGGATTGAGGATTGAAGATTCAGTATTGAGGATTGAAGATAGAGAGTTGAGGATTGAGGATCGAACATTGAGGACTGAGTGTTGATGGTTGAGCGATGAGAATTGATGTTTGTGGATAGAGATTTGAAGATTGCAGATTGAGTATTGAGTATTGAAAACTGTGAATTGAGGATATTCTACAGAGGATTGAGAATTGACAACTGATTGTTGAGGTCTGAGTGCTGAAGATTGAGGATTCAGGATTGAGGATTCAGAATTGATGTTTGAGGACTGAGGATTGAGGATTGAAGATTGAGTATTGAGGATTGAAGATTGAGGATTGAGGTTGAGGATTGAGGATAGAGGATGAGGGCTGAGGGTTGAGGATTGAGGTTTGAGGACTGAGGTCTGAGGATTGAGTATAGAGAATTGAGGATTGAGGATTGAGGATTGAAGATTGAGATTTGGGTATTGAGGATTGAAGAATGAGGATTGAGGATTGAGTATTGAGGATTGAGGATTGAAGATTGAGTATTGAGGATTGAGGATTGAGGATTGAGTATTGAGGATTGAGGATTGAGGGTTGAGGATTGAAGATTGATTATTGAGGATTGAAGATTGAGGTTTGAGGATTGAGGATTGCGGATTGACGATTGAGGATTGAGGATTGAGGGTTGAAGGTTGAGTGTTGATGATTGAAGGTTGAGGATTGACGATTGAGGATTGAGGATTGAGGATGATGGCTGAGGTTTGAGGTTTGAGGTTTGAGTATTGAATCCTGAGTATTCAGGATGTTCTATTGAGTATTGAGAATTGAGGATTGATGCTTTAGTATTGAGGATTCAGGATTGAGGATTGAGGAATGAGTATTGAAAATTGGGGATTGATGATTGAGGATTTAGGATTGAGGATTGAGGATTGAGGATTGAGGATTGAAAATTGAGTATTGAGGACTGAGGACTGAGGATAGAGGATTGAGGATGGAGCATTGAGTATTGAAGATTGATGACTGGGGAATGAGGATTGAAGATTGAGGATTGGGTATTGAGGGTTGAAGAATGAGGATTGAGGATTGAGGATTGAGGATTGAGGATTGAAGATTGAGTATTGAAGATTGAAGATTGATGATTGAGGATTGTGGATTGAGGATTGAGGATTGAACATTGAGGACTGAGTGTTGAGGGTTGAGTGATGAGAATTGGTGTTTGTGGATAGAAGTTTGCTGATTGCAGGTTGAGCATTGAGTATTGAGAACTGTGAATTGAGGGTATTCTATTGAGGATTGAGGATTGACAACTGATTGTTGAGGACTGAGGGCTGAAGATTGAGGATTCAGGATTGAGGATTCAGAATTGAGTTTTGAGGACTGAGGATTGAGGATTGAATATTGAGGATTGAGGATTGAGGATCGAGGATTGAGGATGAGGGCTGAGGGTTGAGGATTGAGGTTTGAGGATTGAGGCCTGAGGATTGAAGATTGATGATTGAGTATTGAGGATTGAAGATTGAGGATTGAGGATTGAGGATTGAGGATTGAGGATTGAGGATTGAGGATTGAAGATTGAGGACTGGGGACTGAGTGCTGAGTGTTGAGTGATGAGAATTGGTGTTTGTGGATAGAGATTTAAAGATTGCAGATTGAGTATTGAGTATTGAAAACTGTGAATTGATGATATTCTATTGAGGATTGAGAATTGACAACTGATTGTTGAGGACTGAGGATTGAGGATTCAAAATTGAGGATTGAGGATTGAGGATTGAAGACTGAGGATTGGGTATTGAGGATTGAATAATGAGGATTGAGGATTGAGGATTGAGGATCGAGGATTGAGGATGAGGGCTGAGGGTTGAGGATTGAGGTTTGAGGATTGAGGACTGAGGATTGAAGATTGATGATTGAGTATTGAGGATTGAAGATTGAGGATTGAGGATTGAGGATTGAGGATTGAGGATTGAGGAATGAAGATTGAGTATTGAGGTTTGAAGATTGAGGATTTTGTATTGAGGATTGAGGGTTGAGTATTGAAGATTGACGATTGAGGATCGAGGATTGAGGATTGAGGATTGAAGATTGAGTTTTGAGGATTGAAGGTTGAGGATTGAGGATTGAGGATTGAGGATTGAGTATTGAGGATTGAGAATTGAAGATTGAGGATTGGGGACTGAGTGTTGAGCGTTGAGTGATGAGGACTGATGTTTGTGGATAGAGATTTGAAGATTGCAGATTGAGTATTGAGTATCGAAACCTGCGAATTGAGGATATTCTATTGAGGATTGAGGATTGACAACTGATTGTTGAAGACTGAGGGCTGAAGATTGAGGATTCAGGGTTGAGGGTTCAGAATTGAGGTTTGAGGACTGAGGATTGAGGATTGAGGATTGAGGATTGAGGATTGAGGATTGAGTATTGAGGATTGAAGACTGAGGATTGAGGATTGAGGATCGAGGATTGAGGATGAGGGCTGAGGTTTGAGGATTGAGGTTTGAGGATTGAGGGCTGAGGATTGAGGATTGATGATTGAGTATTGAGGATTGAAGATTGAGCATTGAGGATTGAGGATTGAGGATTGAGGATTGAGGATTGAGGATTGAGGATTGAAAATTGAGGATTGGGGACTGAGTGTTGAGCGTTGAGTGATAAGAATTGGTGTTTGTGGATAGAGATTTAAAGATTGCAGATTGAGTATTGAGTATTGAATACTGTGAATTGATGATATTCTATTGAGGATTGAGAATTGACAACTGATTGTAGAGGACTGAGGGCTGAAGATTGAGGATTCAGGATTGAGAATTCAGAATTGAGGATTGAGGACTGAGGACTGAGGATTGAGGATTGAGTATTGAGGATTGAAGATAGAGGGTTAAGGATTGAGGATTGGGGATTGAGGATCTAGGATAGAAAATTGATTATTGAGGATTTAAGATTGAGGACTGTTGATTGAGGATTGAAGATTGAGGATTAAGGATTGAGGATTCAGGATTGAGGTTTGAGGAATGAGGGTTGAGGATTGAGGATTGAGGATTGAGGACGAGGACTGACGGTTGAGGATTGTGGTTTGAGGATTGAGGATTGAGGATTGAGAATTGAGGATGAGGACTGAGGTTTGAGGATTGAGGTTTGAGGAATGAGGATTGAGGATTGAGGATTGCGGATTGAGGATTGAGGATTGAGTATTGAAGGTTGAGTATTGATGACTGAGGATTGAGGATTGCGGACTGACGATTGAGGATTGGGGATTGAGGGTTGAATGTTGAATGTTGAGGATTGAAGGTTGAGGATTGACGATTGAGGATTGAGGATTGAGGATGATGGCTGAGGTTTGAGGTTTGAGGTTTGAGTATTGAATCCTGAGAATTCGGGATGTTCTCTTGAGTGTTGAGAATTGAGGATTGATGGTTTAGTATTGAGAATACAGGATAGAGGATTGAGGATTCAGTATTGAAGATTGAGGATTGATGATTGAGGATTTAGGATTGAGGATTGGGCATTGAGGATTGATGACTGAGGATTGAGGATTGAGGTATGATGATTGCGGATTGAATATTGAAAATTGTGTGTTGAGGATTGAATATTGAGGATTGAGGATTGAGGATAGAGGACTGAAGATTGAGTATTGAGGATTGAAGATTGAGGATTGAGGATTGACGATTGAGGATTGAGGATTGAGGTTTGAGGATTGACGATGAGGGCTGAGGGTTGAGGATTGAGGTTTGAGGTCTGAGGACTGAGGATTGAGGATTGAAAATTGAGGATTGAGGATTGAGGATTGAAGACTGAGGATTGGGTATTGAGGATTGAAGAATGAGGATTGAGGATTGAGGATTGAAGATTCAGTATTGAGGATTGAAGATAGAGAGTTGAGGATTGAGGATCGAACATTGAGGACTGAGTGTTGATGGTTGAGTGATGAGGATTGATGTTTGTGGATAGAGATTTGAAGATTGCAGATTGAGTATTGAGTATTGAAAACTGTGAATTGAGGATATTCTACAGAGGATTGAGAATTGACAACTGATTGTTGAGGTCTGAGTGCTGAAGATTGAGGATTCAGGATTGAGGATTCAGAATTGATGTTTGAGGACTGAGGATTGAGGATTGAAGATTGAGTATTGAGGATTGAAGATTGAGGATTGAGGTTGAGGATTGAGGATAGAGGATGAGGGCTGAGGGTTGAGGATTGAGGTTTGAGGACTGAGGTCTGAGGATTGAGTATAGAGAATTGAGGATTGAGGATTGAGGATTGAAGATTGAGATTTGGGTATTGAGGATTGAAGAATGAGGATTGAGGATTGAGTGTTGAGGATTGAGGATTGAAGATTGAGTATTGAGGATTGAGGATTGAGGATTGAGTATTGAGGATTGAGGATTGAGGGTTGAGGATTGAAGATTGATTATTGAGGATTGAAGATTGAGGTTTGAGGATTGAGGATTGCGGATTGACGATTGAGGATTGAGGATTGAGGGTTGAAGGTTGAGTGTTGATGATTGAAGGTTGAGGATTGACGATTGAGGATTGAGGATTGAGGATGATGGCTGAGGTTTGAGGTTTGAGGTTTGAGTATTGAATCCTGAGTATTCAGGATGTTCTATTGAGTATTGAGAATTGAGGATTGATGCTTTAGTATTGAGGATTCAGGATTGAGGATTGAGGATTGAGTATTGAAAATTGGGGATTGATGATTGAGGATTTAGGATTGAGGATTGAGGATTGAGGATTGAGGATTGAAAATTGAGTATTGAGGACTGAGGACTGAGGATAGAGGATTGAGGATGGAGCATTGAGTATTGAAGATTGATGACTGGGGAATGAGGATTGAAGATTGAGGATTGGGTATTGAGGGTTGAAGAATGAGGATTGAGGATTGAGGATTGAGGATTGAGGATTGAAGATTGAGTATTGAAGATTGAAGATTGATGATTGAGGATTGTGGATTGAGGATTGAGGATTGAACATTGAGGACTGAGTGTTGAGGGTTGAGTGATGAGAATTGGTGTTTGTGGATAGAAGTTTGCAGATTGCAGGTTGAGCATTGAGTATTGAGAACTGTGAATTGAGGATATTCTATTGAGGATTGAGGATTGACAACTGATTGTTGAGGACTGAGGGCTGAAGATTGAGGATTCAGGATTGAGGATTCAGAATTGAGTTTTGAGGACTGAGGATTGAGGATTGAATATTGAGGATTGAGGATTGAGGATCGAGGATTGAGGATGAGGGCTGAGGGTTGAGGATTGAGGTTTGAGGATTGAGGACTGAGGATTGAAGATTGATGATTGAGTATTGAGGATTGAAGATTGAGGATTGAGGATTGAGGATTGAGGATTGAGGATTGAGGATTGAGGATTGAAGATTGAGGACTGGGGACTGAGTGCTGAGTGTTGAGTGATGAGAATTGGTGTTTGTGGATAGAGATTTAAAGATTGCAGATTGAGTATTGAGTATTGAAAACTGTGAATTGATGATATTCTATTGAGGATTGAGAATTGACAACTGATTGTTGAGGACTGAGGATTGAGGATTGAAAATTGAGGATTGAGGATTGAGGATTGAAGACTGAGGATTGGGTATTGAGGATTGAATAATGAGGATTGAGGATTGAGGATTGAGGATCGAGGATTGAGGATGAGGGCTGAGGGTTGAGGATTGAGGTTTGAGGATTGAGGACTGAGGATTGAAGATTGATGATTGAGTATTGAGGATTGAAGATTGAGGATTGAGGATTGAGGATTGAGGATTGAGGATTGAGGAATGAAGATTGAGTATTGAGGTTTGAAGATTGAGGATTTTGTATTGAGGATTGAGGGTTGAGTATTGAAGATTGAGGATTGGGGATTGAGGATTGACGATTGAGGACTGAGTATTGAGGATTGAGAATTGAGGATTGAGGATTGAGGATTGAAGATTGAGGATTGGGTATTGCGGATTGAACATTGAGGATTGAGGATTGAGGATTGAGGATTGAGGATTGAGGACTGAAGATTGAATATTGATGATTGAAGATTGAGGATTGAGGATTGAGGGTTGTGGATTGTGGACGAGGACTGAGGGTTGAGTATTGATGTCTGATGTCTGAGGATTGAGGATTGAGGATTGAGAATTGAGGATTGAGGATTGAGGATTGAAGATTGAGGATTGGGTATTGAGGATTGAAGAAAGAGGATTGAGGATTGAGGATTGAGGATTGAGGATTGAAGATTGAGAATTGAGGATTGAAGGTTGAGGATTGAGGACTGAGGATTGAGGATTGAGGATTGAGGATTGAGGATTGAGGAATGAAGATTGAGTATTGAGGTTTGAAGATTGAGGATTTTGGATTGAGGATTGAGGATTGAGTACTGAAGATTGAGTATTGATGACTGATTATTGAGGACTGAGGATTGTGGATTGAGGATTGAGGATTGAGGATTGAAGATTGAGTATTGAGGATTGACGATTGAGGATTGAGTATTGAGGATCGAGGATTGAGAATGAGGGCTGAGGGTTGAGGATTGAGGTTTGAGGATTGAGGACTGAGGATTGAGGATTGATGGTTGAGTATTGAGGATTGAAGATTGAGGATTGAGGATTGAGGATTGAGGATTGAGGATTGAGGATTGAAAATTGAGGACTGGGGACTGAGTGTTGAGGGTTGAGTGATGAGAATTGGTGTTTGTGGATATAGATTTAAAGATTGCAGATTGAGTATTGAGTATTGAAAACTGTGAATTGATGATATTCTATTGAGGATTGAGAATTGACAACTGATTGTTGAGGACTGAGGTCTGAAGATAGAGGATTCAGGATTGAGGATCCAGGATTGAGGTTTGAGGACTGAGGATTGAGGATAGAGGATTGAGGATTGATGACAGAGGATTGAGCATTGAGGATTGAGGATTGAAGATTGAGGATTGAGTATTGCGGATTGAACATTGAGGATTGAGGATTGAGGATTGAGGACTGAAGATTGAATATTGATGATTGAAGATTGATGATTGAGGATTGAGGGTTGTGGATTGAGGACGAGGACTGAGGGTTGAGTATTGATGTCTGTGGTCTGAGGATTGAAGATTGTGGATTGAGAATTGAGGATTGAGGATTGAGGATTGAAGATTGAGGCTTGGGTATTGAGGATTGAAGAATGAGCATTGAGGATTGAGGATTGAGGATTGAGCATTGAGGATTGAAGATTGAGGATTGAGGATTGAGGTTTGAGGATTGAAGATTGAGTATTGAGGATCGAAGATTGAGGATTGAGGATTGAGGATTGAGGATTGAGGATTGACGATTGAAGATTGAGGATTGGGGACTGAGGATTGAAGACTGAGGATTGAGGATTGGGGATTAATGGTTGGGTATTGAGGATTGAACATTGAGGACTGAGTGTTGAGGGTTGAGTGATGAGAATTGATAATTGTGGATAGAGATTTGAAGATTGCAGATTGGGTATTGAGTATTGAAAACTGTGAATTGAGGATATTCTATTGGGGATTGAGGATTGACAACTGATTGTTGAGTACTGAGGGCTGAAGATTGAGGATTCAGGATTGAGGATTCAGAATTGTGGTTTGCGGACTGAGGATTGAAGATTGAAGATTGAGTATTGATGGTTGAGGATTGAGGATTGAGGATTGAGGTTGAGGGCTGAGGGTTGAAGATTGAGGTGTGAGGACTCAGGACTGAGGATTGAGGATTGAGGATTGAGGATTGAGGATTGAGGATTGAAGATTGAGGATTGGGTATTGCGGATTGAATATTGAGGATTGAGTATTGAGGATTGAGCATTGAGGATTCAGGATTGAGTATTCAGAATTGAGGATTCAGGATTGTGTTTTGAGGACAGAGGATTGAGGCTTGAGGATTGAGGTTTGAGGATTGAGGATTGAGGATTGAGGATTGAGGATTTAAGATTGAGGATTGGGTATTGAGAATTGAACATTGAGGATTGAGGATTGAGGATTGAGGATTGAGGACTGAAGATTGAATATTGATGATTGAAGATTGAGGATTGAGGATTGAGGGTTGTGGATTGGGGACCAGGACTGAGGGTTGAATATTGACGTTTGAGGACTGAGGATTGAGGATTGAGGATTGAGAATTGAGGATTGAGTATTGAGGATTGAAGATTGAGGATTGGGTATTGAGGATTGAAGTATGAGGATTGAGGATTGAAGATTGAGGATTGAGGATTGAGGATCGAGGATTGAGGATGAGGGCTGAGGGTTGAGGATTGAGGTTTGAGGATTGAGGACTGAGGATTGAAGATTGATGATTGAGTATTGAGGATTGAAGATTGAGGATTGAGGATTGAGGATTGAGGATTGAGGATTGAGGAATGAAGATTGAGTATTGAGGTTTGAAGATTGAGGATTTTGGATTGAGGATTGAGGGTTGAGTATTGAAGATTGAGGATTGGGGATTGAGGATTGACGATTGAGGATTGAGTATTGAGGATTGAGAATTGAGGATTGAGGATTGAGGATTGAAGATTGAGGATTGGGTATTGCGGATTGAACATTGAGGATTGAGGATTGAGGATTGAGGATTGAGGATTGAGGACTGAAGATTGAATATTGATGATTGAAGATTGAGGATTGAGGATTGAGGGTTGTGGATTGTGGACGAGGACTGAGGGTTGAGTATTGATGTCTGATGTCTGAGGATTGAGGATTGAGGATTGAGAATTGAGGATTGAGGATTGAGGATTGAAGATTGAGGATTGGGTATGGAGGATTGAAGAAAGAGGATTGAGGATTGAGGATTGAGGATTGAGGATTGAAGATTGAGAATTGAGGATTGAAGGTTGAGGATTGAGGACTGAGGATTGAGGATTGAGGATTGAGGATTGAGGATTGAGGAATGAAGATTGAGTATTGAGGTTTGAAGATTGACGATTTTGGATTGAGGATTGAGGATTGAGTATTGAAGATTGAGGATTTGGGATTGAGGATTGGGGGTTGAGTATTCAGGACTGAGGGTTGAAGATTGAGGATTGAGGATTGAGGATTGAAGATAGAGGATTGGGTATTGAGGATTGAAGAATGAGGATTGAGGATTGAGGATTGAGGATTGAAGATTGATGATTGAGGATTGTGGATTGAGGATTGATGATTGAAAGTTGAGTATTGAGGATTGAAGATTGAGGATTGAGTATTGAGGATTAAGGATTGACCATGAGGGCTGAGGGTTGAGGATTGAGGTTTGAGGACTGAGGACTGAGGATTGAGGATTGAGAATTGAGGATTGAGGATTGAGGATTGAAGATTGAGGATTGGGTATTGAGGATTGAAGAATGAGGATTGAGGATTGAGGATTGAGGATTGAGGATTGAAGATTGAGGATTGAGGATTGAGGATTGAGGATTGCAGATTGAGTATTGAGGATTGAAGATTGAGGATTGAGGATTGAGGATTGATGATTGAATATTGAGGATTGAAGATTGAGGATTGAGGATTGAGGATTGAGGACTGAGGATTGATGATTGAGGATTGATGATTGAGTATTGAGGATTGAAGATTGAGGATTGGGGATTGAGGATTGATGATTGAGTATTGTGGATTAAGGATTGAAGATTGAGGATTGAGGACTGAGGATAGAAGATTGAGGATTGGGGGTTGAGGATCGACGATTGAGGATTGAGTATTGAGGATTGAGTATTGAGGCTTGAGGAATGAACATTGAGTATTGAGGACTGAAGATTGAGGATTGGGGACTGAGTGTTGAGGGTTGAGTGATGAGAATTGACGGTTGTGGATAGAGATATGAAGATTGCAGATTGAGTATTGCGTGTGGAAATCTCTGAACTGAGGGTATTCTAGTGAGGATTGAGGATTGACAACTGATTGTTGAGGCCTGAGGGCTGAAGATTGAGGAATCAGGATTGAGGAGTCAGGATTGTGGATTGCGGACTGAGGATTGAGGATTGAGGATTGGGGATTGAGGATTGAGGATCGAGGATTGAAGATTGTAGATTGGTTATTGAGGATTTGACATTGAGGATTGAGAATTGAGGATTGAGGATTGAGGATTGAGGATTGAAGATTGAATATTGATGATTGAAGGTTGAGGATTGAGGATTGAGGGTTGTGGATTGAGGACGGGGACTGAGGGTTGAGTATTGATGTTTGAGGTCTGAGGATTGAGGATAGAGGATTGGGAATTGACGATTGAGGATTGAGGATTCAAGATTGAGGATTGGATATTGAGGATTGAAGAGTGAGGACTGAGGATTGAGGATTGAGGATTGAAGATTGAGGATTGATGATTGAGGATTGAGGATAGAGGATTGAGGATTCAGTATTGGGGATTGAGGATTGAAGATTGAGGATTGAGGATTGAGGATTGAGGATTGAGGATTGAGTACTGAAGATTGAGTATTGATGACTGAGTATTGAGGATTGAGGATTGCGGATTGAGGATTGAGGATTGAGGATTGAAGATTGAGTATTGAGGATTGACGATTGAGGATTGGGTATTGAGGATCGAGGATTGAGAATGAGGGCTGAGGGTTGAGGATTGAGGATTGAGGATTGAGGATTCAGAATTGATGTTTGAGGACTGAGGATTGAGGATTGAAGATTGAGTATTGAGGATTGAAGATTGAGGATTGAGGTTGAGGATTGAGGATAGAGGATGAGGGCTGAGGGTTGAGGATTGAGGTTTGAGGACTGAGGTCTGAGGATTGAGTATAGAGAATTGAGGATTGAGGATTGAGGATTGAAGATTGAGATTTGGGTATTGAGGATTGAAGAATGAGGATTGAGGATTGAGTATTGAGGATTGAGGATTGAAGATTGAGTATTGAGGATTGAGGATTGAGGATTGAGTATTGAGGATTGAGGATTGAGGGTTGAGGATTGAAGATTGATTATTGAGGATTGAAGATTGAGGTTTGAGGATTGAGGATTGCGGATTGACGATTGAGGATTGAGGATTGAGGGTTGAAGGTTGAGTGTTGATGATTGAAGGTTGAGGATTGACGATTGAGGATTGATGATTGAGGATGATGGCTGAGGATTGAGGATTGAGGATTGAGGATTGAAGATTGAGGACTGGGGACTGAGTGCTGAGTGTTGAGTGATGAGAATTGGTGTTTGTGGATAGAGATTTAAAGATTGCAGATTTCGTATTGAGTATTGAAAACTGTGAATTGATGATATTCTATTGAGGATTGAGAATTGACAACTGATTGTTGAGGACTGAGGTCTGAGGATTGAGGATTCAGGATTGAGGATCCAGGATTGGTGTTTGAGGAGTGTGGTTTGAGGATTGAGGATTGAGGATTGAGGATTGAGGATTGAGGTTTGAGGATTGAGGATTGAAGATTGAGGATTGGGTAATGCGGATTGAACATTGAGGATTTAGGATTGAGGATTGAGGACTGAAGATTGAATATTGATGATTGAAGATTGATGATTGAGGATTGAGGGTTGTGGATTGAGGACGAGGACTGAGGGCTGAGCATTGATGTCTGAGGTCTGAGGATTGAGGATTGAGGATTGAGAATTGAGGATTGAGGATTGAGGATTGAAGATTGAGGATTGGGTATTGAGGATTGAAGAATGAGGATTGAGGATTGAGGATTGAGGATTGAGGATTGAGGATTGAGTATTGAAGATTGAGGATTGGGGATTGAGGATTGACGATTGAGGATTGAGTATTGAGGATTGAGAATTGAGGATTGAGGATTGAAGATTGAGTATTGAGGATTGAAGATTGAGAATTGAGGATTGAGGATTGAGGATTGAAGATGAGGGCTGAGGGTTGAGGATTGAGGTTTGAGGACTGAGGATTGAGGATTGAGGATTGAGAGTTGAGGATTGAGGATTGAGGATTGAAGATTGAGGATTGGGTATTGAGGATTGAAGAATGAGCATTGAGGATTGAGGATTGAGGATTGAGGATTGAAGATTGAGGATTGAGGATTGAGGATTGAGGTTTGAGGATTGAGGATTGAGGATTGACGTTTGAGAATTGAAGATTGAGTATTGAGGGTTGAAGATTGAGGATTGAGGATTGAGGATTGAAGATTCAGTATTGAGGATTGAAGATTGAGGGTTGAGGATTGAGGATTGGGGATTGAGAATTGAGGATGAGGGCTGAGGGTTGAAGATTGAGGTTTGAGGACTCAGGACTGAGGATTGAGGATTGAGAATTGAGGATTGAGGATTGAGGATTGAAGATTGAGGATAGGGTATTGAGGATTGAAGAATGAGGATTGAGGATGGGCGATTGAGGATTGAGGATTGAAGATTGAGTATTCAGGATTGGAGATTGACGATTGAGGATTGAGGATTGAGGATCGAGGATTGAGGATTGAGGATTGAAGATTGAGTTTTGAGGATTGAAGGTTGAGCATTGAGAATTGAAGATTGAGGATTGGGGACTGAGTGTTGAGCGTTGAGTGATGAGGATTGATGTTTGTGGATAGAGATTTGAAGATTGCAGATTGAGTATTGAGTATCGAAATCTGCGAATTGAGGATATTCTATTGAGGATTGAGGATTGACAACTGATTGTTGAGGACTGAGGGCTGAAGATTGAGGATTCAGGGTTGAGGGTTCAGAATTGAGGTTTGAGGACTGAGGATTGAGGATTGAGAATTGAGGATTGAGGATTGAGGATTGAGGATTGAGGATTGAGGATTGAGGACTGAAGATTGAATATTGATGATTGAAGATTGAGGATTGAGGATTGAGGGTTGTGGATTGAGGACGAGGACTGAGGGTTGAGTATTGATGTCTGATGTCTGAGGATTGAGGATTGAGGATTGAGAATTGAGGATTGAGGATTGAAGATTCAGGATTGGGTATTGAGGATTGAAGAAATAGGATTGAGGATTGAGGATTGAGGATTGAGGATTGAAGATTGAGAATTGAGGATTGAAGGTTGAGGATTGAGGACTGAGGATTGAGGATTGAGGATTGAGGATTGAGGAATGAAGATTGAGTATTGAGGTTTGAAGGTTGAGGATTTTGGATTGAGGATTGAGGATTGAGTATTGAAGATTGAGGATTTGGGATTGAGGATTGAGGGTTGAGTATTCAGGACTGAGGGTTGAAGATTGAGGATTGAGGATTGAGGATTGAAGATAGAGGATTGGGTATTGAGGATTGAAGAATGAGGATTGAGGATTGAGGATTGAGGATTGAAGATTGATGATTGAGGATTGTGGATTGTGGATTGAGGATTGATGACTGAAGGTTGAGTATTGAGGATTGAAGATTGAGGATTGAGTATTGAGGATTGAGGATTGACTATGAGGGCTGAGGGTTGAGGATTGAGGATTGAGGATTGAGGATTGAAGATTGAGGATTGGGTATTGAGGATTGAAGAATGAGGACTGAGGATTGAGGATCGAGTATTGAGGATTGAAGATTGAGTATTGAGGATTGAAGATTGAGGATTGAGGATTGAGGATTGAGGATTGAGGATTGAGGATTGAGGATTGAAGATTGAGGATTGAGGATTGAGGATTAAAGGTTGAGCATTGAGGATTGAGGATTGAGGATTGATGATTGAGGATTGAGGATTGAGGATTGAGGATTGAGGATTGAGTATTGAAGATTGAGGATTGATGATTGAGGATTGAGGATTGAGGATTGAGGATTGAGTATTGGGGATTGAGGATTGAAGATTGAGGATTGGGGACTGAGTGTTGAGGGTTGAGTGATGAGGATTGATGATCGTGGATAGAGATTTGAAGATTGCAGATTCGGTATTGAGTATTGAAACCTGTGAATTGAGGATATTCAATTGAGGATTTAGGATTGACAACTGATTGTTGAGGACTGAGGGCTGAAGATTGAGGATTCAGGATTGAGGATTCGGAATTGAGGTTTGAGGATTGAGGATTGAGGATTGAGGATTGAGGATTGAGGATTCAGGATTGAGGATTGAAGATTCAGTATTGAGGATTGAAGATTGAGGATTGAGGATTGAGGATTGAGGATTGAGGATTGAGGATTGAGGATTGAGGATTGAGTACTGAAGATTGAGTATTGATGACTGAGGATTCAGGATTGAGGATTGAGGACTGAGGATTGAGGATTGAGGATTGAAGATTGAATATTGATGATTGAAGATTGAGGATTGAGGATTGAGTGTTGTGGATTGAGGACGAGGGCTGACGGTTGAGTATTGACGTTTGAGGTCTGAGGATTGATGATTGAGGATCGAGAATAGAGGATTGAGGATGGAGGACTGAAGATTGAGGATTTGGTGTTGAGGATTGAAGAATGAGGATTGAGGATTGAGGATTGAGGATTGAGGATTGAAGATTGAGCATTGAGGATTGAAGATTGAGGATTGAGGATTGCGGATTGAGGATTGAGAATTGAGGATTGAGGATTGAGGATTGACAACTAATTGTTGAGGACTGAGGGCTGAAGATTGAGGATTCAGGATTGAGGATTCAGAATTGTGGTTTGCGGAGTGAGGATTGAAGATTGAAGATTGAGTATTGAGGGTTGAGGATTGAGGATTGAGGATTGAGGATTGAGGTTGAGGGCTGAGGGTTGAAGATTGAGGTGTGAGGACTCAGGACTGAGGATTGAGGATTGAGAATTGAGGATTGAGTATTGAGGATTGAAGATTGAGGATAGGGTATTGAGGATTGAAGAATGAGGATGGAGGATGGGCGATTGAGGATTGTGGATTGAAGATTGAGTATTCAGGATTGGAGATTGACGATTGATTATTGAGGATTGAGGATCGAGGATTGAGGATTGAGGATTGAAGATTGAGTATTGAGGATTGAATATTGAGGATTGAGGATTGACGATTGAGGATTGAGGATTGAGAATTGAAGATTGAGGATTGGGGACTGAGTGTTGAGGGTTGAGTGTTGAGGATTGATGATCGTGGATGGAGATTTGAAGATTGCAGATTCAGTATTGAGTATTGAAACCTGTGAATTGAGGATATTCGATTGAGGATTGAGGATTGACGACTGATAGTTGAGGACTGAGGGCTGAAGATTGAGGATTCAGGATTGAGGATTCGGAATTGTGGTTTGAGGACTGAGGATTGAGGATTGAGGATTGAGGATTGAGGATTGAGGATTGAGGATTGAAGATTCAGTATTGAGGATTGAAGATTGAGGATTGAGGATTGAGGATTGAGGATTGAGGATTGTGCATTGAGGACTGAGTATTGAGGATTGAAGATTGAGGATTCAGGATTGAGGATTGAGGATTGAGGAATGAGGATTGAGGATTGAGGGTTGTGGATCGGGGACCAGGACTGAGGGTTGAATATTGATATTTGAGGTCTGAGGATTGCGGATTGAGCATTGAGAATTGAGGATTGAGGATTGAGGATTGAAGATTGAGGATTGGGTACTGAGGATTGAAGAATGAGAATTGAGGATTGAGGATTGAGGCCTGAGGATTCAGAATTGAGAACTGAGGATGAGGACTGAGGGCTGAGGGTTGAGGTTTGAGGAATGAAGACTGACGATTGAGGATTGAGGATTGAAGATTGAGTATTGAGGATTGAAGATTGTGGATTGAGGATTGAGGATTGAGGATTGAGGATTGAAGATTGAGGATTGGGGACTGAGTGTTGATACGCTGAGTGATGAGAATTGATGTCTGCGGGAAGAGATTTGAAGATTGCAGTTTGAGTATTGCGTATGGAAAACTCTGAACTGAGGATATTCTATTGAGGATTGAGGATTGACAACTGATTGTTGAGGACTGAGGGCTGAAGATTGAGGATTCAGGATTGAGGATTCAGGATTGTGGTTTGAGGACAGAGGATTGAGGATTGAGAATTGAGGATTGAGGATTGAGGATTGAGGATTGAGGATTGAGGATTGAGGATTGAGGTCTGAAGATTGAATATTGATGATTGAAGATTGAGGATTGAGGATTGAGGGTTGTGGATTGAGGACGAGGACTGAGGGTTGAGTATTGATGTCTGATGTCTGGGGATTGAGGATTGAGGATTGAGAATTGAGGATTGAGGATTGAGGATTGAAGATTGAGGATTGGGTATTGAGGATTGAAGAAAGAGGATTGAGGATTGAGGATTGAGGATTGAGGATTGAAGATAGAGAATTGAGGATTGAAGGTTGAGGATTGAGGACTGAGGATTGAGGATTGAGGATTGAGGATTGAGGAATGAAGATTGAGTATTGAGGTATGAAGGTTGAGGATTTTGGATTGAGGATTGAGGATTGAGTATTGAAGATTGAGGATTTGGGATTGAGGATTGAGGGTTGAGTATTCAGGACTGAGGCTTGAAGATTGAGGATTGAGGATTGAGGATTGAAGATAGAGGATTGGGTATTGAGGATTGAAGAATGAGGAATGAGTATTGAGGATTGAGGATTGAAGATTGATGATTGAGGATTGTGGATTGAGGATTGATGATTGAAGGTTGAGTATTGAGGATTGAAGATTGAGGATTGAGTATTGAGGATTGAGGGTTGACTATGAGGTCTGAGGGTTGAGGATTGAGGTTTGAGGACTGAGGACTGAGGATTGAGGATTGAGAATTGAGGATTGAGGATTGGGGATTGAAGATTGAGGATTGGGTATTGAGGATTGAAGAATGAGGATTGAGGATTGAGGATTGAGGATTGAGGATTGAAGATTGAGGATTGAGGATTGAGGATTGAGGATTGCAGATTGAGTATTGAGGATTGAAGATTGAGGATTGAGGATTGAGGATTGATGATTGAATATTGAGGATTGAAGATTGAGGATTGAGGATTGAGGATTGAGGACTGAGGGTTGATGATTGAGGATTGATGATTGAGTATTGAGGATTGAAGATTGAGGATTGAGGATTGAGGATTGATGATTGAGGATTGTGGATTAAGGATTGAAGATTGAGGATTGAGGACTGAGGATTGAAGATTGAGGATTGGGGATTGAGGATCGACGATTGAGGATTGAGTATTGAGGATTGAGTATTGAGGATTGAGGAATGAACATTGAGTATTGAGGACTGAAGATTGAGGATTGGGGACTGATTCTTGAGGGTTGAGTGATAAGAATTGGTGTTTGTGGATAGAGATTTAAAGATTGCAGATTGAGTATTGAGTATTGAAAACTGTGAATTGATGATATTCTATTGAGGATTGAGAATTGACAACTGATTGTTGAGGACTGAGGGCGGAAGATTGAGGATTCAGGATTGAGAATTCAGAATTGAGGATTGAGGACTGAGGACTGAGGATTGAGGATTGAGTATTGAGGATTGAAGATAGAGGATTAAGGATTGAGGATTGGGGATTGAGGATCTAGGATTGAAAATTGATTATTGAGGATTGAAGATTGAGGACTGTTGATTGAGGATTGAAGATTGAGGATTAAGGATTGAGGATTGAGGATTGAGGATTGAGGTTTGAGGAATGAGGATTGAGGATTGAGGATTGAGGATTGAGGACGAGGACTGACGGTTGAGGATTGTGGCTTGAGGATTGAGGATTGAGAATTGAGGATAAGGACTGAGGTTTGAGGACTGAGGTTTGAGGAATGAGGATTGAGGTTTGGGGATTGAGGATTGAGGATTGAGGATTGAGTATTGAAGGTTGAGGATTGATGACTGAGGATTGAGGATTGCGGATTGACGATTGAGGATTGAGGTTTGAGTGTTGAAGGTTGAGTGTTGAGGATTGAAGGTTGAGGATTGACGATTCAGGATTGAGGATTGAGGATGATGGCTGAGGCTTGAGGTTTGAGGTTTGAGTATTGAATCCTGAGAATTCAGGATGTTCAATTGAGTATTGAGAATTGAGGATTGATGCTTTAGTATTGAGGATTCAGGATTGATGATTGAGGATTGAGTACTGAAGATTGAGGATTGATGATTGAGGATTTAGGATTGAGGATTGAGGATTGAGGATTGAGGATTGAGGATTGAGGATTGAAAATTGAGTATTGAGGATTGAAGGTTGAAGACTGAGGAATAAGGATTGAGGATTGAGGATTGAGGATTGAGGATTGAGGATTGAAGTTTGAGTGCTGAGGATTGAGGGTAGAAGATTGAGGATTGAGTATTGAGGATTCAGGATGAGGGCTGAGGTTTGAGGTTTGAGGTTTGAGATTGAATCCTGAGAATTCAGGATATTCTACTGAGTATTGAGAATTGAGAATTGATGGTTGAGTATTGAGACCGAGGATTGAGGATTGAAGATTGTGTATTGATGATTGAAGATTGAGGATAAAGGATTGAGTGTTGAGGGTTGAGGACGAGGACTGACGGTTGAGGATTGACGTTTGAGGATTGAGGGTTAAGGACTGACGACTGAGGATAGAGAATTGAGGATGGAGCATTGAGGATTGAAGATTGAGGACTGGGGATTGAGGATTAAAGATTGAGGATTAAGGATTTAGGATTGGGGACTAAGGATCTAGGATTGAATATTGATTATTGAGGATTGAAGATTGAGGATTGAGGATTGAGGATTGAGAATGGAGAATTGAGGATAAGGACTGAGGGTTGAGTGTTGAGGTTTGAGGAATGAGGATTAAGGATTGAGGATTGAGGATTGAAGATTGAGTATTGATGATTGAAGATTGAGGATTGAGGATTGAGGGTTGAGGATTGAGGACGACGTCTGACGGTTGAGGATTGTGGTTTGAGAATTGAGGATTGAGGATTGAGAATTGAGGATGAGGACTGAGGTTTGGGGATTGAGGTTTGAGGAATGAGGATTGAGGATTGAGGATTGCGGATTGAGGATTGAGGATTGAGTATTGAAGGTTGAGTATTGATGACTGAGGATTGAGGATTGCGGACTGACGATTGAGGATTGGGGATTCAGGGTTGAATGTTGAGTGTTGAGGATTGAAGGTTGAGGATTGACGATTGAGGATTGAGGATTGAGGATGATGGCTGAGGTTTGAGGTTTGAGGTTTGAGTATTGAATCCTGAGAATTCGGGATGTTCTATTG
Organism: Calliopsis andreniformis; assembly: GCF_051401765.1. Classification (NCBI taxonomy): domain Eukaryota; kingdom Metazoa; phylum Arthropoda; class Insecta; order Hymenoptera; family Andrenidae; genus Calliopsis; species Calliopsis andreniformis. The sequence continues at coordinate 646,534 of NW_027480545.1, read as the reverse complement.
AGTGTTGAGAATTGAGGATTGATGGTTTAGTATTGAGAATTCAGGATTGAGGATTGAGGATTCAGTATTGAAGATTGAGGATTGATGATTGAGGATTTAGGATTGAGGATTGGGTATTGAGGATTGAGGATTGAAAATTGTGTATTGAGGATTAAAGTTTGAGGACTGAGGAATAAGGATTGAGGATTGAGGATGAGGACTGAGGGTTGAGTATTGATGTCCGAGGTCTGAGGATTGAGGATTGAGGATTGAGAATTGAGGATTGAGGATTGAGTATTGAAGATTGGGGATTGGGTATTGAGGATTGACCAATGAGTATTGAAGATTGAGGATTGATGACTGAGGATTGAGGATTGAGGTATGATGATTGCGGATTGAATATTGAAAATTGTGTGTTGACGATTGAGTATTGAGGATTGAGGATTGAGGATATAGGATTGAAGATTGAGTATTGAGGATTGAAGATTGAGGATTGAGGATTGACGATTGAGGATTGAGGATTGAGGTTTGAGGATTGACGATGAGGGCTGAGGGTTGAGGATTGAGGTTTGAGGTCTGAGGACTGAGGATTGAGGATTGAATATTGAGGATTGAGGATTGAGGATTGAAGATTGAGGATTGGGTATTGAGGATTGAAGAATGAGGATTGAGGATTGAGGGTTGAGGATTGGGGACTGAGGATTGAGGATTGAGGATTGAGGATTGAGGATTGAAGATTCAGTATTGAGGATTGAAGATTGAGAGTTGAGGATTGAGGATCGAACATTGAGGACTGAGTGTTGATGGTTGAGTGATGAGAATTGATGTTTGTGGATAGAGATTTGAAGATTGCAGATTGAGTATTGAGTATTGAAAACTGTGAATTGAGGATAGTCTACAGAGGATTGAGAATTGACAACTGATTGTTGAGGTCTGAGGGCTGAAGATTGAGGATTCAGGATTGAGGATTCAGAATTGAAGTTTGAGGACTGAGGATTGAGGATTGAAGATTGAGATTTGGGTATTGAGGATTGAAGAATGAGGATTGAGGATTGAGTATTGAGGATTGAGGATTGAAGATTGAGTATTGAGGATTGAGGATTGAGGATTGAGTATTGAGGATTGCGGATTGAGGGTTGAGGATTGAAGATTGATTATTGAGGATTGAAAATTGAGGTTTGAGGATTGAGGATTGCGGATTGACGATTGAGGATTGAGGATTGAGTGTTGAAGGTTGAGTGTTGAGGATTGAAGGTTGAGGATTGACGATTGAGGATTGAGGATTGAGGATGATGGCTGAGGTTTGAGGTTTGAGGTTTGAGTATTGAATCCTGAGAATTCAGGATGTTCTATTGAGTATAGAGAATTGAGGATTGATGCTTTAGTATTGAGGATTCAGGATTGAGGATTGAGGATTGAGTATTGAAAATTGGGGATTGATGATTGAGGATTTAGGATTGAGGATTGAGGATTGAGGATTGAGGATTGAAAATTGAGTAGTGAGGACTGAGGACTGAGGATAGAGGATTGAGGATGGAGCATTGAGGATTGAAGATTGAGGACTGGGGATTGAGGATTGAAGATTGAGGATTGGGTATTGAGGATTGAAGAATGAGGATTGAGGATTGAGGATTGAGGATTGAGGATTGAAGATTGAGTATTGAAGATTGAAGATTGATGATTGAGGATTGTGGATTGAGGATTGAGGATTGAACATTGAGGACTGAGTGTTGATTGTTGAGTGATGAGAATTGGTGTTTGTGGATAGAAGTTTGAAGATTGCAGGTTGAGCATTGAGTATTGAGATCTGTGAATTAAGGATATTCTATTGAGGATTGAGTATTGACAACTGATTGTTGAGGACTGAGGGCTGAAGATTGAGGATTCAGGATTGAGGGTTCAGAATTGAGTTTTGAAGACTGAGGATTGAGGATAGAATATTGAGGATTGAGGATTGAGGATCGAGGATTGAGGATGAGGGCTGAGGGTTGAGGGTTGAGGTTTGAGGATTGAGGACTGAGGATTGAGGATTGAGAATTGAGGATTGAGGATTGAGGATTGAAGATTGAGGATTGGGTATTGAGGATTGAAGAATGAGGATTGAGGATTGAGGATTGTGGATTGAGGATTGAGGATTGAGTATTGAAGATTGAGGATTGGGGATTGAGGATTGACCATTGAGGATTGAGTATTGAGGATTGAGAGTTGAGGATTGAGGATTGAAGATTGTGTATTGAGGATTGAAGATTGAGGATTGAGGATTGAGGATTGAGGTTTGTGGATTGAAGATTGTGTATTGAGGGTTGAAGATTGAGGATTGAGGATTGAGGATTGATAATTGAGTATTGAGGATTGACGATTGAAGATTGAGGATTGGGGACTGAGGGTTGATGGCTGAGTGATGAGAATTGATGTTTGTGGGTAGAGATATGAAGATTGCAGATTGAGTATTGCGTATGGAAAACTCTGAACTGAAGATATTCTAGTGGGGATTGAGGATTGACAGCCGATTGTTGAGGACTGAGGTCTGAAGATTGAGGATTCAGGATTGAGGATTGAGGATTGAGGATTGAGAATTGAGGATCGAGGATTGAGGATTGAAGATTGAGGATTGGGTATTGAGGATTGAAGAATGAGGATTGAGGATTGAGGATTGAGGATTGAGGATTGAAGATTGAGTATTGAGGATTGAAGGTTGAGGATTGAGGACCGAGGATTGAGGGTTGAGGATTGAAGATTGAGGATTGAGGATTGAAGATTGAGTATTGAGAATTGAAGATTGAGGATTGTGGATTGAGGATTGAGGATTGAGTATTGAAGATTGAGGATTGGGGTTTGAGGATTGACGATTGAGGATTGAGTATTGAGGATTGAGAATTGAGGATTGAGGATTGAAGATTGAGTATTGAGGATTGAAGATTGAGAATTGAGGATTGAGGATTGAGGATTGAAGATGAGGGCTGAGGGCTGAGGATTGAGGTTTGAGGACTGAGGATTGAGGATTGAGGATTGAGAGTTGAGGATTGAGGATTGAGGATTGAAGATTGAGGATTGGGTATTGAGGGTTGAAGAATGAGCATTGAGGATTGAGGATTGAGGATTGAGGATTGAAGATTGAGGATTGAGGATTGAGGTTTGAGGATTGAAGATTGAGTATTGAGGGTTGAAGATTGAGGATTGAGGATTGAGGATTGATAATTGAGGATTGAGGATTGACGATTGAAGATTGAGGATTGGGGACTGAGAGTTGATGGCTGAGTGATGAGAATTGATGTCTGTGGATAGAGATATGAAGATTGCAGTTTCAGTATTGAGTATTGAAACCTGTGAATTGAGGATATTCTATTGAGGATTGAGGATTGACAACTGATTGTTGAGGACTGAGGGCTGAAGATTGAGGATTCAGGATTGAGGATTCAGAATTGAGGTTTGAGTACTGAGGATTGAGGATTGAGGATTGAGGATTGAGGATTGAGGATTGAGGATTGAAGATTCAGTATTGAGGATTGAAGATTGAGGGTTGAGGATTGAGAATTGAGGATTGAAGATTGAGTATTCAGGATTGGAGATTGACGATTGAGGATTGAGGATTGAGGATCGAGGATTGAGGATTGAGGATTGAAGATTGAGTTTTGAGGATTGAAGATTGAGGATTGAGGATTGAGGATTGAGGATTGAGTATTGAGGATTGAGAATTGAAGATTGAGGATTGGGGACTGAGTGTTGAGCGTTGAGTGATGAGGATTGATGTTTGTGGATAGAGATTTGAAGATTGCAGATTGAGTATTGAGTATCGAAACCTGCGAATTGAGGATATTCTATTGAGGATTGAGGATTGACAACTGATTGTTGAGGACTGAGGGCTGAAGATTGAGGATTCAGAGTTGAGGGTTCAGAATTGAGGTTTGAGGACTGAGGATTGAGGATTGAGGATTGAGGATTGAGGATTGAGGATTGAGGATTGAGGATTGATGTTTGAGGATTGAGGGTTGAGGACTGACGACTGAGGATAGAGAATTGAGGATGGAGCATTGATGATTGAAGATTGTGGACTGGGGATTGAGGATTAAAGATTGAGGATTAAGGATTTAGGATTGGGGACTAAGGATCTAGGATTGAATATTGATTATTGAGGATTGAAGATTGAGGATTGAGGATTGAGGATTGAGAATGGAGAATTGAGGATAAGGACTGAGGGTTGAGTGTTGAGGTTTGAGGAATGAGGATTAAGGATTGAGGATTGAGGATTGAAGATTGAGTATTGATGATTGAAGACTGAGGATTGAGGATTGAGGGTTGAGGATTGAGGACGAGGTCTGACGGTTGAGGATTGTGGTTTGAGAATTGAGGATTGAGGATTGAGAATTGAGGATGAGGACTGAGGTTTGGGGATTGAGGTTTGAGGAATGAGGATTGAGGATTGAGGATTGCGGATTGAGGATTGAGGATTGAGTATTGAAGGTTGAGTATTGATGACTGAGGATTGAGGATTGCGGACTGACGATTGAGGATTGGGGATTGAGGGTTGAATGTTGAGTGTTGAGGATTGAAGGTTGAGGATTGACGATTGAGGATTGAGGATTGAGGATGATGGCTGAGGTTTGAGGTTTGAGGTTTGAGTATTGAATCCTGAGAATTCGGGATGTTCTATTGAGTGTTGAGAATTGAGGATTGATGGTTTAGTATTGAGAATTCAGGATTGAGGATTGAGGATTCAGTATTGAAGATTGAGGATTGATGATTGAGGATTTAGGATTGAGGATTGGGTATTGAGGATTGAGGATTGAAAATTGTGTATTGAGGATTAAAGTTTGAGGACTGAGGAATAAGGATTGAGGATTGAGGATGAGGACTGAGGGTTGAGTATTGATGTCCGAGGTCTGAGGATTGAGGATTGAGGATTGAGAATTGAGGATTGAGGATTGAGTATTGAAGATTGGGGATTGGGTATTGAGGATTGACCAATGAGTATTGAAGATTGAGGATTGATGACTGAGGATTGAGGATTGAGGTATGATGATTGCGGATTGAATATTGAAAATTGTGTGTTGACGATTGAGTATTGAGGATTGAGGATTGAGGATATAGGATTGAAGATTGAGTATTGAGGATTGAAGATTGAGGATTGAGGATTGACGATTGAGGATTGAGGATTGAGGTTTGAGGATTCACGATGAGGGCTGAGGGTTGAGGATTGAGGTTTGAGGTCTGAGGACTGAGGATTGAGGATTGAATATTGAGGATTGAGGATTGAGGATTGAAGATTGAGGATTGGGTATTGAGGATTGAAGAATGAGGATTGAGGATTGAGGATTGAGGATTGGGGACTGAGGATTGAGGATTGAGGATTGAGGATTGAGGATTGAAGATTCAGTATTGAGGATTGAAGATTGAGAGTTGAGGATTGAGGATTGAACATTGAGGACTGAGTGTTGATGGTTGAGTGATGAGAATTGATGTTTGTGGATAGAGATTTGAAGATTGCAGATTGAGTATTGAGTATTGAAAACTGTGAATTGAGGATAGTCTACAGAGGATTGAGAATTGACAACTGATTGTTGAGGTCTGAGGGCTGAAGATTGAGGATTCAGGATTGAGGACTCAGAATTGAAGTTTGAGGACTGAGGATTGAGGATTGAAGATTGAGATTTGGGTATTGAGGATTGAAGAATGAGGATTGAGGATTGAGTATTGAGGATTGAGGATTGAAGATTGAGTATTGAGGATTGAGGATTGAGGATTGAGTATTGAGGATTGAGGATTGAGGGTTGAGGATTGAAGATTGATTATTGAGGATTGAAAATTGAGGTTTGAGGATTGAGGATTGCGGATTGACGATTGAGGATTGAGGATTGAGTGTTGAAGGTTGAGTGTTGAGGATTGAAGGTTGAGGATTGACGATTGAGGATTGAGGATTGAGGATGATGGCTGAGGTTTGAGGTTTGAGGGTTGAGTATTGAATCCTGAGAATTCAGGATGTTCTATTGAGTATAGAGAATTGAGGATTGATGCTTTAGTATTGAGGATTCAGGATTGAGGATTGAGGATTGAGTATTGAAAATTGGGGATTGATGATTGAGGATTTAGGATTGAGGATTGAGGATTGAGGATTGAGGATTGAAAATTGAGTAGTGAGGACTGAGGACTGAGGATAGAGGATTGAGGATGGAGCATTGAGGATTGAAGATTGAGGACTGGGGATTGAGGATTGAAGATTGAGGATTGGGTATTGAGGATTGAAGAATGAGGATTGAGGATTGAGGATTGAGGATTGAGGATTGAAGATTGAGTATTGAAGATTGAAGATTGATGATTGAGGATTGTGGATTGAGGATTGAGGATTGAACATTGAGGACTGAGTGTTGATTGTTGAGTGATGAGAATTGGTGTTTGTGGATAGAAGTTTGAAGATTGCAGGTTGAGCATTGAGTATTGAGATCTGTGAATTAAGGATATTCTATTGAGGATTGAGTATTGACAACTGATTGTTGAGGACTGAGGGCTGAAGATTGAGGATTCAGGATTGAGGGTTCAGAATTGAGTTTTGAAGACTGAGGATTGAGGATAGAATATTGAGGATTGAGGATTGAGGATCGAGGATTGAGGATGAGGGCTGAGGGTTGAGGGTTGAGGTTTGAGGATTGAGGACTGAGGATTGAGGATTGAGAATTGAGGATTGAGGATTGAGGATTGAAGATTGAGGATTGGGTATTGAGGATTGAAGAATGAGGATTGAGGATTGAGTATTGTGGATTGAGGATTGAGGATTGAGTATTGAAGATTGAGGATTGGGGATTGAGGATTGACCATTGAGGATTGAGTATTGAGGATTGAGAGTTGAGGATTGAGGATTGAAGATTGAGTATTGAGGATTGAAGATTGAGGATTGAGGATTGAGGATTGAGGTTTGTGGATTGAAGATTGTGTATTGAGGGTTGAAGATTGAGGATTGAGGATTGAGGATTGATAATTGAGTATTGAGGATTGACGATTGAAGATTGAGGATTGGGGACTGAGGGTTGATGGCTGAGTGATGAGAATTGATGTTTGTGGGTAGAGATATGAAGATTGCAGATTGAGTATTGCGTATGGAAAACTCTGAACTGAAGATATTCTAGTGGGGATTGAGGATTGACAGCCGATTGTTGAGGACTGAGGTCTGAAGATTGAGGATTCAGGATTGAGGATTGAGGATTGAGGATTGAGAATTGAGGATCGAGGATTGAGGATTGAAGATTGAGGATTGGGTATTGAGGATTGAAGAATGAGGATTGAGGATTGAGGATTGAGGATTGAGGATTGAAGATTGAGTATTGAGGATTGAAGGTTGAGGATTGAGGACCGAGGATTGAGGGTTGAGGATTGAAGATTGAGGATTGAGGATTGAAGATTGAGTATTGAGAATTGAAGATTGAGGATTGTGGATTGAGGATTGAGGATTGAGTATTGAAGATTGAGGATTGGGGTTTGAGGATTGACGATTGAGGATTGAGTATTGAGGATTGAGAATTGAGGATTGAGGATTGAAGATTGAGTATTGAGGATTGAAGATTGAGAATTGAGGATTGAGGATTGAGGATTGAAGATGAGGGCTGAGGGCTGAGGATTGAGGTTTGAGGACTGAGGATTGAGGATTGAGGATTGAGAGTTGAGGATTGAGGATTGAGGATTGAAGATTGAGGATTGGGTATTGAGGGTTGAAGAATGAGCATTGAGGATTGAGGATTGAGGATTGAGGATTGAAGATTGAGGATTGAGGATTGAGGTTTGAGGATTGAAGATTGAGTATTGAGGGTTGAAGATTGAGGATTGAGGATTGAGGATTGATAATTGAGGATTGAGGATTGACGATTGAAGATTGAGGATTGGGGACTGAGAGTTGATGGCTGAGTGATGAGAATTGATGTCTGTGGATAGAGATATGAAGATTGCAGTTTCAGTATTGAGTATTGAAACCTGTGAATTGAGGATATTCTATTGAGGATTGAGGATTGACAACTGATTGTTGAGGACTGAGGGCTGAAGATTGAGGATTCAGGATTGAGGATTCAGAATTGAGGTTTGAGTACTGAGGATTGAGGATTGAGGATTGAGGATTGAGGATTGAGGATTGAGGATTGAAGATTCAGTATTGAGGATTGAAGATTGAGGGTTGAGGATTGAGAATTGAGGATTGAAGATTGAGTATTCAGGATTGGAGATTGACGATTGAGGATTGAGGATTGAGGATCGAGGATTGAGGATTGAGGATTGAAGATTGAGTTTTGAGGATTGAAGATTGAGGATTGAGGATTGAGGATTGAGGATTGAGTATTGAGGATTGAGAATTGAAGATTGAGGATTGGGGACTGAGTGTTGAGCTTTGAGTGATGAGGATTGATGTTTGTGGATAGAGATTTGAAGATTGCAGATTGAGTATTGAGTATCGAAACCTGCGAATTGAGGATATTCTATTGAGGATTGAGGATTGACAACTGATTGTTGAGGACTGAGGGCTGAAGATTGAGGATTCAGAGTTGAGGGTTCAGAATTGAGGTTTGAGGACTGAGGATTGAGGATTGAGGATTGAGGATTGAGGATTGAGGATTGAGGATTGAGGATTGATGTTTGAGGATTGAGGGTTGAGGACTGACGACTGAGGATAGAGAATTGAGGATGGAGCATTGATGATTGAAGATTGTGGACTGGGGATTGAGGATTAAAGATTGAGGATTAAGGATTTAGGATTCGGGACTAAGGATCTAGGATTGAATATTGATTATTGAGGATTGAAGATTGAGGATTGAGGATTGAGGATTGAGAATGGAGAATTGAGGATAAGGACTGAGGGTTGAGGGTTGAGGTTTGAGGAATGAGGATTGAGGATTGAGGATTGAGGATTCAAGATTGAGTATTGATGATTGAAGATTGAGGATTGAGGATTGAGGGTTGAAGATTGAGGACGAGGACTGACGGTTGAGGATTGTGGTTTGAGGATTGAGGATTGAGGATTGAGGATTGAGAATTGAGGATGAGGACTGAGGTTTGAGGACTGAGGTTTGAGGAATGAGGATTGAGGATTGAGGATTGCGGATTGAGGATTGAGGATTGGGGATTGATGGTTGAATGTTGAGTGTTGAGGATTGAAGGTTGAGGATTGACGACTGAGGATTGAGGATTGAGGATGATGGCTGAGGTTTGAGGATTGAGTATAGAGAATTGAGGATTGATGATTGAGGATTGAAGATTGAGATTTGGGTATTGAGGATTGAAGAATGAGGATTGAGGATTGTGTATTGAGGATTGAGGATTGAAGATTGAGTATTGAGGATTGAGGATTGAGGATTGAGGATTGAGGATTCAGGATTGAGGGTGAGGATTGAAGATTGATTATTGAGGATTGAAGATTGAGGTTTGAGGATTGAGGATTGCGGATTGATGATTGAGTATTGAGGATTGAGGATTGAGGATTGAGGATTGAGGATTGAGGATTGAGGATTGAGGATTGAGGATTGAAGATTGAGGACTGGGGACTGAGTGCTGAGTGTTGAGTGATGAGAATTGGTGTTTGTGGATAGAGATTTAAAGATTGCAGCTTGAGTATTGAGTATTGAAAACTGTGAATTGATGATATTCTATTGAGGATTGAGAATTGACATCTGATTGTTGAGGACTCAGGGCTGAAGGTTGAGGATTCAGGATTGAGGATTCAGAATTGAGTTTTGAGGACTGAGGATTGAGGATTGAGGTTTGAGGTACGAGGATTGACCAATGAGTATTGAAGATTGAGGATTGATGACTGAGGATTGAGGATTGAGGTATGATGATTGCGGATTGAGTATTGAAAATTGTGTGTTGAGGATTGAATATTGAGGATTGAGGATTGAGGATAGAGGATTGAAGATTGAGTATTGGGGATTGAAGATTGAGGATTGAGGATTGACGATTGAGGATTGAGGATTGAGGTTTGAGGATTGACGATGAGGGCTGAGGTTTGAGGGTTGAGGTTTGAGGTCTGAGGACTGAGGATTGAGGATTGAAAATTGAGGATTGAGGATTGAGGATTGAAGATTGAGGATTGGGTATTGAGGATTGAAGAATGAGGATTGAGGATTGAGGATTGAGGATTGGGGACTGAGGATTGAGGATTGAGGATTGAGGATTGAGGATTGAAGATTCAGTATTGAGGATTGAATATTGAGAGTTGAGGATTGAGGATCGAACATTGAGGACTTAGTGTTGATGGTTGAGTGATGAGAATTGATGTTTGTGGATAGAGATTTGAAGATTGCAGATTGAGTATTGAGTATTGAAAACTGTGAATTGAGGATATTCTATTGAGGATTGAGGATTGACAACTGATTGTTGAGGACTGAGGGCTGAAGATTGAGGATTCAGGATTGAGGATTCAGAATTGAGGTTTGAGGACTGAGGATTGAGGATTGAGGATTGAGGATTGAGGATTGAGGATTGAGGATTGAAGATTCAGTATTGAGGATTGAAGATTGAGGGTTGAGGATTGAGAATTGAGGATTGAAGATTGAGTATTCAGGATTGGAGATTGACGATTGAGGATTGAGGATTGAGGATCGAGGATTGAGGATTGAGGATTGAAGATTGAGTTTTGAGGATTGAAGATTGAGGATTGAGGATTGAGGATTGAGGATTGAGTATTGAGGATTGAGAATTGAAGATTGAGGATTGGGGACTGAGTGTTGAGCGTTGAGTGATGAGGATTGATGTTTGTGGATAGAGATTTGAAGATTGCAGATTGAGTATTGAGTATCGAAACCTGCGAATTGAGGATATTCTATTGAGGATTGAGGATTGACAACTGATTGTTGAGGACTGAGGGCTGAAGATTGAGGATTCAGAGTTGAGGGTTCAGAATTGAGGTTTGAGGACTGAGGATTGAGGATTGAGGATTGAGGATTGAGGATTGAGGATTGAGGATTGAGGATTGATGTTTGAGGATTGAGGGTTGAGGACTGACGACTGAGGATAGAGAATTGAGGATGGAGCATTGATGATTGAAGATTGAGGACTGGGGATTGAGGATTAAAGATTGAGGATTAAGGATTTAGGATTCGGGACTAAGGATCTAGGATTGAATATTGATTATTGAGGATTGAAGATTGAGGATTGAGGATTGAGGATTGAGAATGGAGAATTGAGGATAAGGACTGAGGGTTGAGGGTTGAGGTTTGAGGAATGAGGATTGAGGATTGAGGATTGAGGATTCAAGATTGAGTATTGATGATTGAAGATTGAGGATTGAGGATTGAGGGTTGAGGATTGAGGACGAGTACTGACGGTTGAGGATTGTGGTTTGAGGATTGAGGATTGAGGATTGAGGATTGAGAATTGAGGATGAGGACTGAGGTTTGAGGACTGAGGTTTGAGGAATGAGGATTGAGGATTGAGGATTGCGGATTGAGGATTGAGGATTGGGGATTGATGGTTGAATGTTGAGTGTTGAGGATTGAAGGTTGAGGATTGACGATTGAGGATTGAGGATTGAGGATGATGGCTGAGGTTTGAGGATTGAGTATAGAGAATTGAGGATTGATGATTGAGGATTGAAGATTGAGATTTGGGTATTGAGGATTGAAGAATGAGGATTGAGGATTGTGTATTGAGGATTGAGGATTGAAGATTGAGTATTGAGGATTGAGGATTGAGGATTGAGGATTGAGGATTCAGGATTGAGGGTGAGGATTGAAGATTGATTATTGAGGATTGAAGATTGAGGTTTGAGGATTGAGGATTGCGGATTGATGATTGAGTATTGAGGATTGAGGATTGAGGATTGAGGATTGAGGATTGAGGATTGAGGATTGAGGATTGAGGATTGAAGATTGAGGACTGGGGACTGAGTGCTGAGTGTTGAGTGATGAGAATTGGTGTTTGTGGATAGAGATTTAAAGATTGCAGCTTGAGTATTGAGTATTGAAAACTGTGAATTGATGATATTCTATTGAGGATTGAGAATTGACATCTGATTGTTGAGGACTCAGGGCTGAAGGTTGAGGATTCAGGATTGAGGATTCAGAATTGAGTTTTGAGGACTGAGGATCGAGGATTGAGGTTTGAGGTACGAGGATTGACCAATGAGTATTGAAGATTGAGGATTGATGACTGAGGATTGAGGATTGAGGTATGATGATTGCGGATTGAATATTGAAAATTGTGTGTTGAGGATTGAATATTGAGGATTGAGGATTGAGGATAGAGGATTGAAGATTGAGTATTGAGGATTGAAGATTGAGGATTGAGGATTGACGATTGAGGATTGAGGATTGAGGTTTGAGGATTGACGATGAGGGCTGAGGTTTGAGGGTTGAGGTTTGAGGTCTGAGGACTGAGGATTGAGGATTGAAAATTGAGGATTGAGGATTGAGGATTGAAGATTGAGGATTGGGTATTGAGGATTGAAGAATGAGGATTGAGGATTGAGGATTGAGGATTGGGGACTGAGGATTGAGGATTGAGGATTGAGGATTGAGGATTGAAGATTCAGTATTGTGGATTGAAGATTGAGAGTTGAGGATTGAGGATCGAACATTGAGGACTTAGTGTTGATGGTTGAGTGATGAGAATTGATGTTTGTGGATAGAGATTTGAAGATTGCAGATTGAGTATTGAGTATTGAAAACTGTGAATTGAGGATATTCTACAGAGGATTGAGAATTGACAACTGATTGTTGAGGTCTGAGGGCTGAAGATTGAGGATTCAGGATTGAGGATTCAGAATTGAAGTTTGAGGACTGAGGATTGAGGATTGAAGATTGAGTATTGAGGATTGAAGATTGAGAATTGAGGATTGAGGATTGAGGCCTGAGTATTGAGAACTGAGAACTGAGGATGAGGACTGAGGGCTGAGGGTTGACGTTTGAGGAATGAGGACTGACGATTGAGGATTGAGGATTGAAGATTGACGATTGAGGATTGAGGATTGAGAATTGAAGATTGAGGATTGGGGACTGAGTGTTGAGGGTTGAGTGATGAGGATTGATGATCGTGGATAGAGATTTGAAGATTGCAGATTCAGTATTGAGTATTGAAACCTGTGAATTGAGGATATTCGATTGAGGATTTAGGATTGACAACTGATTGTTGAGGACTGAGGGCTGAAGATTGAGGATTCAGGATTGAGGATTCGGAATTGAGGTTTGAGGACTGAGGATTGAGGATTGAGGATTGAGGATTGAGGATTGAGGATTGAGGATTGAAGATTCAGTATTGAGGATTGAAGATTGAGGATTGAGTATTGAGGATTGAGGATTGAGGATTGAGGATTGAGGATTGAGTACTGAAGATTGAGTATTGATGACTGAGGATTCAGGATTGAGGATTGAGGACTGAGGATTGAGGATTGAGGATTGAAGATTGAATATTGATGATTGAAGATTGAGGATTGAGGATTGAGTGTTGTGGATTGAGGACGAGGGCTGAGGGTTGAGTATTGACGTTTGAGGTCTGAGGATTGATGATTGAGGATCGAGAATAGAGGATTGAGGATGGAGGACTGAAGATTGAGGATTTGGTGTTGAGGATTGAAGAATGAGGATTGAGGATTGAGGATTGAGGATTGAAGATTGAGCATTGAGGATTGAAGATTGAGGATTGAGGATTGGGGATTGAGGATTGAGGATTGAGGATTGAGGATTGAGGATTGACAACTGATTGTTGAGGACTGAGGGCTGAAGATTGAGGATTCAGGATTGAGGATTCAGAATTGTGGTTTGCGGACTGAGGATTGAAGATTGAAGATTGAGTATTGAGGGTTGAGGATTGAGGATTGAGGATTGAGGATTGAGGTTGAGGGCTGAGGGTTGAAGATTGAGGTGTGAGGACTCAGGACTGAGGATTGAGGATTGAGAATTGAGGATTGAGTATTGAGGATTGAAGATTGAGGATAGGGTATTGAGGATTTAAGAATGAGGATGGAGGATGGGCGATTGAGGATTGTGGATTGAAGATTGAGTATTCAGGATTGGAGATTGACGATTGATAATTGAGGATTGAGGATCGAGGATTGAGGATTGAGGATTGAAGATTGAGTATTGAGGATTGAAGATTGAGGATTGAGGATTGACGATTGAGGATTGAGGATTGAGAATTGAAGATTGAGGATTGGGGACTGAGTGTTGAGGGTTGAGTGATGAGGATTGATGATCGTGGATAGAGATTTGAAGATTGCAGATTCAGTATTGAGTATTGAAACCTGTGAATTGAGGATATTCGATTGAGGATTGAGGATTGACGACTGATTGTTGAGGACTGAGGGCTGAAGATTGAGGATTCAGGATTGAGGATTCGGAATTGTGGTTTGAGGACTGAGGATTGAGGATTGAGGATTGAGGATTGAGGATTGAGGATTGAGGATTGAAGATTCAGTATTGAGGATTGAAGATTGAGGATTGAGGATTGAGGATTGAGGATTGAGGATTGTGCATTGAGGACTGAGTATTGAGGATTGAAGATTGAGGATTCAGGATTGAGGATTGAGTATTGAAGATTGAGGATTGATGATTGAGGAGTGAGGATTGGGGATTGAGGATTGAGGAATGAGTATTGAAGATTGAGGACAGATGATTGAGGATTGAGGATTGAGGATTGGGGATTGAGGAATGAGCATTGAGGTTTGAGGACTGAGGGCTGAGGATTGAGGATTGACGATTGAGGATTGAGGATGAGGGCTGAGGGTTGAGGATTGAGGTTTGAGGACTGAGGACTGAGGATTGAGGATTGAGAATTGAGGATTGAGGATTGAAGATTCAGTATTGAGGGTTGAAGGTTGAGGATTGTGGATTGAGGATGGAGGATTGAGGATTGAATATTGAGGATTGGGGACTGAGTGTTGAGGGTCGAATGATGAGAATTGATGTTTGAGGATAGAGACTTGAAGATTGCAGATTGAGTACTGAGTATTGAAATCTGTGAATTGATGATATTCTTTTGAGGATTGAGGATTGACAACTGATTGTTGAGGACTGAGGGCTGAAGATTGAGGATTCAGGATTGAGGATTCAGGATTGATGTTTGAGGACTGAGGATTGACGATTGAGGATTGAGGATTGAGGATTGAGGATTGAAGATTGAGGATTGGCTATTGAGGATTGAAGAATGAGGATTGAGGATTGAGGATTGAGGATTGAGGATTGAGGATTGAGTATTGAAGATTGAGTATTGATCACTGAGGATTGAGGATTGAGGATTGAGGATTGAGGATTGAAGATTGAGGATTGGCTATTGAGGATTGAAGAATGAGGATTGAGGATTGAGGATTGAGGATTGAGGATTGAGGATTGAGGAATGAGTATAGGAGATTGAGGATTGATGATTGAGGATTGAGGATTGAGGATTGAGGATTGAGGAATGAGTATTGGAGATTGAGGATTGATGATTGAGGATTGAGGATTGAGGATTGAGGATTGAGGATTGAGGGTGGAGGATGAGGGCTGAGGGTTGAGGTTTGAGGTTTCAGTGTTGAATCCTGAGAATTCAGGATATTCTATTGAGTATTGAGAATTGAGGATTGATGGTTGAGTATTGAGGATTGAGGATTGAGGATTGCGTATTGAAGATTGAGGATTGATGATTGAGGATTGAGGATTGGGGATTGTGGATTGAGGAATGAGTATTGAGGATTGAGAATTGAGGATTGAGGATTGAGGATTGAAGATTGAGGATTGGGTATTGAGCATTGAAGAATGTGGATTGAGGATTGAGGCTTCAGGATTGAGGATTGAGGATTGAAGATTGAGGATTGGGTATTGAGGATTGAAGAATGAGGATTGATGATTGAGGATTGAGGATTGAGTATTGAAGATTGGGTATTCAGGATTGAAGAATGAGGATTGAGGATTGAGGATTGAAGATTGAGGATTGAAGATTGAGTATTGAGGATTGAAGATTGAGGATTGAGGATTGAGGATAGAGGATTGAGGATTGAAGATTTAGTATTGAGGATTGAAGATTGAGGATTGAGTATTGAGGATTGAGGATTGAGGATTGAAGATTGAGGATTGAGGATTGAGGATTGAGGATTGAGGATAGAGGATTGAAGATTGGATATTGATGATTGAATATTGAGGACTGAGGATTGAGGGTTGTTGATTGAGAACGAGGACTGAGGGTTGAATATTGATGTTTGAGGTCTGAGGATTAAGGATTGAGGATTGAGAATTGAGGATTGAGGATTGAGGATTGAAGATTGAGGATTGAGGATTGAGTACTGAGGATTGAGGATTGAGGATTGAGGATTGAAGATTGAGAATTGAAGATTGAGTATTGAGGACTGAAGATTGACGATTGAGGATTAAGTATTGAGGATTGAGGATTGAGAATTGGGAATTGAGAATGAGGACTGAGGGTTGAGGACTGATGTTTGAGGTCTGAGGATTAAGGATTGAGGATTGAGAATTGAGGATTGAGGATTGAGGATTGAGGATTGAAGGTTGAGGATTGAGGATTGAGTACTGAGGATTGAGGATTCAGGATTGAGGATTGAAGATTGAGAATTGAAGATTGAGTATTGAGGACTGAAGATTGACGATTGAGGATATAAGTATTGAGGATTGAGGATTGAGGATTGAAGATTCAGTATTGAGGGTTGAAGGTTGAGGATTGTGGATTGAGGATGGAGGATTGAGGATTGAATATTGAGGATTGGGGACTGAGTGTTGAGGGTCGAATGATGAGAATTGATGTTTGAGGATAGAGACTTGAAGATTGCAGATTGAGTACTGAGTATTGAAATCTGTGCATTGATGATATTCTTTTGAGGATTGAGGATTGACAACTGATTGTTGAGGACTGAGGGCTGAAGATTGAGGATTCAGGATTGAGGAATCAGGATTGATGTTTGAGGACTGAGGATTGACGATTGAGGATTGAGGATTGAGGATTGAGGATTGAAGATTGAGGATTGGCTATTGAGGATTGAAGAATGAGGATTGAGGATTGAGGATTGAGGATTGAGGATTGAGGATTGAGTATTGAAGATTGAGTATTGATCACTGAGGATTGAGGATTGAGGATTGAGGATTGAGGATTGAGGGTGGAGGATGAGGGCTGAGGGTTGAGGATTGAGGTTTCAGTATTGAATCCTGAGAATTCAGGATATTCTATTGAGTATTGAGAATTTCGGATTGATGGTTGAGTATTGAGGATTGAGGATTGAGGATTGAGTATTGAAGATTGAGGATTGATGATTGAGGAGTGAGGATTGGGGATTGAGGATTGAGGAATGAGTATTGAAGATTGAGGACAGATGATTGAGGATTGAGGATTGAGGATTGGGGATTGAGGAATGAGCATTGAGGTTTGAGGACTGAGGGCTGAGGATTGAGGATTGACGATTGAGGATTGAGGATGAGGGCTGAGGGTTGAGGATTGAGGTTTGAGGACTGATGACTGAGGATTGAGGATTGAGAATTGAGGATTGAGGATTGAAGATTCAGTATTGAGGGTTGAAGGTTGAGGATTGTGGATTGAGGATGGAGGATTGAGGATTGAATATTGAGGATTGGGGACTGAGTGTTGAGGGTCGAATGATGAGAATTGATGTTTGAGGATAGAGACTTGAAGATTGCAGATTGAGTACTGAGTATTGAAATCTGTGAATTGATGATATTCTTTTGAGGATTGAGGATTGACAACTGATTGTTGAGGACTGAGGGCTGAAGATTGAGGATTCAGGATTGAGGATTCAGGATTGATGTTTGAGGACTGAGGATTGACGATTGAGGATTGAGGATTGAGGATTGAGGATTGAAGATTGAGGATTGGCTATTGAGGATTGAAGAATGAGGATTGAGGATTGAGGATTGAGGATTGAGGATTGAGGATTGAGTATTGAAGATTGAGTATTGATCACTGAGGATTGAGGATTGAGGATTGAGGATTGAGGATTGAAGATTGAGGATTGGCTATTGAGGATTGAAGAATGAGGATTGAGGATTGAGGATTGAGGATTGAGGATTGAGGATTGAGGATTGAAGATTGAGTATTGATGACTGAATATTGAGGAATGAAGATTGAGGTTTGAGGATTGAGGGCGAGGACTGACGGTAGAGGATTGAAGTTTGAGGATTGAGGATTGAGGTCTGAGGATTGAGGATGAGGGCTGAGGGTCGGTGATTGAGGTTTGACGACTGAGGGCTGAGGATTGAGGATTGAGAATTGAGGACTGATGATTGAGGTTTGATGATTGAGGCTTGGGTATTGATGATTGAAGAATGAGTATTGGGGATTGAGGATTGAGGATTGAGGATTGAGTATCTAGGATTGGAGATTGATTATTGAGGATTGAAGGTTGGGGATTGAGGATTGAGGATTGAGGATCTAGGATTGGAGATTGATTATTGAGGATGAAGGTTGAGAATTGAGGATTGAGGATTGAGAATTGAGAATTGAGCATGAGGACTGAGGGTCGAGGATTGAGGTTTGAGAAATGAGGATTGAGGATTGAGGATTGAGGATTGAGGATTGAGGATTGAGGATTGAGTATTGAAGATTGAGTATTGATAACTGAGGATTGAGGATTGAGGATTGAGGATTGAGGATTGAGGATTGAGGATTGAGGGTGGAGGATGAGGGCTGAGGGTTGAGGATTGAGGTTTCAGTGTTGAATCCTGAGAATTCAGGATATTCTATTGAGTATTGAGAATTGAGGGTTGATGGTTGAGTATTGAGGATTGAGGATTGAGGATTGAGTATTGAGGATTGAGAAATGAGGATTGAGGATTGAGGATTGAGGATTGAGGATTGAGGATTGAGGATTGAGGATTGAGGATTGAGTATTGAAGATTGAGGATTGAGGATTGAGGATTGAGGATTGAGGATTGAGGATTGAGGATTGAAGATTGAGTATTGAGGATAGAAGATTGAGGATTGAGTATTGAGGATTGAGAAATGAGGATTGAGGATTGAGGATTGAGGATTGAGGATTGAGGATTGAGGATTGAGGATTGAGGATTGAGGATTGAGTATTGAAGATTGAGTATTGATCACTGAGGATTGAGGATTGAGGATTGAGGATTGAGGATTGAGGGTGGAGGATGAGGGCTGAGGGTTGAGGATTGAGGTTTCAGTATTGAATCCTGAGAATTCAGGATATTCTATTGAGTATTGAGAATTGAGGATTGATGGTTGAGTATTGAGGATTCAGGATTGAGGATTGAGTATTGAAGATTGAGGATTGATGATTGAGGATTGGGGATTGGGGATTGAGGAATGAGCATTGAGGTTTGAGGACTGAGGGCTGAGGATTGAGGATTGACGATTGAGGATTGAGGATGAGGGCTGAGGGTTGAGGATTGAGGTTTGAGGACTGAGGATTGAGGATTGAGGATTGAGAATTTAGGATTGAGGATTGAGGATTGAAGATTGAGGGTTGGGTATTGAGGATTGAAGAATGAGGGTTGAGGATTGAGGCTTGAGGATTGAGGATTGAGGATTGAAGATTGAGGATTGGGTATTGAGGATTGAAGAATGAGGATTGAGGATTGAGGATTGAGGATTGAGGATTGAGGATTGAGGATTGAGAATTGAGGATTGAGGATTGAGGATTGAAGATTGAGGCTTGGATATTGAGGATTGAAGAATGAGGGTTGAGGATTGATGCTTGAGGATTGAGGATTGAGGATTGAAGATTGAGGATTGGGTATTCAGGATTGAAGAATGAGGATTGAGGATTGAGGATTGAAGATTGAGGATTGAAGATTGAGTATTGAGGATTGAAGATTGAGGATTGAGGATTGAGGATAGAGGATTGAGGATTGAAGATTGAGTATTGAGGATTGAAGATTGAGGATTGAGTATTGAGGATTGAGGATTGAGGATTGAAGATTGAGGATTGAGGATTGAGGATTGAGGATTGAGGATTGAGTACTGAGGATTGAGGATTGAGGATTGAGGATTGAAGATTGAGAATTGAAGATTGAGTATTGAGGACTGAAGATTGACGATTGAGGATTAAGTATTGAGGATTGAGGATTGAGAATTGGGAATTGAGAATGAGGACTGAGGGTTGAGGACTGATGTTTGAGGTCTGAGGATTAAGGATTGAGGATTGAGAATTGAGGATTGAGGATTGAGGATTGAGGATTGAAGATTGAGGATTGAGGATTGAGTACTGAGGATTGAGGATTCAGGATTGAGGATTGAAGATTGAGAATTGAAGATTGAGTATTGAGGACTGAAGATTGACGATTGAGGATATAAGTATTGAGGATTGAGGATTGAGGATTGAGGATTGACTATTGAAGATTGAGTATTGATCACTGAGGATTGAGGATTGAGGATTGAGGATTGAGGATTGAGGGTGGAGGATGAGGACTGAGGGTTGAGGATTGAGGCTTGAGAAATGAGGATTGAGGATTGAGGATTGAGGACTGAAGATTGAGGATTGAGGATTCAGTATTGAAGATTGAGTATTGATCACTGATGATTGAGGATTGAGGACGAGGACTGAGGG
Organism: Calliopsis andreniformis; assembly: GCF_051401765.1. Classification (NCBI taxonomy): domain Eukaryota; kingdom Metazoa; phylum Arthropoda; class Insecta; order Hymenoptera; family Andrenidae; genus Calliopsis; species Calliopsis andreniformis. The sequence continues at coordinate 626,091 of NW_027480545.1, read as the reverse complement.
TTGAATATTGATGCTTGAGGTCAGAGGATTAAGGATTGAGGATTGAGAATTGAGGATTGAGGATTGAGGATTGAGGATTGAAGATTGAGGATTGAGGATTGAGTACTGAGGATTGAGGATTCAGGATTGAGGATTGAAGATTGAGAATTGAAGATTGAGTATTGAGGACTGAAGATTGACGATTGAGGATATAAGTGTTGAGGATTGAGGATTGAGGATTGAAGATTCAGTATTGAGGGTTGAAGGTTGAGGATTGTGGATTGAGGATGGAGGATTGAGGATTGAATATTGAGGATTGGAGACTGAGTGTTGAGGGTCGAATGATGAGAATTGATGTTTGAGGATAGAGACTTGAAGATTGCAGATTGAGTATTGAGTATTGAAATCTGTGAATTGATGATATTCTTTTGAGGATTGAGGATTGACAACTGATTGTTGAGGACTGAGGGCTGAAGATTGAGGATTCAGGATTGAGGATTCAGGATTGATGTTTGAGGACTGAGGATTGACGATTGAGGATTGAGGATTGAGGACTGAGGATTGATGATTGAGGATTGGGTATTGAGGATTGAAGAATGAGGATTGAGGATTGAGGATTGAGGATTGAGGATTGAGGATTGAGTATTGAAGATTGAGTATTGATCACTGAGGATTGAGGATTGAGGATTGAGGATTGAGGATTGGGGGTGGAGGATGAGGGCTGAGGGTTGAGGATTGAGGTTTCAGTATTGAATCCTGAGAATTCAGGATATTCTATTGAGTATTGAGAATTGAGGATTGATGCTTTAGTATTGAGGATTCAGGATTAATGATTGAGGATTGAGTACTGAAGATTGAGGATTGATGATTGAGGATTTAGGATTGAGGATTGAGGATTGAGGATTGAGGATTGAGGATTGAGGATTGAAAATTGAGTATTGAGGATTGAAGGTTGAAGTCTGAGGAATAAGGATTGAGGATTGAGGATTGAGGATTGAGGATTGAGGATTGAAGTTTGAGTGCTGAGGATTGAGGGTAGAAGATTGAGGATTGAGTATTGAGGATTCAGGATGAGGGCTGAGGTTTGAGGTTCGAGGTTTGAGATTGAATCCTGAGAATTCAGGATATTCTACTGAGTATTGAGAATTGAGAATTGATGGTTGAGTATTGAGACCGAGGATTGAGGATTGAAGATTGTGTATTGATGATTGAAGATTGAGGATAAAGGATTGAGTGTTGAGGGTTGAGGACGAGGACTGACGGTTGAGGATTGATGTTTGAGGATTGAGGGTTGAGGACTGACGACTGAGGATAGAGAATTGAGGATGGAGCATTGAGGATTGAAGATTGAGGACTGGGGATTGAGGATTAAAGATTGAGGATTAAGGATTTAGGATTGGGGACTAAGGATCTAGGATTGAATATTGATTATTGAGGATTGAAGATTGAGGATTGAGGATTGAGGATTGAGAATGGAGAATTGAGGATAAGGACTGAGGGTTGAGTGTTGAGGTTTGAGGAATGAGGATTAAGGATTGAGGATTGAGGATTGAAGATTGAGTATTGATGGTTGAAGACTGAGGATTGAGGATTGAGGGTTGAGGATTGAGGACGAGGTCTGACGGTTGAGGATTGTGGTTTGAGAATTGAGGATTGAGGATTGAGAATTGAGGATGAGGACTGAGGTTTGGGGATTGAGGTTTGAGGAATGAGGATTGAGGATTGAGGATTGCGGATTGATGATTGAGGATTGAGTATTGAAGGTTGAGTATTGATGACTGAGGATTGAGGATTGCGGACTGACGATTGAGGATTGGGGATTGAGGGTTGAATGTTGAGTGTTGAGGATTGAAGGTTGAGGATTGACGATTGAGGATTGAGGATTGAGGATGATGGCTGAGGTTTGAGGTTTGAGGTTTGAGTATTGAATCCTGAGAATTCGGGATGTTCTATTGAGTGTTGAGAATTGAGGATTGATGGTTTAGTATTGAGAATTCAGGATTGAGGATTGAGGATTCAGTATTGAAGATTGAGGATTGATGATTGAGGATTTAGGATTGAGGATTGGGTAATGAGGATTGAGGATTGAAAATTGTGTATTGAGGATTAAAGTTTGAGGACTGAGGAATAAGGATTGAGGATTGAGGATGAGGACTGAGGGTTGAGTATTGATGTCCGAGGTCTGAGGATTGAGGATTGAGGATTGAGAATTGAGGATTGAGGATTGAGTATTGAAGATTGGGGATTGGGTATTGAGGATTGACCAATGAGTATTGAAGATTGAGGATTGATGACTGAGGATTGAGGATTGAGGTATGATGATTGCGGATTGAATATTCAAAATTGTGTGTTGACGATTGAGTATTGAGGATTGAGGATTGAGGATATAGGATTGAAGATTGAGTATTGAGGATTGAAGATTGAGGATTGAGGATTGACGATTGAGGATTGAGGATTGAGGTTTGAGGATTGACGATGAGGGCTGAGGGTTGAGGATTGAGGTTTGAGGTCTGAGGACTGAGGATTGAGGATTGAAAATTGAGGATTGAGGATTGAGGATTGAAGATTGAGGATTGGGTATTGAGGATTGAAGAATGAGGATTGAGGATTGAGGATTGAGGATTGGGGACTGAGGATTGAGGATTGAGGATTGAGGATTGAGGATTGAAGATTCAGTATTGAGGATTGAAGATTGAGAGTTGAGGGTTGAGGATCGAACATTGAGGACTGAGTGTTGATGGTTGAGTGATGAGAATTGATGTTTGTGGATAGAGATTTGAAGATTGCAGATTGAGTATTGAGTATTGAAAACTGTGAATTGAGGATATTCTACAGAGGATTGAGAATTGACAACTGATTGTTGAGGTATGAGGGCTGAAGATTGAGGATTCAGGATTGAGGATTCAGAATTGAAGTTTGAGGACTGAGGATTGAGGATTGAAGATTGAGATTTGGGTATTGAGGATTGAAGAATGAGGATTGAGGATTGAGTATTGAGGATTGAGGATTGAAGATTGAGTATTGAGGATTGAGGATTGAGGATTGAGTATTGAGGATTGAGGATTGAGGGTTGAGGATTGAAGATTGATTATTGAGGATTGAAGATTGAGGTTTGAGGATTGAGGATTGCGGATTGACGATTGAGGATTGAGGATTGAGTGTTGAAGGTTGAGTGTTGAGGATTGAAGGTTGAGGATTGACGATTGAGGATTGAGGATTGAGGATGATGGCTGAGGTTTGAGGTTTGAGGTTTGAGTATTGAATCCTGAGAATTCAGGATGTTCTATTGAGTATTGAGAATTGAGGATTGATGCTTTAGTATTGAGGATTCAGGATTGAGGATTGAGGATTGAGTATTGAAAATTGGGGATTGATGATTGAGGATTTAGGATTGAGGATTGAGGATTGAGGATTGAGGATTGAAAATTGAGTAGTGAGGACTGAGGACTGAGGATAGAGGATTGAGGATGGAGCATTGAGGATTGAAGATTGAGGACTGGGGATTGAGGATTGAAGATTGAGGATTGGGTATTGAGGATTGAAGAATGAGGATTGAGGATTGAGGATTGAGGATTGAGGATTGAAGATTGAGTATTGAAGATTGAAGATTGATGATTGAGGATTGTGGATTGAGGATTGAGGATTGAACATTGAGGACTGAGTGTTGATTGTTGAGTGATGAGAATTGGTGTTTGTGGATAGAAGTTTGAAGATTGCAGGTTGAGAATTGAGTATTGAGAACTGTGAATTAAGGATATTCTATTGAGGATTGAGGATTGACAACTGATTGTTGAGGACTGAGGGCTGAAGATTGAGGATTCAGGATTGAGGGTTCAGAATTGAGTTTTGAAGACTGAGGATTGAGGATAGAATATTGAGGATTGAGGATTGAGGATCGAGGATTGAGGATGAGGGCTGAGGGTTGAGGGTTGAGGTTTGAGGATTGAGGACTGAGGATTGAAGGTTGATAATTGAGTATTGAGGATTGAAGATTGAGGATTGAGGATTGAGGATTGAGGATTGAGGGCTGAGGGTTGAGGGTTGAGGTTTGAGGATTGAGGACTGAGGATTGAAGGTTGATAATTGAGTATTGAGGATTGAAGATTGAGGATTGAGGATTGAGGATTGAGGATTGAGGATTGAGGATTGAGGATTGAGGATTGAAGATTGAGGACTGGGGACTGAGTGCTGAGTGTTGAGTGATGAGAATTGGTGTTTGTGGATAGAGATTTAAAGATTGCAGATTGAGTATTGAGTATTGAAAACTGTGAATTGATGATATTCTATTGAGGATTGAGAATTGACAACTGATTGTTGAGGACTGAGGTCTGAAGATTGAGGATTCAGGATTGAGGATCCAGGATTGGTGTTTGAGGAGTGAGGATTGAGGATTGAGGATTGAGGATTGAGGATTGAGGATTGAGGTTTGAGGATTGAGGATTGAAGATTGAGGATTGGGTATTGCGGATTGAACATTGAGGATTTAGGATTGAGGATTGAGGACTGAAGATTGAATATTGATGATTGAAGACTGATGATTGAGGATTGAGGGTTGTGGATTGAGGACGAGGACTGAGGGCTGAGCATTGATGTCTGAGGTCTGAGGATTGAGGATTGAGGATTGAGAATTGAGGATTGAGGATTGAGGATTGAAGATTGAGGATTGGGTATTGAGGATTGAAGAATGAGGATTGAGGATTGAGGATTGTGGATTGAGGATTGAGGATTGAGTATTGAAGATTGAGGATTGGGGATTGAGGACTGACCATTGAGGATTGAGTATTGAGGATTGAGAATTGAGGATTGAGGATTGAAGATTGAGTATTGAGGATTGAAGATTGAGAATTGACGATTGAGGATTGAGGATTGAAGATGAGGGCTGAGGGTTGAGGATTGAGGTTTGAGGACTGAGGATTGAGGATTGAGAGTTGAGGATTGAGGATTGAGGATTGAAGATTGAGGATTGGGTATTGAGGATTGAAGAATGAGCATTGAGGATTGAGGATTGAGGATTGAGGATTGAAGATTGAGGATTGAGGATTGAGGATTGAGGTTTGTGGATTGAAGATTGAGTATTGAGGGTTGAAGATTGAGGATTGAGGATTGAGGATTGATAATTGAGTATTGAGGATTGACGATTGAAGATTGAGGTTTGGGGACTGAGGGTTGATGGCTGAGTGATGAGAATTGATGTTTGTGGGTAGAGATATGAAGATTGCAGATTGAGTATTGCGTATGGAAAACTCTGAACTGAAGATATTCTAGTGGGGATTGAGGATTGACAGCTGATTGTTGAGGACTGAGGTCTGAAGATTGAGGATTCAGGATTGAGGATTGAGGATTGAGGATTGAGAATTGAGGATCGAGGATTGAGGATTGAAGATTGAGGATTGGGTATTGAGGATTGAAGAATGAGGATTGAGGATTGAGGATTGAGGATTGAGGATTGAAGATTGAGTATTGAGGATTGAAGGTTGAGGATTGAGGACCGAGGATTGAGGGTTGAGGATTGAGGATTGAGGATTGAGGATTGAAGATTGAGTATTGAGAATTGAAGATTGAGGATTGTGGATTGAGGATTGAGGATTGAGTATTGAAGATTGAGGATTGGGGTTTGAGGATTGACGATTGAGGATTGAGTATTGAGGATTGAGAATTGAGGATTGAGGATTGAAGATTGAGTATTGAGGATTGAAGATTGAGAATTGAGGATTGAGGATTGAGGATTGAAGATGAGGGCTGAGGGCTGAGGATTGAGGTTTGAGGACTGAGGATTGAGGATTGAGGATTGAGAGTTGAGGATTGAGGATTGAGGATTGAAGATTGAGGATTGGGTATTGAGGGTTGAAGAATGAGCATTGAGGATTGAGGATTGAGGATTGAGGATTGAAGATTGAGGATTGAGGATTGAGGTTTGAGGATTGAAGATTGAGTATTGAGGGTTGAAGATTGAGGATTGAGGATTGAGGATTGATAATTGAGGATTGAGGATTGACGATTGAAGATTGAGGATTGGGGACTGAGAGTTGATGGCTGAGTGATGAGAATTGATGTCTGTGGATAGAGATATGAAGATTGCAGATTCAGTATTGAGTATTGAAACCTGTGAATTGAGGATATTCTATTGAGGATTGAGGATTGACAACTGATTGTTGAGGACTGAGGGCTGAAGATTGAGGATTCAGGATTGAGGATTCAGAATTGAGGTTTGAGGACTGAGGATTGAGGATTGAGGATTGAGGATTGAGGATTGAGGATTGAGGATTGAAGATTCAGTATTGAGGATTGAAGATTGAGGGTTGAGGATTGAGAATTGAGGATTGAAGATTGAGTATTCAGGATTGGAGATTGACGATTGAGGATTGAGGATTGAGGATCGAGGATTGAGGATTGAGGATTGAAGATTGAGTTTTGAGGATTGAAGATTGAGGATTGAGGATTGAGGATTGAGGATTGAGTATTGAGGATTGAGAATTGAAGATTGAGGATTGGGGACTGAGAGTTGATGGCTGAGTGATGAGAATTGATGTCTGTGGATAGAGATATGAAGATTGCAGATTCAGTATTGAGTATTGAAACCTGTGAATTGAGGATATTCTATTGAGGATTGAGGATTGACAACTGATTGTTGAGGACTGAGGGCTGAAGATTGAGGATTCAGGATTGAGGATTCAGAATTGAGGTTTGAGGACTGAGGATTGAGGATTGAGGATTGAGGATTGAGGATTGAGGATTGAGGATTGAAGATTCAGTATTGAGGATTGAAGATTGAGGGTTGAGGATTGAGAATTGAGGATTGAAGATTGAGTATTCAGGATTGGAGATTGACGATTGAGGATTGAGGATTGAGGATCGAGGATTGAGGATTGAGGATTGAAGATTGAGTTTTGAGGATTGAAGATTGAGGATTGGGTATTGAGGATTGAAGAATGAGCATTGAGGATTGAGGATTGAGGATTGAGGTTTGTGGATTGAAGATTGAATATTGAGGGTTGAAGATTGAGGATTGAGGATTGAGGATTGATAATTGAGTATTGAGGATTGACGATTGAAGATTGAGGTTTGGGGACTGAGGGTTGATGGCTGAGTGATGAGAATTGATGTTTGTGGGTAGAGATATGAAGATTGCAGATTGAGTATTGCGTATGGAAAACTCTGAACTGAAGATATTCTAGTGGGGATTGAGGATTGACAGCTGATTGTTGAGGACTGAGGTCTGAAGATTGAGGATTCAGGATTGAGGATTGAGGATTGAGGATTGAGAATTGAGGATCGAGGATTGAGGATTGAAGATTGAGGATTGGGTATTGAGGATTGAAGAATGAGGATTGAGGATTGAGGATTGAGGATTCAGGATTGAAGATTGAGTATTGAGGATTGAAGGTTGAGGATTGAGGACCGAGGATTGAGGGTTGAGGATTGAGGATTGAGGATTGAGGATTGAAGATTGAGTATTGAGAATTGAAGATTGAGGATTGTGGATTGAGGATTGAGGATTGAGTATTGAAGATTGAGGATTGGGGTTTGAGGATTAACGATTGAGGATTGAGTATTGAGGATTGAGAATTGAGGATTGAGGATTGAAGATTGAGTATTGAGGATTGAAGATTGAGAATTGAGGATTGAGGATTGAGGATTGAAGATGAGGGCTGAGGGCTGAGGATTGAGGTTTGAGGACTGAGGATTGAGGATTGAGGATTGAGAGTTGAGGATTGAGGATTGAGGATTGAAGATTGAGGATTGGGTATTGAGGGTTGAAGAATGAGCATTGAGGATTGAGGATTGAGGATTGAGGATTGAAGATTGAGGATTGAGGATTGAGGTTTGAGGATTGAAGATTGAGTATTGAGGGTTGAAGATTGAGGATTGAGGATTGAGGATTGATAATTGAGGATTGAGGATTGACGATTGAAGATTGAGGATTGGGGACTGAGAGTTGATGGCTGAGTGATGAGAATTGATGTCTGTGGATAGAGATATGAAGATTGCAGATTCAGTATTGAGTATTGAAACCTGTGAATTGAGGATATTCTATTGAGGATTGAGGATTGACAACTGATTGTTGAGGACTGAGGGCTGAAGATTGAGGATTCAGGATTGAGGATTCAGAATTGAGGTTTGAGGACTGAGGATTGAGGATTGAGGATTGAGGATTGAGGATTGAGGATTGAGGATTGAAGATTCAGTATTGAGGATTGAAGATTGAGGGTTGAGGATTGAGAATTGAGGATTGAAGATTGAGTATTCAGGATTGGAGATTGACGATTGAGGATTGAGGATTGAGGATCGAGGATTGAGGATTGAGGATTGAAGATTGAGTTTTGAGGATTGAAGATTGAGGATTGAGGATTGAGGATTGAGGATTGAGTATTGAGGATTGAGAATTGAAGATTGAGGATTGGGGACTGAGAGTTGATGGCTGAGTGATGAGAATTGATGTCTGTGGATAGAGATATGAAGATTGCAGATTCAGTATTGAGTATTGAAACCTGTGAATTGAGGATATTCTATTGAGGATTGAGGATTGACAACTGATTGTTGAGGACTGAGGGCTGAAGATTGAGGATTCAGGATTGAGGATTCAGAATTGAGGTTTGAGGACTGAGGATTGAGGATTGAGGATTGAGGATTGAGGATTGAGGATTGAGGATTGAAGATTCAGTATTGAGGATTGAAGATTGAGGGTTGAGGATTGAGAATTGAGGATTGAAGATTGAGTATTCAGGATTGGAGATTGACGATTGAGGATTGAGGATTGAGGATCGAGGATTGAGGATTGAGGATTGAAGATTGAGTTTTGAGGATTGAAGATTGAGGATTGGGTATTGAGGATTGAAGAATGAGCATTGAGGATTGAGGATTGAGGATTGAGGATTGAAGATTGAGGATTGAGGATTGAGGATTGAGGTTTGTGGATTGAAGATTGAATATTGAGGGTTGAAGATTGAGGATTGAGGATTGAGGATTGATAATTGAGTATTGAGGATTGACGATTGAAGATTGAGGTTTGGGGACTGAGGGTTGATGGCTGAGTGATGAGAATTGATGTTTGTGGGTAGAGATATGAAGATTGCAGATTGAGTATTGCGTATGGAAAACTCTGAACTGAAGATATTCTAGTGGGGATTGAGGATTGACAGCTGATTGTTGAGGACTGAGGTCTGAAGATTGAGGATTCAGGATTGAGGATTGAGGATTGAGGATTGAGAATTGAGGATCGAGGATTGAGGATTAAAGATTGAGGATTGGGTATTGAGGATTGAAGAATGAGGATTGAGGATTGAGGATTCAGGATTCAGGATTGAAGATTGAGTATTGAGGATTGAAGGTTGAGGATTGAGGACCGAGGATTGAGGGTTGAGGATTGAGGATTGAGGATTGAGGATTGAAGATTGAGTATTGAGAATTGAAGATTGAGGATTGTGGATTGAGGATTGAGGATTGAGTATTGAAGGTTGAGGATTGGGGTTTGAGGATTGACGATTGAGGATTGAGTATTGAGGATTGAGAATTGAGGATTGAGGATTGAAGATTGAGTATTGAGGATTGAAGATTGAGAATTGAGGATTGAGGATTGAGGATTGAAGATGAGGGCTGAGGGCTGAGGATTGAGGTTTGAGGACTGAGGATTGAGGATTGAGGATTGAGAGTTGAGGATTGAGGATTGAGGATTGAAGATTGAGGATTGGGTATTGAGGGTTGAAGAATGAGCATTGAGGATTGAGGATTGAGGATTGAGGATTGAAGATTGAGGATTGAGGATTGAGGTTTGAGGATTGAAGATTGAGTATTGAGGGTTGAAGATTGAGGATTGAGGATTGAGGATTGATAATTGAGGATTGAGGATTGACGATTGAAGATTGAGGATTGGGGACTGAGAGTTGATGGCTGAGTGATGAGAATTGATGTCTGTGGATAGAGATATGAAGATTGCAGATTCAGTATTGAGTATTGAAACCTGTGAATTGAGGATATTCTATTGAGGATTGAGGATTGACAACTAATTGTTGAGGACTGAGGGCTGAAGATTGAGGATTCAGGATTGAGGATTCAGAATTGAGGTTTGAGGACTGAGGATTGAGGATTGAGGATTGAGGATTGAGGATTGAGGATTGAGGATTGAAGATTCAGTATTGAGGATTGAAGATTGAGGGTTGAGGATTGAGAATTGAGGATTGAAGATTGAGTATTCAGGATTGGAGATTGACGATTGAGGATTGAGGATTGAGGATCGAGGATTGAGGATTGAGGATTGAAGATTGAGTTTTGAGGATTGAAGATTGAGGATTGAGGATTGAGGATTGAGGATTGAGTATTGAGGATTGAGAATTGAAGATTGAGGATTGGGGACTGAGAGTTGATGGCTGAGTGATGAGAATTGATGTCTGTGGATAGAGATATGAAGATTGCAGATTCAGTATTGAGTATTGAAACCTGTGAATTGAGGATATTCTATTGAGGATTGAGGATTGACAACTGATTGTTGAGGACTGAGGGCTGAAGATTGAGGATTCAGGATTGAGGATTCAGAATTGAGGTTTGAGGACTGAGGATTGAGGATTGAGGATTGAGGATTGAGGATTGAGGATTGAGGATTGAAGATTCAGTATTGAGGATTGAAGATTGAGGGTTGAGGATTGAGAATTGAGGATTGAAGATTGAGTATTCAGGATTGGAGATTGACGATTGAGGATTGAGGATTGAGGATCGAGGATTGAGGATTGAGGATTGAAGATTGAGTTTTGAGGATTGAAGATTGAGGATTGGGTATTGAGGATTGAAGAATGAGCATTGAGGATTGAGGATTGAGGATTGAGGATTGAAGATTGAGGATTGAGGATTGAGGATTGAGGTTTGTGGATTGAAGATTGAATATTGAGGGTTGAAGATTGAGGATTGAGGATTGAGGATTGATAATTGAGTATTGAGGATTGACGATTGAAGATTGAGGTTTGGGGACTGAGGGTTGATGGCTGAGTGATGAGAATTGATGTTTGTGGGTAGAGATATGAAGATTGCAGATTGAGTATTGCGTATGGAAAACTCTGAACTGAAGATATTCTAGTGGGGATTGAGGATTGACAGCTGATTGTTGAGGACTGAGGTCTGAAGATTGAGGATTCAGGATTGAGGATTGAGGATTGAGGATTGAGAATTGAGGATCGAGGATTGAGGATTGAAGATTGAGGATTGGGTATTGAGGATTGAAGAATGAGGATTGAGGATTGAGGATTGAGGATTCAGGATTGAAGATTGAGTATTGAGGATTGAAGGTTGAGGATTGAGGACCGAGGATTGAGGGTTGAGGATTGAGGATTGGGGATTGAGGATTGAAGATTGAGTATTGAGAATTGAAGATTGAGGATTGTGGATTGAGGATTGAGGATTGAGTATTGAAGATTGAGGATTGGGGTTTGAGGATTGACGATTGAGGATTGAGTATTGAGGATTGAGAATTGAGGATTGAGGATTGAAGATTGAGTATTGAGGATTGAAGATTGAGAATTGAGGATTGAGGATTGAGGATTGAAGATGAGGGCTGAGGGCTGAGGATTGAGGTTTGAGGACTGAGGATTGAGGATTGAGGATTGAGAGTTGAGGATTGAGGATTGAGGATTGAAGATTGAGGATTGGGTATTGAGGGTTGAAGAATGAGCATTGAGGATTGAGGATTGAGGATTGAGGATTGAAGATTGAGGATTGAGGATTGAGGTTTGAGGATTGAAGATTGAGTATTGAGGGTTGAAGATTGAGGATTGAGGATTGAGGATTGATAATTGAGGATTGAGGATTGACGATTGAAGATTGAGGATTGGGGACTGAGTGTTGATGGCTGAGTGATGAGAATTGATGTCTGTGGATAGAGATATGAAGATTGCAGATTCAGTATTGAGTATTGAAACCTGTGAATTGAGGATATTCTATTGAGGATTGAGGATTGACAACTGATTGTTGAGGACTGAGGGCTGAAGATTGAGGATTCAGGATTGAGGATTCAGAATTGAGGTTTGAGGACTGAGGATTGAGGATTGAGGATTGAGGATTGAGGATTGAGGATTGAGGATTGAAGATTCAGTATTGAGGATTGAAGATTGAGGGTTGAGGATTGAGAATTGAGGATTGAAGATTGAGTATTCAGGATTGGAGATTGACGATTGAGGATTGAGGATTGAGGATCGAGGATTGAGGATTGAGGATTGAAGATTGAGTTTTGAGGATTGAAGATTGAGGATTGAGGATTGAGGATTGAGGATTGAGTATTGAGGATTGAGAATTGAAGATTGAGGATTGGGGACTGAGAGTTGATGGCTGAGTGATGAGAATTGATGTCTGTGGATAGAGATATGAAGATTGCAGATTCAGTATTGAGTATTGAAACCTGTGAATTGAGGATATTCTATTGAGGATTGAGGATTGACAACTGATTGTTGAGGACTGAGGGCTGAAGATTGAGGATTCAGGATTGAGGATTCAGAATTGAGGTTTGAGGACTGAGGATTGAGGATTGAGGATTGAGGATTGAGGATTGAGGATTGAGGATTGAAGATTCAGTATTGAGGATTGAAGATTGAGGGTTGAGGATTGAGAATTGAGGATTGAAGATTGAGTATTCAGGATTGGAGATTGACGATTGAGGATTGAGGATTGAGGATCGAGGATTGAGGATTGAGGATTGAAGATTGAGTTTTGGGGATTGAAGATTGAGGATTGAGGATTGAGGATTGAGGATTGAGTATTGAGGATTGAGAATTGAAGATTGAGGATTGGGGACTGAGTGTTGAGCGTTGAGTGATGAGGATTGATGTTTGTGGATAGAGATTTGAAGATTGCAGATTGAGTATTGAGTATCGAAACCTGCGAATTGAGGATATTCTATTGAGGATTGAGGATTGACAACTGATTGTTGAGGACTGAGGGCTGAAGATTGAGGATTCAGAGTTGAGGGTTCAGAATTGAGGTTTGAGGACTGAGGATTGAGGATTGAGGATTGAGGATTGATGTTTGAGGATTGAGGGTTGAGGACTGACGACTGAGGATAGAGAATTGAGGATGGAGCATTGATGATTGAAGATTGAGGACTGGGGATTGAGGATTAAAGATTGAGGATTAAGGATTTAGGATTCGGGACTAAGGATCTAGGATTGAATATTGATTATTGAGGATTGAAGATTGAGGATTGAGGATTGAGGATTGAGAATGGAGAATTGAGGATAAGGACTGAGGGTTGAGGGTTGAGGTTTGAGGAATGAGGATTGAGGATTGAGGATTGAGGATTCAAGATTGAGTATTGACGATTGAAGATTGAGGATTGAGGATTGAGGGTTGAGGATTGAGGACGAGGACTGACGGTTGAGGATTGTGGTTTGAGGATTGAGGATTGAGGATTGAGGATTGAGAATTGAGGATGAGGACTGAGGTTTGAGGACTGAGGTTTGAGGAATGAGGATTGAGGATTGAGGATTGCGGATTGAGGATTGAGGATTGGGGATTGATGGTTGAATGTTGAGTGTTGAGGATTGAAGAATGAGGATTGAGGATTGAGGATTGAGGATTGGGGACTGAGGATTGAGGATTGAGGATTGAGGATTGAGGATTGAAGATTCAGTATTGAGGATTGAAGATTGAGAGTTGAGGATTGAGGATCGAACATTGAGGACTTAGTGTTGATGGTTGAGTGATGAGAATTGATGTTTGTGGATAGAGATTTGAAGATTGCAGATTGAGTATTGAGTATTGAAAACTGTGAATTGAGGATATTCTACAGAGGATTGAGAATTGACAACTGATTGTTGAGGTCTGAGGGCTGAAGATTGAGGATTCAGGATTGAGGATTCAGAATTGAAGTTTGAGGACTGAGGATTGAGGATTGAAGATTGAGTATTGAGGATTGAAGATTGAGAATTGAGGATTGAGGATTGAGGCCTGAGTATTGAGAACTGAGAACTGAGGATGAGGACTGAGGGCTGAGGGTTGAGGTTTCAGGAATGAGGACTGACGATTGAGGATTGAGGATTGAAGATTGAGTATTGAGGATTGAAGATTGTGGATTGAGGATTGAGGATTGAGGATTGAGGATTGAAGATTGAGGATTGGGGACTGAGTGTTGATACGCTGAGTGATGAGAATTGATGTTTGCGGGTAGAGATTTGAAGATTGCAGATTGAGTATTGCGTATGGAAAACTCTGAACTGAGGATATTCTATTGAGGATTGAGCATTGACAACTGATTGTTGAGGACTGAGGGCTGAAGATTGAGGATTCAGGATTGAGGATTCAGGATTGTGGTTTGAGGACAGAGGATTGAGGATTGAGAATTGAGGATTGAGGATTGAGGATTGAGGGTTGAGGATTGAGGATTGAAGACTGAAGATTGAATATTGATGATTGAAGATTGAGGATTGAGGATTGAGGGTTGTGGATTGAGGACGATTACTGAGGGTTGAGTATTGATGTCTGATGTCTGAGGATTGAGGATTGAGGATTGAGAATTGAGGATTGAGGATTGAGGATTGAAGATTGAGGATTGGGTATTGAGGATTGAAGAAATAGGATTGAGGATTGAGGATTGAGGATTGAGGATTGAAGATTGAGAATTGAGGATTGAAGGTTGAGGATTGAGGACTGAGGATTGAGGATTGAGGATTGAGGATTGAGGAATGAAGATTGAGTATTGAGGTTTGAAGGTTGAGGATTTTGGATTGAGGATTGAGGATTGAGTATTGAAGATTGAGGATTTGGGATTGAGGATTGAGGGTTGAGTATTCAGGACTGAGGGTTGAAGATTGAGGATTGAGGACTGAGGATTGAAGATAGAGGATTGGGTATTGAGGATTGAAGAATGAGGATTGAGGATTGAGGATTGAGGATTGAAGATTGATGATTGAGGATTGTGGATTGAGGATTGATGACTGAAGGTTGAGTACTGAGGATTGAAGATTGAGGATTGAGTATTGAGGATTGAGGATTGACTATGAGGGCTGAGGGTTGAGGATTGAGGATTGAGGATTGAGGATTGAAGATTGAGGATTGGGTATTGAGGATTGAAGAATGAGGACTGAGGATTGAGGATCGAGTATTGAGGATTGAAGATTGAGTATTGAGGATTGAAGATTGAGGATTGAGGATTGAGGATTGAGGATTGAGGATTGAGGATTGAGGATTGAGGATTGAAGATTGAGGATTGAGGATTGAGGATTAAAGGTTGAGCATTGAGGATTGAGGATTGAGGATTGATGATTGAGGATTGAGGATTGAGGATTGAGGATTGAGGATTGAGTATTGAAGATTGAGGATTGATGATTGAGGATTGAGGATTGAGAATTGAGGATTGAGTATTGGGGATTGAGGATTGAAGATTGAGGATTGAGGATTGAGGATTAATGATTCAGTATTGAGGATTGAAGATTGAGAATTGAGGATTGAGGATTGAACATTGTGGACTGAGTGTTGAGGGTTGAGTGATGAGAATTGATGATTGTGGATAGAGATTTGAAGATTGCAGATTGGGTATTGAGTATTGAAAACTGTGAATTGAGGATATTCTATTGGGGATTGAGGATTGACAACTGATTGTTGAGTACTGAGGGCTGAAGATTGAGGATTCAGGATTGAGGATTCAGAATTGTGGTTTGCGGACTGAGGATTGAAGATTGAAGATTGAGTATTGAGGGTTGAGGATTGAGGTTGAGGGCTGAGGGTTGAAGATTGAGGTGTGAGGACTCAGGACTGAGGATTGAGGATTGAGAATTGAGGATTGAGTATTGAGGATTGAAGATTGAGGATAGGGTATTGAGGATTGAAGGATGAGGATGGAGGATGGGCGATTGACGATTGTGGTTTGAAGATTGAGTATTCAGGATTGGAGATTGACGATTGATTATTGAGGATTGAGGATCGAGGGTTGAGGATTGAGGATTGAAGATTGAGTATTGAGGATTGAAGATTGAGGATTGAGGATTGACGATTGAGGATTGAGGATTGAGAATTGAAGATTGAGGATTGGGGACTGAGTGTTGAGGGTTGAGTGATGAGGATTGATGATCGTGGATAGAGATTTGAAGATTGCAGATTCAGTATTGAGTATTGAAACCTGTGAATTGAGGATATTCGATTGAGGATTTAGGATTGACAACTGATTGTTGAGGACTGAGGGCTGAAGATTGAGGATTCAGGATTGAGGATTCGGAATTGAGGTTTGAGGACTGAGGATTGAGGATTGAGGATTGAGGATTGAGGATTGAGGATTGAGGATTGAAGATTCAGTATTGAGGATTGAAGATTGAGGATTGAGTATTGAGGATTGAGGATTGAGGATTGAGGATTGAGGATTGAGTACTGAAGATTGAGTATTGATGACTGAGGATTCAGGATTGAGGATTGAGGACTGAGGATTGAGGATTGAGGATTGAAGATTGAATATTGATGATTGAAGATTGAGGATTGAGGATTGAGTGTTGTGGATTGAGGACGAGGGCTGAGGGTTGAGTATTGACGTTTGAGGTCTGAGGATTGATGATTGAGGATCGAGAATAGAGGATTGAGGATGGAGGACTGAAGATTGAGGATTTGGTGTTGAGGATTGAAGAATGAGGATTGAGGATTGAGGATTGAGGATTGAGGATTGAAGATTGAGCATTGAGGATTGAAGATTGAGGATTGAGGATTGGGGATTGAGGATTGAGGATTGAGGATTGAGGATTGAGGATTGACAACTGATTGTTGAGGACTGAGGGCTGAAGATTGATGATTCAGGATTGAGGATTCAGAATTGTGGTTTGCGGACTGAGGATTGAAGATTGAAGATTGAGTATTGAGGGTTGAGGATTGAGGATTGAGGATTGAGGATTGAAGATTCAGTATTGAGGATTGAAGATTGAGAGTTGAGGATTGAGGATCGAACATTGAGGACTTAGTGTTGATGGTTGAGTGATGAGAATTGATGTTTGTGGATAGAGATTTGAAGATTGCAGATTGAGTATTGAGTGTTGAAAACTGTGAATTGAGGATATTCTACAGAGGATTGAGAATTGACAACTGATTGTTGAGGTCTGAGGGCTGAAGATTGAGGATTCAGGATTGAGGATTCAGAATTGAAGTTTGAGCACTGAGGATTGAGGATTGAAGATTGAGTATTGAGGATTGAAGATTGAGAATTGAGGATTGAGGATTGAGGCCTGAGTATTGAGAACTGAGAACTGAGGATGAGGACTGAGGGCTGAGGGTTGAGGTTTGAGGAATGAGGACTGACGATTGAGGATTGAGGATTGAAGATTGAGTATTGAGGATTGAAGATTGTGGATTGAGGATTGAGGATTGAGGATTGAGGATTGAAGATTGAGGATTGGGGACTGAGTGTTGATACGCTGAGTGATGAGAATTGATGTTTGCGGGTAGAGATTTGAAGATTGCAGATTGAGTATTGCGTATGGAAAACTCTGAACTGAGGATATTCTATTGAGGATTGAGCATTGACAACTGATTGTTGAGGACTGAGGGCTGAAGATTGAGGATTCAGGATTGAGGATTCAGGATTGTGGTTTGAGGACAGAGGATTGAGGATTGAGAATTGAGGATTGAGGATTGAGGATTGAGGGTTGAGGATTGAGGATTGAAGACTGAAGATTGAATATTGATGATTGAAGATTGAGGATTGAGGATTGAGGGTTGTGGATTGAGGACGAGGACTGATGGTTGAGTATTGATGTCTGATGTCTGAGGATTGAGGATTGAGGATTGAGAATTGAGGATTGAGGATTGAGGATTGAAGATTGAGGATTGGGTATTGAGGATTGAAGAAATAGGATTGAGGATTGAGGATTGAGGATTGAGGATTGAAGATTGAGAATTGAGGATTGAAGGTTGAGGATTGAGGACTGAGGATTGAGGATTGAGGATTGAGGATTGAGGAATGAAGATTGAGTATTGAGGTTTGAAGGTTGAGGATTTTGGATTGAGGATTGAGGATTGAGTATTGAAGATTGAGGATTTGGGATTGAGGATTGAGGGTTGAGTATTCAGGACTGAGGGTTGAAGATTGAGGATTGAGGATTGAGGATTGAAGATAGAGGATTGGGTATTGAGGATTGAAGAATGAGGATTGAGGATTGAGGATTGAGGATTGAAGATTGATGATTGAGGATTGTGGATTGAGGATTGATGACTGAAGGTTGAGTACTGAGGATTGAAGATTGAGGATTGAGTATTGAGGATTGAGGATTGACTATGAGGGCTGAGGGTTGAGGATTGAGGATTGAGGATTGAGGATTGAAGATTGAGGATTGGGTATTGAGGATTGAAGAATGAGGACTGAGGATTGAGGATCGAGTATTGAGGATTGAAGATTGAGTATTGAGGATTGAAGATTGAGGATTGAGGATTGAGGATTGAGGATTGAGGATTGAGGATTGAGGATTGAGGATTGAAGATTGAGGATTGAGGATTGAGGATTAAAGGTTGAGCATTGAGGATTGAGGATTGAGGATTGATGATTGAGGATTGAGGATTGAGGATTGAGGATTGAGGATTGAGTATTGAAGATTGAGGATTGATGATTGAGGATTGAGGATTGAGGATTGAGGATTGAGTATTGGGGATTGAGGATTGAAGATTGAGGATTGAGGATTGAGGATTAATGATTCAGTATTGAGGATTGAAGATTGAGAATTGAGGATTGAGGATTGAACATTGTGGACTGAGTGTTGAGGGTTGAGTGATGAGAATTGATGATTGTGGATAGAGATTTGAAGATTGCAGATTGGGTATTGAGTATTGAAAACTGTGAATTGAGGATATTCTATTGGGGATTGAGGATTGACAACTGATTGTTGAGTACTGAGGGCTGAAGATTGAGGATTCAGGATTGAGGATTCAGAATTGTGGTTTGCGGACTGAGGATTGAAGATTGAAGATTGAGTATTGAGGGTTGAGGATTGAGGTTGAGGGCTGAGGGTTGAAGATTGAGGTGTGAGGACTCAGGACTGAGGATTGAGGATTGAGAATTGAGGATTGAGTATTGAGGATTGAAGATTGAGGATAGGGTATTGAGGATTGAAGGATGAGGATGGAGGATGGGCGATTGAGGATTGTGGTTTGAAGATTGAGTATTCAGGATTGGAGATTGACGATTGATTATTGAGGATTGAGGATCGAGGGTTGAGGATTGAGGATTGAAGATTGAGTATTGAGGATTGAAGATTGAGGATTGAGGATTGACGATTGAGGATTGAGGATTGAGAATTGAAGATTGAGGATTGGGGACTGAGTGTTGAGGGTTGAGTGATGAGGATTGATGATCGTGGATAGAGATTTGAAGATTGCAGATTCAGTATTGAGTATTGAAACCTGTGAATTGAGGATATTCGATTGAGGATTTAGGATTGACAACTGATTGTTGAGGACTGAGGGCTGAAGATTGAGGATTCAGGATTGAGGATTCGGAATTGAGGTTTGAGGACTGAGGATTGAGGATTGAGGATTGAGGATTGAGGATTGAGGATTGAGGATTGAAGATTCAGTATTGAGGATTGAAGATTGAGGATTGAGTATTGAGGATTGAGGATTGAGGATTGAGGATTGAGGATTGAGTACTGAAGATTGAGTATTGATGACTGAGGATTCAGGATTGAGGATTGAGGACTGAGGATTGAGGATTGAGGATTGAAGATTGAATATTGATGATTGAAGATTGAGGATTGAGGATTGAGTGTTGTGGATTGAGGACGAGGGCTGAGGGTTGAGTATTGACGTTTGAGGTCTGAGGATTGATGATTGAGGATCGAGAATAGAGGATTGAGGATGGAGGACTGAAGATTGAGGATTTGGTGTTGAGGATTGAAGAATGAGGATTGAGGATTGAGGATTGAGGATTGAGGATTGAAGATTGAGCATTGAGGATTGAAGATTGAGGATTGAGGATTGGGGATTGAGGATTGAGGATTGAGGATTGAGGATTGAGGATTGACAACTGATTGTTGAGGACTGAGGGCTGAAGATTGATGATTCAGGATTGAGGATTCAGAATTGTGGTTTGCGGACTGAGGATTGAAGATTGAAGATTGAGTATTGAGGGTTGAGGATTGAGGATTGAGGATTGAGGATTGAGGTTGAGGGCTGAGGGTTGAAGATTGAGGTGTGAGGACTCAGGACTGAGGATTGAGGATTGAGAATTGAGGATTGAGTATTGAGGATTGAAGATTGAGGATAGGGTATTGAGGATTGGAGAATGAGGATGGAGGATGGGCGATTGAGGATTGTGGATTGAAGATTGAGTATTCAGGATTGGAGATTGACGATTGATAATTGAGGATTGAGGATCGAGGATTGAGGATTGAGGATTGAAGATTGAGTATTGAGGATTGAAGATTGAGGATTGAGGATTGACGATTGAGGATTGAGGATTGAGAATTGAAGATTGAGGATTGAGGACTGAGGATTGAAGATAGAGGATTGGGTATTGAGGATTGAAGAATGAGGATTGAGGATTGAGGATTGAGGATTGAAGATTGATGATTGAGGATTGTGGATTGAGGATTGATGACTGAAGGTTGAGTACTGAGGATTGAAGATTGAGGATTGAGTATTGAGGATTGAGGATTGACTATGAGGGCTGAGGGTTGAGGATTGAGGATTGAGGATTGAGGATTGAAGATTGAGGATTGGGTATTGAGGATTGAAGAATGAGGACTGAGGATTGAGGATCGAGTATTGAGGATTGAAGATTGAGTATTGAGGATTGAAGATTGAGGATTGAGGATTGAGGATTGAGGATTGAGGATTGAGGATTGAGGATTGAGGATTGAAGATTGAGGATTGAGGATTGAGGATTAAAGGTTGAGCATTGAGGATTGAGGATTGAGGATTGATGATTGAGGATTGAGGATTGAGGATTGAGGATTGAGGATTGAGTATTGAAGATTGAGGATTGATGATTGAGGATTGAGGATTGAGAATTGAGGATTGAGTATTGGGGATTGAGGATTGAAGATTGAGGATTGAGGATTGAGGATTAATGATTCAGTATTGAGGATTGAAGATTGAGAATTGAGGATTGAGGATTGAACATTGTGGACTGAGTGTTGAGGGTTGAGTGATGAGAATTGATGATTGTGGATAGAGATTTGAAGATTGCAGATTGGGTATTGAGTATTGAAAACTGTGAATTGAGGATATTCTATTGGGGATTGAGGATTGACAACTGATTGTTGAGTACTGAGGGCTGAAGATTGAGGATTCAGGATTGAGGATTCAGAATTGTGGTTTGCGGACTGAGGATTGAAGATTGAAGATTGAGTATTGAGGGTTGAGGATTGAGGTTGAGGGCTGAGGGTTGAAGATTGAGGTGTGAGGACTCAGGACTGAGGATTGAGGATTGAGAATTGAGGATTGAGTATTGAGGATTGAAGATTGAGGATAGGGTATTGAGGATTGAAGGATGAGGATGGAGGATGGGCGATTGACGATTGTGGTTTGAAGATTGAGTATTCAGGATTGGAGATTGACGATTGATTATTGAGGATTGAGGATCGAGGGTTGAGGATTGAGGATTGAAGATTGAGTATTGAGGATTGAAGATTGAGGATTGAGGATTGACGATTGAGGATTGAGGATTGAGAATTGAAGATTGAGGATTGGGGACTGAGTGTTGAGGGTTGAGTGATGAGGATTGATGATCGTGGATAGAGATTTGAAGATTGCAGATTCAGTATTG
This sequence comes from Calliopsis andreniformis, assembly GCF_051401765.1. Taxonomy (NCBI): domain Eukaryota; kingdom Metazoa; phylum Arthropoda; class Insecta; order Hymenoptera; family Andrenidae; genus Calliopsis; species Calliopsis andreniformis. The sequence continues at coordinate 604,406 of NW_027480545.1, read as the reverse complement.
AGTATTGAAACCTGTGAATTGAGGATATTCGATTGAGGATTTAGGATTGACAACTGATTGTTGAGGACTGAGGGCTGAAGATTGAGGATTCAGGATTGAGGATTCGGAATTGAGGTTTGAGGACTGAGGATTGAGGATTGAGGATTGAGGATTGAGGATTGAGGATTGAGGATTGAAGATTCAGTATTGAGGATTGAAGATTGAGGATTGAGTATTGAGGATTGAGGATTGAGGATTGAGGATTGAGGATTGAGTACTGAAGATTGAGTATTGATGACTGAGGATTCAGGATTGAGGATTGAGGACTGAGGATTGAGGATTGAGGATTGAAGATTGAATATTGATGATTGAAGATTGAGGATTGAGGATTGAGTGTTGTGGATTGAGGACGAGGGCTGAGGGTTGAGTATTGACGTTTGAGGTCTGAGGATTGATGATTGAGGATCGAGAATAGAGGATTGAGGATGGAGGACTGAAGATTGAGGATTTGGTGTTGAGGATTGAAGAATGAGGATTGAGGATTGAGGATTGAGGATTGAGGATTGAAGATTGAGCATTGAGGATTGAAGATTGAGGATTGAGGATTGGGGATTGAGGATTGAGGATTGAGGATTGAGGATTGAGGATTGACAACTGATTGTTGAGGACTGAGGGCTGAAGATTGATGATTCAGGATTGAGGATTCAGAATTGTGGTTTGCGGACTGAGGATTGAAGATTGAAGATTGAGTATTGAGGGTTGAGGATTGAGGATTGAGGATTGAGGATTGAAGATTCAGTATTGAGGATTGAAGATTGAGAGTTGAGGATTGAGGATCGAACATTGAGGACTTAGTGTTGATGGTTGAGTGATGAGAATTGATGTTTGTGGATAGAGATTTGAAGATTGCAGATTGAGTATTGAGTGTTGAAAACTGTGAATTGAGGATATTCTACAGAGGATTGAGAATTGACAACTGATTGTTGAGGTCTGAGGGCTGAAGATTGAGGATTCAGGATTGAGGATTCAGAATTGAAGTTTGAGCACTGAGGATTGAGGATTGAAGATTGAGTATTGAGGATTGAAGATTGAGAATTGAGGATTGAGGATTGAGGCCTGAGTACTGAGAACTGAGAACTGAGGATGAGGACTGAGGGCTGAGGGTTGAGGTTTGAGGAATGAGGACTGACGATTGAGGATTGAGGATTGAAGATTGAGTATTGAGGATTGAAGATTGTGGATTGAGGATTGAGGATTGAGGATTGAGGATTGAAGATTGAGGATTGGGGACTGAGTGTTGATACGCTGAGTGATGAGAATTGATGTTTGCGGGTAGAGATTTGAAGATTGCAGATTGAGTATTGCGTATGGAAAACTCTGAACTGAGGATATTCTATTGAGGATTGAGCATTGACAACTGATTGTTGAGGACTGAGGGCTGAAGATTGAGGATTCAGGATTGAGGATTCAGGATTGTGGTTTGAGGACAGAGGATTGAGGATTGAGAATTGAGGATTGAGGATTGAGGATTGAGGGTTGAGGATTGAGGATTGAAGACTGAAGATTGAATATTGATGATTGAAGATTGAGGATTGAGGATTGAGGGTTGTGGATTGAGGACGAGGACTGATGGTTGAGTATTGATGTCTGATGTCTGAGGATTGAGGATTGAGGATTGAGAATTGAGGATTGAGGATTGAGGATTGAAGATTGAGGATTGGGTATTGAGGATTGAAGAAATAGGATTGAGGATTGAGGATTGAGGATTGAGGATTGAAGATTGAGAATTGAGGATTGAAGGTTGAGGATTGAGGACTGAGGATTGAGGATTGAGGATTGAGGATTGAGGAATGAAGATTGAGTATTGAGGTTTGAAGGTTGAGGATTTTGGATTGAGGATTGAGGATTGAGTATTGAAGATTGAGGATTTGGGATTGAGGATTGAGGGTTGAGTATTCAGGACTGAGGGTTGAAGATTGAGGATTGAGGATTGAGGATTGAAGATAGAGGATTGGGTATTGAGGATTGAAGAATGAGGATTGAGGATTGAGGATTGAGGATTGAAGATTGATGATTGAGGATTGTGGATTGAGGATTGATGACTGAAGGTTGAGTACTGAGGATTGAAGATTGAGGATTGAGTATTGAGGATTGAGGATTGACTATGAGGGCTGAGGGTTGAGGATTGAGGATTGAGGATTGAGGATTGAAGATTGAGGATTGGGTATTGAGGATTGAAGAATGAGGACTGAGGATTGAGGATCGAGTATTGAGGATTGAAGATTGAGTATTGAGGATTGAAGATTGAGGATTGAGGATTGAGGATTGAGGATTGAGGATTGAGGATTGAGGATTGAGGATTGAAGATTGAGGATTGAGGATTGAGGATTAAAGGTTGAGCATTGAGGATTGAGGATTGAGGATTGATGATTGAGGATTGAGGATTGAGGATTGAGGATTGAGGATTGAGTATTGAAGATTGAGGATTGATGATTGAGGATTGAGGATTGAGGATTGAGGATTGAGTATTGGGGATTGAGGATTGAAGATTGAGGATTGAGGATTGAGGATTAATGATTCAGTATTGAGGATTGAAGATTGAGAATTGAGGATTGAGGATTGAACATTGTGGACTGAGTGTTGAGGGTTGAGTGATGAGAATTGATGATTGTGGATAGAGATTTGAAGATTGCAGATTGGGTATTGAGTATTGAAAACTGTGAATTGAGGATATTCTATTGGGGATTGAGGATTGACAACTGATTGTTGAGTACTGAGGGCTGAAGATTGAGGATTCAGGATTGAGGATTCAGAATTGTGGTTTGCGGACTGAGGATTGAAGATTGAAGATTGAGTATTGAGGGTTGAGGATTGAGGTTGAGGGCTGAGGGTTGAAGATTGAGGTGTGAGGACTCAGGACTGAGGATTGAGGATTGAGAATTGAGGATTGAGTATTGAGGATTGAAGATTGAGGATAGGGTATTGAGGATTGAAGGATGAGGATGGAGGATGGGCGATTGAGGATTGTGGTTTGAAGATTGAGTATTCAGGATTGGAGATTGACGATTGATTATTGAGGATTGAGGATCGAGGGTTGAGGATTGAGGATTGAAGATTGAGTATTGAGGATTGAAGATTGAGGATTGAGGATTGACGATTGAGGATTGAGGATTGAGAATTGAAGATTGAGGATTGGGGACTGAGTGTTGAGGGTTGAGTGATGAGGATTGATGATCGTGGATAGAGATTTGAAGATTGCAGATTCAGTATTGAGTATTGAAACCTGTGAATTGAGGATATTCGATTGAGGATTTAGGATTGACAACTGATTGTTGAGGACTGAGGGCTGAAGATTGAGGATTCAGGATTGAGGATTCGGAATTGAGGTTTGAGGACTGAGGATTGAGGATTGAGGATTGAGGATTGAGGATTGAGGATTGAGGATTGAAGATTCAGTATTGAGGATTGAAGATTGAGGATTGAGTATTGAGGATTGAGGATTGAGGATTGAGGATTGAGGATTGAGTACTGAAGATTGAGTATTGATGACTGAGGATTCAGGATTGAGGATTGAGGACTGAGGATTGAGGATTGAGGATTGAAGATTGAATATTGATGATTGAAGATTGAGGATTGAGGATTGAGTGTTGTGGATTGAGGACGAGGGCTGAGGGTTGAGTATTGACGTTTGAGGTCTGAGGATTGATGATTGAGGATCGAGAATAGAGGATTGAGGATGGAGGACTGAAGATTGAGGATTTGGTGTTGAGGATTGAAGAATGAGGATTGAGGATTGAGGATTGAGGATTGAGGATTGAAGATTGAGCATTGAGGATTGAAGATTGAGGATTGAGGATTGGGGATTGAGGATTGAGGATTGAGGATTGAGGATTGAGGATTGACAACTGATTGTTGAGGACTGAGGGCTGAAGATTGATGATTCAGGATTGAGGATTCAGAATTGTGGTTTGCGGACTGAGGATTGAAGATTGAAGATTGAGTATTGAGGGTTGAGGATTGAGGATTGAGGATTGAGGATTGAGGTTGAGGGCTGAGGGTTGAAGATTGAGGTGTGAGGACTCAGGACTGAGGATTGAGGATTGAGAATTGAGGATTGAGTATTGAGGATTGAAGATTGAGGATAGGGTATTGAGGATTGGAGAATGAGGATGGAGGATGGGCGATTGAGGATTGTGGATTGAAGATTGAGTATTCAGGATTGGAGATTGACGATTGATAATTGAGGATTGAGGATCGAGGATTGAGGATTGAGGATTGAAGATTGAGTATTGAGGATTGAAGATTGAGGATTGAGGATTGACGATTGAGGATTGAGGATTGAGAATTGAAGATTGAGGATTGGGGACTGAGTGTTGAGGGTTGAGTGATGAGGATTGATGATCGTGGATAGAGATTTGAAGATTGCAGATTCAGTATTGAGTATTGAAACCTGTGAATTGAGGATATTCGATTGAGGATTGAGGATTGACGACTGATTGTTGAGGACTGAGGGCTGAAGATTGAGGATTCAGGATTGAGGATTCGGAATTGTGGTTTGAGGACTGAGGATTGAGGATTGAGGATTGAGGATTGAGGATTGAGGATTGAGGATTGAAGATTCAGTATTGAGGATTGAAGATTGAGGATTGAGGATTGAGGATTGAGGATTGAGGATTGTGCATTGAGGACTGAGTATTGAGGATTGAAGATTGAGGATTCAGGATTGAGGATTGAGGATTGAGGAATGAGGATTGAGGATTGAGGGTTGTGGATTGGGGACCAGGACTGAGGGTTGAATATCGATATTTGAGGTCTGAGGATTGCGGATTGAGGAGTGAGAATTGAGGATTGAGGATTGAGGATTGAAGATTGATGATTGGGTATTGAGGATTGAAGAATGAGAATTGAGTATTGAGGATTGAGGCCTGAGGATTCAGAATTGAGAACTGAGGATGAGGACTGAGGGCTGAGGGTTGAGGTTTGAGGAATGAGGTCTGACGATTGAGGATTGAGGTATGATGATTGCGGATTGAATATTGAAAATTGTGTGTTGAGGATTGAATATTGAGGATTGAGGATTGAGGATAGAGGATTGAAGATTGAGTATTGAGGATTGAAGATTGAGGATTGAGGATTGACGATTGAGGATTGAGGATTGAGGTTTGAGGATTGACGATGAGGGCTGAGGGTTGAGGGTTGAGGTTTGAGGTCTGAGGACTGAGGATTGAGGATTGAAATTTGAGGATTGAGGATTGAGGATTGAAGATTGACGATTGGGTATTGAGGATTGAAGAATGAGGATTGAGGATTGAGGATTGAGGATTGGGGACTGAGGATTGAGGATTGAGGATTGAGGATTGAGGATTGAAGATTCAGTATTGAGGATTGAAGATTGAGAGTTGAGGATTGAGGATCGAACATTGAGGACTGAGTGTTGATGGTTGAGTGATGAGAATTGATGTTTGTGGATAGAGATTTGAAGATTGCAGATTGAGTATTGAGTATTGAAAACTGTGAATTGAGGATATTCTACAGAGGATTGAGAATTGACAACTGATTGTTGAGGTCTGAGGGCTGAAGGTTGAGGATTCAGGATTGAGGATTCAGAATTGAAGTTTGAGGACTGAGGATTGAGGATTGAAGATTGAGGATTGATGTTTGAGGATTGAGGGTTGAGGACTGACGACTGAGGATAGAGAATTGAGGATGGAGCATTGATGATTGAAGATTGAGGACTGGGGATTGAGGATTAAAGATTGAGGATTAAGGATTTAGGATTCGGGACTAAGGATCTAGGATTGAATATTGATTATTGAGGATTGAAGATTGAGGATTGAGGATTGAGGATTGAGAATGGAGAATTGAGGATAAGGACTGAGGGTTGAGGGTTGAGGTTTGAGGAATGAGGATTGAGGATTGAGGATTGAGGATTCAAGATTGAGTATTGACGATTGAAGATTGAGGATTGAGGATTGAGGGTTGAGGATTGAGGACGAGGACTGACGGTTGAGGATTGTGGTTTGAGGATTGAGGATTGAGGATTGAGGATTGAGAATTGAGGATGAGGACTGAGGTTTGAGGACTGAGGTTTGAGGAATGAGGATTGAGGATTGAGGATTGCGGATTGAGGATTGAGGATTGGGGATTGATGGTTGAATGTTGAGTGTTGAGGATTGAAGAATGAGGATTGAGGATTGAGGATTGAGGATTGGGGACTGAGGATTGAGGATTGAGGATTGAGGATTGAGGATTGAAGATTCAGTATTGAGGATTGAAGATTGAGAGTTGAGGATTGAGGATCGAACATTGAGGACTTAGTGTTGATGGTTGAGTGATGAGAATTGATGTTTGTGGATAGAGATTTGAAGATTGCAGATTGAGTATTGAGTATTGAAAACTGTGAATTGAGGATATTCTACAGAGGATTGAGAATTGACAACTGATTGTTGAGGTCTGAGGGCTGAAGATTGAGGATTCAGGATTGAGGATTCAGAATTGAAGTTTGAGGACTGAGGATTGAGGATTGAAGATTGAGTATTGAGGATTGAAGATTGAGAATTGAGGATTGAGGATTGAGGCCTGAGTATTGAGAACTGAGAACTGAGGATGAGGACTGAGGGCTGAGGGTTGAGGTTTGAGGAATGAGGACTGACGATTGAGGATTGAGGATTGAAGATTGAGTATTGAGGATTGAAGATTGTGGATTGAGGATTGAGGATTGAGGATTGAGGATTGAAGATTGAGGATTGGGGACTGAGTGTTGATACGCTGAGTGATGAGAATTGATGTTTGCGGGTAGAGATTTGAAGATTGCAAATTGAGTATTGCGTATGGAAAACTCTGAACTGAGGATATTCTATTGAGGATTGAGCATTGACAACTGATTGTTGAGGACTGAGGGCTGAAGATTGAGTATTCAGGATTGAGGATTCAGGATTGTGGTTTGAGGACAGAGGATTGAGGATTGAGAATTGAGGATTGAGGATTGAGGATTGAGGGTTGAGGATTGAGGATTGAAGACTGAAGATTGAATATTGATGATTGAAGATTGAGGATTGAGGATTGAGGGTTGTGGATTGAGGACGAGGACTGAGGGTTGAGTATTGATGTCTGATGTCTGAGGATTGAGGATTGAGGATTGAGAATTGAGGATTGAGGATTGAGGATTGAAGATTGAGGATTGGGTATTGAGGATTGAAGAAATAGGATTGAGGATTGAGGATTGAGGATTGAGGATTGAAGATTGAGAATTGAGGATTGAAGGTTGAGGATTGAGGACTGAGGATTGAGGATTGAGGATTGAGGATTGAGGAATGAAGATTGAGTATTGAGGTTTGAAGGTTGAGGATTTTGGATTGAGGATTGAGGATTGAGTATTGAAGATTGAGGATTTGGGATTGAGGATTGAGGGTTGAGTATTCAGGACTGAGGGCTGAAGATTGAGGATTGAGGATTGAGGATTGAAGATAGAGGATTGGGTATTGAGGATTGAAGAATGAGGATTGAGGATTGAGGATTGAGGATTGAAGATTGATGATTGAGGATTGTGGATTGAGGATTGATGACTGAAGGTTGAGTACTGAGGATTGAAGATTGAGGATTGAGTATTGAGGATTGAGGATTGACTATGAGGGCTGAGGGTTGAGGATTGAGGATTGAGGATTGAGGATTGAAGATTGAGGATTGGGTATTGAGGATTGAAGAATGAGGACTGAGGATTGAGGATCGAGTATTGAGGATTGAAGATTGAGTATTGAGGATTGAAGATTGAGGATTGAGGATTGAGGATTGAGGATTGAGGATTGAGGATTGAGGATTGAGGATTGAAGATTGAGGATTGAGGATTGAGGATTAAAGGTTGAGCATTGAGGATTGAGGATTGAGGATTGATGATTGAGGATTGAGGATTGAGGATTGAGGATTGAGGATTGAGTATTGAAGATTGAGGATTGATGATTGAGGATTGAGGATTGAGGATTGAGGATTGAGTATTGGGGATTGAGGATTGAAGATTGAGGATTGAGGATTGAGGATTAATGATTCAGTATTGAGGATTGAAGATTGAGAATTGAGGATTGAGGATTGAACATTGTGGACTGAGTGTTGAGGGTTGAGTGATGAGAATTGATGATTGTGGATAGAGATTTGAAGATTGCAGATTGGGTATTGAGTATTGAAAACTGTGAATTGAGGATATTCTATTGGGGATTGAGGATTGACAACTGATTGTTGAGTACTGAGGGCTGAAGATTGAGGATTCAGGATTGAGGATTCAGAATTGTGGTTTGCGGACTGAGGATTGAAGATTGAAGATTGAGTATTGAGGGTTGAGGATTGAGGTTGAGGGCTGAGGGTTGAAGATTGAGGTGTGAGGACTCAGGACTGAGGATTGAGGATTGAGAATTGAGGATTGAGTATTGAGGATTGAAGATTGAGGATAGGGTATTGAGGATTGAAGGATGAGGATGGAGGATGGGCGATTGAGGATTGTGGTTTGAAGATTGAGTATTCAGGATTGGAGATTGACGATTGATTATTGAGGATTGAGGATCGAGGGTTGAGGATTGAGGATTGAAGATTGAGTATTGAGGATTGAAGATTGAGGATTGAGGATTGACGATTGAGGATTGAGGATTGAGAATTGAAGATTGAGGATTGGGGACTGAGTGTTGAGGGTTGAGTGATGAGGATTGATGATCGTGGATAGAGATTTGAAGATTGCAGATTCAGTATTGAGTATTGAAACCTGTGAATTGAGGATATTCGATTGAGGATTTAGGATTGACAACTGATTGTTGAGGACTGAGGGCTGAAGATTGAGGATTCAGGATTGAGGATTCGGAATTGAGGTTTGAGGACTGAGGATTGAGGATTGAGGATTGAGGATTGAGGATTGAGGATTGAGGATTGAAGATTCAGTATTGAGGATTGAAGATTGAGGATTGAGTATTGAGGATTGAGGATTGAGGATTGAGGATTGAGGATTGAGTACTGAAGATTGAGTATTGATGACTGAGGATTCAGGATTGAGGATTGAGGACTGAGGATTGAGGATTGAGGATTGAAGATTGAATATTGATGATTGAAGATTGAGGATTGAGGATTGAGTGTTGTGGATTGAGGACGAGGGCTGAGGGTTGAGTATTGACGTTTGAGGTCTGAGGATTGATGATTGAGGATCGAGAATAGAGGATTGAGGATGGAGGACTGAAGATTGAGGATTTGGTGTTGAGGATTGAAGAATGAGGATTGAGGATTGAGGATTGAGGATTGAGGATTGAAGATTGAGCATTGAGGATTGAAGATTGAGGATTGAGGATTGGGGATTGAGGATTGAGGATTGAGGATTGAGGATTGAGGATTGACAACTGATTGTTGAGGACTGAGGGCTGAAGATTGATGATTCAGGATTGAGGATTCAGAATTGTGGTTTGCGGACTGAGGATTGAAGATTGAAGATTGAGTATTGAGGGTTGAGGATTGAGGATTGAGGATTGAGGATTGAAGATTCAGTATTGAGGATTGAAGATTGAGAGTTGAGGATTGAGGATCGAACATTGAGGACTTAGTGTTGATGGTTGAGTGATGAGACTTGATGTTTGTGGATAGAGATTTGAAGATTGCAGATTGAGTATTGAGTGTTGAAAACTGTGAATTGAGGATATTCTACAGAGGATTGAGAATTGACAACTGATTGTTGAGGTCTGAGGGCTGAAGATTGAGGATTCAGGATTGAGGATTCAGAATTGAAGTTTGAGGACTGAGGATTGAGGATTGAAGATTGAGTATTGAGGATTGAAGATTGAGAATTGAGGATTGAGGATTGAGGCCTGAGTATTGAGAACTGAGAACTGAGGATGAGGACTGAGGGCTGAGGGTTGAGGTTTGAGGAATGAGGACTGACGATTGAGGATTGAGGATTGAAGATTGAGTATTGAGGATTGAAGATTGTGGATTGAGGATTGAGGATTGAGGATTGAGGATTGAAGATTGAGGATTGGGGACTGAGTGTTGATACGCTGAGTGATGAGAATTGATGTTTGCGGGTAGAGATTTGAAGATTGCAGATTGAGTATTGCGTATGGAAAACTCTGAACTGAGGATATTCTATTGAGGATTGAGCATTGACAACTGATTGTTGAGGACTGAGGGCTGAAGATTGAGGATTCAGGATTGAGGATTCAGGATTGTGGTTTGAGGACAGAGGATTGAGGATTGAGAATTGAGGATTGAGGATTGAGGATTGAGGGTTGAGGATTGAGGATTGAAGACTGAAGATTGAATATTGATGATTGAAGATTGAGGATTGAGGATTGAGGGTTGTGGATTGAGGACGAGGACTGAGGGTTGAGTATTGATGTCTGATGTCTGAGGATTGAGGATTGAGGATTGAGAATTGAGGATTGAGGATTGAGGATTGAAGATTGAGGATTGGGTATTGAGGATTGAAGAAATAGGATTGAGGATTGAGGATTGAGGATTGAGGATTGAAGATTGAGAATTGAGGATTGAAGGTTGAGGATTGAGGACTGAGGATTGAGGATTGAGGATTGAGGATTGAGGAATGAAGATTGAGTATTGAGGTTTGAAGGTTGAGGATTTTGGATTGAGGATTGAGGATTGAGTATTGAAGATTGAGGATTTGGGATTGAGGATTGAGGGTTGAGTATTCAGGACTGAGGGTTGAAGATTGAGGATTGAGGATTGAGGATTGAAGATAGAGGATTGGGTATTGAGGATTGAAGAATGAGGATTGAGGATTGAGGATTGAGGATTGAAGATTGATGATTGAGGATTGTGGATTGAGGATTGATGACTGAAGGTTGAGTACTGAGGATTGAAGATTGAGGATTGAGTATTGAGGATTGAGGATTGACTATGAGGGCTGAGGGTTGAGGATTGAGGATTGAGGATTGAGGATTGAAGATTGAGGATTGGGTATTGAGGATTGAAGAATGAGGACTGAGGATTGAGGATCGAGTATTGAGGATTGAAGATTGAGTATTGAGGATTGAAGATTGAGGATTGAGGATTGAGGATTGAGGATTGAGGATTGAGGATTGAGGATTGAGGATTGAAGATTGAGGATTGAGGATTGAGGATTAAAGGTTGAGCATTGAGGATTGAGGATTGAGGATTGATGATTGAGGATTGAGGATTGAGGATTGAGGATTGAGGATTGAGTATTGAAGATTGAGGATTGATGATTGAGGATTGAGGATTGAGGATTGAGGATTGAGTATTGGGGATTGAGGATTGAAGATTGAGGATTGAGGATTGAGGATTAATGATTCAGTATTGAGGATTGAAGATTGAGAATTGAGGATTGAGGATTGAACATTGTGGACTGAGTGTTGAGGGTTGAGTGATGAGAATTGATGATTGTGGATAGAGATTTGAAGATTGCAGATTGGGTATTGAGTATTGAAAACTGTGAATTGAGGATATTCTATTGGGGATTGAGGATTGACAACTGATTGTTGAGTACTGAGGGCTGAAGATTGAGGATTCAGGATTGAGGATTCAGAATTGTGGTTTGCGGACTGAGGATTGAAGATTGAAGATTGAGTATTGAGGGTTGAGGATTGAGGTTGAGGGCTGAGGGTTGAAGATTGAGGTGTGAGGACTCAGGACTGAGGATTGAGGATTGAGAATTGAGGATTGAGTATTGAGGATTGAAGATTGAGGATAGGGTATTGAGGATTGAAGGATGAGGATGGAGGATGGGCGATTGAGGATTGTGGTTTGAAGATTGAGTATTCAGGATTGGAGATTGACGATTGATTATTGAGGATTGAGGATAGAGGGTTGAGGATTGAGGATTGAAGATTGAGTATTGAGGATTGAAGATTGAGGATTGAGGATTGACGATTGAGGATTGAGGATTGAGAATTGAAGATTGAGGATTGGGGACTGAGTGTTGAGGGTTGAGTGATGAGGATTGATGATCGTGGATAGAGATTTGAAGATTGCAGATTCAGTATTGAGTATTGAAACCTGTGAATTGAGGATATTCGATTGAGGATTTAGGATTGACAACTGATTGTTGAGGACTGAGGGCTGAAGATTGAGGATTCAGGATTGAGGATTCGGAATTGAGGTTTGAGGACTGAGGATTGAGGATTGAGGATTGAGGATTGAGGATTGAGGATTGAGGATTGAAGATTCAGTATTGAGGATTGAAGATTGAGGATTGAGTATTGAGGATTGAGGATTGAGGATTGAGGATTGAGGATTGAGTACTGAAGATTGAGTATTGATGACTGAGGATTCAGGATTGAGGATTGAGGACTGAGGATTGAGGATTGAGGATTGAAGATTGAATATTGATGATTGAAGATTGAGGATTGAGGATTGAGTGTTGTGGATTGAGGACGAGGGCTGAGGGTTAAGTATTGACGTTTGAGGTCTGAGGATTGATGATTGAGGATCGAGAATAGAGGATTGAGGTTGGAGGACTGAAGATTGAGGATTTGGTGTTGAGGATTGAAGAATGAGGATTGAGGATTGAGGATTGAGGATTGAGGATTGAAGATTGAGCATTGAGGATTGAAGATTGAGGATTGAGGATTGGGGATTGAGGATTGAGGATTGAGGATTGAGGATTGAGGATTGACAACTGATTGTTGAGGACTGAGGGCTGAAGATTGATGATTCAGGATTGAGGATTCAGAATTGTGGTTTGCGGACTGAGGATTGAAGATTGAAGATTGAGTATTGAGGGTTGAGGATTGAGGATTGAGGATTGAGGATTGAGGTTGAGGGCTGAGGGTTGAAGATTGAGGTGTGAGGACTCAGGACTGAGGATTGAGGATTGAGAATTGAGGATTGAGTATTGAGGATTGAAGATTGAGGATAGGGTATTGAGGATTGAAGAATGAGGATGGAGGATGGGCGATTGAGGATTGTGGATTGAAGATTGAGTATTCAGGATTGGAGATTGACGATTGATAATTGAGGATTGAGGATCGAGGATTGAGGATTGAGGATTGAAGATTGAGTATTGAGGATTGAAGATTGAGGATTGAGGATTGACGATTGAGGATTGAGGATTGAGAATTGAAGATTGAGGATTGGGGACTGAGTGTTGAGGGTTGAGTGATGAGGATTGATGATCGTGGATAGAGATTTGAAGATTGCAGATTCAGTATTGAGTATTGAAACCTGTGAATTGAGGATATTCGATTGAGGATTGAGGATTGACGACTGATTGTTGAGGACTGAGGGCTGAAGATTGAGGATTCAGGATTGAGGATTCGGAATTGTGGTTTGAGGACTGAGGATTGAGGATTGAGGATTGAGGATTGAGGATTGAGGATTGAGGATTGAAGATTCAGTATTGAGGATTGAAGATTGAGGATTGAGGATTGAGGATTGAGGATTGAGGATTGTGCATTGAGGACTGAGTATTGAGTATTGAAGATTGAGGATTCAGGATTGAGGATTGAGGATTGAGGAATGAGGATTGAGGATTGAGGGTTGTGGATTGGGGACCAGGACTGAGGGTTGAATATCGATATTTGAGGTCTGAGGATTGCGGATTGAGGATTGAGAATTGAGGATTGAGGATTGAGGATTGAAGATTGATGATTGGGTATTGAGGATTGAAGAATGAGAATTGAGGATTGAGGATTGAGGCCTGAGGATTCAGAATTGAGAACTGAGGATGAGGACTGAGGGCTGAGGGTTGAGGTTTGAGGAATGAGGTCTGACGATTGAGGATTGAGGTATGATGATTGCGGATTGAATATTGAAAATTGTGTGTTGAGGATTGAATATTGAGGATTGAGGATTGAGGATAGAGGATTGAAGATTGAGTATTGAGGATTGAAGATTGAGGATTGAGGATTGACGATTGAGGATTGAGGATTGAGGTTTGAGGATTGACGATGAGGGCTGAGGGTTGAGGGTTGAGGTTTGAGGTCTGAGGACTGAGGATTGAGGATTGAAATTTGAGGATTGAGGATTGAGGATTGAAGATTGACGATTGGGTATTGAGGATTGAAGAATGAGGATTGAGGATTGAGGATTGAGGATTGGGGACTGAGGATTGAGGATTGAGGATTGAGGATTGAGGATTGAAGATTCAGTATTGAGGATTGAAGATTGAGAGTTGAGGATTGAGGATCGAACATTGAGGACTGAGTGTTGATGGTTGAGTGATGAGAATTGATGTTTGTGGATAGAGATTTGAAGATTGCAGATTGAGTATTGAGTATTGAAAACTGTGAATTGAGGATATTCTACAGAGGATTGAGAATTGACAACTGATTGTTGAGGTCTGAGGGCTGAAGGTTGAGGATTCAGGATTGAGGATTCAGAATTGAAGTTTGAGGTCTGAGGATTGAGGATTGAAGATTGAGTATTGAGGATTGAAGATTGAGGATTGAGGTTGAGGATTGTGGATAGAGGATGAGGGCTGAGGGTTGAGGATTGAGGTTTGAGGACTGAGGTCTGAGGATTGAGTATAGAGAATTGAGGATTGAGGATTGAGGATTGAAGATTGAGATTTGGGTATTGAGGATTGAAGAATGAGGATTGAGGATTGAGTATTGAAGATTGAGGATTGAAGATTGAGTATTGAGGATTGAGGATTGAGGTTTGAGTATTGATAATTGAGGATTGAGGGTTGAGGATTGAAGATTGATTATTGAGGATTGAAGATTGAGGTTTGAGGATTGAGGATTGCGGATTGACGATTGAGGATTGAGGATTGAGGGTTGAAGGTTGAGTGTTGAGGATTGAAGGTTGAGGATTGACGATTGAGGATTGAGGATTGAGGATGATGGCTGAGGTTTGAGGTTTGAGGTTTGAGTATTGAATCCTGAGAATTCAGGATGTTGTATTGAGTACTGAGAATTGAGGATTGATGCTTTAGTATTGAGGATTCAGGATTGAGGGTTGAGGATTGAGTATTGAAAATTGGGGATTGATGATTGAGGATTTAGGATTGAGGATTGAGGATTGAGGATTGAGGATTGAAAATTGAGTATTGAGGACTGAGGACTGAGGATAGAGGATTGAGGATGGAGCATTGAGGATTGAAGATTGAGGACTGGGGATTGAGGATTGAAGATTGAGGATTGGGTATTGAGGATTGAACAATGAGGATTGAGGATTGAGGATTGAGGATTGAGGATTGAAGGTTGAGTATTGAAGATTGAAGATTGATGATTGAGGATTGTGGATTGAGGATTGAGGATTGAACATTGAGGACTGAGTGTTGAGGGTTGAGTGATGAGAATTGGTGTTTGTGGATAGAAGTTTGAAGATTGCAGGTTGAGCATTGAGTATTGAGAACTGTGAATTGAGGATATTCTATTGAGGATTGAGGATTGACAACTGATTGTTGAGGACTGAGGGCTGAAGATTGAGGATTCAGGATTGAGGATTCAGAATTGAGTTTTGAGGACTGAGGATTGAGGATTGAATATTGAGGATTGAGGATTGAGGATCGAGGATTGAGGATGAGGGCTGAGGGTTGAGGATTGAGGTTTGAGGATTGAGGACTGAGGATTGAAGATTGATGATTGAGTATTGAGGATTGAAGATTGAGGATTGAGGATTGAGGATTGAGGATTGAGGATTGAGGATTGAGGATTGAAGATTGAGGACTGGGGACTGAGTGCTGAGTGTTGAGTGATGAGAATTGGTGTTTGTGGATAGAGATTTAAAGATTGCAGATTGAGTATTGAGTATTGAAAACTGTGAATTGATGATATTCTATTGAGGATTGAGAATTGACAACTGATTGTTGAGGACTGAGGTCTGAAGATTGAGGATTCAGGATTGAGGATCCAGGATTGGTGTTTGAGGAGTGAGGATTGAGGATTGAGGTTTGAGGATTGAGGATTGAGGATTGAGGTTTGAGGATTGAGGATTGAAGATTGAGGATTGGGTATTGCGGATTGAACATTGAGGATTTAGGATTGAGGATTGAGGATTGAAGATTGAATATTGTTGATTGAAGATTGAAGATTGAGGATTGAGTGTTGTGGATTGAGGACGAGGACTGAGGGCTGAGCATTGATGTCTGAGGTCTGAGGATTGAGGATTGAGGATTGAGAATTGAGGATTGAGGATTGAGAATTGAAGATTGTGGATTGGGTATTGAGGATTCAAGAATGAGGATTGAGGATTGAGGATTGAGGATTGAGGATTGAGGATTGAGGATTGAGTATTGAAGATTGAGGATTGGGGATTGAGGATTGACGATTGAGGATTGAGTATTGAGGATTGAGAATTGAGGATTGAGGATTGAAGATTGAGTATTGAGGATTGAAGATTGAGAATTGAGGATTGAGGATTGAGGATTGAAGATGAGGGCTGAGGGTTGAGGATTGATATTTGAGGACTGAGGATTGAGGATTGAGGATTGAGAGTTGAGGATTGAGGATTGAGGATTGAAGATTGAGGATTGGGTATTGAGGATTGAAGAATGAGCATTGAGGATTGAGGATTGAGGATTGAGGATTGAAGATTGAGGATTGAGGACTGAGGTTTGAGGATTGAAGATTGAGTATTGAGGGTTGAAGATTGAGGATTGAGGATTGAGGATTGATAATTGAGGATTGAGGATTGACGATTGAAGATTGAGGATTGGGGACTGAGAGTTGATGGCTGAGTGATGAGAATTGATGTCTGTGGATAGAGATATGAAGATTGCAGATTCAGTATTGAGTATTGAAACCTGTGAATTGAGGATATTCTGTTGAGGATTGAGGATTGACAACTGATTGTTGAGGACTGAGGGCTGAAGATTGAGGATTCAGGATTGAGGATTCAGAATTGAGGTTTGAGGACTCAGGATTGAGGATTGAGGATTGAGGATTGAGGATTGAGGATTGAGGATTGAAGATTGGGGATAGGGTATTGAGGATTGAAGAATGAGGATTGAGGATGGGCGATTGAGGATTGAGGATTGAAGATTGAGTATTCAGGATTGGAGATTGACGATTGAGGATTGAGTGTTGAGGATCGAGGATTGAGGATTGAGGATTGAAGATTGAGTTTTGAGGATTGAAGATTGAGGATTGATGATTGAGGATTGAGGATTGAGTATTGAGGATTGAGAAGTCAAAATTGAGGATTGGGGACTGAGTGTTGAGCGTTGAGTGATGAGGATTGATGTTTGTGGATAGAGATATGAAGATTGCAGATTGAGTATTGAGTATCGAAACCTGCGAATTGAGGATATTCTATTGAGGATTGAGGATTGGCAACTGATTGTTGAGGACTGAGGGCTGAAGATTGAGGATTCAGGGTTGAGGGTTCAGAATTGAGGTTTCAGGACTGAGGATTGAGGATTGAGGATTGAGGATTGAGGATTGAGGATTGAGTATTGAGGATTGAAGATCGAGGATTGAGGATAGAGGATCGAGGATTGAGGATGAGGGCTGAGGGTTGAGGATTGAGGATTGAGGATTGAAGATTGAGATTGGGGTATTGAGGATTGAAGAATGAGGATTGAGGATTGAGTATTGAAGATTGAGGATTGAAGATTGAGTATTGAGGATTGAGGATTGAGGTTTGAGTATTGATAATTGAGGATTGAGGGTTGAGGATTGAAGATTGATTATTGAGGATTGAAGATTGAGGTTTGAGGATTGAGGATTGCGGATTGACGATTGAGGATTGAGGATTGAGGGTTGAAGGTTGAGTGTTGAGGATTGAAGGTTGAGGATTGACGATTGAGGATTGAGGATTGAGGATGATGGCTGAGGTTTGAGGTTTGAGGTTTGAGTATTGAATCCTGAGAATTCAGGATGTTGTATTGAGTATTGAGAATTGAGGATTGATGCTTTAGTATTGAGGATTCAGGATTGAGGGTTGAGGATTGAGTATTGAAAATTGGGGATTGATGGCTGAGGATTTAGGATTGAGGATTGAGGATTGAGGATTGAGGATTGAAAATTGAGTATTGAGGACTGAGGACTGAGGATAGAGGATTGAGGATGGAGCATTGAGGATTGAAGATTGAGGACTGGGGATTGAGGATTGAAGATTGAGGATTGGGTATTGAGGATTGAACAATGAGGATTGAGGATTGAGGATTGAGGATTGAGGATTGAAGGTTGAGTATTGAAGATTGAAGATTGATGATTGAGGATTGTGGATTGAGGATTGAGGATTGAACATTGAGGACTGAGTGTTGAGGGTTGAGTGATGAGAATTGGTGTTTGTGGATAGAAGTTTGAAGATTGCAGGTTGAGCATTGAGTATTGAGAACTGTGAATTGAGGATATTCTATTGAGGATTGAGGATTGACAACTGATTGTTGAGGACTGAGGGCTGAAGATTGAGGATTCAGGATTGAGGATTCAGAATTGAGTTTTGAGGACTGAGGATTGAGGATTGAATATTGAGGATTGAGGATTGAGGATCGAGGATTGAGGATGAGGGCTGAGGGTTGAGGATTGAGGTTTGAGGATTGAGGACTGAGGATTGAAGATTGATGATTGAGTATTGAGGATTGAAGATTGAGGATTGAGGATTGAGGATTGAGGATTGAGGATTGAGGATTGAGGATTGAAGATTGAGGACTGGGGACTGAGTGCTGAGTGTTGAGTGATGAGAATTGGTGTTTGTGGATAGAGATTTAAAGATTGCAGATTGAGTATTGAGTATTGAAAACTGTGAATTGATGATATTCTATTGAGGATTGAGAATTGACAACTGATTGTTGAGGACTGAGGTCTGAAGATTGAGGATTCAGGATTGAGGATCCAGGATTGGTGTTTGAGGAGTGAGGATTGAGGATTGAGGTTTGAGGATTGAGGATTGAGGATTGAGGTTTGAGGATTGAGGATTGAAGATTGAGGATTGGGTATTGCGGATTGAACATTGAGGATTTTTGATTGAGGATTGAGGACTGAAGATTGAATATTGTTGATTGAAGATTGAAGATTGAGGATTGAGTGTTGTGGATTGAGGACGAGGACTGAGGGCTGAGCATTGATGTCTGAGGTCTGAGGATTGAGGATTGAGGATTGAGAGTTGAGGATTGAGGATTGAGGATTGAAGATTGAGGATTGGGTATTGAGGATTGAAGAATGAGCATTGAGGATTGAGGATTGAGGATTGAGGATTGAAGATTGAGGACTGAGGATTGAGGATTGAGGTTTGAGGATTGAAGATTGAGTATTGAGGGTTGAAGATTGAGGATTGAGGATTGAGGATTGATAATTGATGATTGAGGATTGACGATTGAAGATTGAGGATTGGGGACTAAGGGTTGATGCCTGAGTGATGAGAATTGATGTTTGTGGGTAGAGATATGAAGATTGCAGATTGAGTATTGCGTATGGAAAACTCTGAACTGAAGATATTCTAGTGAGTATTGAGGATTGACAGCTGATTGTTGAGGACTGAGGTCTGAAGATTGAGGATTCAGGATTGAGGATTGAGGATTGAGGATTGAGAATTGAGGATTGAGGATTGAGGATTGAAGATTGAGGATTGGGTATTGAGTATTGAAGAATGAGGATTGAGGATTGAGGATTGAGGATTGAGGATTGAAGATTGAGTGTTGAGGATTGAAGGTTGAGGATTGAGGACCGAGGATTGAGGGTTGAGGATTGAGCATTGAGGATTGAGGATTGAAGATTGAGTATTGAGGATTGAAGATTGAGGATTGTGGATTGAGGATTGAGGATTGAGTATTGAAGATTGAGGATTGGGGATTGAGGATTGACGATTGAGGATTGAGTATTGAGGATTGAGAATTGAGGATTGAGGATTGAAGATTGAGTATTGAGGATTGAAGATTGAGAATTGAGGATTGAGGATTGAGGATTGAAGATGAGGGCTGAGGGTTGAGGATTGAGGTTTGAGGACTGAGGATTGAGGATTGAGGATTGAGAGTTGAGGATTGAGGATTGAGGATTGAAGATTGAGGATTGGGTATTGAGGATTGAAGAATGAGCATTGAGGATTGAGGATTGAGGATTGAGGATTGAAGATTGAGGATTGAGGACTGAGGTTTGAGGACTGAAGATTGAATATTGTTGATTGAAGATTGAAGATTGAGGATTGAGTGTTGTGGATTGAGGACGAGGACTGAGGGCTGAGCATTGATGTCTGAGGTCTGAGGATTGAGGATTGAGGATTGAGAATTGAGGATTGAGGATTGAGGATTGAAGATTGAGGATTGGGTATTGAGGATTGAAGAATGAGGATTGAGGATTGAGGATTGAGGATTGAGGATTGAGGATTGAGTATTGAGGATTGAAGATCGAGGATTGAGGATTGAGGATCGAGGATTGAGGATGAGGGCTGAGGGTTGAGGATTGATGTTTGAGGATTGAGGGCTGAGGATTGAGGATTGATGATTGAGTATTGAGGATTGAAGATTGAGGACTGAGGATTGAGGATTGAGGATTGAGGATTGAGGATTGAGGATTGAAGATTGAGGACTGGGGTCTGAGTGCTGAGTGTTGAGTGATGAGAATTGGTGTTTGTGGATAGAGATTTAAAGATTGCAGCTTGAGTATTGAGTATTGAAAACTGTGAATTGATTATATTCTATTGAGGATTGAGAATTGACAACTGATTGTTGAGGACTGAGGTCTGAAGATTGAGGATTCAGGATTGAGGATCCAGGATTGGTGTTTGAGGAGCGAGGATTGAGGATTGAGGATTGAGGATTGAGGATTGAGGATTGAGGTTTGAGGATTGAGGATTGAAGATTGAGGATTGGGTATTGCGGATTGAACATTGAGGATTTAGGATTGAGGATTGAGGACTGAAGATTGAATATTGATGATTGAAGATTGATGATTGAGGATTGAGGGTTGTGGATTGAGGACGAGGACTGAGGGCTGAGCATTGATGTCTGAGGTCTGAGGATTGAGGATTGAGGATTGAGAATTGAGGATTCAGGATTGAGGATTGAAGATTGAGGATTGGGTATTGAGGATTGAAGAATGAGGATTGAGGATTGAGGATTGAGGATTGAGGATTGAGGATTGAGTATTGAAGATTGAGGATTGGCGATTGAGGATTGACGATTGAGGATTGGGTATTGAGGATTGAGAATTGAGGATTGAGGATTGAAGATTGAGTATTGAGGATTGAAGATTGAGAATTGAGGATTGAGGATTGAGGATTGAAGATGAGGGCTGAGGGTTGAGGATTGAGGTTTGAGGACTGAGGATTGAGGATTGAGGATTGAGAGTTGAGGATTGAGGATTGAGGATTGAAGATTGAGGATTGGGTATTGAGGATTGAAGAATGAGCATTGAGGATTGAGGATTGAGGATTGAGGATTGAAGATTGAGGATTGAGGATTGAGGTTTGAGGATTGAAGATTGAGTATTGAGGGTTGAAGATTGAGGATTGAGGATTGAGGATTGATAATTGAGGATTGAGGATTGACGATTGAAGATTGAGGATTGGGGACTGAGAGTTGATGGCTGAGTGATGAGAATTGATGTCTGTGGATAGAGATATGAAGATTGCAGATTCAGTATTGAGTATTGAAACCTGTGAATTGAGGATATTCTGTTGAGGATTGAGGATTGACAACTGATTGTTGAGGACTGAGGGCTGAAGATTGAGGATTCAGGATTGAGGATTCAGAATTGAGGTTTGAGGACTCAGGATTGAGGATTGAGGATTGAGGATTGAGGATTGAGGATTGAGGATTGAAGCTTGAGGATAGGGTATTGAGGATTGAAGAATGAGGATTGAGGATGGGCGATTGAGGATTGAGGATTGAAGATTGAGTATTCAGGATTGGAGATTGACGATTGAGGATTGAGGGTTGAGGATCGAGGATTGAGGATTGAGGATTGAAGATTGAGTTTTGAGGATTGAAGATTGAGGATTGAGGATTGAGGATTGAGGATTGAGTATTGAGGATTGAGAAGTCAAAATTGAGGATTGGGGACTGAGTGTTGAGCGTTGAGTGATGAGGATTGATGTTTGTGGATAGAGATATGAAGATTGCAGATTGAGTATTGAGTATCGAAACCTGCGAATTGAGGATATTCTATTGAGGATTGAGGATTGACAACTGATTGTTGAGGACTGAGGGCTGAAGATTGAGGATTCAGGGTTGAGGGTTCAGAATTGAGGTTTGAGGACTGAGGATTGAGGATTGAGGATTGAGGATTGAGGATTGAGGATTGAGTATTGAGGATTGAAGATTGAGGATTGAGGATTGAGGATCGAGGATTGAGTATGAGGGCTGAGGGTTGAGGATTGAGGTTTGAGGATTAAGGGCTGAGGATTGAGGATTGATGATTGAGTATTGAGGATTGAAGATTGAGGACTGAGGATTGAGGATTGAGGATTGAGGATTGAGGATTGAGGATTGAGGATTGAAGATTGAGGACTGGGGACTGAGTGCTGAGTGTTGAGTGATGAGAATTGGTGTTTGTGGATAGAGATTTAAAGATTGCAGCTTGAGTATTGAGTATTGAAAACTGTGAATTGATTATATTCTATTGAGGATTGAGAATTGACAACTGATTGTTGAGGACTGATGTCTGAAGATTGAGGATTCAGGATTGAGGATCCAGGATTGGTGTTTGAGGAGCGAGGATTGAGGATTGGGGATTGAGGATTGAGGATTGTGGATTGAGGTTTGAGGATTGAGGATTGAAGATTGAGGATTGGGTATTGAGGATTGAAGAATGAGGATTGAGGATTGAGGATTGAGGATTGAGGATTGAGGATTGAGTATTGAAGATTGAGGATTGGCGATTGAGGATTGACGATTGTGGATTGAGTATTGAGGATTGAGAATTGAGGATTGAGGATTGAAGATTGAGTATTGAGGATTGAAGATTGAGAATTGAGGATTGAGAATTGAGGATTGAATATGAGGGCTGAGGGTTGAGGATTGAGGTTTGAGGACTGAGGATTGAGGATTGAGGATTGAGAGTTGAGGATTGAGGATTGAGGATTGAAGATTGAGGATTGGGTATTGAGGATTGAAGAATGAGCATTGAGGATTGAGGATCGAGGATTGAGGATTGAAGATTGAGGATTGAGGATTGAGGTTTGAGGATTGAAGGTTGAGTATTGAGGGTTGAAGATTGAGGATTGAGGATTGAGGATTGATAATTGAGGATTGAGGATTGACGATTGAAGATTGAGGATTGGGGACTGAGGGTTGATGGCTGAGTGATGAGAATTGATGTTTGTGGGTAGAGATATGAAGATCGCAGATTGAGTATTGCGTATGGAAAACTCTGAACTGAGGATATTCTAGTGCGGATTGAGGATTGACAGCTGATTGTTGAGGACTGAGGTCTGAAGATTGAGGATCCAGGATTGAGGATTGAGGATTGAGGATTGGGAATTGAGGATTGAGGATTGAGGATTGAAGATTGAGGATTGGGTATTGAGGATTGAAGAATGAGGATTGAGGATTGAGGATTGAGGATTGAGGATTGAAGATTGAGTATTGAGGATTGAAGATTGAGGATTGAGGACCGAGGATTGAGGATTGAGGATTGAGGATTGAGGATTGAGGATTGAAGATTGAGTATTGAGGATTGAAGATTGAGGATTGTGGATTGAGGATTGAGGGTTGACTATTGAAGATTGAGGATTGGGGATTGAGGATTGACGATTGAGGATTGAGTATTGAGGATTGAGAATTGAGGATTGAGGATTGAAGATTGAGTATTGAGGATTGAAGATTGAGAATTGAGGATTGAGGATTGAGGATTGAAGATGAGGGCTGAGGGTTGAGGATTGAGGTATGAGGACTGAGGATTGAGGATTGAGGATTGAGAGTTGAGGATTGAGGATTGAGGATTGAAGATTGAGGATTGGGTATTGAGGATTGAAGAATGAGCATTGAGGATTGAGGATTGAGGACTTAGGATTGAAGATTGAGGATTGAGGATTGAGGTTTGAGGATTGAAGATTGAGTATTGAGGGTTGAAGATTGAGGATTGAAGATTGAGGATTGATAATTGAGGATTCAGGATGTACGATTGAGGATTGGGGACTGAGAGTTGATGGCTGAGTGATGAGAATTGATGTTTGTGGATAGAGATATGAAGATTGCAGATTGAGTATTGCGTATGGAAAACTCTGAACTGAGGATACTCTAGTGAGGATTGAGGATTGACAGCTGATTGTTGAGGACTGAGGTCTGAAGATTGAGGATTCAGTATTGGGGATTCAGGACTGTGGCTGGAGGACTGTGGATTGAGGATTGAGGATTGGGGATTGAGGATTGAGGATCGAGGATTGAAGATTGAAGATTGGGTATTGAGGATTGTACATTGAGGATTGAGAATTGAGGATTGAGGGTTGAGGATTGAGGATTGAAGATTGAATATTGATCATTGAAGGTTGAGGATTGAGGATTGAGGGTTGTGGATTCAGGACGAGGACTGAGGGTTGAGTATTGATGTTTGAGGTCTGAGGATTGAGGATAGAGGATTGAGAATTGAGGATTAAGGATTGAGGATAGAGGTTTGAGGTTTGAGGAATGAGGATTGAGGATTGAGGATTGAGGATTGAGGACGAGGACTGACGGTTGAGGATTGTGGCTTGGGGATTGAGGATTGAGAATTGAGGATGGGGACTGAGGTTTGAGGATGAGGGCTGAGGGTTGAGGATTGAGGTTTGAGGACTGAGGTCTGAGGATTGAGGATTGAGAATTGAGGATTGAGGATTGAGGATTGAAGATTGAGGATTGTGTATTGAGAATTGAAGAATGAGGATTGAGGATTGAGGATTGAGGTTTGAGGTACGAGGATTGACCAATGAGTATTGAAGATTGAGGATTGATGACTGAGGATTGAGGATTGAGGTATGATGATTGCGGATTGAATATTGAAAATTATGTGTTGAGGATTGAATATTGAGGATTGAGGATTGAGGATAGAGGACTGAAGATTGAGTATTGAGGATTGAAGATTGAGGATTGAGTATTGACGATTGAGGATTGAGGATTGAGGTTTGAGGATTGACGATGAGGGCTGAGGGTTGAGGGTTGAGGTTTGAGGTCTGAGGACTGAGGATTGAGGATTGAA
This sequence comes from Calliopsis andreniformis, assembly GCF_051401765.1. NCBI lineage: Eukaryota > Metazoa > Arthropoda > Insecta > Hymenoptera > Andrenidae > Calliopsis > Calliopsis andreniformis. The sequence continues at coordinate 579,426 of NW_027480545.1, read as the reverse complement.
AATTGAGGATTGAGGATTGAGGATTGAAGATTGAGGATTGGGTATTGAGGATTGAAGAATGAGGATTGAGGATTGAGGATTGAGGATTGAGGATTGGGGACTGAGGATTGAGGATTGAGGATTGAGGATTGAGGATTGAGGATTGAAGATTCAGTATTGAGGATTGAAGATTGAGAGTTGAGGATTGAGGATCGAACATTGAGGACTGAGTGTTGATGGTTGAGTGATGAGAATTGATGTTTGTGGATAGAGATATGAAGATTGCAGATTGAGTATTGAGTATTGAAAACTGTGAATTGAGGATATTCTACAGAGGATTGAGAATTGACAACTGATGGTTGAGGTCTGAGGGCTGAAGATTGAGGATTCAGGATTGAGGATTCAGAATTGAAGTTTGAGGACAGAGGATTGAGGATTGAAGATTGAGTATTGAGGATTGAAGATTGAGGATTGAGGTTGAGGATTGAGGATAGAGGATGAGGGCTGAGGGTTGAGGATTGAGGTTTGAGGACTGAGGTCTGAGGATTGAGTATAGAGTATTGAGGATTGAGGATTGAGGATTGAAGATTGAGATTTGGGTATTGAGGATTGAAGAATGAGGATTGAGGATTGAGTATTGAAGATTGAGGATTGAAGATTGAGTATTGAGGATTGAGGACTGAGGTTTGAGTATTGATAATTGAGGATTGAGGGTTGAGGATTGAAGATTGATTATTGAGGATTGAAGATTGAGGTTTGAGGATTGAGGATTGCGGATTGACGATTGAGGATTGAGGATTGAGGGTTGAAGGTTGAGTGTTGAGGATTGAAGGTTGAGGATTGACGATTGAGGATTGAGGATTGAGGATGATGGCTGAGGTTTGAGGTTTGAGGTTTGAGTATTGAATCCTGAGAATTCAGGATGTTGTATTGAGTATTGAGAATTGAGGATTGATGCTTTAGTATTGAGGATTCAGGATTGAGGATTGAGGATTGAGTATTGAAAATTGGGGATTGATGATTGAGGATTTAGGATTGAGGATTGAGGATTGAGGATTGAGGATTGAAAATTGAGTATTGAGGACTGAGGACTGAGGATAGAGGATTGAGGATGGAGCATTGAGGATTGAAGATTGAGGACTGGGGATTGAGGATTGAAGATTGAGGATTGGGTATTGAGGATTGAAGAATGAGGATTGAGGATTGAGGATTGAGGACTGAGGATTGAAGGTTGCGTATTGAAGATTGAAGATTGATGATTGAGGATTGTGGATTGAGGATTGAGGATTGAACATTGAGGACTGAGTGTTGAGGGTTGAGTGATGAGAATTGGTGTTTGTGGATAGAAGTTTGAAGATTGCAGGTTGAGCATTGAGTATTGAGAACTGTGAATTGAGGATATTCTATTGAGGATTGAGGATTGACAACTGATTGTTGAGGACTGAGGGCTGAAGATTGAGGATTCAGGATTGAGGATTCAGAATTGAGTTTTGAGGACTGAGGATTGAGGATTGAATATTGAGGATTGAGGATTGAGGATCGAGGATTGAGGATGAGGGCTGAGGGTTGAGGATTGAGGTTTGAGGATTGAGGACTGAGGATTGAAGATTGATGATTGAGTATTGAGAATTGAAGATTGAGGATTGAGGATTGAGGATTGAGGATTGAGGATTGAGGATTGAGGATTGAGAATTGAGGATTGAGGATTGAGGATTGAAGATGAGGGCTGAGGGTTGAGGATTGAGGTTTGAGGACTGAGGATTGAGGATTGAGGATTGAGAGTTGAGGATTGAGGATTGAGGATTGAAGATTGAGGATTGGGTATTGAGGATTGAAGAATGAGCATTGAGGATTGAGGATTGAGGATTGAGGATTGAAGATTGAGGATTGAGGATTGAGGATTGAGGATTGGGTATTGCGGATAGAACATTGAGGATTTAGGATTGAGGATTGAGGACTGAAGATTGAATATTGTTGATTGAAGATTGAAGATTGAGGATTGAGGGTTGTGGATTGAGGACGAGGACTGAGGGCTGAGCATTGATGTCTGAGGTCTGAGGATTTAGGATTGAGGATTGAGAATTGAGGATTGAGGATTGAGGATTGAAGATTGAGGATTGGGTATTGAGGATTGAAGAATGAGGATTGAGGATTGAGGATTGAGGATTGAGGATTGAGGATTGAGTATTGAAGATTGAGGATTGGGGATTGAGGATTGACGATTGAGGGTTGAGTATTGAGGATTGAGAATTGAGGATTGAGGATTGAAGATTGAGTATTGAGGATTGAAGATTGAGAATTGAGGATTGAGGATTGAGGATTGAAGATGAGGGCTGAGGGTTGAGGATTGAGGTTTGAGGACTGAGGATTGAGGATTGAGGATTGAGAGTTGAGGATTGAGGATTGAGGATTGAAGATTGAGGATTGGGTATTGAGGATTGAAAAATGAGCATTGAGGATTGAGGATTGAGGATTGAGGATTGAAGATTGAGGATTGGGGATTGAGGATTGAGGTTTGAGGATTGAAGATTGAGTATTGAGGGTTGAAGATTGAGGATTGAGGATTGAGGACTGATAATTGAGGATTGAGGATTGACGATTGAAGATTGAGTATTGGGGACTGAGGGTTGATGCCTGAGTGATGAGAATTGATGTTTGTGGGTAGAGATATGAAGATTGCAGATTGAGTATTGCGTATGGAAAACTCTGAACTGAAGATATTCTAGTGAGGATTGAGGATTGACAGCTGATTGTTGAGGACTGAGGTCTGAAGATTGAGGATTCAGGATTGAGGATTGAGGATTGAGGATTGAGAATTGAGGATTGAGGATTGAGGATTGAAGAATGAGGATTGGGTATTGAGGATTGAAGAATGAGGATTGAGGATTGAGGATTGAGGATTGAGGATTGAAGATTGAGTGTTGAGGATTGAAGGTTGAGGATTGAGGACCGAGGATTGAGGATTGAGGATTGAGCATTGAGGATTGAGGATTGAAGATTGAGTATTGAGGATTGAAGATTGAGGATTGTGGATTGAGGATTGAGGATTGAGGATTGAGTATTGAAGATTGAGGATTGGGGATTGAGGATTGACGATTGAGGATTGAGTATTGAGGGTTGAGAATTGAGGATTGAGGATTGAAGATTGAGTATTGAGGATTGAAGATTGAGAATTGAGGATTGAGGATTGAGGATTGAAGATGAGGGCTGAGGGTTGAGGATTGAGGTTTGAGGACTGAGGATTGAGGATTGAGGATTGAGAGTTGAGGATTGAGGATTGAGGATTGAAGATTGAGGATTGGGTATTGAGGATTGAAGAATGAGCATTGAAGATTGAGGATTGAGGATTGAGGATTGAAGATTGAGGATTGGGGACTGAGAGTTGATGGCTGAGTGATGAGAATTGATGTCTGTGGATAGAGATATGAAGATTGCAGATTCAGTATTGAGTATTGAAACCTGTGAATTGAGGATATTCTGTTGAGGATTGAGGATTGACAACTGATTGTTGAGGACTGAGGGCTGAAGATTGAGAATTCAGGATTGAGGATTCAGAATTGAGGTTTGAGGACTCAGGATTGAGGATTGAGGATTGAGGATTGAGGATTGAGGATTGAGGATTGAAGATTCAGTATTGAGGATTGAAGATTGAGGGTTGAGGATTGAGGATTGAGGATTGAGGATTGAGGATGAGGGCTGAGGGTTGAAGATTGAGGTTTGAGGACTCAGGACTGAGGATTGAGGATTGAGAATTGAGGATTGAGGATTGAGGATTGAAGATTGAGGATAGGGTATTGAGGATTGAAGAATGAGGATTGAGGATGGGCGATTGAGGATTGAGGATTGAAGATTGAGTATTCAGGATTGGAGATTGACGATTGAGGATTGAGGATTGAGGATCGAGGATTGAGGATTGAGGATTGAAGATTGAGTTTTGAGGATTGAAGATTGAGGATTGAGGATTGAGGATTGAGGATTGAGTATTGAGGATTGAGAAGTCAAGATTGAGGATTGGGGACTGAGTGTTGAGCGTTGAGTGATGAGGATTGATGTTTGTGGATAGAGATTTGAAGATTGCAGATTGAGTATTGAGTATCGAAACCTGCGAATTGAGGATATTCTATTGAGGATTGAGGATTGACAACTGATTGTTGAGGACTGAGGGCTGAAGATTGAGGATTCAGGGTTGAGGGTTCAGAATTGAGGTTTGAGGACTGAGGATTGAGGATTGAGGATTGAGGATTGAGGATTGAGGATTGAGTATTGAGGATTGAAGATTGAGGATTGAGGATTGAGGATCGAGGATTGAGGATGAGGGCTGAGGGTTGAGGATTGAGGTTTGAGGATTGAGGGCTGAGGATTGAGGATTGGTGATTGAGTATTGAGGATTGAAGATTGAGGATTGAGGATTGAGGATTGAGGATTGACGATTGAGGTTTGAGGATTGAAGATTGAGGACTGGGGACTGAGTGCTGAGTGTTGAGTGATGAGAATTGGTGTTTGTGGATAGAGATTTAAAGATTGCAGCTTGAGTATTGAGTATTGAAAACTGTGAATTGATTATATTCTATTGAGGATTGAGAATTGACAACTGATTGTTGAGGTCTGAGGTCTGAAGATTGAGTATTCAGGATTGAGGATCCAGGATTGGTGTTTGAGGAGTGAGGATTGAGGATTGAGGATTGAGGATTGAGGATTGAGGTTTGAGGATTGAGGATTGAAGATTGAGGATTGGGTATTGCGGATTGAACATTGAGGATTTAGGATTGAGGATTGAGGACTGAAGATTGAATATTGATGATTGAAGATTGATGATTGAGGATTGAGGTTTGTGGATTGAGGACGAGGACTGAGGGCTGAGCATTGATGTCTGAGGTCTGAGGATTGAGGATTGAGGATTGAGAATTGAGGATTGAGGATTGAGGATTGAAGATTGAGGATTGGGTATTGAGGATTGAAGAATGAGGATTGAGGATTGAGGATTGAGGATTGAGGATTGAGGATTGAGTATTGAAGATTGAGGATTGGCGATTGAGGATTGACGATTGAGCATTGAGTATTGAGGATTGAGAATTGAGGATTGAGGATTGAAGATTGAGTATTGAGGATTGAAGATTGAGAATTGAGGATTGAGGATTGAGGATTGAATATGAGGGCTGAGGGTTGAGGATTGAGGTTTGAGGACTGAGGATTGAGGATTGAGGATTGAGAGATGAGGATTGAGGATTGAGGATTGAAGATTGAGGATTGGGTATTGAGGATTGAAGAATGAGCATTGAGGATTGAGGATTGAGGATTGAGGATTGAAGATTGAGGATTGGGGATTGAGGTTTGAGGATTGAAGGTTGAGTATTGAGGTCTGAAGATTGAGGATCCAGGATTGAGGATTGAGGATTGAGGATTGAGAATTGAGGATTGAGGATTGAGGATTGAAGATTGAGGATTGGGTATTGAGGATTGATGAATGAGGATTGAGGATTGAGGATTGAGGATTGAGGATTGAAGATTGAGTATTGAGGATTGAAGATTGAGGATTGAGGACCGAGGATTGAGGATTGAGGATTGAGGATTGAGGATTGAGGATTGAAGATTGAGTATTGAGGATTGAAGATTGAGGATTGTGGATTGAGGATTGAGGGTTGAGTATTGAAGATTGCGGATTGGGGATTGAGGATTGACGATTGAGGATTGAGTATTGAGGATTGAGAATTGAGGATTGAGGATTGAAGATTGAGTATTGAGGATTGAAGATTGAGAATTGAGGATTGAGGATTGAGGATTGAAGATGAGGGCTGAGGGTTGAGGATTGAGGTTTGAGGACTGAGGATTGAGGATTGAGGATTGAGAGTTGAGGATTGAGGATTGAGGATTGAAGATTGAGGATTGGGTATTGAGGATTGAAGAATGAGCATTGAGGATTGAGGATTGAGGATTGAGGATTGAAGATTGAGGATTGAGGATTGAGGTTTGAGGATTGAAGATTGAGTATTGAGGGTTGAAGATTGAGGATTGAGGATTGAGGATTGATAATTGAGGATTGAGGATTGACGATTGAAGATTGAGGATTGGGGACTGAGAGTTGATGGCTGAGTGATGAGAATTGATGTCTGTGGATAGAGATATGAAGATTGCAGATTCAGAATTGAGTATTGAAACCTGTGAATTGAGGATATTCTGTTGAGGATTGAGGATTGACAACTGATTGTTGAGGACTGAGGGCTGAAGATTGAGGATTCAGGATTGAGGATTCAGAATTGAGGTTTGAGGACTCAGGATTGAGGATTGAGGTTTGAGGATTGAGGATTGAGGATTGAGGATTGAAGATTCAGTATTGAGGATTGAAGATTGAGGGTTGAGGATTGAGGATTGAGGATTGAGTATTGAGGATGAGGGCTGAGGGTTGAAGATTGAGGTTTGAGGACTCAGGACTGAGGATTGAGGATTGAGAATTCAGGATTGAGGATTGAGGATTGAAGATTGAGGATAGGGTATTGAGGATTGAAGAATGAGGATTGAGGATGGGCGATTGAGGATTGAGGATTGAAGATTGAGTAATCAGGATTGGAGATTGACGATTGAGGATTGAGGATTGAGGATCGAGGATTGAGGATTGAGGATTGAAGATTGGGTATTGAGGATTGAAGATTGAGGATTGTGGATTGACGATTGAGGATTGAGGATTGAGAATTGAAGATTGAGGAATGGGGACTGAGTGTTGAGGGTTGAGTGATGATGATTGTTGTTTGTGGATAGAGATTTGAAGATTGCAGATTCAGTATTGAGTATTGAAACCTGTGAACTGAGGATATTCTATTGAGGATTGAGGATTGACAACTGATTGTTGAGGACTGAGGGCTGAAGATTGAGGATTCAGGATTGAGGATTCAGAATTGAGGTTTGAGGACTGAGGATTGAGGATTGAGTATTGAGGATTGAGGATTGAGGATTGAGTATTGAGGATTGAAGATTGAGGATTGAGGATTGAGGATCGAGGATTGAGGATGAGGGCTGAGGGTTGAGGATTGAGGTTTGAGGATTGAGGGCTGAGGATTGAGGATTGATGATTGAGTATTGAGGATTGAAGAATGAGGATTGAGGATTGAGGATTGAGGATTGAGGATTGAAGATTGTGTATTGAGGATTGAAGATTGAGGATTGAGGATTGACGATTGAGGATTGAGTATTGAGGATTGAGAATTGAGGATTGAGGATTGAAGATTGAGTATTGAGGATTGAAGATTGAGAATTGAGGATTGAGGATTGAGGATTGAAGATGAGGGCTGAGGGTTGAGGATTGAGGTTTGAGGACTGAGGATTGAGGATTGAGGATTGAGAGTTGAGGATTGAGGATTGAGGATTGAAGATTGAGGATTGAGTATTGAGGATTGAAGAATGAGCATTGAGGATTGAGGATTGAGGACTTGGGATTGAAGATTGAGGATTGAGGATTGAGGATTGAGGATTGAAGATTGAGTATTGAGGGTTGAAGATTGAGGATTGAAGATTGAGGATTGATAATTGAGGATTGAGGATGTACGATTGAAGATTGAGGATTGGGGACTGAGAGTTGATGGCTGAGTGATGAGAATTGATGTTTGTGGATAGAGATATGAAGATTGCAGATTGAGTATTGCGTATGGAAAACTCTGAACTGAGGATACTCTAGTGAGGATTGAGGATTGACAGCTGATTGTTGAGGACTGAGGTCTGAAGATTGAGGATTCAGGATTGAGGATTCAGGACTGTGGTTTGAGGACTGTGGATTGAGGATTGAGGATTGGGGATTGAGGATTGAGGATCGAGGATTGAAGATTGAAGATTGGGTATTGAGGATTGTACATTGAGGATTGAGAATTAAGGATTGAGGATTGAGGATTGAGGATTGAAGATTGAGGTGTTAGGACTCAGGACTGAGGATTGAGAATTGAGAGTTGAGGATTGAGTATTGAGGATTGAAGATTGAGGATAGGGTATTGAGGATTGAAGAATGAGGATGGAGGATGGGCGATTGAGGATTGAGTATTGAAAATTGAGTATTCAGGATTGGAGATTGACGATTGAGGATTGAGGATTGAGGACCGAGGACCGAGGATTGAGGATTGAAGATTGGGTATTGAGGATTGAAGATTGAGGATTGTGGATTGACGATTGAGGATTGAGGATTGAGAATTGAAGATTGAGGAATGGGGACTGAGTGTTGAGGGTTGAGTGATGATGATTGTTGTTTGTGGATAGAGATTTGAAGATTGCAGATTCAGTATTGAGTATTGAAACCTGTGAACTGAGGATATTCTATTGAGGATTGAGGATTGACAACTGATTGTTGAGGACTGAGGGCTGAAGATTGAGGATTCAGGATTGAGGATTCAGAATTGAGGTTTGAGGACTGAGGATTGAGGATTGAGGATTGAGGATTGAGGATTGATGATTGAATACTGAAGATTGAGTATTGATGACTGAGGATTCAGGATTGAGGATTGAGGACTGAGGATTGAGGATTTAAGATTGAAGATTGAATATTGATGATTGAAGATTGAGGATTGAGGATTGAGTGTTGTGGATTGAGGACGAGGACTGAGGGTTGAGTATTGATGTTTGAGGTCTGAGGATTGATGATTGAGTATCGAGAATAGAGGATTGAGGATGGAGGATTGAAGATTGAGGATTTGGTGTTGAGGATTGAAGAATGAGGACTGAGGATTGAGGATTGAGGATTGAGGATTGAAGATTGAGGATTGAGGATTGAAGGTTGAGGATTGAGGATTGGGGATTGAGGATTGAGGATTGAGGATTGAGGATTGAGAATTGACAACTGGTTGTTGAGGACTGAGGGCTGAAGATTGAGGATTCAGGATTGAGGATTCAGATTTGAGGTTTGAGGACTGAGGATTGAGGATTGAGGATTGAAGATTGAATATTGATGATTGAAGATTGAGTATTGAGGATTGAGGGTTGTGTATTGAGGACGAGGACTGAGGGTTGAGTATTGATGTTTGAGGTCTGAGGATTGAGGATTGAGGATTGAGAATAGAGGATTGAGGATTGAGGATTGAAGATTGAGGATTTGGTGTCGAGGATTGAAGAATGAGGACTGAGGATTGAGGATTGAGGATTGAGAATAGAGGATTGAGGATTGAGGATTGAAGATTGAGGATTTGGTGTTGAGGATTGTAGAATGAGGATTGAGGATTGATGATTGAGGATTGAGGGTTGAAGATTGAATATTGAGGATTGAAGATAGAGGATTGAGGATTGAGGATTGAGGATTGAGGAATGAGGATTGAGGATTGAAGATTGAGTATTGATGATTGAAGATTGAAGATTGAGGATTGAGGATGGAGCATTGAGGATTGAAGATTGAGGACTGGGGATTGAGGATTGAAGATTGAGGATTGGGTATTGAGGATTGAAGAATGAGGATTGAGGATTGAGGACTGAGGATTGAGGATTGAGGATTGAGAGTTGAGGATTGAGGATTGAGGATAGAGGATTGAGGATTGTGTATTGAGGATTGAAGATTGAGGACTGGGGACTGAGTGCTGAGTGTTGAGTGATGAGAATTGGTGTTTGTGGATAGAGATTTAAAGATTGCAGCTTGAGTATTGAGTATTGAAAACTGTGAATTGATTATATTCTATTGAGGATTGAGAATTGACAACTGATTGTTGAGGACTGAGGTCTGAAGATTGAGGATTCAGGATTGAGGATCCAGGATTGGTGTTTGAGGAGTGAGGATTGAGGATTGAGGATTGAGGATTGAGGATTGAGGATTGAGGATTGGCGATTGAGGATTGACGATTGAGGATTGAGTATTGAGGATTGAGAATTGAGGATTGAGGATTGAAGATTGAGTATTGAGGATTGAAGATTGAGAATTGAGGATTGAGGATTGAGGATTGAGGATTGAATATGAGGGCTGAGGGTTGAGGATTGAGGTTTGAGGACTGAGGATTGAGGATTGAGGATTGAGAGTTGAGGATTGAGGATTGAGGATTGAAGATTGAGGATTGGGTATTGAGGATTGAAGAATGAGCATTGAGGATTGAGGATTGAGGATTGAGGATTGAAGATTGAGGATTGAGGATTGAGGTTTGAGGATTGAAGGTTGAGTATTGAGGGTTGAAGATTGAGGATTGAGGATTGAGGATTGATAATTGAGGATTGAGGATTGACGATTGAAGATTGAGGATTGGGGACTGAGGGTTGATGGCTGAGTGATGAGAATTGATGTTTGTGGGTAGAGATATGAAGATCGCAGATTGAGTATTGCGTATGGAAAACTCTGAACTGAGGATATTCTAGTGAGGATTGAGGATTGACAGCTGATTGTTGAGGACTGAGGTCTGAAGATTGAGGATCCAGGATTGAGGATTGAGGATTGAGGTTTGAGAATTGAGGATTGAGGATTGAGGATTGAAGATTGAGGATTGGGTATTGAGGATTGAAGAATGAGGATTGAGGATTGAGGATTGAGGATTGAGGATTGAAGATTGAGTATTGAGGATTGAAGATTGAGAATTGAGGACCGAGGATTGAGGATTGAGGATTGAGGATTGAGGATTAAGGATTGAAGATTGAGTATTGAGGATTGAAGATTGAGGATTGTGGATTGAGGATTGAGGGTTGAGTATTGAAGATTGAGGATTGGGTATTGAGGATTGACGATTGAGGATTGAGTATTGAGGATTGAGAATTGAGGATTGAGGATTGAAGATTGAGTATTGAGGATTGAAGATTGAGAATTGAGGATTGAGGATTGAGGATTGAAGATGAGGGCTGAGGGTTGAGGATTGAGGTTTGAGGACTGAGGATTGAGGATTGAGGATTGAGAGTTGAGGATTGAGGATTGAGGATTGAAGATTGAGGATTGGGTGTTGAGGATTGAAGAATGAGCATTGAGGATTGAGGATTGAGGACTGAGGATTGAAGATTGAGGATTGAGGATTGAGGTTTGAGGATTGAAGATTGAGTATTGAGGGTTGAAGATTGAGGATTGAAGATTGAGGATTGATAATTGAGGATTGAGGATGTACGATTGAAGATTGAGGATTGGGGACTGAGAGTTGATGGCTGAGTGATGAGAATTGATGTTTGTGGATAGAGATATGAAGATTGCAGATTGAGTATTGCGTATGGAAAACTCTGAACTGAGGATACTCTAGTGAGGATTGAGGATTGACAGCTGATTGTTGAGGACTGAGGTCTGAAGATTGAGGATTCAGGATTGAGGATTCAGGACTGTGGTTTGAGGACTGTGGATTGAGGATTGAGGTTTGAGAATTGAGGATTGAGGATTGAGGATTGAAGATTGAGGATTGGGTATTGAGGATTGAAGAATGAGCACTGAGGATTGAGGATCGAGTATTGAGGATTGAAGATTGAGTATTGAGGATTGAAGATTGAGGATTGAGGATTGAGGATTGGGGATTGAGGATTGAGGATTGAGGATTGAGGATTGAGGATTAAAGGTTGAGCATTGAGGATTGAGGATTGCGGATTGATGATTGAGGATTGAGTATTGGGGATTGAGTATTGAGGACTGAGGACTGAGGATAGAGGATTGAGGATGGAGCATTGAGGATTGAAGATTGAGGACTGGGGATTGAGGATTGAAGATTGAGGATTGGGTATTGAGGATTGAAGAATGAGGATGAGGGCTGAGGGTTGAGGATTGAGGTTTGAGGATTGAGGACTGAGGATTGAAGATTGATGATTGAGTATTGAGGATTGAAGATTGAGGATTGAGGATTGAGGATTGAGGATTGAGGATTGAGGATTGAGGATTGAGGATTGAAGATTGAGGACTGGGGACTGAGTGCTGAGTGTTGAGTGATGGGAATTGGTGTTTGTGGATAGAGTTTTAAAGATTGCAGCTTGAGTATTGAGTATTGAAAACTGTGAATTGATGATATTCTATTGAGGATTGAGAATTGACAACTGATTGTTGAGGACTGAGGTCTGAAGATTGAGGATTCAGGATTGAGGATCCAGGATTGGTGTTTGAGGAGTGAGAATTGAGGATTGATGATTGAGGATTGAGGATTGAGGATTGAGGTTTGAGGATTGAGGATTCAGAATTGAGTTTTGAGGACTGAGGATTGGGGATTGAGGATTGAAGATTGAGGATTGGGTATTGAGGATTGAAGAATGAGGATTGAGGATTGAGGATTGAGGATTGAGGATTGAGGTTTGAGGATTGAGGATTGAAGATTGAGGATTGGGTATTGCGGATTGAACATTGAGGATTTAGGATTGAGGATTGAGGACTGAAGTTTGAATATTGATGATTGAAGATTGATGATTGAAGATTGAGGGTTGTGGATTGAGGACGAGGACTGAGGGCTGAGCATTGATGTCTGAGGTCTGAGGATTGAGGATTGAGGATTGAGAATTGAGGATTGAGGATTGAGGATTGAAGATTGAGGATAGGGTATTGAGGATTGAAGAATGAGGATTGAGGATTGAGGATTGAGGATTGAGGATTGAGGATTGAGTATTGAAGATTGAGGATTGGGGATTGAGGATTGGCGATTGAGGATTGAGTATTGAGTATTGAGAATTGAGGATTGAGGATTGAAGATTGAGTATTGAGGATTGAAGATTGAGAATTGAGGATTGAGGATTGAGGATTGAGTATTGAATATGAGGGCTGAGGGTTGAGGATTGAGGTTTGAGGACTGAGGATTGAGGATTGAGGATTGAGAGTTGAGGATTGAGGATTGAGGATTGAAAATTGAGGATTGGGTATTGAGGATTGAAGAATGAGCATTGAGGATTGAGGATTGAGGATTGAGGATTGAAGATTGAGGATTGAGGATTGAGGTTTGAGGATTGGAGGTTGAGTATTGAGGGTTGAAGATTGAGGATTGAGGATTGAGGATTGATAATTGAGGATTGAGGATTGGCGATTGAAGATTGAGGATTGGGGACTGAGGGTTGATGGCTGAGTGATGAGAATTGATGTTTGTGGGTAGAGATATGAAGATTGCAGAATGAGTATTGCGTATGGAAAACTCTGAACTGAGGATATTCTAGTGAGGATTGAGTATTGACAGCTGATTGTTGAGGACTGAGGTCTGAAGATTGAGGATTCAGGATTGAGGATTGAGGATTGAGGATTGAGAATTGAGGATTGAGGATTGAGGATTGAAGATTGAGGATTGGGTATTGAGGATTGAAGAATGAGGATTGAGGATTGAGGATTGAGGATTGAGGATTGAAGATTGAGTATTGAGGATTGAAGATTGAGGATTGAGGACCGAGGATTGAGGATTGAGGATTGAGGATTGAGGGTTGAAGATTGAGTATTGAGGATTGAAGATTGAGGATTGTGGATTGAGGATTGAGGGTTGAGTATTGAAGATTGAGGATTGGGGATTGAGGATTGACGATTGAGGATTGAGTATTGAGGATTGAGAATTGAGGATTGAGGATTGAAGATTGAGTATTGAGGATTGAAGATTGAGAATTGAGGATTGAGGATTGAGGATTGAAGATGAGGGCTGAGGGTTGAGGATTGAGGTTTGAGGACTGAGGATTGAGGATTGAGGATTGAGAGTTGAGGATTGAGGATTGAGGATTGAAGATTGAGGATTGGGTATTGAGGATTGAGGAATGAGCATTGAGGATTGAGGATTGAGGATTGAGGATTGAGGATTGAGGATTGAGGATTGAGGATTGAAGATTGAGGACTGGGGACTGAGTGCTGAGTGTTGAGTGATGGGAATTGGTGCTTGTGGATAGAGATTTAAAGATTGCAGCTTGAGTATTGAGTATTGAAAACTGTGAATTGATGATATTCTGTTGAGGATTGAGAATTGACAACTGATTGTTGAGGACTGAGGACTGAAGATTGAGGATTCAGGATTGAGGATCCAGGATTGGTGTTTGAGGAGTGAGGATTGAGGATTGAGGATTGAGGATTGAGGATTGAGGATTGAGGATTGAGTATTGAAGATTGAGGATTGGGGATTGAGGATTGACGATTGAGGATTGAGTATTGAGGGTTGAGAATTGAGGATTGAGGATTGAAGATTGAGTATTGAGGATTGAAGATTGAGAATTGAGGATTGAGGATTGGGGATTGAAGATGAGGGCTGAGGGTTGAGGATTGAGGTTTGAGGACTGAGGATTGAGGATTGAGGATTGAGAGTTGAGGATTGAGGATTGAGGATTGAAGATTGAGGATTGGGTATTGAGGATTGAAGAATGAGCATTGAGGATTGAGGATTGAGGATTGAGGATTGAAGATTGAGGATTGAGGATTGAGGATTGAGGTTTGAGGATTGAAGATTGAGTATTGAGGGTTGAAGATTGAGGATTGAGGATTGAGGATTGATAATTGAGGATTGAGGATTGACGATTGAAGATTGAGGATTGGGGACTGAGGGTTGATGCCTGAGTGATGAGAATTGATGTTTGTGGGTAGAGATATGAAGATTGCAGATTGAGTATTGCGTATGGAAAACTCTGAACTGAAGATATTCTAGTGAGGATTGAGGATTGACAGCTGATTGTTGAGGACTGAGGTCTGAAGATTGAGGATTCAGGATTGAGGATTGAGGATTGAGGATCGAGAATTGAGGATTGAGGATTGAGGATTGAAGATTGAGGATTGGGTATTGAGGATTGAAGAATGAGGATTGAGGATTGAGGATTGAGGATTGAGGATTGAAGATTGAGTGTTGAGGATTGAAGGTTGAGGATTGAGGACCGAGGATTGAGGGTTGAGGATTGAGCATTGAGGATTGAGGATTGAAGATTGAGTATTGAGGATTGAAGATTGAGGATTGTGGATTGAGGATTGAGTATTGAGGATTGAGAATTGAGGATTGAGGATTGAGGATTGAGGATTGAGGATTGAGGATTGAGTATTGAAGATTGAGGATTGGCGATTGAGGATTGACGATTGAGGATTGAGTATTGAGGATTGAGAATTGAGGATTGAGGATTGAAGATTGAGTATTGAGGATTGAAGATTGAGAATTGAGGATTGAGGATTGAGGATTGAAGATGAGGGCTGAGGGTTGAGGATTGAGGTTTGAGGACTGAGGATTGAGGATTGAGGATTGAGAGTTGAGGATTGAGGATTGAGGATTGAGGATTGAGGATTGAGGATTGAAGATTGAGTATTGAGGATTGAAGATTGAGGATTGAGGACCGAGGATTGAGGATTGAGGATTGAGGATTGAGGATTGAGGATTGAAGATTGAGTATTGAGGATTGAAGATTGAGGATTGTGGATTGAGGATTGAGGGTTGAGTATTGAAGATTGAGGATTGGGGATTGAGGATTGACGATTGAGGATTGAGTATTGAGGATTGAGAATTGAGGATTGAGGATTGAAGATTGAGTATTGAGGATTGAAGATTGAGAATTGAGGATTGAGGATTGAGGATTGAAGATGAGGGCTGAGGGTTGAGGATTGAGGTATGAGGACTGAGGATTGAGGATTGAGGATTGAGAGTTGAGGATTGAGGATTGAGGATTGAAGATTGAGGATTGGGTATTGAGGATTGAAGAATGAGCATTGAGGATTGAGGATTGAGGACTTAGGGTTGAAGATTGAGGATTGAGGATTGAGGTTTGAGGATTGAAGATTGAGTATTGAGGGTTGAAGATTGAGGATTGAAGATTGAGGATTGATAATTGAGGATTCAGGATGTACGATTGAAGATTGAGGATTGGGGACTGAGAGTTGATGGCTGAGTGATGAGAATTGATGTTTGTGGATAGAGATATGAAGATTGCAGATTGAGTATTGCGTATGGAAAACTCTGAACTGAGGATACTCTAGTGAGGATTGAGGATTGACAGCTGATTGTTGAGGACTGAGGTCTGAAGATTGAGGATTCAGGATTGAGGATTCAGGACTGTGGTTTGAGGACTGTGGATTGAGGATTGAGGATTGGGGATTGAGGATTGAGGATCGAGGATTGAAGATTGAAGATTGGGTATTGAGGATTGTACATTGAGGATTGAGAATTGAGGATTGAGGGTTGAGGATTGAGGATTGAAGATTGAATATTGATCATTGAAGGTTGAGGATTGAGGATTGAGGGTTGTGGATTCAGGACGAGGACTGAGGGTTGAGTATTGATGTTTGAGGTCTGAGGATTGAGGATAGAGGATTGAGAATTGAGGATTGAGGATTGAGGATTGAAGATTGAGGATTGGGTATTGAGGATTGAAGAATGAGCACTGAGGATTGAGGATCGAGTATTGCGGATTGAAGATTGAGTATTGAGGATTGAAGATTGAGGATTGAGGATTGAGGATTGAGGATTGAGGATTGAGGATTGAGTATTGAAGATTGAGGATTGATGATTGAGGATTGAGGACTGAGGATTGAGGATTGAGTATTGGGGATTGAGGATTGAAGATTGAGGATTGAGGATTGAGGATTAATGATTGAGTATTGAGGATTGAAGATTGAGAATTGAGGATTCAGGATTGAACATTGTGGACTGAGTGTTGAGGGTTGAGTGATGAGGATTGATGTTTGTGGATAGAGATTTGAAGATTGCAGATTGGGTATTGAGTATTGAAAACTGTGAATTGAGGATATTCTATTGTGGATTGAGGATTGACAACTGATTGTTGAGGACTGAGGGCTGAAGATTGAGGATTCAGGATTGAGGATTCAGAATTGTGGTTTGAGGACTGAGGATTGAAGATTGAAGATTTGGTATTGAGGGTTGAGGATTGAGGGTCGAGGATTGAAGTTTGAGGTTGAGGGCTGAGGGTTGAAGATTGAGGATTGAGTATTGAGGATTGAGAATTGAGGATTGAGGATTGAATATTGAGTATTGAGGATTGAAGATTGAGAATTGAGGATTGAGGATTGAGGATTGAAGATGAGGGCTGAGGGTTGAGGATTGAGGTTTGAGGACTGAGGATTGAGGATTGAGGATTGA
Organism: Calliopsis andreniformis; assembly: GCF_051401765.1. Taxonomy (NCBI): domain Eukaryota; kingdom Metazoa; phylum Arthropoda; class Insecta; order Hymenoptera; family Andrenidae; genus Calliopsis; species Calliopsis andreniformis. Next base: position 562,531 of record NW_027480545.1, on the reverse strand, counting down.
GAGTTGAGGATTGAGGATTGAGGATTGAAGATTGAGGATTGGGTATTGAGGATTGAAGAATGAGCATTGAAGATTGAGGATTGAGGATTGAGGATTGAAGATTGAGGATTGGGGACTGAGAGTTGATGGCTGAGTGATGAGAATTGATGTCTGTGGATAGAGATATGAAGATTGCAGATTCAGTATTGAGTATTGAAACCTGTGAATTGAGGATATTCTGTTGAGGATTGAGGATTGACAACTGATTGTTGAGGACTGAGGGCTGAAGATTGAGGATTCAGGATTGAGGATTCAGAATTGAGGTTTGAGGACTCAGGATTGAGGATTGAGGATTGAGGATTGAGGATTGAGGATTGAGGATTGAAGATTCAGTATTGAGGATTGAAGATTGAGGGTTGAGGATTGAGGATTGAGGATTGAGGATTGAGGATGAGGGCTGAGGGTTGAAGATTGAGGTTTGAGGACTCAGGACTGAGGATTGAGGATTGAGAATTGAGGATTGAGGATTGAGGATTGAAGATTGAGGATAGGGTATTGAGGATTGAAGAATGAGGATTGAGGATGGGCGATTGAGGATTGAGGATTGAAGATTGAGTATTCAGGATTGGAGATTGACGATTGAGGATTGAGGATTGAGGATCGAGGATTGAGGATTGAGGATTGAAGATTGAGTTTTGAGGATTGAAGATTGAGGATTGAGGATTGAGGATTGAGGATTGAGTATTGAGGATTGAGAAGTCAAGATTGAGGATTGGGGACTGAGTGTTGAGCGTTGAGTGATGAGGATTGATGTTTGTGGATAGAGATTTGAAGATTGCAGATTGAGTATTGAGTATCGAAACCTGCGAATTGAGGATATTCTATTGAGGATTGAGGATTGACAACTGATTGTTGAGGACTGAGGGCTGAAGATTGAGGATTCAGGGTTGAGGGTTCAGAATTGAGGTTTGAGGACTGAGGATTGAGGATTGAGGATTGAGGATTGAGGATTGAGGATTGAGTATTGAGGATTGAAGATTGAGGATTGAGGATTGAGGATCGAGGATTGAGGATGAGGGCTGAGGGTTGAGGATTGAGGTTTGAGGATTGAGGGCTGAGGATTGAGGATTGGTGATTGAGTATTGAGGATTGAAGATTGAGGATTGAGGATTGAGGATTGAGGATTGAGTATTGAGGATTGAGAAGTCAAGATTGAGGATTGGGGACTGAGTGTTGAGCGTTGAGTGATGAGGATTGATGTTTGTGGATAGAGATTTGAAGATTGCAGATTGAGTATTGAGTATCGAAACCTGCGAATTGAGGATATTCTATTGAGGATTGAGGATTGACAACTGATTGTTGAGGACTGAGGGCTGAAGATTGAGGATTCAGGGTTGAGGGTTCAGAATTGAGGTTTGAGGACTGAGGATTGAGGATTGAGGATTGAGGATTTAGGATTGAGGATTGAGTATTGAGGATTGAAGATTGAGGATTGAGGATTGAGGATCGAGGATTGAGGATGAGGGCTGAGGGTTGAGGATTGAGGTTTGAGGATTGAGGGCTGAGGATTGAGGATTGGTGATTGAGTATTGAGGATTGAAGATTGAGGATTGAGGATTGAGGATTGAGGATTGAGGATTGAGGTTTGAGGATTGAAGATTGAGGACTGGGGACTGAGTGCTGAGTGTTGAGTGATGAGTATTGGTGTTTGTGGATAGAGATTTAAAGATTGCAGCTTGAGTATTGAGTATTGAAAACTGTGAATTGATTATATTCTATTGAGGATTGAGAATTGACAACTGATTGTTGAGGTCTGAGGTCTGAAGATTGAGTATTCAGGATTGAGGATCCAGGATTGGTGTTTGAGGAGTGAGGATTGAGGATTGAGGATTGAGGATTGAGGTTTGAGGATTGAGGATTGAAGATTGAGGATTGGGTATTGCGGATTGAACATTGAGGATTTAGGATTGAGGATTGAGGACTGAAGATTGAATATTGATGATTGAAGATTGATGATTGAGGATTGAGGTTTGTGGATTGAGGACGAGGACTGAGGGCTGAGCATTGATGTCTGAGGTCTGAGGATTGAGGATTGAGGATTGAGAATTGAGGATTGAGGATTGAGGATTGAGGATTGAGGATTGGGTATTGAGGATTGAAGAATCAGGATTGAGGATTGAGGATTGAGGATTGAGGATTGAGGATTGAGTATTGAAGATTGAGGATTGGCGATTGAGGATTGACGATTGAGCATTGAGTATTGAGGATTGAGAATTGAGGATTGAGGATTGAAGATTGAGTATTGAGGATTGAAGATTGAGAATTGAGGATTGAGGATTGAGGATTGAATATGAGGGCTGAGGGTTGAGGATTGAGGTTTGAGGACTGAGGATTGAGGATTGAGGATTGAGAGATGAGGATTGAGGATTGAGGATTGAAGATTGAGGATTGGGTATTGAGGATTGAAGAATGAGCATTGAGGATTGAGGATTGAGGATTGAGGATTGAAGATTGAGGATTGGGGATTGAGGTTTGAGGATTGAAGGTTGAGTATTGAGGGTTGAAGATTGAGGATTGAGGATTGAGGATTGATAATTGAGGATTGAGGATTGACGATTGAAGATTGAGGATTGGGGACTGAGGGTTGATGGCTGAGTGATGAGAATTGATGTTTGTGGGTAGAGATATGAAGATCGCAGATTGAGTATTGCGTATGGAAAACTCTGAACTGAGGATATTCTAGTGAGGATTGAGGATTGACAGCTGATTGTTGAGGACTGAGGTCTGAAGATTGAGGATCCAGGATTGAGGATTGAGGATTGAGGATTGAGAATTGAGGATTGAGGATTGAGGATTGAAGATTGAGGATTGGGTATTGAGGATTGATGAATGAGGATTGAGGATTGAGGATTGAGGATTGAGGATTGAAGATTGAGTATTGAGGATTGAAGATTGAGGATTGAGGACCGAGGATTGAGGATTGAGGATTGAGGATTGAGGATTGAGGATTGAAGATTGAGTATTGAGGATTGAAGATTGAGGATTGTGGATTGAGGATTGAGGGTTGAGTATTGAAGATTGAGGATTGGGGATTGAGGATTGACGATTGAGGATTGAGTATTGAGGATTGAGAATTGAGGATTGAGGATTGAAGATTGAGTATTGAGGATTGAAGATTGAGAATTGAGGATTGAGGATTGAGGATTGAAGATGAGGGCTGAGGGTTGAGGATTGAGGTTTGAGGACTGAGGATTGAGGATTGAGGATTGAGAGTTGAGGATTGAGGATTGAGGATTGAAGATTGAGGATTGGGTATTGAGGATTGAAGAATGAGCATTGAGGATTGAGGATTGAGGACTTAGGATTGAAGATTGAGGATTGAGGATTGAGGATTGAGGATTGAAGATTGAGTATTGAGGGTTGAAGATTGAGGATTGAAGATTGAGGATTGATAATTGAGGATTGAGGATGTACGATTGAAGATTGAGGATTGGGGACTGAGAGTTGATGTCTGAGTGATGAGAATTGATGTTTGTGGATAGAGATATGAAGATTGCAGATTGAGTATTGCGTATGGAAAACTCTGAACTGAGGATACTCTAGTGAGGATTGAGGATTGACAGCTGATTGTTGAGGACTGAGGTCTGAAGATTGAGGATTCAGGATTGAGGATTCAGGACTGTGGTTTGAGGACTGTGGATTGAGGATTGAGGATTGGGGATTGAGGATTGAGGATCGAGGATTGAAGATTGAAGATTGGGTATTGAGGATTGTACATTGAGGATTGAGAATTGAGGATTGAGGATTGAGGATTGAGGATTGAAGATTGAGGTGTGAGGACTCAGGACTGAGGATTGAGAATTGAGAGTTGAGGATTGAGTATTGAGGATTGAAGATTGAGGATAGGGTATTGAGGATTGAAGAATGAGGATGGAGGATGGGCGATTGAGGATTGAAAATTGAGTATTCAGGATTGGAGATTGACGATTGAGGATTGAGGATTGAGGACCGAGGATTGAGGATTGAGGATTGAAGATTGGGTATTGAGGATTGAAGATTGAGGATTGTGGATTGACGATTGAGGATTGAGGATTGAGAATTGAAGATTGAGGATTGGGGACTGAGTGTTGAGGGTTGAGTGATGATGATTGTTGTTTGTGGATAGAGATTTGAAGATTGCAGATTCAGTATTGAGTATTGAAACCTGTGAACTGAGGATATTCTATTGAGGATTGAGGATTGACAACTGATTGTTGAGGACTGAGGGCTGAAGATTGAGGATTCAGGATTGAGGATTCAGAATTGATGTTTGAGGACTGAGGATTGAGGATTGAGGATTGAGGATTGAGGATTGATGATTGAGTACTGAAGATTGAGTATTGATGACTGAGGATTCAGGATTGAGGATTGAGGACTGAGGATTGAGGATTTAAGATTGAAGATTGAATATTGATGATTGAAGATTGAGGATTGAGGATTGAGTGTTGTGGATTGAGGACGAGGACTGAGGGTTGAGTATTGATGTTTGAGGTCTGAGGATTGATGATTGAGTATCGAGAATAGAGGATTGAGGATGGAGGATTGAAGATTGAGGATTTGGTGTTGAGGATTGAAGAATGAGGACTGAGGATTGAGGATTCAGGATTGAGGATTGAAGATTGAGGATTGAGGATTGAAGATTGAGGATTGGGTATTGAGGATTGAAGAATGAGCATTGAGGTTTGAGGATTGAGGATTGAGGATTGAAGATTGAGGATTGAGGATTGAGGTTTGAGGATTGAAGATTGAGTATTGAGGGTTGAAGATTGAGGATTGAGGATTGAGTATTGATAATTGAGGATTGAGGATTGACGATTGAAGATTGAGGATTGGGGACTGAGAGTTGATGGCTGAGTGATGAGAATTGATGTCTGTGGATAGAGATATGAAGATTGCAGATTCAGAATTGAGTATTGAAACCTGTGAATTGAGGATATTCTGTTGAGGATTGAGGATTGACAACTGATTGTTGAGGACTGAGGGCTGAAGATTGAGGATTCAGGATTGAGGATTCAGAATTGAGGTTTGAGGACTCAGGATTGAGGATTGAGGATTGAGTATTGAGGATTGAGGATTGAGGATTGAGTATTGAGGATTGAAGATTGAGGATTGAGGATTGAGGATCGAGGATTGAGGATGAGGGCTGAGGGTTGAGGATTGAGGTTTGAGGATTGAGGGCTGAGGATTGAGGATTGATGATTGAGTATTGAGGATTGAAGATTGAGGATTGAGGATTGAGGATTGAGGATTGAGGATTGAGGATTGAGGATTGAAGATTGAGGACTGGGGACTGAGTGCTGAGTGTTGAGTGATGAGAATTGGTGTTTGTGGATAGAGATTTAAAGATTGCAGCTTGAGTATTGAGTATTGAAAGCTGTGAATTGATTATATTCTATTGAGGATTGAGAATTGACAACTGATTGTTGAGGTCTGAGGTCTGAAGATTGAGTATTCAGGATTGAGGATCCAGGATTGGTGTTTGAGGAGTGAGGATTGAGGATTGAGGATTGAGGATTGAGGATTGAGGTTTGAGGATTGAGGATTGAAGATTGAGGATTGGGTATTGCGGATTGAGCATTGAGGATTTAGGATTGAGGATTGAGGACTGAAGATTGAATATTGATGATTGAAGATTGATGATTGAGGATTGAGGGTTGTGGATTGAGGACGAGGACTGAGGGCTGAGCATTGATGTCTGAGGTCTGAGGATTGAGGATTGAGGATTGAGAATTGAGGATTGAGGATTGAGGATTGAAGATTGAGGATTGGGTATTGAGGATTGAAGAATGAGGATTGAGGATTGAGGATTGAGAATTGAGGATTGAGGATTGAGTATTGAAGATTGAGGATTGGCGATTGAGGATTGACGATTGAGCATTGAGTATTGAGGATTGAGAATTGAGGATTGAGGATTGAAGATTGAGTATTGAGGATTGAAGATTGAGAATTGAGGATTGAGGATTGAGGATTGAATATGAGGGCTGAGGGTTGAGGATTGAGGTTTGAGGACTGAGGATTGAGGATTGAGGATTGAGAGTTGAGGATTGAGGATTGAGGATTGAAGATTGAGGATTGGGTATTGAGGATTCAAGAATGAGCATTGAGGATTGAGGATTGAGGATTGAGGATTGAAGATTGAGGATTGGGGATTGAGGTTTGAGGATTGAAGGTTGAGTATTGAGGGTTGAAGATTGAGGATTGAGGATTGAGGATTGATAATTGAGGATTGAGGATTGACGATTGAAGATTGAGGATTGGGGACTGAGGGTTGATGGCTGAGTGATGAGAATTGATGTTTGTGGGTAGAGATATGAAGATCGCAGATTGGGTATTGCGTATGGAAAACTCTGAACTGAGGTTATTCTAGTGAGGATTGAGGATTGACAGCTGATTGTTGAGGACTGAGGTCTGAAGATTGAGGATCCAGGATTGAGGATTGAGGATTGAGGATTGAGAATTGAGGATTGAGGATTGAGGATTGAAGATTGAGGATTCAGGATTGAGGATTCAGAATTGAGGATTGAGGACTGAGGATTGAGGATTGAGGATTGAGGATTGAGGATTGATGATTGAGTACTGAAGATTGAGTATTGATGACTGAGGATTCAGGATTGAGGATTGAGGACTGAGGATTGAGGATTTAAGATTGAAGATTGAATATTGATGATTGAAGATTGAGGATTGAGGATTGAGTGTTGTGGATTGAGGACGAGGACTGAGGGTTGAGTATTGATGTTTGAGGTCTGAGGATTGATGATTGAGTATCGAGAATAGAGGATTGAGGATGGAGGATTGAAGATTGAGGATTTGGTGTTGAGGATTGAAGAATGAGGACTGAGGATTGAGGATTGAGGATTGAGGATTGAAGATTGAGTATTGAGGATTGAAGGTTGAGGATTGAGGATTGGGGATTGAGGATTGAGGATTGAGGATTGAGGATTGAGAATTGACAACTGGTTGTTGAGGACTGAGGGCTGAAGATTGAGGATTCAGGATTGAGGATTCAGATTTGAGGTTTGAGGACTGAGGATTGAGGATTGAGGATTGAAGATTGAATATTGATGATTGAAGATTGAGTATTGAGGATTGAGGGTTGTGTATTGAGGACGAGGACTGAGGGTTGAGTATTGATGTTTGAGGTCTGAGGATTGAGGATTGAGGATTGAGGATTGAAAATTGAGTATTGAGGACTGAGGACTGAGGATAGAGGATTGAGGATGGAGCATTGAGGATTGAAGATTGAGGACTGGGGATTGAGGATTGAAGATTGAGGATTGGGTATTGAGGATTGAAGAATGAGGATTGAGGATTGAGGATTGAGGATTGAGGATTGAAGGTTGAGTATTGAAGATTGAAGATTGATGATTGAGGATTGTGGATTGAGGATTGAGGATTGAACATTGAGGACTGAGTGTTGAGGGTTGAGTGATGAGAATTGGTGTTTGTGGATAGAAGTTTGAAGATTGCAGGTTGAGCATTGAGTATTGAGAACTGTGAATTGAGGATATTCTATTGAGGATTGAGGATTGACAACTGATTGTTGAGGACTGAGGGCTGAAGATTGAGGATTCAGGATTGAGGATTCAGAATTGAGTTTTGAGGACTGAGGATTGAGGATTGAATATTGAGGATTGAGGATTGAGGATCGAGGATTGAGGATGAGGGCTGAGGGTTGAGGATTGAGGTTTGAGGATTGAGGACTGAGGATTGAAGATTGATGATTGAGTATTGAGGATTGAAGATTGTGGATTGAGGATTGAGGATTGAGGATTGAGGATTGAGGATTGAGGATTGAAGATTGAGGACTGGGGACTGAGTGCTGAGTGTTGAGTGATGAGAATTGGTGTTTGTGGGTAGAGATTTAAAGATTGCAGATTGAGTATTGAGTATTGAAAACTGTGAATTGATGATATTCTATTGAGGATTGAGAATTGACAACTGATTGTTGAGGACTGAGGTCTGAAGGTTGAGGATTCAGGATTGAGGATCCAGGATTGGTGTTTGAGGAGTGAGGATTGAGGATAGAGGTTTGAGCATTGAGGATTGAGGATTGAGGTTTGAGGATTGAGGATTGAAGATTGAGGATTGGGTATTGCGGATTGAACATTGAGGATTTAGGATTGAGGATTGAGGACTGAAGATTGAATATTGTTGATTGAAGATTGAAGATTGAGGATTGAGTGTTGTGGATTGAGGACGAGGACTGAGGGCTGAGCATTGATGTCTGAGGTCTGAGGATTTAGGATTGAGGATTGAGAATTGAGGATTGAGGATTGAGGATTGAGGATTGAGGATTGAGGATTGAGGACTGAGGATTGAAGATTGAGGATTGAGGATTGAGGTTTGAGGATTGAAGATTGAGTATTGAGGGTTGAAGATTGAGGATTGAAGATTGAGGATTGATAATTGAGGATTGAGGATGTACGATTGAAGATTGAGGATTGGGGACTGAGAGTTGATGGCTGAGTGATGAGAATTGATGTTTGTGGATAGAGATATGAAGATTGCAGATTGAGTATTGCGTATGGAAAACTCTGAACTGAGGATACTCTAGTGAGGATTGAGGATTGACAGCTGATTGTTGAGGACTGAGGTCTGAAGATTGAGGATTCAGGATTGAGGATTCAGGACTGTGGTCTGAGGACTGTGGATTGAGGATTGAGGTTTGAGAATTGAGGACTGAGGATTGAGGATTGAAGATTGAGGATTGGGTATTGAGGATTGAAGAATGAGCACTGAGGATTGAGGATCGAGTATTGAGGATTGAAGATTGAGTATTGAGGATTGAAGATTGAGGATTGAGGATTGAGGATTGAGGATTGAGGATTGAGGATTGAGGATTGAGGATTGAGGATTAAAGGTTGAGCATTGAGGATTGAGGATTGCGGATTGATGATTGAGGATTGAGTATTGGGGATTGAGTATTGAGGACTGAGGACTGAGGATAGAGGATTGAGGATGGAGCATTGAGGATTGAAGATTGAGGACTGGGGATTGAGGATTGAAGATTGAGGATTGGGTATTGAGGATTGAAGAATGAGGATGAGGGCTGAGGGTTGAGGATTGAGGTTTGAGGATTGAGGACTGAGGATTGAAGATTGATGATTGAGTATTGAGGATTGAAGATTGAGGATTGAGGATTGAGGATTGAGGATTGAGGATTGAGGATTGAGGATTGAGGATTGAAGATTGAGGACTGGGGACTGAGTGCTGAGTGCTGAGTGATGAGAATTGGTGTTTGTGGATAGAGTTTTAAAGATTGCAGCTTGAGTATTGAGTATTGAAAACTGTGAATTGATGATATTCTATTGAGGATTGAGAATTGACAACTGATTGTTGAGGCCTGAGGTCTGAAGATTGAGGATTCAGGATTTAGGATCCAGGACTGGTGTTTGAGGAGTGAGAATTGAGGATTGAGGATTGAGGATTGAGGATTGAGGATTGAGGTTTGAGGATTGAGGATTCAGAATTGAGTTTTGAGGACTGAGGATTGGGGATTGAGGATTGAAGATTGAGGATTGGGTATTGAGGATTGAAGAATGAGGATTGAGGATTGAGGATTGAGGATTGAGGATTGAGGTTTGAGGATTGAGGATTGAAGATTGAGGATTGGGTATTGCGGATTGAACATTGAGGATTTAGGATTGAGGATTGAGGACTGAAGTTTGAATATTGATGATTGAAGATTGATGATTGAAGATTGAGGGTTGTGGATTGAGGACGAGGACTGAGGGCTGAGCATTGATATCTGAGGTCTGAGGATTGAGGATTGAGGATTGAGAATTGAGGATTGAGGATTGAGGATTGAAGATTGAGGATTGGGTATTGAGGATTGAAGAATGAGGATTGAGGATTGAGGATTGAGGATTGAGGATTGAGGATTGAGTATTGAAGATTGAGGATTGGGGATTGAGGATTGGCGATTGAGGATTGAGTATTGAGGATTGAGAATTGAGGATTGAGGATTGAAGATTGAGTATTGAGGATTGAAGATTGAGAATTGAGGATTGAGGATTGAGGATTGAGGATTGAATATGAGGGCTGAGGGTTGAGGATTGAGGTTTGAGGACTGAGGATTGAGGATTGAGGATTGAGGGTTGAGGATTGAGGATTGAGGATTGAAAATTGAGGATTGGGTATTGAGGATTGAAGAATGAGCATTGAGGATTGAGGATTGAGGATTGAGGATTGAAGATTGAGGATTGAGGATTGAGGTTTGAGGATTGGAGGTTGAGTATTGAGGGTTGAAGATTGAGGATTGAGGATTGAGGATTGATAATTGAGGATTGAGGATTGGCGATTGAAGATTGAGGATTGGGGACTGAGGGTTGATGGCTGAGTGATGAGAATTGATGTTTGTGGGTAGAGATATGAAGATTGCAGAATGAGTATTGCGTATGGAAAACTCTGAACTGAGGATATTCTAGTGAGGATTGAGTATTGACAGCTGATTGTTGAGGACTGAGGTCTGAAGATTGAGGATTCAGGATTGAGGATTGAGGATTGAGGGTTGTGTATTGAGGACGAGGACTGAGGGTTGAGTATTGATGTTTGAGGTCTGAGGATTGAGGATTGAGGATTGAGAATAGAGGATTGAGGATTGAGGATTGAAGATTGAGGATTTGGTGTCGAGGATTGAAGAATGAGGACTGAGGATTGAGGATTGAGGATTGAGGATTGAAGATTGAGGATTGAGGATTGAAGATTGAGGATTGGGTATTGAGGATTGAAGAATGAGCATTGAGGTTTGAGGATTGAGGATTGAGGATTGAAGATTGAGGATTGAGGATTGAGGTTTGAGGATTGAAGATTGAGTATTGAGGGTTGAAGATTGAGGATTGAGGATTGAGTATTGATAATTGAGGATTGAGGATTGACGATTGAAGATTGAGGATTGGGGACTGAGAGTTGATGGCTGAGTGATGAGAATTGATGTCTGTGGATAGAGATATGAAGATTGCAGATTCAGAATTGAGTATTGAAACCTGTGAATTGAGGATATTCTGTTGAGGATTGAGGATTGACAACTGATTGTTGAGGACTGAGGGCTGAAGATTGAGGATTCAGGATTGAGGATTCAGAATTGAGGTTTGAGGACTCAGGATTGAGGATTGAGGATTGAGTATTGAGGATTGAGGATTGAGGATTGAGTATTGAGGATTGAAGATTGAGGATTGAGGATTGAGGATCGAGGATTGAGGATGAGGGCTGAGGGTTGAGGATTGAGGTTTGAGGATTGAGGGCTGAGGATTGAGGATTGATGATTGAGTATTGAGGATTGAAGATTGAGGATTGAGGATTGAGGATTGAGGATTGAGGATTGAGGATTGAGGATTGAAGATTGAGGACTGGGGACTGAGTGCTGAGTGTTGAGTGATGAGAATTGGTGTTTGTGGATAGAGATTTAAAGATTGCAGCTTGAGTATTGAGTATTGAAAGCTGTGAATTGATTATATTCTATTGAGGATTGAGAATTGACAACTGATTGTTGAGGTCTGAGGTCTGAAGATTGAGTATTCAGGATTGAGGATCCAGGATTGGTGTTTGAGGAGTGAGGATTGAGGATTGAGGATTGAGGATTGAGGATTGAGGTTTGAGGATTGAGGATTGAAGATTGAGGATTGGGTATTGCGGATTGAGCATTGAGGATTTAGGATTGAGGATTGAGGACTGAAGATTGAATATTGATGATTGAAGATTGATGATTGAGGATTGAGGGTTGTGGATTGAGGACGAGGACTGAGGGCTGAGCATTGATGTCTGAGGTCTGAGGATTGAGGATTGAGGATTGAGAATTGAGGATTGAGGATTGAGGATTGAAGATTGAGGATTGGGTATTGAGGATTGAAGAATGAGGATTGAGGATTGAGGATTGAGAATTGAGGATTGAGGATTGAGTATTGAAGATTGAGGATTGGCGATTGAGGATTGACGATTGAGCATTGAGTATTGAGGATTGAGAATTGAGGATTGAGGATTGAAGATTGAGTATTGAGGATTGAAGATTGAGAATTGAGGATTGAGGATTGAGGATTGAATATGAGGGCTGAGGGTTGAGGATTGAGGTTTGAGGACTGAGGATTGAGGATTGAGGATTGAGAGTTGAGGATTGAGGATTGAGGATTGAAGATTGAGGATTGGGTATTGAGGATTGAAGAATGAGCATTGAGGATTGAGGATTGAGGATTGAGGATTGAAGATTGAGGATTGGGGATTGAGGTTTGAGGATTGAAGGTTGAGTATTGAGGGTTGAAGATTGAGGATTGAGGATTGAGGATTGATAATTGAGGATTGAGGATTGACGATTGAAGATTGAGGATTGGGGACTGAGGGTTGATGGCTGAGTGATGAGAATTGATGTTTGTGGGTAGAGATATGAAGATCGCAGATTGGGTATTGCGTATGGAAAACTCTGAACTGAGGTTATTCTAGTGAGGATTGAGGATTGACAGCTGATTGTTGAGGACTGAGGTCTGAAGATTGAGGATCCAGGATTGAGGATTGAGGATTGAGGATTGAGAATTGAGGATTGAGGATTGAGGATTGAAGATTGAGGATTGGGTATTGAGGATTGAAGAATGAGGATTGAGGATTGAGGATTGAGGATTGAGGATTGAAGATTGAGTATTGAGGATTGAAGATTGAGGATTGAGGACCGAGGATTGAGGATTGAGGATTGAGGATTGAGGATTGAGGATTGAAGATTGAGCATTGAGGATTGAAGATTGAGGATTGTGGATTGAGGATTGAGGGTTGAGTATTGAAGATTGAGGATTGGGGATTGAGGATTGACGATTGAGGATTGAGTATTGAGGATTGAGGATTGAGGATTGAGGATTGAAGATTGAGTATTGAGGACTGAAGATTGAGAATTGAGGATTGAGGATTGAGGATTGAAGATGAGGGCTGAGGGTTGAGGATTGAGGTTTGAGGACTGAGGATTGAGGATTGAGGATTGAGAGTTGAGGATTGAGGATTGAGGATTGAAGATTGAGGATTGAGTATTGAGGATTGAAGAATGAGCATTGAGGATTGAGGATTGAGGACTTGGGATTGAAGATTGAGGATTGAGGATTGAGGATTGAGGATTGAAGATTGAGTATTGAGGGTTGAAGATTGAGGATTGAAGATTGAGGATTGATAATTGAGGATTGAGGATGTACGATTGAAGATTGAGGATTGGGGACTGAGAGTTGATGGCTGAGTGATGAGAATTGATGTTTGTGGATAGAGATATGAAGATTGCAGATTGAGTATTGCGTATGGAAAACTCTGAACTGAGGATACTCTAGTGAGGATTGAGGATTGACAGCTGATTGTTGAGGACTGAGGTCTGAAGATTGAGGATTCAGGATTGAGGATTCAGGACTGTGGTTTGAGGACTGTGGATTGAGGATTGAGGATTGGGGATTGAGGATTGAGGATCGAGGATTGAAGATTGAAGATTGGGTATTGAGGATTGTACATTGAGGATTGAGAATTAAGGATTGAGGATTGAGGATTGAGGATTGAAGATTGAGGTGTGAGGACTCAGGACTGAGGATTGAGAATTGAGAGTTGAGGATTGAGTATTGAGGATTGAAGATTGAGGATAGGGTATTGAGGATTGAAGAATGAGGATGGAGGATGGGCGATTGAGGATTGAGTATTGAAAATTGAGTATTCAGGATTGGAGATTGACGATTGAGGATTGAGGATTGAGGACCGAGGATTGAGGATTGAGGATTGAAGATTGGGTATTGAGGATTGAAGATTGAGGATTGTGGATTGACGATTGAGGATTGAGGATTGAGAATTGAAGATTGAGGAATGGGGACTGAGTGTTGAGGGTTGAGTGATGATGATTGTTGTTTGTGGATAGAGATTTGAAGATTGCAGATTCAGTATTGAGTATTGAAACCTGTGAACTGAGGATATTCTATTGAGGATTGAGGATTGACAACTGATTGTTGAGGACTGAGGGCTGAAGATTGAGGATTCAGGATTGAGGATTCAGAATTGAGGATTGAGGACTGAGGATTGAGGATTGAGGATTGAGGATTGAGGATTGATGATTGAGTACTGAAGATTGAGTATTGATGACTGAGGATTCAGGATTGAGGATTGAGGACTGAGGATTGAGGATTTAAGATTGAAGATTGAATATTGATGATTGAAGATTGAGGATTGAGGATTGAGTGTTGTGGATTGAGGACGAGGACTGAGGGTTGAGTATTGATGTTTGAGGTCTGAGGATTGATGATTGAGTATCGAGAATAGAGGATTGAGGATGGAGGATTGAAGATTGAGGATTTGGTGTTGAGGATTGAAGAATGAGGACTGAGGATTGAGGATTGAGGATTGAGGATTGAAGATTGAGTATTGAGGATTGAAGGTTGAGGATTGAGGATTGGGGATTGAGGATTGAGGATTGAGGATTGAGGATTGAGAATTGACAACTGGTTGTTGAGGACTGAGGGCTGAAGATTGAGGATTCAGGATTGAGGATTCAGATTTGAGGTTTGAGGACTGAGGATTGAGGATTGAGGATTGAAGATTGAATATTGATGATTGAAGATTGAGTATTGAGGATTGAGGGTTGTGTATTGAGGACGAGGACTGAGGGTTGAGTATTGATGTTTGAGGTCTGAGGATTGAGGATTGAGGATTGAGGATTGAAAATTGAGTATTGAGGACTGAGGACTGAGGATAGAGGATTGAGGATGGAGCATTGAGGATTGAAGATTGAGGACTGGGGATTGAGGATTGAAGATTGAGGATTGGGTATTGAGGATTGAAGAATGAGGATTGAGGATTGAGGATTGAGGATTGAGGATTGAAGGTTGAGTATTGAAGATTGAAGATTGATGATTGAGGATTGTGGATTGAGGATTGAGGATTGAACATTGAGGACTGAGTGTTGAGGGTTGAGTGATGAGAATTGGTGTTTGTGGATAGAAGTTTGAAGATTGCAGGTTGAGCATTGAGTATTGAGAACTGTGAATTGAGGATATTCTATTGAGGATTGAGGATTGACAACTGATTGTTGAGGACTGAGGGCTGAAGATTGAGGATTCAGGATTGAGGATTCAGAATTGAGTTTTGAGGACTGAGGATTGAGGATTGAATATTGAGGATTGAGGATTGAGGATCGAGGATTGAGGATGAGGGCTGAGGGTTGAGGATTGAGGTTTGAGGATTGAGGACTGAGGATTGAAGATTGATGATTGAGTATTGAGGATTGAAGATTGTGGATTGAGGATTGAGGATTGAGGATTGAGGATTGAGGATTGAGGATTGAAGATTGAGGACTGGGGACTGAGTGCTGAGTGTTGAGTGATGAGAATTGGTGTTTGTGGGTAGAGATTTAAAGATTGCAGATTGAGTATTGAGTATTGAAAACTGTGAATTGATGATATTCTATTGAGGATTGAGAATTGACAACTGATTGTTGAGGACTGAGGTCTGAAGGTTGAGGATTCAGGATTGAGGATCCAGGATTGGTGTTTGAGGAGTGAGGATTGAGGATAGAGGTTTGAGCATTGAGGATTGAGGATTGAGGTTTGAGGATTGAGGATTGAAGATTGAGGATTGGGTATTGCGGATTGAACATTGAGGATTTAGGATTGAGGATTGAGGACTGAAGATTGAATATTGTTGATTGAAGATTGAAGATTGAGGATTGAGTGTTGTGGATTGAGGACGAGGACTGAGGGCTGAGCATTGATGTCTGAGGTCTGAGGATTTAGGATTGAGGATTGAGAATTGAGGATTGAGGATTGAGGATTGAGGATTGAGGATTGAGGATTGAGGACTGAGGATTGAAGATTGAGGATTGAGGATTGAGGTTTGAGGATTGAAGATTGAGTATTGAGGGTTGAAGATTGAGGATTGAAGATTGAGGATTGATAATTGAGGATTGAGGATGTACGATTGAAGATTGAGGATTGGGGACTGAGAGTTGATGGCTGAGTGATGAGAATTGATGTTTGTGGATAGAGATATGAAGATTGCAGATTGAGTATTGCGTATGGAAAACTCTGAACTGAGGATACTCTAGTGAGGATTGAGGATTGACAGCTGATTGTTGAGGACTGAGGTCTGAAGATTGAGGATTCAGGATTGAGGATTCAGGACTGTGGTCTGAGGACTGTGGATTGAGGATTGAGGTTTGAGAATTGAGGACTGAGGATTGAGGATTGAAGATTGAGGATTGGGTATTGAGGATTGAAGAATGAGCACTGAGGATTGAGGATCGAGTATTGAGGATTGAAGATTGAGTATTGAGGATTGAAGATTGAGGATTGAGGATTGAGGATTGAGGATTGAGGATTGAGGATTGAGGATTGAGGATTGAGGATTAAAGGTTGAGCATTGAGGATTGAGGATTGCGGATTGATGATTGAGGATTGAGTATTGGGGATTGAGTATTGAGGACTGAGGACTGAGGATAGAGGATTGAGGATGGAGCATTGAGGATTGAAGATTGAGGACTGGGGATTGAGGATTGAAGATTGAGGATTGGGTATTGAGGATTGAAGAATGAGGATGAGGGCTGAGGGTTGAGGATTGAGGTTTGAGGATTGAGGACTGAGGATTGAAGATTGATGATTGAGTATTGAGGATTGAAGATTGAGGATTGAGGATTGAGGATTGAGGATTGAGGATTGAGGATTGAGGATTGAGGATTGAAGATTGAGGACTGGGGACTGAGTGCTGAGTGCTGAGTGATGAGAATTGGTGTTTGTGGATAGAGTTTTAAAGATTGCAGCTTGAGTATTGAGTATTGAAAACTGTGAATTGATGATATTCTATTGAGGATTGAGAATTGACAACTGATTGTTGAGGCCTGAGGTCTGAAGATTGAGGATTCAGGATTTAGGATCCAGGACTGGTGTTTGAGGAGTGAGAATTGAGGATTGAGGATTGAGGATTGAGGATTGAGGATTGAGGTTTGAGGATTGAGGATTCAGAATTGAGTTTTGAGGACTGAGGATTGGGGATTGAGGATTGAAGATTGAGGATTGGGTATTGAGGATTGAAGAATGAGGATTGAGGATTGAGGATTGAGGATTGAGGATTGAGGTTTGAGGATTGAGGATTGAAGATTGAGGATTGGGTATTGCGGATTGAACATTGAGGATTTAGGATTGAGGATTGAGGACTGAAGTTTGAATATTGATGATTGAAGATTGATGATTGAAGATTGAGGGTTGTGGATTGAGGACGAGGACTGAGGGCTGAGCATTGATATCTGAGGTCTGAGGATTGAGGATTGAGGATTGAGAATTGAGGATTGAGGATTGAGGATTGAAGATTGAGGATTGGGTATTGAGGATTGAAGAATGAGGATTGAGGATTGAGGATTGAGGATTGAGGATTGAGGATTGAGTATTGAAGATTGAGGATTGGGGATTGAGGATTGGCGATTGAGGATTGAGTATTGAGGATTGAGAATTGAGGATTGAGGATTGAAGATTGAGTATTGAGGATTGAAGATTGAGAATTGAGGATTGAGGATTGAGGATTGAGGATTGAATATGAGGGCTGAGGGTTGAGGATTGAGGTTTGAGGACTGAGGATTGAGGATTGAGGATTGAGGGTTGAGGATTGAGGATTGAGGATTGAAAATTGAGGATTGGGTATTGAGGATTGAAGAATGAGCATTGAGGATTGAGGATTGAGGATTGAGGATTGAAGATTGAGGATTGAGGATTGAGGTTTGAGGATTGGAGGTTGAGTATTGAGGGTTGAAGATTGAGGATTGAGGATTGAGGATTGATAATTGAGGATTGAGGATTGGCGATTGAAGATTGAGGATTGGGGACTGAGGGTTGATGGCTGAGTGATGAGAATTGATGTTTGTGGGTAGAGATATGAAGATTGCAGAATGAGTATTGCGTATGGAAAACTCTGAACTGAGGATATTCTAGTGAGGATTGAGTATTGACAGCTGATTGTTGAGGACTGAGGTCTGAAGATTGAGGATTCAGGATTGAGGATTGAGGATTGAGGATTGAGAATTGAGGATTGAGGATTGAGGATTGAAGATTGAGGATTGGGTATTGAGGATTGAAGAATGAGGATTGAGGATTGAGGATTGAGGATTGAGGATTGAAGATTGAGTATTGAGGATTGAAGATTGAGGATTGAGGACCGAGGATTGAGGATTGAGGATTGAGGATTGAGGGTTGAAGATTGAGTATTGAGGATTGAAGATTGAGGATTGTGGATTGAGGATTGAGGGTTGAGTATTGAAGATTGAGGATTGGGGATTGAGGATTGACGATTGAGGATTGAGTATTGAGGATTGAGAATTGAGGATTGAGGATTGAAGATTGAGTATTGAGGATTGAAGATTGAGAATTGAGGATTGAGGATTGAGGATTGAAGAATGAGCATTGAGGATTGAGGATTGAGGATTGAGGACTGAAGATTGAGGATTGAGGATTGAGGTTTGAGGATTGGAGGTTGAGTATTGAGGGTTGAAGATTGAGGATTGAGGATTGAGGATTGATAATTGAGGATTGAGGATTGGCGATTGAAGATTGAGGATTGGGGACTGAGGGTTGATGGCTGAGTGATGAGAATTGATGTTTGTGGGTAGAGATATGAAGATTGCAGAATGAGTATTGCGTATGGAAAACTCTGAACTGAGGATATTCTAGTGAGGATTGAGTATTGACAGCTGATTGTTGAGGACTGAGGTCTGAAGATTGAGGATTCAGGATTGAGGATTGAGGATTGAGGATTGAGAATTGAGGATTGAGGATTGAGGATTGAAGATTGAGGATTGGGTATTGAGGATTGAAGAATGAGGATTGAGGATTGAGGATTGAGGATTGAGGATTGAAGATTGAGTATTGAGGATTGAAGATTGAGGATTGAGGACCGAGGATTGAGGATTGAGGATTGAGGATTGAGGGTTGAAGATTGAGTATTGAGGATTGAAGATTGAGGATTGTGGATTGAGGATTGAGGGTTGAGTATTGAAGATTGAGGATTGGGGATTGAGGATTGACGATTGAGGATTGGGTATTGAGGATTGAGAATTGAGGATTGAGGATTGAAGATTGAGTATTGAGGATTGAAGATTGAGAATTGAGGATTGTGGATTGAGGATTGAAGATGAGGGCTGAGGGTTGAGGATTGAGGTTTGAGGACTGAGGATTGAGGATTGAGGATTGAGAGTTGAGGATTGAGGATTGAGGATTGAAGATTGAGGATTGGGTATTGAGGATTGAAGAATGAGCATTGAGGATTGAGGATTGAGGATTGAGGATTGAGGATTGAGGATTGAGGATTGAGGATTGAAGATTGAGGACTGGGGACTGAGTGCTGAGTGTTGAGTGATGGGAATTGGTGTTTGTGGATAGAGATTTAAAGATTGCAGCTTGAGTATTGAGTATTGAAAACTGTGAATTGATGATATTCTGTTGAGGATTGAGAATTGACAACTGATTGTTCAGGACTGAGGTCTGAAGATTGAGGATTCAGGATTGAGGATCCAGGATTGGTGTTTGAGGAGTGAGGATTGAGGATTGAGGATTGAGGATTGAGGATTGAGGATTGAGGATTGAGGATTGAGGATTGAGTATTGAAGATTGAGGATTGGGGATTGAGGATTGACGATTGAGGATTGAGTATTGAGGGTTGAGAATTGAGGATTGAGGATTGAAGATTGAGTATTGAGGATTGAAGATTGAGAATTGAGGATTGAGGATTGAGGATTGAAGATGAGGGCTGAGGGTTGAGGATTGAGGTTTGAGGACTGAGGATTGAGGATTGAGGATTGAGAGTTGAGGATTGAGGATTGAGGATTGAAGATTGAGGATTGGGTATTGAGGATTGAAGAATGAGCATTGAGGATTGAGGATTGAGGATTGAGGATTGAAGATTGAGGATTGAGGATTGAGGATTGAGGTTTGAGGATTGAAGATTGAGTATTGAGGGTTGAAGATTGAGGATTGAGGATTGAGGATTGATAATTGAGGATTGAGGATTGACGATTGAAGATTGAGGATTGGGGACTGAGGGTTGATGACTGAGTGATGAGAATTGATGTTTGTGGGTAGAGATATGAAGATTGCAGATTGAGTATTGCGTATGGAAAACTCTGAACTGAAGATATTCTAGTGAGGATTGAGGATTGACAGCTGATTGTTGAGGACTGAGGTCTGAAGATTGAGGATTCAGGATTGAGGATTGAGGATTGAGGATCGAGAATTGAGGATTGAGGATTGAGGATTGAAGATTGAGGATTGGGTATTGAGGATTGAAGAATGAGGATTGAGGATTGAGGATTGAGGATTGAGGATTGAAGATTGAGTGTTGAGGATTGAAGGTTGAGGATTGAGGACCGAGGATTGAGGGTTGAGGATTGAGCATTGAGGATTGAGGATTGAAGATTGAGTATTGAGGATTGAAGATTGAGGATTGTGGATTGAGGATTGAGGATTGAGTATTGAAGATTGAGGATTGGGGATTGAGGATTGACGATTGAGGATTGAGTATTGAGGATTGAGAATTGAGGATTGAGGATTGAAGATTGAGTATTGAGGATTGAAGATTGAGAATTGAGGATTGAGGATTGAGGATTGAAGATGAGGGCTGAGGGTTGAGGATTGAGGTTTGAGGACTGAGGATTGAGGATTGAGGATTGAGAGTTGAGGATTGAGGATTGAGGATTGAAGATTGAGGATTGGGTATTGAGGATTGAAGAATGAGCATTGAGGATTGTGGATTGAGGATTGAGGATTGAAGATTGAGGATTGAGGATTGAGGATTGAGGATTGAAGATTGAGTATTGAGGGTTGAAGATTGAGGATTGAGGATTGAGGATTGATAATTGAGGATTGAGGATTGACGATTGAAGATTGAGGATTGGGGACTGAGAGTTGATGGCTGAGTGATGAGAATTGATGTCTGTGGATAGAGATATGAAGATTGCAGATTCAGAATTGAGTATTGAAACCTGTGAATTGAGGATATTCTGTTGAGGATTGAGGATTGACAACTGATTGTTGAGGACTGAGGACTGAAGATTGAGGATTCAGGATTGAGGATTCAGAATTGAGGTTTGAGGACTCAGGATTGAGGATTGAGGATTGAGGATTGAGGATTGAGGATTGAGGATTGAAGAATCAGTATTGAGGATTGAAGATTGAGGGTTGAGGATTGAGGATTGAGGATTGAGGATTGAGGATGAGGGCTGAGGGTTGAAGATTGAGGTTTGAGGACTCAGGACTGAGGATTGAGGATTGAGAATTGAGGATTGAGGATTGAGGATTGAAGATTGAGGATAGGGTATTGAGGATTGAAGAATGAGGATTGAGGATGGGCGATTGAGGATTGAGGATTGAAGATTGAGTATTCAGGATTGGAGATTGACGATTGAGGATTGAGGATTGAGGATCGAGGATTGAGGATTGAGGATTGAAGATTGAGTTTTGAGGATTGAAGATTGAGGATTGAGGATTGAGGATTGAGGATTGAGTATTGAGGATTGAGAAATCAAGATTTAGGATTGGGGACTGAGTGTTGAGCGTTGAGTGATGAGGATTGATGTTTGTGGATAGAGATTTGAAGATTGCAGATTGAGTATTGAGTATCGAAACCTGCGAATTGAGGATATTCTATTGAGGATTGAGGATTGACAACTGATTGTTGAGGACTGAGGGCTGAAGATTGAGGATTCAGGGTTGAGGGTTCAGAATTGAGGTTTGAGGACTGAGGATTGAGGATTGAGGATTGAGGATTGAGGATTGAGGATTGAGTATTGAGGATTGAAGATTGAGGATTGAGGATTGAGGATCGAGGTTTGAGGATGAGGGCTGAGGGTTGAGGATTGAGGTTTGAGGATTGAGGGCTGCGGATTGAGGATTGATGATTGAGTATTGAGGATTGAAGATTGAGGATTGAGGATTGAGGATTGAGGATTGAGGATTGAGGATTGAGGATTGAAGATTGAGGACTGGGGACTGAGTGCTGAGTGTTGAGTGATGAGAATTGGTGTTTGTGGATAGAGATTTAAAGATTGCAGCTTGAGTATTGAGTATTGAAAACTGCGAATTGATTATATTCTATTGAGGATTGAGAATTGACAACTGATTGTTGAGGACTGAGGTCTGAAGATTGAGTATTCAGGATTGAGGATCCAGGATTGGTGTTTGAGGAGTGAGGATTGAGGATTGAGGATTGAGGATTGAGGATTGAGGTTTGAGGATTGAGGATTGAAGATTGAGGATTGGGTATTGCGGATTGAACATTGAGGATTTAGGATTGAGTATTGAGGACTGAAGATTGAATATTGATGATTGAAGATTGATGATTGAGGATTGAGGGTTGTGGATTGAGGACGAGGACTGAGGGCTGAGCATTGATGTCTGAGGTCTGAGGATTGAGGATTGAGGATTGAGAATTGAGGATTGAGGATTGAGGATTGAAGATTGAGGATTGGGTATTGAGGATTGAAGAATGAGGATTGAGGATTGAGGATTGAGGATTGAGGATTGAGGATTGAGTATTGAAGATAGAGGATTGGCGATTGAGGATTGACGATTGAGGATTGAGTATTGAGGATTGAGAATAGAGGATTGAGGATTGAAGATTGAGTATTGAGGATTGAAGATTGAGAATTGAGGATTGAGGATTGAGGATTGAATATGAGGGCTGAGGGTTGAGGATTGAGGTTTGAGGACTGAGGATTGAGGATTGAGGATTGAGAGTTGAGGATTGAGGATTGAGGATTGAAGATTGAGGATTGGGTATTGAGGATTGAAGAATGAGCATTGAGGATTGAGGATTGAGGATTGAGGATTGAAGATTGAGGATTGAGGATTGAGGTTTGAGGATTGAAGGTTGAGTATTGAGGGTTGAAGATTGAGGATTGAGGATTGAGGATTGATAATTGAGGATTGAGGATTGACGATTGAAGTTTGAGGATTGGGGACTGAGGGTTGATGGCTGAGTGATGAGAATTGATGTTTGTGGGTATAGATATGAAGATCGCAGATTGAGTATTGCGTATGGAAAACTCTGAACTGAGGATATTCTAGTGAGGATTGAGGATTGACAGCTGATTGTTGAGGACTGAGGTCTGAAGATTGAGGATCCAGGATTGAGGATTGAGGATTGAGGATTGAGAATTGAGGATTGAGGATTGAGGATTGAAGATTGAGGATTGGGTATTGAGGATTGAAGAATGAGGATTGAGGATTGAGGATTGAGGATTGAGGATTGAAGATTGAGTATTGAGGATTGAAGATTGAGGATTGAGGACCGAGGATTGAGGATTGAGGATTGAGGATTGAGGATTGAGGATTGAAGATTGAGTATTGAGGATTGAAGATTGAGGATTGTGGATTGAGGATTGAGGGTTGAGTATGGAAGATTGAGGATTGGGGATTGAGGATTGACGATTGAGGATTGAGTATTGAGGATTGAGAATTGAGGATTGAGGATTGAAGGTTGAGTATTGAGGATTGAAGATTGAGAATTGCGGATTGAGGATTGAGGATTGAAGATGAGGGCTGAGGGTTGAGGATTGAGGTTTGAGGACTGAGGATTGAGGATTGAGGATTGAGAGTTGAGGATTGAGGATTGAGGATTGAAGATTGAGGATTGGGTATTGAGGATTGAAGAATGAGCATTGACGATTGAGGATTGAGGACTTAGGATTGAAGATTGAGGATTGTGGATTGAGGATTGAGGATTGAAGATTGAGTATTGAGGGTTGAAGATTGAGGATTGAAGATTGAGGATTGATAATTGAGGATTGAGGATTGACGATTGAAGATTGAGGATTGGGGACTGAGAGTTGATGGCTGAGTGATGAGAATTGATGTTTGTGAGTAGAGATACGAAGATCGCAGATTGAGTATTGCGTATGGATAACTCTGAACTGAGGATATTCTAGTGAGGATTGAGGATTGACAGCTGATTGTTGAGGACTGAGGTCTGAAGATTGAGGATCCAGGATTGAGGATTGAGGATTGAGGATAGGGTATTGAGGATTGAAGAATGAGGATTGAGGATGGGCGATTGAGGATTGAGGATTGAAGATTGAGTAATCAGGATTGGAGATTGACGATTGAGGATTGAGGATTGAGGATCGAGGATTGAGGATTGAGGATTGAAGATTGAGTTTTGAGGATTGAAGATTGAGGATTGAGGATTGAGGATTGAGGATTGAGGATTGAGGATTGAAGATTGAGTGTTGAGGATTGAAGGTTGAGGATTGAGGACCGAGGATTGAGGGTTGAGGATTGAGCATTGAGGATTGAGGATTGAAGATTGAGTATTGAGGATTGAAGATTGAGGATTGTGGATTGAGGATTGAGGATTGAGTATTGAAGATTGAGGATTGGGGATTGAGGATTGACGATTGAGGATTGAGTATTGAGGATTGAGAATTGAGGATTGAGGATTGAAGATTGAGTATTGAGGATTGAAGATTGAGAATTGAGGATTGAGGATTGAGGATTGAAGATGAGGGCTGAGGGTTGAGGATTGAGGTTTGAGGACTGGGGATTGAGGATTGAGAGTTGAGGATTGAGGATTGAGGATTGAAGATTGAGGATTGGGTATTGAGGATTGAAGAATGAGCATTGAGGATTGAGGATTGAGGACTGAGGATTGAAGATTGAGGATTGAGGATTGAGGTTTGAGGATTGAAGGTTGAGTATTGATGGTTGAAGATTGAGGATTGAAGATTGAGGATTGATAATTGAGGATTGAGGATGTACGATTGAAGATTGAGGATTGGGGACTGAGAGTTGATGGCTGAGTGATGAGAATTGATGTTTGTGGATAGAGATATGAAGATTGCAGATTGAGTATTGCGTATGGAAAACTCTGAACTGAGGATACTCTAGTGAGGATTGAGGATTGACAGCTGATTGTTGAGGACTGAGGTCTGAAGATTGAGGATTCAGGATTGAGGTTTCAGGACTGTGGTTTGAGGACTGTGGATTGAGGATTGAGGGTTGTGGATGCAGGACGAGGACTGAGGGTTGAGTATTGATGTTTGAGGTCTGAGGATTGAGGATAGAGGATTGAGAATTGAGGATTGAGGATTGAGGATTGAAGATTGAGGATTGGGTATTGAGGATTGAAGAATGAGCACTGAGGATTGAGGATCGAGTATTGAGGATTGAAGATTGAGTATTGAGGATTGAAGATTGAGGATTGAGGATTGAGGATTGAGGATTGAGGATTGAGGATTGAGGATTGAGGATTGAAGATTGAGGATTGAGGATTGAGGATTAAAGGTTGAGCATTGAGGATTGAGGATTGCGGATTGATGATTGAGGATTGAGGATTGAGGATTGAGGATTGAGGATTGGGTATTGAAGATTGAGGATTGATGATTGAGGATTGAGGTTTGAGGATTGAGGATTGAGTATTGGGGATTGAGTATTGAGGACTGAGGACTGAGGATAGAGGATTGAGGATGGAGCATTGAGGATTGAAGATTGAGGACTGGGGATTGAGGATTGAAGATTGAGGATTGGGTATTGAGGATTGAAGAATGAGGATGAGGGCTGAGGGTTGAGGATTGAGGTTTGAGGATTGAGGACTGAGGATTGAAGATTGATGATTGAGTACTGAGGATTGAAGATTGAGGATTGAGGATTGAGGATTGAGGATTGAGGATTGAGGATTGAGGATTGAATATTGAGGACTGGGGACTGAGTGCTGAGTGTTGAGTGATGAGAATTGGTGTTTGTGGATAGAGATTTAAAGATTGCAGCTTGAGTATTGAGTATTGAAAACTGTGAATTGATGATATGCTATTGAGGATTGAGAATTGACAACTGATTGTTGAGGACTGAGGTCTGAATATTGAGGATTCAGGATTGAGGATCCAGGATTGGTGTTTGAGGAGTGAGGATTGAGGATTGAGGATTGAGGATTGAGGATTGAGGATTGAGGATTGAGGATTGAGGATTGAGTATTGAAGATTGAGGATTGGGGATTGAGGATTGACGATTGAGGATTGAGTATTGAGGGTTGAGAATTGAGGATTGAGGATTGAAGATTGAGTATTGAGGATTGAAGATTGAGAATTGAGGATTGATGGATTGAGGATTGAAGATGAGGGCTGAGGGTTGAGGATTGAGGTTTGAGGACTGAGAATTGAGGATTGAGGATTGAGAGTTGAGGATTGAGGATTGAGGATTGAAGATTGAGGATTGGGTATTGAGGATTGAAGAATGAGCATTGAGGATTGAGGATTGAGGATTGAGGATTGAAGATTGAGGATTGAGGATTGAGGTTTGAGGATTGAAGATTGAGTATTGAGTGTTGAAGATTGAGGATTGAGGATTGAGGATTGATAATTGAGGATTGAGGATTGACGATTGAAGATTGTGGATTGGGGACTGAGAGTTGATGGCTGAGTGATGAGAATTGATGTCTGTGGATAGAGATATGAAGATTGCAGATTCAGAATTGAGTATTGAAACCTGTGAATTGAGGATATTCTGTTGAGGATTGAGGATTGACAACTGATTGTTGAGGACTGAGGGCTGAAGATTGAGGATTCAGGATTGAGGATTCAGAATTGCGGTTTGAGGACTCAGGATTGAGGATTGAGGATTGAGGATTGAGGATTGAGGATTGAGGATTGAAGATCCAGTATTGAGGATTGAAGATTGAGGGTTGAGGATTGAAGATTGAGGATTGAGGATTGAGGATGAGGGCTGAGGGTTGAAGATTGAGGTTTGAGGACTCAGGACTGAGGATTGAGGATTGAGAATTGAGGATTGAGGATTGAGGATTGAGGATTGAGGATTGAGGATTGAAGATTGAGGACTGGGGACTGAGTGCTGAGTGTTGAGTGATGAGAATTGGTGTTTGTGTATAGAGATTTAAAGATTGCAGCTTGAGTATTGAGTATTGAAAACTGTGAATTGATTATATTCTATTGAGGATTGAGAATTGACAACTGATTGTTGAGGACTGAGGTCTGAAGATTGAGGATTCAGGATTGAGGATCCAGGATTGGTGTTTGAGGAGTGAGGATTGAGGATTGAGGATTGAGGATTGAGGACTGAGGATTGAGGTTTGAGGATTGAGGATTGAAGATTGAGGATTGGGTATTGCGGATTGAACATTGAGGATTTAGGATTGAGGATTGAGGACTGAAGATTGAATATTGATGATTGAAGATTGATGATTGAGGATTGAGGGTTGTGGATTGAGGACGAGGACTGAGGGCTGAGCATTGATGTCTGAGGTCTGAGGATTGAGGATTGAGGATTGAGAATTGAGGATTTAAGATTGAAGATTGAATATTGATGATTGAAGATTGAGGATTGAGGATTGAGTGTTGTGGATTGAGGACGAGGACTGAGGGTTGAGTATTGATGTTTGAGGTCTGAGGATTGATGATTGAGTATCGAGAATAGAGGATTGAGGATGGAGGATTGAAGATTGAGGATTTGGTGTTGACGATTGAAGAATGAGGATTGAGGATTGAGGATTGAGGATTGAGGATTGAAGATTGAGTATTGAGGATTGAAGATTGAGGATTGAGGATTGGGGATTGAGGATTGAGGATTGAGGATTGAGGATTGAGGATTGACAACTGATTGTTGAGGACTGAGGGCTGAAGATTGAGGATTCAGGATTGAGGATTCAGATTTGAGGTTTGAGGACTGAGGATTGAGGATTGAGGATTGAAGATTGAATATTGATGATTGAAGATTGAGTATTGAGGATTGAGGGTTGTGTATTGAGGACGAGGACTGAGGGTTGAGTATTGATGTTTGAGGTCTGAGGATTGAGGATTGAGGATTGAGAATAGAGGATTGAGGATTGAGGATTGAAGATTGAGGATTTGGTGTTGAGGATTGAAGAATGAGGATTGAGGATTGATGATTGAGGATTGAGGGTTGAAGATTGAATATTGAGGATTGAAGATTGAGGGTTGAGGATTGAGGATTGAGGATTGAGGAATGAGGATTGAGGATTGAAGATTGAGTATTGATGATTGAAGATTGAAGATTGAGGATTGAGGATGGAGCATTGAGGATTGAAGATTGAGGACTGGGGATTGAGGATTGAAGATTGAGGATTGGGTATTGAGGATTGAAGAATGAGGATTGAGGATTGAGGATTGATGAATGAGGATTGAAGATTGAGTATTGAAGATTGAAGATTGATGATTGAGGATTGAGGATTGTGGATTGAGGATTGAGGATTGAACATTGTGGACTGAGTGTTGAGGGTTGAGTGATGAGAATTGGTGTTTGTGGATAGAAGTTTGAAGATTGCAGGTTGAGCATTGAGTATTGAGAACTGTGAATTGAGGATATTCTATTGAGGATTGAGAATTGACAACTGATTGTTGAGGACTGAGGGCTGAAGATTGAGGATTCAGGATTGAGGATTCAGAATTGAGTTTTGAGGACTGAGGATTGAGGATTGAGGATTGAAGATTGAGAATTGGGTATTGAGGATTGAAGAATGAGGATTGAGGATTGAGGATTGAGGATTGAGGATTGAAGATTGAGTGTTGAGGATTGAAGGTTGAGGATTGAGGACCGAGGATTGAGGGATGAGGATTGAGCATTGAGGATTGAGGATTGAAGATTGAGTATTGAGGGTTGAGGATTGAGGTTTGAGGACTGAGGATTGAGGATTGAGGATTGAGAGTTGAGGATTGAGGATTGAGGATTGAGGATTGAGGATTGTGTATTGAGGATTGAAGATTGAGGACTGGGGACTGAGTGCTGAGTGTTGAGTGATGAGAATTGGTGTTTGTGGATAGAGATTTAAAGATTGCAGCTTGAGTATTGAGTATTGAAAACTGTGAATTGATTATATTCTATTGAGGATTGAGAACTGACAACTGATTGTTGAGGACTGAGGTCTGAAGATTGAGGATTCAGGATTGAGGATCCAGGATTGGTGTTTGAGGAGTGAGGATTGAGGATTGAGGATTGAGGATTGAGGATTGAGGATTGAGGTTTGAGGATTGAGGATTGAAGATTGAGGATTGGGTATTGCGGATTGAACATTGAGGATTTAGGATTGAGGATTGAGGACTGAAGATTGAATATTGATGATTGAAGATTGATGATTGAGGATTGAGGGTTGTGGATTGAGGACGAGGACTGAGGGCTGAGCATTGATGTCTGAGGTCTGAGGATTGAGGATTGAGGATTGAGAATTGAGGATTGAGGATTGAGGATTGAAGATTGATGATTGGGTATTGAGGATTGAAGAATGAGGATTGAGGTTTGAGGATTCAGGATTGAGGATTGAGGATTGAGTATTGAAGATTGAGGATTGGCGATTGAGGATTGACGATTGAGGATTGAGTATTGAGGATTGAGAATTGAGGATTGAGGATTGAAGATTGAGTATTGAGGATTGAAGAATGAGAATTGAGGATTGAGGATTGAGGATTGAATATGAGGGCTGAGGGTTGAGGATTGAGGATTGAGGACTGAGGATTGAGGATTGAGGATTGAAGATTGAATATTGATGATTGAGGATTGAGGATTGAGGATTGAAGATTCAGTATTGAGGATTGAAGATTGAGGGTTGAGGATTGAGGATTGAGGATTGAGGATTGAGGATGAGGGCTGAGGGTTGAAGATTGAGGTTTGAGGACTCAGGACTGAGGATTGAGGATTGAGAATTGAGGATTGAGGATTGAGGATTGAGGATTGAGGATTGAGGATTGAAGATTGAGGACTGGGGACTGAGTGCTGAGTGTTGAGTGATGAGAATTGGTGTTTGTGGATAGAGATTTAAAGATTGCAGCTTGAGTATTGAGTATTGAAAACTGTGAATTGATTATATTCTATTGAGGATTGAGAATTGACAACTGATTGTTGAGGACTGAGGTCTGAAGATTGAGGATTCAGGATTGAGGATCCAGGATTGGTGTTTGAGGAGTGAGGATTGAGGATTGAGGATTGAGGATTGAGGACTGAGGATTGAGGTTTGAGGATTGAGGATTGAAGATTGAGGATTGGGTATTGCGGATTGAACATTGAGGATTTAGGATTGAGGATTGAGGACTGAAGATTGAATATTGATGATTGAAGATTGATGATTGAGGATTGAGGGTTGTGGATTGAGGACGAGGACTGAGGGCTGAGCATTGATGTCTGAGGTCTGAGGATTGAGGATTGAGGATTGAGAATTGAGGATTTAAGATTGAAGATTGAATATTGATGATTGAAGATTGAGGATTGAGGATTGAGTGTTGTGGATTGAGGACGAGGACTGAGGGTTGAGTATTGATGTTTGAGGTCTGAGGATTGATGATTGAGTATCGAGAATAGAGGATTGAGGATGGAGGATTGAAGATTGAGGATTTGGTGTTGAGGATTGAAGAATGAGGATTGAGGATTGAGGATTGAGGATTGAGGATTGAAGATTGAGTATTGAGGATTGAAGATTGAGGATTGAGGATTGGGGATTGAGGATTGAGGATTGAGGATTGAGGATTGAGGATTGACAACTGATTGTTGAAGACTGAGGGCTGAAGATTGAGGATTCAGGATTGAGGATTCAGATTTGAGGTTTGAGGACTGAGGATTGAGGATTGAGGATTGAAGATTGAATATTGATGATTGAAGATTGAGTATTGAGGATTGAGGGTTGTGTATTGAGGACGAGGACTGAGGGTTGAGTATTGATGTTTGAGGTCTGAGGATTGAGGATTGAGGATTGAGAATAGAGGATTGAGGATTGAGGATTGAAGATTGAGGATTTGGTGTTGAGGATTGAAGAATGAGGATTGAGGATTGATGATTGAGGATTGAGGGTTGAAGATTGAATATTGAGGATTGAAGATTGAGGGTTGAGGATTGAGGATTGAGGATTGAGGAATGAGGATTGAGGATTGAAGATTGAGTATTGATGATTGAAGATTGAAGATTGAGGATTGAGGATGGAGCATTGAGGATTGAAGATTGAGGACTGGGGATTGAGGATTGAAGATTGAGGATTGGGTATTGAGGATTGAAGAATGAGGATTGAGGATTGAGGATTGATGAATGAGGATTGAAGATTGAGTATTGAAGATTGAAGATTGATGATTGAGGATTGAGGATTGTGGATTGAGGATTGAGGATTGAACATTGTGGACTGAGTGTTGAGGGTTGAGTGATGAGAATTGGTGTTTGTGGATAGAAGTTTGAAGATTGCAGGTTGAGCATTGAGTATTGAGAACTGTGAATTGAGGATATTCTATTGAGGATTGAGAATTGACAACTGATTGTTGAGGACTGAGGGCTGAAGATTGAGGATTCAGGATTGAGGATTCAGAATTGAGTTTTGAGGACTGAGGATTGAGGATTGAGGATTGAAGATTGAGAATTGGGTATTGAGGATTGAAGAATGAGGATTGAGGATTGAGGATTGAGGATTGAGGATTGAAGATTGAGTGTTGATAATTGAAGGTTGAGGATTGAGGACCGAGGATTGAGGGTTGAGGATTGAGCATTGAGGATTGAGGATTGAAGATTGAGTATTGAGGGTTGAGGATTGAGGTTTGAGGACTGAGGATTGGGGATTGAGGATTGAGAGTTGAGGATTGAGGATTGAGGATTGAGGATTGAGGATTGTGTATTGAGGATTGAAGATTGAGGACTGGGGACTGAGTGCTGAGTGTTGAGTGATGAGAATTGGTGTTTGTGGATAGAGATTTAAAGATTGCAGCTTGAGTATTGAGTATTGAAAACTGTGAATTGATTATATTCTATTGAGGATTGAGAACTGACAACTGATTGTTGAGGACTGAGGTCTGAAGATTGAGGATTCAGGATTGAGGATCCAGGATTGGTGTTTGAGGAGTGAGGATTGAGGATTGAGGATTGAGGATTGAGGATTGAGGATTGAGGTTTGAGGATTGAGGATTGAAGATTGAGGATTGGGTATTGCGGATTGAACATTGAGGATTTAGGATTGAGGATTGAGGACTGAAGATTGAATATTGATGATTGAAGATTGATGATTGAGGATTGAGGGTTGTGGATTGAGGACGAGGACTGAGGGCTGAGCATTGATGTCTGAGGTCTGAGGATTGAGGATTGAGGATTGAGAATTGAGGATTGAGGATTGAGGATTGAAGATTGAGGATTGGGTATTGAGGATTGAAGAATGAGGATTGAGGATTGAGGATTCAGGATTGAGGATTGAGGATTGAGTATTGAAGATTGAGGATTGGCGATTGAGGATTGACGATTGAGGATTGAGTATTGAGGATTGAGAATTGAGGATTGAGGATTGAAGATTGAGTATTGAGGATTGAAGAATGAGAATTGAGGATTGAGGATTGAGGATTGAATATGACGGCTGAGGGTTGAGGATTGAGGTTTGAGGACTGAGGATTGAGGATTGAGGATTGAGAGTTGAGGATTGAGGATTGAGGGTTGAAGATTGAGGATTGGGTATTGAGGATTGAAGAATGAGCATTGAGGATTGAGGATTGAGGATTGAGGATTGAAGATTGAGGATTGACGATTGAGGATTGAGGATTGAAGGTTGAGTATTGAGGGTTGAATATTGAGGATTGAGGATTGAGGATTGATAATTGAGGATTGAGGATTGACGATTGAAGATTGAGGATTGGGGACTGAGGGTTGATGGCCGAGTGATGAGAATTGATGTTTGTGGGTAGAGATATGAAGATCGCAGATTGAGTATTGCGTATGGAAAACTCTGAACTGAGGATATTCTAGTGAGGATTGAGGATTGACAGCTGATTGTCGAGGACTGAGGTCTGAAGATTGAGGATCCAGGATTGAGGATTGAGGATTGAGGATAGGGTATTAAGGATTGAAGAATGAGGATTGAGGATGGGCGATTGAGGATTGAGGATTGAAGATTGAGTAACCAGGATTGGAGATTGACGGTTGAGGATTGAGGATTAAGGATCGAGGATTGAGGATTGAGGATTGAAGATTGAGTTTTGAGGATTGAAGATTGAGGATTGAGGATTGAGGATTGAGGATTGAGGATTGAGGATTGAAGATTGAGTGTTGAGGATTGAAGGTTGAGGAATGAGGACCGAGGATTGAGGGTTGAGGATTGAGCATTGAGGATTGAGGATTGAAGATTGAGTATTGAGGATTGAAGATTGAGGATTGTGGATTGAGGATTGAGGATTGAGTATTGAAGATTGAGGATTGGGGATTGAGGATTGACGATTGAGGATTGAGTATTGAGGATTGAGAATTGAGGATTGAGGATTGAAGATTGAGTATTGAGGATTGAAGATTGAGAATTGAGGATTGAGGATTGAGGATTGAAGATGAGGGCTGAGGGTTGAGGATTGAGGTTTGAGGACTGGGGATTGAGGATTGAGAGTTGAGGATTGAGGATTGAGGATTGAAGATTGAGGATTGGGTATTGAGGATTGAAGAATGAGCATTGAGGATTGAGGATTGAGGACTGAGGATTGAAGATTGAGTATTGAGGATTGAGGTTTGAGGATTGAAGGTTGAGTATTGAGGGTTGAAGATTGAGGATTGAAGATTGAGGATTGATAATTGAGGATTGAGGATGTACGATTGAAGATTGAGGATTGGGGACTGAGAGTTGATGGCTGAGTGATGCGAATTGATGTTTGTGGATAGAGATATGAAGATTGCAGATTGAGTATTGCGTATGGAAAACTCTGAACTGAGGATACTCTAGTGAGGATTGAGGATTGACAGCTGATTGTTGAGGACTGAGGTCTGAAGATTGAGGATTCAGGATTGAGGATTCAGGACTGTGGTTTGAGGACTGTGGATTGAGGATTGATGATTGGGGATTGAGGATTGAGGATCGAGGATTGAAGATTGAAGATTGGGTATTGAGGATTGTACATTGAGGATTGAGAATTGAGGATTGAGGATTGAGGATTGAGGATTGAAAATTGAATATTGATCATTGAAGGTTGAGGATTGAGGATTGAGGGTTGTGGATGCAGGACGAGGACTGAGGGTTGAGTATTGATGTTTGAGGTCTGAGGATTGAGGATAGAGGATTGAGAATTGAGGATTGAG
This sequence comes from Calliopsis andreniformis, assembly GCF_051401765.1. Taxonomy (NCBI): domain Eukaryota; kingdom Metazoa; phylum Arthropoda; class Insecta; order Hymenoptera; family Andrenidae; genus Calliopsis; species Calliopsis andreniformis. The sequence goes on along the minus strand of NW_027480545.1, from coordinate 528,515 downwards.
GATTGAGGATTGAAGATTGAGGATTGGGTATTGAGGATTGAAGAATGAGCACTGAGGATTGAGGATCGAGTATTGAGGATTGAAGATTGAGTATTGAGGATTGAAGATTGAGGATTGAGGATTGAGGATTGAGGATTGAGGATTGAGGATTGAGGATTGAGGATTGAAGATTGAGGATTGAGGATTGAGGATTAAAGGTTGAGCATTGAGGATTGAGGATTGCGGATTGATGATTGAGGATTGAGGATTGAGGATTGAGGATTGAGGATTGGGTATTGAAGATTGAGGATTGATGATTGAGGATTGAGGATTGAGGATTGAGGATTGAGTATTGGGGATTGAGTATTGAGGACTGAGGACTGAGGATAGAGGATTGAGGATGGAGCATTGAGGATTGAAGATTGAGGACTGGGGATTGAGGATTGAAGATTGAGGATTGGGTATTGAGGATTGAAGAATGAGGATGAGGGCTGAGGGTTGAGGATTGAGGTTTGAGGATTGAGGACTGAGGATTGAAGATTGATGATTGAGTATTGAGGATTGAAGATTGAGGATTGAGGATTGAGGATTGAGGATTGAGGATTGAGGATTGAGGATTGAAGATTGAGGACTGGGGACTGAGTGCTGAGTGTTGAGTGATGAGAATTGGTGTTTGTGGATAGAGATTTAAAGATTGCAGCTTGAGTATTGAGTATTGAAAACTGTGAATTGATGATATTCTATTGAGGATTGAGAATTGACAACTGATTGTTGAGGACTGAGGTCTGAAGATTGAGGATTCAGGATTGAGGATCCAGGATTGGTGTTTGAGGAGTGAGAATTCAGGATTGAGGATTGAGGATTGAGGATTGAGGATTGAGGTTTGAGGATTGAGGATTCAGAATTGAGTTTTGAGGACTGAGGATTGAGGATTGAGGATTGAAGATTGAGGATTGGGTATTGAGGATTGAAGAATGAGGATTGAGGATTGAGGATTGAGGATTGAGGATTGAGGTTTGAGGATTGAGGATTGAAGATTGAGGATTGGGTATTGCGGATTGAATATTGAGGATTTAGGATTGAGGATTGAGGACTGAAGATTGAATATTGATGATTGAAGATTGATGATTGAGGATTGAGGGTTGTGGATTGAGGACGAGGACTGAGGGCTGAGCATTGATGTCTGAGGTCTGAGGATTGAGGATTGAGGATTGAGAATTGAGGATTGAGGATTGAGGATTGAAGATTGAGGATTGGGTATTGAGGATTGAAGAATGAGGATTGAGGATTGAGGATTCAGGATTGAGGATTGAGGATTGAGTATTGAAGATTGAGTATTGGCGATTGAGGATTGACGATTGAGGATTGAGTATTGAGGATTGAGAATTGAGGATTGAGGATTGAAGATTGAGTATTGAGGATTGAAGAATGAGAATTGAGGATTGAGGATTGAGGATTGAAGATGAGGGCTGAGGGTTGAGGATTGAGGTTTGAGGACTGAGGATTGAGGATTGAGGATTGAGAGTTGAGGATTGAGGATTGAGGATTGAAGATTGAGGATTGGGTATTGAGGATTGAAGAATGAGCATTGAGGATTGAGGATTGAGGATTGAGGATTGAAGATTGAGGATTGAGGATTGAGGTTTGAGGATTGAAGATTGAGTATTAAGGGTTGAAGATTGAGGATTGAGGATTGAGGATTGATAATTGAGGATTGAGGATTGACGATTGAAGATTGTGGATTGGGGACTGCGAGTTGATGGCTGAGTGATGAGAATTGATGTCTGTGGATAGAGATATGAAGATTGCAGATTCAGAATTGAGTATTGAAACCTGTGAATTGAGGATATTCTGTTGATGATTGAGGATTGACAACTGATTGTTGAGGACTGAGGGCTGAAGATTGAGGATTCAGGATTGAGGATTCAGAATTGAGGTTTGAGGACTCAGGATTGAGGATTGAGGATTGAGGATTGAGGATTGAGGATTGAGGATTGAAGATTCAGTATTGAGGATTGAATATGAGGGCTGAGGGTTGAGGATTGAGGTTTGAGGACTGAGGATTGAGGATTGAGGATTGAGAGTTGAGGATTGAGGATTGAGGATTGAAGATTGAGGATTGGGTATTGAGGATTGAAGAATGAGCATTGAGGATTGAGGATTGAGGATTGAGGATTGAAGATTGAGGATTGGGGATTGAGGTTTGAGGATTGAAGGTTGAGTATTGAGGGTTGAAGATTGAGGATTGAGGATTGAGGATTGATAATTGAGGATTGAGGATTGACGATTGAAGATTGAGGATTGGGGACTGAGGGTTGATGGCTGAGTGATGAGAATTGATGTTTGTGGGTAGAGATATGAAGATCGCAGATTGAGTATTGCGTATGGAAAACTCTGAACTGAGGTTATTCTAGTGAGGATTGAGGATTGACAGCTGATTGTTGAGGACTGAGGTCTGAAGATTGAGGATCCAGGATTGAGGATTGAGGATTGAGGATTGAGAATTGAGGATTGAGGATTGAGGATTGAAGATTGAGGATTGGGTATTGAGGATTGAAGTATGAGGATTGAGGATTGAGGATTGAGGATTGAGGATTGAAGATTGAGTATTGAGGATTGAAGATTGAGGATTGAGGACCGAGGATTGAGGATTGAGGATTGAGGATTGAGGATTGGGGATTGAAGATTGAGCATTGAGGATTGAAGATTGAGGATTGTGGATCGAGGATTGAGGGTTGAGTATTGAAGATTGAGGATTGGGGATTGAGGATTGACGATTGAGGATTGAGTATTGAGGATTGAGAATTAAGGATTGAGGATTGAAGATTGAGTATTGAGGATTGAAGATTGAGAATTGAGGATTGAGGATTGAGGATTGAAGATGAGGGCTGAGGGCTGAGGATTGAGGTTTGAGGACTGAGGATTGAGGATTGAGGATTGAGAGTTGAGGATTGAGGATTGAGGATTGAAGATTGAGGATTGAGTATTGAGGATTGAAGAATGAGCATTGAGGATTGAGGATTGAGGACTTGGGATTGAAGATTGAGGATTGAGGATTGAGGATTGAGGATTGAAGATTGAGTATTGAGGGTTGAACATTGAGGATTGAAGATTGAGGATTGATAATTGAGGATTGAGGATGTACGATTGAAGATTGAGGATTGGGGACTGAGAGTTGATGGCTGAGTGATGAGAATTGATGTTTGTGGATAGAGATATGAAGATTGCAGATTGAGTATTGCGTATGGAAAACTCTGAACTGAGGATACTCTAGTGAGGATTGAGGATTGACAGCTGATTGTTGAGGACTGAGGTCTGAAGATTGAGGATTCAGGATTGAGGATTCAGGACTGTGGTTTGAGGACTGTGGATTGAGGATTGAGGATTGGGGATTGAGGATTGAGGATCGAGGATTGAAGATTGAAGATTGGGTATTGAGGATTGTACATTGAGGATTGAGAATTAAGGATTGAGGATTGAGGATTGAGGATTGAAGATTGAGGTGTGAGGACTCAGGACTGAGGATTGAGAATTGAGAGTTGAGGATTGAGGATCGAGTATTGAGGATTGAAGATTGAGTATTGAGGATTGAAGATTGAGGATTGAGGATTGAGGATTGAGGATTGAGGATTGAGGATTGAGGATTGAGGATTGAAGATTGAGGATTGAGGATTGAGGATTAAAGGTTGAGCATTGAGGATTGAGGATTGCGGATTGATGATTGAGGATTGAGGATTGAGGATTGAGGATTGAGGATTGGGTATTGAAGATTGAGGATTGATGATTGAGGATTGAGGATTGAGGATTGAGGATTGAGTATTGGGGATTGAGTATTGAGGACTGAGGACTGAGGATAGAGGATTGAGGATGGAGCATTGAGGATTGAAGATTGAGGACTGGGGATTGAGGATTGAAGATTGAGGATTGGGTATTGAGGATTGAAGAATGAGGATGAGGGCTGAGGGTTGAGGATTGAGGTTTGAGGATTGAGGACTGAGGATTGAAGATTGATGATTGAGTATTGAGGATTGAAGATTGAGGATTGAGGATTGAGGATTGAGGATTGAGGATTGAGGATTGAGGATTGAAGATTGAGGACTGGGGACTGAGTGCTGAGTGTTGAGTGATGAGAATTGGTGTTTGTGGATAGAGATTTAAAGATTGCAGCTTGAGTATTGAGTATTGAAAACTGTGAATTGATGATATTCTATTGAGGATTGAGAATTGACAACTGATTGTTGAGGACTGAGGTCTGAAGATTGAGGATTCAGGATTGAGGATCCAGGATTGGTGTTTGAGGAGTGAGAATTGAGTATTGAGGATTGAGGATTGAGGATTGAGGATTGAGGTTTGAGGATTGAGGATTCAGAATTGAGTTTTGAGGACTGAGGATTGAGGATTGAGGATTGAAGATTGAGGATTGGGTATTGAGGATTGAAGAATGAGGATTGAGGATTGAGGATTGAGGATTGAGGATTGAGGTTTGAGGATTGAGGATTGAAGATTGAGGATTGGGTATTGCGGATTGAATATTGAGGATTTAGGATTGAGGATTGAGGACTGAAGATTGAATATTGATGATTGAAGATTGATGATTGAGGATTGAGGGTTGTGGATTGAGGACGAGGACTGAGGGCTGAGCATTGATGTCTGAGGTCTGAGGATTGAGGATTGAGGATTGAGAATTGAGGATTGAGGATTGAGGATTGAAGATTGAGGATTGGGTATTGAGGATTGAAGAATGAGGATTGAGGATTGAGGATTCAGGATTGAGGATTGAGGATTGAGTATTGAAGATTGAGTATTGGCGATTGAGGATTGACGATTGAGGATTGAGTATTGAGGATTGAGAATTGAGGATTGAGGATTGAAGATTGAGTATTGAGGATTGAAGAATGAGAATTGAGGATTGAGGATTGAGGATTGAAGATGAGGGCTGAGGGTTGAGGATTGAGGTTTGAGGACTGAGGATTGAGGATTGAGGATTGAGAGTTGAGGATTGAGGATTGAGGATTGAAGATTGAGGATTGGGTATTGAGGATTGAAGAATGAGCATTGAGGATTGAGGATTGAGGATTGAGGATTGAAGATTGAGGATTGAGGATTGAGGTTTGAGGATTGAAGATTGAGTATTGAGGGTTGAAGATTGAGGATTGAGGATTGAGGATTGATAATTGAGGATTGAGGATTGACGATTGAAGATTGTGGATTGGGGACTGCGAGTTGATGGCTGAGTGATGAGAATTGATGTCTGTGGATAGAGATATGAAGATTGCAGATTCAGAATTGAGTATTGAAACCTGTGAATTGAGGATATTCTGTTGATGATTGAGGATTGACAACTGATTGTTGAGGACTGAGGGCTGAAGATTGAGGATTCAGGATTGAGGATTCAGAATTGAGGTTTGAGGACTCAGGATTGAGGATTGAGGATTGAGGATTGAGGATTGAGGATTGAGGATTGAAGATTCAGTATTGAGGATTGAATATGAGGGCTGAGGGTTGAGGATTGAGGTTTGAGGACTGAGGATTGAGGATTGAGGATTGAGAGTTGAGGATTGAGGATTGAGGATTGAAGATTGAGGATTGGGTATTGAGGATTGAAGAATGAGCATTGAGGATTGAGGATTGAGGATTGAGGATTGAAGATTGAGGATTGGGGATTGAGGTTTGAGGATTGAAGGTTGAGTATTGAGGGTTGAAGATTGAGGATTGAGGATTGAGGATTGATAATTGAGGATTGAGGATTGACGATTGAAGATTGAGGATTGGGGACTGAGGGTTGATGGCTGAGTGATGAGAATTGATGTTTGTGGGTAGAGATATGAAGATCGCAGATTGAGTATTGCGTATGGAAAACTCTGAACTGAGGTTATTCTAGTGAGGATTGAGGATTGACAGCTGATTGTTGAGGACTGAGGTCTGAAGATTGAGGATCCAGGATTGAGGATTGAGGATTGAGGATTGAGAATTGAGGATTGAGGATTGAGGATTGAAGATTGAGGATTGGGTATTGAGGATTGAAGTATGAGGATTGAGGATTGAGGATTGAGGACTGAGGATTGAAGATTGATGATTGAGTATTGAGGATTGAAGATTGAGGATTGAGGATTGAGGATTGAGGATTGAGGATTGAGGATTGAGGATTGAAGATTGAGGACTGGGGACTGAGTGCTGAGTGTTGAGTGATGAGAATTGGTGTTTGTGGATAGAGATTTAAAGATTGCAGCTTGAGTATTGAGTATTGAAAACTGTGAATTGATGATATTCTATTGAGGATTGAGAATTGACAACTGATTGTTGAGGACTGAGGTCTGAAGATTGAGGATTCAGGATTGAGGATCCAGGATTGGTGTTTGAGGAGTGAGAATTGAGGATTGAGGATTGAGGATTGAGGATTGAGGATTGAGGTTTGAGGATTGAGGATTCAGAATTGAGTTTTGAGGACTGAGGATTGAGGATTGAGGATTGAAGATTGAGGATTGGGTATTGAGGATTGAAGAATGAGGATTGAGGATTGAGGATTGAGGATTGAGGATTGAGGTTTGAGGATTGAGGATTGAAGATTGAGGATTGGGTATTGCGGATTGAATATTGAGGATTTAGGATTGAGGATTGAGGACTGAAGATTGAATATTGATGATTGAAGATTGATGATTGAGGATTGAGGGTTGTGGATTGAGGACGAGGACTGAGGGCTGAGCATTGATGTCTGAGGTCTGAGGATTGAGGATTGAGGATTGAGAATTGAGGATTGAGGATTGAGGATTGAAGATTGAGGATTGGGTATTGAGGATTGAAGAATGAGGATTGAGGATTGAGGATTCAGGATTGAGGATTGAGGATTGAGTATTGAAGATTGAGTATTGGCGATTGAGGATTGACGATTGAGGATTGAGTATTGAGGATTGAGAATTGAGGATTGAGGATTGAAGATTGAGTATTGAGGATTGAAGAATGAGAATTGAGGATTGAGGATTGAGGATTGAAGATGAGGGCTGAGGGTTGAGGATTGAGGTTTGAGGACTGAGGATTGAGGATTGAGGATTGAGAGTTGAGGATTGAGGATTGAGGATTGAAGATTGAGGATTGGGTATTGAGGATTGAAGAATGAGCATTGAGGATTGAGGATTGAGGATTGAGGATTGAAGATTGAGGATTGAGGATTGAGGTTTGAGGATTGAAGATTGAGTATTGAGGGTTGAAGATTGAGGATTGAGGATTGAGGATTGATAATTGAGGATTGAGGATTGACGATTGAAGATTGTGGATTGGGGACTGCGAGTTGATGGCTGAGTGATGAGAATTGATGTCTGTGGATAGAGATATGAAGATTGCAGATTCAGAATTGAGTATTGAAACCTGTGAATTGAGGATATTCTGTTGATGATTGAGGATTGACAACTGATTGTTGAGGACTGAGGGCTGAAGATTGAGGATTCAGGATTGAGGATTCAGAATTGAGGTTTGAGGACTCAGGATTGAGGATTGAGGATTGAGGATTGAGGATTGAGGATTGAGGATTGAAGATTCAGTATTGAGGATTGAATATGAGGGCTGAGGGTTGAGGATTGAGGTTTGAGGACTGAGGATTGAGGATTGAGGATTGAGAGTTGAGGATTGAGGATTGAGGATTGAAGATTGAGGATTGGGTATTGAGGATTGAAGAATGAGCATTGAGGATTGAGGATTGAGGATTGAGGATTGAAGATTGAGGATTGGGGATTGAGGTTTGAGGATTGAAGGTTGAGTATTGAGGGTTGAAGATTGAGGATTGAGGATTGAGGATTGATAATTGAGGATTGAGGATTGACGATTGAAGATTGAGGATTGGGGACTGAGGGTTGATGGCTGAGTGATGAGAATTGATGTTTGTGGGTAGAGATATGAAGATCGCAGATTGAGTATTGCGTATGGAAAACTCTGAACTGAGGTTATTCTAGTGAGGATTGAGGATTGACAGCTGATTGTTGAGGACTGAGGTCTGAAGATTGAGGATCCAGGATTGAGGATTGAGGATTGAGGATTGAGAATTGAGGATTGAGGATTGAGGATTGAAGATTGAGGATTGGGTATTGAGGATTGAAGTATGAGGATTGAGGATTGAGGATTGAGGATTGAGGATTGAAGATTGAGTATTGAGGATTGAAGATTGAGGATTGAGGACCGAGGATTGAGGATTGAGGATTGAGGATTGAGGATTGGGGATTGAAGATTGAGCATTGAGGATTGAAGATTGAGGATTGTGGATCGAGGATTGAGGGTTGAGTATTGAAGATTGAGGATTGGGGATTGAGGATTGACGATTGAGGATTGAGTATTGAGGATTGAGAATTAAGGATTGAGGATTGAAGATTGAGTATTGAGGATTGAAGATTGAGAATTGAGGATTGAGGATTGAGGATTGAAGATGAGGGCTGAGGGCTGAGGATTGAGGTTTGAGGACTGAGGATTGAGGATTGAGGATTGAGAGTTGAGGATTGAGGATTGAGGATTGAAGATTGAGGATTGAGTATTGAGGATTGAAGAATGAGCATTGAGGATTGAGGATTGAGGACTTGGGATTGAAGATTGAGGATTGAGGATTGAGGATTGAGGATTGAAGATTGAGTATTGAGGGTTGAAGATTGAGGATTGAAGATTGAGGATTGATAATTGAGGATTGAGGATGTACGATTGAAGATTGAGGATTGGGGACTGAGAGTTGATGGCTGAGTGATGAGAATTGATGTTTGTGGATAGAGATATGAAGATTGCAGATTGAGTATTGCGTATGGAAAACTCTGAACTGAGGATACTCTAGTGAGGATTGAGGATTGACAGCTGATTGTTGAGGACTGAGGTCTGAAGATTGAGGATTCAGGATTGAGGATTCAGGACTGTGGTTTGAGGACTGTGGATTGAGGATTGAGGATTGGGGATTGAGGATTGAGGATCGAGGATTGAAGATTGAAGATTGGGTATTGAGGATTGTACATTGAGGATTGAGAATTAAGGATTGAGGATTGAGGATTGAGGATTGAAGATTGAGGTGTGAGGACTCAGGACTGAGGATTGAGAATTGAGAGTTGAGGATTGAGTATTGAGGATTGAAGATTGAGGATAGGGTATTGAGGATTGAAGAATGAGGATGGAGGATGGGCGATTGAGGATTGAGTATTGAAAATTGAGTATTCAGGATTGGAGATTGACGATTGAGGATTGAGGATTGAGGACCGAGGATTGAGGATTGAGGATTGAAGATTGGGTATTGAGGATTGAAGATTGAGGATTGTGGATTGACGATTGAGGATTGAGGATTGAGAATTGAAGATTGAGGAATGGGGACTGAGTGTTGAGGGTTGAGTGGTGATGATTGTTGTTTGTGGATAGAGATTTGAAGATTGCAGATTCAGTATTGAGTATTGAAACCTGTGAACTGAGGATATTCTATTGAGGATTGAGGATTGACAACTGATTGTTGACGACTGAGGGCTGAAGATTGAGGATTCAGGATTGAGGATTCAGAATTGAGGTTTGAGGACTGAGGATTGAGGATTGAGGATTGAGGATTGAGGATTGATGATTGAGTACTGAAGATTGAGTATTGATGACTGAGGATTCAGGATTGAGGATTGAGGACTGAGGATTGAGGATTTAAGATTGAAGATTGAATATTGATGATTGAAGATTGAGGATTGAGGATTGAGTGTTGTGGATTGAGGACGAGGACTGAGGGTTGAGTATTGATGTTTGAGGTCTGAGGATTGATGATTGAGTATCGAGAATAGAGGATTGAGGATGGAGGATTGAAGATTGAGGATTTGGTGTTGAGGATTGAAGAATGAGGACTGAGGATTGAGGATTGAGGATTGAGGATTGAAGATTGAGTATTGAGGATTGAAGGTTGAGGATTGAGGATTGGGGATTGAGGATTGAGGATTGAGGATTGAGGATTGAGAATTGACAACTGGTTGTTGAGGACTGAGGGCTGAAGATTGAGGATTCAGGATTGAGGATTCAGATTTGAGGTTTGAGGACTGAGGATTGAGGATTGAGGATTGAAGATTGAATATTGATGATTGAAGATTGAGTATTGAGGATTGAGGGTTGTGTATTGAGGACGAGGACTGAGGGTTGAGTATTGATGTTTGAGGTCTGAGGATTGAGGATTGAGGATTGAGAATAGAGGATTGAGGATTGAGGATTGAAGATTGAGGATTTGGTGTCGAGGATTGAAGAATGAGGACTGAGGATTGAGGATTGAGGATTGAGGATTGAAGATTGAGGATTGAGGATTGAAGATTGAGGATTGGGTATTGAGGATTGAAGAATGAGCATTGAGGATTGAGGATTGAGGATTGAGGATTGAAGATTGAGGATTGAGGATTGAGGTTTGAGGATTGAAGATTGAGTATTGAGGGTTGAAGATTGAGGATTGGGGATTGAGGATTGATAATTGAGGATTGAGGATTGACGATTGAAGATTGAGGATTGGGGACTGAGAGTTGATGGCTGAGTGATGAGAATTGATGTCTGTGGATAGAGATATGAAGATTGCAGATTCAGAATTGAGTATTGAAACCTGTGAATTGAGGATATTCTGTTGAGGATTGAGGATTGACAACTGATTGTTGAGGACTGAGGGCTGAAGATTGAGGATTCAGGATTGAGGATACAGAATTGAGGTTTGAGGACTCAGGATTGAGGATTGAGGATTGAGGATTGAGGATTGAGGATTGAGGATTGAAGATTCAGTATTGAGGATTGAAGATTGAGGGTTGAGGATTGAGGATTGAGGATTGAGGATTGAGGATGAGGGCTGAGGGTTGACGATTGAGGTTTGAGGACTCAGGACTGAGGATTGAGGATTGAGAATTGAGGATTGAGGATTGAGGATTGAAGATTGAGGATAGGGTATTGAGGATTGAAGAATGAGGATTGAGGATGGGCGATTGAGGATTGAGGATTGAAGATTGAGTAATCAGGATTGGAGATTGACGATTGAGGATTGAGGATTGAGGATCGAGGATTGAGGATTGAGGATTGAAGATTGAGTTTTGAGGATTGAAGATTGAGGATTGAGGATTGAGGATTGAGGATTGAGTATTGAGGATTGAGAAGTCAAGATTGAGGATTGGGGACTGAGTGTTGAGCGTTGAGTGATGAGGATTGATGTTTGTGGATAGAGATTTGAAGATTGCAGATTGAGTATTGAGTATCGAAACCTGCGAATTGAGGATATTCTATTGAGGATTGAGGATTGACAACTGATTGTTGAGGACTGAGGGCTGAAGATTGAGGATTCAGGGTTGAGGGTTCAGAATTGAGGTTTGAGGACTGAGGATTGAGGATTGAGGATTGAGGATTGAGGATTGAGGATTGAGTATTGAGGATTGAAGATTGAGGATTGAGGATTGATGATCGAGGATTGAGGATGAGGGCTGAGGGTTGAGGATTGAGGTTTGAGGATTGAGGGCTGAGGATTGAGGATTGATGATTGAGTATTGAGGATTGAAGATTGAGGATTGAGGATTGAGGATTGAGGATTGAGGATTGAGGATTGAGGATTGAAGATTGAGGACTGGGGACTGAGTGCTGAGTGTTGAGTGATGAGAATTGGTGTTTGTGGATAGAGATTTAAAGATTGCAGCTTGAGTATTGAGTATTGAAAACTGTGAAATGATTATATTCTATTGAGGATTGAGAATTGACAACTGATTGTTGAGGACTGAGGTCTGAAGATTGAGGATTCAGGATTGAGGATCCAGGATTGGTGTTTGAGGAGTGAGGATTGAGGATTGAGGAATGAGGATTGAGGATTGAGGATTGAGGTTTGAGGATTGAGGATTGAAGATTGAGGATTGGGTATTGCGGATTGAACATTGAGGATTTAGGATTGAGGATTGAGGACTGAAGATTGAATATTGATGATTGAAGATTGATGATTGAGGATTGAGGGTTGTGGATTGAGGACGAGGACTGAGGGCTGAGCATTGATGTCTGAGGTCTGAGGATTGAGGATTGAGGATTGAGAATTGAGGATTTAAGATTGAAGATTGAATATTGATGATTGAAGATTGAGGATTGAGGATTGAGTGTTGTGGATTGAGGACGAGGACTGAGGGCTGAGTATTGATGTTTGAGGTCTGAGGATTGATGATTGAGTATCGAGATTAGAGGATTGAGGATGGAGGATTGAAGATTGAGGATTTAGTGTTGAGGATTGAAGAATGAGGATTGAGGATTGAGGATTGAGGATTGAGGATTGACAGCTGATTGTTGAGGACTGAGGGCTGAAGATTGAGGATTCAGGATTGAGGATTCAGATTTGAGGTTTGAGGACTGAGGATTGAGGATTGAGGATTGAAGGTTGAATATTGATGATTGAAGATTGAGTATTGAGGATTGAGGGTTGTGTATTGAGGACGAGGACTGAGGGTTGAGTATTGATGTTTGAGGTCTGAGAATTGAGGATTGAGGATTGAGAATAGAGGATTGAGGATTGAGGATTGAAGATTGAGGATTTGGTGTTGAGGATTGAAGAATGAGGATTGAGGATTGATGATTGAGGATTGAGGGTTGAAGATTGAATATTGAGGATTGAAGATTGAGGATTGAGGATTGAGGATTGAGGATTGAGGAAAGAGGATTGAGGATTGAAGATTGAGTATTGATGATTGAAGATTGAAGATTGAGGATTGAGGATGGAGCATTGAGGATTGAAGATTGAGGACTGGGGATTGAGGATTGAAGATTGAGGATTGGGTATTGAGGATTGAAGAATGAGGATTGAGGATTGAGGATTGATGATTGAGGATTGAAGATTGAGTATTGAAGATTGAAGATTGATGATTGAGGATTGTGGATTGAGGATTGAGGATTGAACATTGTGGACTGAGTGTTGAGGGTTGAGTGATGAGAATTGGTGTTTGTGGATAGAAGTTTGAAGATTGCAGGTTGAGCATTGAGTATTGAGAACTGTGAACTGAGGATATTCTATTGAGGATTGAGAATTGACACCTGATTGTTGAGGACTGAGGGCTGAAGATTGAGGATTCAGGATTGAGGATTCAGAATTGAGTTTTGAGGACTGAGGATTGAGGATTGAGGATTGAAGATTGAGGATTGGGTATTGAGGATTGAAGAATGAGGATTGAGGATTGAGGATTGAGGATTGAGGATTGACGATTGAGTGTTGAGGATTGAAGGTTGAGGATTGAGGACCGAGGATTGAGGGTTGAGGATTGAGCATTGAGGATTGAGGATTGAAGACTGAGTATTGAGGATTGGCGATTGAGGATTGACGATTGAGGATTGAGTATTGAGGATTGAGAATTGAGGATTGAGGATTGAAGATTGAGTATTGAGGATTGAAGATTGAGAATTGAGGATTGAGGATTGAGGATTGAATATGAGGGCTGAGGGTTGAGGATTGAGGTTTGAGGACTGAGGATTGAGGATTGAGGATTGAGAGTTGAGGATTGAGGATTGAGGATTGAAGATTGAGGATTGGGTATTGAGGATTGAAGAATGAGCATTGGGGATTGAGGATTGAGGATTGAGGATTGAAGATTGAGGATTGAGGATTGAGGTTTGAGGATTGAAGGTTGAGTATTGAGGGTTGAAGATTGAGGATTGAGGATTGAGGATTGATAATTGAGGATTGAGGATTGACGATTGAAGATTGAGGATTGGGGACTGAGGGTTGATGGCTGAGTGATGAGAATTGATGTTTGTGGGTAGAGATATGAAGATCGCAGATTGAGTATTGCGTATGGAAAACTCTGAACTGAGGATATTCTAGTGAGGATTGAGGATTGACAGCTGATTGTTGAGGACTGAGGTCTGAAGATTGAGGATCCAGGATTGAGGATTGAGGATTGAGGTTTGAGAATTGAGGATTGAGGATTGAGGATTGAAGATTGAGGATTGGGTATTGAGGATTGAAGAATGAGGATTGAGGATTGAGGATTGAGGATTGAGGATTGAAGATTGAGTATTGAGGATTGAAGATTGAGGATTGTGGATTGAGGATTGAGGGTTGAGTATTGAAGATTGAGGATTGGGGATTGAGGATTGACGATTGAGGATTGAGTATTGAGGATTGAGAATTGAGGATTGAGGATTGAAGATTGAGTATTGAGGATTGAAGATTGAGAATTGAGGATTGAGGATTGAGGATTGAAGATGAGGGCTGAGGGTTGAGGATTGAGGTTTGAGGACTGAGGATTGAGGATTGAGGATTGAGAGTTGAGGATTGAGGATTGAGGGTTGAAGAATGAGGATTGGGTATTGAGGATTGAAGAATGAGCATTGAGGATTGAGGATTGAGGACTGAGGATTGAAGATTGAGGATTGAGGATTGAGGTTTGAGGATTGAAGATTGAGTATTGAGGGTTGAAGATTGAGGATTGAAGATTGAGGATTGATAATTGAGGATTGAGGATGTACGATTGAAGATTGAGGATTGGGGACTGAGAGTTGATGGCTGAGTGATGAGAATTGATGTTTGTGGATAGAGATATGAAGATTGCAGATTGAGTATTGCGTATGGAAAACTCTGAACTGAGGATACTCTAGTGAGGATTGAGGATTGACAGCTGATTGTTGAGGACTGAGGTCTGAAGATTGAGGATTCAGGATTGAGGATTCAGGACTGTGGTTTGAGGACTGTGGATTGAGGATTGAGGTTTGAGAATTGAGGATTGAGGATTGAGGATTGAAGATTGAGGATTGGGTATTGAGGATTGAAGAATGAGCACTGAGGATTGAGGATCGAGTATTGAGGATTGAAGATTGAGTATTGAGGATTGAAGATTGAGGATTGAGGATTGAGGATTGAGGATTGAGGATTGAGGATTGAGGATTGAGGATTGAGGATTAAAGGTTGAGCATTGAGGATTGAGGATTGCGGATTGATGATTGAGGATTGAGTATTGGGGATTGAGTATTGAGGACTGAGGACTGAGGATAGAGGATTGAGGATGGAGCATTGAGGATTGAAGATTGAGGACTGGGGATTGAGGATTGAAGATTGAGGATTGGGTATTGATGATTGAAGAATGAGGATGAGGGCTGAGGGTTGAGGATTGAGGTTTGAGGATTGAGGACTGAGGATTGAAGATTGATGATTGAGTATTGAGGATTGAAGATTGAGGATTGAGGATTGAGGATTGAGGATTGAGGATTGAGGATTGAGGATTGAGGATTGAAGATTGAGGACTGGGGACTGAGTGCTGAGTGTTGAGTGATGAGAATTGGTGTTTGTGGATAGAGTTTTAAAGATTGCAGCTTGAGTATTGAGTATTGAAAACTGTGAATTGATGATATTCTATTGAGGATTGAGAATTGACAACTGATTGTTGAGGACTGAGGTCTGAAGATTGAGGATTCAGGATTGAGGATCCAGGATTGGTGTTTGAGGAGTGAGAATTGAGGATTGAGGATTGAGGATTGAGGATTGAGGATTGAGGTTTGAGGATTGAGGATTCAGAATTGAGTTTTGAGGACTGAGGATTGGGGATTGAGGATTGAAGATTGAGGATTGGGTATTGAGGATTGAAGAATGAGGATTGAGGATTGAGGATTGAGGATTGAGGATTGAGGTTTGAGGATTGAGGATTGAAGATTGAGGATTGGGTATTGCGGATTGAACATTGAGGATTTAGGATTGAGGATTGAGGACTGAAGTTTGAATATTGATGATTGAAGATTGATGATTGAAGATTGAGGGTTGTGGATTGAGGACGAGGACTGAGGGCTGAGCATTGATGTCTGAGGTCTGAGGATTGAGGATTGAGGATTGAGAATTGAGGATTGAGGATTGAGGATTGAAGATTGAGGATTGGGTATTGAGGATTGAAGAATGAGGATTGAGGATTGAGGATTGAGGATTGAGGATTGAGGATTGAGTATTGAAGATTGAGGATTGGGGATTGAGGATTGGCGATTGAGGATTGAGTATTGAGGATTGAGAATTGAGGATTGAGGATTGAAGATTGAGTATTGAGGATTGAAGATTGAGAATTGAGGATTGAGGATTGAGGATTGAGGATTGAATATGAGGGCTGAGGGTTGAGGATTGAGGTTTGAGGACTGAGGATTGAGGATTGAGGATTGAGAGTTGAGGATTGAGGATTGAGGATTGAAAATTAAGGATTGGGTATTGAGGATTGAAGAATGAGCATTGAGGATTGAGGATTGAGGATTGAGGATTGAAGATTGAGGATTGAGGATTGAGGTTTGAGGATTGGAGGTTGAGTATTGAGGGTTGAAGATTGAGGATTGAGGATTGAGGATTGATAATTGAGGATTGAGGATTGGCGATTGAAGATTGAGGATTGGGGACTGAGGGTTGATGGCTGAGTGATGAGAATTGATGTTTGTGGGTAGAGATATGAAGATTGCAGAATGAGTATTGCGTATGGAAAACTCTGAACTGAGGATATTCTAGTGAGGATTGAGTATTGACAGCTGATTGTTGAGGACTGAGGTCTGAAGATTGAGGATTCAGGATTGAGGATTGAGGATTGAGGATTGAGAATTGAGGATTGAGGATTGAGGATTGAAGATTGAGGATTGGGTATTGAGGATTGAAGAATGAGGATTGACGATTGAGGATTGAGGATTGAGGATTGAAGATTGAGTATTGAGGATTGAAGATTGAGGATTGAGGACCGAGGATTGAGGATTGAGGATTGAGGATTGAGGGTTGAAGATTGAGTATTGAGGATTGAAGATTGAGGATTGTGGATTGAGGATTGAGGGTTGAGTATTGAAGATTGAGGATTGGGGATTGAGGATTGACGATTGAGGATTGAGTATTGAGGATTGAGAATTGAGGATTGAGGATTGAAGATTGAGTATTGAGGATTGAAGATTGAGAATTGAGGATTGAGGATTGAGGATTGAAGATGAGGGCTGAGGGTTGAGGATTGAGGTTTGAGGACTGAGGATTGAGGATTGAGGATTGAGAGTTGAGGATTGAGGATTGAGGATTGAAGATTGAGGATTGGGTATTGAGGATTGAAGAATGAGCATTGAGGATTGAGGATTGAGGATTGAGGATTGAAGATTGAGGATTGAGGATTGAGGATTGAGGTTTGAGGATTGAAGATTGAGTATTGAGGGTTGAAGATTGAGGATTGAGGATTGAGGATTGATAATTGAGGATTGAGGATTGACGATTGAAGATTGAGGATTGGGGACTGAGGGTTGATGCCTGAGTGATGAGAATTGATGTTTGTGGGTAGAGATATGAAGATTGCAGATTGAGTATTGCGTATGGAAAACTCTGAACTGAAGATATTCTAGTGAGGATTGAGGATTGACAGCTGATTGTTGAGGACTGAGGTCTGAAGATTGAGGATTCAGGATTGAGGATTGAGGATTGAGGATCGAGAATTGAGGATTGAGGATTGAGGATTGAAGATTGAGGATTGGGTATTGAGGATTGAAGAATGAGGATTGAGGATTGAGGATTGAGGATTGAGGATTGAAGATTGAGTGTTGAGGATTGAAGGTTGAGGATTGAGGACCGAGGATTGAGGGTTGAGGATTGAGCATTGAGGATTGAGGATTGAAGATTGAGTATTGAGGATTGAAGATTGAGGATTGTGGATTGAGGATTGAGGATTGAGTATTGAAGATTGAGGATTGGGGATTGAGGATTGACGATTGAGGATTGAGTATTGAGGATTGAGAATTGAGGATTGAGGATTGAAGATTGAGTATTGAGGATTGAAGATTGAGAATTGAGGATTGAGGATTGAGGATTGAAGATGAGGGCTGAGGGTTGAGGATTGAGGTTTGAGGACTGAGGATTGAGGATTGAGGATTGAGAGTTGAGGATTGAGGATTGAGGATTGAAGATTGAGGATTGGGTATTGAGGATTGAAGAATGAGCATTGAGGATTGTGGATTGAGGATTGAGGATTGAAGATTGAGGATTGAGGATTGAGGATTGAGGATTGAAGATTGAGTATTGAGGGTTGAAGATTGAGGATTGAGGATTGAGGATTGATAATTGAGGATTGAGGATTGACGATTGAAGATTGAGGATTGGGGACTGAGAGTTGATGGCTGAGTGATGAGAATTGATGTCTGTGGATAGAGATATGAAGATTGCAGATTCAGAATTGAGTATTGAAACCTGTGAATTGAGGATATTCTGTTGAGGATTGAGGATTGACAACTGATTGTTGAGGACTGAGGGCTGAAGATTGAGGATTCAGGATTGAGGATTCAGAATTGAGGTTTGAGGACTCAGGATTGAGGATTGAGGATTGAGGATTGAGGATTGAGGATTGAGGATTGAAGATTCAGTATTGAGGATTGAAGATTGAGGGTTGAGGATTGAGGATTGAGGTTTGAGGATTGACGATGAGGGCTGAGGGTTGAGGGTTGAGGTTTGAGGTCTGAGGACTGCGGATTGAGGATTGAAAATTGAGGATTGAGGATTGAGGATTGAAGATTGAGGATTGGGTATAGAGGATTGAAGAATGAGGATTGAGGATTGAGGATTGAGGATTGGGGACTGAGGATTGAGGATAGAGGATTGAGGATTGAGGATTGAAGATTCAGTATTGAGGATTGAAGATTGAGAGTTGAGGATTGAGGATCGAACATTGAGGACTGAGCGTTGATGGTTGAGTGATGAGAATTGATGTTTGTGGATAGAGATTTGAAGATTGCAGATTGAGTATTGAGTATTGAAAACTGTGAATTGAGGATATTCTACAGAGGATTGAGAATTGACAACTGATTGTTAAGGTCTGAGGGCTGAAGGTTGAGGATTCAGGATTGAGGATTCAGAATTGAAGTTTGAGGACTGAGGATTGAGGATTGAAGATTGAGTATTGAGGATTGAAGATTGAGGATTGAGGTTGAGGATTGAGGATAGAGGATGAGGGCTGAGGGTTGAGGATTGAGGTTTGAGGACTGAGGTCTGAGGATTGAGTATAGAGAATTGAGGATTGAGGATTGAGGATTGAAGATTGAGATTTGGGTATTGAGGATTGAAGAATGAGGATTGAGGATTGAGTATTGAAGATTGAGGATTGAAGATTGAGTATTGAGGATTGAGGATTGAGGTTTGAGTATTGATAATTGAGGATTGAGGGTTGAGGATTGAAGATTGATTATTGAGGATTGAAGATTGAGGTTTGAGGATTGAGGATTGCGGATTGACGATTGAGGATTGAGGATTGAGGGTTGAAGGTTGAGTGTTGAGGATTGAAGGTTGAGGATTGACGATTGAGGATTGAGGACTGAGGATGATGGCTGAGGTTTGAGGTTTGAGGTTTGAGTATTGAATCCTGAGAATTCAGGATGTTGTATTGAGTATTGAGAATTGAGGATTGATGCTTTAGTATTGAGGATTCAGGATTGAGGTTTGAGGATTGAGTATTGAAAATTGGGGATTGATGATTGAGGATTTAGGATTGAGGATTGAGGATTGAGGATTGAGGATTGAAAATTGAGTATTGAGGACTGAGGACTGAGGATAGAGGATTGAGGATGGAGCATTGAGGATTGAAGATTGAGGACTGGGGATTGAGGATTGAAGATTGAGGATTGGGTATTGAGGATTGAAGAATGAGGATTGAGGATTGAGGATTGAGGATTGAGGATTGAAGGTTGAGTATTGAAGATTGAAGATTGATGATTGAGGATTGTGGATTGAGGATTGAGGATTGAACATTGAGGACTGAGTGTTGAGGGTTGAGTGATGAGAATTGGTGTTTGTGGATAGAAGTTTGAAGATTGCAGGTTGAGCATTGAGTATTGAGAACTGTGAATTGAAGGATATTCTATTGAGGATTGTGGATTGACAACTGATTGTTGAGGACTGAGGGCTGAAGATTGAGGATTCAGGATTGAGGATTCAGAATTGAGTTTTGAGGACTGAGGATTGAGGATTGAATATTGAGGATTGAGGATTGAGGATCGAGGATTTAGGATGAGGGCTGAGGGTTGAGGATTGAGGTTTGAGGATTGAGGACTGAGGATTGAATATTGATGATTGAGTATTGAGGATTGAAGATTGTGGATTGAGGATTGAGGATTGAGGATTGAGGATTGAGGATTGAGGATTGAAGATTGAGGACTGGGGACTGAGTGCTGAGTGTTGAGTGATGAGAATTGGTGTTTGTGGGTAGAGATTTAAAGATTGCAGATTGAGTATTGAGTATTGAAAACTGTGAATTGATGATATTCTATTGAGGATTGAGAATTGACAACTGATTGTTGAGGACTGAGGTCTGAAGATTGAGGATTCAGGATTGAGGATCCAGGATTGGTGTTTGAGGAGTGAGGATTGAGGATAGAGGTTTGAGGATTGAGGATTGAGGATTGAGGTTTGAGGATTGAGGATTGAAGATTGAGGATTGGGTATTGCGGATTGAACATTGAGGATTTAGGATTGAGGATTGAGGACTGAAGATTGAATATTGTTGATTGAAGATTGAAGATTGAGGATTGAGTGTTGTGGATTGAGGACGAGGACTGAGGGCTGAGCATTGATGTCTGAGGTCTGAGGATTTAGGATTGAGGATTGAGAATTGAGGATTGAGGATTCAGGATTGAAGATTGAGGATTGGGTATTGAGGATTGAAGAATGAGGATTGAGGATTGAGGATTGAGGAATGAGGATTGAGGATTGAGAATTGAGGATTGAGGATTGAGGAATGAAGATTGAGGATTGGGTATTGAGGATTGAAGAATGAGGATTGAGGATTGAGGATTGAGGATTGAGGATTGAAGATTGAGTGTTGAGGATTGAAGGTTGAGGATTGAGGACCGAGGATTGAGGATTGAGGATTGAGCATTGAGGATTGAGGATTGAAGATTGAGTATTGAGGATTGAAGATTGAGGATTGTGGATTGAGGATTGAGGGTTGAGTATGGAAGATTGAGGATTGGGGATTGAGGATTGACGATTGAGGATTGAGTATTGAGGATTGAGAATTGAGGATTGAGGATTGAAGGTTGAGTATTGAGGATTGAAGATTGAGAATTGAGGATTGAGGATTGAGGATTGAAGATGAGGGCTGAGGGTTGAGGATTGAGGTTTGAGGACTGAGGATTGAGGATTGAGGATTGAGAGTTGAGGATTGAGGATTGAGGATTGAAGATTGAGGATTGGGTATTGAGGATTGAAGAATGAGCATTGACGATTGAGGATTGAGGATTGAGGATTGAAGATTGAGGATTGAGGATTGAGGTTTGAGGATTGAGGATTGAGGATTGATAATTGAGGATTGAGGATTGACGATTGAAGATTGAGGATTGGGGACTGAGAGTTGATGGCTGAGTGATGAGAATTGATGTCTGTGGATAGAGATATGAAGATTGCAGATTCAGTATTGAGTATTGAAACCTGTGAATTGAGGATATTCTGTTGAGGATTGAGGATTGACAACTGATTGTTGAGGACTGAGGGCTGAAGATTGAGGATTCAGGATTGAGGATTCAGAATTGAGGTTTGAGGACTCAGGATTGAGGATTGAGTATTGAGGATTGAGGATTGAGGATTGAGGATTGAAGAATCAGTATTGAGGATTGAAGATTGAGGGTTGAGGATTGAGGATTGAGGATTGAGGATTGAGGATGAGGGCTGAGGGTTGAAGATTGAGGTTTGAGGACTCAGGACTGAGGATTGAGGATTGAGAATTGAGGATTGAGGATTGAGGATTGAAGATTGAGGATAGGGTATTGAGGATTGAAGAATGAGGATTGAGGATGGGCGATTGAGGATTGAGGATTGAAGATTGAGTATTCAGGATTGGAGATTGACGATTGAGGATTGAGGATTGAGGATCGAGGATTGAGGATTGAGGATTGAAGATTGAGTTTTGAGGATTGAAGATTGAGGATTGAGGATTGAGGATTGACGATTGAGTATTGAGGATTGAGAAATCAAGATTGAGGATTGGGGACTGAGTGTTGAGCGTTGAGTGATGAGGATTGATGTTTGTGGATAGAGATTTGAAGATTGCAGATTGAGTATTGAGTATCGAAACCTGCGAATTGAGGATATTCTATTGAGGATTGAGGATTGACAACTGATTGTTGAGGACTGAGGGCTGAAGATTGAGGATTCAGGGTTGAGGGTTCAGAATTGAGGTTTGAGGACTGAGGATTGAGGATTGAGGATTGAGGATTGAGGATTGAGGATTGAGTATTGAGGATTGAAGATTGAGGATTGAGGATTGAGGATCGAGGTTTGAGGATGGGGGCTGAGGGTTGAGGATTGAGGTTTGAGGATTGAGGGCTGCGGATTGAGGATTGATGATTGAGTATTGAGGATTGAAGATTGAGGATTGAGGATTGAGGATTGAGGATTGAGGATTGAGGATTGAGGATTGAAGATTGAGGACTGGGGACTGAGTGCTGAGTGTTGAGTGATGAGAATTGGTGTTTGTGGATAGAGATTTAAAGATTGCAGCTTGAGTATTGAGTATTGAAAACTGTGAATTGATTATATTCTATTGAGGATTGAGAATTGACAACTGATTGTTGAGGACTGAGGTCTGAAGATTGAGTATTCAGGATTGAGGATCCAGGATTGGTGTTTGAGGAGTGAGGATTGAGGATTGAGGATTGAGGATTGAGGATTGAGGTTTGAGGATTGAGGATTGAAGATTGAGGATTGGGTATTGCGGATTGAACATTGAGGATTTAGGATTGAGTATTGAGGACTGAAGATTGAATATTGATGATTGAAGATTGATGATTGAGGATTGAGGGTTGTGGATTGAGGACGAGGACTGAGGGCTGAGCATTGATGTCTGAGGTCTGAGGATTGAGGATTGAGGATTGAGAATTGAGGATTGAGGATTGAGGATTGAAGATTGAGGATTGGGTATTGAGGATTGAAGAATGAGGATTGAGGATTGAGGATTGAGGATTGAGGATTGAGGATTGAGTATTGAAGATTGAGGATTGGCGATTGAGGATTGACGATTGAGGATTGAGTATTGAGGATTGAGAATTGAGGATTGAGGATTGAAGATTGAGTATTGAGGATTGAAGATTGAGAATTGAGGATTGAGGATTGAGGATTGAATATGAGGGCTGAGGGTTGAGGATTGAGGTTTGAGGACTGAGGATTGAGGATTGAGGATTGAGAGTTGAGGATTGAGGATTGAGGATTGAAGATTGAGGATTGGGTATTGAGGATTGAAGAATGAGCATTGAGGATTGAGGATTGAGGATTGAGGATTGAAGATTGAGGATTGAGGATTGAGGTTTGAGGATTGAAGGTTGAGTATTGAGGGTTGAAGATTGAGGATTGAGGATTGAGGATTGATAATTGAGGATTGAGGATTGACGATTGAAGATGAGGATTGGGGACTGAGGGTTGATGGCTGAGTGATGAGAATTGATGTTTGTGGGTATAGATATGAAGATCGCAGATTGAGTATTGCGTATGGAAAACTCTGAACTGAGGATATTCTAGTGAGGATTGAGGATTGACAGCTGATTGTTGAGGACTGAGGTCTGAAGATTGAGGATCCAGGATTGACGATTGAGGATTGAGGATTGAGAATTGAGGATTGAGGATTGAGGATTGAGGATTGAAGATTGAGTATTGAGGATTGAAGATTGAGGATTGTGGATTGAGGATTGAGGGTTGAGTATGGAAGATTGAGGATTGGGGATTGAGGATTGACGATTGAGGATTGAGTATTGAGGATTGAGAATTGAGGATTGAGGATTGAAGGTTGAGTATTGAGGATTGAAGATTGAGAATTGCGGATTGAGGATTGAGGATTGAAGATGAGGGCTGAGGGTTGAGGATTGAGGTTTGAGGACTGACGATTGAGGACTGAGGATTGAGAGTTGAGGATTGAGGATTGAGGATTGAAGATTGAGGATTGGGTATTGAGGATTGAAGAATGAGCATTGACGATTGAGGATTGAGGACTTAGGATTGAAGATTGAGGATTGTGGATTGAGGATTGAGGATTGAAGATTGAGTATTGAGGGTTGAAGATTGAGGATTGAAGATTGAGGATTGATAATTGAGGATTGAGGATTGACGATTGAAGATTGAGGATTGGGGACTGAGAGTTGATGGCTGAGTGATGAGAATTGATGTTTGTGAGTAGAGATATGAAGATCGCAGATTGAGTATTGCGTATGGAAAACTCTGAACTGAGGATATTCTAGTGAGGATTGAGGATTGACAGCTGATTGTTGAGGACTGAGGTCTGAAGATTGAGGATCCAGGATTGAGGATTGAGGATTGAGGATAGGGTATTGAGGATTGAAGAATGAGGATTGAGGATGGGCGATTGAGGATTGAGGATTGAAGATTGAGTAATCAGGATTGGAGATTGACGATTGAGGATTGAGGATTGAGGATCGAGGATTGAGGATTGAGGATTGAAGATTGAGTTTTGAGGATTGAAGATTGAGGATTGAGGATTGAGGATTGAGGATTGAGGATTGAGGATTGAAGATTGAGTGTTGAGGATTGAAGGTTGAGGATTGAGGACCGAGGATTGAGGGTTGAGGATTGAGCATTGAGGATTGAGGATTGAAGATTGAGTATTGAGGATTGAAGATTGAGGATTGTGGATTGAGGATTGAGGATTGAGTATTGAAGATTGAGGATTGGGGATTGAGGATTGACGATTGAGGATTGAGTATTGAGGATTGAGAATTGAGGATTGAGGATTGAAGATTTAGTATTGAGGATTGAAGATTGAGAATTGAGGATTGAGGATTGAGGATTGAAGATGAGGTCTGAGGGTTGAGGATTGAGGTTTGAGGACTGGGGATTGAGGATTGAGAGTTGAGGATTGAGGATTGAGGATTGAAGATTGAGGATTGGGTATTGAGGATTGAAGAATGAGCATTGAGGATTGAGGATTGAGGACTGAGGATTGAAGATTGAGGATTGAGGATTGAGGTTTGAGGATTGAAGGTTGAGTATTGAGGGTTGAAGATTGAGGATTGAAGATTGAGGATTGATAATTGAGGATTGAGGATGTACGATTGAAGATTGAGGATTGGGGACTGAGAGTTGATGGCTGAGTGATGAGAATTGATGTTTGTGGATAGAGATATGAAGATTGCAGATTGAGTATTGCGTTTGGAAAACTCTGAACTGAGGATACTCTAGTGAGGATTGAGGATTGACAGCTGATTGTTGAGGACTGAGGTCTGAAGATTGAGGATTCAGGATTGAGGATTCAGGACTGTGGTTTGAGGACTGTGGATTGAGGATTGAGGATTGGGGATTGAGGATTGAGGATCGAGGATTGAAGATTGAAGATTGGGTATTGAGGATTGTACATTGAGGATTGAGAATTGAGGATTGAGGATTGAGGATTGAGGATTGAAGATTGAATATTGATCATTGAAGGTTGAGGATTGAGGATTGAGGGTTGTGGATGCAGGACGAGGACTGAGGGTTGAGTATTGATGTTTGAGGTCTGAGGATTGAGGATAGAGGATTGAGAATTGAGGATTGAGGATTGAGGATTGAAGATTGAGGATTGGGTATTGAGGATTGAAGAATGAGCACTGAGGATTGAGGATCGAGTATTGAGGATTGAAGATTGAGTATCGAGGATTGAAGATTGAGGATTGAGGATTGAGGATTGAGGATTGAGGATTGAGGATTGAGGATTGAGGATTGAAGATTGAGGATTGAGGATTGAGGATTAAAGGTTGAGCATTGAGGATTGAGGATTGCGGATTGATGATTGAGGATTGAGGATTGAGGATTGAGGATTGAGGATTGGGTATTGAAGATTGAGGATTGATGATTGAGGATTGAGGATTGAGGATTGAGGATTGAGTATTGGGGATTGAGTATTGAGGACTGAGGACTGAGGATAGAGGATTGAGGATGGAGCATTGAGGATTGAAGATTGAGGACTGGGGATTGAGGATTGAAGATTGAGGATTGGGTATGGAGGATTGAAGAATGAGGATGAGGGCTGAGGGTTGAGGATTGAGGTTTGAGGATTGAGGACTGAGGATTGAAGATTGATGATTGAGTATTGAGGATTGAAGATTGAGGATTGAGGATTGAGGATTGAGGATTGAGGATTGAGGATTGAGGATTGAAGATTGAGGACTGGGGACTGAGTGCTGAGTGTTGAGTGATGAGAATTGGTGTTTGTGGATAGAGATTTAAAGATTGCAGCTTGAGTATTGAGTATTGAAAACTGTGAATTGATGATATTCTATTGAGGATTGAGAATTGACAACTGATTGTTGAGGACTGAGGTCTGAATATTGAGGATTCAGGATTGAGGATCCAGGATTGGTGTTTGAGGAGTGAGGATTGAGGATTGAGGATTGAGGATTGAGGATTGAGGATTGAGGATTGAGGATTGAGGATTGAGTATTGAAGATTGAGGATTGGGGATTGAGGATTGACGATTGAGGATTGAGTATTGAGGGTTGAGAATTGAGGATTGAGGATTGAAGATTGAGTATTGAGGATTGAAGATTGAGAATTGAGGATTGAGGATTGAGGATTGAAGATGAGGGCTGATGGTTGAGGATTGAGGTTTGAGGACTGAGGATTGAGGATTGAGGATTGAGAGTTGAGGATTGAGGATTGAGGATTGAAGATTGAGGACTGGGTATTGAGGATTGAAGAATGAGCATTGAGGATTGAGGATTGAGGATTGAGGATTGAAGATTGAGGATTGAGGATTGAGGTTTGAGGATTGAAGATTGAGTATTGAGGGTTGAAGATTGAGGATTGAGGATTGAGGATTGATAATTGAGGATTGAGGATTGACGATTGAAGATTGTGGATTGGGGACTGAGAGTTGATGGCTGAGTGATGAGAATTGATGTCTGTGGATAGAGATATGAAGATTGCAGATTCAGAATTGAGTATTGAAACCTGTGAATTGAGGATATTCTGTTGAGGATTGAGGATTGACAACTGATTGTTGAGGACTGAGGGCTGAAGATTGAGGATTCAGGATTGAGGATTCAGAATTGAGGTTTGAGGACTCAGGATTGAGGATTGAGGATTGAGGATTGAGGATTGAGGATTGAGGATTGAAGATTCAGTATTGAGGATTGAAGATTGAGGGTTGAGGATTGAGGATTGAGGGTTGTGGATTGAGGACGAGGACTGAGGGCTGAGCATTGATGTCTGAGGTCTGAGGATTGAGGATTGAGGATTGAGAATTGAGGATTTAAGATTGAAGATTGAATATTGATGATTGAAGATTGAGGATTGAGGATTGAGTGTTGTGGATTGAGGACGAGGACTGAGGGCTGAGTATTGATGTTTGAGGTCTGAGGATTGATGATTGAGTATCGAGATTAGAGGATTGAGGATGGAGGATTGAAGATTGAGGATTTAGTGTTGAGGATTGAAGAATGAGGATTGAGGATTGAGGATTGAGGATTGAGGATTGACAGCTGATTGTTGAGGACTGAGGGCTGAAGATTGAGGATTCAGGATTGAGGATTCAGATTTGAGGTTTGAGGACTGAGGATTGAGGATTGAGGATTGAAGGTTGAATATTGATGATTGAAGATTGAGTATTGAGGATTGAGGGTTGTGTATTGAGGACGAGGACTGAGGGTTGAGTATTGATGTTTGAGGTCTGAGAATTGAGGATTGAGGATTGAGAATAGAGGATTGAGGATTGAGGATTGAAGATTGAGGATTTGGTGTTGAGGATTGAAGAATGAGGATTGAGGATTGATGATTGAGGATTGAGGGTTGAAGATTGAATATTGAGGATTGAAGATTGAGGATTGAGGATTGAGGATTGAGGATTGAGGAAAGAGGATTGAGGATTGAAGATTGAGTATTGATGATTGAAGATTGAAGATTGAGGATTGAGGATGGAGCATTGAGGATTGAAGATTGAGGACTGGGGATTGAGGATTGAAGATTGAGGATTGGGTATTGAGGATTGAAGAATGAGGATTGAGGATTGAGGATTGATGATTGAGGATTGAAGATTGAGTATTGAAGATTGAAGATTGATGATTGAGGATTGTGGATTGAGGATTGAGGATTGAACATTGTGGACTGAGTGTTGAGGGTTGAGTGATGAGAATTGGTGTTTGTGGATAGAAGTTTGAAGATTGCAGGTTGAGCATTGAGTATTGAGAACTGTGAACTGAGGATATTCTATTGAGGATTGAGAATTGACACCTGATTGTTGAGGACTGAGGGCTGAAGATTGAGGATTCAGGATTGAGGATTCAGAATTGAGTTTTGAGGACTGAGGATTGAGGATTGAGGATTGAAGATTGAGGATTGGGTATTGAGGATTGAAGAATGAGGATTGAGGATTGAGGATTGAGGATTGAGGATTGACGATTGAGTGTTGAGGATTGAAGGTTGAGGATTGAGGACCGAGGATTGAGGGTTGAGGATTGAGCATTGAGGATTGAGGATTGAAGACTGAGTATTGAGGATTGGCGATTGAGGATTGACGATTGAGGATTGAGTATTGAGGATTGAGAATTGAGGATTGAGGATTGAAGATTGAGTATTGAGGATTGAAGATTGAGAATTGAGGATTGAGGATTGAGGATTGAATATGAGGGCTGAGGGTTGAGGATTGAGGTTTGAGGACTGAGGATTGAGGATTGAGGATTGAGAGTTGAGGATTGAGGATTGAGGATTGAAGATTGAGGATTGGGTATTGAGGATTGAAGAATGAGCATTGGGGATTGAGGATTGAGGATTGAGGATTGAAGATTGAGGATTGAGGATTGAGGTTTGAGGATTGAAGGTTGAGTATTGAGGGTTGAAGATTGAGGATTGAGGATTGAGGATTGATAATTGAGGATTGAGGATTGACGATTGAAGATTGAGGATTGGGGACTGAGGGTTGATGGCTGAGTGATGAGAATTGATGTTTGTGGGTAGAGATATGAAGATCGCAGATTGAGTATTGCGTATGGAAAACTCTGAACTGAGGATATTCTAGTGAGGATTGAGGATTGACAGCTGATTGTTGAGGACTGAGGTCTGAAGATTGAGGATCCAGGATTGAGGATTGAGGATTGAGGTTTGAGAATTGAGGATTGAGGATTGAGGATTGAAGATTGAGGATTGGGTATTGAGGATTGAAGAATGAGGATTGAGGATTGAGGATTGAGGATTGAGGATTGAAGATTGAGTATTGAGGATTGAAGATTGAGGATTGTGGATTGAGGATTGAGGGTTGAGTATTGAAGATTGAGGATTGGGGATTGAGGATTGACGATTGAGGATTGAGTATTGAGGATTGAGAATTGAGGATTGAGGATTGAAGATTGAGTATTGAGGATTGAAGATTGAGAATTGAGGATTGAGGATTGAGGATTGAAGATGAGGGCTGAGGGTTGAGGATTGAGGTTTGAGGACTGAGGATTGAGGATTGAGGATTGAGAGTTGAGGATTGAGGATTGAGGGTTGAAGAATGAGGATTGGGTATTGAGGATTGAAGAATGAGCATTGAGGATTGAGGATTGAGGACTGAGGATTGAAGATTGAGGATTGAGGATTGAGGTTTGAGGATTGAAGATTGAGTATTGAGGGTTGAAGATTGAGGATTGAAGATTGAGGATTGATAATTGAGGATTGAGGATGTACGATTGAAGATTGAGGATTGGGGACTGAGAGTTGATGGCTGAGTGATGAGAATTGATGTTTGTGGATAGAGATATGAAGATTGCAGATTGAGTATTGCGTATGGAAAACTCTGAACTGAGGATACTCTAGTGAGGATTGAGGATTGACAGCTGATTGTTGAGGACTGAGGTCTGAAGATTGAGGATTCAGGATTGAGGATTCAGGACTGTGGTTTGAGGACTGTGGATTGAGGATTGAGGTTTGAGAATTGAGGATTGAGGATTGAGGATTGAAGATTGAGGATTGGGTATTGAGGATTGAAGAATGAGCACTGAGGATTGAGGATCGAGTATTGAGGATTGAAGATTGAGTATTGAGGATTGAAGATTGAGGATTGAGGATTGAGGATTGAGGATTGAGGATTGAGGATTGAGGATTGAGGATTGAGGATTAAAGGTTGAGCATTGAGGATTGAGGATTGCGGATTGATGATTGAGGATTGAGTATTGGGGATTGAGTATTGAGGACTGAGGACTGAGGATAGAGGATTGAGGATGGAGCATTGAGGATTGAAGATTGAGGACTGGGGATTGAGGATTGAAGATTGAGGATTGGGTATTGATGATTGAAGAATGAGGATGAGGGCTGAGGGTTGAGGATTGAGGTTTGAGGATTGAGGACTGAGGATTGAAGATTGATGATTGAGTATTGAGGATTGAAGATTGAGGATTGAGGATTGAGGATTGAGGATTGAGGATTGAGGATTGAGGATTGAGGATTGAAGATTGAGGACTGGGGACTGAGTGCTGAGTGTTGAGTGATGAGAATTGGTGTTTGTGGATAGAGTTTTAAAGATTGCAGCTTGAGTATTGAGTATTGAAAACTGTGAATTGATGATATTCTATTGAGGATTGAGAATTGACAACTGATTGTTGAGGACTGAGGTCTGAAGATTGAGGATTCAGGATTGAGGATCCAGGATTGGTGTTTGAGGAGTGAGAATTGAGGATTGAGGATTGAGGATTGAGGATTGAGGATTGAGGTTTGAGGATTGAGGATTCAGAATTGAGTTTTGAGGACTGAGGATTGGGGATTGAGGATTGAAGATTGAGGATTGGGTATTGAGGATTGAAGAATGAGGATTGAGGATTGAGGATTGAGGATTGAGGATTGAGGTTTGAGGATTGAGGATTGAAGATTGAGGATTGGGTATTGCGGATTGAACATTGAGGATTTAGGATTGAGGATTGAGGACTGAAGTTTGAATATTGATGATTGAAGATTGATGATTGAAGATTGAGGGTTGTGGATTGAGGACGAGGACTGAGGGCTGAGCATTGATGTCTGAGGTCTGAGGATTGAGGATTGAGGATTGAGAATTGAGGATTGAGGATTGAGGATTGAAGATTGAGGATTGGGTATTGAGGATTGAAGAATGAGGATTGAGGATTGAGGATTGAGGATTGAGGATTGAGGATTGAGTATTGAAGATTGAGGATTGGGGATTGAGGATTGGCGATTGAGGATTGAGTATTGAGGATTGAGAATTGAGGATTGAGGATTGAAGATTGAGTATTGAGGATTGAAGATTGAGAATTGAGGATTGAGGATTGAGGATTGAGGATTGAATATGAGGGCTGAGGGTTGAGGATTGAGGTTTGAGGACTGAGGATTGAGGATTGAGGATTGAGAGTTGAGGATTGAGGATTGAGGATTGAAAATTAAGGATTGGGTATTGAGGATTGAAGAATGAGCATTGAGGATTGAGGATTGAGGATTGAGGATTGAAGATTGAGGATTGAGGATTGAGGTTTGAGGATTGGAGGTTGAGTATTGAGGGTTGAAGATTGAGGATTGAGGATTGAGGATTGATAATTGAGGATTGAGGATTGGCGATTGAAGATTGAGGATTGGGGACTGAGGGTTGATGGCTGAGTGATGAGAATTGATGTTTGTGGGTAGAGATATGAAGATTGCAGAATGAGTATTGCGTATGGAAAACTCTGAACTGAGGATATTCTAGTGAGGATTGAGTATTGACAGCTGATTGTTGAGGACTGAGGTCTGAAGATTGAGGATTCAGGATTGAGGATTGAGGATTGAGGATTGAGAATTGAGGATTGAGGATTGAGGATTGAAGATTGAGGATTGGGTATTGAGGATTGAAGAATGAGGATTGACGATTGAGGATTGAGGATTGAGGATTGAAGATTGAGTATTGAGGATTGAAGATTGAGGATTGAGGACCGAGGATTGAGGATTGAGGATTGAGGATTGAGGGTTGAAGATTGAGTATTGAGGATTGAAGATTGAGGATTGTGGATTGAGGATTGAGGGTTGAGTATTGAAGATTGAGGATTGGGGATTGAGGATTGACGATTGAGGATTGAGTATTGAGGATTGAGAATTGAGGATTGAGGATTGAAGATTGAGTATTGAGGATTGAAGATTGAGAATTGAGGATTGAGGATTGAGGATTGAAGATGAGGGCTGAGGGTTGAGGATTGAGGTTTGAGGACTGAGGATTGAGGATTGAGGATTGAGAGTTGAGGATTGAGGATTGAGGATTGAAGATTGAGGATTGGGTATTGAGGATTGAAGAATGAGCATTGAGGATTGAGGATTGAGGATTGAGGATTGAAGATTGAGGATTGAGGATTGAGGATTGAGGTTTGAGGATTGAAGATTGAGTATTGAGGGTTGAAGATTGAGGATTGAGGATTGAGGATTGATAATTGAGGATTGAGGATTGACGATTGAAGATTGAGGATTGGGGACTGAGGGTTGATGCCTGAGTGATGAGAATTGATGTTTGTGGGTAGAGATATGAAGATTGCAGATTGAGTATTGCGTATGGAAAACTCTGAACTGAAGATATTCTAGTGAGGATTGAGGATTGACAGCTGATTGTTGAGGACTGAGGTCTGAAGATTGAGGATTCAGGATTGAGGATTGAGGATTGAGGATCGAGAATTGAGGATTGAGGATTGAGGATTGAAGATTGAGGATTGGGTATTGAGGATTGAAGAATGAGGATTGAGGATTGAGGATTGAGGATTGAGGATTGAAGATTGAGTGTTGAGGATTGAAGGTTGAGGATTGAGGACCGAGGATTGAGGGTTGAGGATTGAGCATTGAGGATTGAGGATTGAAGATTGAGTATTGAGGATTGAAGATTGAGGATTGTGGATTGAGGATTGAGGATTGAGTATTGAAGATTGAGGATTGGGGATTGAGGATTGACGATTGAGGATTGAGTATTGAGGATTGAGAATTGAGGATTGAGGATTGAAGATTGAGTATTGAGGATTGAAGATTGAGAATTGAGGATTGAGGATTGAGGATTGAAGATGAGGGCTGAGGGTTGAGGATTGAGGTTTGAGGACTGAGGATTGAGGATTGAGGATTGAGAGTTGAGGATTGAGGATTGAGGATTGAAGATTGAGGATTGGGTATTGAGGATTGAAGAATGAGCATTGAGGATTGTGGATTGAGGATTGAGGATTGAAGATTGAGGATTGAGGATTGAGGATTGAGGATTGAAGATTGAGTATTGAGGGTTGAAGATTGAGGATTGAGGATTGAGGATTGATAATTGAGGATTGAGGATTGACGATTGAAGATTGAGGATTGGGGACTGAGAGTTGATGGCTGAGTGATGAGAATTGATGTCTGTGGATAGAGATATGAAGATTGCAGATTCAGAATTGAGTATTGAAACCTGTGAATTGAGGATATTCTGTTGAGGATTGAGGATTGACAACTGATTGTTGAGGACTGAGGGCTGAAGATTGAGGATTCAGGATTGAGGATTCAGAATTGAGGTTTGAGGACTCAGGATTGAGGATTGAGGATTGAGGATTGAGGATTGAGGATTGAGGATTGAAGATTCAGTATTGAGGATTGAAGATTGAGGGTTGAGGATTGAGGATTGAGGTTTGAGGATTGACGATGAGGGCTGAGGGTTGAGGGTTGAGGTTTGAGGTCTGAGGACTGCGGATTGAGGATTGAAAATTGAGGATTGAGGATTGAGGATTGAAGATTGAGGATTGGGTATAGAGGATTGAAGAATGAGGATTGAGGATTGAGGATTGAGGATTGGGGACTGAGGATTGAGGATAGAGGATTGAGGATTGAGGATTGAAGATTCAGTATTGAGGATTGAAGATTGAGAGTTGAGGATTGAGGATCGAACATTGAGGACTGAGCGTTGATGGTTGAGTGATGAGAATTGATGTTTGTGGATAGAGATTTGAAGATTGCAGATTGAGTATTGAGTATTGAAAACTGTGAATTGAGGATATTCTACAGAGGATTGAGAATTGACAACTGATTGTTAAGGTCTGAGGGCTGAAGGTTGAGGATTCAGGATTGAGGATTCAGAATTGAAGTTTGAGGACTGAGGATTGAGGATTGAAGATTGAGTATTGAGGATTGAAGATTGAGGATTGAGGTTGAGGATTGAGGATAGAGGATGAGGGCTGAGGGTTGAGGATTGAGGTTTGAGGACTGAGGTCTGAGGATTGAGTATAGAGAATTGAGGATTGAGGATTGAGGATTGAAGATTGAGATTTGGGTATTGAGGATTGAAGAATGAGGATTGAGGATTGAGTATTGAAGATTGAGGATTGAAGATTGAGTATTGAGGATTGAGGATTGAGGTTTGAGTATTGATAATTGAGGATTGAGGGTTGAGGATTGAAGATTGATTATTGAGGATTGAAGATTGAGGTTTGAGGATTGAGGATTGCGGATTGACGATTGAGGATTGAGGATTGAGGGTTGAAGGTTGAGTGTTGAGGATTGAAGGTTGAGGATTGACGATTGAGGATTGAGGACTGAGGATGATGGCTGAGGTTTGAGGTTTGAGGTTTGAGTATTGAATCCTGAGAATTCAGGATGTTGTATTGAGTATTGAGAATTGAGGATTGATGCTTTAGTATTGAGGATTCAGGATTGAGGTTTGAGGATTGAGTATTGAAAATTGGGGATTGATGATTGAGGATTTAGGATTGAGGATTGAGGATTGAGGATTGAGGATTGAAAATTGAGTATTGAGGACTGAGGACTGAGGATAGAGGATTGAGGATGGAGCATTGAGGATTGAAGATTGAGGACTGGGGATTGAGGATTGAAGATTGAGGATTGGGTATTGAGGATTGAAGAATGAGGATTGAGGATTGAGGATTGAGGATTGAGGATTGAAGGTTGAGTATTGAAGATTGAAGATTGATGATTGAGGATTGTGGATTGAGGATTGAGGATTGAACATTGAGGACTGAGTGTTGAGGGTTGAGTGATGAGAATTGGTGTTTGTGGATAGAAGTTTGAAGATTGCAGGTTGAGCATTGAGTATTGAGAACTGTGAATTGAAGGATATTCTATTGAGGATTGAGGATTGACAACTGATTGTTGAGGACTGAGGGCTGAAGATTGAGGATTCAGGATTGAGGATTCAGAATTGAGTTTTGAGGACTGAGGATTGAGGATTGAATATTGAGGATTGAGGATTGAGGATCGAGGATTTAGGATGAGGGCTGAGGGTTGAGGATTGAGGTTTGAGGATTGAGGACTGAGGATTGAATATTGATGATTGAGTATTGAGGATTGAAGATTGTGGATTGAGGATTGAGGATTGAGGATTGAGGATTGAGGATTGAGGATTGAAGATTGAGGACTGGGGACTGAGTGCTGAGTGTTGAGTGATGAGAATTGGTGTTTGTGGGTAGAGATTTAAAGATTGCAGATTGAGTATTGAGTATTGAAAACTGTGAATTGATGATATTCTATTGAGGATTGAGAATTGACAACTGATTGTTGAGGACTGAGGTCTGAAGATTGAGGATTCAGGATTGAGGATCCAGGATTGGTGTTTGAGGAGTGAGGATTGAGGATAGAGGTTTGAGGATTGAGGATTGAGGATTGAGGTTTGAGGATTGAGGATTGAAGATTGAGGATTGGGTATTGCGGATTGAACATTGAGGATTTAGGATTGAGGATTGAGGACTGAAGATTGAATATTGTTGATTGAAGATTGAAGATTGAGGATTGAGTGTTGTGGATTGAGGACGAGGACTGAGGGCTGAGCATTGATGTCTGAGGTCTGAGGATTTAGGATTGAGGATTGAGAATTGAGGATTGAGGATTCAGGATTGAAGATTGAGGATTGGGTATTGAGGATTGAAGAATGAGGATTGAGGATTGAGGATTGAGGAATGAGGATTGAGGATTGAGAATTGAGGATTGAGGATTGAGGAATGAAGATTGAGGATTGGGTATTGAGGATTGAAGAATGAGGATTGAGGATTGAGGATTGAGGATTGAGGATTGAAGATTGAGTGTTGAGGATTGAAGGTTGAGGATTGAGGACCGAGGATTGAGGATTGAGGATTGAGCATTGAGGATTGAGGATTGAAGATTGAGTATTGAGGATTGAAGATTGAGGATTGTGGATTGAGGATTGAGGGTTGAGTATGGAAGATTGAGGATTGGGGATTGAGGATTGACGATTGAGGATTGAGTATTGAGGATTGAGAATTGAGGATTGAGGATTGAAGGTTGAGTATTGAGGATTGAAGATTGAGAATTGAGGATTGAGGATTGAGGATTGAAGATGAGGGCTGAGGGTTGAGGATTGAGGTTTGAGGACTGAGGATTGAGGATTGAGGATTGAGAGTTGAGGATTGAGGATTGAGGATTGAAGATTGAGGATTGGGTATTGAGGATTGAAGAATGAGCATTGACGATTGAGGATTGAGGATTGAGGATTGAAGATTGAGGATTGAGGATTGAGGTTTGAGGATTGAGGATTGAGGATTGATAATTGAGGATTGAGGATTGACGATTGAAGATTGAGGATTGGGGACTGAGAGTTGATGGCTGAGTGATGAGAATTGATGTCTGTGGATAGAGATATGAAGATTGCAGATTCAGTATTGAGTATTGAAACCTGTGAATTGAGGATATTCTGTTGAGGATTGAGGATTGACAACTGATTGTTGAGGACTGAGGGCTGAAGATTGAGGATTCAGGATTGAGGATTCAGAATTGAGGTTTGAGGACTCAGGATTGAGGATTGAGTATTGAGGATTGAGGATTGAGGATTGAGGATTGAAGAATCAGTATTGAGGATTGAAGATTGAGGGTTGAGGATTGAGGATTGAGGATTGAGGATTGAGGATGAGGGCTGAGGGTTGAAGATTGAGGTTTGAGGACTCAGGACTGAGGATTGAGGATTGAGAATTGAGGATTGAGGATTGAGGATTGAAGATTGAGGATAGGGTATTGAGGATTGAAGAATGAGGATTGAGGATGGGCGATTGAGGATTGAGGATTGAAGATTGAGTATTCAGGATTGGAGATTGACGATTGAGGATTGAGGATTGAGGATCGAGGATTGAGGATTGAGGATTGAAGATTGAGTTTTGAGGATTGAAGATTGAGGATTGAGGATTGAGGATTGACGATTGAGTATTGAGGATTGAGAAATCAAGATTGAGGATTGGGGACTGAGTGTTGAGCGTTGAGTGATGAGGATTGATGTTTGTGGATAGAGATTTGAAGATTGCAGATTGAGTATTGAGTATCGAAACCTGCGAATTGAGGATATTCTATTGAGGATTGAGGATTGACAACTGATTGTTGAGGACTGAGGGCTGAAGATTGAGGATTCAGGGTTGAGGGTTCAGAATTGAGGTTTGAGGACTGAGGATTGAGGATTGAGGATTGAGGATTGAGGATTGAGGATTGAGTATTGAGGATTGAAGATTGAGGATTGAGGATTGAGGATCGAGGTTTGAGGATGGGGGCTGAGGGTTGAGGATTGAGGTTTGAGGATTGAGGGCTGCGGATTGAGGATTGATGATTGAGTATTGAGGATTGAAGATTGAGGATTGAGGATTGAGGATTGAGGATTGAGGATTGAGGATTGAGGATTGAAGATTGAGGACTGGGGACTGAGTGCTGAGTGTTGAGTGATGAGAATTGGTGTTTGTGGATAGAGATTTAAAGATTGCAGCTTGAGTATTGAGTATTGAAAACTGTGAATTGATTATATTCTATTGAGGATTGAGAATTGACAACTGATTGTTGAGGACTGAGGTCTGAAGATTGAGTATTCAGGATTGAGGATCCAGGATTGGTGTTTGAGGAGTGAGGATTGAGGATTGAGGATTGAGGATTGAGGATTGAGGTTTGAGGATTGAGGATTGAAGATTGAGGATTGGGTATTGCGGATTGAACATTGAGGATTTAGGATTGAGTATTGAGGACTGAAGATTGAATATTGATGATTGAAGATTGATGATTGAGGATTGAGGGTTGTGGATTGAGGACGAGGACTGAGGGCTGAGCATTGATGTCTGAGGTCTGAGGATTGAGGATTGAGGATTGAGAATTGAGGATTGAGGATTGAGGATTGAAGATTGAGGATTGGGTATTGAGGATTGAAGAATGAGGATTGAGGATTGAGGATTGAGGATTGAGGATTGAGGATTGAGTATTGAAGATTGAGGATTGGCGATTGAGGATTGACGATTGAGGATTGAGTATTGAGGATTGAGAATTGAGGATTGAGGATTGAAGATTGAGTATTGAGGATTGAAGATTGAGAATTGAGGATTGAGGATTGAGGATTGAATATGAGGGCTGAGGGTTGAGGATTGAGGTTTGAGGACTGAGGATTGAGGATTGAGGATTGAGAGTTGAGGATTGAGGATTGAGGATTGAAGATTGAGGATTGGGTATTGAGGATTGAAGAATGAGCATTGAGGATTGAGGATTGAGGATTGAGGATTGAAGATTGAGGATTGAGGATTGAGGTTTGAGGATTGAAGGTTGAGTATTGAGGGTTGAAGATTGAGGATTGAGGATTGAGGATTGATAATTGA
The DNA here is from genome assembly GCF_051401765.1 of Calliopsis andreniformis. Lineage (NCBI taxonomy): Eukaryota > Metazoa > Arthropoda > Insecta > Hymenoptera > Andrenidae > Calliopsis > Calliopsis andreniformis. Next base: position 490,100 of record NW_027480545.1, on the reverse strand, counting down.
GGATTGAGGATTGACGATTGAAGATGAGGATTGGGGACTGAGGGTTGATGGCTGAGTGATGAGAATTGATGTTTGTGGGTATAGATATGAAGATCGCAGATTGAGTATTGCGTATGGAAAACTCTGAACTGAGGATATTCTAGTGAGGATTGAGGATTGACAGCTGATTGTTGAGGACTGAGGTCTGAAGATTGAGGATCCAGGATTGACGATTGAGGATTGAGGATTGAGAATTGAGGATTGAGGATTGAGGATTGAGGATTGAAGATTGAGTATTGAGGATTGAAGATTGAGGATTGTGGATTGAGGATTGAGGGTTGAGTATGGAAGATTGAGGATTGGGGATTGAGGATTGACGATTGAGGATTGAGTATTGAGGATTGAGAATTGAGGATTGAGGATTGAAGGTTGAGTATTGAGGATTGAAGATTGAGAATTGCGGATTGAGGATTGAGGATTGAAGATGAGGGCTGAGGGTTGAGGATTGAGGTTTGAGGACTGACGATTGAGGACTGAGGATTGAGAGTTGAGGATTGAGGATTGAGGATTGAAGATTGAGGATTGGGTATTGAGGATTGAAGAATGAGCATTGACGATTGAGGATTGAGGACTTAGGATTGAAGATTGAGGATTGTGGATTGAGGATTGAGGATTGAAGATTGAGTATTGAGGGTTGAAGATTGAGGATTGAAGATTGAGGATTGATAATTGAGGATTGAGGATTGACGATTGAAGATTGAGGATTGGGGACTGAGAGTTGATGGCTGAGTGATGAGAATTGATGTTTGTGAGTAGAGATATGAAGATCGCAGATTGAGTATTGCGTATGGAAAACTCTGAACTGAGGATATTCTAGTGAGGATTGAGGATTGACAGCTGATTGTTGAGGACTGAGGTCTGAAGATTGAGGATCCAGGATTGAGGATTGAGGATTGAGGATAGGGTATTGAGGATTGAAGAATGAGGATTGAGGATGGGCGATTGAGGATTGAGGATTGAAGATTGAGTAATCAGGATTGGAGATTGACGATTGAGGATTGAGGATTGAGGATCGAGGATTGAGGATTGAGGATTGAAGATTGAGTTTTGAGGATTGAAGATTGAGGATTGAGGATTGAGGATTGAGGATTGAGGATTGAGGATTGAAGATTGAGTGTTGAGGATTGAAGGTTGAGGATTGAGGACCGAGGATTGAGGGTTGAGGATTGAGCATTGAGGATTGAGGATTGAAGATTGAGTATTGAGGATTGAAGATTGAGGATTGTGGATTGAGGATTGAGGATTGAGTATTGAAGATTGAGGATTGGGGATTGAGGATTGACGATTGAGGATTGAGTATTGAGGATTGAGAATTGAGGATTGAGGATTGAAGATTTAGTATTGAGGATTGAAGATTGAGAATTGAGGATTGAGGATTGAGGATTGAAGATGAGGTCTGAGGGTTGAGGATTGAGGTTTGAGGACTGGGGATTGAGGATTGAGAGTTGAGGATTGAGGATTGAGGATTGAAGATTGAGGATTGGGTATTGAGGATTGAAGAATGAGCATTGAGGATTGAGGATTGAGGACTGAGGATTGAAGATTGAGGATTGAGGATTGAGGTTTGAGGATTGAAGGTTGAGTATTGAGGGTTGAAGATTGAGGATTGAAGATTGAGGATTGATAATTGAGGATTGAGGATGTACGATTGAAGATTGAGGATTGGGGACTGAGAGTTGATGGCTGAGTGATGAGAATTGATGTTTGTGGATAGAGATATGAAGATTGCAGATTGAGTATTGCGTTTGGAAAACTCTGAACTGAGGATACTCTAGTGAGGATTGAGGATTGACAGCTGATTGTTGAGGACTGAGGTCTGAAGATTGAGGATTCAGGATTGAGGATTCAGGACTGTGGTTTGAGGACTGTGGATTGAGGATTGAGGATTGGGGATTGAGGATTGAGGATCGAGGATTGAAGATTGAAGATTGGGTATTGAGGATTGTACATTGAGGATTGAGAATTGAGGATTGAGGATTGAGGATTGAGGATTGAAGATTGAATATTGATCATTGAAGGTTGAGGATTGAGGATTGAGGGTTGTGGATGCAGGACGAGGACTGAGGGTTGAGTATTGATGTTTGAGGTCTGAGGATTGAGGATAGAGGATTGAGAATTGAGGATTGAGGATTGAGGATTGAAGATTGAGGATTGGGTATTGAGGATTGAAGAATGAGCACTGAGGATTGAGGATCGAGTATTGAGGATTGAAGATTGAGTATCGAGGATTGAAGATTGAGGATTGAGGATTGAGGATTGAGGATTGAGGATTGAGGATTGAGGATTGAGGATTGAAGATTGAGGATTGAGGATTGAGGATTAAAGGTTGAGCATTGAGGATTGAGGATTGCGGATTGATGATTGAGGATTGAGGATTGAGGATTGAGGATTGAGGATTGGGTATTGAAGATTGAGGATTGATGATTGAGGATTGAGGATTGAGGATTGAGGATTGAGTATTGGGGATTGAGTATTGAGGACTGAGGACTGAGGATAGAGGATTGAGGATGGAGCATTGAGGATTGAAGATTGAGGACTGGGGATTGAGGATTGAAGATTGAGGATTGGGTATGGAGGATTGAAGAATGAGGATGAGGGCTGAGGGTTGAGGATTGAGGTTTGAGGATTGAGGACTGAGGATTGAAGATTGATGATTGAGTATTGAGGATTGAAGATTGAGGATTGAGGATTGAGGATTGAGGATTGAGGATTGAGGATTGAGGATTGAAGATTGAGGACTGGGGACTGAGTGCTGAGTGTTGAGTGATGAGAATTGGTGTTTGTGGATAGAGATTTAAAGATTGCAGCTTGAGTATTGAGTATTGAAAACTGTGAATTGATGATATTCTATTGAGGATTGAGAATTGACAACTGATTGTTGAGGACTGAGGTCTGAATATTGAGGATTCAGGATTGAGGATCCAGGATTGGTGTTTGAGGAGTGAGGATTGAGGATTGAGGATTGAGGATTGAGGATTGAGGATTGAGGATTGAGGATTGAGGATTGAGTATTGAAGATTGAGGATTGGGGATTGAGGATTGACGATTGAGGATTGAGTATTGAGGGTTGAGAATTGAGGATTGAGGATTGAAGATTGAGTATTGAGGATTGAAGATTGAGAATTGAGGATTGAGGATTGAGGATTGAAGATGAGGGCTGATGGTTGAGGATTGAGGTTTGAGGACTGAGGATTGAGGATTGAGGATTGAGAGTTGAGGATTGAGGATTGAGGATTGAAGATTGAGGACTGGGTATTGAGGATTGAAGAATGAGCATTGAGGATTGAGGATTGAGGATTGAGGATTGAAGATTGAGGATTGAGGATTGAGGTTTGAGGATTGAAGATTGAGTATTGAGGGTTGAAGATTGAGGATTGAGGATTGAGGATTGATAATTGAGGATTGAGGATTGACGATTGAAGATTGTGGATTGGGGACTGAGAGTTGATGGCTGAGTGATGAGAATTGATGTCTGTGGATAGAGATATGAAGATTGCAGATTCAGAATTGAGTATTGAAACCTGTGAATTGAGGATATTCTGTTGAGGATTGAGGATTGACAACTGATTGTTGAGGACTGAGGGCTGAAGATTGAGGATTCAGGATTGAGGATTCAGAATTGAGGTTTGAGGACTCAGGATTGAGGATTGAGGATTGAGGATTGAGGATTGAGGATTGAGGATTGAAGATTCAGTATTGAGGATTGAAGATTGAGGGTTGAGGATTGAGGATTGAGGATTGAGGATTGAGGATGAGGGCTGAGGGTTGAAGATTGAGGTTTGAGGACTCAGGACTGAGGATTGAGGATTGAGAATTGAGGATTGAGGATTGAGGATTGAGGATTGAGGATTGAGGATTGAAGATTGAGGACTGGGGACTGAGTGCTGAGTGTTGAGTGATGAGAATTGGTGTTTGTGGATAGAGATTTAAAGATTGCAGCTTGAGTATTGAGTATTGAAAACTGTGAATTGATTATATTCTATTGAGGATTGAGAATTGACAACTGATTGTTGAGGACTGAGGTCTGAAGATTGAGGATTCAGGATTGAGGATCCAGGATTGGTGTTTGAGGAGTGAGGATTGAGGATTGAGGATTGAGGATTGAGGACTGAGGATTGAGGTTTGAGGATTGAGGATTGAAGATTGAGGATTGGGTATTGCGGATTGAACATTGAGGGTTTAGGATTGAGGATTGAGGACTGAAGATTGAATATTGATGATTGAAGATTGATGATTGAGGATTGAGGGTTGTGGATTGAGGACGAGGACTGAGGGCTGAGCATTGATGTCTGAGGTCTGAGGATTGAGGATTGAGGATTGAGAATTGAGGATTTAAGATTGAAGATTGAATATTGATGATTGAAGATTGAGGATTGAGGATTGAGTGTTGTGGATTGAGGACGAGGACTGAGGGTTGAGTATTGATGTTTGAGGTCTGAGGATTGATGATTGAGTATCGAGAATAGAGGATTGAGGATGGAGGATTGAAGATTGAGGATTTGGTGTTGAGGATTGAAGAATGAGGATTGAGGATTGAGGATTGAGGATTGAGGATTGAAGATTGAGTATTGAGGATTGAAGATTGAGGATTGAGGATTGGGGATTGAGGATTGAGGATTGAGGATTGAGGATTGAGGATTGACAACTGATTGTTGAGGACTGAGGGCTGAAGATTGAGGATTCAGGATTGAGGATTCAGATTTGAGGTTTGAGGACTGAGGATTGAGGATTGAGGATTGAAGATTGAATATTGATGATTGAAGATTGAGTATTGAGGATTGAGGGTTGTGTATTGAGGACGAGGACTGAGGGTTGAGTATTGATGTTTGAGGTCTGAGGATTGAGGATTGAGGATTGAGAATAGAGGATTGAGGATTGAGGATTGAAGATTGAGGATTTGGTGTTGAGGATTGAAGAATGAGGATTGAGGATTGATGATTGAGGATTGAGGGTTGAAGATTGAATATTGAGGATTGAAGATTGAGGGTTGAGGATTGAGGATTGAGGATTGAGGAATGAGGATTGAGGATTGAAGATTGAGTATTGATGATTGAAGATTGAAGATTGAGGATTGAGGATGGAGCATTGAGGATTGAAGATTGAGGACTGGGGATTGAGGATTGAAGATTGAGGATTGGGTATTGAGGATTGAAGAATGAGGATTGAGGATTGAGGATTGATGAATGAGGATTGAAGATTGAGTATTGAAGATTGAAGATTGATGATTGAGGATTGAGGATTGTGGATTGAGGATTGAGGATTGAACATTGTGGACTGAGTGTTGAGGGTTGAGTGATGAGAATTGGTGTTTGTGGATAGAAGTTTGAAGATTGCAGGTTGAGCATTGAGTATTGAGAACTGTGAATTGAGGATATTCTATTGAGGATTGAGAATTGACAACTGATTGTTGAGGACTGAGGGCTGAAGATTGAGGATTCAGGATTGAGGATTCAGAATTGAGTTTTGAGGACTGAGGATTGAGGATTGAGGATTGAAGATTGAGAATTGGGTATTGAGGATTGAAGAATGAGGATTGAGGATTGAGGATTGAGGATTGAGGATTGAAGATTGAGTGTTGAGGATTGAAGGTTGAGGATTGAGGACCGAGGATTGAGGGTTGAGGATTGAGCATTGAGGATTGAGGATTGAAGATTGAGTATTGAGGGTTGAGGATTGAGGTTTGAGGACTGCGGATTGAGGATTGAGGATTGAGAGTTGAGGATTGAGGATTGAGGATTGAGGATTGAGGATTGTGTATTGAGGATTGAAGATTGAGGACTGGGGACTGAGTGCTGAGTGTTGAGTGATGAGAATTGGTGTTTGTGGATAGAGATTTAAAGATTGCAGCTTGAGTATTGAGTATTGAAAACTGTGAATTGATTATATTCTATTGAGGATTGAGAACTGACAACTGATTGTTGAGGACTGAGGTCTGAAGATTGAGGATTCAGGATTGAGGATCCAGGATTGGTGTTTGAGGAGTGAGGATTGAGGATTGAGGATTGAGGATTGAGGATTGAGGATTGAGGTTTGAGGATTGAGGATTGAAGATTGAGGATTGGGTATTGCGGATTGAACATTGAGGATTTAGGATTGAGGATTGAGGACTGAAGATTGAATATTGATGATTGAACATTGATGATTGAGGATTGAGGGTAGTGGATTGAGGACGAGGACTGAGGGCTGAGCATTGATGTCTGAGGTCTGAGGATTGAGGATTGAGGATTGAGAATTGAGGATTGAGGATTGAGGATTGAAGATTGAGGATTGGGTATTGAGGATTGAAGAATGAGGATTGAGGATTGAGGATTCAGGATTGAGGATTGAGGATTGAGTATTGAAGATTGAGGATTGGCGATTGAGGATTGACGATTGAGGATTGAGTATTGAGGATTGAGAATTGAGGATTGAGGATTGAAGATTGAGTATTGAGGATTGAAGAATGAGAATTGAGGATTGAGGATTGAGGATTGAATATGAGGGCTGAGGGTTGAGGATTGAGGATTGAGGACTGAGGATTGAGGATTGAGGATTGAAGATTGAATATTGATGATTGAGGATTGAGGATTGAGGATTGAAGATTCAGTATTGAGGATTGAAGATTGAGGGTTGAGGATTGAGGATTGAGGATGAGGGCTGAGGGTTGAAGATTGAGGTTTGAGGACTCAGGACTGAGGATTGAGGATTGAGAATTGAGAATTGAGGATTGAGGATTGAGGATTGAGGATTGAGGATTGAAGATTGAGGACTGGGGACTGAGTGCTGAGTGTTGAGTGATGAGAATTGGTGTTTGTGGATAGAGATTTAAAGATTGCAGCTTGAGTATTGAGTATTGAAAACTGTGAATTGATTATATTCTATTGAGGATTGAGAATTGACAACTGATTGTTGAGGACTGAGGTCTGAAGATTGAGGATTCAGGATTGAGGATCCCGGATTGGTGTTTGAGGAGTGAGGATTGAGGATTGAGGATTGAGGATTGAGGACTGAGGATTGAGGTTTGAGGATTGAGGATTGAAGATTGAGGATTGGGTATTGCGGATTGAACATTGAGGATTTAGGATTGAGGATTGAGGACTGAAGATTGAATATTGATGATTGAAGATTGATGATTGAGGATTGAGGGTTGTGGATTGAGGACGAGGACTGAGGGCTGAGCATTGATGTCTGAGGTCTGAGGATTGAGGATTGAGGATTGAGAATTGAGGATTTAAGATTGAAGATTGAATATTGATGATTGAAGATTGAGGATTGAGGATTGAGTGTTGTGGATTGAGGACGAGGACTGAGGGTTGAGTATTGATGTTTGAGGTCTGAGGATTGATGATTGAGTATCGAGAATAGAGGATTGAGGATGGAGGATTGAAGATTGAGGATTTGGTGTTGAGGATTGAAGAATGAGGATTGAGGATTGAGGATTGAGGATTGAGGATTGAAGATTGAGTATTGAGGATTGAAGATTGAGGATTGAGGATTGGGGATTGAGGATTGAGGATTGAGGATTGAGGATTGAGGATTGACAACTGATTGTTGAAGACTGAGGGCTGAAGATTGAGGATTCAGGATTGAGGATTCAGATTTGAGGTTTGAGGACTGAGGATTGAGGATTGAGGATTGAAGATTGAATATTGATGATTGAAGATTGAGTATTGAGGATTGAGGGTTGTGTATTGAGGACGAGGACTGAGGGTTGAGTATTGATGTTTGAGGTCTGAGGATTGAGGATTGAGGATTGAGAATAGAGGATTGAGGATTGAGGATTGAAGATTGAGGATTTGGTGTTGAGGATTGAAGAATGAGGATTGAGGATTGATGATTGAGGATTGAGGGTTGAAGATTGAATATTGAGGATTGAAGATTGAGGGTTGAGGATTGAGGATTGAGGATTGAGGAATGAGGATTGAGGATTGAAGATTGAGTATTGATGATTGAAGATTGAAGATTGAGGATTGAGGATGGAGCATTGAGGATTGAAGATTGAGGACTGGGGATTGAGGATTGAAGATTGAGGATTGGGTATTGAGGATTGAAGAATGAGGATTGAGGATTGAGGATTGATGAATGAGGATTGAAGATTGAGTATTGAAGATTGAAGATTGATGATTGAGGATTGAGGATTGTGGATTGAGGATTGAGGATTGAACATTGTGGACTGAGTGTTGAGGGTTGAGTGATGAGAATTGGTGTTTGTGGATAGAAGTTTGAAGATTGCAGGTTGAGCATTGAGTATTGAGAACTGTGAATTGAGGATATTCTATTGAGGATTCAGAATTGACAACTGATTGTTGAGGACTGAGGGCTGAAGATTGACGATTCAGGATTGAGGATTCAGAATTGAGTTTTGAGGACTGAGGATTGAGGATTGAGGATTGAAGATTGAGAATTGGGTATTGAGGATTGAAGAATGAGGATTGAGGATTGAGGATTGAGGATTGAGGATTGAAGATTGAGTGTTGAGGATTGAAGGTTGAGGATTGAGGACCGAGGATTGAGGGTTGAGGATTGAGCATTGAGGATTGAGGATTGAAGATTGAGTATTGAGGGTTGAGGATTGAGGTTTGAGGACTGAGGATTGAGGATTGAGGATTGAGAGTTGAGGATTGAGGATTGAGGATTGAGGATTGAGGATTGTGTATTGAGGATTGAAGATTGAGGACTGGGGACTGAGTGCTGAGTGTTGAGTGATGAGAATTGGTGTTTGTGGATAGAGATTTAAAGATTGCAGCTTGAGTATTGAGTATTGAAAACTGTGAATTGATTATATTCTATTGAGGATTGAGAACTGACAACTGATTGTTGAGGACTGAGGTCTGAAGATTGAGGATTCAGGATTGAGGATCCAGGATTGCTGTTTGAGGAGTGAGGATTGAGGATTGAGGATTGAGGATTGAGGATTGAGGATTGAGGTTTGAGGATTGAGGATTGAAGATTGAGGATTGGGTATTGCGGATTGAACATTGAGGATTTAGGATTGAGGATTGAGGACTGAAGATTGAATATTGATGATTGAAGATTGATGATTGAGGATTGAGGGTTGTGGATTGAGGACGAGGACTGAGGGCTGAGCATTGATGTCTGAGGTCTGAGGATTGAGGATTGAGGATTGAGAATTGAGGATTGAGGATTGAGGATTGAAGATTGAGGATTGGGTATTGAGGATTGAAGAATGAGGATTGAGGATTGAGGATTCAGGATTGAGGATTGAGGATTGAGTATTGAAGATTGAGGATTGGCGATTGAGGATTGACGATTGAGGATTGAGTATTGAGGATTGAGAATTGAGGATTGAGGATTGAAGATTGAGTATTGAGGATTGAAGAATGAGAATTGAGGATTGAGGATTGAGGATTGAATATGAGGGCTGAGGGTTGAGGATTGAGGATTGAGGACTGAGGATTGAGGATTGAGGATTGAAGATTGAATATTGATGATTGAGGATTGAGGATTGAGGATTGAAGATTCAGTATTGAGGATTGAAGATTGAGGGTTGAGGATTGAGGATTGAGGATTGAGGATTGAGGATGAGGGCTGAGGGTTGAAGATTGAGGTTTGAGGACTCAGGACTGAAGATTGAGGATTGAGAATTGAGGATTGAGGATTGAGGATTGAGGATTGAAGATTGAGGACTGGGGACTGAGTGCTGAGTGTTGAGTGATGAGAATTGGTGTTTGTGGATAGAGATTTAAAGATTGCAGCTTGAGTATTGAGTATTGAGAACTGTGAATTGATTATATTCTATTGAGGATTGAGAATTGACAACTGATTGTTGAGGACTGAGGTCTGAAGATTGAGGATTCAGGATTGAGGATCCCGGATTGGTGTTTGAGGAGTGAGGATTGAGGATTGAGGATTGAGGATTGAGGACTGAGGATTGAGGTTTGAGGATTGAGGATTGAAGATTGAGGATTGGGTATTGCGGATTGAACATTGAGGATTTAGGATTGAGGATTGAGGACTGAAGATTGAATATTGATGATTGAAGATTGATGATTGAGGATTGAGGGTTGTGGATTGAGGACGAGGACTGAGGGCTGAGCATTGATGTCTGAGGTCTGAGGATTGAGGATTGAGGATTGAGAATTGAGGATTTAAGATTGAAGATTGAATATTGATGATTGAAGATTGAGGATTGAGGATTGAGTGTTGTGGATTGAGGACGAGGACTGAGGGTTGAGTATTGATGTTTGAGGTCTGAGGATTGATGATTGAGTATCGAGAATAGAGGATTGAGGATGGAGGATTGAAGATTGAGGATTTGGTGTTGAGGATTGAAGAATGAGCATTGAGGATTGAGGATTGAGGATTGAGGATTGAAGATTGAGGATTGAGGATTGAGGTTTGAGGATTGGAGGTTGAGTATTGAGGGTTGAAGATTGAGGATTGAGGATTGAGGATTGAAGATTGAAGAATGAGGATTGAGGATTGAGGATTGAGGATTGAGGATTGAGGATTGAGTATTGAAGATTGAGGATTGGGGATTGAGGATTGGCGATTGAGGATTGAGTATTGAGGATTGAGAATTGAGGATTGAGGATTGAAGATTGAGTATTGAGGATTGAAGTTTGAGAACTGAGGATTGAGGATTGAGGATTGAATATGAGGGCTGAGGGTTGAGGATTGAGGTTTGAGGACTGAGGATTGAGGATTGAGGATTGAGAGTTGAGGATTGAGGATTGAGGATTGAAGATTGAGGATTGGGTATTGAGGATTGAAGAATGAGCATTGAGGATTGAGGATTGAGGATTGAGGATTGAAGATTGAGGATTGAGGATTGAGGTTTGAGGATTGGAGGTTGAGTATTGAGGGTTGAAGATTGAGGATTGAGGATTGAGGATTGATAATTGAGGATTGAGGATTGGCGATTGAAGATTGAGGATTGGGGACTGAGGGTTGATGGCTGAGTGATGAGAATTGATGTTTGTGGGTAGAGGTATGAAGATTGCAGATTGAGTATTGCGTATGGAAAACTCTGAACTGAGGATATTCTAGTGAGGATTGAGGATTGACAGCTGATTGTTGAGGACTGAGGTCTGAAGATTGAGGATTCAGGATTGAGGATTGAGGATTGAGGTTTGAGAATTGAGGATTGAGGATTGAGGATTGAAGATTGAGGATTGGGTATTGAGGATTGAAGAATGAGGATTGAGGATTGAGGATTGAGGATTGAGGATTGAAGATTGAGTATTGAGGATTGAAGATTGAGGATTGAGGACCGAGGATTGAGGAATGAGGATTGAGGATTGAGGATTGAGGATTGAAGATTGAGTATTGAGGATTGAAGATTGAGGATTGTGGATTGAGGATTGAGGGTTGAGTATTGAAGATTGAGGATTGGGGATTGAGGATCGACGATTGAGGATTGAGTATTGAGGATTGAGAATTGAGGATTGAGGATTGAAGATGAGAGCTGAGGGTTGAGGATTGAGGTTTGAGGACTGAGGATTGAGGATTGAGGATTGAGAGTTGAGGATTGAGGATTGAGGATTGAAGATTGAGGATTGGGTATTGAGGATTGAAGAATGAGCATTGAGGATTGAGGATTGAGGACTGAGGATTGAAGATTGAGGATTGAGGATTGAGGTTTGAGGATTGAAGATTGAGTATTGAGGGTTGAAGATTGAGGATTGAAGATTGAGGATTGATAATTGAGGATTGAGGATGTACGATTGAAGATTGAGGATTGGGGACTGAGAGTTGACGGCTGTGTGATGAGAATTGATGTTTGTGGATAGAGATATGAAGATTGCAGATTGAGTATTGCGTATGGAAAACTCTGAACTGAGGATACTCTAGTGAGGATTGAGGATTGACAGCTGATTGTTGAGGACTGAGGTCTGAAGATTGAGGATTCAGGATTGAGGATTCAGGACTGTGGTTTGAGGACTGTGGATTGAGGATTGAGGATTGGGGATTGAGGATTGTGGATCGAGGATTGAAGATTGAAGATTGGGTATTGAGGATTGTACATTGAGGATTGAGAATTGAGGATTGAGGATTGAGGATTGAGGATTGAAGATTGAATATTGATCATTGAAGGTTGAGGATTGAGGATTGAGGGTTGTGGATGCAGGACGAGGACTGAGGGTTGAGTATTGATGATTGAGGTCTGAGGATTGAGGATAGAGGATTGAGAATTGAGGATTGAGGATTGAGGATTGAAGATTGAGGATTGGGTATTGAGGATTGAAGAATGAGCACTGAGGATTGAGGATCGAGTATTGAGGATTGAAGATTGAGTATTGAGGATTGAAGATTGAGGATTGAGGATTGAGGATTGAGGATTGAGGATTGAGGATTGAGGATTGAGGATTGAAGATTGAAGAATGAGGATTGAGGATTGAGGATTGAGGATTGAGGATTGAGGATTGAGTATTGAAGATTGAGGATTGGGGATTGAGGATTGGCGATTGAGGATTGAGTATTGAGGATTGAGAATTGAGGATTGAGGATTGAAGATTGAGTATTGAGGATTGAAGTTTGAGAACTGAGGATTGAGGATTGCGGATTGAATATGAGGGCTGAGGGTTGAGGATTGAGGTTTGAGGACTGAGGATTGAGGATTGAGGATTGAGAGTTGAGGATTGAGGATTGAGGATTGAAGATTGAGGATTGGGTATTGAGGATTGAAGAATGAGCATTGAGGATTGAGGATTGAGGATTGAGGATTGAAGATTGAGGATTGAGGATTGAGGTTTGAGGATTGGAGGTTGAGTATTGAGGGTTGAAGATTGAGGATTGAGGATTGAGGATTGATAATTGAGGATTGAGGATTGGCGATTGAAGATTGAGGATTGGGGACTGAGGGTTGATGGCTGAGTGATGAGAATTGATGTTTGTGGGTAGAGATATGAAGATTGCAGATTGAGTATTGCGTATGGAAAACTCTGAACTGAGGATATTCTAGTGAGGATTGAGGATTGACAGCTGATTGTTGAGGACTGAGGTCTGAAGATTGAGGATTCAGGATTGAGGATTGAGGATTGAGGATTGAGAATTGAGGATTGAGTATTGAGGATTGAAGATTGAGGATTGGGTATTGAGGATTGAAGAATGAGGATTGAGGATTGAGGATTGAGGATTGAGGATTGAAGATTGAGTATTGAGGATTGAAGATTGAGGATTGAGGACCGAGGATTGAGGATTGAGGATTGAGGATTGAGGGTTGAAGATTGAGTATTGAGGATTGAAGATTGAGGATTGTGGATTGAGGATTGAGGGTTGAGTATTGAAGATTGAGGATTGGGGATTGAGGATTGACGATTGAGGATTGAGTATTGAGGATTGAGAATTGAGGATTGAGGATTGAAGATTGAGTATTGAGGATTGAAGATTGAGAATTGAGGATTGAGGATTGAGGATTGAAGATGAGGGCTGAGGGATGAGGATTGAGGTTTGAGGACTGAGAATTGAGGATTGAGGATTGAGAGTTGAGGATTGAGGATTGAGGATTGAAGATTGAGGATTGGGAATTGAGGATTGAAGAATGAGCATTGAGGATTGAGGATTGAGGATTGAGGATTGAGGATTGAGGATTGAGGATTGAGGATTGAAGATTGAGGACTGGGGACTGAGTGCTGTGTGTTGAGTGATGGGAATTGGTGTTTGTGGATAGAGATTTAAAGATTGCAGCTTGAGTATTGAGTATTGAAAACTGTGAATTGATGATATTCTATTGAGGATTGAGAATTGACAACTGATTGTTGAGGACTGAGGTCTGAAGATTGAGGATTCAGGATTGAGGATCCAGGATTGGTGTTTGAGGAGTGAGGATTGAGGATTGAGGATGGAGGATTGAGGATTGAGGATTGAGGTTTGAGGATTGAGGATTGAAGATTGAGGATTGGGTATTGCGGATTGAACATTGAGGATTTAGGATTGAGGATTGAGGACTGAAGATTGAATATTGATGATTGAAGATTGATGATTGAGGATTGAGGGTTGTGGATTGAGGACGATGACTGAGGGCTGAGCATTGATGTCTGAGGTCTGAGGATTGAGGATTGAGGATTGAGAGTTGAGGATTGAGGATTGAGGATTGAAGATTGAGGATTGGGTATTGAGGATTGAAGAATGAGGATTGAGGATTGGCGATTGAGGATTGAGGATTGAAGATTGAGTATTCAGGATTGGAGATTGACGATTGAGGATTGAGGATTGAGGATCGAGGATTGAGGATTGAGGATTGAAGATTGAGTTTTGAGGATAGAAGATTGAGGATTGAGGATTGAGGATTGAGGATTGAGTATTGAGGATTGAGAATTGAAGATTGAGGATTGGGGACTGAGTGTTGAGCGTTGAGTGATAAGAATTGGTGTTTGTGGATAGAGATTTAAAGATTGCAGATTAAGTATTGAGTATTGAAAACTGTGAATTGATGATATTCTATTGAGGATTGAGAATTGACAACTGATTGTTGAGGACTGAGGGCTGAAGATTGAGGATTCAGGATTGAGAATTCAGAATTGAGGATTGAGGACTGAGGATTGAGGATTGAAGATTGAGTATTGAGGACTGAAGATAGAGGATTAAGGATTGAGGATTGGGGATTGAGGATCTAGGATTGAAGATTGATTATTGAGGATTGAAGATTGAGGACTGTTGATGGAGGATTGAAGATTGAGGATTAAGGATTGAGGATTGAGGATTGAGGTTTGAGGAATGAGGATTGAGGATTGAGGATTGAGGATTGAGGACGAGGACTGACGGTTGAGGATTGTGGCTTTAGGATTGAGGATTGAGAATTGAGGATGAGGACTGAGGTTTGAGGATTGAGGTTTGAGGAATGAGGATTGAGGTTTGGGGATTGAGGATTGAGGATTGAGGATTGAGTATTGAAGGTTGAGGATTGATGACTGAGGATTGAGGATTGCTGATTGACGATTGAGGATTGAGGTTTGAGGGTTGAAGGTTGAGTGTTGAGGATTGAAGGTTGAGGATTGACGATTCAGGATTGAGGATTGAGGATGATGGCTGAGGTTTGAGGTTTGAGGTTTGAGTATTGAATCCTGAGAATTCAGGATGTTCTATTGAGTATTGAGAATTGAGGATTGATGCTTTAGTGTTGAGGATTCAGGATTGATGATTGAGGATTAAGTACTGAAGATTGAGGATTGATGATTGAGGATTTAGTATTGAGGATTGAGAATTGAGGATTGAGGATTGAGGATTGAGGATTGAAGATTGAGGACTGGGGACTGAGTGCTGAGTGTTGAGTGATGAGAATTGGTGTTTGTGGATAGAGATTTAAAGATTGCAGCTTGAGTATTGAGTATTGAGAACTGTGAATTGATTATATTCTATTGAGGATTGAGAATTGACAACTGATTGTTGAGGACTGAGGTCTGAAGATTGAGGATTCAGGATTGAGGATCCCGGATTGGTGTTTGAGGAGTGAGGATTGAGGATTGAGGATTGAGGATTGAGGACTGAGGATTGAGGTTTGAGGATTGAGGATTGAAGATTGAGGATTGGGTATTGCGGATTGAACATTGAGGATTTAGGATTGAGGATTGAGGACTGAAGATTGAATATTGATGATTGAAGATTGATGATTGAGGATTGAGGGTTGTGGATTGAGGACGAGGACTGAGGGCTGAGCATTGATGTCTGAGGTCTGAGGATTGAGGATTGAGGATTGAGAATTGAGGATTTAAGATTGAAGATTGAATATTGATGATTGAAGATTGAGGATTGAGGATTGAGTGTTGTGGATTGAGGACGAGGACTGAGGGTTGAGTATTGATGTTTGAGGTCTGAGGATTGATGATTGAGTATCGAGAATAGAGGATTGAGGATGGAGGATTGAAGATTGAGGATTTGGTGTTGAGGATTGAAGAATGAGCATTGAGGATTGAGGATTGAGGATTGAGGATTGAAGATTGAGGATTGAGGATTGAGGTTTGAGGATTGGAGGTTGAGTATTGAGGGTTGAAGATTGAGGATTGAGGATTGAGGATTGAAGATTGAAGAATGAGGATTGAGGATTGAGGATTGAGGATTGAGGATTGAGGATTGAGTATTGAAGATTGAGGATTGGGGATTGAGGATTGGCGATTGAGGATTGAGTATTGAGGATTGAGAATTGAGGATTGAGGATTGAAGATTGAGTATTGAGGATTGAAGTTTGAGAACTGAGGATTGAGGATTGAGGATTGAATATGAGGGCTGAGGGTTGAGGATTGAGGTTTGAGGACTGAGGATTGAGGATTGAGGATTGAGAGTTGAGGATTGAGGATTGAGGATTGAAGATTGAGGATTGGGTATTGAGGATTGAAGAATGAGCATTGAGGATTGAGGATTGAGGATTGAGGATTGAAGATTGAGGATTGAGGATTGAGGTTTGAGGATTGGAGGTTGAGTATTGAGGGTTGAAGATTGAGGATTGAGGATTGAGGATTGATAATTGAGGATTGAGGATTGGCGATTGAAGATTGAGGATTGGGGACTGAGGGTTGATGGCTGAGTGATGAGAATTGATGTTTGTGGGTAGAGGTATGAAGATTGCAGATTGAGTATTGCGTATGGAAAACTCTGAACTGAGGATATTCTAGTGAGGATTGAGGATTGACAGCTGATTGTTGAGGACTGAGGTCTGAAGATTGAGGATTCAGGATTGAGGATTGAGGATTGAGGTTTGAGAATTGAGGATTGAGGATTGAGGATTGAAGATTGAGGATTGGGTATTGAGGATTGAAGAATGAGGATTGAGGATTGAGGATTGAGGATTGAAGATTGAGTATTGAGGATTGAAGATTGAGGA
The DNA here is from genome assembly GCF_051401765.1 of Calliopsis andreniformis. Classification (NCBI taxonomy): domain Eukaryota; kingdom Metazoa; phylum Arthropoda; class Insecta; order Hymenoptera; family Andrenidae; genus Calliopsis; species Calliopsis andreniformis. Next base: position 473,302 of record NW_027480545.1, on the reverse strand, counting down.
TTGAGGACCGAGGATTGAGGAATGAGGATTGAGGATTGAGGATTGAGGATTGAAGATTGAGTATTGAGGATTGAAGATTGAGGATTGTGGATTGAGGATTGAGGGTTGAGTATTGAAGATTGAGGATTGGGGATTGAGGATCGACGATTGAGGATTGAGTATTGAGGATTGAGAATTGAGGATTGAGGATTGAAGATTGAGTATTGAGGATTGAAGATTGAGAATTAAGGATTGAGGATTGAGGATTGAAGATGAGAGCTGAGGGTTGAGGATTGAGGTTTGAGGACTGAGGATTGAGGATTGAGGATTGAGAGTTGAGGATTGAGGATTGAGGATTGAAGATTGAGGATTGGGTATTGAGGATTGAAGAATGAGCATTGAGGATTGAGGATTGAGGACTGAGGATTGAAGATTGAGGATTGAGGATTGAGGTTTGAGGATTGAAGATTGAGTATTGAGGGTTGAAGATTGAGGATTGAAGATTGAGGATTGATAATTGAGGATTGAGGATGTACGATTGAAGATTGAGGATTGGGGACTGAGAGTTGACGGCTGTGTGATGAGAATTGATGTTTGTGGATAGAGATATGAAGATTGCAGATTGAGTATTGCGTATGGAAAACTCTGAACTGAGGATACTCTAGTGAGGATTGAGGATTGACAGCTGATTGTTGAGGACTGAGGTCTGAAGATTGAGGATTCAGGATTGAGGATTCAGGACTGTGGTTTGAGGACTGTGGATTGAGGATTGAGGATTGGGGATTGAGGATTGTGGATCGAGGATTGAAGATTGAAGATTGGGTATTGAGGATTGTACATTGAGGATTGAGAATTGAGGATTGAGGATTGAGGATTGAGGATTGAAGATTGAATATTGATCATTGAAGGTTGAGGATTGAGGATTGAGGGTTGTGGATGCAGGACGAGGACTGAGGGTTGAGTATTGATGATTGAGGTCTGAGGATTGAGGATAGAGGATTGAGAATTGAGGATTGAGGATTGAGGATTGAAGATTGAGGATTGGGTATTGAGGATTGAAGAATGAGCACTGAGGATTGAGGATCGAGTATTGAGGATTGAAGATTGAGTATTGAGGATTGAAGATTGAGGATTGAGGATTGAGGATTGAGGATTGAGGATTGAGGATTGAGGATTGAGGATTGAAGATTGAAGAATGAGGATTGAGGATTGAGGATTGAGGATTGAGGATTGAGGATTGAGTATTGAAGATTGAGGATTGGGGATTGAGGATTGGCGATTGAGGATTGAGTATTGAGGATTGAGAATTGAGGATTGAGGATTGAAGATTGAGTATTGAGGATTGAAGTTTGAGAACTGAGGATTGAGGATTGCGGATTGAATATGAGGGCTGAGGGTTGAGGATTGAGGTTTGAGGACTGAGGATTGAGGATTGAGGATTGAGAGTTGAGGATTGAGGATTGAGGATTGAAGATTGAGGATTGGGTATTGAGGATTGAAGAATGAGCATTGAGGATTGAGGATTGAGGATTGAGGATTGAAGATTGAGGATTGAGGATTGAGGTTTGAGGATTGGAGGTTGAGTATTGAGGGTTGAAGATTGAGGATTGAGGATTGAGGATTGATAATTGAGGATTGAGGATTGGCGATTGAAGATTGAGGATTGGGGACTGAGGGTTGATGGCTGAGTGATGAGAATTGATGTTTGTGGGTAGAGATATGAAGATTGCAGATTGAGTATTGCGTATGGAAAACTCTGAACTGAGGATATTCTAGTGAGGATTGAGGATTGACAGCTGATTGTTGAGGACTGAGGTCTGAAGATTGAGGATTCAGGATTGAGGATTGAGGATTGAGGATTGAGAATTGAGGATTGAGTATTGAGGATTGAAGATTGAGGATTGGGTATTGAGGATTGAAGAATGAGGATTGAGGATTGAGGATTGAGGATTGAGGATTGAAGATTGAGTATTGAGGATTGAAGATTGAGGATTGAGGACCGAGGATTGAGGATTGAGGATTGAGGATTGAGGGTTGAAGATTGAGTATTGAGGATTGAAGATTGAGGATTGTGGATTGAGGATTGAGGGTTGAGTATTGAAGATTGAGGATTGGGGATTGAGGATTGACGATTGAGGATTGAGTATTGAGGATTGAGAATTGAGGATTGAGGATTGAAGATTGAGTATTGAGGATTGAAGATTGAGAATTGAGGATTGAGGATTGAGGATTGAAGATGAGGGCTGAGGGATGAGGATTGAGGTTTGAGGACTGAGAATTGAGGATTGAGGATTGAGAGTTGAGGATTGAGGATTGAGGATTGAAGATTGAGGATTGGGAATTGAGGATTGAAGAATGAGCATTGAGGATTGAGGATTGAGGATTGAGGATTGAGGATTGAGGATTGAGGATTGAGGATTGAAGATTGAGGACTGGGGACTGAGTGCTGTGTGTTGAGTGATGGGAATTGGTGTTTGTGGATAGAGATTTAAAGATTGCAGCTTGAGTATTGAGTATTGAAAACTGTGAATTGATGATATTCTATTGAGGATTGAGAATTGACAACTGATTGTTGAGGACTGAGGTCTGAAGATTGAGGATTCAGGATTGAGGATCCAGGATTGGTGTTTGAGGAGTGAGGATTGAGGATTGAGGATGGAGGATTGAGGATTGAGGATTGAGGTTTGAGGATTGAGGATTGAAGATTGAGGATTGGGTATTGCGGATTGAACATTGAGGATTTAGGATTGAGGATTGAGGACTGAAGATTGAATATTGATGATTGAAGATTGATGATTGAGGATTGAGGGTTGTGGATTGAGGACGATGACTGAGGGCTGAGCATTGATGTCTGAGGTCTGAGGATTGAGGATTGAGGATTGAGAGTTGAGGATTGAGGATTGAGGATTGAAGATTGAGGATTGGGTATTGAGGATTGAAGAATGAGGATTGAGGATTGGCGATTGAGGATTGAGGATTGAAGATTGAGTATTCAGGATTGGAGATTGACGATTGAGGATTGAGGATTGAGGATCGAGGATTGAGGATTGAGGATTGAAGATTGAGTTTTGAGGATAGAAGATTGAGGATTGAGGATTGAGGATTGAGGATTGAGTATTGAGGATTGAGAATTGAAGATTGAGGATTGGGGACTGAGTGTTGAGCGTTGAGTGATAAGAATTGGTGTTTGTGGATAGAGATTTAAAGATTGCAGATTAAGTATTGAGTATTGAAAACTGTGAATTGATGATATTCTATTGAGGATTGAGAATTGACAACTGATTGTTGAGGACTGAGGGCTGAAGATTGAGGATTCAGGATTGAGAATTCAGAATTGAGGATTGAGGACTGAGGATTGAGGATTGAAGATTGAGTATTGAGGACTGAAGATAGAGGATTAAGGATTGAGGATTGGGGATTGAGGATCTAGGATTGAAGATTGATTATTGAGGATTGAAGATTGAGGACTGTTGATGGAGGATTGAAGATTGAGGATTAAGGATTGAGGATTGAGGATTGAGGTTTGAGGAATGAGGATTGAGGATTGAGGATTGAGGATTGAGGACGAGGACTGACGGTTGAGGATTGTGGCTTTAGGATTGAGGATTGAGAATTGAGGATGAGGACTGAGGTTTGAGGATTGAGGTTTGAGGAATGAGGATTGAGGTTTGGGGATTGAGGATTGAGGATTGAGGATTGAGTATTGAAGGTTGAGGATTGATGACTGAGGATTGAGGATTGCTGATTGACGATTGAGGATTGAGGTTTGAGGGTTGAAGGTTGAGTGTTGAGGATTGAAGGTTGAGGATTGACGATTCAGGATTGAGGATTGAGGATGATGGCTGAGGTTTGAGGTTTGAGGTTTGAGTATTGAATCCTGAGAATTCAGGATGTTCTATTGAGTATTGAGAATTGAGGATTGATGCTTTAGTGTTGAGGATTCAGGATTGATGATTGAGGATTAAGTACTGAAGATTGAGGATTGATGATTGAGGATTTAGTATTGAGGATTGAGGATTGAGGATTGAGGATTGAGGATTGAAAATTGAGTATTGAGGATTGAAGGTTGAGGACTGAGGAATAAGGATTGAGGATTGATGATTGAGGGTTGAGAATTGAGGATTGAAGTTTGAGTGCTGAGGATTGAGGGTAGAAGATTGAGGATTGAGTATTGAGGATTGAGGATGAGGGCTGAGGTTTGAGGTTTGAGGTTTGAGATTGTATCCTGAGAATTCAGGATATTCTACTGAGTATTGAGAATTGAGGATTGATGGTTGAGTATTGAGACCGAGGATTGAGGATTGAAGATTGTGTATTGATGATTGAAGATTCAGGATTGAGGATTGAGTGTTGAGGGTTGAGAAAAAGGACAGACGGTTGAGGATTGATGTTTGAGGATTGAGGGTAGAGGACTGACGACTGAGGATAGAGAATTGTGGATGGAGCATTGAGGATTGAAGATTGAGGACTGGGGATTGAGGATTAAAGATAGAGGATTAAGGATTTAGGATTGGGGACTAAGGATCTAGGATTGAATATTGATTATTGAGGATTGAAGATTGAGGATTGAGGATTGAGGATTGAGAATGGAGAATTGAGGATAAGGACTGAGGGTTGAGGGTTGAGGTTGGAGGAATGAGGATTGAGGATTGAGGATTGAAGATTGAAGATTGAGTATTGATGATTGAAGATTGAGGATTGAGGATTGAGGGTTGAGGATTGAGGACGAGGACTGACGGTTGAGGATTGTGGTTTGAGGATTGAGGATTGAGGACTGAGGATTGAGAATTGAGGATGAGGACTGAGGTTAGAGGATTGAGGTTTGAGGAATGAGGATTGAGGATTGAGGATTGCGGATTGAGGATTGAGGATTGAGTATTGAAGGTTGAGTATTGGTGACTGAGGATTGAGGATTGCGGACTGACGATTGAGGATTGGGGATTGAGGGTTGAATGTTGAGTGTTGAGGATTGAAGGTTGAGGATTGACGATTGAGGATTGAGGATTGAGGATGATGGCTGAGGTTTGAGGTTTGAGGTTTGAGTATTGAATCCTGAGAATTCAGGATGTTCTATTGAGTGTTGAGAATTGAGGATTGATGGTTTAGGATTGAGAATTCAGGATTGAGGATTGAGGATTCAGTATTGAAGATTGAGGATTGATGATTGAGGATTTAGGATTGAGGATTGGGGATTGAGGATTGAGGATTGAAAATTGAGTATTGAGGATTGAGGATTGAGGATTGAGGACTGAGGATTGAGGATTGAGTATTGAGCATTGAGGATTGAAGGTTGAGGACAGTTGATTGAGGATTGAAGATTGAGGATTAAGGATTGAGAATTGAGGATTGAGGTTTGAGGAATGAGGATTGAGGATTGAGGATTGAGGATTGAGGATTGAGGACTGAGGACGAGGACTGACGGTTGAGGATTGTGGCTTGGGGATTGAGGATTGAGAATTGAGGATGAGGACTGAGGTTTGAGGATGAGGGCTGAGGGTTGAGGATTGAGGTTTGAGGACTGAGGTCTGAGGATTGAGGATTGAGAATTGAGGATTGAGGATTGAGGATTGAAGATTGAGGATTGGGTATTGAGGATTGAAGAATGAGGGTTGAGGATTGAGGATTGAGGTTTGAGGAACGAGGATTGAGGATTGAGGATTGAGGATTGAGGATTGAGGATTGAGGATTGAAGATTCAGTATTGAGGATTGAAGATTGAGAGTTGAGGATTGAGGATCGAATATTGAGGACTGAGTGTTGATGGTTGAGTGATGAGAATTGATGTTTGTGGATAGAGATTTGAAGATTGCAGATTGAGTATTGAGTATTGAAAACTGTGAATTGAGGATATTCTACAGAGGATTGAGTATTGACAACTGATTGTTGAGGTCTGAGGGCTGAAGATTGAGGATTCAGGATTGAGGATTCAGAATTGAAGTTTGAGGACTGAGGATTGAGGATTGAAGATTGAGTATTGAGGATTGAAGATTGAGGATTGAGGTTGAGGATTGAGGATAGAGGATGAGGGCTGAGGGTTGAGGATTGAGGTTTGAGGACTGAGGTCTGAGGATTGAGTATAGAGAATCGAGGATTGAGGATTGAGGATTGAAGATTGAGATTTGGGTATTGAGGATTGAAGAATGAGGATTGAGGATTGAGTATTGAGGATTGAGGATTGAAGATTGAGTATTGAGGATTGAGGATTGAGCATTGAGGATTGAGGATTGAGGATTGAGGGTGAGGATTGAAGATTGATTATTGAGGATTGAGGATTGAGGTTTGAGGATTGAGGATTGCGGATTGACGATTGAGGATTGAGGATTTAGGGTTGAAGGTTGAGTGTTGAGGATTGAAGGTTGAGGATTGACGATTGAGGATTGAGGATTGAGGATGATGGCTGAGGTTTGAGGTTTGAGGTTTGAGTATTGAATCCTGAGAATTCAGGATGTTCTATTGAGTATTGAGAATTGAGGATTGATGCTTTAGTATTGAGGATTCAGGATTGAGGATTGAGGATTGAGTATTGAAGATTGGGGATTGATGATTGAGGATTTAGGATTGAGGATTGAGGACTGAGGATAGAGGATTGAGGATGGAGCATTGAGGATTGAAGATTGAGGACTGGGGATTGAGGATTGAAGATTGAGGATTGGGTATTGAGGATTGAAGAATGAGGATGAGGGCTGAGGGTTGAGGATTGAGGTTTGAGGATTGAGGACTGAGGATTGATGATTGATGATTGAGTATTGAGGATTGAAGATTGAGGATTGAGGATTGAGGATTGAGGATTGAGGATTGAGTATTGAAGATTGAAGATTGAGGATTGGGGACTGAGGGTTGATGGCTGAGTGATGAGAATTGATGTTTGTGGGTAGAGATATGAAGATTGCAGATTGAGTATTGCGTATGGAAAACTCTGAACTGAGGATTTTCTAGTGAGGATTGAGGATTGACAGCTGATTGTTGAGGACTGAGGTCTGAAGATTGAGGATTCAGGATTGAGGATTGAGGATTGAGGATTGAGGATTGAAGATTGAGTATTGAGGATTGAAGATTGAGGATTGAGGACCGAGGATTGAGGATTGAGGATTGAGGATTGAGGGTTGAAGATTGAGTATTGAGGATTGAAGATTGAGGATTGTGGATTTAGGATTGAGGGTTGAGTATTGAAGATTGAGGATTGGGGATTGAGGATTGACGATTGAGGATTGAGTATTGAGGATTGAGAATTGAGGATTGAGGATTGAAGATTGAGTATTGAGGATTGAAGATTGAGAATTGAGGATTGAGTATTGAGGATTGAAGATGAGGGCTGAGGGTTGAGGATTGAGGTTTGAGGACTGAGGATTGAGGATTGAGGATTGAGAGTTGAGGATTGAGGATTGAGGATTGAAGATTGAGGATTGGGTATTGAGGATTGAAGAATGAGCATTGAGGATTGAGGATTGTGGATTGAGGATTGAGGATTGAGGATTGAGGATTGAGGATTGAAGATTGAGGACTGGGGACTGAGTGCTGAGTGTTGAGTTATGGGAATTGGTGTTTGTGGATAGAGATTTAAAGATTGCCGCTTGAGTATTGAGTATTGAAAACTGTGAATTGATGATATTCTATTGAGGATTGAGAATTGACGACTGATTGTTGAGGACTGAGGTCTGAAGATTGAGGATTCAGGATTGAGGATCCAGGATTGGTGTTTGAGGAGTGAGGATTGAGGATTGAGGATTGAGGATTGAGGATTGAGGATTGAGGTTTGAGGATTGAGGATTGAAGATTGAGGATTGGGTATTGCGGATTGAACATTGAGGATTTAGGATTGAGGATTGAGGACTGAAGATTGAATATTGATGATTGAAGATTGATGATTGAGGATTGAGGGTTGTGGATTGAGGACGATGACTGAGGGCTGAGCATTGATGTCTGAGGTCTGAGGATTGAGGATTGAGGATTGAGAGTTGAGGATTGAGGATTGAGGATTGAAGATTGAGGATTGGGTATTGAGGATTGAAGAATGAGGATTGAGGATGGGCGATTGAGGATTGAGGATTGAAGATTGAGTATTCAGGATTGGAGATTGACGATTGAGGATTGAGGATTGAGGATCGAGGATTGAGGATTGAGGATTGAAGATTGAGTTTTGAGGATAGAAGATTGAGGATTGAGGATTGATGATTGAGTATTGAGGATTGAAGATTGAGGATTGAGGATTGAGGATTGAGGATTGAGGATTGAGGATTGAGGATTGAAAATTGAGGACTGTGGACTGATTGTTGAGGGTTGAGTGATAAGAATTGGTGTTTGTGGATAGAGATTTAAAGATTGCAGATTAAGTATTGAGTATTGAAAACTGTGAATTGATGATATTCTATTGAGGATTGAGAATTGACAACTGATTGTTGAGGACTGAGGGCTGAAGATTGAGGATTCAGGATTGAGAATTCAGAATTGAGGATTGAGGACTGAGGACTGAGGATTGAAGATTGAGTATTGAGGACTGAAGATAGAGGATTAAGGATTGAGGATTGGGGATTGAGGATCTAGGATTGAAGATTGATTATTGAGGATTGAAGATTGAGGACTGTTGATTGAGGATTGAAAATTGAGGATTAAGGATTGAGGATTGAGGATTGAGAATTGAGGATTGAGGATTGAGTATTGAAGATTGAGGATTGGGTATTGAGGATTGAAGAATGAGGATTGAGGATTGAGGATTGATGACTGAGGATTGAGGATTGAGGTATGATGATTGTGGATTGAGTATTGAAAATTGTGTGTTGAGGATTGAATATTGAGGATTGAGGATTGAGGATAGAGGATTGTAGATTGAGTATTGAGGATTGTAGATTGAGGATTGAGGATTGAGGATTGAGGATTGAGGACTGAGGATTGAGGATTGAGTATTGAGCATTGAGGATTGAAGGTTGAGGACAGTTGATTGACGATTGAAGATTGAGGATTAAGGATTGAGAATTGAGGATTGAGGTTTGAGGAATGAGGATTGAGGATTGAAGAATGAGGATTGAGGATTGAGTATTGAGGATTGAGGATTGAAGATTGAGTATTGAGGATTGAGGATTGAGCATTGAGGATTGAGGATTGAGGATTGAGGGTGAGGATTGAAGATTGATTATTGAGGATTGAAGATTGAGGTTTGAGGATTGAGGATTGCGGATTGACGATTGAGGATTGAGGATTGAGGGTTGAAGGTTGAGTGTTGAGGATTGAAGGTTGAGGATTGACGATTGAGGATTGAGGATTGAGGATGATGGCTGAGGTTTGAGGTTTGAGGTTTGAGTATTGAATCCAGAGAATTCAGGATGTTCTATTGAGTATTGAGAATTGAGGATTGATGCTTTAGTATTGAGGATTCAGGATTGAGGATTGAGGATTGAGTATTGAAGATTGGGGATTGATGATTGAGGATTTAGGATTGAGGATTGAGGATTGAGGATTGAGGATTGAAAATTGAGTATTGAGGACTGAGGACTGAGGATAGAGGATTGAGGATGGAGCATTGAGGATTGAAGATTGAGGACTGGGGATTGAGGATTGAAGATTGAGGATTGGGTATTGAGGATTGAAGAATGAGGATGAGGGCTGAGGGTTGAGGATTGAGGTTTGAGGATTGAGGGCTGAGGATTGATGATTGATGATTGAGTATTGAGGATTGAAGATTGAGTATTGAGGATTGAGCATTGAGGATTGAGGATTGAGGATTGAGGATTGAAGATGAGGGCTGAGGGTTGAGGATTGAGGTTTGAGGACTGAGGATTGAGGATTGAGGATTGAGAGTTGAGGATTGAGGATTGAGGATTGAAGATTGAGGATTGGGTATTGAGGATTGAAGAATGAGCATTGAGGATTGAGGATTGAGGATTGAGGATTGAAGATTGAGGATTGAGGATTGAGGTTTGAGGATTGAAGATTGAGTATTGAGGGTTGAAGAATGAGGATTGAGGATTGAGGATTGATAATTGAGGATTGAGGATTTACGATTGAAGATTGAGGATTGGGTCTGAGAGTTGATGGCTGAGTGATGAGAATTGATGTTTGTGGATAGAGATATGAAGATTGCAGATTGAGTATTGCGTATGGAAAACTCTGAACTGAGGATATTCTAGTGAGGATTGAGGATTGACAGCTGATTGTTGAGGACTGAGGTCTGAAGATTGAGGATTCAGGATTGAGGATTCAGAATTGAAGTTTGAGGACTGAGGATTGAGGATTGAAGATTGAGTACTGAGGACTGAAGATTGAGGACTGAGGTTGAGGATTGAGGATAGAGGATGAGGGCTGAGGGTTGAGGATTAAGGTATGAGGATTGAGGTCTGAGGATTGAGTATAGAGAATTGAGGATTGAGGATTGAGGATTGAAGATTCAGATTTGGGTATTGAGGATTGAAGAATGAGTATTGAGGATTGAGTATTGAGGATTGAGGATTGAAGATTGAGTATTGAGGATTGAGGATTGAGCATTGAGGATTGAGGATTGAGGATTGAGGGTGAGGATTGAAGATTGATGATTGAGTATTGAGGATTGAAGATTGAGGATTGAGGATTGAGGATTGACGATTGAGGATTGAGGATTGAGGATTGAAGATTGAGGACTGGGGACTAAGTGCTGAGTGTTGAGTGATGAGAATTGGTGTTTGTGGATAGAGATTTAAAGATTGCAGCTTGAGTATTGAGTATTGAAAACTGTGAATTGATGATATTCTATTGAGGATTGAGAATTGACAACTGATTGTTGAGGACTGAGGTCTGAAGATTGAGGATTCAGGATTGAGGATCCAGGATTGGTGTTTGAGGAGTGAGGATTGAGGATTGAGGATTGAGGATTGAGGATTGAGGATTGAGGTTTGAGGATTGAGGATTGAAGATTGAGGATTGGGTATTGCGGATTGAACATTGAGGATTTAGGATTGAGGATCGAGGACTGAAGATTGAATATTGATGATTGAAGATTGATGATTGAGGATTGAGGGTTGTGGATTGAGGACGAGGACTGAGGGCTGAGCATTGATGTCTGAGGTCTGAGGATTGAGGATTGAGGATTGAGTATTGAGGATTGGGTATTGAGGATTGAAGAATGAGTATTGAGGATTGAGTATTGAGGATTGAGGATTGAAGATTGAGTATTGAGGATTGAGGATTGAGCATTGAGGATTGAGGATTGAGGATTGAGGGTGAGGATTGAAGATTGATGATTGAGTATTGAGGATTGAAGATTGAGGATTGAGGATTGAGGATTGACGATTGAGGATTGAGGATTGAGGATTGAAGATTGAGGACTGGGGACTGAGTGCTGAGTGTTGAGTGATGAGAATTGGTGTTTGTGGATAGAGATTTAAAGATTGCAGCTTGAGTATTGAGTATTGAAAACTGTGAATTGATGATATTCTATTGAGGATTGAGAATTGACAACTGATTGTTGAGGACTGAGGTCTGAAGATTGAGGATTCAGGATTGAGGATCCAGGATTGGTGTTTGAGGAGTGAGGATTGAGGATTGAGGATTGAGGATTGAGGATTGAGGATTGAGGTTTGAGGATTGAGGATTGAAGATTGAGGATTGGGTATTGCGGATTGAACATTGAGGATTTAGGATTGAGGATCGAGGACTGAAGATTGAATATTGATGATTGAAGATTGATGATTGAGGATTGAGGGTTGTGGATTGAGGACGAGGACTGAGGGCTGAGCATTGATGTCTGAGGTCTGAGGATTGAGGATTGAGGATTGAGAATTGAGGATTGAGGATTGAGGATTGAAGATTGAGGATTGGGTATTGAGGATTGAAGAATGAGGATTGAGGATTGAGGATTGAGGATTGAGTATTGAAGATTGAAGATTGAGGATTGGGGACTGAGGGTTGATGGCTGAGTGATGAGAATTGATGTTTGTGGGTAGAGATATGAAGATTGCAGATTGAGTATTGCGTATGGAAAACTCTGAACTGAGGATTTTCTAGTGAGGATTGAGGATTGACAGCTGATTGTTGAGGACTGAGGTCTGAAGATTGAGGATTCAGGATTGAGGATTGAGGATTGAGGATTGAGGATTGAAGATTGAGTATTGAGGATTGAAGATTGAGGATTGAGGACCGAGGATTGAGGATTGAGGATTGAGGATTGAGGGTTGAAGATTGAGTATTGAGGATTGAAGATTGAGGATTGTGGATTTAGGATTGAGGGTTGAGTATTGAAGATTGAGGATTGGGGATTGAGGATTGACGATTGAGGATTGAGTATTGAGGATTGAGAATTGAGGATTGAGGATTGAAGATTGAGTATTGAGGATTGAAGATTGAGAATTGAGGATTGAGTATTGAGGATTGAAGATGAGGGCTGAGGGTTGAGGATTGAGGTTTGAGGACTGAGGATTGAGGATTGAGGATTGAGAGTTGAGGATTGAGGATTGAGGATTGAAGATTGAGGATTGGGTATTGAGGATTGAAGAATGAGCATTGAGGATTGAGGATTGTGGATTGAGGATTGAGGATTGAGGATTGAGGATTGAGGATTGAAGATTGAGGACTGGGGACTGAGTGCTGAGTGTTGAGTTATGGGAATTGGTGTTTGTGGATAGAGATTTAAAGATTGCCGCTTGAGTATTGAGTATTGAAAACTGTGAATTGATGATATTCTATTGAGGATTGAGAATTGACGACTGATTGTTGAGGACTGAGGTCTGAAGATTGAGGATTCAGGATTGAGGATCCAGGATTGGTGTTTGAGGAGTGAGGATTGAGGATTGAGGATTGAGGATTGAGGATTGAGGATTGAGGTTTGAGGATTGAGGATTGAAGATTGAGGATTGGGTATTGCGGATTGAACATTGAGGATTTAGGATTGAGGATTGAGGACTGAAGATTGAATATTGATGATTGAAGATTGATGATTGAGGATTGAGGGTTGTGGATTGAGGACGATGACTGAGGGCTGAGCATTGATGTCTGAGGTCTGAGGATTGAGGATTGAGGATTGAGAGTTGAGGATTGAGGATTGAGGATTGAAGATTGAGGATTGGGTATTGAGGATTGAAGAATGAGGATTGAGGATGGGCGATTGAGGATTGAGGATTGAAGATTGAGTATTCAGGATTGGAGATTGACGATTGAGGATTGAGGATTGAGGATCGAGGATTGAGGATTGAGGATTGAAGATTGAGTTTTGAGGATAGAAGATTGAGGATTGAGGATTGATGATTGAGTATTGAGGATTGAAGATTGAGGATTGAGGATTGAGGATTGAGGATTGAGGATTGAGGATTGAGGATTGAAAATTGAGGACTGTGGACTGATTGTTGAGGGTTGAGTGATAAGAATTGGTGTTTGTGGATAGAGATTTAAAGATTGCAGATTAAGTATTGAGTATTGAAAACTGTGAATTGATGATATTCTATTGAGGATTGAGAATTGACAACTGATTGTTGAGGACTGAGGGCTGAATATTGAGGATTCAGGATTGAGAATTCAGAATTGAGGATTGAGGACTGAGGACTGAGGATTGAAGATTGAGTATTGAGGACTGAAGATAGAGGATTAAGGATTGAGGATTGGGGATTGAGGATCTAGGATTGAAGATTGATTATTGAGGATTGAAGATTGAGGACTGTTGATTGAGGATTGAAAATTGAGGATTAAGGATTGAGGATTGAGGATTGAGAATTGAGGATTGAGGATTGAGTATTGAAGATTGAGGAATGGGTATTGAGGATTGAAGAATGAGGATTGAGGATTGAGGATTGATGACTGAGGATTGAGGATTGAGGTATGATGATTGTGGATTGAGTATTGAAAATTGTGTGTTGAGGATTGAATATTGAGGATTGAGGATTGAGGATAGAGGATTGTAGATTGAGTATTGAGGATTGTAGATTGAGGATTGAGGATTGAGGATTGAGGATTGAGGACTGAGGATTGAGGATTGAGTATTGAGCATTGAGGATTGAAGGTTGAGGACAGTTGATTGACGATTGAAGATTGAGGATTAAGGATTGAGAATTGAGGATTGAGGTTTGAGGAATGGGGATTGAGGATTGAAGAATGAGGATTGAGGATTGAGTATTGAGGATTGAGGATTGAAGATTGAGTATTGAGGATTGAGGATTGAGCATTGAGGATTGAGGATTGAGGATTGAGGGTGAGGATTGAAGATTGATTATTGAGGATTGAAGATTGAGGTTTGAGGATTGAGGACTGCGGATTGACGATTGAGGATTGAGGATTGAGGGTTGAAGGTTGAGTGTTGAGGATTGAAGGTTGAGGATTGACGATTGAGGATTGAGGATTGAGGATGATGGCTGAGGTTTGAGGTTTGAGGTTTGAGTATTGAATCCAGAGAATTCAGGATGTTCTATTGAGTATTGAGAATTGAGGATTGATGCTTTAGTATTGAGGATTCAGGATTGAGGATTGAGGATTGAGTATTGAAGATTGGGGATTGATGATTGAGGATTTAGGATTGAGGATTGAGGATTGAGGATTGAGGATTGAAAATTGAGTATTGAGGACTGAGGACTGAGGATAGAGGATTGAGGATGGAGCATTGAGGATTGAAGATTGAGGACTGGGGATTGAGGATTGAAGATTGAGGATTGGGTATTGAGGATTGAAGAATGAGGATGAGGGCTGAGGGTTGAGGATTGAGGTTTGAGGATTGAGGACTGAGGATTGATGATTGATGATTGAGTATTGAGGATTGAAGATTGAGTATTGAGGATTGAGCATTGAGGATTGAGGATTGAGGATTGAGGATTGAAGATGAGGGCTGAGGGTTGAGGATTGAGGTTTGAGGACTGAGGATTGAGGATTGAGGATTGAGAGTTGAGGATTGAGGATTGAGGATTGAAGATTGAGGATTGGGTATTGAGGATTGAAGAATGAGCATTGAGGATTGAGGATTGAGGATTGAGGATTGAAGATTGAGGATTGAGGATTGAGGTTTGAGGATTGAAGATTGAGTATTGAGGGTTGAAGAATGAGGATTGAGGATTGAGGATTGATAATTGAGGATTGAGGATTTACGATTGAAGATTGAGGATTGGGTCTGAGAGTTGATGGCTGAGTGATGAGAATTGATGTTTGTGGATAGAGATATGAAGATTGCAGATTGAGTATTGCGTATGGAAAACTCTGAACTGAGGATATTCTAGTGAGGATTGAGGATTGACAGCTGATTGTTGAGGACTGAGGTCTGAAGATTGAGGATTCAGGATTGAGGATTCAGAATTGAAGTTTGAGGACTGAGGATTGAGGATTGAAGATTGAGTATTGAGGACTGAAGATTGAGGACTGAGGTTGAGGATTGAGGATAGAGGATGAGGGCTGAGGGTTGAGGATTAAGGTATGAGGATTGAGGTCTGAGGATTGAGTATAGAGAATTGAGGATTGAGGATTGAGGATTGAAGATTGAGATTTGGGTATTGAGGATTGAAGAATGAGTATTGAGGATTGAGTATTGAGGATTGAGGATTGAAGATTGAGTATTGAGGATTGAGGATTGAGCATTGAGGATTGAGGATTGAGGATTGAGGGTGAGGATTGAAGATTGATTATTGAGGATTGAAGATTGAGGTTTGAGGATTGAGGATTGCGGATTGACGATTGAGGATTGAGGATTGAGGGTTGAAGGTTGAGTGTTGAGGATTGAAGGTTGAGGATTGACGATTGAGGATGATGGCTGAGGTTTGAGGTTTGAGGTTTGAGTATTGAATCCTGAGAATTCAGGATGTTCTATTGAGTATTGAGAATTGAGGATTGATGCTTTAGTATTGAGGATTCAGGATTGAGGATTGAGGATTGAGTATTGAAGATTGGGGATTGATGATTGAGGATTTAGGATTGAGGATTGAGGATTGAGGATTGAGGATTGAAAATTGAGTATTGAGGACTGAGGACTGAGGATAGAGGCTTGAGGATGGAGCATTGAGGATTGAAGATTGAGGACTGGGGATTGAGGATTGAAGATTGAGGATTGGGTATTGAGGATTGAAGAATGAGGATGAGGGCTGAGGGTTGAGGATTGAGGTTTGAGGATTGAGGACTGAGGATTGATGATTGATGATTGAGTATTGACGATTGAAGATTGAGGATTGAGGATTGAGGATTGAGGATTGAGGATTGAGGATTGAGGATTGAAGATTGAGGACTGGGGACTGAGTGCTGAGTGTTGAGTGATGAGAATTGGTGTTTGTGGATAGAGATTTAAAGATTGCAGCTTGAGTATTGAGTATTGAAAACTGTGAATTGATGATATTCTATTGAGGATTGAGAATTGACAACTGATTGTTGAGGACTGAGGTCTGAAGATTGAGGATTCAGTATTGGTGTTTGAGGAGTGAGGATTGTGGATTGAGGATTGAGGATTGAGGATTGAGGATTGAGGTTTGAGGATTGAGGATTGAAGATTGAGGATTGGGTATTGCGGATTGAACATTGAGGATTTAGGATCGAGGATTGAGGACTGAAGATTGAATATTGATGATTGAAGATTGATGATTGAGGATTGAGGGTTGTGGATTGAGGACGAGGACTGAGGGCTGAGCATTGATGTCTGAGGTCTGAGGATTGAGGATTGAGGATTGAGAATTGAGGATTGAGGATTGAGGATTGAAGATTGAGGATTGGGTATTGAGGATTGAAGAATGAGGATTGAGGATTGAGGATTGAGGATTGAGGATTGAGGATTGAGTATTGAAGATTGAGGATTGGGCATTGAGGATTGACGATTGAGGATTGAGTATTGAGGATTGAGAATTGAGGATTGAGGATTGAAGATTGAGTATTGAGGATTGAAGATTGAGAATTGAGGATTGAGGATTGAGGATTGAATATGAGGGCTGAGGGTTGAGGATTGAGGTTTGAGGACTGAGGATTGAGGATTGAGGATTGAGAGTTGAGGATTGAGGATTGGGTATTGAGGATTGAAGAATGAGGATTGAGGATTGAGGATTGAGGATTGAGGATTGAAGATTGAGTATTGAGGATTGAAGATTGAGGATTGAGGACCGAGGATTGAGGATTGAGGATTGAGGATTGAGGATTGAGGATTGAGGATTGAAGATTGAGTATTGAGGATTGAAGATTGAGGATTGTGGATTGAGTATTGAGGGTTGAGTATTGAAGATTGAGGATTGAAGATTGAGGATTGAGGATTGAGGTTTGAGGATTGAAGATTGAGTATTGAGGGTTGAAGAATGAGGATTGAGGATTGAGGATTGATAATTGAGGATTGAGGATTTACGATTGAAGATTGAGGATTGGGGACTGAGAGTTGATGGCTGAGTGATGAGAATTGATGTTTGTGGATAGAGATATGAAGATTGCAGATTGAGTATTGCGTATGGAAAACTCTGAACTGAGGATATTCTAGTGAGGATTGAGGATTGACAGCCGATTGTTGAGGACTGAGGTCTGAAGATTGAGGATTCAGGATTGAGGATTCAGAATTGAAGTTTGAGGACTGAGGATTGAGGATTGAAGATTGAGTATTGAGGATTGAGGATTGAGGATTGAGGTTGAGGATTGAGGAAAGAGGATGAGGGCTGAGGGTTGAGGATTGAGGTATGAGGACTGAGGTCTGAGGATTGAGTATAGAGAATTGAGGATTGAGGATTGAGGATTGAAGATTGAGATTTGGGTATTGAGGATTGAAGAATGAGGATTGAGGATTGAGTATTGAGGATTGAGGATTGAAGATTGAGTATTGAGGATTGAGGATTGAGCATTGAGGATTGAGGATTGAGGATTGAGTGTGAGGATTGAAGATTGATTATTGAGGATTGAAGATTGCGGTTTGAGGATTGAGGATTGCGGATTGACGATTGAGGATTGAGGATTGAGGGTTGAATGTTGAGTGTTGAGGATTGAAGGTTGAGGATTGACGATTGAGGATTGAGGATTGAGGATGATGGCAGAGGTTTGAGGTTTGAGGTTTGAGTATTGAATCCTGAGAATTCAGGATGTTCTATTGAGTATTGAGAATTGAGGATTGATGCTTTAGTATTGAGGATTCAGGATTGAGGATTGAGGATTGAGTATTGAAGATTGGGGATTGATGATTGAGGATTTAGGATTGAGGATTGAGGATTGAGGATTGAGGATTGAAAATTGAGTATTGAGGACTGAGGACTGAGGATAGAGGATTGAGGATGGAGCATTGAGGATTGAAGATTGAGGACTGGGGATTGAGGATTGAAGATTGAGGATTGGGTATTGAGGATTGAAGAATGAGGATGAGGGCTGAGGGTTGAGGATTGAGGTTTGAGGATTGAGGACTGAGGATTGATGATTGATGATTGAGTATTGAGGATTGAAGATTGAGGATTGAGGATTGAGTATTGAGGATTGAGGATTGAGGATTGAGGATTGAGGATTGAAGATTGAGGACTGGGGACTGAGTGCTGAGTGTTGAGTGATGAGAATTGGTGTTTGTGGATAGAGATTTAAAGATTGCAGCTTGAGTATTGAGTATTGAAAACTGTGAATTGATGATATTCTATTGAGGATTGAGAATTTACAACTGATTGTTGAGGACTGAGGTCTGAAGATTGAGGATTCAGGATTGAGGATCCAGGATTGGTGTTTGAGGAGTGAGGATTGAGGATTGAGGATTGAGGATTGAGGATTGAGGATTGAGGATTGAGGTTTGAGGATTGAGGATTGAAGATTGAGGATTGGGTATTGCGGATTGAACATTGAGGATTTAGGATTGAGGATTGAGGACTGAAGATTGAATATTGATGATTGAAGATTGATGATTGAGGATTGAGGATTGAAGATTGAGGATTGGGTATTGAGGATTGAAGAATGAGGATTGAGGATTGAGGATTGAGGATTGAGGATTGAGGATTGAGTATTGAAGATTGAGGATTGGGGATTGAGGATTGACGATTGAGGATTGAGTATTGAGGATTGAGAATTGAGGATTGAGGATTGAAGATTGAGTATTGAGGATTGAAGGTTGAGAATTGAGGATTGAGGATTGAGGATTGAGGATTGAGGATTGAGTATTGAAGATTGAGGATTGGGGATTGAGGATTGACGATTGAGGATTGAGTATTGAGGATTGAGAATTGAGGATTGAGGATTGAAGATTGAGTATTGAGGATTGAAGGTTGAGAATTGAGGATTGAGGATTGAGGATTGAATATGAGGGCTGAGGGTTGAGGATTGAGGTTTGAGGACTGAGGATTGAGGATTGAGGATTGAGAGTTGAGGATTGAGGATTGAGGATTGAAGATTGAGGATTGGGTATTGAGGATTGAAGGATGAGCATTGAGGATTGAGGATTGAGGATTGAGGATTGAAGATTGAGGATTGAGGATTGAGGTTTGAGGATTGAAGGTTGAGTATTGAGGGTTGAGGATTGAGGATTGAGGATTGAGGATTGATAATTGAGGATTGAGGATTGACGATTGAAGATTGAGGATTGGGGACTGAGGGTTGATGGCTGAGTGATGAGAATTGATGTTTGTGGATAGAGATATGAAGATTGCAAATTGAGTATTGCGTATGGAAAACTCTGAACTGAGGATATTCTAGTGAGGATTGAGGATTGACAGCTGATTGTTGAGGACTGAGGTCTGAAGATTGAGGATTCAGGATTGAGGATTGAGGATTGAGGATTGAGAATTGAGGATTGAGGATTGAGGATTGAAGATTGAGGATTGGGTATTGAGGATTGAAGAATGAGGATTGAGGATTGAGGATTGAGGATTGAGGATTGAAGATTGACTATTGAGGATTGAAGATTGAGGATTGAGGACCGAGGATTGAGGATTGAGGATTGAGGATTGAGGATTGAGGATTGAAGATTGAGTATTGAGGATTGAAGATTGAGGATTGTGGATTGAGTATTGAGGGTTGAGTATTGAAGATTGTGGATTGGGGATTGAGGACTGACGATTGAGGATTGAGTATTGAGGATTGAGAATTGAGGATTGAGGATTGAAGATTGAGTATTGAGGATTGAAGATTGAGAATTGAGGATTGAGGATTGAGGATTGAAGATGAGGGCTGAGGGTTGAGGATTGAGGTTTGAGGACTGAGGATTGAGGATTGAGGATTGAGAGTTGAGGATTGAGGATTGAGGATTGAAGATTGAGTATTGGGTATTGAGGATTGAAGAATGAGCATTGAGGATTGAGGATTGAGGATTGAGGATTGAAGATTGAGGATTGAGGATTGAGGTTTGAGGATTGAAGATTGAGTATTGAGGGTTGAAGAATGAGGATTGAGGATTGAGGATTGATAATTGAGGATTGAGGATATACGATTGAAGATTGAGGATTGGGGACTGAGAGTTGATGGCTGAGTGATGAGAATTGATGTTTGTGGATAGAGATATGAAGATTGCAGATTGAGTATTGCGTATGGAAAACTCTGAACTGAGGATATTCTAGTGAGGATTGAGGATTGACAACTGATTGTTGAGGACTGAGGGCTGAAGATTGAGGATTCAGGATTGAGGATTCAGAATTGAGGTTTGAGGACTGAGGATTGAGGATTGAGGATTGAGGATTGAGGATTGAGGATTGAGGATTGGGGATTGAAGATTCAGTATTGAGGATTGAAGATAGAGGATTGAGGATTGAGGATTGAGGATTGAGGATTGAAGATTGAGTATTGAGGATTGAAGATTGAGGATTGAGGACCGAGTATTGAGGATTGAGAATTGAGGATTGAGGATTGAAGATTGAGTATTGAGGATTGAAGATTGAGAATTGAGGATTGAGGATTGAGGATTGAATATGAGGGCTGAGGGTTGAGGATTGAGGTTTGAGGACTGAGGATTGAGGATTGAGGATTGAGAGTTGAGGATTGAGGATTGGGTATTGAGGATTGAAGAATGAGGATTGAGGATTGAGGATTGAGGATTGAGGATTGAAGATTGAGTATTGAGGATTGAAGATTGAGGATTGAGGACCGAGGATTGAGGATTGAGGATTGAGGATTGAGGATTGAGGATTGAGGATTGAAGATTGAGTATTGAGGATTGAAGATTGAGGATTGTGGATTGAGTATTGAGGGTTGAGTATTGAAGATTGAGGATTGAAGATTGAGGATTGAGGATTGAGGTTTGAGGATTGAAGATTGAGTATTGAGGGTTGAAGAATGAGGATTGAGGATTGAGGATTGATAATTGAGGATTGAGGATTTACGATTGAAGATTGAGGATTGGGGACTGAGAGTTGATGGCTGAGTGATGAGAATTGATGTTTGTGGATAGAGATATGAAGATTGCAGATTGAGTATTGCGTATGGAAAACTCTGAACTGAGGATATTCTAGTGAGGATTGAGGATTGACAGCCGATTGTTGAGGACTGAGGTCTGAAGATTGAGGATTCAGGATTGAGGATTCAGAATTGAAGTTTGAGGACTGAGGATTGAGGATTGAAGATTGAGTATTGAGGATTGAGGATTGAGGATTGAGGTTGAGGATTGAGGAAAGAGGATGAGGGCTGAGGGTTGAGGATTGAGGTATGAGGACTGAGGTCTGAGGATTGAGTATAGAGAATTGAGGATTGAGGATTGAGGATTGAAGATTGAGATTTGGGTATTGAGGATTGAAGAATGAGGATTGAGGATTGAGTATTGAGGATTGAGGATTGAAGATTGAGTATTGAGGATTGAGGATTGAGCATTGAGGATTGAGGATTGAGGATTGAGTGTGAGGATTGAAGATTGATTATTGAGGATTGAAGATTGCGGTTTGAGGATTGAGGATTGCGGATTGACGATTGAGGATTGAGGATTGAGGGTTGAATGTTGAGTGTTGAGGATTGAAGGTTGAGGATTGACGATTGAGGATTGAGGATTGAGGATGATGGCAGAGGTTTGAGGTTTGAGGTTTGAGTATTGAATCCTGAGAATTCAGGATGTTCTATTGAGTATTGAGAATTGAGGATTGATGCTTTAGTATTGAGGATTCAGGATTGAGGATTGAGGATTGAGTATTGAAGATTGGGGATTGATGATTGAGGATTTAGGATTGAGGATTGAGGATTGAGGATTGAGGATTGAAAATTGAGTATTGAGGACTGAGGACTGAGGATAGAGGATTGAGGATGGAGCATTGAGGATTGAAGATTGAGGACTGGGGATTGAGGATTGAAGATTGAGGATTGGGTATTGAGGATTGAAGAATGAGGATGAGGGCTGAGGGTTGAGGATTGAGGTTTGAGGATTGAGGACTGAGGATTGATGATTGATGATTGAGTATTGAGGATTGAAGATTGAGGATTGAGGATTGAGTATTGAGGATTGAGGATTGAGGATTGAGGATTGAGGATTGAAGATTGAGGACTGGGGACTGAGTGCTGAGTGTTGAGTGATGAGAATTGGTGTTTGTGGATAGAGATTTAAAGATTGCAGCTTGAGTATTGAGTATTGAAAACTGTGAATTGATGATATTCTATTGAGGATTGAGAATTTACAACTGATTGTTGAGGACTGAGGTCTGAAGATTGAGGATTCAGGATTGAGGATCCAGGATTGGTGTTTGAGGAGTGAGGATTGAGGATTGAGGATTGAGGATTGAGGATTGAGGATTGAGGATTGAGGTTTGAGGATTGAGGATTGAAGATTGAGGATTGGGTATTGCGGATTGAACATTGAGGATTTAGGATTGAGGATTGAGGACTGAAGATTGAATATTGATGATTGAAGATTGATGATTGAGGATTGAGGATTGAAGATTGAGGATTGGGTATTGAGGATTGAAGAATGAGGATTGAGGATTGAGGATTGAGGATTGAGGATTGAGGATTGAGTATTGAAGATTGAGGATTGGGGATTGAGGATTGACGATTGAGGATTGAGTATTGAGGATTGAGAATTGAGGATTGAGGATTGAAGATTGAGTATTGAGGATTGAAGGTTGAGAATTGAGGATTGAGGATTGAGGATTGAGGATTGAGGATTGAGTATTGAAGATTGAGGATTGGGGATTGAGGATTGACGATTGAGGATTGAGTATTGAGGATTGAGAATTGAGGATTGAGGATTGAAGATTGAGTATTGAGGATTGAAGGTTGAGAATTGAGGATTGAGGATTGAGGATTGAATATGAGGGCTGAGGGTTGAGGATTGAGGTTTGAGGACTGAGGATTGAGGATTGAGGATTGAGAGTTGAGGATTGAGGATTGAGGATTGAAGATTGAGGATTGGGTATTGAGGATTGAAGGATGAGCATTGAGGATTGAGGATTGAGGATTGAGGATTGAAGATTGAGGATTGAGGATTGAGGTTTGAGGATTGAAGGTTGAGTATTGAGGGTTGAGGATTGAGGATTGAGGATTGAGGATTGATAATTGAGGATTGAGGATTGACGATTGAAGATTGAGGATTGGGGACTGAGGGTTGATGGCTGAGTGATGAGAATTGATGTTTGTGGATAGAGATATGAAGATTGCAAATTGAGTATTGCGTATGGAAAACTCTGAACTGAGGATATTCTAGTGAGGATTGAGGATTGACAGCTGATTGTTGAGGACTGAGGTCTGAAGATTGAGGATTCAGGATTGAGGATTGAGGATTGAGGATTGAGAATTGAGGATTGAGGATTGAGGATTGAAGATTGAGGATTGGGTATTGAGGATTGAAGAATGAGGATTGAGGATTGAGGATTGAGGATTGAGGATTGAAGATTGACTATTGAGGATTGAAGATTGAGGATTGAGGACCGAGGATTGAGGATTGAGGATTGAGGATTGAGGATTGAGGATTGAAGATTGAGTATTGAGGATTGAAGATTGAGGATTGTGGATTGAGTATTGAGGGTTGAGTATTGAAGATTGTGGATTGGGGATTGAGGACTGACGATTGAGGATTGAGTATTGAGGATTGAGAATTGAGGATTGAGGATTGAAGATTGAGTATTGAGGATTGAAGATTGAGAATTGAGGATTGAGGATTGAGGATTGAAGATGAGGGCTGAGGGTTGAGGATTGAGGTTTGAGGACTGAGGATTGAGGATTGAGGATTGAGAGTTGAGGATTGAGGATTGAGGATTGAAGATTGAGTATTGGGTATTGAGGATTGAAGAATGAGCATTGAGGATTGAGGATTGAGGATTGAGGATTGAAGATTGAGGATTGAGGATTGAGGTTTGAGGATTGAAGATTGAGTATTGAGGGTTGAAGAATGAGGATTGAGGATTGAGGATTGATAATTGAGGATTGAGGATATACGATTGAAGATTGAGGATTGGGGACTGAGAGTTGATGGCTGAGTGATGAGAATTGATGTTTGTGGATAGAGATATGAAGATTGCAGATTGAGTATTGCGTATGGAAAACTCTGAACTGAGGATATTCTAGTGAGGATTGAGGATTGACAACTGATTGTTGAGGACTGAGGGCTGAAGATTGAGGATTCAGGATTGAGGATTCAGAATTGAGGTTTGAGGACTGAGGATTGAGGATTGAGGATTGAGGATTGAGGATTGAGGATTGAGGATTGGGGATTGAAGATTCAGTATTGAGGATTGAAGATAGAGGATTGAGGATTGAGGATTGAGGATTGAGGATTGAAGATTGAGTATTGAGGATTGAAGATTGAGGATTGAGGACCGAGGATTGAGGGTTGAGGATTGAAGATTGAGGATTGAAGATTGAGAATTGAGGATTCAGGATTGAACATTGTGGACTGAGTGTTGAGGGTTGAGTGATGAGGATTGATGTTTGTGGATAGAGATTTGAAGATTGCAGATTGGGTATTGAGTATTGAAAACTGTGAATTGAGGATATTCTATTGGGGATTGAGGATTGACAACTGATTGTTGAGGACTGAGGGCTGAAGATTGAGGATTCAGGATTGAGGATTCAGGATTGTGGTTTGAGGACAGAGGATTGAGGATTGAGAATTGAGGATTGAGGATTGAGGATTGGGGATTGAAGATTGAGGATTGGGTATTGCGGATTGAATATTGAGGATTGAGGATTGAGGATTGAGGATTGAGGATTGAGTATTCAGGATTGAGGATTCAGGATTGAGGTTTCAGGATTGTGGTTTGAGGACAGAGGATTGTGGCTTGAGGATTGAGGATTGAGGATTGAGAATTGAGGATTGAGGATTGAGGATTGAAGATTGAGGATTGGGTATTGAGGGTTGAAGAATGAGGATTGAGGATTGAGGATTGAGGATTGAGGATTGAAGATTGAGTATTGAGGATTGAAGATTGAGGATTGAGGACCGAGGATTGAGGGTTGAGGATTGAGGATTGAGGATTGAGGATTGAAGATTGAGTATTGAGGATTGAAGATTGAGAATTGAGGATTGAGGATTGAGGATTGATAATTGAGGATTGAGGATTGACGATTGAAGATTGAAGATTGGGGACTGAGGGTTGATGGCTGAGTGATGAGAATTGATGTGTGTGGATAGAGATATGAAGATTGCAGATTGAGTATTGCGAATGGAAAACTCGGAACTGAGGATATTCTAATGAGGATTGAGGATTGACAGCTGATTGTTGAGGACTGAGGTCTGAAGATTGAGGATTCAGGATTGAGGATTCAGGACTGTGGTTTGAGGACTGTGGATTGAGGATTGAGGATTGGGGATTGAGGATTGAGGATCGAGGATTGAAGATTGAAGATTGGGTATTGAGGATTGAACATTGAGGATTGAGAATTGAGGATTGAGGATTGAGGATTGAGGATTGAAGATTGAATATTGATCATTGAAGGTTGAGGATTGAGGATTGAGGGTTGTGGATTCAGGACGAGGACTGAGGGTTGAGTATTGATGTTTGAGGTCTGAGGATTGAGGATAGAGGATTGAGAATTGAGGATTGAGGATTGAGGATTGAGGATTGAAGATTGAGGATTGGGTATTGAGGATTGAAGAATGAGCACTGAGGATTGAGGATCGAGTATTGAGGATTGAAGATTGAGGATTGAGGATTGAGGATTGAGTATTGAGGATTGAGAATTGAGGATTGAGGATTGAAGATTGAGTATTGAGGATTGAAGATTGAGAATTGAGGATTGAGGATTGAGGATTGAAGATGAGGGCTGAGGGTTGAGGATTGAGGTTTGAGGACTGAGGATTGAGGATTGAGGATTGAGAGTTGAGGATTGAGGATTGAGGATTGAAGATTGAGGATTGGGTATTGAGGATTGAAGAATGAGCATTGAGGATTGAGGATTGAGGATTGAGGATTGAAGATTGAGGATTGAGGATTGAGGTTTGAGGATTGAAGATTGAGTATTGAGGGTTGAAGATTGAGGATTGAGGATTGAGGATTGATAATTGAGGATTGAGGATTGACGATTGAAGATTGAGGATTGGGGACTGAGGGTTGATGGCTGAGTGATGAGAATTGATGTGTGTGGATAGAGATATGAAGATTGCAGATTGAGTATTGCGAATGGAAAACTCGGAACTGAGGATATTCTAGTGAGGATTGAGGATTGACAGCTGATTGTTGAGGACTGAGGTCTGAAGATTGAGGATTCAGGATTGAGGATTCAGGACTGTGGTTTGAGGACTGTGGATTGAGGATTGAGGATTGGGGATTGAGGATTGAGGATCGAGGATTGAAGATTGAAGATTGGGTATTGAGGATTGAACATTGAGTATTGAGAATTGAGGATTGAGGATTGAGGATTGAGGATTGAAGATTGAATATTGATCATTGAAGGTTGAGGATTGAGGATTGAGGGTTGTGGATTCAGGACGAGGACTGAGGGTTGAGTATTGATGTTTGAGGTCTGAGGATTGAGGATAGAGGGTTGAGAATTGAGGATTGAGGATTGAGGATTGAGGATTGAAGATTGAGGATTGGGTATTGAGGATTGAAGAATGAGCACTGAGGATTGAGGATCGAGTATTGAGGATTGAAGATTGAGGATTGAGGATTGGGGATTGAGGATTGAGGATTGAGGATTGAGGATTAAGGATTGAAGATTGAGGATTGAGAATTGAGGATTAAAGGTTGAGCATTGAGGATTGAGGATTGAGGATTGATGATTGAGGATTGAGGATTGAGGATTGAGGATTGAGGATTGAGTATTGAAGATTGAGGATTGATGATTGAGGATTGAAGATTGAGGATTGAGGATTGAGTATTGGGGATTGAGGATTGAAGATTGAGGATTGAGGATTGAGGATTAATGATTGAGTATTGAGGATTGAAGATTGAGAATTGAGGATTCAGGATTGAACATTGTGGACTGAGTGTTGAGGGTTGAGTGATGAGAATTGATGTTTGTGGATAGAGATTTGAAGATTGCAGATTGGGTATTGAGTATTGAAAACTGTGAATTGAGGATATTCTATTGGGGATTGAGGATTGACGACTGATTGTTGAGGACTGAGGGCTGAAGATTGAGGATTCAGGATTGAGGATTCAGAATTGTGGTTTGAGGACTGAGGATTGAAGATTGAAGATTGAGTATTGAGGGTTGAGGATTGAGGATTGAGGATTGAGGATTGAGGTTGAGGGCTGAGGGTTGAAGATTGAGGTGTGAGGACTCAGGACTGAGGATTGAGGATTGAGAAATGAGGATTGAGTATTGAGGATTGAAGATTGAGGATAGGGTATCGAGGATTGAAGAATGAGGATGGAGGATGGGCGATTGAGGATTGAGGATTGAAGATTGAGTATTCAGGATTGGAGATTGACGATTGAGGATTGAGGATTGAGGACCGAGGATTGAGGATTGAGGACCGAGGATTGAGGATTGAGGATTGAAGATTGAGTATTGAGGATTGAAGATTGAGGATTGAGGATTGACGATTGAGGATTGAGGATTGAGAATTGAAGATTGAGGCTTGGGGACTGAGTGTTGAGGGTTGAGTGATGAGGATTGTTGTTTGTGGATAGAGATTTGAAGATTGCAGATTCAGTATTGAGTATTGAAACCTGTGAATTGAGGATATTCTATTGAGGATTGAGGATTGACAACTGATTGTTGAGGACTGAGGGCTGAAGATTGAGGATTCAGGATTCAGGATTCAGAATTGTGGTTTGAGGACTGAGGATTGAGGATTGAGAATTGAGGATTGAGGATTGAGGATTGAAGATTCAGTATTGAGGATTGAATATTGAGGATTGAGGATTGAGGATTGAGGATTGAGGATTGAGGATTGAGGATTGAGTACTGAAGATTGAGTATTGATGACTGAGGATTCAGGATTGAGGATTGAGGACTGATGATTGAGGATTTAGGATTGAAGATTGAATATTGATGATTGAAGATTGAGGATTGAGGATTGAGTGTTGTGGATTGAGGACGATGACTGAGGGTTGAGTATTGATGTTTGAGGTCTGAGGATTGATGATTGAGGATCGAGAATAGAGGATTGAGGATTGAGGATTGAAGATTGAGGATTTGGTGTTGAGGATTGAAGAATGAGGATTGAGGATTGAGGATTGATGATTGAGGATTGAAGATTGAGTATTGAGGATTGAAGATTGAGGATTGAGGATTGGGGACTGAGGATTGAGGATTGAGGATTGAGGATTGAGGATTGACAACTGATTCTTGAGGACTGAGGGCTGAAGATTGAGGATTCAGGATTGAGGATTCAGATTTGAGGTTTGAGGACTGAGGATTGAGGATTGAGGACTGAAGATTGAATATTGATGATTGAAGATTGAGTATTGAGGATTGAGGGTTGTGTATTGAGGACGAGGACTGAGGGTTGAGTATTGATGTTTGAGGTCTGAGGATTGAGGATTGAGGATTGAGAATAGAGGATTGAGGATTGAGGGTTGAGGATTGAGGATATGGTGTTGAGGATTGAAGAATGAGGATTGAGGATTGATGATTGAGGATTGAGGGTTGAAGATTGAGTATTGAGGATTGAAGATTGAGGATTGAGGATTGAGGATTGAGGATTGAGGAATGAGGATTGAGGATTGAAGATTGAGTATTGATGATTGAAAATTGAGGATTGAGGATTGAGGACTGAGTATTGAGGATTGAAGATTGAGGATTCAGGATTGAGGATTGAGGATTGAGGAATGAGGACTGAGGATTGAGGGTTGTGGATTGGGGACCAGGACTGAGGGTTGAATATTGATGTTAGAGGTCTGAGGATTGCGGATTGAGGATTGAGAATTGAGGATTGGGGATTGAGGATTGAAGATTGAGGATTGGGTATTGAGGATTGAAGAATGAGAATTGAGGATTGAGGATTGAGGCCTGAGGATTGAGAATTGAGAACTGAGGATGAGGACTGAGGGCTGAGGGTTGAGGTTTGAGGAATGAGGACTGACGATTGAGGATTGAGGATTGCAGATTGAGTATTGAGGATTGAAGATTGTGGATTGAGGATTGAGGATTGAGGATTGAGGATTGAAGATTGAGGATTGGGGACTGAGTGTTGAGGGCTGAGTGATGAGAATTGATGTTTGCGGATAGAGATTTGAAGATTGCAGATTGAGTATTGCGTATGGAAAGCTCTGAACTGAGGATATTCTATTGAGGATTGAGGATTGACAACTGATTGTTGAGGACTGAGGGCTGAAGATTGAGGATTCAGGATTGAGGATTCAGGATTGTGGTTTGAGGACAGAGGATTGAGGATTGAGAATTGAGGATTGAGGATTGAGGATTGAGGATTGAAGATTGAGGATTGGGTATTGCGGATTGAATATTGAGGATTGAGGATTGAGGATTGAGGATTGAGGTTTGCGGATTGAAGATTGAGTATTGAGGGTTGAAGATTGAGGATTGAGGATTGAGGATTGATAATTGAGAATTGAGGATTGACGATTGAAGATTGAGGATTGGGGACTGAGAGTTGATGGCTGAGTGATGAGAATTGATGTGTGTGGATAGAGATATGAAGATTGCAGATTAAGTATTGCGTATGGAAAACTCGGAACTGAGGATATTCTAGTGAGGATTGAGGATTGACAGCTGATTGTTGAGGACTGAGGTCTGAAGATTGAGGATTCAGGATTGAGGATTCAGGACTGTGGTTTGAGGACTGTGGATTGAGGATTGTGGATTGAGGATTGGGGATTGAGGATTGAGGATTGAAGATTGAGGATTGGGTATTGAGGATTGAAGAATGAGCACTGAGGATTGAGGATCGAGTATTGAGGATTGAAGATTGAGGATTGAGGATTGAGGATTGAGGATTGAGGATTGAGGATTGAGGATTGAGGATTGAAGATTGAGGATTGAGGATTGAGGATTAAAGGTTGAGCATTGAGGATTGAGGATTGAGGATTGATGATTGAGGATTGAGGATTGAGGATTGAGGATTGAGGATTGAGTATTGAAGATTGAGGATTGATGATTGAGGATTGAGGATTGAGGATTGAGGATTGAGTATTGGGCATTGAGGATTGAAGATTGAGGATTGAGGATAGAGGATTAATGATTGAGTATTGAGGATTGAAGATTGAGAATTGAGGATTCAGGATTGAACATTGTGGACTGAGTGTTGAGGGTTGAGTGATGAGAATTGATGTTTGTGGATAGAGATTTGAAGATTGCAGATTGGGTATTGAGTATTGAAAACTGTGAATTGAGGATATTCTATTGGGGATTGAGGATTGACAACTGATTGTTGAGGACTGAGGGCTGAAGATTGAGGATTCAGGATTGAGGATTCAGAATTGTGGTTTGAGGACTGAGGATTGAAGATTGAAGATTGAGTATTGAGGGTTGAGGATTGAGGATTGAGGATTGAGGATTGAGGTTGAGGGCTGAGGGTTGAAGATTGAGGTGTGAGGACTCAGGACTGAGGATTGAGGATTGAGAATTGAGGATTGAGTATTGAGGATTGAAGATTGAGGATAGGGTATCGAGGATTGAAGAATGAGGATGCAGGATTGGCGATTGAGGATTGAGGATTGAAGATTGAGTATTCAGGATTGGAGATTGACCATTGAGGATTGAGGATTGAGGACCGAGGATTGAGGATTGAGGATTGAAGATTGAGTATTGAGGATTGAAGATTGAGGATTGAGGATTGACGATTGAGGATTGAGGATTGAGGATTGAAGATTGAGGACTGGGGACTGAGTGCTGAGTGTTGAGTGATGGGAATTGGTGTTTGTGGATAGAGATTTAAAGATTGCAGCTTGAGTATGGAGTATTGAAAGCTGTGAATTGATGATATTCTATTGAGGATTGAGAATTGACAACTGATTGTTGAGGACTGAGGTCTGAAGATTGAGGATTCAGGATTGAGGATCCAGGATTGGTGTTTGAGGAGTGAGGATTGAGGATTGAGGATTGAGGATTGAGGATTGAGGATTGAGGATTGAGGATTGAGGATTGAGTATTGAAGATTGAGGATTGAGGATTGAAGATTGAGGATTGAGGATTGAGGATTAAAGGTTGAGCATTGAGGATTGAGGATTGAGGATTGATGATTGAGGATTGAGGATTGAGGATTGAGGATTGAGGATTGAGTATTGAAGATTGAGGATTGATGATTGAGGATTGAGGATTGAGGATTGAGGATTGAGTATTGGGCATTGAGGATTGAAGATTGAGGATTGAGGATAGAGGATTAATGATTGAGTATTGAGGATTGAAGATTGAGAATTGAGGATTCAGGATTGAACATTGTGGACTGAGTGTTGAGGGTTGAGTGATGAGAATTGATGTTTGTGGATAGAGATTTGAAAATTGCAGATTGGGTATTGAGTATTGAAAACTGTGAATTGAGGATATTCTATTGGGGATTGAGGATTGACAACTGATTGTTGAGGACTGAGGGCTGAAGATTGAGGATTCAGGATTGAGGATTCAGAATTGTGGTTTGAGGACTGAGGATTGAAGATTGAAGATTGAGTATTGAGGGTTGAGGATTGAGGATTGAGGATTGAGGATTGAGGTTGAGGGCTGAGGGTTGAAGATTGAGGTGTGAGGACTCAGGACTGAGGATTGAGGATTGAGAATTGAGGATTGAGTATTGAGGATTGAAGATTGAGGATAGGGTATCGAGGATTGAAGAATGAGAATGCAGGATTGGCGATTGAGGATTGAGGATTGAAGATTGAGTATTCAGGATTGGAGATTGACCATTGAGGATTGAGGATTGAGGACCGAGGATTGAGGATTGAGGATTGAAGATTGAGTATTGAGGATTGAAGATTGAGGATTGAGGATTGACGATTGAGGATTGAGGATTGAGGATTGAAGATTGAGGACTGGGGACTGAGTGCTGAGTGTTGAGTGATGGGAATTGGTGTTTGTGGATAGAGATTTAAAGATTGCAGCTTGAGTATGGAGTATTGAAAGCTGTGAATTGATGATATTCTATTGAGGATTGAGAATTGACAACTGATTGTTGAGGACTGAGGTCTGAAGATTGAGGATTCAGGATTGAGGATCCAGGATTGGTGTTTGAGGAGTGAGGATTGAGGATTGAGGATTGAGGATTGAGGATTGAGGATTGAGGATTGAGGATTGAGGATTGAGTATTGAAGATTGAGGATTGGGGATTGAGGATTGACGATTGAGGATTGAGTATTGAGGGTTGAGAATTGAGGATTGAGGATTGAGGATTGATAATTGAGGATTGAGGATTTACGATTGAAGATTGAGGATTGGGGACTGAGAGTTGATGGCTGAGTGATGAGAATTGATGTTTGTGGATAGAGATATGAAGATTGCAGATTGAGTATTGCGTATGGAAAACTCTGAACTGAGGATATTCTAGTGAGGATTGAGGATTGACAGCTGATTGTTGAGGACTGAGGTCTGAAGATTGAGGATTCAGGATTGAGGATTCAGAATTGAAGTTTGAGGACTGAGGATTGAGGATTGACGATTGAGGATTGAGGATTGAGGGTTGAAGGTTGAGTGTTGAGGATTGAAGGTTGAGGATTGACGATTGAGGATGATGGCTGAGGTTTGAGGTTTGAGGTTTGAGTATTGAATCCTGAGAATTCAGGATGTTCTATTGAGTATTGAGAATTGAGGATTGATGCTTTAGTATTGAGGATTCAGGATTGAGGATTGAGGATTGAGTATTGAAGATTGGGGATTGATGATTGAGGATTTAGGATTGAGGATTGAGGATTGAGGATTGAGGATTGAAAATTGAGTATTGAGGACTGAGGACTGAGGATAGAGGCTTGAGGATGGAGCATTGAGGATTGAAGATTGAGGACTGGGGATTGAGGATTGAAGATTGAGGATTGGGTATTGAGGATTGAAGAATGAGGATGAGGGCTGAGGGTTGAGGATTGAGGTTTGAGGATTGAGGACTGAGGATTGATGATTGATGATTGAGTATTGACGATTGAAGATTGAGGATTGAGGATTGAGGATTGAGGATTGAGGATT
The DNA here is from genome assembly GCF_051401765.1 of Calliopsis andreniformis. Taxonomy (NCBI): domain Eukaryota; kingdom Metazoa; phylum Arthropoda; class Insecta; order Hymenoptera; family Andrenidae; genus Calliopsis; species Calliopsis andreniformis. Next base: position 440,051 of record NW_027480545.1, on the reverse strand, counting down.
GAGGATTGAGGATTGAGGATTGAAGATTGAGGACTGGGGACTGAGTGCTGAGTGTTGAGTGATGAGAATTGGTGTTTGTGGATAGAGATTTAAAGATTGCAGCTTGAGTATTGAGTATTGAAAACTGTGAATTGATGATATTCTATTGAGGATTGAGAATTGACAACTGATTGTTGAGGACTGAGGTCTGAAGATTGAGGATTCAGGATTGGTGTTTGAGGAGTGAGGATTGAGGATTGAGGATTGAGGATTGAGGATTGAGGATTGAGGTTTGAGGATTGAGGATTGAAGATTGAGGATTGGGTATTGCGGATTGAACATTGAGGATTTAGGATCGAGGATTGAGGACTGAAGATTGAATATTGATGATTGAAGATTGATGATTGAGGATTGAGGGTTGTGGATTGAGGACGAGGACTGAGGGCTGAGCATTGATGTCTGAGGTCTGAGGATTGAGGATTGAGGATTGAGAATTGAGGATTGAGGATTGAGGATTGAAGATTGAGGATTGGGTATTGAGGATTGAAGAATGAGGATTGAGGATTGAGGATTGAGGATTGAGGATTGAGGATTGAGTATTGAAGATTGAGGATTGGGGATTGAGGATTGACGATTGAGGATTGAGTATTGAGGATTGAGAATTGAGGATTGAGGATTGAAGATTGAGTATTGAGGATTGAAGATTGAGAATTGAGGATTGAGGATTGAGGATTGAATATGAGGGCTGAGGGTTGAGGATTGAGGTTTGAGGACTGAGGATTGAGGATTGAGGATTGAGAGTTGAGGATTGAGGATTGGGTATTGAGGATTGAAGAATGAGGATTGAGGATTGAGGATTGAGGATTGAGGATTGAAGATTGAGTATTGAGGATTGAAGATTGAGGATTGAGGACCGAGGATTGAGGATTGAGGATTGAGGATTGAGGATTGAGGATTGAGGATTGAAGATTGAGTATTGAGGATTGAAGATTGAGGATTGTGGATTGAGTATTGAGGGTTGAGTATTGAAGATTGAGGATTGGGGATTGAGGATTGACGATTGAGGATTGAGTATTGAGGATTGAGAATTGAGGATTGAGGATTGAATATTGAGTATTGAGGATTGAAGATTGAGAATTGAGGATTGAGGATTGAGGATTGAAGATGAGGGCTGAGGGTTGAGGATTGAGGTTTGAGGACTGAGGATTGAGGATTGAGGATTGAGAGTTGAGGATTGAGGATTGAGGATTGAAGATTGAGGATTGGGTATTGAGGATTGAAGAATGAGCATTGAGGATTGAGGATTGAGGATTGAGGATTGAAGATTGAGGATTGAGGATTGAGGTTTGAGGATTGAAGATTGAGTATTGAGGGTTGAAGAATGAGGATTGAGGATTGAGGATTGATAATTGAGGATTGAGGATTTACGATTGAAGATTGAGGATTGGGGACTGAGAGTTGATGGCTGAGTGATGAGAATTGATGTTTGTGGATAGAGATATGAAGATTGCAGATTGAGTATTGCGTATGGAAAACTCTGAACTGAGGATATTCTAGTGAGGATTGAGGATTGACAGCCGATTGTTGAGGACTGAGGTCTGAAGATTGAGGATTCAGGATTGAGGATTCAGAATTGAAGTTTGAGGACTGAGGATTGAGGATTGAAGATTGAGTATTGAGGATTGAAGATTGAGGATTGAGGTTGAGGATTGAGGATAGAGGATGAGGGCTGAGGGTTGAGGATTGAGGTATGAGGACTGAGGTCTGAGGATTGAGTATAGAGAATTGAGGATTGAGGATTGAGGATTGAAGATTGAGATTTGGGTATTGAGGATTGAAGAATGAGGATTGAGGATTGAGTATTGAGGATTGAGGATTGAAGATTGAGTATTGAGGATTGAGGATTGAGCATGGAGGATTGAGGATTGAGGATTCAGTGTGAGGATTGAAGATTGATTATTGAGGATTGAAGATTGCGGTTTGAGGATTGAGGATTGCGGATTGACGATTGAGGATTGAGGATTGAGGGTTGAATGTTGAGTGTTGAGGATTGAAGGTTGAGGATTGACGATTGAGGATTGAGGATTGAGGATGATGGCAGAGGTTTGAGGTTTGAGGTTTGAGTATTGAATCCTGAGAATTCAGGATGTTCTATTGAGTATTGAGAATTGAGGATTGATGCTTTAGTATTGAGGATTCAGGATTGAGGATTGAGGATTGAGTATTGAAGATTGGGGATTGATGATTGGGGATTTAGGATTGAGGATTGAGGATTGAGGATTGAGGATTGAAAATTGAGTATTGAGGACTGAGGACTGAGGATAGAGGATTGAGGATGGAGCATTGAGGATTGAAGATTGAGGACTGGGGATTGAGGATTGAAGATTGAGGATTGGGTATTGAGGATTGAAGAATGAGGATGAGGGCTGAGGGTTGAGGATTGAGGTTTGAGGATTGAGGACTGAGGATTGATGATTGATGATTGAGTATTGAGGATTGAAGATTGAGGATTGAGGATTGAGTATTGAGGATTGAGGATTGAGGATTGAGGATTGAGGATTGAAGATTGAGGACTGGGGACCGAGTGCTGAGTGTTGAGTGATGAGAATTGGTGTTTGTGGATAGAGATTTAAAGATTGCAGCTTGAGTATTGAGTATTGAAAACTGTGAATTGATGATATTCTATTGAGGATTGAGAATTGACAACTGATTGTTGAGGACTGAGGTCTGAAGATTGAGGATTCAGGATTGAGGATCCAGGATTGGTGTTTGAGGAGTGAGGATTGAGGATTGAGGATTGAGGATTGAGGATTGAGGATTGAGGATTGAGGATTGAGGATTGAGGATTGAAGATTGAGGATTGGGTATTGCGGATTGAACATTGAGGATTTAGGATTGAGGATTGAGGACTGAAGATTGAATATTGATGATTGAAGATTGATGATTGAGGATTGAGGGTTGTGGACTGAGGACGAGGACTGAGGGCTGAGCATTGATGTCTGAGGTCTGAGGATTGAGGATTGAGGATTGAGAATTGAGGATTGAGGATTGAGGATTGAAGATTGAGGATTGGGTATTGAGGATTGAAGAATGAGGATTGAGGATTGAGGATTGAGGATTGAGGATTGAGGATTGAGTATTGAAGACTGAGGATTGGGGATTGAGGATTGACGATTGAGGATTGAGTATTGAGGATTGAGAATTGAGGATTGAGGATTGAAGATTGAGTATTGAGGATTGAAGGTTGAGAATTGAGGATTGAGGATTGAGAATTGAATATGAGGGCTGAGGGTTGAGGATTGAGGTTTGAGGACTGAGGATTGAGGATTGAGGATTGAGAGTTGAGGATTGAGGATTGAGGATTGAAGATTGAGGATTGGGTATTGAGGATTGAAGGATGAGCATTGAGGATTGAGGATTGAGGATTGAGGATTGAAGATTGAGGATTGAGGATTGAGGTTTGAGGATTGAAGGTTGAGTATTGAGGGTTGAGGATTGAGGATTGAGGATTGAGGATTGATAATTGAGGATTGAGGATTGACGATTGAAGATTGAGGATTGGGGACTGAGGGTTGATGGCTGAGTGATGAGAATTGATGTTTGTGGGTAGAGATATGAAGATTGCAAATTGAGTATTGCGTATGGAAAACTCTGAACTGAGGATATTCTAGTGAGGATTGAGGATTGACAGCTGATTGTTGAGGACTGAGGTCTGAAGATTGAGGATTCAGGATTGAGGATTGAGGATTGAGGATTGAGAATTGAGGATTGAGGATTGAGGATTGAAGATTGAGGATTGGGTATTGAGGATTGAAGAATGAGGATTGAGGATTGAGGATTGAGGATTGAGGATTGAAGATTGACTATTGAGGATTGAAGATTGAGGATTGAGGACCGAGGATTGAGGATTGAGGATTGAGGATTGAGGATTGAGGATTGAAGATTGAGTATTGAGGATTGAAGATTGAGGATTGTGGATTGAGTATTGAGGGTTGAGTGTTGAAGATTGAGGATTGGGGATTAAGGACTGACGATTGAGGATTGAGTATTGAGGATTGAGAATTGAGGATTGAGGATTGAAGATTGAGTATTGAGGATTGAAGATTGAGAATTGAGGATTGAGGATTGAGGATTGAAGATGAGGGCTGAGGGTTGAGGATTGAGGTTTGAGGACTGAGGATTGAGGATTGAGGATTGAGAGTTGAGGATTGAGGATTGAGGATTGAAGATTGAGTATTGGGTATTGAGGATTGAAGAATGAGCATTGAGGATTGAGGATTGAGGATTGAGGATTGAAGATTGAGGATTGAGGATTGAGGTTTGAGGATTGAAGATTGAGTATTGAGGGTTGAAGAATGAGGATTGAGGATTGAGGATTGATAATTGAGGATTGAGGATATACGATTGAAGATTGAGGATTGGGGACTGAGAGTTGATGGCTGAGTGATGAGAATTGATGTTTGTGGATAGAGATATGAAGATTGCAGATTGAGTATTGCGTATGGAAAACTCTGAACTGAGGATATTCTAGTGAGGATTGAGGATTGACAACTGATTGTTGAGGACTGAGGGCTGAAGATTGAGGATTCAGGATTGAGGATTCAGAATTGTGGTTTAAGGACTGAGGATTGAAGATTGAAGATTGAGTATTGAGGGTTGAGGATTGAGGATTGAGGATTGAGGATTGAGGTTGAGGGCTGAGGGTTGAAGATTGAGGTGTGAGGACTCAGGACTGAGGATTGAGGATTGAGAATTGAGGATTGAGTATTGAGGATTGAAGATTGAGTATAGGGTATTGAGGATTGAAGAATGAGGATGGAGGATGGGCGATTGAGGATTGAGGATTGAAAATTGAGTATTCAGGATTGGAGATTGACGATTGAGGATTGAGGATTGAGGACCGAGGATTGAGGATTGAGGATTGAAGATTGAGTATTGAGAATTGAAGATTGAGGATTGTGGATTGACGATTGAGGATTGAGGATTGAGAATTGAAGATTGAGGATTGGGGACTGAGTGTTGAGGGTTGAGTGATGAGGATTGTTGTTTGTGGATAGAGATTTGAAGATTGCAGATTCAGTATTGAGTATTGAAACCTGTGAACTGAGGATATTCTATTGAGGATTGAGGATTGACAACTGATTGTTGAGGACTGAGGGCTGAAGATTGAGGATTCAGGATTGAGGATTCAGAATTGAGGTTTGAGGACTGAGGATTGAGGATTGAGGATTGAGGATTGAGGATTGAGGATTGAGGATTGGGGATTGAAGATTCAGTATTGAGGATTGAAGATTGAGGATTGAGGATTGAGGATTGAGGATTGAGGATTGAAGATTGAGTATTGAGGATTGAAGATTGAGGATTGAGGACCGAGGATTGAGGGTTGAGGATTGAAGATTGAGGATTGATGATTGAGGATTGAGGATTGAGGATTGAGGATTGAGTATTGGGGATTGAGGATTGAAGATTCAGGATTGAGGATAGAGGATTAATGATTGAGTATTGAGGATTGAAGATTGAGAATTGAGGATTCAGGATTGAACATTGTGGACTGAGTGTTGAGGGTTGAGTGATGAGAATTGATGTTTGTGGATAGAGATTTGAAGATTTTAGATTGGGTATTGAGTATTGAAAACTGTGAATTGAGGATATTCTATTGGGGATTGAGGATTGACAACTGATTGTTGAGGACTGAGGGCTGAAGATTGAGGATTCAGGATTGAGGATTCAGAATTGTGGTTTGAGGACTGAGGATTGAAGATTGAAGATTGAGTATTGAGGGTTGAGGATTGAGGATTGAGGATTGAGGATTGAGGTTGAGGGCTGAGGGTTGAAGATTGAGGTGTGAGGACTCAGGACTGAGGATTGAGGATTGAGAATTGAGGATTGAGTATTGAGGATTGAAGATTGAGGATAGGGTATCGAGGATTGAAGAATGAGGATGCAGGATTGGCGATTGAGGATTGAGGATTGAAGATTGAGTATTCAGGATTGGAGATTGACCATTGAGGATTGAGGATTGAGGACCGAGGATTGAGGATTGAGGATTGAAGATTGAGTATTGAGGATTGAAGATTGAGGATTGAGGATTGACGATTGAGGATTGAGGATTGAGGATTGAAGATTGAGGACTGGGGACTGAGTGCTGAGTGTTGAGTGATGGGAATTGGTGTTTGTGGATAGAGATTTAAAGATTGCAGCTTGAGTATGGAGTATTGAAAGCTGTGAATTGATGATATTCTATTGAGGATTGAGAATTGACAACTGATTGTTGAGGACTGAGGTCTGAAGATTGAGGATTCAGGATTGAGGATCCAGGATTGGTGTTTGAGGAGTGAGGATTGAGGATTGAGGATTGAGGATTGAGGATTGAGGATTGAGGATTGAGGATTGAGGATTGAGTATTGAAGATTGAGGATTGGGGATTGAGGATTGACGATTGAGGATTGAGTATTGAGGGTTGAGAATTGAGGATTGAGGATTGAAGATTGAGTATTGAGGATTGAAGATTGAGAATTGAGGATTGAGGATTGAGGATTGAAGATGAGGGCTGAGGGTTGAGGATTGAGGTTTGAGGACTGAGGATTGAGGATTGAGGATTGAGAGTTGAGGATTGAGGATTGAGGATTGAAGATTGAGGATTGGGTATTGAGGATTGAAGAATGAGCATTGAGGATTGAGGATTGAGGATTGAGGATTGAAGATTGAGGATTGAGGATTGAGGTTTGAGGATTGAAGATTGAGTATTGAGGGTTGAAGAATGAGGATTGAGGATTGAGGATTGATAATTGAGGATTGAGGATTGACGATTGAAGATTGTGGATTGGGGACTGAGAGTTGATGGCTGAGTGATGAGAATTGATGTCTGTGGATAGAGATATGAAGATTGCAGATTCAGAATTGAGTATTGAAACCTGTGAATTGAGGATATTCTGTTGAGGATTGAGGATTGACAACTGATTGTTGAGGACTGAGGGCTGAAGATTGAGGATTCAGGATTGAGGATTCAGAATTGAGGTTTGAGGACTCAGGATTGAGGATTGAGGATTGAGGATTGAGGATTGAGGATTGAGGATTGAAGATTCGGTATTGAGGATTGAAGATTGAGGGTTGAGGATTGAGGATTGAGGATTGAGGATTGAGGATGAGGGCTGAGGGTTGAAGATTGAGGTTTGAGGACTCAGGACTGAGGATTGAGGATTGAGAATTGAGGATTGAGGATTGAGGATTGAGGATTGAGGATTGAGGATTGAAGATTGAGGACTGGGGACTGAGTGCTGAGTGTTGAGTGATGAGAATTGGTGTTTGTGGATAGAGATTTAAAGATTGCAGCTTGAGTATTGAGTATTGAAAACTGTGAATTGATTATATTCTATTGAGGATTGAGAACTGACAACTGATTGTTGAGGACTGAGGTCTGAAGATTGAGGATTCAGGATTGAGGATCCAGGATTGGTGTTTGAGGAGTGAGGATTGAGGATTGAGGATTGAGGATTGAAGATTGAATATTGATCATTGAAGGTTGAGGATTGAGGATTGAGGGTTGTGGATTCAGGACGAGGACTGAGGGTTGAGTATTGATGTTTGAGGTCTGAGGATTGAGGATAGAGGATTGAGAATTGAGGATTGAGGATTGAGGATTGAGGATTGAAGATTGAGGATTGGGTATTGAGGATTGAAGAATGAGCACTGAGGATTGAGGATCGAGTATTGAGGATTGAAGATTGAGGATTGAGGATTGAGGATTGAGTATTGAGGATTGAGAATTGAGGATTGAGGATTGAAGATTGAGTATTGAGGATTGAAGATTGAGAATTGAGGATTGAGGATTGAGGATTGAAGATGAGGGCTGAGGGTTGAGGATTGAGGTTTGAGGACTGAGGATTGAGGATTGAGGATTGAGAGTTGAGGATTGAGGATTGAGGATTGAAGATTGAGGATTGGGTATTGAGGATTGAAGAATGAGCATTGAGGATTGAGGATTGAGGATTGAGGATTGAAGATTGAGGATTGAGGATTGAGGTTTGAGGATTGAAGATTGAGTATTGAGGGTTGAAGATTGAGGATTGAGGATTGAGGATTGATAATTGAGGATTGAGGATTGACGATTGAAGATTGAGGATTGGGGACTGAGGGTTGATGGCTGAGTGATGAGAATTGATGTGTGTGGATAGAGATATGAAGATTGCAGATTGAGTATTGCGAATGGAAAACTCGGAACTGAGGATATTCTAGTGAGGATTGAGGATTGACAGCTGATTGTTGAGGACTGAGGTCTGAAGATTGAGGATTCAGGATTGAGGGTTCAGGACTGTGGTTTGAGGACTGTGGATTGAGGATTGAGGATTGGGGATTGAGGATTGAGGATCGAGGATTGAAGATTGAAGATTGGGTATTGAGGATTGAACATTGAGGATTGAGAATTGAGGATTGAGGATTGAGGATTGAGGATTGAAGATTGAATATTGATCATTGAAGGTTGAGGATTGAGGATTGAGGATTGAGGATTGAGGATTGAGGATTGAGGATTGAAGATTGAGGATTGGGTATTGCGGATTGAACATTGAGGATTTAGGATTGAGGATTGAGGACTGAAGATTGAATATTGATGATTGAAGATTGATGATTGAGGATTGAGGGTTGTGGACTGAGGACGAGGACTGAGGGCTGAGCATTGATGTCTGAGGTCTGAGGATTGAGGATTGAGGATTGAGAATTGAGGATTGAGGATTGAGGATTGAAGATTGAGGATTGGGTATTGAGGATTGAAGAATGAGGATTGAGGATTGAGGATTGAGGATTGAGGATTGAGGATTGAGTATTGAAGACTGAGGATTGGGGATTGAGGATTGACGATTGAGGATTGAGTATTGAGGATTGAGAATTGAGGATTGAGGATTGAAGATTGAGTATTGAGGATTGAAGGTTGAGAATTGAGGATTGAGGATTGAGAATTGAATATGAGGGCTGAGGGTTGAGGATTGAGGTTTGAGGACTGAGGATTGAGGATTGAGGATTGAGAGTTGAGGATTGAGGATTGAGGATTGAAGATTGAGGATTGGGTATTGAGGATTGAAGGATGAGCATTGAGGATTGAGGATTGAGGATTGAGGATTGAAGATTGAGGATTGAGGATTGAGGTTTGAGGATTGAAGGTTGAGTATTGAGGGTTGAGGATTGAGGATTGAGGATTGAGGATTGATAATTGAGGATTGAGGATTGACGATTGAAGATTGAGGATTGGGGACTGAGGGTTGATGGCTGAGTGATGAGAATTGATGTTTGTGGGTAGAGATATGAAGATTGCAAATTGAGTATTGCGTATGGAAAACTCTGAACTGAGGATATTCTAGTGAGGATTGAGGATTGACAGCTGATTGTTGAGGACTGAGGTCTGAAGATTGAGGATTCAGGATTGAGGATTGAGGATTGAGGATTGAGAATTGAGGATTGAGGATTGAGGATTGAAGATTGAGGATTGGGTATTGAGGATTGAAGAATGAGGATTGAGGATTGAGGATTGAGGATTGAGGATTGAAGATTGACTATTGAGGATTGAAGATTGAGGATTGAGGACCGAGGATTGAGGATTGAGGATTGAGGATTGAGGATTGAGGATTGAAGATTGAGTATTGAGGATTGAAGATTGAGGATTGTGGATTGAGTATTGAGGGTTGAGTATTGAAGATTGAGGATTGGGGATTGAGGACTGACGATTGAGGATTGAGTATTGAGGATTGAGAATTGAGGATTGAGGATTGAGGATTGAGGTTGAGGGCTGAGGGTTGAAGATTGAGGTGTGAGGACTCAGGACTGAGGATTGAGGATTGAGAATTGAGGATTGAGTATTGAGGATTGAAGATTGAGGATAGGGTATCGAGGATTGAAGAATGAGGATGCAGGATTGGCGATTGAGGATTGAGGATTGAAGATTGAGTATTCAGGATTGGAGATTGACCATTGAGGATTGAGGATTGAGGACCGAGGATTGAGGATTGAGGATTGAAGATTGAGTATTGAGGATTGAAGATTGAGGATTGAGGATTGACGATTGAGGATTGAGGATTGAGGATTGAAGATTGAGGACTGGGGACTGAGTGCTGAGTGTTGAGTGATGGGAATTGGTGTTTGTGGATAGAGATTTAAAGATTGCAGCTTGAGTATGGAGTATTGAAAGCTGTGAATTGATGATATTCTATTGAGGATTGAGAATTGACAACTGATTGTTGAGGACTGAGGTCTGAAGATTGAGGATTCAGGATTGAGGATCCAGGATTGGTGTTTGAGGAGTGAGGATTGAGGATTGAGGATTGAGGATTGAGGATTGAGGATTGAGGATTGAGGATTGAGGATTGAGTATTGAAGATTGAGGATTGGGGATTGAGGATTGACGATTGAGGATTGAGTATTGAGGGTTGAGAATTGAGGATTGAGGATTGAAGATTGAGTATTGAGGATTGAAGATTGAGAATTGAGGATTGAGGATTGAGGATTGAAGATGAGGGCTGAGGGTTGAGGATTGAGGTTTGAGGACTGAGGATTGAGGATTGAGGATTGAGAGTTGAGGATTGAGGATTGAGGATTGAAGATTGAGGATTGGGTATTGAGGATTGAAGAATGAGCATTGAGGATTGAGGATTGAGGATTGAGGATTGAAGATTGAGGATTGAGGATTGAGGTTTGAGGATTGAAGATTGAGTATTGAGGGTTGAAGAATGAGGATTGAGGATTGAGGATTGATAATTGAGGATTGAGGATTGACGATTGAAGATTGTGGATTGGGGACTGAGAGTTGATGGCTGAGTGATGAGAATTGATGTCTGTGGATAGAGATATGAAGATTGCAGATTCAGAATTGAGTATTGAAACCTGTGAATTGAGGATATTCTGTTGAGGATTGAGGATTGACAACTGATTGTTGAGGACTGAGGGCTGAAGATTGAGGATTCAGGATTGAGGATTCAGAATTGAGGTTTGAGGACTCAGGATTGAGGATTGAGGATTGAGGATTGAGGATTGAGGATTGAGGATTGAAGATTCGGTATTGAGGATTGAAGATTGAGGGTTGAGGATTGAGGATTGAGGATTGAGGATTGAGGATGAGGGCTGAGGGTTGAAGATTGAGGTTTGAGGACTCAGGACTGAGGATTGAGGATTGAGAATTGAGGATTGAGGATTGAGGATTGAGGATTGAGGATTGAGGATTGAAGATTGAGGACTGGGGACTGAGTGCTGAGTGTTGAGTGATGAGAATTGGTGTTTGTGGATAGAGATTTAAAGATTGCAGCTTGAGTATTGAGTATTGAAAACTGTGAATTGATTATATTCTATTGAGGATTGAGAACTGACAACTGATTGTTGAGGACTGAGGTCTGAAGATTGAGGATTCAGGATTGAGGATCCAGGATTGGTGTTTGAGGAGTGAGGATTGAGGATTGAGGATTGAGGATTGAAGATTGAATATTGATCATTGAAGGTTGAGGATTGAGGATTGAGGGTTGTGGATTCAGGACGAGGACTGAGGGTTGAGTATTGATGTTTGAGGTCTGAGGATTGAGGATAGAGGATTGAGAATTGAGGATTGAGGATTGAGGATTGAGGATTGAAGATTGAGGATTGGGTATTGAGGATTGAAGAATGAGCACTGAGGATTGAGGATCGAGTATTGAGGATTGAAGATTGAGGATTGAGGATTGAGGATTGAGTATTGAGGATTGAGAATTGAGGATTGAGGATTGAAGATTGAGTATTGAGGATTGAAGATTGAGAATTGAGGATTGAGGATTGAGGATTGAAGATGAGGGCTGAGGGTTGAGGATTGAGGTTTGAGGACTGAGGATTGAGGATTGAGGATTGAGAGTTGAGGATTGAGGATTGAGGATTGAAGATTGAGGATTGGGTATTGAGGATTGAAGAATGAGCATTGAGGATTGAGGATTGAGGATTGAGGATTGAAGATTGAGGATTGAGGATTGAGGTTTGAGGATTGAAGATTGAGTATTGAGGGTTGAAGATTGAGGATTGAGGATTGAGGATTGATAATTGAGGATTGAGGATTGACGATTGAAGATTGAGGATTGGGGACTGAGGGTTGATGGCTGAGTGATGAGAATTGATGTGTGTGGATAGAGATATGAAGATTGCAGATTGAGTATTGCGAATGGAAAACTCGGAACTGAGGATATTCTAGTGAGGATTGAGGATTGACAGCTGATTGTTGAGGACTGAGGTCTGAAGATTGAGGATTCAGGATTGAGGGTTCAGGACTGTGGTTTGAGGACTGTGGATTGAGGATTGAGGATTGGGGATTGAGGATTGAGGATCGAGGATTGAAGATTGAAGATTGGGTATTGAGGATTGAACATTGAGGATTGAGAATTGAGGATTGAGGATTGAGGATTGAGGATTGAAGATTGAATATTGATCATTGAAGGTTGAGGATTGAGGATTGAGGATTGAGGATTGAGGATTGAGGATTGAGGATTGAAGATTGAGGATTGGGTATTGCGGATTGAACATTGAGGATTTAGGATTGAGGATTGAGGACTGAAGATTGAATATTGATGATTGAAGATTGATGATTGAGGATTGAGGGTTGTGGACTGAGGACGAGGACTGAGGGCTGAGCATTGATGTCTGAGGTCTGAGGATTGAGGATTGAGGATTGAGAATTGAGGATTGAGGATTGAGGATTGAAGATTGAGGATTGGGTATTGAGGATTGAAGAATGAGGATTGAGGATTGAGGATTGAGGATTGAGGATTGAGGATTGAGTATTGAAGACTGAGGATTGGGGATTGAGGATTGACGATTGAGGATTGAGTATTGAGGATTGAGAATTGAGGATTGAGGATTGAAGATTGAGTATTGAGGATTGAAGGTTGAGAATTGAGGATTGAGGATTGAGAATTGAATATGAGGGCTGAGGGTTGAGGATTGAGGTTTGAGGACTGAGGATTGAGGATTGAGGATTGAGAGTTGAGGATTGAGGATTGAGGATTGAAGATTGAGGATTGGGTATTGAGGATTGAAGGATGAGCATTGAGGATTGAGGATTGAGGATTGAGGATTGAAGATTGAGGATTGAGGATTGAGGTTTGAGGATTGAAGGTTGAGTATTGAGGGTTGAGGATTGAGGATTGAGGATTGAGGATTGATAATTGAGGATTGAGGATTGACGATTGAAGATTGAGGATTGGGGACTGAGGGTTGATGGCTGAGTGATGAGAATTGATGTTTGTGGGTAGAGATATGAAGATTGCAAATTGAGTATTGCGTATGGAAAACTCTGAACTGAGGATATTCTAGTGAGGATTGAGGATTGACAGCTGATTGTTGAGGACTGAGGTCTGAAGATTGAGGATTCAGGATTGAGGATTGAGGATTGAGGATTGAGAATTGAGGATTGAGGATTGAGGATTGAAGATTGAGGATTGGGTATTGAGGATTGAAGAATGAGGATTGAGGATTGAGGATTGAGGATTGAGGATTGAAGATTGACTATTGAGGATTGAAGATTGAGGATTGAGGACCGAGGATTGAGGATTGAGGATTGAGGATTGAGGATTGAGGATTGAAGATTGAGTATTGAGGATTGAAGATTGAGGATTGTGGATTGAGTATTGAGGGTTGAGTATTGAAGATTGAGGATTGGGGATTGAGGACTGACGATTGAGGATTGAGTATTGAGGATTGAGAATTGAGGATTGAGGATTGAAGATTGAGTATTGAGGATTGAAGATTGAGAATTGAGGATTGAGGATTGAGGATTGAAGATGAGGGCTGAGGGTTGAGGATTGAGGTTTGAGGACTGAGGATTGAGGATTGAGGATTGAGAGTTGAGGATTGAGGATTGAGGATTGAAGATTGAGTATTGGGTATTGAGGATTGAAGAATGAGCATTGAGGATTGAGGATTGAGGATTGAGGATTGAAGATTGAGGATTGAGGATTGAGGTTTGAGGATTGAAGATTGAGTATTGAGGGTTGAAGAATGAGGATTGAGGATTGAGGATTGATAATTGAGGATTGAGGATATACGATTGAAGATTGAGGATTGGGGACTGAGAGTTGATGGCTAAGTGATGAGAATTGATGTTTGTGGATAGAGATATGAAGATTGCAGATTGAGTATTGCGTATGGAAAACTCTGAACTGAGGATATTCTAGTGAGGATTGAGGATTGACAACTGATTGTTGAGGACTGAGGGCTGAAGATTGAGGATTCAGGATTGAGGATTCAGAATTGTGGTTTAAGGACTGAGGATTGAAGATTGAAGATTGAGTATTGAGGGTTGAGGATTGAGGATTGAGGATTGAGGATTGAGGTTGAGGGCTGAGGGTTGAAGATTGAGGTGTGAGGACTCAGGACTGAGGATTGAGGATTGAGAATTGAGGATTGAGTATTGAGGATTGAAGATTGAGTATAGGGTATTGAGGATTGAAGAATGAGGATGGAGGATGGGCGATTGAGGATTGAGGATTGAAAATTGAGTATTCAGGATTGGAGATTGACGATTGAGGATTGAGGATTGAGGACCGAGGATTGAGGATTGAGGATTGAAGATTGAGTATTGAGAATTGAAGATTGAGGATTGTGGATTGACGATTGAGGATTGAGGATTGAGAATTGAAGATTGAGGATTGGGGACTGAGTGTTGAGGGTTGAGTGATGAGGATTGTTGTTTGTGGATAGAGATTTGAAGATTGCAGATTCAGTATTGAGTATTGAAACCTGTGAACTGAGGATATTCTATTGAGGATTGAGGATTGACAACTGATTGTTGAGGACTGAGGGCTGAAGATTGAGGATTCAGGATTGAGGATTCAGAATTGAGGTTTGAGGACTGAGGATTGAGGATTGAGGATTGAGGATTGAGGATTGAGGATTGAGGATTGGGGATTGAAGATTCAGTATTGAGGATTGAAGATTGAGGATTGAGGATTGAGGATTGAGGATTGAGGATTGAAGATTGAGTATTGAGGATTGAAGATTGAGGATTGAGGACCGAGGATTGAGGGTTGAGGATTGAAGATTGAGGATTGATGATTGAGGATTGAGGATTGAGGATTGAGGATTGAGTATTGGGGATTGAGGATTGAAGATTCAGGATTGAGGATAGAGGATTAATGATTGAGTATTGAGGATTGAAGATTGAGAATTGAGGATTCAGGATTGAACATTGTGGACTGAGTGTTGAGGGTTGAGTGATGAGAATTGATGTTTGTGGATAGAGATTTGAAGATTTTAGATTGGGTATTGAGTATTGAAAACTGTGAATTGAGGATATTCTATTGGGGATTGAGGATTGACAACTGATTGTTGAGGACTGAGGGCTGAAGATTGAGGATTCAGGATTGAGGATTCAGAATTGTGGTTTGAGGACTGAGGATTGAAGATTGAAGATTGAGTATTGAGGGTTGAGGATTGAGGATTGAGGATTGAGGATTGAGGTTGAGGGCTGAGGGTTGAAGATTGAGGTGTGAGGACTCAGGACTGAGGATTGAGGATTGAGAATTGAGGATTGAGTATTGAGGATTGAAGATTGAGGATAGGGTATCGAGGATTGAAGAATGAGGATGCAGGATTGGCGATTGAGGATTGAGGATTGAAGATTGAGTATTCAGGATTGGAGATTGACCATTGAGGATTGAGGATTGAGGACCGAGGATTGAGGATTGAGGATTGAAGATTGAGTATTGAGGATTGAAGATTGAGGATTGAGGATTGACGATTGAGGATTGAGGATTGAGGATTGAAGATTGAGGACTGGGGACTGAGTGCTGAGTGTTGAGTGATGGGAATTGGTGTTTGTGGATAGAGATTTAAAGATTGCAGCTTGAGTATGGAGTATTGAAAGCTGTGAATTGATGATATTCTATTGAGGATTGAGAATTGACAACTGATTGTTGAGGACTGAGGTCTGAAGATTGAGGATTCAGGATTGAGGATCCAGGATTGGTGTTTGAGGAGTGAGGATTGAGGATTGAGGATTGAGGATTGAGGATTGAGGATTGAGGATTGAGGATTGAGGATTGAGTATTGAAGATTGAGGATTGGGGATTGAGGATTGACGATTGAGGATTGAGTATTGAGGGTTGAGAATTGAGGATTGAGGATTGAAGATTGAGTATTGAGGATTGAAGATTGAGAATTGAGGATTGAGGATTGAGGATTGAAGATGAGGGCTGAGGGTTGAGGATTGAGGTTTGAGGACTGAGGATTGAGGATTGAGGATTGAGAGTTGAGGATTGAGGATTGAGGATTGAAGATTGAGGATTGGGTATTGAGGATTGAAGAATGAGCATTGAGGATTGAGGATTGAGGATTGAGGATTGAAGATTGAGGATTGAGGATTGAGGTTTGAGGATTGAAGATTGAGTATTGAGGGTTGAAGAATGAGGATTGAGGATTGAGGATTGATAATTGAGGATTGAGGATTGACGATTGAAGATTGTGGATTGGGGACTGAGAGTTGATGGCTGAGTGATGAGAATTGATGTCTGTGGATAGAGATATGAAGATTGCAGATTCAGAATTGAGTATTGAAACCTGTGAATTGAGGATATTCTGTTGAGGATTGAGGATTGACAACTGATTGTTGAGGACTGAGGGCTGAAGATTGAGGATTCAGGATTGAGGATTCAGAATTGAGGTTTGAGGACTCAGGATTGAGGATTGAGGATTGAGGATTGAGGATTGAGGATTGAGGATTGAAGATTCGGTATTGAGGATTGAAGATTGAGGGTTGAGGATTGAGGATTGAGGATTGAGGATTGAGGATGAGGGCTGAGGGTTGAAGATTGAGGTTTGAGGACTCAGGACTGAGGATTGAGGATTGAGAATTGAGGATTGAGGATTGAGGATTGAGGATTGAGGATTGAGGATTGAAGATTGAGGACTGGGGACTGAGTGCTGAGTGTTGAGTGATGAGAATTGGTGTTTGTGGATAGAGATTTAAAGATTGCAGCTTGAGTATTGAGTATTGAAAACTGTGAATTGATTATATTCTATTGAGGATTGAGAACTGACAACTGATTGTTGAGGACTGAGGTCTGAAGATTGAGGATTCAGGATTGAGGATCCAGGATTGGTGTTTGAGGAGTGAGGATTGAGGATTGAGGATTGAGGATTGAAGATTGAATATTGATCATTGAAGGTTGAGGATTGAGGATTGAGGGTTGTGGATTCAGGACGAGGACTGAGGGTTGAGTATTGATGTTTGAGGTCTGAGGATTGAGGATAGAGGATTGAGAATTGAGGATTGAGGATTGAGGATTGAGGATTGAAGATTGAGGATTGGGTATTGAGGATTGAAGAATGAGCACTGAGGATTGAGGATCGAGTATTGAGGATTGAAGATTGAGGATTGAGGATTGAGGATTGAGTATTGAGGATTGAGAATTGAGGATTGAGGATTGAAGATTGAGTATTGAGGATTGAAGATTGAGAATTGAGGATTGAGGATTGAGGATTGAAGATGAGGGCTGAGGGTTGAGGATTGAGGTTTGAGGACTGAGGATTGAGGATTGAGGATTGAGAGTTGAGGATTGAGGATTGAGGATTGAAGATTGAGGATTGGGTATTGAGGATTGAAGAATGAGCATTGAGGATTGAGGATTGAGGATTGAGGATTGAAGATTGAGGATTGAGGATTGAGGTTTGAGGATTGAAGATTGAGTATTGAGGGTTGAAGATTGAGGATTGAGGATTGAGGATTGATAATTGAGGATTGAGGATTGACGATTGAAGATTGAGGATTGGGGACTGAGGGTTGATGGCTGAGTGATGAGAATTGATGTGTGTGGATAGAGATATGAAGATTGCAGATTGAGTATTGCGAATGGAAAACTCGGAACTGAGGATATTCTAGTGAGGATTGAGGATTGACAGCTGATTGTTGAGGACTGAGGTCTGAAGATTGAGGATTCAGGATTGAGGGTTCAGGACTGTGGTTTGAGGACTGTGGATTGAGGATTGAGGATTGGGGATTGAGGATTGAGGATCGAGGATTGAAGATTGAAGATTGGGTATTGAGGATTGAACATTGAGGATTGAGAATTGAGGATTGAGGATTGAGGATTGAGGATTGAAGATTGAATATTGATCATTGAAGGTTGAGGATTGAGGATTGAGGGTTGTGGATTCAGGACGAGGACTGAGGGTTGAGTATTGATGTTTGAGGTCTGAGGATTGATGATAGAGGATTGAGAATTGAGGATTGAGGATTGAGGATTGAGGATTGAAGATTGAGGATTGGGTATTGAGGATTGAAGAATGAGCACTATGGATTGAGGATCGAGTATTGAGGATTGAAGATTGAGGATTGAGGATTGAGGATTGAGGATTGAGGATTGAGGATTGAGGATTGAGGATTGAAGATTGAGGATTGAGAATTGAGGATTAAAGGTTGAGCATTGAGGATTGAGGATTGAGGATTGATGATTGAGGATTGAGGATTGAGGATTGAGGATTGAGGATTGAGTATTGAAGATTGAGGATTGATGATTGAGGATTGAAGATTGAGGATTGAGGATTAAGTATTGGGGATTGAGGATTGAAGATTGAGGATTGAGGATTGAGGATTAATGATTGAGTATTGAGGATTGAAGATTGAGAATTGAGGATTCAGGATTGAACATTGTGGACTGAGTGTTGAGGGTTGAGTGATGAGAATTGATGTTTGTGGATAGAGATTTGAAGATTGCAGATTGGGTATTGAGTATTGAAAACTGTGAATTGAGGATATTCTATTGGGGATTGAGGATTGACAACTGATTGTTGAGGACTGAGGGCTGAAGATTGAGGATTCAGGATTGAGGATTCAGAATTGTGGTTTGAGGACTGAGGATTGAAGATTGAAGATTGAGTATTGAGGGTTGAGGATTGAGGATTGAGGATTGAGGATTGGGTATTGCGGATTGAATATTGAGGATTGAGGATTGAGGATTGAGGATTGAGGTTTGAGGATTGAAGATTGAGTATTGAGGGTTGAAGATTGAGGATTGAGGATTGAGGATTGATAATTGAGAATTGAGGATTGACGATTGAAGATTGAGGATTGGGGACTGAGAGTTGATGGCTGAGTGATGAGAATTGATGTGTGTGGATAGAGATATGAAGATTGCAGATTAAGTATTGCGTATGGAAAACTCGGAACTGAGGATATTCTAGTGAGGATTGAGGATTGACAGCTGATTGTTGAGGACTGAGGTCTGAAGATTGAGGATTCAGGATTGAGGATTCAGGACTGTGGTTTGAGGACTGTGGACTGAGGATTGTGGATTGAGGATTGGGGATTGAGGATTGAGGATTGAAGATTGAGGATTGGGTATTGAGGATTGAAGAATGAGCACTGAGGATTGAGGATCGAGTATTGAGGATTGAAGATTGAGGATTGAGGATTGAGGATTGAGGATTGAGGATTGAGGATTGAGGATTGAGGATTGAAGATTGAGGATTGAGGATTGAGGATTAAAGGTTGAGCATTGAGGATTGAGGATTGAGGATTGATGATTGAGGATTGAGTATTGAGGATTGAGGATTGAGGATTGAGTATTGAAGATTGAGGATTGATGATTGAGGATTGAGGATTGAGGATTGAGGATTGAGTATTGGGCATTGAGGATTGAAGATTGAGGATTGAGGATAGAGGATTAATGATTGAGTATTGAGGATTGAAGATTGAGAATTGAGGATTCAGGATTGAACATTGTGGACTGAGTGTTGAGGGTTGAGTGATGAGAATTGATGTTTGTGGATAGAGATTTGAAGATTGCAGATTGGGTATTGAGTATTGAAAACTGTGAATTGAGGATATTCTATTGGGGATTGAGGATTGACAACTGATTGTTGAGGACTGAGGGCTGAAGATTGAGGATTCAGGATTGAGGATTCAGAATTGTGGTTTGAGGACTGAGGATTGAAGATTGAAGATTGAGTATTGAGGGTTGAGGATTGAGGATTGAGGATTGAGGATTGAGGTTGAGGGCTGAGGGTTGAAGATTGAGGTGTGAGGACTCAGGACTGAGGATTGAGGATTGAGAATTGAGGATTGAGTATTGAGGATTGAAGATTGAGGATAGGGTATCGAGGATTGAAGAATGAGGATGCAGGATTGGCGATTGAGGATTGAGGATTGAAGATTGAGTATTCAGGATTGGAGATTGACCATTGAGGATTGAGGATTGAGGACCGAGGATTGAGGATTGAGGATTGAAGATTGAGTATTGAGGATTGAAGATTGAGGATTGAGGATTGACGATTGAGGATTGAGGATTGAGGATTGAAGATTGAGGACTGGGGACTGAGTGCTGAGTGTTGAGTGATGGGAATTGGTGTTTGTGGATAGAGATTTAAAGATTGCAGCTTGAGTATGGAGTATTGAAAGCTGTGAATTGATGATATTCTATTGAGGATTGAGAATTGACAGCTGATTGTTGAGGACTGAGGTCTGAAGATTGAGGATTCAGGATTGAGGATCCAGGATTGGTGTTTGAGGAGTGAGGATTGAGGATTGAGGATTGAGGATTGAGGATTGAGGATTGAGGATTGAGGATTGAGGATTGAGTATTGAAGATTGAGGATTGGGGATTGAGGATTGACGATTGAGGATTGAGTATTGAGGGTTGAGAATTGAGGATTGAGGATTGAAGATTGAGTATTGAGGATTGAAGATTGAGAATTGAGGATTGAGGATTGAGGATTGAAGATGAGGGCTGAGGGTTGAGGATTGAGGTTTGAGGACTGAGGATTGAGGATTGAGGATTGAGAGTTGAGGATTGAGGATTGAGGATTGAAGATTGAGGATTGGGTATTGAGGATTGAAGAATGAGCATTGAGGATTGAGGATTGAGGATTGAGGATTGAAGATTGAGGATTGAGGATTGAGGATTGAGGTTTGAGGATTGAAGATTGAGTATTGAGGGTTGAAGATTGAAGATTGAGGATTGAGGATTGATAATTGAGGATTGAGGATTGACGATTGAAGATTGAGGATTTGGGACTGAGGGTTGATGCCTGAGTGATGAGAATTGATGTTTGTGGGTAGAGATATGAAGATTGCAGATTGAGTATTGCGTATGGAAGACTCTGAACTGAAGATATTCTAGTGAGGATTGAGGATTGACAGCTGATTGTTGAGGACTGAGGTCTGAAGATTGAGGATTCAGGATTGAGGATTGAGGATTGAGGATTGAGAATTGAGGATTGAGGATTGAGGTTTGAAGATTGAGGATTGGGTATTGAGGATTGAAGAATGAGGATTGAGGATTGAGGATTGAGGATTGAGGATTGAAGATTGAGTGTTGAGGATTGAAGGTTGAGGATTGAGGACCGAGGATTGAGGGTTGAGGATTGAGCATTGAGGATTGAGGATTGAAGATTGAGTATTGAGGATTGAAGATTGAGGATTGTGGATTGAGGATTGAGGATTGAGTATTGAAGATTGAGGATTGGGGATTGAGGATTGACGATTGAGCATTGAGTATTGAGGACTGAGAATTGAGGATTGAGGATTGAAGATTGAGTATTGAGGATTGAAGATTGAGAATTGAGGATTGAGGATTGAGGATTGAAGATGAGGGCTGAGGGTTGAGGATTGAGGTTTGAGGACTGAGGATTGAGGATTGAGGATTGAGAGTTGAGGATTGAGGATTGAGGATTGAAGATTGAGGATTGGGTATTGAGGATTGAAGAATGAGCATTGAGGATTGAGGATTGAGGATTGAGGATTGAAGATTGAGGATTGAGGATTGAGGTTTGAGGATTGAAGATTGAG
The DNA here is from genome assembly GCF_051401765.1 of Calliopsis andreniformis. Taxonomy (NCBI): domain Eukaryota; kingdom Metazoa; phylum Arthropoda; class Insecta; order Hymenoptera; family Andrenidae; genus Calliopsis; species Calliopsis andreniformis. Next base: position 418,294 of record NW_027480545.1, on the reverse strand, counting down.
TATTGAGGGTTGAAGAATGAGGATTGAGGATTGAGGATTGATAATTGAGGATTGAGGATTGACGATTGAAGATTGTGGATTTTGGACTGAGAGTTGATGGCTGAGTGATGAGAATTGATGTCTGTGGATAGAGATATGAAGATTGCAGATTCAGAATTGAGTATTGAAACCTGTGAATTGAGGATATTCTGTTGAGGATTGAGGATTGACAACTGATTGTTGAGGACTGAGGGCTGAAGATTGAGGATTCAGGATTGAGGATTCAGAATTGAGGTTTGAGGACTCAGGATTGAGGATTGAGGATTGAGGATTGAGGATTGAGGATTGAGGATTGAAGATTCAGTATTGAGGATTGAAGATTGAGGGTTGAGGATTGAGGATTGAGGATTGAGGATTGAGGATGAGGGCTGAGGGTTGAAGATTGAGGTTTGAGGACTCAGGACTGAGGATTGAGGATTGAGAATTGAGGATTGAGGATTGAGGATTGAGGATTGAGGATTGAGGATTGAAGATTGAGGACTGGGGACTGAGTGCTGAGTGTTGAGTGATGAGAATTGGTGTTTGTGGATAGAGATTTAAAGATTGCAGCTTGAGTATTGAGTATTGAAAACTGTGAATTGATTATATTCTATTGAGGATTGATAACTGACAACTGATTGTTGAGGACTGAGGTCTGAAGACTGAGGATTAAGGATTGAGGATCCAGGATTGGTGTTTGAGGAGTGAGGATTGAGGATTGAGGATTGAGGATTGAGGATTGAGGATTGAGGTTTGAGGATTGAGGATTGAAGATTGAGGATTGGGTATTGCGGATTGAACATTGAGGATTTAGGATTGAGGATTGAGGACTGAAGATTGAATATTGATGATTGAAGATTGATGATTGAGGATTGACGGTTGTGGATTGAGGACGAGGACTGAGGGCTGAGCATTGATGTCTGAGGTCTGAGGATTGAGGATTGAGGATTGAGAATTGAGGATTGAGGATTGAGGATTGAAGATTGAGGATTGGGGACTGAGTGTTGAGGGCTGAGTGATGAGAATTTATGTTTGCGGATAGAGATTTGAAGATTGCAGATTGAGTATTGCCTATGGAAAACTCTGAACTGAGGATATTCTATTGAGGATTGAGGATTGACAACTGATTGTTGAGGACTGAGGGCTGAAGATTGAGGATTCAGGATTGAGGATTCAGGATTGTGGTTTGAGGACAGAGGATTGTGGCTTGAGGATTGAGGATTGAGGATTGAGAATTGAGGATTGAGGATTGAGGATTGAAGATTGAGGATTGGGTATTGAGGGTTGAAGAATGAGGATTGAGGATTGAGGATTGAGGATTGAGGATTGAAGATTGAGTATTGAGGATTGAAGATTGAGGATTGAGGACCGAGGATTGAGGGTTGAGGATTGAGGATTGAGGATTGAGGATTGAAGATTGAGTATTGAGGATTGAAGATTGAGAATTGAGGATTGAGGATTGAGGATTGAAGATGAGGGCTGAGGGTTGAGGATTGAGGATTGGGTATTGAGGATTGAAGAATGAGCATTGAGGATTGAGGATTGAGGATTGAGGATTGAAGATTGAGGATTGAGGATTGAGGTTTGAGGATTGAAGATTGAGTATTGAGGGTTGAAGATTGAGGATTGAGGATTGAGGATTGATAATTGAGGATTGAGGATTGACGATTGAAGATTGAAGATTGGGGACTGAGGGTTGATGGCTGAGTGATGAGAATTGATGTGTGTGGATAGAGATATGAAGATTGCAGATTGAGTATTGCGTATGGAAAACTCTGAACTGAGGATATTCTAGTGAGGATTGAGGATTGACAACTGATTGTTGAGGACTGAGGGCTGAAGATTGAGGATTCAGGATTGAGGATTCAGAATTGTGGTTTGAGGACTGAGGATTGAAGATTGAAGATTGAGTATTGAGGGTTGAGGATTGAGGATTGAGGATTGAGGATTGAGGTTGAGGGCTGAGGGTTGAAGATTGAGGTGTGAGGACTCAGGACTGAGGATTGAGGATTGAGAATTGAGGATTGAGTATTGAGGATTGAAGATTGAGTATAGGGTATTGAGGATTGAAGAATGAGGATGGAGGATGGGCGATTGAGGATTGAGGATTGAAAATTGAGTATTCAGGATTGGAGATTGACGATTGAGGATTGAGGATTGAGGACCGAGGATTGAGGATTGAGGATTGAAGATTGAGTATTGAGAATTGAAGATTGAGGATTGTGGATTGACGATTGAGGATTGAGGATTGAGAATTGAAGATTGAGGATTGGGGACTGAGTGTTGAGGGTTGAGTGATGAGGATTGTTGTTTGTGGATAGAGATTTGAAGATTGCAGATTCAGTATTGAGTATTGAAACCTGTGAACTGAGGATATTCTATTGAGGATTGAGGATTGACAACTGATTGTTGAGGACTGAGGGCTGAAGATTGAGGATTCAGGATTGAGGATTCAGAATTGAGGTTTGAGGACTGAGGATTGAGGATTGAGGTTTGAGGATTGAGGATTGAGGATTGAGGATTGGGGATTGAAGATTCAGTATTGAGGATTGAAGATTGAGGATTGAAGATTGAGGGTAGGGTATCGAGGATTGAAGAATGAGGATGCAGGATGGGCGATTGAGGATTGAGGATTGAAGATTGAGTATTCAGGATTGGAGATTGACGATTGAGGATTGAGGATTGAGGACCGAGGATTGAGGATTGAGGATTGAAGATTGAGTATTGAGGATTGAAGATTGAGGATTGAGGATTGACGATTGAGGATTGAGGACTGAGAATTGTAGATTGAGGCTTGGGGACTGAGTGTTGAGGGTTGAGTGATGAGGATTGTTGTTTGTGGACAGAGATTTGAAGATTGCAGATTCAGTATTGAGTATTGAAACCTGTGAATTGAGGATATTCTATTGAGGATTGAGGATTGACAACTGATTGTTGAGGACTGAGGGCTGAAGATTGAGGATTCAGGATTCAGGATTCAGAATTGAGGTTTGAGGACTGAGGATTGAGGATTGAGGATTGAGGATTGAGGATTGAGGATTGAAGATTCAGTATTGAGGATTGAATATTGAGGATTGAGGATTGAGGATTGAGGATTGAGGATTGAGGATTGAGGATTGAGTACTGAAGATTGAGTATTGATGACTGAGGATTCAGGATTGAGGATTGAGGACTGATGATTGAGGATTTAGGATTGAAGATTGAATATTGATGATTGAAGATTGAGGATTGAGGATTGAGTGTTGTGGATTGAGGACGAGGACTGAGGGTTGAGTATTGATGTTTGAGGTCTGAGGATTGATGATTGTGGATCGAGAATAGAGGATTGAGGATGGAGGATTGAAGATTGAGGATTTGGTGTTGAGGATTGAAGAATGAGGATTGAGGATTGAGGATTGATGATTGAGGATTGAAGATTGAGTATTGAGGATTGAAGATTGAGGATTGATGATTGAGGATTGAGTGTTGAAGATTGAGTATTGAGGATTGAAGATTGAGGATTGAAGATTGTGGATTGAGGATTGAGGATTGAGGATTGAGGATTGAAGATTGAGGATTGGGGACTGAGTGTTGAGGGCTGAGTGATGAGAATTTATGTTTGCGGATAGAGATTTCAAGATTGCAGATTGAGTATTGCGTATGGAAAACTCTGAACTGAGGATATTCTATTGAGGATTGAGGATTGACAACTGATTGTTGAGGACTGAGGGCTGAAGATTGAGGATTCAGGATTGAGGATTCAGGATTGTGGTTTGAGGACAGAGGATGGAGGATTGAGAATTGAGGATTGAGGATTGAGGATTGAGGATTGAAGATTGAGGATTGGGTATTGCGGATTGAATATTGAGGATTGAGGATTGAGGATTGAGGATTGAGGATTGAGTATTCAGGATTGAGGATTCAGGATTGAGTATTCAGGATTGTGGTTTGAGGACAGAGGATTGTGGCTTGAGGATTGAGGATTGAGGATTGAGAATTGAGGATTGAGGATTGAGGATTGAAGATTGAGGATTGGGTATTGAGGGTTGAAGAATGAGGATTGAGGATTGAGGATTGAGGATTGAGGATTGAAGATTGAGTATTGAGGATTGAAGATTGAGGATTGAGGACCGAGGATTGAGGGTTGAGGATTGAGGATTGAGGATTGAGGATTGAAGATTGAGTATTGAGGATTGAAGATTGAGAATTGAGGATTGAGGATTGAGGTTTGAAGATGAGGGCTGAGGGTTGAGGATTGAGGATTGGGTATTGAGGATTGAAGAATGAGCATTGAGGATTGAGGATTGAGGATTGAGGATTGAAGATTGAGGATTGAGGATTGAGGTTTGAGGATTGAAGATTGAGTATTGAGGGTTGAAGATTGAGGATTGAGGATTGAGGATTGATAATTGAGGATTGAGGATTGACGATTGAAGATTGAAGATTGGGGACTGAGGGTTGATGGCTGAGTGATGAGAATTGATGTGTGTGGATAGAGATATGAAGATTGCAGATTGAGTATTGCGAATGGAAAACTCGGAACTGAGGATATTCTAATGAGGATTGAGGATTGACAGCTGATTGTTGAGGACTGAGGTCTGAAGATTGAGGATTCAGGATTGAGGATTCAGGACTGTGGTTTGAGGACTGTGGATTGAGGATTGAGGATTGGGGATTGAGGATTGAGGATCGAGGATTGAAGATTGAAGATTGGGTATTGAGGATTGAACATTGAGGATTGAGAATTGAGGATTGAGGATTGAGGATTGAGGATTGAAGATTGAATATTGATCATTGAAGGTTGAGGATTGAGGATTGAGGGTTGTGGATTCAGGACGAGGACTGAGGGTTGAGTATTGATATTTGAGGTCTGAGGATTGAGGATAGAGGATTGAGAATTGAGGATTGAGGATTGAGGATTGAGGATTGAAGATTGAGGATTGGGTATTGAGGATTGAAGAATGAGCACTGAGGATTGAGGATCGAGTATTGAGGATTGAAGATTGAGGATTGAGGATTGAGGATTGAGTATTGAGGATTGAGAATTGAGGATTGAGGATTGAAGATTGAGTATTGAGGATTGAAGATTGAGAATTGAGGATTGAGGATTGAGGATTGAAGATGAGGGCTGAGGGTTGAGGATTGAGGTTTGAGGACTGAGGATTGAGGATTGAGGATTGAGAGTTGAGGATTGAGGATTGAGGATTGAAGATTGAGGATTGGGTATTGAGGATTGAAGAATGAGCATTGAGGATTGAGGATTGAGGATTGAGGATTGAGGATTGAGGATTGAAGATTGAGGATAGGGTATCGAGGATTGAAGAATGAGGATGGAGGATGGGCGATTGAGGATTGAGGATTGAAGATTGAGTATTCAGGATTGGAGATTGACGATTGAGGATTGAGGATTGAGGACCGAGGATTGAGGATTGAGGATTGAAGATTGAGTATTGAGGATTGAAGATTGAGGATTGAGGATTGACGATTGAGGATTGAGGATTGAGAATTGAAGATTGAGGCTTGGGGACTGAGTGTTGAGGGTTGAGTGATGAGGATTGTTGTTTGTGGATAGAGATTTGAAGATTGCAGATTCAGTATTGAGTATTGAAACCTGTGAATTGAGGATATTCTATTGAGGATTGAGGATTGACAACTGATTGTTGAGGACTGAGGGCTGAAGATTGAGGATTCAGGATTCAGGATTCAGAATTGTGGTTTGAGGACTGAGGATTGAGGATTGAGAATTGAGGATTGAGGATTGAGGATTGAAGATTCAGTATTGAGGATTGAATATTGAGGATTGAGGATTGAGGATTGAGGATTGAGGATTGAGGATTGAGGATTGAGTACTGAAGATTGAGTATTGATGACTGAGGATTCAGGATTGAGGATTGAGGACTGATGATTGAGGATTTAGGATTGAAGATTGAATATTGATGATTGAAGATTGAGGATTGAGGATTGAGTGTTGTGGATTGAGGACGATGACTGAGGGTTGAGTATTGATGTTTGAGGTCTGAGGATTGATGATTGAGGATCGAGAATAGAGGATTGAGGATTGAGGATTGAAGATTGAGGATTTGGTGTTGAGGATTGAAGAATGAGGATTGAGGATTGAGGATTGATGATTGAGGATTGAAGATTGACTATTGAGGATTGAAGATTGAGGATTGAGGATTGGGGACTGAGAATTGAGGATTGAGGATTGAGGATTGAGGATTGACAACTGATTCTTGAGGACTGAGGGCTGAAGATTGAGGATTCAGGATTGAGGATTCAGATTTGAGGTTTGAGGACTGAGGATTGAGGATTGAGGACTGAAGATTGAATATTGATGATTGAAGATTGAGTATTGAGGATTGAGGGTTGTGTATTGAGGACGAGGACTGAGGGTTGAGTATTGATGTTTGAGGTCTGAGGATTGAGGATTGAGGATTGAGAATAGAGGATTGAGGATTGAGGGTTGAAGATTGAGGATATGGTGTTGAGGATTCAAGAATGAGGATTGAGGATTGATGATTGAGGATTGAGGGTTGAAGATTGAGTATTGAGGATTGAAGATTGAGGATTGAGGATTGAGGATTGAGGATTGAGGATTGAGGAATGAGGATTGAGGATTGAAGATTGAGTATTGATGACTGAAGATTGAGGATTGAGGATTGAGGACTGAGTATTGAGGATTGAAGATTGAGGATTCAGGATTGAGGATTGAGGATTGAGGAATGAGGACTGAGGATTGAGGGTTGTGGATTGGGGACCAGGACTGAGGGTTGAATATTGATGTTAGAGGTCTGAGGATTGCGGATTGAGGATTGAGAATTGAGGATTGAGTATTGAGGGTTGAAGATTGAGGATTGAGGATTGAGGATTGATAATTGAGAATTGAGGATTGACGATTGAAGATTGAGGATTGGGGACTGAGAGTTGATGGCTGAGTGATGAGAATTGATGTGTGTGGATAGAGATATGAAGATTGCAGATTAAGTATTGCGTATGGAAAACTCGGAACTGAGGATATTCTAGTGAGGATTGAGGATTGACAGCTGATTGTTGAGGACTGAGGTCTGAAGATTGAGGATTCAGGATTGAGGATTCAGGACTGTGGTTTGAGGACTGTGGATTGAGGATTGTGGATTGAGGATTGGGGATTGAGGATTGAGGATTAAAGGTTGAGCATTGAGGATTGAGGATTGAGGATTGATGATTGAGGATTGAGGATTGAGGATTGAGGATTGAGGATTGAGTATTGAAGATTGAGGATTGATGATTGAGGATTGAGGATTGAGGATTGAGGATTGAGTATTGGGCATTGAGGATTGAAGATTGAGGATTGAGGATAGAGGATTAATGATTGAGTATTGAGGATTGAAGATTGAGAATTGAGGATTCAGGATTGAACATTGTGGACTGAGTGTTGAGGGTTGAGTGATGAGAATTGATGTTTGTGGATAGAGATTTGAAGATTGCAGATTGGGTATTGAGTATTGAAAACTGTGAATTGAGGATATTCTATTGGGGATTGAGGATTGACAACTGATTGTTGAGGACTGAGGGCTGAAGATTGAGGATTCAGGATTGAGGATTCAGAATTGTGGTTTGAGGACTGAGGATTGAAGATTGAAGATTGAGTATTGAGGGTTGAGGATTGAGGATTGAGGATTGAGGATTGAGGTTGAGGGCTGAGGGTTGAAGATTGAGGTGTGAGGACTCAGGACTGAGGATTGAGGATTGAGAATTGAGGATTGAGTATTGAGGATTGAAGATTGAGGATAGGGTATCGAGGATTGAAGAATGAGGATGCAGGATTGGCGATTGAGGATTGAGGATTGAAGATTGAGTATTCAGGATTGGAGATTGACCATTGAGGATTGAGGATTGAGGACCGAGGATTGAGGATTGAGGATTGAAGATTGAGTATTGAGGATTGAAGATTGAGGATTGAGGATTGACGATTGAGGATTGAGGATTGAGGATTGAAGATTGAGGACTGGGGACTGAGTGCTGAGTGTTGAGTGATGGGAATTGGTGTTTGTGGATAGAGATTTAAAGATTGCAGCTTGAGTATGGAGTATTGAAAGCTGTGAATTGATGATATTCTATTGAGGATTGAGAATTGACAACTGATTGTTGAGGACTGAGGTCTGAAGATTGAGGATTCAGGATTGAGGATCCAGGATTGGTGTTTGAGGAGTGAGGATTGAGGATTGAGGATTGAGGATTGAGGATTGAGGATTGAGGATTGAGGATTGAGGATTGAGTATTGAAGATTGAGGATTGGGGATTGAGGATTGACGATTGAGGATTGAGTATTGAGGGTTGAGAATTGAGGATTGAGGATTGAAGATTGAGTATTGAGGATTGAAGATTGAGAATTGAGGATTGAGGATTGAGGATTGAAGATGAGGGCTGAGGGTTGAGGATTGAGGTTTGAGGACTGAGGATTGAGGATTGAGGATTGAGAGTTGAGGATTGAGGATTGAGGATTGAAGATTGAGGATTGGGTATTGAGGATTGAAGAATGAGCATTGAGGATTGAGGATTGAGGATTGAGGATTGAAGATTGAGGATTGAGGATTGAGGATTGAGGTTTGAGGATTGAAGATTGAGTATTGAGGGTTGAAGATTGAAGATTGAGGATTGAGGATTGATAATTGAGGATTGAGGATTGACGATTGAAGATTCAGGATTTGGGACTGAGGGTTGATGCCTGAGTGATGAGAATTGATGTTTGTGGGTAGAGATATGAAGATTGCAGATTGAGTATTGCGTATGGAAGACTCTGAACTGAAGATATTCTAGTGAGGATTGAGGATTGACAGCTGATTGTTGAGGACTGAGGTCTGAAGATTGAGGATTCAGGATTGAGGATTGAGGATTGAGGATTGAGAATTGAGGATTGAGGATTGAGGTTTGAAGATTGAGGATTGGGTATTGAGGATTGAAGAATGAGGATTGAGGATTGAGGATTGAGGATTGAGGATTGAAGATTGAGTGTTGAGGATTGAAGGTTGAGGATTGAGGACCGAGGATTGAGGGTTGAGGATTGAGCATTGAGGATTGAGGATTGAAGATTGAGTATTGAGGATTGAAGATTGAGGATTGTGGATTGAGGATTGAGGATTGAGTATTGAAGATTGAGGATTGGGGATTGAGGATTGACGATTGAGCATTGAGTATTGAGGATTGAGAATTGAGGATTGAGGATTGAAGATTGAGTATTGAGGATTGAAGATTGAGAATTGAGGATTGAGGATTGAGGATTGAAGATGAGGGCTGAGGGTTGAGGATTGAGGTTTGAGGACTGAGGATTGAGGATTGAGGATTGAGAGTTGAGGATTGAGGATTGAGGATTGAAGATTGAGGATTGGGTATTGAGGATTGAAGAATGAGCATTGAGGATTGAGGATTGAGGATTGAGGATTGAAGATTGAGGATTGAGGATTGAGGTTTGAGGATTGAAGATTGAGTATTGAGGGTTGAAGAATGAGGATTGAGGATTGAGGATTGATAATTGAGGATTGAGGATTGACGATTGAAGATTGTGGATTGGGGACTGAGAGTTGATGGCTGAGTGATGAGAATTGATGTCTGTGGATAGAGATATGAAGATTGCAGATTCAGAATTGAGTATTGAAACCTGTGAATTGAGGATATTCTGTTGAGGATTGAGGATTGACAACTGATTGTTGAGGACTGAGGGCTGAAGATTGAGGATTCAGGATTGAGGATTCAGAATTGAGGTTTGAGGACTCAGGATTGAGGATTGAGGATTGAGGATTGAGGATTGAGGATTGAGGATTGAAGATTCAGTATTGAGGATTGAAGATTGAGGGTTGAGGATTGAGGATTGAGGATTGAGGATTGAGGATGAGGGCTGAGGGTTGAAGATTGAGGTTTGAGGACTCAGGACTGAGGATTGAGGATTGAGAATTGAGGATTGAGGATTGAGGATTGAGGATTGAGGATTGAGGATTGAAGATTGAGGACTGGGGACTGAGTGCTGAGTGTTGAGTGATGAGAATTGGTGTTTGTGGATAGAGATTTAAAGATTGCAGCTTGAGTATTGAGTATTGAAAACTGTGAATTGATTATATTCTATTGAGGATTGAGAATTGACAACTGATTGTTGAGGACTGAGGTCTGAAGGTTGAGGATTCAGGATTGAGGATCCAGGATTGGTGTTTGAGGAGTGAGGATTGAGGATTGAGGATTGAGGATTGAGGACTGAGGATTGAGGTTTGAGGATTGAGGATTGAAGATTGAGGATTGGGTATTGCGGATTGAACATTGAGGATTTAGGATTGAGGATTGAGGACTGAAGATTGAATATTGATGATTGAAGATTGATGATTGAGGATTGAGGGTTGTGGATTGAGGACGAGGACTGAGGGCTGAGCATTGATGTCTGAGGTCTGAGGATTGAGGATTGAGGATTGAGAATTGAGGATTTAAGATTGAAGATTGAATATTGATGATTGAAGATTGAGGATTGAGGATTGAGTGTTGTGGATTGAGGACGAGGACTGAGGGTTGAGTATTGATGTTTGAGGTCTGAGGATTGATGATTGAGTATCGAGAATAGAGGATTGAGGATGGAGGATTGAAGATTGAGGATTTGGTGTTGAGGATTGAAGAATGAGGATTGAGGATTGAGGATTGAGGATTGAGGATTGAAGATTGAGTATTGAGGATTGAAGATTGAGGATTGAGGATTGGGGATTGAGGATTGAGGATTGAGGATTGAGGATTGAGGATTGACAACTGATTGTTGAGGACTGAGGGCTGAAGATTGAGGATTCAGGATTGAGGATTCAGATTTGAGGTTTGAGGACTGAGGATTGAGGATTGAGGATTGAAGATTGAATATTGATGATTGAAGATTGAGTATTGAGGATTGAGGGTTGTGTATTGAGGACGAGGACTGAGGGTTGAGTATTGATGTTTGAGGTCTGAGGATTGAGGATTGAGGATTGAGAATAGAGGATTGAGGATTGAGGATTGAAGATTGAGGATTTGGTGTTGAGGATTGAAGAATGAGGATTGAGTATTGATGATTGAGGATTGAGGGTTGAAGATTGAATATTGAGGATTGAAGATTGAGGGTTGAGGATTGAGGATTGAGGATTGAGGAATGAGGATTGAGGATTGAAGATTGAGTATTGATGATTGAAGATTGAAGATTGAGGATTGAGGATGGAGCATTGAGCATTGAAGATTGAGGACTGGGGATTGAGGATTGAAGATTGAGGATTGGGTATTGAGGATTGAAGAATGAGGATTGAGGATTGAGGATTGATGAATGAGGATTGAAGATTGAGTATTGAAGATTGAAGATTGATGTTTGAGGATAGTGGATTGAGGATTGAGGATTGAACATTGTGGACTGAGTGTTGAGGGTTGAGTGATGAGAATTGGTGTTTGTGGATAGAAGTTTGAAGATTGCAGGTTGAGCATTGAGTATTGAGAACTGTGAATTGAGGATATTCTATTGAGGATTGAGAATTGACAACTGATTGTTGAGGACTGAGGGCTGAAGATTGAGGATTCAGGATTGAGGATTCAGAATTGAGTTTTGAGGACTGAGGATTGAGGATTGAGGATTGAAGATTGAGAATTGGGTATTGAGGATTGAAGAATGAGGATTGAGGATTGAGGATTGAGGATTGAGGATTGAAGATTGAGTGTTGAGGATTGAAGGTTGAGGATTGAGGACCGAGGATTGAGGGTTGAGGATTGAGCATTGAGGATTGAGGATTGAAGATTGAGTATTGAGGGTTGAGGATTGAGGTTTGAGGACTGAGGATTGAGGATTGAGGATTGAGAGTTGAGGATTGAGGATTGAGGATTGAGGATTGAGGATTGTGTATTGAGGATTGAAGATTGAGGACTGGGGACTGAGTGCTGAGTGTTGAGTGATGAGAATTGGTGTTTGTGGATAGAGATTTAAAGATTGCAGCTTGAGTATTGAGTATTGAAAACTGTGAATTGATTATATTCTATTGAGGATTGAGAACTGACAACTGATTGTTGAGGACTGAGGTCTGAAGATTGAGGATTCAGGATTGAGGATCCAGGATTGGTGTTTGAGGAGTGAGGATTGAGGATTGAGGATTGAGGATTGAGGATTGAGGATTGAGGTTTGAGGATTGAGGATTGAAGATTGAGGATTGGGTATTGCGGATTGAACATTGAGGATTTAGGATTGAGGATTGAGGACTGAAGATTGAATATTGATGATTGAAGATTGATGATTGAGGATTGAGGGTTGTGGATTGAGGACGAGGACTGAGGGCTGAGCATTGATGTCTGAGGTCTGAGGATTGAGGATTGAGGATTGAGAATTGAGGATTGAGGATTGAGGATTGAAGATTGAGGATTGGGGACTGAGTGTTGAGGGCTGAGTGATGAGAATTTATGTTTGCGGATAGAGATTTGAAGATTGCAGATTGAGTATTGCCTATGGAAAACTCTGAACTGAGGATATTCTATTGAGGATTGAGGATTGACAACTGATTGTTGAGGACTGAGGGCTGAAGATTGAGGATTCAGGATTGAGGATTCAGGATTGTGGTTTGAGGACAGAGGATTGAGGATTGAGAATTGAGGATTGAGGATTGAGGATTGAGGATTGAAGATTGAGGATTGGGTATTGCGGATTGAATATTGAGGATTGAGGATTGAGGATTGAGGATTGAGGATTGAGGATTGAGGATTGAGTATTCAGGATTGAGGATTCAGGATTGAGGATTCAGGATTGTGGTTTGAGGACAGAGGATTGTGGCTTGAGGATTGAGGATTGAGGATTGAGAATTGAGGATTGAGGATTGAGGATTGAAGATTGAGGATTGGGTATTGAGGGTTGAAGAATGAGGATTGTGGATTGAGGATTGAGGATTGAGGATTGAAGATTGAGTATTGAGGATTGAAGATTGAGGATTGAGGACCGAGGATTGAGGGTTGAGGATTGAGGATTGAGGATTGAGGATTGAAGATTGAGTATTGAGGATTGAAGATTGAGAATTGAGGATTGAGGATTGAGGATTGAAGATGAGGGCTGAGGGTTGAGGATTGAGGATTGGGTATTGAGGATTGAAGAATGAGCGTTGAGGATTGAGGATTGAGGATTGAGGATTGAAGATTGAGGATTGAGGATTGAGGTTTGAGGATTGAAGATTGAGTATTGAGGGTTGAAGATTGAGGATTGAGGATTGAGGATTGATAATTGAGGATTGAGGATTGACGATTGAAGATTGAAGATTGGGGACTGAGGGTTCATGGCTGAGTGATGAGAATTGATTGTGTGTGGATAGAGATATGAAGATTGCAGATTGAGTATTGCGAATGGAAATCTCGGAACTGAGGATATTCTAATGAGGATTGAGGATTGACAGCTGATTGTTGAGGACTGAGGTCTGAAGATTGAGGATTCAGGATTGAGGATTCAGGACTGTGGTTTGAGGACTGTGGATTGAGGATTGAGGATTGGGGATTGAGCATTGAGGATCGAGGATTGAAGATTGAAGATTGGGTATTGAGGATTGAACATTGAGGATTGAGAATTGAGGATTGAGGATTGAGGATTGAGGATTGAAGATTGAATATTGATCATTGAAGGTTGAGGATTGAGGATTGAGGGTTGTGGATTCAGGACGAGGACTGAGGGTTGAGTATTGATGTTTGAGGTCTGAGGATTGAGGATAGAGGATTGAGAATTGAGGATTGAGGATTGAGGATTGAGGATTGAAGATTGAGGATTGGGTATTGAGGATTGAAGAATGAGCACTGAGGATTGAGGATCGAGTATTGAGGATTGAAGATTGAGGATTTCGGATTGAGGATTGAGTATTGAGGATTGAGAATTGAGGATTGAGGATTGAAGATTGAGTATTGAGGATTGAAGATTGAGAATTGAGGATTGAGGATTGAGGATTGAAGATGAGGGCTGAGGGTTGAGGATTGAGGTTTGAGGACTGAGGATTGAGGATTGAGGATTGAGAGTTGAGGATTGAGGATTGAGGATTGAAGATTGAGGATTGGGTATTGAGGATTGAAGAATGAGCATTGAGGATTGAGGATTGAGGATTGACGATTGAAGATTGAGGATTGAGGATTGAGGTTTGAGGATTGAAGATTGAGTATTGAGGGTTGAAGATTGAGGATTGAGGATTGAGGATTGATAATTGAGGATTGAGCATTGACGATTGAAGATTGAGGATTGGGGACTGAGGGTTGATGGCTGAGTGATGAGAATTGATGTGTGTGGATAGAGATATGAAGATTGCAGATTGAGTATTGCGAATGGAAAACTCGGAACTGAGGATATTCTAGTGAGGATTGAGGATTGACAGCTGATTGTTGAGGACTGAGGTCTGAAGATTGAGGATTCAGGATTGAGGATTCAGGACTGTGGTTTGAGGACTGTGGATTGAGGATTGAGGATTGGGGATTGAGGATTGAGGATCGGGGATTGAAGATTGAAGATTGGGTATTGAGGATTGAACATTGAGGATTGAGAATTGAGGATTGAGGATTGAGGATTGAGGATTGAAGATTGAGGATTGGGTATTGCGGATTGAACATTGAGGATTTAGGATTGAGGATTGAGGACTGAAGATTGAATATTGATGATTGAAGATTGAATATTGATGATTGAAGATTGAGGATTGAGGATTGAGTGTTGTGGATTGAGGACGAGGACTGAGGGTTGAGTATTGATATTTGAGGTCTGAGGATTGATGATTGAGTATCGAGAATAGAGGATTGAGGATGGAGGATTGAAGATTGAGGATTTGGTGTTGAGGATTGAAGAATGAGGATTGAGGATTGAGGATTGAGGATTGAGGATTGAAGATTGAGTATTGAGGATTGAAGATTGAGGATTGAGGATTGGGGATTGAGGATTGAGGATTGAGTATTGAGGATTGAGGATTGACAACTGATTGTTGAGGACTGAGGGCTGAAGATTGAGGATTCAGGATTGAGGATTCAGATTTGAGGTTTGAGGACTGAGGATTGAGGATTGAGGATTGAAGATTGAATATTGATGATTGAAGATTGAGTATTGAGGATTGAGGGTTGTGTATTGAGGACGAGGACTGAGGGTTGAGTATTGATGTTTGAGGTCTGAGGATTGAGGATTGAGGATTGAGAATAGAGGATTGAGGATTGAGGATTGAAGATTGAGGATTTGGTGTTGAGGATTGAAGAATGAGGATTGAGGATTGATGATTGAGGATTGAGGGTTGAAGATTGAATATTGAGGATTGAAGATTGAGGGTTGAGGATTGAGGATTGAGGATTGAGGAATGAGGATAGAGGATTGAAGATTGAGTATTGATGATTGAAGATTGAAGATTGAGGATTGAGGATGGAGCATTGAGGATTGAAGATTGAGGACTGGGGATTGAGGATTGAAGATTGAGGATTGGGTATTGAGGATTGAAGAATGAGGATTGAGGATTGAGGATTGATGAATGAGGATTGAAGATTGAGTATTGAAGATTGAAGATTGATGTTTGAGGATTGTGGATTGAGGATTGAGGATTGAACATTGTGGACTGAGTGTTGAGGGTTGAGTGATGAGAATTGGTGTTTGTGGATAGAAGTTTGAAGATTGCAGGTTGAGCATTGAGTATTGAGAACTGTGAATTGAGGATATTCTATTGAGGATTGAGAATTGACAACTGATTGTTGAGGACTGAGGGCTGAAGATTGAGGATTCAGGATTGAGGATTCGGAATTGAGTTTTGAGGACTGAGGATTGAGGATTGAGGATTGAGGATTGAGGATTGAGAGTTGAGGATTGAGGATTGAGGATTGAAGATTGAGGATTGGGTATTGAGGATTGAAGAATGAGCATTGAGGATTGAGGATTGAGGATTGAGGATTGAGGATTGAGGGTTGAAGATTGAGTATTGAGGATTGAAAATTGAGGATTGTGGATTGAGGATTGAGGGTTGAGTATTGAAGATTGAGGATTGGGGATTGAGGATTGACGATTGAGGATTGAGTATTGAGGATTGAGAATTGAGGATTGAGGATTGAGGGCTGAGCATTGATGTCTGAGTTCTGAGGATTGAGGATTGAGGATTGAGAATTGAGGATTGAGGATTGAGGATTGAAGATTTAGGATTGGGTATTGAGGATTGAAGAATGAGGATTGAGGATTGAGGATTGAGGATTGAGGATTGAGGATTGAGTATTGAAGATTGAGGATTGGGGATTGAGGATTGAGTATTGAGGATTGAAGATTGAGGACTGAGGACCGAGGATTGAGGATTGAGGATTGAGGATTGAGGGTTGAAGATTGAGTATTGAGGATTGAAAATTGAGGATTGTGGATTGAGGATTGAGGGTTGAGTATTGAAGATTGAGGATTGGGGATTGAGGATTGACGATTGAGGATTGAGTATTGAGGATTGAGAATTGAGGATTGAGGATTGAAGATTGAGTATTGAGGATTGAAGATTGAGAATTGAGGATTGAGGATTGAGGATTGAAGATGAGGGCTGAGGGTTGAGGATTGAGGTTTGAGGACTGAGGATTGAGGATTGAGGATTGAGAGTTGAGGATTGAGGATTGAGGATTGAAGATTGAGGATTGGGTATTGAGGATTGAAGAATGAGCATTGAGGATTGAGGATTGAGGATTGAGGATTGAGGATTGAGGATTGAGGATTGAGGATTGAAGATGAGGGCTGAGGGTTGAGGATTGAGGTTTGAGGACTGAGGATTGAGGATTGAGGATTGAGAGTTGAGGATTGAGGATTGAGGATTGAAGATTGAGGATTGGGTATTGAGGATTGAAGAATGAGCATTGAGGATTGAGGATTGAGGATTGAGGATTGAAGATTGAGGATTGAGGATTGAGGTTTGAGGATTGAAGATTGAGTATTGAGGGTTGAAGATTGAGGATTGAGGATTGAGGATTGATAATTGAGGATTGAGGATTGACGATTGAAGATTGTGGATTGGGGACTGAGAGTTGATGGCTGAGTGATGAGAATTGATGTCTGTGGATAGAGATATGAAGATTGCAGATTCAGAATTGAGTATTGAAACCTGTGAATTGAGGATATTCTGTTGAGGATTGAGGATTGACAACTGATTGTTGAGGACTGAGGGCTGAAGATTGAGGATTCAGGGTTGAGGGTTCAGAATTGAGGTTTGAGGACTGAGGATTGAGGATTGAGGATTGAGGATTGAGGATTGAGTATTGAGGATTGAAGATTGAGGATTGAGGATTGAGGATCGAGGATTGAGGATGAGGGCTGAGGGTTGAGGATTGAGGTTTGAGGATTGAGGGCTGAGGATTGAGGATTGATGATTGAGTATTGAGGATTGAAGATTGAGGATTGAGGATTGAGGATTGAGGATTGAGGATTGAGGATTGAGGATTGAAGATTGAGGACTGGGGACTGAGTGCTGAGTGTTGAGTGATGAGAATTGGTGTTTGTGGATAGAGATTTAAAGATTGCAGCTTGAGTATTGAGTACTGAAAACTGTGAATTGATTATATTCTATTGAGGATTGAGAATTGACAACTGATTGTTGAGGACTGAGGTCTGAAGATTGAGGATTCAGAATTGAGGATCCAGGATTGGTGTTTGAGGAGTGAGGATTGAGGATTGAGGATTGAGGATTGAGGATTGAAGATTGAGGATTGAGGATTGAGGTTTGAGGATTGAAGATTGAGTATTGATGGTTGCAGATTGAGGATTGAGGATTGAGGATTGATAATTGAGGATTGAGGATTGACGATTGAAGATTGAGGATTGGGGACTGAGAGTTGATGGCTGAGTGATGAGAATTGATGTCTGTGGATAGAGATATGAAGATTGCAGATTCAGTATTGAGTATTGAAACCTGTGAATTGAGGATATTCTATTGAGGATTGAGGATTGACAACTGATTGTTGAGGACTGAGGTCTGAAGATTGAGTATTCAGGATTGAGGATTCAGAATTGAGGTTTGAGGACTCAGGATTGAGGATTGAGGATTGAGGATTGAGGATTGAGGATTGAGGATTGAAGATTCAGTATTGAGGATTGAAGATTGAGGGTTGAGGATTGAGGATTGAGGATTGAGGATTGAGGATGAGGGCTGAGGGTTGAAGATTGAGGCTTGAGGACTCAGGACTGAGGATTGAGGATTGAGAATTGAGGATTGAGAATTGAGGATTGAAGATTGAGGATTGGGTATTGAGGATTGAAGAATGAGGATTGAGGATGGGCGATTGAGGATTGAGGATTGAAGATTGAGTATTCAGGACTGGAGATTGACGATTGAGGATTGAGGATTGAGGATCGAGGATTGAGGATTGAGGATTGAAGATTGAGTTTTGAGGATTGAAGATTGAGGATTGAGGATTGAGGATTGAGGATTGAGTATTGAGGATTGAGAAGTCAAGATTGAGGATTGGGGACTGAGTGTTGAGCGTTGAGTGATGAGGATTGATGATTGTGGATAGAGATTTGAAGATTGCAGATTGAGTATTGAGTATCGAAACCTGCGAATTGAGGGTATTCTATTGAGGATTGAGGATTGACAACTGATTGTTGAGGACTGAGGGCTGAAGATTGAGGATTCAGGGTTGAGGGTTCAGAATTGAGGTTTGAGGACTGAGGATTGAGGATTGAAGATTGAGGATTGAGGATTGAGGATTGAGTATTGAGGATTGAAGATTGAGGATTGAGGATTGAGGATCGAGGATTGTGGATGAGGGCTGAGGGTTGAGGATTGAGGTTTGAGGATTGAGGGCTGAGGATTGAGGATTAATGATTGAGTATTGAGGATTGAAGATTGAGGATTGAGGATTGAGGATTGAGGATTGAGGATTGAGGATTGAGGATTGAAGATTGAGGACTGGGGACTGAGTGCTGAGTGTTGAGTGATGAGAATTGGTGTTTGTGGATAGAGATTTAAAGATTGCAGCTTGAGTATTGAGTATTGAAAACTGTGAATTGATTATATTCTATTGAGGATTGAGAATTGACAACTGATTGTTGAGGACTGAGGTCTGAAGATTGAGGATTCAGGATTGAGGATCCAGGATTGGTGTTTCAGGAGTGAGGATTGAGGATTGAGGATTGAGGATTGAGGATTGAGGATTGAGGTTTGAGGATTGAGGATTGAAGATTGAGGATTGGGTATTGCGGATTGAACATTGAGGATTTAGGATTGAGGATTGAGGACTGAAGATTGAATATTGATGATTGAAGATTGGTGATTGAGGATTGAGGGTTGTGGATTGAGGACGAGGACTGAGGGCTGAGCATTGATGTCTGATGTCAGAGGATTGAGGATTGAGGATTGAGAATTGAGGATAGAGGATTGAGGATTGAAGATTGAGGATTGGGTATTGAGGATTGAAGAATGAGGATTGAGGATTGAGGATTGAGGATTGAGGATTGAGGATTGAGTATTGAAGATTGAGGATTGGCGATTGAGGATTGACGATTGAGGATTGAGTATTGAGGATTGAGAATTGAGGATTGAGGATTGAAGATTGAGTATTGAGGATTGAAGATTGAGAATTGAGGATTGAGGATTGAGGATTGAATATGAGGGCTGAGGGTTGAGGATTGAGGTTTGAGGACTGAGGATTGAGGATTGAGGATTGAGGATTGAGAGTTGAGGATTGAGGATTGAGGATTTAAGATTGAGGATTGGGTATTGAGGATTGAAGAATGAGCATTGAGGATTGAGGATTGAGGATTGAGGATTGAAGATTGAGGATTGAGGATTGAGGTTTGAGGATTGAAGGTTGAGTATTGAGGGTTGAAGATTGAGGATTGAGTATTGAGGATTGATAATTGAGGATTGAGGATTGACGATTGAAGATTGAGGATTGGGGACTGAGGGTTGATGGCTGAGTGATGAGAATTGATGTTTGTGGGTAGAGATATGAAGATCGCAGATTGAGTATTGCGTATGGAAAACTCTGAACTGAGGATATTCTAGTGAGGATTGAGGATTGACAGCTGATTGTTGAGGACTGATGTCTGAAGATTGAGGATCCAGGATTGAGGATTGAGGATTGAGGTTTGAGAATTGAGGATTGAGGATTGAGGATTGAAGATTGAGGATTGGGTATTGAGGATTGAAGAATGAGGATTGAGGATTGAGGATTGAGGATTGAGGATTGAAGATTGAGTATTGAGGATTGAAGATTGAGGATTGAGGACCGAGGATTGAGGATTGAGGATTGAGGATTGAGGATTGAGGATTGATGATTGAGTATTGAGGATTGAAGATTGAGGATTGTGGATTGAGGATTGAGGGTTGAGTATTGAAGATTGAGGATTGGGGATTGAGGATTGACGATTGAGGATTGAGTATTGAGGATTGAGAATTGAGAATTGAGGATTGAGGATTGAAGATTGAGTATTGAGGATTGAAGATTGAGAATTGAGGATTGAGGATTGAGGATTGAAGATGAGGGCTGAGGGTTGAGGATTGAGGTTTGAGGACTGAGGATTGAGGATTGAGGATTGAGAGTTGAGGATTGAGGATTGAGGATTGAGGATTGAAGATTGAGGATTGGGTATTGAGGATTGAAGAATGAGCATTGAGGATTGAGGATTGAGGACTGAGGATTGAAGATTGAGGATTGAGGATTGAGGTTTGAGGATTGAAGATTGAGTATTGAGGGTTGAAGATTGAGGATTGAAGATTGAGGATTGATAATTGAGGATTGAGGATGTACGATTGAAGATTGAGGATTGGGGACTGAGAGTTGATGGCTGTGTGATCAGAATTGATGTTTGTGGATAGAGATATGAAGATTGCAGATTGAGTATTGCGTATGGAAAACTCTGAACTGAGGATACTCTAGTGAGGATTGAGGATTGACAGCTGATTGTTGAGGACTGAGGTCTGAAGATTGAGGATTCAGGATTGAGGATTCAGGACTGTGGTTTGAGGACTGTGGATTGAGGATTGAGGATTGGGGATTGAGGATTGAGGATCGAGGATTGAAGATTGAAGATTGGGTATTGAGGATTGTACATTGAGGATTGAGAATTGAGGATTGAGGATTGAGGATTGAAGAATGAGCACTGAGGATTGAGGATCGAGTATTGAGGATTGAAGATTGAGTATTGAGGATTGAAGATTGAGGATTGAGGATTGAGGATTGAGGATTGAGGATTGAGGATTGAGGATTGAGGATTGAAGATTGAAGAATGAGGATTGAGGATTGAGGATTGAGGATTGAGGATTGAGGATTGAGTATTGAAGATTGAGGATTGGGGATTGAGGATTGGCGATTGAGGATTGAGTATTGAGGATTGAGAATTGAGGATTGAGGATTGAAGATTGAGTATTGAGGATTGAAGATTGAGAACTGAGGATTGAGGATTGAGGATTGAATATGAGGGCTGAGGGTTGAGGATTGAGGTTTGAGGACTGAGGATTGAGGATTGAGGATTGAGAGTTGAGGATTGAGGATTGAGGATTGAAGATTGAGGATTGGGTATTGAGGATTGAAGAATGAGCATTGAGGATTGAGGATTGAGGATTGAGGATTGAAGATTGAGGATTGAGGATTGAGGTTTGAGGATTGGAGGTTGAGTATTGAGGGTTGAAGATTGAGGATTGAGGATTGAGGATTGATAATTGGGGATTGAGGATTGACGATTGAAGATTGAGGATTGGGGACTGAGGGTTGATGGCTGAGTGATGAGAATTGATGTTTGTGGGTAGAGATATGAAGATTGCAGATTGAGTATTGCGTATGGAAAACTCTGAACTGAGGATATTCTAGTGAGGATTGAGGATTGACAGCTGATTGTTGAGGACTGAGGTCTGAAGATTGAGGATTCAGGATTGAGGATTGAGGATTGAGGATTGAGAATTGAGGATTGAGGATTGAGGATTGAAGATTGAGGATTGGGTATTGAGGATTGAAGAATGAGGATTGAGGATTGAGGATTGAGGATTGAGGATTGAAGATTGAGTATTGAGGATTGAAGATTGAGGATTGAGGACCGAGGATTGAGGATTGAGGATTGAGGATTGAGGGTTGAAGATTGAGTATTGAGGATTGAAGATTGAGGATTGTGGATTGAGGATTGAGGGTTGAGTATTGAAGATTGAGGATTGGGGATTGAGGATTGACGATTGAGGATTGAGTATTGAGGATTGAGAATTGACAACTGATTGTTGAGGACTGAGGTCTGAAGATTGAGGATTCAGAATTGAGGATCCAGGATTGGTGTTTGAGGAGTGAGGATTGAGGATTGAGGATTGAGGATTGAGGATTGAAGATTGAGGATTGAGGATTGAGGTTTGAGGATTGAAGATTGAGTATTGATGGTTGCAGATTGAGGATTGAGGATTGAGGATTGATAATTGAGGATTGAGGATTGACGATTGAAGATTGAGGATTGGGGACTGAGAGTTGATGGCTGAGTGATGAGAATTGATGTCTGTGGATAGAGATATGAAGATTGCAGATTCAGTATTGAGTATTGAAACCTGTGAATTGAGGATATTCTATTGAGGATTGAGGATTGACAACTGATTGTTGAGGACTGAGGTCTGAAGATTGAGTATTCAGGATTGAGGATTCAGAATTGAGGTTTGAGGACTCAGGATTGAGGATTGAGGATTGAGGATTGAGGATTGAGGATTGAGGATTGAAGATTCAGTATTGAGGATTGAAGATTGAGGGTTGAGGATTGAGGATTGAGGATTGAGGATTGAGGATGAGGGCTGAGGGTTGAAGATTGAGGTTTGAGGACTCAGGACTGAGGATTGAGGATTGAGGATTGAGGATTGAGGATTGAGTATTGAAGATTGAGGATTGGCGATTGAGGATTGACGATTGAGGATTGAGTATTGAGGATTGAGAATTGAGGATTGAGGATTGAAGATTGAGTATTGAGGATTGAAGATTGAGAATTGAGGATTGAGGATTGAGGATTGAATATGAGGGCTGAGGGTTGAGGATTGAGGTTTGAGGACTGAGGATTGAGGATTGAGGATTGAGGATTGAGAGTTGAGGATTGAGGATTGAGGATTTAAGATTGAGGATTGGGTATTGAGTATTGAAGAATGAGCATTGAGGATTGAGGATTGAGGATTGAGGATTGAAGATTGAGGATTGAGGATTGAGGTTTGAGGATTGAAGGTTGAGTATTGAGGGTTGAAGATTGAGGATTGAGTATTGAGGATTGATAATTGAGGATTGAGGATTGACGATTGAAGATTGAGGATTGGGGACTGAGGGTTGATGGCTGAGTGATGAGAATTGATGTTTGTGGGTAGAGATATGAAGATCGCAGATTGAGTATTGCGTATGGAAAACTCTGAACTGAGGATATTCTAGTGAGGATTGAGGATTGACAGCTGATTGTTGAGGACTGATGTCTGAAGATTGAGGATCCAGGATTGAGGATTGAGGATTGAGGTTTGAGAATTGAGGATTGAGGATTGAGGATTGAAGATTGAGGATTGGGTATTGAGGATTGAAGAATGAGGATTGAGGATTGAGGATTGAGGATTGAGGATTGAAGATTGAGTATTGAGGATTGAAGATTGAGGATTGAGGACCGAGGATTGAGGATTGAGGATTGAGGATTGAGGATTGAGGATTGATGATTGAGTATTGAGGATTGAAGATTGAGGATTGTGGATTGAGGATTGAGGGTTGAGTATTGAAGATTGAGGATTGGGGATTGAGGATTGACGATTGAGGATTGAGTATTGAGGATTGAGAATTGAGAATTGAGGATTGAGGATTGAAGATTGAGTATTGAGGATTGAAGATTGAGAATTGAGGATTGAGGATTGAGGATTGAAGATGAGGGCTGAGGGTTGAGGATTGAGGTTTGAGGACTGAGGATTGAGGATTGAGGATTGAGAGTTGAGGATTGAGGATTGAGGATTGAGGATTGAAGATTGAGGATTGGGTATTGAGGATTGAAGAATGAGCATTGAGGATTGAGGATTGAGGACTGAGGATTGAAGATTGAGGATTGAGGATTGAGGTTTGAGGATTGAAGATTGAGTATTGAGGGTTGAAGATTGAGGATTGAAGATTGAGGATTGATAATTGAGGATTGAGGATGTACGATTGAAGATTGAGGATTGGGGACTGAGAGTTGATGGCTGTGTGATCAGAATTGATGTTTGTGGATAGAGATATGAAGATTGCAGATTGAGTATTGCGTATGGAAAACTCTGAACTGTGGATACTCTAGTGAGGATTGAGGATTGACAGCTGATTGTTGAGGACTGAGGTCTGAAGATTGAGGATTCAGGATTGAGGATTCAGGACTGTGGTTTGAGGACTGTGGATTGAGGATTGAGGATTGGGGATTGAGGATTGAGGATCGAGGATTGAAGATTGAAGATTGGGTATTGAGGATTGTACATTGAGGATTGAGAATTGAGGATTGAG
Organism: Calliopsis andreniformis; assembly: GCF_051401765.1. Taxonomy (NCBI): domain Eukaryota; kingdom Metazoa; phylum Arthropoda; class Insecta; order Hymenoptera; family Andrenidae; genus Calliopsis; species Calliopsis andreniformis. The sequence goes on along the minus strand of NW_027480545.1, from coordinate 393,892 downwards.
GATTGAGGATTGAAGAATGAGCACTGAGGATTGAGGATCGAGTATTGAGGATTGAAGATTGAGTATTGAGGATTGAAGATTGAGGATTGAGGATTGAGGATTGAGGATTGAGGATTGAGGATTGAGGATTGAGGATTGAAGATTGAAGAATGAGGATTGAGGATTGAGGATTGAGGATTGAGGATTGAGGATTGAGTATTGAAGATTGAGGATTGGGGATTGAGGATTGGCGATTGAGGATTGAGTATTGAGGATTGAGAATTGAGGATTGAGGATTGAAGATTGAGTATTGAGGATTGAAGATTGAGAACTGAGGATTGAGGATTGAGGATTGAATATGAGGGCTGAGGGTTGAGGATTGAGGTTTGAGGACTGAGGATTGAGGATTGAGGATTGAGAGTTGAGGATTGAGGATTGAGGATTGAAGATTGAGGATTGGGTATTGAGGATTGAAGAATGAGCATTGAGGATTGAGGATTGAGGATTGAGGATTGAAGATTGAGGATTGAGGATTGAGGTTTGAGGATTGGAGGTTGAGTATTGAGGGTTGAAGATTGAGGATTGAGGATTGAGGATTGATAATTGGGGATTGAGGATTGACGATTGAAGATTGAGGATTGGGGACTGAGGGTTGATGGCTGAGTGATGAGAATTGATGTTTGTGGGTAGAGATATGAAGATTGCAGATTGAGTATTGCGTATGGAAAACTCTGAACTGAGGATATTCTAGTGAGGATTGAGGATTGACAGCTGATTGTTGAGGACTGAGGTCTGAAGATTGAGGATTCAGGATTGAGGATTGAGGATTGAGGATTGAGAATTGAGGATTGAGGATTGAGGATTGAAGATTGAGGATTGGGTATTGAGGATTGAAGAATGAGGATTGAGGATTGAGGATTGAGGATTGAGGATTGAAGATTGAGTATTGAGGATTGAAGATTGAGGATTGAGGACCGAGGATTGAGGATTGAGGATTGAGGATTGAGGGTTGAAGATTGAGTATTGAGGATTGAAGATTGAGGATTGTGGATTGAGGATTGAGGGTTGAGTATTGAAGATTGAGGATTGGGGATTGAGGATTGACGATTGAGGATTGAGTATTGAGGATTGAGAATTGAGGATTGAGGATTGAAGATTGAGTATTGAGGATTGAAGATTGAGAATTGAGGATTGAGGATTGAGGATTGAAGATGAGGGCTGAGGGTTGAGGATTGAGGTTTGAGGACTGAGGATTGAGGATTGAGGATTGAGAGTTGAGGATTGAGGATTGAGGATTGAAGATTGAGGATTGGGAATTGAGGATTGAAGAATGAGCATTGAGGATTGAGGATTGAGGATTGAGGATTGAGGACTGAGGATTGAGGATTGAGGATTGAGGATTGAGGACTGGGGACTGAGTGCTGAGTGTTGAGTGATGGGAATTGGTGTTTGTGGATAGAGATTTAAAGATTGCAGCTTGAGTATTGAGTATTGAAAACTGTGAATTGATGATATTCTATTGAGGATTGAGAATTGACAACTGATTGTTGAGGACTGAGGTCTGAAGATTGAGGATTCAGGATTGAGGATCCAGGATTGGTGTTTGAGGAGTGAGGATTGAGGATTGAGGATTGAGGATTGAGGATTGAGGATTGAGGTTTGAGGATTGAGGATTGAAGATTGAGGATTGGGTATTGCGGATTGAACATTGAGGATTTAGGATTGAGGATTGAGGACTGAAGATTGAATATTGATGATTGAAGATTGATGATTGAGGATTGAGGGTTGTGGATTGAGGACGATGACTGAGGGCTGAGCATTGATGTCTGAGGTCTGAGGATTGAGGATTGAGGATTGAGAGTTGAGGATTGAGGATTCAGTATTGAAGATTGAGGGTTGATGATTGAGGATTTAGGATTGAGGATTGGGGATTGAGGATTGAGGATTGAAAATTGAGTATTGAGGATTGAGGATTGAGGATTGAGGACTGAGGATTGAGGATTGAGTATTGAGCATTGAGGATTGAAGGTTAAGGACAGTTGATTGAGGATTGAAGATTGAGGATTAAGGATTGAGAATTGAGGATTGAGGTTTGAGGAATGAGGACTGAGGATTGAGGATTGAGGATTGAGGATTGAGGACTGAGGACGAGGACTGACGGTTGAGGATTGTGGCTTGGGGATTGAGGATTGAGAATTGAGGGTGAGGACTGAGGTTTGAGGATGAGGGCTGAGGGTTGAGGATTGAGGTTTGAGGACTGAGTTCTGAGGATTGAGAATTGAGGATTGAGGATTGAGGATTGAGGATTGAAGATTGAGGATTGGGTATTGCGGATTGAATATTGAGGATTGAGGATTGAGGATTGAAGATTGAGGACTGGGTATTGAGGGTTGAAGAATGAGGATTGAGGATTGAGGATTGAGGATTGAGGATTGAAGATTGAGTATTGAGGATTGAAGATTGAGGATTGAGGACCGAGGATTGAGGGTTGAGGATTGAGGATTGAGGATTGAGGATTGAAGATTGAGTATTGAGGATTGAAGATTGAGAATTGAGGATTGAGGATTGAGGATTGAAGATGAGGGCTGAGGGTTGAGGATTGAGGATTGGGTATTGAGGATTGAAGAATGAGCATTGAGGATTGAGGATTGAGGATTGAGGATTGAAGATTGAGGATTGAGGATTGAGGTTTGAGGATTGAAGATTGAGTATTGAGGGTTGAAGATTGAGGATTGAGGATTGAGGATTGATAATTGAGGATTGAGGATTGACGATTGAAGATTGAAGATTGGGGACTGAGGGTTGATGGCTGAGTGATGAGAATTGATGTGTGTGGATAGAGATATGAAGATTGCAGATTGAGTATTGCGAATGGAAAACTCGGAACTGAGGATATTCTAATGAGGATTGAGGATTGACAGCTGATTGTTGAGGACTGAGGTCTGAAGATTGAGGATTCAGGATTGAGGATTCAGGACTGTGGTTTGAGGACTGTGGATTGAGGATTGAGGATTGGGGATTGAGGATTGAGGATCGAGGATTGAAGATTGAAGATTGGGTATTGAGGATTGAACATTGAGGATTGAGAATTGAGGATTGAGGATTGAGGATTGAGGATTGAAGATTGAATATTGATCATTGAAGGTTGAGGATTGAGGATTGAGGGTTGTGGATTCAGGACGAGGACTGAGGGTTGAGTATTGATGTTTGAGGTCTGAGGATTGAGGATAGAGGATTGAGAATTGAGGATTGAGGATTGAGGATTGAGGATTGAAGATTGAGGATTGGGTATTGAGGATTGAAGAATGAGCACTGAGGATTGAGGATCGAGTATTGAGGATTGAAGATTGAGGATTGAGGATTGAGGATTGAGTATTGAGGATTGAGAATTGAGGATTGAGGATTGAAGATTGAGTATTGAGGATTGAAGATTGAGAATTGAGGATTGAGGATTGAGGATTGAAGATGAGGGCTGAGGGTTGAGGATTGAGGTTTGAGGACTGAGGATTGAGGATTGAGGATTGAGAGTTGAGGATTGAGGATTGAGGATTGAAGATTGAGGATTGGGTATTGAGGATTGAAGAATGAGCATTGAGGATTGAGGATTGAGGATTGAGGATTGAAGATTGAGGATTGAGGATTGAGGTTTGAGGATTGAAGATTGAGTATTGAGGGTTGAAGATTGAGGATTGAGGATTGAGGATTGATAATTGAGGATTGAGGATTGACGATTGAAGATTGAGGATTGGGGACTGAGGGTTGATGGCTGAGTGATGAGAATTGATGTGTGTGGATAGAGATATGAAGATTGCAGATTGAGTATTGCGAATGGAAAACTCGGAACTGAGGATATTCTAGTGAGGATTGAGGATTGACAGCTGATTGTTGAGGACTGAGGTCTGAAGATTGAGGATTCAGGATTGAGGATTCAGGACTGTGGTTTGAGGACTGTGGATTGAGGATTGAGGATTGGGGATTGAGGATTGAGGATCGAGGATTGAAGATTGAAGATTGGGTATTGAGGATTGAACATTGAGGATTGAGAATTGAGGATTGAGGATTGAGGATTGAGGATTGAAGATTGAGGATTGGGTATTGCGGATTGAACATTGAGGATTTAGGATTGAGGATTGAGGACTGAAGATTGAATATTGATGATTGAAGATTGATGATTGAGGATTGAGGGTTGTGGATTGAGGACGAGGACTGAGGGCTGAGCATTGATGTCTGAGGTCTGAGGATTGAGGATTGAGGATTGAGAATTGAGGATTTAAGATTGAAGATTGAATATTGATGATTGAAGATTGAGGATTGAGGATTGAGTGTTGTGGATTGAGGACGAGGACTGAGGGTTGAGTATTGATGTTTGAGGTCTGAGGATTGATGATTGAGTATCGAGAATAGAGGATTGAGGATGGAGGATTGAAGATTGAGGATTTGGTGTTGAGGATTGAAGAATGAGGATTGAGGATTGAGGATTGAGGATTGAGGATTGAAGATTGAGTATTGAGGATTGAAGATTGAGGATTGAGGATTGGGGATTGAGGATTGAGGATTGAGGATTGAGGATTGAGGATTGACAACTGATTGTTGAGGACTGAGGGCTGAAGATTGAGGATTCAGGATTGAGGATTCAGATTTGAGGTTTGAGGACTGAGGATTGAGGATTGAGGATTGAAGATTGAATATTGATGATTGAAGATTGAGTATTGAGGATTGAGGGTTGTGTATTGAGGACGAGGACTGAGGGTTGAGTATTGATGTTTGAGGTCTGAGGATTGAGGATTGAGGATTGAGAATAGAGGATTGAGGATTGAGGATTGAAGATTGAGGATTTGGTGTTGAGGATTGAAGAATGAGGATTGAGGATTGATGATTGAGGATTGAGGGTTGAAGATTGAATATTGAGGATTGAAGATTGAGGGTTGAGGATTGAGGATTGAGGATTGAGGAATGAGGATTGAGGATTGAAGATTGAGTATTGATGATTGAAGATTGAAGATTGAGGATTGAGGATGGAGCATTGAGGATTGAAGATTGAGGACTGGGGATTGAGGATTGAATATTGATGATTGAAGATTGAGGATTGAGGATTGAGTGTTGTGGATTGAGGACGAGGACTGAGGGTTGAGTATTGATGTTTGAGGTCTGAGGATTGATGATTGAGTATCGAGAATAGAGGATTGAGGATGGAGGATTGAAGATTGAGGATTTGGTGTTGAGGATTGAAGAATGAGGATTGAGGATTGAGGATTGAGGATTGAGGATTGAAGATTGAGTATTGAGGATTGAAGATTGAGGATTGAGGATTGGGGATTGAGGATTGAGGATTGAGGATTGAGGATTGAGGATTGACAACTGATTGTTGAGGACTGAGGGCTGAAGATTGAGGATTCAGGATTGAGGATTCAGATTTGAGGTTTGAGGACTGAGGATTGAGGATTGAGGATTGAAGATTGAATATTGATGATTGAAGATTGAGTATTGAGGATTGAGGGTTGTGTATTGAGGACGAGGACTGAGGGTTGAGTATTGATGTTTGAGGTCTGAGGATTGAGGATTGAGGATTGAGAATAGAGGATTGAGGATTGAGGATTGAAGATTGAGGATTTGGTGTTGAGGATTGAAGAATGAGGATTGAGGATTGATGATTGAGGATTGAGGGTTGAAGATTGAATATTGAGGATTGAAGATTGAGGGTTGAGGATTGAGGATTGAGGATTGAGGAATGAGGATTGAGGATTGAAGATTGAGTATTGATGATTGAAGATTGAAGATTGAGGATTGAGGATGGAGCATTGAGGATTGAAGATTGAGGACTGGGGATTGAGGATTGAAGATTGAGGATTGGGTATTGAGGATTGAAGAATGAGGATTGAGGATTGAGGATTGATGAATGAGGATTGAAGATTGGGTATTGAAGATTGAAGATTGATGTTTGAGGATTGTGGATTGAGGATTGAGGATTGAACATTGTGGACTGAGTGTTGAGGGTTGAGTGATGAGAATTGGTGTTTGTGGATAGAAGTTTGAAGATTGCAGGTTGAGCATCGAGTATTGAGAACTGTGAATTGAGGATATTCTATTGAGGATTGAGAATTGACAACTGATTGTTGAGGACTGAGGGCTGAAGATTGAGGATTCAGGATTGAGGATTCAGAATTGAGTTTTGAGGACTGAGGATTGTGGATTGAGGATTGAAGATTGAGAATTGGGTATTGAGGATTGAAGAATGAGGATTGAGGATTGAGGATTGAGGATTGAGGATTGAAGATTGAGTGTTGAGGATTGAAGGTTGAGGATTGAGGACCGAGGATTGAGGGTTGAGGATTGAGCATTGAGGATTGAGGATTGAAGATTGAGTATTGAGGGTTGAGGATTGAGGTTTGAGGACTGAGGATTGAGGATTGAGGATTGAGAGTTGAGGATTGAGGATTGAGGATTGAGGATTGAGGATTGTGTATTGAGGATTGAAGATTGAGGACTGGGGACTGAGTGCTGAGTGTTGAGTGATGAGAATTGGTGTTTGTGGATAGAGATTTAAAGATTGCAGCTTGAGTATTGAGTATTGAAAACTGTGAATTGATTATATTCTATTGAGGATTGAGAACTGACAACTGATTGTTGATGACTGAGGTCTGAAGATTGAGGATTCAGGATTGAGGATCCAGGATTGGTGTTTGAGGAGTGAGGATTGAGGATTGAGGATTGAGGATTGAGTATTGAGGATTGAAGATTGAGGATTGAGGACCGAGGATTGAGGGTTGAGGATTGAGGATTGAGGATTGAGGATTGAAGATTGAGTATTGAGGATTGAAGATTGAGAATTGAGGATTGAGGATTGAGGATTGAAGATGAGGGCTGAGAGTTGAGGATTGAGGATTGGGTATTGAGGATTGAAGAATGAGCATTGAGGATTGAGGATTGAAGATTGAGGATTGGGTATTGAGGATTGAAGAATGAGCACTGAGGATTGAGGATCGAGTATTGAGGATTGAAGATTGAGGATTGAGGATTGAGGATTGAGTATTGAGGATTGAGAATTGAGGATTGAGGATTGAAGATTGAGTATTGAGGATTGAAGATTGAGAATTGAGGATTGAGGATTGAGGATTGAAGATGAGGGCTGAGGGTTGAGGATTGAGGTTTGAGGACTGAGGATTGAGGATTGAGGATTGAGAGTTGAGGAGTGAGGATTGAGGATTGAGGATTGAGGATTGAGGATTGAAGATTGAGGATTGAGGATTGAGGTATGAGGATTGAAGATTGAGTATTGATGGTTGCAGATTGAGGATTGAGGATTGAGGATTGATAATTGAGGATTGAGGATTGACGATTGAAGATTGAGGATTGGGGACTGAGAGTTGATGGCTGAGTGATGAGAATTGATGTCTGTGGATAGAGATATGAAGATTGCAGATTCAGTATTGAGTATTGAAACCTGTGAATTGAGGATATTCTATTGAGGATTGAGGATTGACAACTGATTGTTGAGGACTGAGGTCTGAAGATTGAGTATTCAGGATTGAGGATTCAGAATTGAGGTTTGAGGACTCAGGATTGAGGATTGAGGATTGAGGATTGAGGATTGAGGATTGAGGATTGAAGATTCAGTATTGAGGATTGAAGATTGAGGGTTGAGGATTGAGGATTGAGGATTGAGGATTGAGGATGAGGGCTGAGGGTTGAAGATTGAGGTTTGAGGACTCAGGACTGAGGATTGAGGATTGAGAATTGAGGATTGAGAATTGAGGATTGAAGATTGAGGATTGGGTATTGAGGATTGAAGAATGAGGATTGAGGATGGGCGATTGAGGATTGAGGATTGAAGATTGAGTATTCAGGATTGGAGATTGACGATTGAGGATTGAGGATTGAGGATCGAGGATTGAGGATTGAGGATTGAAGATTGAGTTTTGAGGATTGAAGATTGAGGATTGAGGATTGAGGATTGAGGATTGAGTATTGAGGATTGAGAAGTCAAGATTGAGGATTGGGGACTGAGTGTTGAGCGTTGAGTGATGAGGATTGATGATTGTGGATAGAGATTTGAAGATTGCAGATTGAGTATTGAGTATCGAAACCTGCGAATTGAGGGTATTCTATTGAGGATTGAGGATTGACAACTGATTGTTGAGGACTGAGGGCTGAAGATTGAGGATTCAGGGTTGAGGGTTCAGAATTGAGGTTTGAGGACTGAGGATTGAGGATTGAAGATTGAGGATTGAGGATTGAGGATTGAGTATTGAGGATTGAAGATTGAGGATTGAGGATTGAGGATCGAGGATTGTGGATGAGGGCTGAGGGTTGAGGATTGAGGTTTGAGGATTGAGGGCTGAGGATTGAGGATTAATGATTGAGTATTGAGGATTGAAGATTGAGGATTGAGGATTGAGGATTGAGGATTGAGGATTGAGGATTGAGGATTGAAGATTGAGGACTGGGGACTGAGTGCTGAGTGTTGAGTGATGAGAATTGGTGTTTGTGGATAGAGATTTAAAGATTGCAGCTTGAGTATTGAGTATTGAAAACTGTGAATTGATTATATTCTATTGAGGATTGAGAATTGACAACTGATTGTTGAGGACTGAGGTCTGAAGATTGAGGATTCAGGATTGAGGATCCAGGATTGGTGTTTCAGGAGTGAGGATTGAGGATTGAGGATTGAGGATTGAGGATTGAGGATTGAGGTTTGAGGATTGAGGATTGAAGATTGAGGATTGGGTATTGCGGATTGAACATTGAGGATTTAGGATTGAGGATTGAGGACTGAAGATTGAATATTGATGATTGAAGATTGGTGATTGAGGATTGAGGGTTGTGGATTGAGGACGAGGACTGAGGGCTGAGCATTGATGTCTGATGTCAGAGGATTGAGGATTGAGGATTGAGAATTGAGGATTGAGGATTGAGGATTGAAGATTGAGGATTGGGTATTGAGGATTGAAGAATGAGGATTGAGGATTGAGGATTGAGGATTGAGGATTGAGGATTGAGTATTGAAGATTGAGGATTGGCGATTGAGGATTGACGATTGAGGATTGAGTATTGAGGATTGAGAATTGAGGATTGAGGATTGAAGATTGAGTATTGAGGATTGAAGATTGAGAATTGAGGATTGAGGATTGAGGATTGAATATGAGGGCTGAGGGTTGAGGATTGAGGTTTGAGGACTGAGGATTGAGGATTGAGGATTGAGGATTGAGAGTTGAGGATTGAGGATTGAGGATTTAAGATTGAGGATTGGGTATTGAGGATTGAAGAATGAGCATTGAGGATTGAGGATTGAGGATTGAGGATTGAAGATTGAGGATTGAGGATTGAGGTTTGAGGATTGAAGGTTGAGTATTGAGGGTTGAAGATTGAGGATTGAGTATTGAGGATTGATAATTGAGGATTGAGGATTGACGATTGAAGATTGAGGATTGGGGACTGAGGGTTGATGGCTGAGTGATGAGAATTGATGTTTGTGGGTAGAGATATGAAGATCGCAGATTGAGTATTGCGTATGGAAAACTCTGAACTGAGGATATTCTAGTGAGGATTGAGGATTGACAGCTGATTGTTGAGGACTGATGTCTGAAGATTGAGGATCCAGGATTGAGGATTGAGGATTGAGGTTTGAGAATTGAGGATTGAGGATTGAGGATTGAAGATTGAGGATTGGGTATTGAGGATTGAAGAATGAGGATTGAGGATTGAGGATTGAGGATTGAGGATTGAAGATTGAGTATTGAGGATTGAAGATTGAGGATTGAGGACCGAGGATTGAGGATTGAGGATTGAGGATTGAGGATTGAGGATTGAAGATTGAGTATTGAGGATTGAAGATTGAGGATTGTGGATTGAGGATTGAGGGTTGAGTATTGAAGATTGAGGATTGGGGATTGAGGATTGACGATTGAGGATTGAGTATTGAGGATTGAGAATTGAGAATTGAGGATTGAGGATTGAAGATTGAGTATTGAGGATTGAAGATTGAGAATTGAGGATTGAGGATTGAGGATTGAAGATGAGGGCTGAGGGTTGAGGATTGAGGTTTGAGGACTGAGGATTGAGGATTGACGATTGAGAGTTGAGGATTGAGGATTGAGGATTGAAGATTGAGGATTGGGTATTGAGGATTGAAGAATGAGCATTGAGGATTGAGGATTGAGGACTGAGGATTGAAGATTGAGGATTGAGGATTGAGGTTTGAGGATTGAAGATTGAGTATTGAGGGTTGAAGATTGAGGATTGAAGATTGAGGATTGATAATTGAGGATTGAGGATGTACGATTGAAGATTGAGGATTGGGGACTGAGAGTTGATGGCTGTGTGATCAGAATTGATGTTTGTGGATAGAGATATGAAGATTGCAGATTGAGTATTGCGTATGGAAAACTCTGAACTGAGGATACTCTAGTGAGGATTGAGGATTGACAGCTGATTGTTGAGGACTGAGGTCTGAAGATTGAGGATTCAGGATTGAGGATTCAGGACTGTGGTTTGAGGACTGTGGATTGAGGATTGAGGATTGGGGATTGAGGATTGAGGATCGAGGATTGAAGATTGAAGATTGGGTATTGAGGATTGTACATTGAGGATTGAGAATTGAGGATTGAGGATTGAGGATTGAAGAATGAGCACTGAGGATTGAGGATCGAGTATTGAGGATTGAAGATTGAGTATTGAGGATTGAAGATTGAGGATTGAGGATTGAGGATTGAGGATTGAGGATTGAGGATTGAGGATTGAGGATTGAAGATTGAAGAATGAGGATTGAGGATTGAGGATTGAGGATTGAGGATTGAGGATTGAGTATTGAAGATTGAGGATTGGGGATTGAGGATTGGCGATTGAGGATTGAGTATTGAGGATTGAGAATTGAGGATTGAGGATTGAAGATTGAGTATTGAGGATTGAAGATTGAGAACTGAGGATTGAGGATTGAGGATTGAATATGAGGGCTGAGGGTTGAGGATTGAGGTTTGAGGACTGAGGATTGAGGATTGAGGATTGAGAGTTGAGGATTGAGGATTGAGGATTGAAGATTGAGGATTGGGTATTGAGGATTGAAGAATGAGCATTGAGGATTGAGGATTGAGGATTGAGGATTGAAGATTGAGGATTGAGGATTGAGGTTTGAGGATTGGAGGTTGAGTATTGAGGGTTGAAGATTGAGGATTGAGGATTGAGGATTGATAATTGGGGATTGAGGATTGACGATTGAAGATTGAGGATTGGGGACTGAGGGTTGATGGCTGAGTGATGAGAATTGATGTTTGTGGGTAGAGATATGAAGATTGCAGATTGAGTATTGCGTATGGAAAACTCTGAACTGAGGATATTCTAGTGAGGATTGAGGATTGACAGCTGATTGTTGAGGACTGAGGTCTGAAGATTGAGGATTCAGGATTGAGGATTGAGGATTGAGGATTGAGAATTGAGGATTGAGGATTGAGGATTGAAGATTGAGGATTGGGTATTGAGGATTGAAGAATGAGGATTGAGGATTGAGGATTGAGGATTGAGGATTGAAGATTGAGTATTGAGGATTGAAGATTGAGGATTGAGGACCGAGGATTGAGGATTGAGGATTGAGGATTGAGGTTTGAAGATTGAGTATTGAGGATTGAAGATTGAGGATTGTGGATTGAGGATTGAGGGTTGAGTATTGAAGATTGAGGATTGGGGATTGAGGATTGACGATTGAGGATTGAGTATTGAGGATTGAGAATTGAGGATTGAGGATTGAAGATTGAGTATTGAGGATTGAAGATTGAGAATTGAGGATTGAGGATTGAGGATTGAAGATGAGGGCTGAGGGTTGAGGATTGAGGTTTGAGGACTGAGGATTGAGGATTGTGGATTGAGAGTTGAGGATTGAGGATTGAGGATTGAAGATTGAGGATTGGGAATTGAGGATTGAAGAATGAGCATTGAGGATTGAGGATTGAGGATTGAGGATTGAGGACTGAGGATTGAGGATTGAGGATTGAGGATTGAGGACTGGGGACTGAGTGCTGAGTGTTGAGTGATGGGAATTGGTGTTTGTGGATAGAGATTTAAAGATTGCAGCTTGAGTATTGAGTATTGAAAACTGTGAATTGATGATATTCTATTGAGGATTGAGAATTGACAACTGATTGTTGAGGACTGAGGTCTGAAGATTGAGGATTCAGGATTGAGGATCCAGGATTGGTGTTTGAGGAGTGAGGATTGAGGATTGAGGATTGAGGATTGAGGATTGAGGATTGAGGTTTGAGGATTGAGGATTGAAGATTGAGGATTGGGTATTGCGGATTGAACATTGAGGATTTAGGATTGAGGATTGAGGACTGAAGATTGAATATTGATGATTGAAGATTGATGATTGAGGATTGAGGGTTGTGGATTGAGGACGATGACTGAGGGCTGAGCATTGATGTCTGAGGTCTGAGGATTGAGGATTGAGGATTGAGAGTTGAGGATTGAGGATTCAGTATTGAAGATTGAGGGTTGATGATTGAGGATTTAGGATTGAGGATTGGGGATTGAGGATTGAGGATTGAAAATTGAGTATTGAGGATTGAGGATTGAGGATTGAGGACTGAGGATTGAGGATTGAGTATTGAGCATTGAGGATTGAAGGTTAAGGACAGTTGATTGAGGATTGAAGATTGAGGATTAAGGATTGAGAATTGAGGATTGAGGTTTGAGGAATGAGGACTGAGGATTGAGGATTGAGGATTGAGGATTGAGGACTGAGGACGAGGACTGACGGTTGAGGATTGTGGCTTGGGGATTGAGGATTGAGAATTGAGGGTGAGGACTGAGGTTTGAGGATGAGGGCTGAGGGTTGAGGATTGAGGTTTGAGGACTGAGTTCTGAGGATTGAGAATTGAGGATTGAGGATTGAGGATTGAGGATTGAAGATTGAGGATTGGGTATTGCGGATTGAATATTGAGGATTGAGGATTGAGGATTGAAGATTGAGGATTGGGTATTGAGGGTTGAAGAATGAGGATTGAGGATTGAGGATTGAGGATTGAGGATTGAAGATTGAGTATTGAGGATTGAAGATTGAGGATTGAGGACCGAGGATTGAGGGTTGAGGATTGAGGATTGAGGATTGAGGATTGAAGATTGAGTATTGAGGATTGAAGATTGAGAATTGAGGATTGAGGATTGAGGATTGAAGATGAGGGCTGAGGGTTGAGGATTGAGGATTGGGTATTGAGGATTGAAGAATGAGCATTGAGGATTGAGGATTGAGGATTGAGGATTGAAGATTGAGGATTGAGGATTGAGGTTTGAGGATTGAAGATTGAGTATTGAGGGTTGAAGATTGAGGATTGAGGATTGAGGATTGATAATTGAGGATTGAGGATTGACGATTGAAGATTGAAGATTGGGGACTGAGGGTTGATGGCTGAGTGATGAGAATTGATGTGTGTGGATAGAGATATGAAGATTGCAGATTGAGTATTGCGAATGGAAAACTCGGAACTGAGGATATTCTAATGAGGATTGAGGATTGACAGCTGATTGTTGAGGACTGAGGTCTGAAGATTGAGGATTCAGGATTGAGGATTCAGGACTGTGGTTTGAGGACTGTGGATTGAGGATTGAGGATTGGGGATTGAGGATTGAGGATCGAGGATTGAAGATTGAAGATTGGGTATTGAGGATTGAACATTGAGGATTGAGAATTGAGGATTGAGGATTGAGGATTGAGGATTGAAGATTGAATATTGATCATTGAAGGTTGAGGATTGAGGATTGAGGGTTGTGGATTCAGGACGAGGACTGAGGGTTGAGTATTGATGTTTGAGGTCTGAGGATTGAGGATAGAGGATTGAGAATTGAGGATTGAGGATTGAGGATTGAGGATTGAAGATTGAGGATTGGGTATTGAGGATTGAAGAATGAGCACTGAGGATTGAGGATCGAGTATTGAGGATTGAAGATTGAGGATTGAGGATTGAGGATTGAGTATTGAGGATTGAGAATTGAGGATTGAGGATTGAAGATTGAGTATTGAGGATTGAAGATTGAGAATTGAGGATTGAGGATTGAGGATTGAAGATGAGGGCTGAGGGTTGAGGATTGAGGTTTGAGGACTGAGGATTGAGGATTGAGGATTGAGAGTTGAGGATTGAGGATTGAGGATTGAAGATTGAGGATTGGGTATTGAGGATTGAAGAATGAGCATTGAGGATTGAGGATTGAGGATTGAGGATTGAAGATTGAGGATTGAGGATTGAGGTTTGAGGATTGAAGATTGAGTATTGAGGGTTGAAGATTGAGGATTGAGGATTGAGGATTGATAACTGAGGATTGAGGATTGACGATTGAAGATTGAGGATTGGGGACTGAGGGTTGATGGCTGAGTGATGAGAATTGATGTGTGTGGATAGAGATATGAAGATTGCAGATTGAGTATTGCGAATGGAAAACTCGGAACTGAGGATATTCTAGTGAGGATTGAGGATTGACAGCTGATTGTTGAGGACTGAGGTCTGAAGATTGAGGATTCAGGATTGAGGATTCAGGACTGTGGTTTGAGGACTGTGGATTGAGGATTGAGGATTGGGGATTGAGGATTGAGGATCGAGGATTGAAGATTGAAGATTGGGTATTGAGGATTGAACATTGAGGATTGAGAATTGAGGATTGAGGATTGAGGATTGAGGATTGAAGATTGAGGATTGGGTATTGCGGATTGAACATTGAGGATTTAGGATTGAGGATTGAGGACTGAAGATTGAATATTGATGATTGAAGATTGATGATTGAGGATTGAGGGTTGTGGATTGAGGACGAGGACTGAGGGCTGAGCATTGATGTCTGAGGTCTGAGGATTGAGGATTGAGGATTGAGAATTGAGGATTTAAGATTGAAGATTGAATATTGATGATTGAAGATTGAGGATTGAGGATTGAGTGTTGTGGATTGAGGACGAGGACTGAGGGTTGAGTATTGATGTTTGAGGTCTGAGGATTGATGATTGAGTATCGAGAATAGAGGATTGAGGATGGAGGATTGAAGATTGAGGATTTGGTGTTGAGGATTGAAGAATGAGGATTGAGGATTGAGGATTGAGGATTGAGGATTGAAGATTGAGTATTGAGGATTGAAGATTGAGGATTGAGGATTGGGGATTGAGGATTGAGGATTGAGGATTGAGGATTGAGGATTGACAACTGATTGTTGAGGACTGAGGGCTGAAGATTGAGGATTCAGGATTGAGGATTCAGATTTGAGGTTTGAGGACTGAGGATTGAGGATTGAGGATTGAAGATTGAATATTGATGATTGAAGATTGAGTATTGAGGATTGAGGGTTGTGTATTGAGGACGAGGACTGAGGGTTGAGTATTGATGTTTGAGGTCTGAGGATTGAGGATTGAGGATTGAGAATAGAGGATTGAGGATTGAGGATTGAAGATTGAGGATTTGGTGTTGAGGATTGAAGAATGAGGATTGAGGATTGATGATTGAGGATTGAGGGTTGAAGATTGAATATTGAGGATTGAAGATTGAGGGTTGAGGATTGAGGATTGAGGATTGAGGAATGAGGATTGAGGATTGAAGATTGAGTATTGATGATTGAAGATTGAAGATTGAGGATTGAGGATGGAGCATTGAGGATTGAAGATTGAGGACTGGGGATTGAGGATTGAATATTGATGATTGAAGATTGAGGATTGAGGATTGAGTGTTGTGGATTGAGGACGAGGACTGAGGGTTGAGTATTGATGTTTGAGGTCTGAGGATTGATGATTGAGTATCGAGAATAGAGGATTGAGGATGGAGGATTGAAGATTGAGGATTTGGTGTTGAGGATTGAAGAATGAGGATTGAGGATTGAGGATTGAGGATTGAGGATTGAAGATTGAGTATTGAGGATTGAAGATTGAGGATTGAGGATTGGGGATTGAGGATTGAGGATTGAGGATTGAGGATTGAGGATTGACAACTGATTGTTGAGGACTGAGGGCTGAAGATTGAGGATTCAGGATTGAGGATTCAGATTTGAGGTTTGAGGACTGAGGATTGAGGATTGAGGATTGAAGATTGAATATTGATGATTGAAGATTGAGTATTGAGGATTGAGGGTTGTGTATTGAGGACGAGGACTGAGGGTTGAGTAGTGATGTTTGAGGTCTGAGGATTGAGGATTGAGGATTGAGAATAGAGGATTGAGGATTGAGGATTGAAGATTGAGGATTTGGTGTTGAGGATTGAAGAATGAGGATTGAGGATTGATGATTGAGGATTGAGGGTTGAAGATTGAATATTGAGGATTGAAGATTGAGGGTTGAGGATTGAGGATTGAGGATTGAGGAATGAGGATTGAGGATTGAAGATTGAGTATTGATGATTGAAGATTGAAGATTGAGGATTGAGGATGGAGCATTGAGGATTGAAGATTGAGGACTGGGGATTGAGGATTGAAGATTGAGGATTGGGTATTGAGGATTGAAGAATGAGGATTGAGGATTGAGGATTGATGAATGAGGATTGAAGATTGGGTATTGAAGATTGAAGATTGATGTTTGAGGATTGTGGATTGAGGATTGAGGATTGAACATTGTGGACTGAGTGTTGAGGGTTGAGTGATGAGAATTGGTGTTTGTGGATAGAAGTTTGAAGATTGCAGGTTGAGCATCGAGTATTGAGAACTGTGAATTGAGGATATTCTATTGAGGATTGAGAATTGACAACTGATTGTTGAGGACTGAGGGCTGAAGATTGAGGATTCAGGATTGAGGATTCAGAATTGAGTTTTGAGGACTGAGGATTGAGGATTGAGGATTGAAGATTGAGAATTGGGTATTGAGGATTGAAGAATGAGGATTGAGGATTGAGGATTGAGGATTGAGGATTGAAGATTGAGTGTTGAGGATTGAAGGTTGAGGATTGAGGACCGAGGATTGAGGGTTGAGGATTGAGCATTGAGGATTGAGGATTGAAGATTGAGTATTGAGGGTTGAGGATTGAGGTTTGAGGACTGAGGATTGAGGATTGAGGATTGAGAGTTGAGGATTGAGGATTGAGGATTGAGGATTGAGGATTGTGTATTGAGGATTGAAGATTGAGGACTGGGGACTGAGTGCTGAGTGTTGAGTGATGAGAATTGGTGTTTGTGGATAGAGATTTAAAGATTGCAGCTTGAGTATTGAGTATTGAAAACTGTGAATTGATTATATTCTATTGAGGATTGAGAACTGACAACTGATTGTTGAGGACTGAGGTCTGAAGATTGAGGATTCAGGATTGAGGATCCAGGATTGGTGTTTGAGGAGTGAGGATTGAGGATTGAGGATTGAGGATTGAGTATTGAGGATTGAAGATTGAGGATTGAGGACCGAGGATTGAGGGTTGAGGATTGAGGATTGAGGATTGAGGATTGAAGATTGAGTATTGAGGATTGAAGACTGAGAATTGAGGATTGAGGATTGAGGATTGAAGATGAGGGCTGAGGGTTGAGGATTGAGGATTGGGTATTGAGGATTGAAGAATGAGCATTGAGGATTGAGGATTGAGGATTGAGGATTGAAGATTGAGGATTGAGGATTGAGGTTTGAGGATTGAAGATTGAGTATTGAGGGTTGAAGATTGAGGATTGATGATTGAGGATTGATAATTGGGGATTGAGGATTGACGATTGAAGATTGAAGATTGGGGACTGAGGGTTGATGGCTGAGTGATGAGAATTGATGTGTGTGGATAGAGATATGAAGATTGCAGATTGAGTATTGCGAATGGAAAACTCGGAACTGAGGATATTCTAATGAGGATTGAGGATTGACAGCTGATTGTTGAGGACTGAGGTCTGAAGATTGAGGATTCAGGATTGAGGATTCAGGACTGTGGTTTGAGGACTGTGGATTGAGGATTGAGGATTGGGGATTGAGGATTGAGGATCGAGGATTGAAGATTGAAGATTGGGTATTGAGGATTGAACATTGAGGATTGAGAATTGAGGATTGAGGATTGAGGATTGAGGATTGAAGATTGAATATTGATCATTGAAGGTTGAGGATTGAGGATTGAGGGTTGTGGATTCAGGACGAGGACTGAGGGTTGAGTATTGATGTTTGAGGTCTGAGGATTGAGGATAGAGGATTGAGAATTGAGGATTGAGGATTGAGGATTGAGGATTGAAGATTGAGGATTGGGTATTGAGGATTGAAGAATGAGCACTGAGGATTGAGGATCGAGTATTGAGGATTGAAGATTGAGGATTGAGGATTGAGGATTGAGTATTGAGGATTGAGAATTGAGGATTGAGGATTGAAGATTGAGTATTGAGGATTGAAGATTGAGAATTGAGGATTGAGGATTGAGGATTGAAGATGAGGGCTGAGGGTTGAGGATTGAGGTTTGAGGACTGAGGATTGAGGATTGAGGATTGAGAGTTGAGGATTGAGGATTGAGGATTGAAGATTGAGGATTGGGTATTGAGGATTGAAGAATGAGCATTGAGGATTGAGGATTGAGGATTGAGGATTGAAGATTGAGGATTGAGGATTGAGGTTTGAGGATTGAAGATTGAGTATTGAGGGTTGAAGATTGAGGATTGAGGATTGAGGATTGATAATTGAGGATTGAGGATTGACGATTGAAGATTGAGGATTGGGGACTGAGGGTTGATGGCTGAGTGATGAGAATTGATGTGTGTGGATAGAGATATGAAGATTGCAGATTGAGTATTGCGAATGGAAAACTCGGAACTGAGGATATTCTAGTGAGGATTGAGGATTGACAGCTGATTGTTGAGGACTGAGGTCTGAAGATTGAGGATTCAGGATTGAGGATTCAGGACTGTGGTTTGAGGACTGTGGATTGAGGATTGAGGATTGGGGATTGAGGATTGAGGATCGAGGATTGAAGATTGAAGATTGGGTATTGAGGATTGAACATTGAGGATTGAGAATTGAGGATTGAGGATTGAGGATTGAGGATTGAAGAATGAGGATTGAGGATTGAGGATTGAGGATTGAGGATTGAAGATTGAGTATTGAGGATTGAAGATTGAGGATTGAGGATTGGGGATTGAGGATTGAGGATTGAGGATTGAGGATTGAGGATTGACAACTGATTGTTGAGGACTGAGGGCTGAAGATTGAGGATTCAGGATTGAGGATTCAGATTTGAGGTTTGAGGACTGAGGATTGAGGATTGAGGATTGAAGATTGAATATTGATGATTGAAGATTGAGTATTGAGGATTGAGGGTTGTGTATTGAGGACGAGGACTGAGGGTTGAGTATTGATGTTTGAGGTCTGAGGATTGAGGATTGAGGATTGAGAATAGAGGATTGAGGATTGAGGATTGAAGATTGAGGATTTGGTGTTGAGGATTGAAGAATGAGGATTGAGGATTGATGATTGAGGATTGAGGGTTGAAGATTGAATATTGAGGATTGAAGATTGAGGGTTGAGGATTGAGGATTGAGGATTGAGGAATGAGGATTGAGGATTGAAGATTAAGTATTGATGATTGAAGATTGAAGATTGAGGATTGAGGATGGAGCATTGAGGATTGAAGATTGAGGACTGGGGATTGAGGATTGAATATTGATGATTGAAGATTGAGGATTGAGGATTGAGTGTTGTGGATTGAGGACGAGGACTGAGGGTTGAGTATTGATGTTTGAGGTCTGAGGATTGATGATTGAGTATCGAGAATAGAGGATTGAGGATGGAGGATTGAAGATTGAGGATTTGGTGTTGAGGATTGAAGAATGAGGATTGAGGATTGAGGATTGAGGATTGAGGATTGAAGATTGAGTATTGAGGATTGAAGACTGAGGATTGAGGATTGGGGATTGAGGATTGAGGATTGAGGATTGAGGATTGAGGATTGACAACTGATTGTTGAGGACTGAGGGCTGAAGATTGAGGATTCAGGATTGAGGATTCAGATTTGAGGTTTGAGGACTGAGGATTGAGGATTGAGGATTGAAGATTGAATATTGATGATTGAAGATTGAGTATTGAGGATTGAGGGTTGTGTATTGAGGACGAGGGCTGAGGGTTGAGTATTGATGTTTGAGGTCTGAGGATTGAGGATTGAGGATTGAGAATAGAGGATTGAGGATTGAGGATTGAAGATTGAGGATTTGGTGTTGAGGATTGAAGAATGAGGATTGCGGATTGATGATTGAGGATTGAGGGTTGAAGATTGAATATTGAGGATTGAAGATTGAGGGTTGAGGATTGAGGATTGAGGATTGAGGAATGAGGATTGAGGATTGAAGATTGAGTATTGATGATTGAAGATTGAAGATTGAGGATTGAGGATGGAGCATTGAGGATTGAAGATTGAGGACTGGGGATTGAGGATTGAAGATTGAGGATTGGGTATTGAGGATTGAAGAATGAGGATTGAGGATTGAGGATTGATGAATGAGGATTGAAGATTGGGTATTGAAGATTGAAGATTGATGTTTGAGGATTGTGGATTGAGGATTGAGGATTGAACATTGTGGACTGAGTGTTGAGGGTTGAGTGATGAGAATTGGTGTTTGTGGATAGAAGTTTGAAGATTGCAGGTTGAGCATTGAGTATTGAGAACTGTGAATTGAGGATATTCTATTGAGGATTGAGAATTGACAACTGATTGTTGAGGACTGAGGGCTGAAGATTGAGGATTCAGGATTGAGGATTCAGAATTGAGTTTTGAGGACTGAGGATTGAGGATTGAGGATTGAAGATTGAGAATTGGGTATTGAGGATTGAAGAATGGGGATTGAGGATTGAGGATTGAGGATTGAGGATTGAAGATTGAGTGTTGAGGATTGAAGGTTGAGGATTGAGGACCGAGGATTGAGGGTTGAGGATTGAGCATTGAGGATTGAGGATTGAAGATTGAGTATTGAGGGTTGAGGATTGAGGTTTGAGGACTGAGGATTGAGGATTGAGGATTGAGAGTTGAGGATTGAGGATTGAGGATTGAGGATTGAGGATTGTGTATTGAGGATTGAAGATTGAGGACTGGGGACTGAGTGCTGAGTGTTGAGTGATGAGAATTGGTGTTTGTGGATAGAGATTTAAAGATTGCAGCTTGAGTATTGAGTATTGAAAACTGTGAATTGATTATATTCTATTGAGGATTGAGAACTGACAACTGATTGTTGAGGACTGAGGTCTGAAGATTGAGGATTCAGGATTGAGGATCCAGGATTGGTGTTTGAGGAGTGAGGATTGAGGATTGAGGATTGAGGATTGAGGATTGAGGATTGAGGTTTGAGGATTGAGGATTGAAGATTGAGGATTGGGTATTGCGGATTGAACATTGAGGATTTAGGATTGAGGATTGAGGACTGAAGATTGAATATTGATGATTGAAGATTGATGATTGAGGATTGAGGGTTGTGGATTGAGGACGAGGACTGAGGGCTGAGCATTGATGTCTGAGGTCTGAGGATTGAGGATTGAGGATTGAGAATTGAGGATTGAGGATTGAGGATTGAAGATTGAGGATTGGGTATTGAGGATTGAAGAATGAGGATTGAGGATTGAGGATTCAGGATTGAGGATTGAGGATTGAGTATTGAAGATTGAGGATTGGCGATTGAGGTTTGACGATTGAGGATTGAGTACTGAGGATTGAGAATTGAGGATTGAGGATTGAAGATTGAGTATTGAGGATTGAAGAATGAGAATTGAGGATTGAGGATTGAGGATTGAATATGAGGGCTGAGGGTTGAGGATTGAGGTTTGAGGACTGAGGATTCAGGATTGAGGATTGAGAGTTGAGGATTGAGGATTGAGGATTGAAGATTGAGGATTGGGTATTGAGGATTGAAGAATGAGCATTGAGGAATGAGGATTGAGGATTGAGGATTGAAGATTGAGGATTGAGGATTGAGGTTTGAGGATTGAAGGTTGAGTATTGAGGGTTGAATATTGAGGATTGAGGATTGAGGATTGACAATTGAGGATTGAGGATTGACGATTGAAGATTGAGGATTGGGGACTGAGGGTTGATGGCTGAGTGATGAGAATTGATGTTTGTGGGTAGAGATATGAAGATCGCAGATTGAGTATTGCGTATGGAAAACTCAGAACTGAGGATATTCTAGTGAGGATTGAGGATTGACAGCTGATTGTTGAGGACTGAGGTCTGAAGATTGAGGATCCAGGATTGAGGATTGAGGATTGAGGATAGGGTATTGAGGATTGAAGAATGAGGATTGAGGATGGGCGATTGAGGATTGAGGATTGAAGATTGAGTAATCAGGATTGGAGATTGACGATTGAGGATTGAGGATTGAGGATCGAGGATTGAGGATTGAGGATTGAAGATTGAGTTTTGAGGATTGAAGATTGAGGATTGAGGATTGAGGATTGAGGATTGAGGATTGAGGATTGAAGATTGAGTGTTGAGGATTGAAGGTTGAGGATTGAGGACCGAGGATTGAGGGTTGAGGATTGAGCATTGAGGATTGAGGATTGAAGATTGAGTATTGAGGATTGAAGATTGAGGATTGTGGATTGAGGATTGAGGATTGAGTATTGAAGATTGAGGATTGGGGATTGAGGATTGACGATTGAGGATTGAGTATTGAGGATTGAGAATTGAGGATTGAGGATTGAAGATTGAGTATTGAGGATTGAAGATTGAGAATTGAGGATTGAGGATTGAGGATTGAAGATGAGGGCTGAGGGTTGAGGATTGAGGTTTGAGGACTGGGGATTGAGGATTGAGAGTTGAGGATTGAGGATTGAGGATTGAAGATTGAGGATTGGGTATTGAGGATTGAAGAATGAGCATTGAGGATTGAGGATTGAGGATTGAGGATTGAAGATTGAGGACTGAGGATTGAGGTTTGAGGATTGAAGATTGAGTATTGAGGGTTGAAGAATGAGGATTGAGGATTGAGGATTGATAATTGAGGATTGAGGATTGACGATTGAAGATTGTGGATTGGGGACTGAGAGTTGATGGCTGAGTGATGAGAATTGATGTTTGTGGATAGAGATATGAAGATTGCAGATTGAGTATTGCGTATGGAAAACTCTGAACTGAGGATACTCTAGTGAGGATTGAGGATTGACAGCTGATTGTTGAGGACTGAGGTCTGAAGATTGAGGATTCAGGATTGAGGATTCAGGACTGTGGTTTGAGGACTGTGGATTGAGGATTGAGGATTGGGGATTGAGGATTGAGGATCGAGGATTGAAGATTGAAGATTGGGTATTGAGGATTGTACATTGAGGATTGAGAATTGAGGATTGAGGATTGAGGATTGAGGATTGAAGATTGAATATTGATCATTGAAGGTTGAGGATTGAGGATTGAGGGTTGTGGACGCAGGACGAGGACTGAGGGTTGAGTATTGATGTTTGAGGTCTGAGGATTGAGGATAGAGGATTGAGAATTGAGGATTGAGGATTGAGGATTGAAGATTGAGGATTGGGTATTGAGGATTGAAGAATGAGCACTGAGGATTGAGGATCGAGTATTGAGGATTGAAGATTGAGTATTGAGGATTGAAGATTGAGGATTGAGGATTGAGGATTGAGGATTGAGGATTGAGGATTGAGGATTGAGGATTGAAGATTGAGGATTGAGGATTGAGGATTAAAGGTTGAGCATTGAGGATTGAGGATTGCGGATTGATGATTGAGGATTGAGGATTGAGGATTGAGGATTGAGGATTGGGTATTGAAGATTGAGGATTGATGATTGAGGATTGAGGATTGAGGATTGAGGATTGAGTATTGGGGATTGAGTATTGAGGACTGAGGACTGAGGATAGAGGATTGAGGATGGAGCATTGAGGATTGAAGATTGAGGACTGGGGATTGAGGATTGAAGATTGAGGATTGGGTATTGAGGATTGAAGAATGAGGATGAGGGCTGAGGGTTGAGGATTGAGGTTTGAGGATTGAGGACTGAGGATTGAAGATTGATGATTGAGTATTGAGGATTGAAGATTGAGGATTGAGGATTGAGGATTGAGGATTGAGGATTGAGGATTGAGGATTGAAGATTGAGGACTGGGGACTGAGTGCTGAGTGTTGAGTGATGAGAATTTGTGTTTGTGGATAGAGATTTAAAGATTGCAGCTTGAGTATTGAGTATTGAAAGCTGTGAATTGATGATATTCTATTGAGGATTGAGAATTGACAACTGATTGTTGAGGACTGAGGTCTGAAGATTGAGGATTCAGGATTGAGGATCCAGGATTGGTGTTTGAGGAGTGAGAATTGAGGATTGAGGATTGAGGATTGAGGATTGAGGATTGAGGTTTGAGGATTGAGGATTCAGAATTGAGTTTTGAGGACTGAGGATTGAGGATTGAGGATTGAAGATTGAGGATTGGGTATTGAGGATTGAAGAATGAGGATTGAGGATTGAGGATTGAGGATTGAGGATTGAGGTTTGAGGATTGAGGATTGAAGATTGAGGATTGGGTATTGCGGATTGAATATTGAGGATTTAGGATTGAGGATTGAGGACTGAAGATTGAATATTGATGATTGAAGATTGATGATTGAGGATTGAGGGTTGTGGATTGAGGACGAGGACTGAGGGCTGAGCATTGATGTCTGAGTTCTGAGGATTGAGGATTGAGGATTGAGAATTGAGGATTGAGGATTGAGGATTGAAGATTTAGGATTGGGTATTGAGGATTGAAGAATGAGGATTGAGGATTGAGGATTGAGGATTGAGGATTGAGGATTGAGTATTGAAGATTGAGGATTGGGGATTGAGGATTGGCGATTGAGGATTGAGTATTGAGGATTGAGAATTGAGGATTGAGGATTGAAGATTGAGTATTGAGGATTGAAGATTGAGAATTGAGGATTGAGGATTGAGGATTGAATATGAGGGCTGAGGGTTGAGGATTGAGGTTTGAGGACTGAGGATTGAGGATTGAGGATTGAGAGTTGAGGATTGAGGATTGAGGATTGAAAATTGAGGATTGGGTATTGAGGATTGAAGAATGAGCATTGAGGATTGAGGATTGAGGATTGAGGATTGAAGATTGAGGATTGAGGATTGAGGTTTGAGGATTGGAGGTTGAGTATTGAGGGTTGAAGATTGAGGATTGAGGATTGAGGATTGATAATTGAGGATTGAGGATTGACGATTGAAGATTGAGGATTGGGGACTGAGGGTTGATGGCTGAGTGATGAGAATTGATGTTTGTGGGTAGAGATATGAAGATTGCAGAATGAGTATTGCGTATGGAAAACTCTGAACTGAGGATATTCTAGTGAGGATTGAGGATTGACAGCTGATTGTTGAGGACTGAGGTCTGAAGATTGAGGATTCAGGATTGAGGATTGAGGATTGAGGATTGAGAATTGAGGATTGAGGATTGAGGATTGAAGATTGAGGATTGGGTATTGAGGATTGAAGAATGAGGATTGAGGACTGAGGATTGAGGATTGAGGATTGAAGATTGAGTATTGAGGATTGAAGATTGAGGATTGAGGACCGAGGATTGAGGATTGAGGATTGAGGATTGAGGGTTGAAGATTGAGTATTGAGGATTGAAAATTGAGGATTGTGGATTGAGGATTGAGGGTTGAGTATTGAAGATTGAGGATTGGGGATTGAGGATTGACGATTGAGGATTGAGTATTGAGGATTGAGAATTGAGGATTGAGGATTGAAGATTGAGTATTGAGGATTGAAGATTGAGAATTGAGGATTGAGGATTGAGGATTGAAGATGAGGGCTGAGGGTTGAGGATTGAGGTTTGAGGACTGAGGATTGAGGATTGAGGATTGAGAGTTGAGGATTGAGGATTGAGGATTGAAGATTGAGGATTGGGTATTGAGGATTGAAGAATGAGCATTGAGGATTGAGGATTGAGGATTGAGGATTGAGGATTGAGGATTGAGGATTGAGGATTGAAGATTGAGGACTGGGGACTGAGTGCTGAGTGTTGAGTGATGGGAATTGGTGTTTGTGGATAGAGATTTAAAGATTGCAGCTTGAGTATTGAGTATTGAAAACTGTGAATTGATGATATTCTATTGAGGATTGAGAATTGACAACTGATTGTTGAGGACTGAGGTCTGAAGATTGAGGATTCAGGATTGAGGATCCAGGATTGGTGTTTGAGGAGTGAGGATTGAGGATTGAGGATTGAGGATTGAGGATTGAGGATTGAGGATTGAGGATTGAGGATTGAGTATTGAAGATTGAGGATTGGGGATTGAGGATTGACGATTGAGGATTGAGTATTGAGGGTTGAGAATTGAGGATTGAGGATTGAAAATTGAGTATTGAGGATTGAAGATTGAGAATTGAGGATTGAGGATTGAGGATTGAAGATGAGGGCTGAGGGTTGAGGATTGAGGTTTGAGGACTGAGGATTGAGGATTGAGGATTGAGAGTTGAGGATTGAGGATTGAGGATTGAAGATTGAGGATTGGGTATTGAGGATTGAAGAATGAGCATTGAGGATTGAGGATTGAGGATTGAGGATTGAAGATTGAGGATTGAGGATTGAGGATTGAGGTTTGAGGATTGAAGATTGAGTATTGAGGGTTGAAGATTGAAGATTGAGGATTGAGGATTGATAATTGAGGATTGAGGATTGACGATTGAAGATTGAGGATTGGGGACTGAGGGTTGATGCCTGAGTGATGAGAATTGATGTTTGTGGGTAGAGATATGAAGATTGCAGATTGAGTATTGCGTATGGAAAACTCTGAACTGAAGATATTCTAGTGAGGATTGAGGATTGACAGCTGATTGTTGAGGACTGAGGTCTGAAGATTGAGGATTCAGGATTGAGGATTGAGGATTGAGGATTGAGAATTGAGGATTGAGGATTGAGGTTTGAAGATTGAGGATTGGGTATTGAGGATTGAAGAATGAGGATCGAGGATTGAGGATTGAGGATTGAGGATTGAAGGTTGAGTGTTGAGGATTGAAGGTTGAGGATTGAGGACCGAGGATTGAGGGTTGAGGATTGAGCATTGAGGATTGAGGATTGAAGATTGAGTATTGAGGATTGAAGATTGAGGATTGTGGATTGAGGATTGAGGATTGACGATTGAGGATTGAGTATTGAGGATTGAGAATTGAGGATTGAGGATTGAAGATTGAGTATTGAGGATTGAAGATTGAGAATTGAGGATTGAGGATTGAGGATTGAAGATGAGGGCTGAGGGTTGAGGATTGAGGTTTGAGGACTGAGGATTGAGGATTGAGGATTGAGAGTTGAGGATTGAGGATTGAGGATTGAAGATTGAGGATTGGGTATTGAGGATTGAAGAATGAGCATTGAGGATTGAGGATTGAGGACTGAGGATTGAAGATTGAGGATTGAGGATTGAGGTTTGAGGATTGAAGATTGAGTATTGAGGGTTGAAGATTGAGGATTGATAATTGAGGATTGAGGATGTACGATTGAAGATTGAGGATTGGGGACCGAGAGTTGATGGCTGTGTGATGAGAATTGATGTTTGTGGATAGAGATATGAAGATTGCAGATTGAGTATTGCGTATGGAAAACTCTGAACTGAGGATACTCTAGTGAGGATTGAGGATTGACAGCTGATTGTTGAGGACTGAGGTCTGAAGATTGAGGATTCAGGATTGAGGATTCAGGACTGTGGTTTGAGGACTGTGGATTGAGGATTGAGGATTGGGGATTGAGGATTGAGGATCGAGGATTGAAGATTGAAGATTGGGTATTGAGGATTGTACATTGAGGATTGAGAATTGAGGATTGAGGATTGAGGATTGAAGAATGAGCACTGAGGATTGAGGATCGAGTATTGAGGATTGAAGATTGAGTATTGAGGATTGAAGATTGAGGATTGAGGATTGAGGATTGAGGATTGAGGATTGAGGATTGAGGATTGAGGATTGAAGATTGAAGAATGAGGATTGAGGATTGAGGATTGAGGATTGAGGATTGAGGATTGAGTATTGAAGATTGAGGATTGGGGATTGAGGATTGGCGATTGAGGATTGAGTATTGAGGATTGAGAATTGAGGATTGAGGATTGAAGATTGAGTATTGAGGATTGAAGATTGAGAACTGAGGATTGAGGATTGAGGATTGAATATGAGGGCTGAGGGTTGAGGATTGAGGTTTGAGGACTGAGGATTGAGGATTGAGGATTGAGAGTTGAGGATTGAGGATTGAGGATTGAAGATTGAGGATTGGGTATTGAGGATTGAAGAATGAGCATTGAGGATTGAGGATTGAGGATTGAGGATTGAAGATTGAGGATTGAGGATTGAGGTTTGAGGATTGGAGGTTGAGTATTGAGGGTTGAAGATTGAGGATTGAGGATTGAGGATTGATAATTGAGGATTGAGGATTGACGATTGAAGATTGAGGATTGGGGACTGAGGGTTGATGGCTGAGTTATGAGAATTGATGTTTGTGGGTAGAGATATGAAGATTGCAGATTGAGTATTGCGTATGGAAAACTCTGAACTGAGGATTTTCTAGTGAGGATTGAGGATTGACAGCTGATTGTTGAGGACTGAGGTCTGAAGATTGAGGATTCAGGATTGAGGATTGAGGATTGAGGATTGAGGATTGAAGATTGAGTATTGAGGATTGAAGATTGAGGATTGAGGACCGAGGATTGAGGATTGAGGATTGAGGATTGAGGGTTGAAGATTGAGTATTGAGGATTGAAGATTGAGGATTGTGGATTTAGGATTGAGGGTTGAGTATTGAAGATTGAGGATTGGGGATTGAGGATTGACGATTGAGGATTGTGTATTGAGGATAGAGAATTGAGGATTGAGGATTGAAGATTGAGTATTGAGGATTGAAGATTGAGAATTGAGGATTGAGGATTGAGGATTGAAGATGAGGGCTGAGGGTTGAGGGTTGAGGTTTGAGGACTGAGGATTGAGGATTGAGGATTGAGAGTTGAGGATTGAGGATTGAGGATTGAAGATTGAGGATTGGGTATTGAGGATCGAAGAATGAGCATTGAGGATTGAGGATTGAGGATTGAGGATTGAGGATTGAGGATTGAGGATTGAGGATTGAAGATTGAGGACTGGGGACTGAGTGCTGAGTGTTGAGTGATGGGAATTGGTGTTTGTGGATAGAGATTTAAAGATTGCAGCTTGAGTATTGAGTATTGAAAACTGTGAATTGATGATATTCTATTGAGGATTGAGAGTTGACGACTGATTGTTGAGGACTGAGGTCTGAAGATTGAGGATTCAGGATTGAGGATCCAGGATTGGTGTTTGAGGAGTGAGGATTGAGGATTGAGGATTGAGGATTGAGGATTGAGGATTGAGGTTTGAGGATTGAGGATTGAAGATTGAGGATTGGGTATTGCGGATTGAACATTGAGGATTTAGGATTGAGGATTGAGGACTGAAGATTGAATATTGATGATTGAAGATTGATGATTGAGGATTGAGGGTTGTGGATTGAGGACGATGACTGAGGGCTGAGCATTGATGTCTGAGGTCTGAGGATTGAGGATTGAGGATTGAGAGTTGGGGATTGAGGATTGAGGATTGAAGATTGAGGATTGGGTATTGAGGATTGAAGAATGAGGATTGAGGATGGGCGATTGAGGATTGAGGATTGAAGATTGAGTATTCAGGATTGGAGATTGACGATTGAGGATTGAGGATTGAGGATCGAGGATTGAGGATTGAGGATTGAAGATTGAGTTTTGAGGATAGAAGATTGAGGATTGAGGATTGATGATTGAGTATTGAGGATTGAAGATTGAGGATTGAGGATTGAGGATTGAGGATTGAGGATTGAGGATTGAGGATTGAAAATTGAGGACTGTGGACTGATTGTTGAGGGTTGAGTGATAAGAATTGGTGTTTGTGGATAGAGATTTAAAGATTGCAGATTAAGTATTGAGTATTGAAATCTGTGAATTGATGATATTCTATTGAGGATTGAGAATTGACAACTGATTGTTGAGGACTGAGGGCTGAAGATTGAGGATTCAGGATTGAGGATTGGGGATTGAGGATCTAGGATTGAAGATTGATTATTGAGGATTGAAGATTGAGGACTGTTGATTGAGGATTGAAGATTGAGGATTAAGGATTGAGGATTGAGGATTGAGAATTGAGGATTGAGGATTGAGTATTGAAGATTGAGGATTGGGTATTGAGGATTGAAGAATGAGGATTGAGGATTGAGGATTGATGACTGAGGATTGAGGATTGAGGTATGATGATTGTGGATTGAGTATTGAAAATTGTGTGTTGAGGATTGAATATTGAGGATTGAGGATTGAGGATAGAGGATTGTAGATTGAGTATTGAGGATTGTAGATTGAGGATTGAGGATTGAGGATTGAGGATTGAGGACTGAGGATTGAGGATTGAGTATTGAGCATTGAGGATTGAAGGTTGAGGACAGTTGATTGAGGATTGAAGATTGAGGATTAAGGATTGAGAATTGAGGATTGAGGTTTGAGGAATGAGGATTGAGGATTGAGGATTGAGGATTGAGGACCAGGACTGACGGTTGAGGATTGTGGCTTGGGGATTGAGGACTGAGAATTGAGGATGAGGACTGAGGTTTGAGGATGAGGGCTGAGGGTTGAGGATTGAGGTTTGAGGACTGAGGTCTGAGGATTGAGGATTGAGAATTGAGGATTGAGGATTGAGGATTGAAGATTGAGGATTGGGTATTGAGGATTGAAGAATGAGGGTTGAGGATTGAGGATTGAGGTTTGAGGAACGAGGATTGAGGATTGAGGATTGAGGATTGAGGATTGAGGATTGAAGATTCAGTATTGATGATTGAAGATTGAGAGTTGAGGATTGAGGATCGAATATTGAGGACTGAGTGTTGAAGGTTGAGTGATGAGAATTGATGTTTGTGGATAGAGATTTGAAGATTACAGATTGAGTATTGAGTATTGAAAACTGTGAATTGAGGATATTCTACAGAGGATTGAGTATTGACAACTGATTGTTGAGGTCTGAGGGCTGAAGATTGAGGATTCAGGATTGAGGATTCAGAAATAAAGTTTGAGGACTGAGGATTGAGGATTGAAGATTGAGTATTGAGGATTGAAGATTGAGGATTGAGGTTGAGGATTGAGGATAGAGGATGAGGGCTGAGGGTTGAGGATTCAGGTTTGAGGACTGAGGTCTGAGGATTGAGTATAAAGAATCGAGGATTGAGGATTGAGGATTGAAGATTGAGATTTGGGTATTGAGGACTGAAGAATGAGGATTGAGGATTGAGTATTGAGGATTGAGGATTGAAGATTGAGTATTGAGGATTGAGGATTGAGCATTGAGGATTGAGGATTGAGGATTGAGGGTGAGGATTGAAGATTGATTATTGAGGATTGAAGATTGAGGTTTGAGGATTGAGGATTGCGGATTGACGATTGAGGATTGAGGATTGAGGGTTGAAGGTTGAGTGTTGAGGGTTGAAGGTTGAGTGTTGAGGATTGAGGATTGAGCATTGAGGATTGAGGATTGAGGATTGAGGGTGAGGATTGAAGATTGATTATTGAGGATTGAAGATTGAGGTTTGAGGATTTAGGATTGAGGATTGAGGATTGAGGATTGAGGATTGAAAATTGAGTATTGAGGACTGAGGACTGAGGATAGAGGATTGAGGATGGAGCATTGAGGATTGAAGATTGAGGACTGGGGATTGAGGATTGAAGATTGAGGATTGGGTATTGAGGATTGAAGAATGAGGATGAGGGCTGAGGGTTGAGGATTGAGGTTTGAGGATTGAGGACTGAGGATTGATGATTGATGATTGAGTATTGAGGATTGAAGATTGAGGACTGGGGACTGAGTGCTGAGTGTTGAGTGATGAGAATTGGTGTTTGTGGATAGAGATTTAAAGATTGCAGCTTGAGTATTGAGTATTGAAAACTGTGAATTGATGATATTCTATTGAGGATTGAGAATTGACAACTGATTGTTGAGGACTGAGGTCTGAAGATTGAGGATTCAGGATTGGTGTTTGAGGAGTGAGGATTGAGGATTGAGGATTGAGGATTGAGGATTGAGGATTGAGGTTTGAGGATTGAGGATTGAAGATTGAGGATTGGGTATTGCGGATTGAACATTGAGGATTTAGGATCGAGGATTGAGGACTGAAGATTGAATATTGATGATTGAAGATTGATGATTGAGGATTGAGGGTTGTGGATTGAGGACGAGGACTGAGGGCTGAGCATTGATGTCTGAGGTCTGAGGATTGAGGATTGAGGATTGAGAATGGAGGATTGAGGATTGAGGATTGAAGATTGAGGATTGGGTATTGAGGATTGAAGAATGAGGATTGAGGATTGAGGATTGAGGATTGAGGATTGAGGATTGAGTATTGAAGATTGAGGATTGGGCATTGAGGATTGACGATTGAGGATTGAGTATTGAGGATTGAGAATTGAGGATTGAGGATTGAAGATTGAGTATTGAGGATTGAAGATTCAGAATTGAGGATTGAGGATTGAGGATTGAATATGAGGGCTGAGGGTTGAGGATTGAGGTTTGAGAACTGAGGATTGAGGATTGAGGATTGAGAGCTGAGGATTGAGGATTGGGTATTGAGGATTGAAGAATGAGGATTGAGGATTGAGGATTGAGGATTGAGGATTGAAGATTGAGTATTGAGGATAGAAGATTGAGGATTGAGGACCGAGGATTGAGGATTGAGGATTGAGGATTGAGGATTGAGGATTGAGGATTGAAGATTGAGTATTGAGGATTGAAGATTGAGGATTGAAGATTGACTATTGAGGATTGAAGATTGAGGATTGAGGACCGAGGATTGAGGATTGAGGATTGAAGATTGAGGATTGAGGATTGAAGATTGAGTATTGAGGATTGAAGATTGAGGATTGTGGATTGAGTATTGAGGGTTGAGTATTGAAGATTGAGGATTGGGGATTGAGGACTGACGATTGAGGATTGAGTATTGAGGATTGAGAATTGAGGATTGAGGATTGAAGATTGAGTATTGAGGATTGAAGATTGAGAATTGAGGATTGAGGATTGAGGATTGAAGATGAGGGCTGAGGGTTGAGGATTGAGGTTTGAGGACTGAGGATTGAGGATTGAGGATTGAGAGTTGAGGATTGAGGATTGAGGATTGAAGATTGAGGATTGGGTATTGAGGATTGAACAATGAGCATTGAGGATTGAGGATTGAGGATTGAGGATTGAAGATTGAGGATTGAGGATTCAGGTTTGAGGATTGAAGATTGAGTATTGAGGGTTGAAGAATGAGGATTGAGGATTGAGGATTGATAATTGAGGATTGAGGATTTACGATTGAAGATTGAGGATTGGGGACTGAGAGTTGATGGCTGAGTGATGAGAATTGATGTTTGTGGATAGAGATATGAAGATTGCAGATTGAGTATTGCGTATGGAAAACTCTGAACTGAGGATATTCTAGTGAGGATTGAGGATTGACAGCCGATTGTTGAGGACTGAGGTCTGAAGATTGAGGATTCAGGATTGAGGATTCAGAATTGAAGTTTGAGGACTGAGGATTGAGGATTGAAGATTGAGTATTGAGGATTGAAGATTGAGGATTGAGGTTGAGGATTGAGGATAGAGGATGAGGGCTGAGGGTTGAGGATTTAGGTATGAGGACTGAGGTCTGAGGATTGAGTATAGAGAATTGAGGATTGAGGATTGAGGATTGAAGATTGAGATTTGGGTATTGAGGATTGAAGAATGAGGATTGAGGATTGAGTATTGAGGATTGAGGATTGAAGATTGAGTATTGAGGATTGAGGATTGAGCATTGAGGATTGAGGATTGAGGATTGAGTGTGAGGATTGAAGATTGATTATTGAGGATTGAAGATTGCGGTTTGAGGATTGAGGATTGCGGATTGACGATTGAGGATTGTGGATTGAGGGTTGAAGGTTGAGTGTTGAGGATTGAAGGTTGAGGATTGACGATTGAGGATTGAGGATTGAGGATGATGGCTGAGGTTTGAGGTTTGAGGTTTGAGTATTGAATCCTGAGAATTCAGGATGTTCTATTGAGTATTGAGAATTGAGGATTGATGCTTTAGTATTGAGGATTCAGGATTGAGGATTGAGGATTGAGTATTGAAGATTGGGGAGTGATGATTGAGGATTTAGGATTGAGGATTGAGGATTGAGGATTGAGGATTGAAAATTGAGTATTGAGGACTGAGGACTGAGGATAGAGGATTGAGGATGGAGCATTGAGGATTGAAGATTGAGGACTGGGGATTGAGGATTGAAGATTGAGGATTGGGTATTTAGGATTGAAGAATGAGGATGAGGGCTGAGGGTTGAGGATTGAGGTTTGAGGATTGAGGACTAAGGATTGATGATTGATGATTGAGTATTGAGGATTGAAGATTGAGGATTGAGGATTGAGTATTGAGGATTGAGGATTGAGGATTGAGGATTGAGGATTGAAGATTGAGGACTGGGGACTGAGTGCTGAGTGTTGAGTGATGAGAATTGGTGTTTGTGGATAGAGATTTAAAGATTGCAGCTTGAGTATTGAGTATTGAAATCTGTGAATTGATGATATTCTATTGAGGATTGAGAATTGACAACTGATTGTTGAGGACTGAGGTCTGAAGATTGAGGATTCAGGATTGAGGATCCAGGATTGGTGTTTGAGGAGTGAGGATTGAGGATTGAGGATTGAGGATTGAGGATTGAGGATTGAGGATTGAGGTTTGAGGATTGAGGATTGAAGATTGAGGATTGGGTATTGCGGATTGAACATTGAGGATTTAGGATTGAGGATTGAGGACTGAAGATTGAATATTGATGATTGAAGATTGATGATTGAGGATTGAGGGTTGTGGATTGAGGACGAGGACTGAGGGCTGAGCATTGATGTCTGAGGTCTGAGGATTGAGGATTGAGGATTGAGAATTGAGGATTGAGGATTGAGGATTGAAGATTGAGGATTGGGTATTGAGGATTGAAGAATGAGGATTGAGGATTGAGGATTGAGGATTGAGGATTGAGGATTGGGTATTGAGGATTGAAGAATGAGCATTGAGGATTGAGGATTGAGGATTGAGGATTGAAGATTGAGGATTGAGGATTGAGGTTTGAGGATTGAAGATTGAGTATTGAGGGTTGAAGAATGAGGATTGAGGATTGAGGATTGATAATTGAGGATTGAGGATTTACGATTGAAGATTGAGGATTGGGGACTGAGAGTTGATGGCTGAGTGATGAGAATTGATGTTTGTGGATAGAGATATGAAGATTGCAGATTGAGTATTGCGTATGGAAAACTCTGAACTGAGGATATTCTAGTGAGGATTGAGGATTGACAGCCGATTGTTGAGGACTGAGGTCTGAAGATTGAGGATTCAGGATTGAGGATTCAGAATTGAAGTTTGAGGACTGAGGATTGAGGATTGAAGATTGAGTATTGAGGATTGAAGATTGAGGATTGAGGTTGAGGATTGAGGATAGAGGATGAGGGCTGAGGGTTGAGGATTGAGGTATGAGGACTGAGGTCTGAGGATTGAGTATAGAGAATTGAGGATTGAGGATTGAGGATTGAAGATTGAGATTTGGGTATTGAGGATTGAAGAATGAGGATTGAGGATTGAGTATTGAGGATTGAGGATTGAAGATTGAGTATTGAGGATTGAGGATTGAGCATTGAGGATTGAGGATTGAGGATTGAGTGTGAGGATTGAAGATTGATTATTGAGGATTGAAGATTGCGGTTTGAGGATTGAGGATTGCGGATTGACGATTGAGGATTGAGGATTGAGGGTTGAAGGTTGAGTGTTGAGGATTGAAGGTTGAGGATTGACGATTGAGGATTGAGGATTGAGGATGATGGCTGAGGTTTGAGGTTTGAGGTTTGAGTATTGAATCCTGAGAATTCAGGATGTTCTATTGAGTATTGAGAATTGAGGATTGATGCTTTAGTATTGAGGATTCAGGATTGAGGATTGAGGATTGAGTATTGAAGATTGGGGATTGATGATTGAGGATTTAGGATTGAGGATTGAGGATTGAGGATTGAGGATTGAAAATTGAGTATTGAGGACTGAGGACTGAGGATAGAGGATTGAGGATGGAGCATTGAGGATTGAAGATTGAGGACTGGGGATTGAGGATTGAAGATTGAGGATTGGGTATTGAGGATTGAAGAATGAGGATGAGGGCTGAGGGTTGAGGATTGAGGTTTGAGGATTGAGGACTGAGGATTGATGATTGATGATTGAGTATTGAGGATTGAAGATTGAGGATTGAGGATTGAGTATTGAGGATTGAGGATTGAGGATTGAGGATTGAGGATTGAAGATTGAGGACTGGGGACTGAGTGCTGAGTGTTGAGTGATGAGAATTGGTGTTTGTGGATAGAGATTTAAAGATTGCAGCTTGAGTATTGAGTATTGAAAACTGTGAATTGATGATATTCTATTGAGGATTGAGAATTGACAACTGATTGTTGAGGACTGAGGTCTGAAGATTGAGGATTCAGGATTGAGGATCCAGGATTGGTGTTTGAGGAGTGAGGATTGAGGATTGAGGATTGAGGATTGAGGATTGAGGAATGAGGATTGAGGTTTGAGGATTGAGGATTGATGATTGAGGATTGGGTATTGCGGATTGAACATTGAGGATTTAGGATTGAGGATTGAGGACTGAAGATTGAATATTGATGATTGAAGATTGATGATTGAGGATTGAGGGTTGTGGATTGAGGACGAGGACTGAGGGCTGAGCATTGATGTCTGAGGTCTGAGGATTGAGGATTGAGGATTGAGAATTGAGGATTGAGGATTGAGGATTGAAGATTGAGGATTGGGTATTGAGGATTGAAGAATGAGGATTGAGGATTGAGGATTGAGGATTGAGGATTGAGGATTGAGTATTGAAGATTGAGGATTGGGGATTGACGATTGACGATTGAGGATTGAGTATTGAGGATTGAGAATTGAGGATTGAGGATTGAAGATTGAGTATTGAGGATTGAAGGTTGAGAATTGAGGATTGAGGATTGAGGATTGAATATGAGGGCTGAGGGTTGAGGATTGAGGTTTGAGGACTGAGGATTGAGGATTGAGGATTGAGAGTTGAGGATTGAGGATTGAGGATTGAAGATTGAGGATTGGGTATTGAGGATTGAAGGATGAATATTGAGGATTGAGGATTGAGGATTGAGGATTGAAGATTGAGGATTGAGGATTGAGGTTTGAGGATTGAAGGTTGAGTATTGAGGGTTGAGGATTGAGGATTGAGGATTGAGGATTGATAATTGAGGATTGAGGATTGACGATTGAAGATTGAGGATTGGGGACTGAGGGTTGATGTCTGAGTGATGAGAATTGATGTTTGTGGGTAGAGATATGAAGATTACAAATTGAGTATTGCGTATGGAAAACTCTGAACTGAGGATATTCTAGTGAGGATTGAGGATTGACAGCTGATTGTTGAGGACTGAGGTCTGAAGATTGAGGATTCAGGATTGAGGATTGAGGATTGAGGATTGAGAATTGAGGATTGAGGATTGAGGATTGAAGATTGAGGATTGGGTATTAAGGATTGAAGAATGAGGATTGAGGATTGAGGATTGAGGATTGAGGATTGAAGGTTGACTATTGAGGATTGAAGATTGAGGATTGAGGACCGAGGATTGAGGATTGAGGAATGAGGATTGAGGATTGAGGATTGAAGATTGAGTATTGAGGATTGAAGATTGAGGATTGTGGATTGAGTATTGAGGGTTGAGTATTGAAGATTGAGGATTGGGGATTGAGGACTGACGATTGAGGATTGAGTATTGAGGATTGAGAATTGAGGATTGAGGATTGAAGATTGAGTATTGGGTATTGAGGATTGAAGAATGAGGATGAGGGCTGAGGGTTGAGGATTGAGGTTTGAGGATTGAGGACTGAGGATTGATGATTGATGATTGAGTATTGAGGATTGAAGATTGAGGATTGAGGATTGAGTATTGAGGATTGAGGATTGAGGATTGAGGATTGAGGATTGAAGATTGAGGACTGGGGACTGAGTGCTGAGTGTTGAGTGATGAGAATTGGTGTTTGTGGATAGAGATTTAAAGATTGCAGCTTGAGTATTGAGTATTGAAAACTGTGAATTGATGATATTCTATTGAGGATTGAGAATTGACAACTGATTGTTGAGGACTGAGGTCTGAAGATTGAGGATTCAGGATTGAGGATCCAGGATTGGTGTTTGAGGAGTGAGGATTGAGGATTGAGGATTGAGGATTGAGGATTGAGGATTGAGGATTGAGGTTTGAGGATTGAGGATTGAAGATTGAGGATTGGGTATTGAGGATTGAAGATTGAGGATTGAGGACCGAGGATTGAGGGTTGAGGATTGAAGATTGAGGATTGATGATTGAGGATTGAGGATTGAGGATTGAGGATTGAGTATTGGGGATTGAGGATTGAAGATTGAGGATTGAGGATAGAGGATTAATGATTGAGTATTGAGGATTGAAGATTGAGAATTGAGGATTCAGGATTGAACATTGTGGACTGAGTGTTGAGGGTTGAGTGATGAGAATTGATGTTTGTGGATAGAGATTTGAAGATTGCAGATTGGGTATTGAGTATTGAAAACTGTGAATTGAGGATATTCTATTGAGGATTGAGGATTGACAGCTGATTGTTGAGGACTGAGGGCTGAAGATTGAGGATTCAGGATTCAGGATTCAGAATTGAGGTTTGAGGACTGAGGATTGAGGATTGAGGATTGAGGATTGAGGATTGAGGATTGAAGATTCAGTATTGAGGATTGAATATTGAGGATTGAGGATTGAGGATTGAGGATTGAGGATTGAGGATTGAGGATTGAGTACTGAAGATTGAGTATTGATGACTGAGGATTCAGGATTGAGGATTGAGGACTGATGATTGAGGATTTAGGATTGAAGATTGAATATTGATGATTGAAGATTGAGGATTGAGGATTGAGTGTTGTGGATTGAGGACGAGGACTGAGGGTTGAGTATTGATGTTTGAGGTCTGAGGATTGATGATTGTGGATCGAGAATAGAGGATTGAGGATGGAGGATTGAAGATTGAGGATTTGGTGTTGAGGATTGAAGAATGAGGATTGAGGATTGAGGATTGATGATTGAGGATTGAAGATTGAGTATTGAGGATTGAAGATTGAGGATTGAGGATTGGGGATTGAGGATTGAGGATTGAGGATTGAGGATTGAGGATTGAGGATTGACAACTGATTCTTGAGGACTGAGGGCTGAAGATTGAGGATTCAGGATTGAGGATTCAGATTTGAGGTTTGAGGACTGAGGATTGAGGATTGAGGACTGAAGGTTGAATATTGATGATTGAAGATTGAGTATTGAGGATTGAGGGTTGTGTATTGAGGACGAGGGCTGAGGGTTGAGTATTGATGTTTGAGGTCTGAGGATTCAGGATTGAGGATTGAGAATAGAGGATTGAGGATTGAGGGTTGAAGATTGAGGATTTGGTGTTGAGGATTGAAGAATGAGGATTGAGGATTGATGATTGAGGATTGAGTGTTGAAGATTGAGTATTGAGGATTGAAGATTGAGGATTGAGGATTGAGGATTGAGGATTGATGATTGAGGATTGAGGGTTGAAGATTGAGTATTGAGGATTGAAGATTGAGGATTGAAGATTGTGGATTGAGGATTGAGGATTGAGGATTGAGGATTGAAGATTGAGGATTGGGGACTGAGTGTTGAGGGCTGAGTGATGAGAATTTATGTTTGCGGATAGAGATTTGAGGATTGCAGATTGAGTATTGCGTATGGAAAACTCTGAACTGAGGATATTCTATTGAGGATTGAGGATTGACAACTGATTGTTGAGGACTGAGGGCTGAAGATTGAGGATTCAGGATTGAGGATTCAGGATTGTGGTTTGAGGACAGAGGATTGAGGATTGAGAATTGAGGATTGAGGATTGAGGATTGAGGATTGAAGATTGAGGATTGGGTATTGCGGATTGAATATTGAGGATTGAGGATTGAGGATTGAGGATTGAGGATTGAGTATTCAGGATTGAGGATTCAGGATTGAGGATTCAGGATTGTGGTTTGAGGACAGAGGACTGTGGCTTGAGGATTGAGGATTGAGGATTGAGAATTGAGGATTGAGGATTGAGGATTGAAGATTGAGGATTGGGTATTGAGGTTTGAAGAATGAGGATTGAGGATTCAGGATTGAGGATTGAGTATTGAAGATTGAGTATTGAGGATTGAAGATTGAGGATTGAGGACCGAGGATTGAGGGTTGAGGATTGAGGATTGAGGATTGAGGATTGAAGATTGAGTATTGAGGATTGAAGATTGAGAATTGAGGATTGAGGATTGAGGATTGAAGATGAGGGCTGAGGGTTGAGGATTGAGGATTGGGTATTGAGGATTGAAGAATGAGCATTGAGGATTGAGGATTGAGGATTGAGGATTGAAGATTGAGGATTGAGGATTGAGGTTTGAGGATTGAAGATTGAGTATTGAGGGTTGAAGATTGAGGATTGAGGATTGTGGATTGATAATTGAGGATTGAGGATTGACGATTGAAGATTGAAGATTGGGGACTGAGGGTTGATGGCTGAGTGATGAGAATTGATGTGTGTGGATAGAGATATGAAGATTGCAGATTGAGTATTGCGAATGGAAAACTCGGAACTGAGGATATTCTAATGAGGATTGAGGATTGACAGCTGATTGTTGAGGACTGAGGTCTGAAGATTGAGGATTCAAGATTGAGGATTCAGGACTGTGGTTTGAGGACTGTGGATTGAGGATTGAGGATTGGGGATTGAGGATTGAGGATCGAGGATTGAAGATTGAAGATTGGGTATTGAGGATTGAACATTGAGGATTGAGGGTTGTGGATTCAGGACGAGGACTGAGGGTTGAGTATTGATATTTGAGGTCTGAGGATTGAGGATAGAGGATTGAGAATTGAGGATTGAGGATTGAGGATTGAGGATTGAAGATTGAGGATTGGGTATTGAGGATTGAAGAATGAGCACTGAGGATTGAGGATCGAGTATTGAGGATTGAAGATTGAGGATTGAGGATTGAGGATTGAGGATTGAGGATTGATAATTCAGGATTGAGGATTGACGATTGAAGATTGAGGATTGGGGACTGAGGGTTGATGGCTGAGTGATGAGAATTGATGTGTGTGGATAGAGATATGAAGATTGTAGATTGAGTATTGCGAATGGAAAACTCGGAACTGAGGATATTCTAGTGAGGATTGAGGATTGACAGCTGATTGTTGAGGACTGAGGTCTGAAGATTGAGGATTCAGGATTGAGGATTCAGGACTGTGGTTTGAGGACTGTGGATTGAGGATTGAGGATTGGGGATTGAGGATTGAGGATCGAGGATTGAAGATTGAAGATTGGGTATTGAGGATTGAACATTGAGGATTGAGAATTGAGGATTGAGGATTGAGGATTGAGGATTGAAGATTGAATATTGATCATTGAAGGTTGAGGATTGAGGATTGAGGGTTGTGGATTCAGGACGAGGACTGAGGGTTGAGTATTGATGTTTGAGGTCTGAGGATTGAGGATAGAGTATTGAGAATTGAGGATTGAGGATTGAGGATTGAGGATTGAAGATTGAGGATTGGGTATTGAGGATTGAAGATTGAGCACTGAGGATTGAGGATCGAGTATTGAGGATTGAAGATTGAGGATTGAGGATTGAGGATTGAGGATTGAGGATTGAGGATTGAGGATTGAGGATTGAAGATTGAGGATTGAGAATTGAGGATTAAAGGTTGAGCATTGAGGATTGAGGATTGAGGATTGATGATTGAGGATTGAGGATTGAGGATTGAGGATTGAGGATTGAGTATTGAAGATTGAGGATTGATGATTGAGGATTGAGGATTGAGGATTGAGGATTGAGTATTGGGGATTGAGGATTGAAGATTGAGGATTGAGGATTGAGGATTAATGATTGAGTATTGAGGATTGAAGATTGAGAATTGAGGATTCAGGATTGAACATTGTGGACTGAGTGTTGAGGGTTGAGTGATGAGAATTGATGTTTGTGGATAGAGATTTGAAGATTGCAGATTGGGTATTGAGTATTGAAAACTGTGAATTGAGGATATTCTATTGGGGATTGAGGATTGACAACTGATTGTTGAGGACTGAGGGCTGAAGATTGTGGATTCAGGATTGAGGATTCAGAATTATGGTTTGAGGACTGAGGATTGAAGATTGAAGATTGAGTATTGAGGGTTGAGGATAGAGGATTGAGGATTGAGGATTGAGGTTGAGGGCTGAGGGTTGAAGATTGAGGTGTGAGGACTCAGGACTGAGGATTGAGGATTGAGAATTGAGGATTGAGTATTGAGGATTGAAGATTGAGGATAGGGTATCGAGGATTGAAGAATGAGGATGGAGGATGGGCGATTGAGGATTGAGGATTGAAGATTGAGTATTCAGGATTGGAGATTGACGATTGAGGATTGAGGATTGAGGACCGAGGATTGAGGATTGAGGATTGAAGATTGAGTATTGAGGATTGAAGATTGAGGATTGAGGATTGACGATTGAGGATTGAGGAATGAGAATTGAAGATTGAGGCTTGGGGACTGAGTGTTGAGGGTTGAGTGATGAGGATTGTTGTTTGTGGATAGAGATTTGAAGATTGCAGATTCAGTATTGAGTATTGAAACCTGTGAATTGAGGATATTCTATTGAGGATTGAGGATTGACAACTGATTGTTGAGGACTGAGGGCTGAAGATTGAGGATTCAGGATTCAGGATTCAGAATTGTGGTTTGAGGACTGAGGATTGAGGATTGAAGATTCAGTATTGAGGATTGAATATTGAGGATTGAGGATTGAGGATTGAGGATTGAGGATTGAGGATTGAGGATTGAGTACTGAAGATTGAGTATTGATGACTGAGGATTCAGGATTGAGGATTGAGGACTGATGATTGAGGATTTAGGATTGAAGATTGACTATTGATGATTGAAGATTGAGGATTGAGGATTGAGTGTTGTGGATTGAGGACGAGGACTGAGGGTTGAGTATTGATGTTTGAGGTCTGAGGATTGATGATTGAGGATCGAGAATAGAGGATTGAGGATGGAGGATTGAAGATTGAGGATTTGGTGTTGAGGATTGAAGAATGAGGATTGAGGATTGAGGATTGATGATTGAGGATTGAAGATTGAGTATTGAGGATTGAAGATTGAGGATTGAGGATTGGGGACTGAGGATTGAGGATTGAGGATTGAGGATTGAGGATTGACAACTGATTCTTGAGGACTGAGGGCTGAAGATTGAGGATTCAGGATTGAGGATTCAGATTTGAGGTTTGAGGACTGAGGATTGAGGATTGAGGACTGAAGATTGAATATTGATGATTGAAGATTGAGTATTGAGGATTGAGGGTTGTGTATTGAGGACGAGGACTGAGGGTTGAGTATTGATGTTTGAGGTCTGAGGATTGAGGATTGAGGATTGAGAATAGAGGATTGAGGATTGAGGGTTGAAGATTGAGGATATGGTGTTGAGGATTGAAGAATGAGGATTGAGGATTGATGATTGAGGATTGAGGGTTGAAGATTGAGTATTGAGGATTGAAGATTGAGGATTGAGTATTGAAGATTGAGGATTGATGATTGAGGATTGAGGATTGAGGATTGAGGATTGAGTATTGGGGATTGAGGATTGAGGATTGAGTATTGAAGATTGAGGATTGATGATTGAGGATTGAGGATTGAGGATTGAGGATTGAGTATTGGGGATTGAGGATTGAAGATTGAGGATTGAGGATTGAGGATTAATGATTGAGTATTGAGGATTGAAGATTGAGAATTGAGGATTCAGGATTGAACATTGTGGACTGAGTGTTGAGGGTTGAGTGATGAGAATTGATGTTTGTGGATAGAGATTTGAAGATTGCAGATTGGGTATTGAGTATTGAAAACTGTGAATTGAGGATATTCTATTGGGGATTGAGGATTGAAACTGATTGTTGAGGACTGAGGGCTGAAGATTGAGGATTCAGGATTGAGGATTCAGAATTGTGGTTTGAGGACTGAGGATTGAAGATTGAAGATTGAGTATTGAGGGTTGAGGATTGAGGATTGAGGATTGAGGTTGAGGGCTGAGGGTTGAAGATTGAGGTGTGAGGACTCAGGACTGAGGATTGAGGATTGAGAATTGAGGATTGAGTATTGAGGATTGAAGACTGTGGATTGAGGATTGAGGATTGAGGATTGAGGATTGAGAATTGAGGATTGAGGATTGAGGATTGGGGATTGAAGATTGAGTATTGAGGATTGAAGATTGAGGATTGTGGATTGAGGATTGAGGATTGAGTATTGAAGATTGAGGATTGGGGATTGAGGATTGACGATTGAGGATTGAGTATTGAGAATTGAGGATTGAGGATTGAGGATTGAAGATGAGGGCTGAGTGTTGAGGATTGAGGTTTGAGGACTGAGGATTGAGGATTGAGGATTGAGAGTTGAGGATTGAGGATTGAGGGTTGAGGATTGAGGATTGAGGATTGAGGATTGAGTACTGAAGATTGAGTATTGATGACTGAGGATTCAGGATTGAGGATTGAGGACTGATGATTGAGGATTTAGGATTGAAGATTGAATATTGATGATTGAAGATTGAGGATTGAGGATTGAGGACGAGGACTGAGGGTTGAGTATTGATGTTTGAGGTCTGAGGATTGATGATTGAGGATCGAGAATAGAGGATTGAGGATGGAGGATTGAAGATTGAGGATTTGGTGTTGAGGATTGAAGAATGAGGATTGAAGATTGAGGATTGATGATTGAGGGTTGAAGATTGAGTATTGAGGATTGAAGATTGATGATTGAGGATTGGGGATTGAGGATTGAGGATTGAGGATTGAGGATTGAGGATTGACAACTGATACTTGAGGACTGAGGGCTGAAGATTGAGGATTCAGGATTGAGGATTCAGATTTGAGGTTTGAGGACTGAAGATTGAGGATTGAGGACTGAAGATTGAATATTGATGATTGAA
Organism: Calliopsis andreniformis; assembly: GCF_051401765.1. Taxonomy (NCBI): domain Eukaryota; kingdom Metazoa; phylum Arthropoda; class Insecta; order Hymenoptera; family Andrenidae; genus Calliopsis; species Calliopsis andreniformis. The sequence goes on along the minus strand of NW_027480545.1, from coordinate 348,973 downwards.
GATTGAGTATTGAGGATTGAGGGTTGTGTATTGAGGACGAGGACTGAGGGTTGAGTATTGATGTTTGAGGTCTGAGGATTGAGGATTGAGGATTGAGAATAGAGGATTGAGGATTGAGGGTTGAAGATTGAGGATTTGGTGTTGAGGATTGAAGAATGAGGATTGAGGATTGATGATTGAGGATTGAGGGTTGAAGATTGAGTATTGAGGATTGAAGATTGAGGATTGAGGATTGAGGATTGAGGATTGAGGAATGAGGATTGAGGGTTGAAGATTGAGTATTGATGATTGAAGATTGAGGATTGAGGATTGAGGACTGAGTATTGAGGATTGAAGATTGAGGATTCAGTATTGAGGATTGAGGATTGAGGAATGAGGACTGAGGATTGAGGGTTGTGGATTGGGGACCAGGACTGAGGGTTGAATATTGATGTTAGAGGTCTGAGGATTGCGGATTGAGGATTGAGAATTGAGGATTGAGGATTGAGGATTGAAGATCGAGGATTGGGTGTTGAGGATTGAAGAATGAGAATTGAGGATTGAGGATTGAGGCCTGAGGATTGAGAATTGAGAACTGAGGATGAGGACTGAGGGCTGAGGGTTGAGGTTTGAGGAATGAGGACTGACGATTGAGGATTGAGGATTGAAGATTGAGTATTGAGGATTGAAGACTGTGGATTGAGGATTGAGGATTGAGGATTGAGGATTGAGGATTGAGGATTGAGGATTGAAGATTGGGGTTGAGGATTGAGGATTAAAGATTGAGTATTGTGGATTGAGGATTGAGGATTGAGGATTGAAGATTGAATATTGATGATTGAAGATTGAGGATTGAGGGTTGTGGGTTGTGGATTGAGGACGAGGACTGAGGGTTGAGTATTGATGTTTGAGGTCTGAGGATTGAGGATTGAGGGCTGAGAATTGAGGATTGAGGATTGAGGGTTGAGAATTGAGGATTGAGGATTGAGGATTGAGGATTGGGTATTGAGGATTGAAGAATGAGAATTGAGGATTGAGGATTCAGGCCTGAGGATTGAGAATTGGAGAACTGAGGATGAGGACTGAGGGCTGAGGATTGAGGTTTGAGGAATGAGGACTGACGATTGAGGATTGAGGATTGCAGATTGAGTATTGAGGATTGAAGATTGTGGATTGAGTATTGAGGATTGAGGATTGAGGATTGAAGATTGAGGATTGGGGACTGAGTGTTGAGGGCTGAGTGATGAGAATTGATGTTTGCGGATAGAGATTTGAAGATTGCAGATTGAGTATTGCGTATGGAAAACTCTGAACTGAGGATTTTCTATTGAGGATTGAGGATTGACAACTGATTGTTGAGGACTGAGGGCTGAAGATTGAGGATTCAGGATTGAGGATACAGGATTGTGGTTTGAGGACAGAGGATCGAGGATTGAGAATTGAGGATTGAGGATTGAGGATTGAGGATTGAAGATTGAGGATTGGGTATTGCGGATTGAATATTGAGGATTGAGGATTGAGGATTGAGGATTGAGGATTCAGGATTGAGGATTCAGGATTGAGGATTCAGGATTTTGGTTTGAGGACAGAGGATTGAGGCTTGAGGATTGAGGATTGAGGATTGAGGATTGAGGATTGAGGATTTAAGATTGAGGATTGGGTATTGAGAATTGAACATTGAGGATTGAGGATTGAGGATTGAGGATTGAGGACTGAAGATTGAATATTGATGATTGAAGATTGAGGATTGAGGATTGAGGATTGAAGATTGAGGATTGGGTATTGAGGGTTGAAGAATGAGGATTGAGGATTTAGGATTGAGGCCTGAGGATTGAGAATTGAGAACTGAGGATGAGGACTGAGGGCTGAGGGTTGAGGTTTGAGGAATGAGGATTGGGGGTTGAGGATTGAGGATTGAGGATTGAGGATTGAGGATTGAGTACTGAAGATTGAGTATTGATGACTGAGGATTGAGGATTGAGGATTGTGGATCGAGGTTTGAGGATTGAGGATTGAAGATTGAGTATTGAGGATTGAAGATTGAGGATTGAGTATTGAGGATCGAGGATTCAGGATGAGGGCTGAGGGTTGAGGATTGAGGTTTGAGGATTGAGGACTGAGGATTGAGGATTGATGACTGAGTATTGAGGATTGAAGATTGAGGATTGAGGATTGAGGATTGAGGATTGAGGATTGAGGATTGAGAATTGAAGATTGAGGATTGGGGACTGAGTGTTGAGGGTTGAGTGATGAGGATTGATGTTTGTGGATAGAGATTTGAAGATTGCAGATTGAGTATTGAGTATTGAAACCTGTGAATTGAGGATATTCTATTAAGGATTGAGGATTGACAACTGATTGTTGAGGACTGAGGGCTGAAGATTGAGGATTCAGGGTTGAGGATTCTGAATTGAGGTTTGAGGACTGAGGATTGAGGATTGAGGATTGAGGATTGAGGATTGAGGATTGAGGATTGAGGATTGAGGACTGAGGATTGAGGATTGACTATTGAGCATTGAGGATTGAAGATTGAGGACTGTTGATTGAGGATTGAAGATTGAGGATTAAGGGTTGAGGATTGAGGATTGAGGTTTGAGGAATGAGGATTGAGGATTGAGGATTGAGGATTGAGGACGAGGACTGACGGTTGAGGATTGTGGCTTGAGGATTGAGGATTGAGAATTGAGGATGAGGACTGAGGTTTGAGGATGAGGGCTGAGGGTTGAGGATTGAGGTTTGAGGACTGAGGACTGAGGATTGAGGATTGCGAATTGAGGATTGAGGATTGAGGATTGAAGATTGAGATTTGGGTATTAAGGATTGAAGAATGAGGATTGAGGATTGAGGATTCAGGATTGAAGATTGAGGATTGGGTATTGAGGATCGAAGAATGAGGATTGAGGATTGAGGATTGAGGATTGCGGATTGAGGATTGAGGATTGAGGATTGAGGATTGAGGATTGAAGATTGATTATTGAGGATTGAAGATTGTGGTTTGAGGACAGAGGATTGAGGCTTGAGGATTGAGGATTGAGGATTGGGGATTGAGGATTGAGGATCGAGGATTGAAGATTGAAGATTCGGTATTGAGGATTGAACATTCAGGATTGAGAATTGAGGATTGAGGATTGAGGATTGAGGATTGAAGATTGAATATTGATCATTGAAGGTTGAGGATTGAGGATTGAGGGTTGTGGATTCAGGACGAGGACTGAGGGTTGAGTATTGATGTTTGAGGTCTGAGGATTGAGGATAGAGGATTGAGAATTGAGGATTGAGGATTGAGGATTGAAGATTGAGGATTGGGTATTGAGGATTGAAGAATGAGCACTGAGGATTGAGGATCGAGTATTGAGGATTGAAGATTGAGTATTGAGGATTGAAGATTGAGGATTGAGGATTGAGGATTGAGGATTGAGGATTGAAGATTGAGTATTGATGATTGAAGATTGAGGATTGAGGATTGAGGACTGAGTATTGAGGATTGAAGATTGAGGATTCAGGATTGAGGATTGACGATTGAGGAATGAGGACTGAGGATTGAGGGTTGTGGATTGGGGACCAGGACTGAGGGTTGAATATTGATGTTAGAGGTCTGAGGATTGCGGATTGAGGATTGAGAATTGAGGATTGAGGATTGAGGATTGAGGATTGGGTATTGAGGATTGAAGAATGAGAATTGAGGATTGAGGATTGAGGCCTGAGGATTGAGAATTGAGAACTGAGGATGAGGACAGAGGGCTGAGGGTTGAGGTTTGAGGAATGAGGACTGACGATTGAGGATTGAGGATTGAAGATTGAGTATTGTGGATTGAAGACTGTGGATTGAGGATTGAGGATTGAGGATTGAGGATTGAAGATTGAGGATTGGGGACTGAGTGTTGAGGGCTGAGTGATGAGAATTGATGTTTGCGGATAGAGATTTGAAGACTGCAGATTGAGTATTGCGTATGGAAAACTCTGAACTGAGGATATTCTATTGAGGATTGAGGATTGACAACTGATTGTTGAGGACTGAGGGCTGAAGATTGAGGATTCAGGATTGAGGATACAGGATTGTGGTTTGAGGACAGAGGATCGAGGATTGAGAATTGAGGATTGAGGATTGAGGATTGAGGATTGAAGATTGAGGATTGGGTATTGCGGATTGAATATTGAGGATTGAGGATTGAGGATTGAGGATTGAGGATTCAGGATTGAGGATTCAGGATTGAGGATTCAGGATTTTGGTTTGAGGACAGAGGATTGAGGCTTGAGGATTGAGGATTGAGGATTGAGGATTGAGGATTGAGGATTTAAGATTGAGGATTGGGTATTGAGAATTGAACATTGAGGATTGAGGATTGAGGATTGAGGATTGAGGACTGAAGATTGAATATTGATGATTGAAGATTGAGGATTGAGGATTGAAGGTTGTGGGTTTGGGACCAGGACTGAGGGTTGAATATTGACGTTTGAGGACTGAGGATTGAGGATTGAGGATTGAGGATTGGGGATTGAGGATTGAGGATTGAGGATGAGGACTGAGGGCTGAGGGTTGAGGTTTGAGGAATGAGGATTGGGGGTTGAGGATTGAGGATTGAGGATTGAGGATTGAGGATTGAGTACTGAAGATTGAGTACTGATGACTGAGGATTGAGGATTGAGGATTGTGGATCGAGGTTTGAGGATTGAGGATTGAAGATTGAGTATTGAGGATTGAAGATTGAGGATTGAGTATTGAGGATCGAGGATTCAGGATGAGGGCTGAGGGTTGAGGATTGAGGATTGAGGTTTGAGGAATGAGGATTGAGGATTGAGGATTGAGGATTGAGGACGAGGACTGACAGTTGAGGATTGTGGCTTGAGGATTGAGGATTGAGAATTGAGGATGAGGACTGAGGTTTGAGGATGAGGGCTGAGGGTTGAGGATTGAGGTTTGAGGACTCAGGACTGAGGATTGAGGATTGAGAATTGAGGATTGAGGATTGAGGATTGAAGATTGAGATTTGGGTATTAAGGATTGAAGAATGAGGATTGAGGATTGAGGATTCAGGATTGAGGATTGAAGATTGAGGATTGAGGATTCAGGACTGAAGATTGAGGATTGGGTATTGAGGATCGAAGAATGAGGATTGAGGATTGAGGATTGAGGATTGCGGATTGAGGATTGAGGATTGAGGATTGAGGATTGAGGATTGAAGATTGATTATTGAGGATTGAAGATTGTGGTTTGAGGACAGAGGATTGAGGCTTGAGGATTGAGGATTGAGGATTGGGGATTGAGGATTGAGGATTGAGGAATTAAGATTGAGGATTGGGTATTGAGAATTGAACATTGAGGATTGAGGATTGAGGATTGAGGACTGAGGACTGAAGATTGAATATTGATGATTGAAGGTTGAGGATTGAGGATTGAAGATTGAGTATTGAGGATCGAGGATTGAGGATTGAGGATTGACGATGAGGTCTGAAGTTTGAGGATTGAGGTTTGAGGACTCAGGACTGAGGATTGAGGATTGAGAATTGAGGATTGAGGATTGAGGATTGAAGATTTAGGATCGGGTATTGAGGATTGAAGAATGAGGATTGAGGATTGAGGATTGAGGATTGAGGATTGAAGATTGAGGATTCAGGATTGAGGATTCAGGATTGTGGTTTGAGGACTGAGGATTGAGTATTGAGGATTGAAGACTGTGGATTGAGGATTGAGGATTGAGGATTGAGGATTGAGAATTGAGGATTGCGGATTGAGGATTGGGGATTGAAGATTGAGTATTGAGGATTGAAGATTGAGGATTGTGGATTGAGGATTGAGGATTGAGTATTGAAGATTGAGGATTGGGGATTGAGGATTGACGATTGAGGATTGAGTATTGAGGATTGAGAATTGAGGATTGAGGATTGAAGATTGAGTATTGAGGATTGAAGATTGAGAATTGAGGATTGAGGATTGAGGATTGAAGATGAGGGCTGAGTGTTGAGGATTGAGGTTTGAGGACTGAGGATTGAGGATTGAGGATTGAGAGTTGAGGATTGAGGATTGAGGATTGAAGATTGAGGATTGGGTATTGAGGATTGAAGAATGAGCATTGAGGATTGAGGATTGAGGATTGAGGATTGAAGATTGAGGATTGAGGATTGAGGTTTGAGGATTGGAGATTGAGTATTGAGGGTTGAAGGTTGAGGATTGAGGATTGAGGATTGATAATTGAGGATTGAGGATTGACGATTGAAGATTGAGGATTGGGGATTGATAATTGAGGATTGAGGATTGACGATTGAAGATTGAGGATTGGGGACTGAGAGTTGATGGCTGAGTGATGAGAATTGATGTGTGTGGATAGAGATATGAAGATTGCAGATTGAGTATTGCGTATGGAAAACTCGGAACTGAGGATATTCTAGTGAGGATTGAGGATTGACAGCTGATTGTTGAGGACTGAGGTCTGAAGATTGAGGATTCAGGATTGAGGATTCAGGACTGTGGTTTGAGGACTGTGGATTGAGTATTGAGGATTGGGGATTGAGGATTGAGGATCGAGGATTGAAGATTGAAGATTGGGTATTGAGGATTGAACATTCAGGATTGAGAATTGAGGATTGAGGATTGAGGATTGAGGATTGAAGATTGAATATTGATCATTGAAGGTTGAGGATTGAGGATTGAGGGTTGTGGATTCAGGACGAGGACTGAGGGTTGAGTATTGATGTTTGAGGTCTGAGGATTGAGGATAGAGGATTGAGAATTGAGGATTGAGGATTGAGGATTGAAGATTGAGGATTGGGTATTGAGGATTGAAGAATGAGCACTGAGGATTGAGGATCGAGTATTGAGGATTGAAGATTGAGTATTGAGGATTGAAGATTGAGGATTGAGGATTGAGGATTGAGGATTGAGGATTGAAGATTGAGTATTGATGATTGAAGATTGAGGATTGAGGATTGAGGACTGAGTATTGAGGATTGAAGATTGAGGATTCAGGATTGACGATTGAGGATTGAGGAATGAGGACTGAGGATTGAGGGTTGTGGATTGGGGACCAGGACTGAGGGTTGAATATTGATGTTAGAGGTCTGAGGATTGCGGATTGAGGATTGAGAATTGAGGATTGAGGATTGAGGATTGAGGATTGAGGATTGGGTATTGAGGATTGAAGAATGAGAATTGAGGATTGAGGATTGAGGCCTGAGGATTGAGAATTGAGAACTGAGGATGAGGACAGAGGGCTGAGGGTTGAGGTTTGAGGAATGAGGACTGACGATTGAGGATTGAGGATTGAAGATTGAGTATTGTGGATTGAAGACTGTGGATTGAGGATTGAGGATTGAGGATTGAGGATTGAAGATTGAGGATTGGGGACTGAGTGTTGAGGGCTGAGTGATGAGAATTGATGTTTGCGGATAGAGATTTGAAGACTGCAGATTGAGTATTGCGTATGGAAAACTCTGAACTGAGGATATTCTATTGAGGATTGAGGATTGACAACTGATTGTTGAGGACTGAGGGCTGAAGATTGAGGATTCAGGATTGAGGATACAGGATTGTGGTTTGAGGACAGAGGATCGAGGATTGAGAATTGAGGATTGAGGATTGAGGATTGAGGATTGAAGATTGAGGATTGGGTATTGCGGATTGAATATTGAGGATTGAGGATTGAGGATTGAGGATTGAGGATTCAGGATTGAGGATTCAGGATTGAGGATTCAGGATTTTGGTTTAAGGACAGAGGATTGAGGCTTGAGGATTGAGGATTGAGGATTGAGGATTGAGGATTGAGGATTTAAGATTGAGGATTGGGTATTGAGAATTGAACATTGAGGATTGAGGATTGAGGATTGAGGATTGAGGCCTGAAGATTGAATATTGATGATTGAAGATTGAGGATTGAGGATTGAGGGTTGTGGGTTTGGGACCAGGACTGAGGGTTGAATATTGACGTTTGAGGACTGAGGATTGAGGATTGAGGATTGGGGATTGAGGATTGAGGATTGAGGATGAGGACTGAGGGCTGAGGGTTGAGGTTTGAGGAATGAGGATTGGGGGTTGAGGATTGAGGATTGAGGATTGAGGATTGAGGATTGAGTACTGAAGATTGAGTATTGATGACTGAGGATTGAGGATTGAGGATTGTGGATCGAGGTTTGAGGATTGAGGATTGAAGATTGAGTATTGAGGATTGAAGATTGAGGATTGAGTATTGAGGATCGAGGATTCAGGATGAGGGCTGAGGGTTGAGGATTGAGGATTGAGGTTTGAGGAATGAGGATTGAGGATTGAGGATTGAGGATTGAGGATGAGGACTGACGGTTGAGGATTGTGGCTTGAGGATTGAGGATTGAGAATTGAGGATGAGGACTGAGGTTTGAGGATGAGGGCTGAGGGTTGAGGATTGAGGTTTGAGGACTGAGGACTGAGGATTGAGGATTGAGAATTGAGGATTGAGGATTGAGGATTGAAGATTGAGATTTGTGTATTAAGGATTGAAGAATGAGGATTGAGGATTGAGGATTCAGGATTGAGGATTGAAGATTGAGGATTGAGGATTCAGGACTGAAGATTGAGGATTGGGTATTGAGGATCGAAGAATGAGGATTGAGGATTGAGGATTGAGGATTGCGGATTGAGGATTGAGGATTGAGGATTGAGGATTGAGGATTGAAGATTGATTATTGAGGATTGAAGATTGTGGTTTGAGGACAGAGGATTGAGGCTTGAGGATTGAGGATTGAGGATTGGGGATTGAGGATTGAGGATTGAGGAATTAAGATTGAGGATTGGGTATTGAGAATTGAACATTGAGGATTGAGGATTGAGGATTGAGGACTGAGGACTGAAGATTGAATATTGATGATTGAAGGTTGAGGATTGAGGATTGAAGATTGAGTATTGAGGATCGAGGATTGAGGATTGAGGATTGACGATGAGGTCTGAAGGTTGAGGATTGAGGTTTGAGGACTCAGGACTGAGGATTGAGGATTGAGAATTGAGGATTGAGGATTGAGGATTGAAGATTTAGGATCGGGTATTGAGGATTGAAGAATGAGGATTGAGGATTGAGGATTGAGGATTGAGGATTGAAGATTGAGGATTCAGGATTGAGGATTCAGGATTGTGGTTTGAGGACTGAGGATTGAGGATTGGGGATTGAGGATTGAGGATTGGGGATTGAGGACTGAGGATCGAGGATTGAAGATTGAAGATTGGGTATTGAGGTTTGTACATTGAGGATTGAGGATTGGGGATTGAGGATTGATGATTGAGGATTGAAGATTGAATATTGATGATTGAAGGTTGAGGATTGAGGATTGAGTGTTGTGGATTGAGGACGAGGACTGAGGGTTGAGTATTGATGTTTGAGGTCTGAGGATTGAGGATTGAGGATTGAAGATTGAGGGTTGGGTATTGAGGATTGAAGAACGTGGACTGAGAATTGAGGATTGAGGATTGAGGATTGAAGATTGAGTATTGAGGATTGAAGATTGAGGATTGAGGATTGAGGACTGAGGATTGAGGATTGAGGATTGAGGATTGAGGATTGAGGATTGAAGATTGGGGTTGAGGATTGAGGATTAAAGATTGAGTATTGTGGATTGAGGATTGAGGATTGAGGATTGAAGATTGAATATTGATGATTGAAGATTGAGGATTGAGGGTTGTGGGTTGTGGATTGAGGACGAGGACTGAGGGTTGAGTATTGATGTTTGAGGTCTGAGGATTGAGGATTGAGGGCTGAGAATTGAGGATTGAGGATTGAGGGTTGAGAATTGAGGATTGAGGATTGAGGATTGAGGATTGGGTATTGAGGATTGAAGAATGAGAATTGAGGATTGAGGATTCAGGCCTGAGGATTGAGAATTGGAGAACTGAGGATGAGGACTGAGGGCTGAGGATTGAGGTTTGAGGAATGAGGACTGACGATTGAGGATTGAGGATTGCAGATTGAGTATTGAGGATTGAAGATTGTGGATTGAGTATTGAGGATTGAGGATTGAGGATTGAAGATTGAGGATTGGGGACTGAGTGTTGAGGGCTGAGTGATGAGAATTGATGTTTGCGGATAGAGATTTGAAGATTGCAGATTGAGTATTGCGTATGGAAAACTCTGAACTGAGGATTTTCTATTGAGGATTGAGGATTGACAACTGATTGTTGAGGACTGAGGGCTGAAGATTGAGGATTCAGGATTGAGGATACAGGATTGTGGTTTGAGGACAGAGGATCGAGGATTGAGAATTGAGGATTGAGGATTGAGGATTGAGGATTGAAGATTGAGGATTGGGTATTGCGGATTGAATATTGAGGATTGAGGATTGAGGATTGAGGATTGAGGATTCAGGATTGAGGATTCAGGATTGAGGATTCAGGATTTTGGTTTGAGGACAGAGGATTGAGGCTTGAGGATTGAGGATTGAGGATTGAGGATTGAGGATTGAGGATTTAAGATTGAGGATTGGGTATTGAGAATTGAACATTGAGGATTGAGGATTGAGGATTGAGGATTGAGGACTGAAGATTGAATATTGATGATTGAAGATTGAGGATTGAGGATTGAGGATTGAAGATTGAGGATTGGGTATTGAGGGTTGAAGAATGAGGATTGAGGATTTAGGATTGAGGCCTGAGGATTGAGAATTGAGAACTGAGGATGAGGACTGAGGGCTGAGGGTTGAGGTTTGAGGAATGAGGATTGGGGGTTGAGGATTGAGGATTGAGGATTGAGGATTGAGGATTGAGTACTGAAGATTGAGTATTGATGACTGAGGATTGAGGATTGAGGATTGTGGATCGAGGTTTGAGGATTGAGGATTGAAGATTGAGTATTGAGGATTGAAGATTGAGGATTGAGTATTGAGGATCGAGGATTCAGGATGAGGGCTGAGGGTTGAGGATTGAGGTTTGAGGATTGAGGACTGAGGATTGAGGATTGATGACTGAGTATTGAGGATTGAAGATTGAGGATTGAGGATTGAGGATTGAGGATTGAGGATTGAGGATTGAGAATTGAAGATTGAGGATTGGGGACTGAGTGTTGAGGGTTGAGTGATGAGGATTGATGTTTGTGGATAGAGATTTGAAGATTGCAGATTGAGTATTGAGTATTGAAACCTGTGAATTGAGGATATTCTATTAAGGATTGAGGATTGACAACTGATTGTTGAGGACTGAGGGCTGAAGATTGAGGATTCAGGGTTGAGGATTCTGAATTGAGGTTTGAGGACTGAGGATTGAGGATTGAGGATTGAGGATTGAGGATTGAGGATTGAGGATTGAGGATTGAGGACTGAGGATTGAGGATTGACTATTGAGCATTGAGGATTGAAGATTGAGGACTGTTGATTGAGGATTGAAGATTGAGGATTAAGGGTTGAGGATTGAGGATTGAGGTTTGAGGAATGAGGATTGAGGATTGAGGATTGAGGATTGAGGACGAGGACTGACGGTTGAGGATTGTGGCTTGAGGATTGAGGATTGAGAATTGAGGATGAGGACTGAGGTTTGAGGATGAGGGCTGAGGGTTGAGGATTGAGGTTTGAGGACTGAGGACTGAGGATTGAGGATTGCGAATTGAGGATTGAGGATTGAGGATTGAAGATTGAGATTTGGGTATTAAGGATTGAAGAATGAGGATTGAGGATTGAGGATTCAGGATTGAAGATTGAGGATTGGGTATTGAGGATCGAAGAATGAGGATTGAGGATTGAGGATTGAGGATTGCGGATTGAGGATTGAGGATTGAGGATTGAGGATTGAGGATTGAAGATTGATTATTGAGGATTGAAGATTGTGGTTTGAGGACAGAGGATTGAGGCTTGAGGATTGAGGATTGAGGATTGGGGATTGAGGATTGAGGATCGAGGATTGAAGATTGAAGATTCGGTATTGAGGATTGAACATTCAGGATTGAGAATTGAGGATTGAGGATTGAGGATTGAGGATTGAAGATTGAATATTGATCATTGAAGGTTGAGGATTGAGGATTGAGGGTTGTGGATTCAGGACGAGGACTGAGGGTTGAGTATTGATGTTTGAGGTCTGAGGATTGAGGATAGAGGATTGAGAATTGAGGATTGAGGATTGAGGATTGAAGATTGAGGATTGGGTATTGAGGATTGAAGAATGAGCACTGAGGATTGAGGATCGAGTATTGAGGATTGAAGATTGAGTATTGAGGATTGAAGATTGAGGATTGAGGATTGAGGATTGAGGATTGAGGATTGAAGATTGAGTATTGATGATTGAAGATTGAGGATTGAGGATTGAGGACTGAGTATTGAGGATTGAAGATTGAGGATTCAGGATTGAGGATTGACGATTGAGGAATGAGGACTGAGGATTGAGGGTTGTGGATTGGGGACCAGGACTGAGGGTTGAATATTGATGTTAGAGGTCTGAGGATTGCGGATTGAGGATTGAGAATTGAGGATTGAGGATTGAGGATTGAGGATTGGGTATTGAGGATTGAAGAATGAGAATTGAGGATTGAGGATTGAGGCCTGAGGATTGAGAATTGAGAACTGAGGATGAGGACAGAGGGCTGAGGGTTGAGGTTTGAGGAATGAGGACTGACGATTGAGGATTGAGGATTGAAGATTGAGTATTGTGGATTGAAGACTGTGGATTGAGGATTGAGGATTGAGGATTGAGGATTGAAGATTGAGGATTGGGGACTGAGTGTTGAGGGCTGAGTGATGAGAATTGATGTTTGCGGATAGAGATTTGAAGACTGCAGATTGAGTATTGCGTATGGAAAACTCTGAACTGAGGATATTCTATTGAGGATTGAGGATTGACAACTGATTGTTGAGGACTGAGGGCTGAAGATTGAGGATTCAGGATTGAGGATACAGGATTGTGGTTTGAGGACAGAGGATCGAGGATTGAGAATTGAGGATTGAGGATTGAGGATTGAGGATTGAAGATTGAGGATTGGGTATTGCGGATTGAATATTGAGGATTGAGGATTGAGGATTGAGGATTGAGGATTCAGGATTGAGGATTCAGGATTGAGGATTCAGGATTTTGGTTTGAGGACAGAGGATTGAGGCTTGAGGATTGAGGATTGAGGATTGAGGATTGAGGATTGAGGATTTAAGATTGAGGATTGGGTATTGAGAATTGAACATTGAGGATTGAGGATTGAGGATTGAGGATTGAGGACTGAAGATTGAATATTGATGATTGAAGATTGAGGATTGAGGATTGAAGGTTGTGGGTTTGGGACCAGGACTGAGGGTTGAATATTGACGTTTGAGGACTGAGGATTGAGGATTGAGGATTGAGGATTGGGGATTGAGGATTGAGGATTGAGGATGAGGACTGAGGGCTGAGGGTTGAGGTTTGAGGAATGAGGATTGGGGGTTGAGGATTGAGGATTGAGGATTGAGGATTGAGGATTGAGTACTGAAGATTGAGTACTGATGACTGAGGATTGAGGATTGAGGATTGTGGATCGAGGTTTGAGGATTGAGGATTGAAGATTGAGTATTGAGGATTGAAGATTGAGGATTGAGTATTGAGGATCGAGGATTCAGGATGAGGGCTGAGGGTTGAGGATTGAGGATTGAGGTTTGAGGAATGAGGATTGAGGATTGAGGATTGAGGATTGAGGACGAGGACTGACAGTTGAGGATTGTGGCTTGAGGATTGAGGATTGAGAATTGAGGATGAGGACTGAGGTTTGAGGATGAGGGCTGAGGGTTGAGGATTGAGGTTTGAGGACTCAGGACTGAGGATTGAGGATTGAGAATTGAGGATTGAGGATTGAGGATTGAAGATTGAGATTTGGGTATTAAGGATTGAAGAATGAGGATTGAGGATTGAGGATTCAGGATTGAGGATTGAAGATTGAGGATTGAGGATTCAGGACTGAAGATTGAGGATTGGGTATTGAGGATCGAAGAATGAGGATTGAGGATTGAGGATTGAGGATTGCGGATTGAGGATTGAGGATTGAGGATTGAGGATTGAGGATTGAAGATTGATTATTGAGGATTGAAGATTGTGGTTTGAGGACAGAGGATTGAGGCTTGAGGATTGAGGATTGAGGATTGGGGATTGAGGATTGAGGATTGAGGAATTAAGATTGAGGATTGGGTATTGAGAATTGAACATTGAGGATTGAGGATTGAGGATTGAGGACTGAGGACTGAAGATTGAATATTGATGATTGAAGGTTGAGGATTGAGGATTGAAGATTGAGTATTGAGGATCGAGGATTGAGGATTGAGGATTGACGATGAGGTCTGAAGTTTGAGGATTGAGGTTTGAGGACTCAGGACTGAGGATTGAGGATTGAGAATTGAGGATTGAGGATTGAGGATTGAAGATTTAGGATCGGGTATTGAGGATTGAAGAATGAGGATTGAGGATTGAGGATTGAGGATTGAGGATTGAAGATTGAGGATTCAGGATTGAGGATTCAGGATTGTGGTTTGAGGACTGAGGATTGAGGATTGGGGATTGAGGATTGAGGATTGGGGATTGAGGACTGAGGATCGAGGATTGAAGATTGAAGATTGGGTATTGAGGTTTGTACATTGAGGATTGAGGATTGAGGATTGAGGATTGATGATTGAGGATTGAAGATTGAATATTGATGATTGAAGGTTGAGGATTGAGGATTGAGTGTTGTGGATTGAGGACGAGGACTGAGGGTTGAGTATTGATGTTTGAGGTCTGAGGATTGAGGATTGAGGATTGAAGATTGAGGGTTGGGTATTGAGGATTGAAGAACGTGGACTGAGAATTGAGGATTGAGGATTGAGGATTGAAGATTGAGTATTGAGGATTGAAGATTGAGGATTGAGGATTGAGGACTGAGGATTGAGGATTGAGGATTGAGGATAGAGGATTGAGGATTGAAGATTGGGGTTGAGGATTGAGGATTAAAGATTGAGTATTGAGGATTGAGGATTGAGGATTGAGGATTGAAGATTGAATATTGATGATTGAAGATTGAGGATTGAGGGTTGTGGGTTGTGGATTGAGGACGAGGACTGAGGGTTGAGTATTGATGTTTGAGGTCTGAGGATTGAGGATTGAGGGCTGAGAATTGAGGATTGAGGATTGAGGGTTGAGAATTGAGGATTGAGGATTGAGGATTGAGGATTGGGTATTGAGGATTGAAGAATGAGAATTGAGGATTGAGGATTCAGGCCTGAAGATTGAGAATTGAGAACTGAGGATGAGGACTGAGGGCTGAGGATTGAGGTTTGAGGAATGAGGACTGACGATTGAGGATTGAGGATTGCAGATTGAGTATTGAGGATTGAAGATTGTGGATTGAGGATTGAGGATTGAGGATTGAGGATTGAAGATTGAGGATTGGGGACTGAGTGTTGAGGGCTGAGTGATGAGAATTGATGTTTGCGGATAGAGATTTGAAGATTGCAGATTGAGTATTGCGTATGGAAAACTCTGAACTGAGGATTTTCTATTGAGGATTGAGGATTGACAACTGATTGTTGAGGACTGAGTGCTGAAGATTGAGGATTCAGGATTGAGGATACAGGATTGTGGTTTGAGGACAGAGGATCGAGGATTGAGAATTGAGGATTGAGGATTGAGGATTGAGGATTGAAGATTGAGGATTGGGTATTGCGGATTGAATATTGAGGATTGAGGATTGAGGATTGAGGATTGAGGATTCAGGATTGAGGATTCAGGATTGAGGATTCAGGATTTTGGTTTGAGGACAGAGGATTGAGGCTTGAGGATTGAGGATTGAGGATTGAGGATTGAGGATTGAGGATTTAAGATTGAGGATTGGGTATTGAGAATTGAACATTGAGGATTGAGGATTGAGGATTGAGGATTGAGGACTGAAGATTGAATATTGATGATTGAAGATTGAGGATTGAGGATTGAAGGTTGTGGGTTTGGGACCAGGACTGAGGGTTGAATATTGACGTTTGAGGACTGAGGATTGAGGATTGAGGATTGGGGATTGAGGATTGAGGATTGAGGATTGAGGATTGAAGATTGAGGATTGGGTATTGAGGGTTGAAGAATGAGGATTGAGGATTTAGGATTGAGGCCTGAGGATTGAGAATTGAGAACTGAGAATGAGGACTGAGGGCTGAGGGTTGAGGTTTGAGGAATGAGGATTGGGGGTTGAGGATTGAGGATTGAGGATTGAGGATTGAGGATTGAGTACTGAAGATTGAGTATTGATGACTGAGGATTGAGGATTGAGGATTGTGGATCGAGGTTTGAGGATTGAGGATTGAAGATTGAGTATTGAGGATTGAAGATTGAGGATTGAGTATTGAGGGTCGAGGATTCAGGATGAGGGCTGAGGGTTGAGGATTGAGGTTTGAGGATTGAGGACTGAGGATTGAGGATTGATGACTGAGTATTGAGGATTGAAGATTGAGGATTGAGGATTGAGGATTGAGGATTGAGGATTGAGGATTGAGAATTGAAGATTGAGGATTGGGGACTGAGTGTTGAGGGTTGAGTGATGAGGATTGATGTTTGTGGATAGAGATTTGAAGATTGCAGATTGAGTATTGAGTATTGAAACCTGTGAATTGAGGATATTCTATTAAGGATTGAGGATTGACAACTGATTGTTGAGGACTGAGGGCTGAAGATTGAGGATTCAGGGTTGAGGATTCTGAATTGAGGTTTGAGGACTGAGGATTGAGGATTGAGGATTGAGGATTGAGGATTGAGGATTGAGGATTGAGGATTGAGGACTGAGGATTGAGGATTGACTATTGAGCATTGAGGATTGAAGATTGAGGACTGTTGATTGAGGATTGAAGATTGAGGATTAAGGGTTGAGGATTGAGGATTGAGGTTTGAGGAATGAGGATTGAGGATTGAGGATTGAGGATTGAGGACGAGGACTGACGGTTGAGGATTGTGGCTTGAGGATTGAGGATTGAGAATTGAGGATGAGGACTGAGGTTTGAGGATGAGGGCTGAGGGTTGAGGATTGAGGTTTGAGGACTGAGGACTGAGGATTGAGGATTGAGAATTGAGGATTGAGGATTGAGGGTTGAAGATTGAGATTTGGGTATTAAGGATTGAAGAATGAGGATTGAGGATTGAGGATTCAGGATTGAGGATTGAAGATTGAGGATTGAGGATTCAGGACTGAAGATTGAGGATTGGGTATTGAGGATCGAAGAATGAGGATTGAGGATTGAGGATTGAGGATTGCGGATTGAGGATTGAGGATTGAGGATTGAGGATTGAGGATTGAAGATTGATTATTGAGTATTGAAGATTGTGGTTTGAGGACAGAGGATTGAGGCTTGAGGATTGAGGATTGAGGATTGGGGATTGAGGATTGAGGATTGAGGAATTAAGATTGAGGATTGGGTATTGAGAATTGAACATTGAGGATTGAGGATTGAGGATTGAGGACTGAGGACTGAAGATTGAATATTGATGATTGAAGGTTGAGGATTGAGGATTGAAGATTGAGTATTGAGGATCGAGGATTGAGGATTGAGGATTGACGATGAGGTCTGAAGGTTGAGGACTGAGGTTTGAGGACTCAGGACTGAGGATTGAGGATTGAGAATTGAGGATTGAGGATTGAGGATTGAAGATTGAGGATCGGGTATTGAGGATTGAAGAATGAGGATTGAGGATTGAGGATTGAGGATTGAGGATTGAAGATTGAGGATTCAGGATTGAGGATTCAGGATTGTGGTTTGAGGACTGAGGATTGAGGATTGGGGATTGAGGATTGAGGATTGGGGATTGAGGACTGAGGATCGAGGATTGAAG
Organism: Calliopsis andreniformis; assembly: GCF_051401765.1. Taxonomy (NCBI): domain Eukaryota; kingdom Metazoa; phylum Arthropoda; class Insecta; order Hymenoptera; family Andrenidae; genus Calliopsis; species Calliopsis andreniformis. The sequence goes on along the minus strand of NW_027480545.1, from coordinate 331,266 downwards.
ATTGAAGATTGGGTATTGAGGTTTGTACATTGAGGATTGACGATTGAGGATTGAGGATTGATGATTGAGGATTGAAGATTGAATATTGATGATTGAAGGTTGAGGATTGAGGATTGAGTGTTGTGGATTGAGGACGAGGACTGAGAGTTGAGTATTGATGTTTGAGGTCTGAGGATTGAGGATTGAGGATTGAAGATTGAGGGTTGGGTATTGAGGATTGAAGAACGTGGACTGAGAATTGAGGATTGAGGATTGAGGATTGAAGATTGAGTATTGAGGATTGAAGATTGAGGATTGAGGATTGAGGACTGAGGATTGAGGATTGAGGATTGAGGATTGAGGATTGAGGATTGAAGATTGGGGTTGAGGATTGAGGATTAAAGATTGAGTATTGAGGATTGAGGATTGAGTACTGAAGATTGAGTATTGATGACTGAGGATTCAGGATTGAGGATTGAGGACTGATGATTGAGGATTTAGGATTGAAGATTGAATATTGATGATTGAAGATTGAGGATTGAGGATTGAGGACGAGGACTGAGGGTTGAGTATTGATGTTTGAGGTCTGAGGATTGATGATTGAGGATCGAGAATAGAGGATTGAGGATGGAGGATTGAAGATTGAGGATTTGGTGTTGAGGATTGAAGAATGAAGATTGAGGATTGAGGATTGATGATTCAGGATTGAGGATTGAGTATTGAGGATTGAAGATTGAGGATTGAGGTTTGGGGATTGAGGATTGAGGATTGAGGATTGAGGATTGAGGATTGACAACTGATTCTTGAGGACTGAGGGCTGAAGATTGAGGATTCAGGATTGAGGATTCAGATTTGATGTTTGAGGACTGAGGATTGAGGATTGAGGACTGAAGATTGAATATTGATGATTGAAGATTGAGTATTGAGGATTGAGGGTTGTGTATTGAGGACGAGGACTGAGGGTTGAGTATTGATGTTTGAGGTCTGAGGATTGAGGATTGAGGATTGAGAATAGAGGATTGAGGATTGAGGGTTGAAGATTGAGTATTGAGGATTGAAGATTGAGGATTGAGGATTGAGGATTGAGGATTGAGGAATGAGGATTGAGGATTGAGGATTGAGTATTGATGATTGAAGATTGAGGATTGAGGATTGAGGACTGAGTATTGAGGATTGAAGATTGAGGATTCAGGATTGAGGATTGAGGATTGAGGAATGAGGACTGAGGATTGAGGGTTGTGGATTGGGGACCAGGACTGAGGGTTGAATATTGATGTTAGAGGTCTGAGGATTGCGGATTGAGGATTGAGAATTGAGGATTGAGGATTGAGGGCTGAGAATTGAGGATTGAGGATTGAGGGTTGAGAATTGAGGATTGAGGATTGAGGATTGAGGATTGGGTATTGAGGATTGAAGAATGAGAATTGAGGATTGAGGATTCAGGCCTGAGGATTGAGAATTGAGAACTGAGGATGAGGACTGAGGGCTGAGGATTGAGGTTTGAGGAATGAGGACTGACGATTGAGGATTGAGGATTGCAGATTGAGTATTGAGGATTGAAGATTGTGGATTGAGGATTGAGGATTGAGGATTGAGGATTGAAGATTGAGGATTGGGGACTGAGTGTTGAGGGCTGAGTGATGAGAATTGATGTTTGCGGATAGAGATTTGAAGATTGCAGATTGAGTATTGCGTATGGAAAACTCTGAACTGAGGATATTCTATTGAGGATTGAGGATTGACAACTGATTGTTGAGGACTGAGGGCTGAAGATTGAGGATGCAGGATTGAGGATTCAGGATTGTGGTTTGAGGACAGAGGATTGAGGATTGAGAATTGAGGATTGAGGATAGAGGATTGAGGATTGAAGATTGAGGATTGGGTATTGCGGATTGAATATTGAGGATTGAGGATTGAGGATTGAGGATTGAGGATTCAGGATTGAGGATTCAGGATTGAGGATTCAGGATTGTGGTTTGAGGACAGAGGATTGAGGACCGAGGATTGAGGGTTGAGGATTGAGGATTGAGGATTGAGGATTGAAGATTGAGTATTGAGGATTGAAGATTGAGGATTGTGGATTGAGGATTGAGGATTGAGTATTGAAGATTGAGGATTGGGGATTGAGGATTGACGATTGAGTATTGAGGGTTGAAGATTGAGGATTGAGGATTGAGGATTGATAACTGAGGGTTGAGGATTAACGATTGAAGATTGAGGATTGGGGACTGAGAGTTGATGGCTGAGTGATGAGAATTGATGTGTGTGGATAGAGATATGAAGATTGCAGATTGAGTATTGCGTATGGAAAACTCGGAACTGAGGATATTCTAGTGAGGATTGGGGATTGACAGCTGATTGTTGAGGACTGAGGTCTGAAGATTGAGGATTCAGGATTGAGGATTCAGGACTGTGGTTTGAGGACAGAGGATTGAGGCTTGAGGATTGAGGATTGAGGATTGAGGATTGAGGATTGAAGATTGAGGATTGGGTATTGAGGATTGAAGAATGAGCACTGAGGATTGAGGATCGAGTATTGAGGATTGAAGATTGAGTATTGAGGATTGAAGATTGAGGATTGAGGATTGAGGATTGAGGATTGAGGATTGAGGATTGAGGATTGAGGATTGAAGATTGAGGATTGAGGATTGAGGATTAAAGGTTGAGCATTGAGGATTGAGGATTGAGGATTGAGGATTGAGGATTGAGGATTGAGTACTGAAGATTGAGGATTGATGATTGAGGATTGAGGATTGAGGATTGAGGATTGAGTATTGGGGATTGAGGATTGAAGATTGAGGATTGAGGATTGAGGATTAATGATTGAGTATTGAGGATTGAAGATTGAGAATTGAGGATTAAGGATTGAACATTGTGGACTGAGTGTTGAGGGTTGAGTAGTGAGAATTGATGTTTGTGGATAGAGATTTGAAGATTGCAGATTGGGTATTGAGTATTCAAAACTGTGAATTGAGGATATTCTATTGGGGATTGAGGATTGACAACTGATTGTTGAGGACTGAGGGCTGAAGATTGAGGATTCAGGATTGAGGATTCAGAATTGTGGTTTGAGGACTGAGGATTGAAGATTGAAGATTGAGTATTGAGGGTTGAGGATTGAGGATTGAGGATTGAGGATTGAGGTTGAGGGCTGAGGGTTGAAGGTTGAGGTGTGAGGACTCAGGACTGAGGATTGAGGATTGAGAATTGAGGATTGAGTATTGAGGATTGAAGATTGAGGATTCAGGATTGAGGATTCAGGATTGTGGTTTGAGGACTGAGGATTGAGGATTGGGGATTGAGGATTGAGGATTGGGGATTGAGGACTGAGGATCGAGGATTGAAGATTGAAGATTGCGTATTGAGGTTTGTACATTGAGGATTGAGGATTGAGGATTGAGGATTGATGATTGAGGATTGAAGATTGAATATTGATGATTGAAGGTTGAGGATTGAGGATTGAGTGTTGTGGATTGAGGACGAGGACTGAGGGTTGAGTATTGATGTTTGAGGTCTGAGGATTGAGGATTGAGGATTGAAGATTGAGGGTTGGGTATTGAGGATTGAAGAACGTGGACTGAGAATTGAGGATTGAGGATTGAGGATTGAAGATTGAGTATTGAGGATTGAAGATTGAGGATTGAGGATTGAGGACTGAGGATTGAGGATTGAGGATTGAGGATTGAGGATTGAGGATTGAAGATTGGGGTTGAGGATTGAGGATTAAAGATTGAGTATTGAGGATTGAGGATTGAGGATTGAGGATTGAAGATTGAATATTGATGATTGAAGATTGAGGATTGAGGGTTGTGTGTTGTGGATTGAGGACGAGGACTGAGGGTTGAGTATTGATGTTTGAGGTCTGAGGATTGAGGATTGAGGGCTGAGAATTGAGGATTGAGGATTGAGGGTTGAGAATTGAGGATTGAGGATTGAGGATTGAGGATTGGGTATTGAGGATTGAAGAATGAGAATTGAGGATTGAGGATTCAGGCCTGAGGATTGAGAATTGAGAACTGAGGATGAGGACTGAGGGCTGAGGATTGAGGTTTGAGGAATGAGGACTGACGATTGAGGATTGAGGATTGCAGATTGAGTATTGAGGATTGAAGATTGTGGATTGAGGATTGAGGATTGAGGATTGAGGATTGAAGATTGAGGATTGGGGACTGAGTGTTGAGGGCTGAGTGATGAGAATTGATGTTTGCGGATAGAGATTTGAAGATTGCAGATTGAGTATTGCGTATGGAAAACTCTGAACTGAGGATATTCTATTGAGGATTGAGGATTGACAACTGATTGTTGAGGACTGAGGGCTGAAGATTGAGGATTCAGGATTGAGGATTCAGGATTGTGGTTTGAGGACAGAGGATTGAGGATTGAGAATTGAGGATTGAGGATAGAGGATTGAGGATTGAAGATTGAGGATTGGGTATTGCGGGTTGAATATTGAGGATTGAGGATTGAGGATTGAGGATTGAGGATTCAGGATTGAGCATTCAGGATTGAGGATTCAGGATTGTGGTTTGAGGACAGAGGATTGAGGACCGAGGATTGAGGGTTGAGGATTGAGGATTGAGGATTGAGGATTGAAGATTGAGTATTGAGGATTGAAGATTGAGGATTGTGGATTGAGGATTGAGGATTGAGTATTGAAGATTGAGGATTGGGGATTGAGGATTGACGATTGAGGATTGGGTATTGCGGATTGAAGATTGAGTATTGAGGGTTGAAGATTGAGGATTGAGGATTGAGGATTGATAATTGAGGGTTGAGGATTGACGATTGAAGATTGAGGATTGGGGACTGAGAGTTGATGGCTGAGTGATGAGAATTGATGTGTGTGGATAGAGATATGAAGATTGCAGATTGAGTATTGCGTATGGAAAACTCGGAACTAAGGATATTCTAGTGAGGATTGGGGATTGACAGCTGATTGTTGAGGACTGAGGTCTGAAGATTGAGGATTCAGGATTGAGGATTCAGGACTGTGGTTTGAGGACAGAGGATTGAGGCTTGAGGATTGAGGATTGAGGATTGAGGATTGAGGATTGAAGATTGAAGATTGGGTATTGAGGATTGAACATTGAGGATTGAGAATTGAGGATTGAGGATTGAGGATTGAGGATTGAAGATTGAATATTGATCATTGAAGGTTGAGGATTGAGGATTGAGGGTTGTGGATTCAGGACGAGGACTGAGGGTTGAGTATTGATGTTTGAGGTCTGAGGAATGAGGATAGAGGATTGAGAATTGAGGATTGAGGATTGAGGATTGAAGATTGAGGATTGGGTATTGAGAATTGAACATTGATGATTGAGGATTGAGGATTGAGGATTGAGGACTGAAGATTGAATATTGATGATTGAAGATTGAGGATTGAGGATTGAGGGTTGTGGATTGGGGACCAGGACTGAGGGTTGAATATTGACGTTTGAGGACTGATGATTGAGGATTGAGGATTGTGGATTGAGGATTGAGAATTGAGGATTGAGGATTGAACATTGCGTATTGAGGGCTGAAGATTGAGGATTGAGGATTGAGGATTGAAGATTGAGGACTTAGTGTTGAGGGTTGAGTGATGGGAATTGACGTTTGTGGATTGAGATTTGAAGATTGAAGAATGGGGATTGATTATTGTAAGCTGTGAATTGAGGATATTCTGTTGAGGATTGAGGATTGACAATTGATTGTTGAGGACTGAGGGCTGAAGGTTGAGGATTCAGGATTGAGGATTCGGTATTGAGGTTTGAGGACTGAGGATTGATGGTTGAGGATTGAGGATTGAGGATTGACGCTTGAGGATTGAGGGTTGAGGATGGAGGCTTGAAGAGAGAGGACTGAGTGTTGAGGATTGAGTGTTTAGGATTGATGTTTGAGGATTGAGATATGATTATTGAATATTGCGGTTTGAGTATTGAACCATGAGAGTTCAGGATATTCTATTGAGTATTGAGAATTGAGGATTGATACTTGTGTATTGAGGATTGGTGGTTGAGTGTTGTGTGTTGAATATTGAGGATTCGGGATTCAGAATTGAGGATTGAGGATTGAAGATTGAGTATTGAGGATTGATGATTGAGGATTTTGGATTGAGGATTGAAGATTGAGTATTGAGGATTGAAGATTGAGGATTGAGGATTGACGATGAGGTCTGAAGGTTGAGGATTGAGGTTTGAGGACTCAGGACTGAGGATTGAGGATTGAGAATTGAGGATTGAGGATTGAGGATTGAAGATTGAGGATCGGGTATTGAGGATTGAAGAATGAGGATTGAGGATTGAGGATTGAGGATTGAGGATTGAAGATTGAGGGTTCAGGATTGAGGATTAATGATTGAGTATTGAGGATTGAAGATTGAGAATTGAGGATTAAGGATTGAACATTGTGGACTGAGTGTTGAGGGTTGAGTAGTGAGAATTGATGTTTGTGGATAGAGATTTGAAGATTGCAGATTGGGTATTGAGTATTCAAAACTGTGAATTGAGGATATTCTATTGGGGATTGAGGATTGACAACTGATTGTTGAGGACTGAGGGCTGAAGATTGAGGATTCAGGATTGAGGATTCAGAATTGTGGTTTGAGGACTGAGGATTGAAGATTGAAGATTGAGTATTGAGGGTTGAGGATTGAGGATTGAGTATTGAGGATTGAAGATTGAGGATAGGGTATCGAGGATTGAAGAATGAGGATGGAGGATGGGCGATTGAGGATTGAGGATTGAAGATTGAGTATTCAGGATTGGAGATTGACGATTGAGGATTGAGGAATGAGGACCGAGGATTGAGGATTGAGGATTGAATATTGAGTATTGAGGATTGATGATTGAGGATTGAGGATTGACGATTGAGGATTGAGGATTGAGAATTGAAGATTGAGGCTTGGGGACTGAGTGTTGAGGGTTGAGTGATGAGGATTGTTGTTTGTGGATAGAGATTTGAAGATTGCAGATTCAGTATTGTGTATTGAAACCTGTGAATTGAGGATATTCTATTGAGGATTGAGGATTGACAACTGATTGTTGAGGACTGAGGGCTGAAGATTGAGGATTGAGGATTCAGGATTCAGAATTGAGGTTTGAGGACTGAGGATTCAGGAATGAGGATTGAGGATTGAGGATTGAGGATTGAAGATTCAGTATTGAGGATTGAGTATTGAGGATTGAGGATTGAGGATTGAGGATTGTGGATCGAGGATTGAGGATTGAGGATTGAAGATTGAGTATTGAGGATTGAAGATTGAGGATTGAGTATTGAGTATCGAGGATTCAGGATGAGGGCTGAGGGTTGAGGATTGAGGTTTGAGGATTGAGGACTGAGGATTGAGGATTGATGACTGAGTATTGAGGATTGAAGATTGAGGATTGAGGATTGAGGATTGAGGATTGAGGATTGAGGATTGAGAATTGAAGATTGAGGATTGGGGACTGAGTGTTGAGGGTTGAGTGATGAGGATTGATGTTTGTGGATAGAGATTTGAAGATTGCAGATTGAGTATTGAGTATTGAAACCTGTGAATTGAGGATATTCTATTGAGGATTGAGGATTGACAACTGATTGTTGAGGACTGAGGGCTGAAGATTGAGGATTCAGGGTTGAGGATTCAGAATTGAGGTTTGAGGACTGAGGATTGAGGATTGAGGATTGAGGATTGAGGATTGAGGATTGAGGATTGAGGATTGAGGACTGAGGATTGAGGATTGACTATTGAGCATTGAGGATTGAAGATTGAGGACTGTTGACTGAGGATTGAAGATTGAGGATTAAGGGTTGAGGATTGAGGATTGAGGTTTGAGGAATGAGGATTGAGGATTGAGGATTGAGGATTGAGGACGAGGACTGACGGTTGAGGATTGTGGCTTGAGGATTGAGGATTGAGAATTGAGGATGAGGACTGAGGTTTGAGGATGAGGGCTGAGGGTTGAGGATTGAGGTTTGAGGACTGAGGACTGAGGATTGAGGATTGAGAATTGAGGATTGAGGATTGAGGATTGAAGATTGAGATTTGGGTATTAAGGATTGAGGAATGAGGATTGAGGATTGAGGATTCAGGATTGAGGATTGAATATTGAGGATTGAGGATTCAGGACTGAAGATTGAGGATTGGGTATTGAGGATTGAAGAATGAGGATTGAGGATTGAGGATTGAGGATTGAGGATTGAGGATTGAGGATTGAGGATTGAGGATTGAGGATTGAAGATTGATTATTGAGGATTGAAGATTGTGGTTTGAGGACAGAGGATTGAGGCTTGAGGATTCAGGATTGAGGATTGAGGATTGAGGATTGAGGATTGAGGATTTAAGATTGAGGATTGGGTATTGAGAATTGAACATTGAGGATTGAGGATTGAGGATTGAGGATTGAGGACTGAAGATTGAATATTGATGATTGAAGATTGAGGATTGAGGATTGAGGGTTGTGGATTGGGGACCAGGACTGAGGGTTGAATATTGACGTTTGAGGACTGATGATTGAGGATTGAGGATTGTGGATTGAGGATTGAGAATTGAGGATTGAGGATTGAACATTGCGTATTGAGGGCTGAAGATTGAGGATTGAGGATTGAGGATTGAAGATTGAGGACTTAGTGTTGAGGGTTGAGTGATGGGAATTGACGTTTGTGGATTGAGATTTGAAGATTGAAGAATGGGGATTGATTATTGTAAGCTGTGAATTGAGGATATTCTGTTGAGGATTGAGGATTGACAATTGATTGTTGAGGACTGAGGGCTGAAGGTTGAGGATTCAGGATTGAGGATTCGGTATTGAGGTTTGAGGACTGAGGATTGAGGGTTGAGGATTGAGGATTGAGGATTGACGCTTGAGGATTGAGGGTTGAGGATGGAGGCTTGAAGAGAGAGGACTGAGTGTTGAGGATTGAGTGTTTAGGATTGATGTTTGAGGATTGAGATATGATTATTGAATATTGCGGTTTGAGTATTGAACCATGAGAGTTCAGGATATTCTATTGAGTATTGAGAATTGAGGATTGATTCTTGTGTATTGAGGATTGGTGGTTGAGTGTTGTGTGTTGAATATTGAGGATTCGGGATTCAGAATTGAGGATTGAGGATTGAAGATTGAGTATTGAGGATTGATGATTGAGGATTTTGGATTGAGGATTGAAGATTGAGTATTGAGGATTGAAGATTGAGGATTGAGGATTGACGATGAGGTCTGAAGGTTGAGGATTGAGGTTTGAGGACTCAGGACTGAGGATTGAGGATTGAGAATTGAGGATTGAGGATTGAGGATTGAAGATTGAGGATCGGGTATTGAGGATTGAAGAATGAGGATTGAGGATTGAGGATTGAGGAGTGAGGATTGAAGATTGAGGGTTCAGGATTGAGGATTCAGGATTGTGGTTTGAGGACTGAGGATTGAGGATTGGGGATTGAGGATTGAGGATTGGGGATTGAGGATTGAGGATCGAGGATTGAAGATTGAAGATTGGGTATTGAGGATTGTACATTGAGGATTGAGGATTGAGGATTGAGGATTGATGATTGAGGATTGATGATTGAATATTGATGATTGAAGGTTGAGGATTGAGGATTGAGTGTTGTGGATTGAGGACGAGGACTGAGGGTTGAGTATTGATGTTTGAGGTCTGAGGATTGAGGATTGAGGATTGAAGATTGAGGGTTGGGTATTGAGGATTGAAGAACGTGGATTGAGGATTGAGGATTCAGGATTGAGGACTCAGGATTGAGGATTCAGGATTGTGGTTTGAGGACAGAGGATTGAGGCTTGAGGATTGAGGATTGAGGATTGAGGATTGAGGATTGAGGATTTTGGATTGAGGATTGGGTATTGAGAATTGAACATTGAGGATTGAGGATTGAGGATTGAGGATTGAGGACTGAAGATTGAATATTGATGATTGAAGATTGAGGATTGAGGATTGAGGGTTGTGGGTTGGGGACCAGGACTGAGGGTTGAATATTCACGTTTGAGGGCCGAGGATTGAGGATTGAGGATTGAGGATTGAGGATTGAGGATTGAGGATTGAGGATTGAAGATTGAGGATTGGGTATTGAGGACTGAAGAATGAGGATTGAGGATTTAGGATTGAGGCCTGAGGATTGAGAATTGAGAACTTAGGATGAGGACTGAGGGCTGAGGGTTGAGGTTTGAGGAATGAGGATTGGGGGTTGAGGATTGAGGATTGAGGATTGAGGATTGAGGATTGAGTACTGAAGATTGAGTATTGATGACCGAGGATTGAGGATTGAGGATTGTGGATCGAGGATTGAGGATTGAGGATTGAAGATTGAGTATTGAGGATTGAAGATTGAGGATTGAGTATTGAGGATCGAGGATTCAGGATGAGGGCTGAGGGTTGAGGATTGAGGTTTGAGGATTGTGGACTGAGGATTGAGGATTGATGACTGAGTATTGAGGATTGAAGATTGAGGATTGAGGATTGAGGATTGAGGATTGAGGATTGAGGATTGAGAATTGAAGATTGAGGATTGGGGACTGAGTGTTGAGGGTTGAGTGATGAGGATTGATGTTTGTGGATAGAGATTTGAAGATTGCAGATTGAGTATTGAGTATTGAAACCTGTGAATTGAGGATATTCTATTGAGGATTGAGGATTGACAACTGATTGTTGAGGACTGAGGGCTGAAGATTGAGGATTCAGGGTTGAGGATTCAGAATTGAGGTTTGAGGACTGAGGATTGAGGATTGAGGATTGAGGATTGAGGATTGAGGATTGAGGATTGAGGATTGAGGACTGAGGATTGAGGATTGACTATTGAGCATTGAGGATTGAAGATTGAGGACTGTTGATTGAGGATTGAAGATTGAGGATTAAGGGTTGAGGATTGAGGATTGAGGTTTGAGGAATGAGGATTGAGGATTGAGGATTGAGGATTGAGGACGAGGACTGACGGTTGAGGATTGTGGCTTGAGGATTGAGGATTGAGAATTGAGGATGAGGACTGAGGTTTGAGGATGAGGGCTGAGGGTTGAGGATTGAGGTTTGAGGACTGAGGACTGAGGATTGAGGACTGAGAATTGAGGATTGAGGATTGAGGATTGAAGATTGAGATTTGGGTATTAAGGATTGAAGAATGAGGATTGAGGATTGAGGATTCAGGATTGAGGATTGAAGATTGAGGATTGAGGATTCAGGACTGAAGCTTGAGGATTGGGTATTGAGGATTGAAGAATGAGGACTGAGGATTGAGGATTGAGGATTGAGGATTGAGGATTGAGGATTGAGGATTGAGGATTGAGGATTGAAGATTGATTATTGAGGATTGAAGATTGTGGTTTGAGGACAGAGGATTGAGGCTTGAGGATTGAGGATTGAGGATTGAGGATTGAGGATTGAGGATTGAGGATTGAGGATTTAAGATTGAGGATTGGGTATTGAGAATTGAACATTGAGGATTGAGGATTGAGGATTGAGGATTGAGGACTGAAGATTGAATATTGATGATTGAAGATTGAGGATTGAGGATTGAGGGTTGTGGATTGGGGACCAGGACTGAGGGTTGAATATTGACGTTTGAGGACTGATGATTGAGGATTGAGGATTGAGGATTGAGGATTGAGAATTGAGGATTGAGGATTGAACATTGCGTATTGAGGGCTGAAGATTGAGGATTGAGGATTGAAGATTGAAGATTGAGGACTTAGTGTTGAGGGTTGAGTGATGGGAATTGACGTTTGTGGATTGAGATTTGAAGATTGAAGAATGGGGATTGATTATTGTAAGCTGTGAATTGAGGATATTCTGTTGAGGATTGAGGATTGACAATTGATTGTTGAGGACTGAGGGCTGAAGGTTGAGGATTCAGGATTGAGGATTCGGTATTGAGGTTTGAGGACTGAGGATTGAGGGTTGAGGATTGAGGATTGAGGATTGACGCTTGAGGATTGAGGGTTGAGGATGGAGGCTTGAAGAGAGAGGACTGAGTGTTGAGGATTGAGTGTTTAGGATTGATGTTTGAGGATTGAGATATGATTATTGAATATTGCGGTTTGAGTATTGAACCATGAGAGTTCAGGATATTCTATTGAGTATTGAGAATTGAGGATTGATTCTTGTGTATTGAGGATTGGTGGTTGAGTGTTGTGTGTTGAATATTGAGGATTCGGGATTCAGAATTGAGGATTGAGGATTGAAGATTGAGTATTGAGGATTGATGATTGAGGATTTTGGATTGAGGATTGAAGATTGAGTATTGAGGATTGAAGATTGAGTATTGAGGATCGAGGATTGAGGATTGAGGATTGACGATGAGGTCTGAAGGTTGAGGATTGAGGTTTGAGGACTCAGGACTGAGGATTGAGGATTGAGAATTGAGGATTGAGGATTGAGGATTGAAGATTGAGGATCGGGTATTGAGGATTGAAGAATGAGGATTGAGGATTGAGGATTGAGGATTGAGGATTGAAGATTGAGGGTTCAGGATTGAGGATTCAGGATTGTGGTTTGAGGACTGAGGATTGAGGATTGAGGATTGAGTGTTGTGGATTGAGGACGAGGACTGAGGGTTGAGTATTGATGTTTGAGGTCTGAGGATTGAGGATTGAGGATTGAGGATTGAAGATTGAGTATTGAGGATTGAAGATTGAGGATTGAGGATTGAGGACTGAGGATTGAGGATTGAGGATTGAGGATTGAGGATTGAGGATTGAAGATTGAGGATTGAGGATTGAGGATTAAAGATTGAGTATTGAGGATTGAGGATTGAGGATTGAGGATTGAAGATTGAATATTGATGAATGAAGATTGAGGATTGAGGGTTGAGGGTTGTGGATTGAGGACGAGGACTGAGGGTTGAGTATTGATGTTTGAGGTCTGAGGATTGAGGATTGAGGGTTGAGAATTGAGGATTGAGGATTGAGGGTTGAGAATTGAGGATTGAGGATTGAGGATTGAGAATTGAGGATTGAGGATTGAAGATTGAGTATTGAGGATTGAAGATTGAGAATTGAGGATTGAGGATTGAGGATTGAAGATGAGGGCTGAGGGTTGAGGATTGAGGTTTGAAGACTGAGGATTGAGGATTGAGGATTGAGAGTTGAGGATTGAGGATTGAGGATTGAAGATTGAGGATTGGGTATTGAGGATTGAAGAATGAGCATTGAGTGTTGAGGATTGAGGATTGAAGATTGAGGATTGAGGATTGAGGTTTGAGGATTGAAGATTGAGTATTGAGGGTTGAAGGTTGAGGATTGAGGATTGAGTATTGATAATTGAGCATTGAGGATTGAACATTGTGGACTGAGTGTTGAGGGCTGAGTGATGAGAATTGATGTTTGTGGATAGAGATTTGAAGATTGCAGATTGGGTATTGAGTATTGAAAACTGTGAATTGAGGATATTCTATTGGGGATTGAGGATTAACATCTGATTGTTGAGTACTGAGGGCTGAAAATTGAGGATTCAGGATTGAGGATTCAGAATTGTGGTTTGAGGACTGAGGATTGAAGATTGAAGATTGCCGTATTGAGGGTTGAGGATTGAGGATTGAGGATTGAGGATTGAGGTTGAGGGCTGAGGGTTGAAGATTGAGGTGTGAGGACTCAGGACTGAGGATTGAGGTTTGAGAATTGAGGATTGAGTATTGAGGATTGAAGATTGAGGATAGGGTATTGAGGATTGATGAATGAGGATGGAGGATGGGCGATTGAGGATTGAGGATTGAAGATTGAGTACTCAGGATTGGAGATTGACGATTGAGTATTGAAGATTGAGGATTGGGGATTGAGGATTGATGATTGAGGATTCAGGATTGAGGATTCAGATTTGAGGTTTGAGGACTGAGGATTGAGGATTGAGGATTGAAGATTAAATATTGATGATTGAAGATTGAGTATTGAGGATTGAGGGTTGTGTATTGAGGACGAGGACTGAGGGTTGAGTATTGATGTTTGAGGTCTCAGGATTGAGGATTGAGGATTGAGAATAGAGGATTGAGGATTGAGGATTGAAGATTGAGGATTTGGTGTTGAGGATTGAAGAATGAGGATTGAGGATTGATGATTGAGGATTGAGGGTTGAAGATTGAGTATTGAGGATTGAAGATTGAGGGTTGAGGATTGAGGATTGAGGATTGAGGAATGAGGATTGAGGATTGAAGATTGAGTATTGATGATTGAAGATTGAGGATTGAGGATTGAGGACTGAGTATTGAGGATTGAAGATTGGGGATTCAGGATTGAGGATTGAGGATTGAGGAATGAGGATTGAGGATTGAGGGTTGTGGATTGGGGACCAGGACTGAGGGTTGAATATTGATGTTAGAGGTCTGAGGATTGCGGATTGAGGATTGAGAATTGAGGATTGAGGATTGAGGATTGAAGATTGAGGATTGGGTATTGAGGATTGAAGAATGAGAATTGAGGATTGAGGATTGAGGCCTGAGGATTGAGAATTGAGAACTGAGGATGAGGACTGAGGGCTGAGGGTTGAGGTTTGAGGAATGAGGACTGACGATTGAGGATTGAGGATTGCAGATTGAGTATTGAGGATTGAAGATTGTGGATTGAAGATTGAGGATTGAGGATTGAGGATTGAAGATTGAGGATTGGGGACTGAGTGTTGAGGGCTGAGTGATGAGAATTGATGTTTGCGGATAGAGATTTGAAGATTGCAGATTGAGTATTGCGTATGGAAAACTCTGAACTCAGGATATTCTATTGAGGATTGAGGATTGACAACTGATTGTTGAGGACTGAGGGCTGAAGATTGAGGATTCAGGATTGAGGATTCAGGATTGTGGTTTGAGGACAGAGGATTGAGGATTGAGAATTGAGGATTAAAGGATTGAGGATTGAGGATTGAAGATTTAGGATTGGGTATTGCGGATTGAATATTGAGGATTGAGGATTGAGGATTGAGGATTGAGGATTCAGGATTGAGGATTCAGGATTGAGGATTCAGGGTTGTGGTTTGAGGACAGAGGATTGAGGCTTGAGGATTGAGGATTGAGGATTGAGAATTGAGGATTGAGAATTGAGGATTGAAGATTGAGGATTGGGTATTGAGGATTGAAGAATGAGGATTGAGGATTGAGGATTGAGGATTGAGGATTGAAGATTGAGTATTGAGGATTGAAGATTGAGGATTGAGGACCGAGGATTGAGGGTTGAGGATTGAGGATTGAGGATTGAGGATTGAGGATTGAGGATTGAAGATTGTGTATTGAGGATTGAAGATTGAGGATTGTGGATTGAGAATTGAGGATTGAGTATTGAAGATTGAGGATTGGGGATTGAGGATTGACGATTGAGGATTGAGTATTGAGGATTGAGAATTGAGGATTGAGGATTGAAGATTGAGTGTTGAGGTTTGAAGATTGAGAATTGAGGATTGAGTATTGAGGATTGAAGATGAGGGCTGAGGGTTGAGGATTGAGGTTTGAGGACTGAGGATTGAGGATTGAGGATTGAGAGTTGAGGATTGAGGATTGAGGATTGAAGATTGAGGATTGGGTATTGAGGATTGAAGAATGAGCATTGAGGATTGAGGATTGAGGATTGAGGATTGAAGATTGAGGATTGAGGATTGAGGTTTGAGGATTGAAGATTGAGTATTGAGGGTTGAAGATTGAGGATTGAGGATTGAGGATTGATAATTGAGGATTGAGGATTGACGATTGAAGATTGAGGATTGGGGACTGAGAGTTGATGGCTGAGTGATGAGAATTGATGTGTGTGGATAGAGATATGAAGATTGCAGATTGAGTATTGCGAATGGAAAACTCGGAACTGAGGATATTCTAGTGAGGATTGAGGATTGACAGCTGATTGTTGAGGACTGAGGTCTGCAGATTGAGGATTCAGGATTGAGGATTCAGGACTGTGGTTTGAGGACTGTGGATTGAGGATTGAGGATTGGGGATTGAGGATTGAGGATCGAGGATTGAAGATTGAAGATTGGGTATTGAGGATTGAACATTGAGGATTGAGAATTGAGGATTGAGGATTGAGGATTGAGGATTGAGGATTGAAGATTGAATATTGATCATTGAAGGTTGAGGATTGAGGAATGAGGGTTGTGGATTCAGGACGAGGACTGAGGGTTGAGTATTGATGTTTGAGGTCTGAGGATTGAGGATAGAGGATTGAGAATTGAGGATTGAGGATTGAGGATTGAAGATTGAGGATTGGGTATTGAGGATTGAAGAATGAGCACTGAGGATTGAGGATCGAGTATTGAGGATTGAAGATTGAGTATTGAGGATTGAAGATTGAGGATTGAGGATTGAGGATTGAGGATTGAGTATTGAGGATTGAGGATTGAGGATTGAAGATTGAGGATTGAGGATTAAAGGTTGAGCATTGAGGATAGAGGATTGAGGTTTGATGATTGAGGATTGAGGATTGAGGATTGAGGATTGAGGATTGAGGATTGAGTATTGAAGATTGAGGATTGATGATTGAGGATTGAGGATTGAGGATTGAGGATTGAGTATTGGAGATTGAGGATTGAAGATTGAGGATTGAGGATTGAGGATTAATGATTGAGTATTGAGGATTGAAGATTGAGAATTGAGGATTCAGGATTGAACATTGTGGACTGAGTGTTGAGGGTTGAGTGATGAGAATTGATGTTTGTGGATAGAGATTTGAAGATTGCAGATTGGGTATTGAGTATTGAAAACTGTGAATTGAGGATATTCTATTGGGGATTGAGGATTGACAACTGATTGTTGAGGACTGAGGGCTGAAGATTGAGGATTCAGGATTGAGGATTCAGAATTGTGGTTTGAGGACTGATGATTGAAGATTGAAGATTGAGTATTGAGGGTTGAGGATTGAGGATTGAGGATTGAGGATTGAGGTTGAGGGCTGAGGGTTGAAGATTGAGGTGTGAGGACTCAGGACTGAGGATTGAGGATTGAGAATTGAGGATTGAGTATTGAGGATTGAAGATTGAGGATAGGGTATCGAGGATTGAAGAATGAAGATGGAGGATGGGCGATTGAGGATTGAGGATTGAAGATTGAGTATTCAGGATTGGAGATTGACGATTGAGGATTGAGGATTGAGGACCGAGGATTGAGGATTGAGGATTGAAGATTGAGTATTGAGGATTGAAGATTGAGGATTGAGGATTGACGATTGAGGATTGAGGATTGAGAATTGAAGATTGAGGCTTGGGGACTGAGTGTTGAGGGTTGAGTGATGAGGATTGTTGTTTGTGGATAGAGATTTGAGGATTGCAGATTCAGTATTGAGTATTGAAACCTGTGAATTGAGGATATTCTATTGAGGATTGAGGATTGACAACTGATTGTTGAGGACTGAGGGCTGAAGATTGAGGATTCAGGATTCAGGATTCAGAATTGAGGTTTGAGGACTGAGGATTGAGGATTGAGGATTGAGGATTGAGGATTGAGGATTGAGGATTGAAGATGCAGTATTGAGGATTGAATATTGAGGATTGAGGATTGAGGATTGAGGATTGAGGATTGAGGATTGAGGATTGAGTACTGAAGATTGAGTATTGATGACTGAGGATTCAGGATTGAGGATTGAGGACTGATGACTGAGGATTTAGGATTGAAGATTGAATATTGATGATTGAAGATTCAGGATTGAGGATTGAGTGTTGTGGATTGAGGACGAGGACTGAGGGTTGTGTATTGATGTTTGAGGTCTGAGGATTGATGATTGAGGATCGAGAATAGAGGATTGAGGATGGAGGATTGAAGATTGAGGATTTGGTGTTGAGGATTTAAGAATGAGGATTGAGGATTGAGGATTGATGATTCAGGATTGAAGATTGAGTATTGAGGATTGAAGATTGAGGATTGAGGATTGGGGATTGAGGGTTGAGGATTGAGGATTGAGGATTGAGGATTGACAACTGATTCTTGAGGACTGAGGGCTGAAGATTGAGGATTCAGGATTGAGGATTCAGATTTGAGGTTTGAGGACTGAGGATTGAGGATTCAGGACTGAAGGTTGAATATTGATGATTGAAGATTGAGTATTGAGGATTGAGGGTTGTGTATTGAGGACGAGGGCTGAGGGTTGAGTATTGATGTTTGAGGTCTGAGGATTGAGGATTGAGGATTGAGAGTAGAGGATTGAGGATTGAGGGTTGAAGATTGAGGATTTGGTGTTGAGGATTGAAGAATGAGTATTGAGGATTGATGATTGAGGATTGAGGGTTGAAGATTGAGTATTGAGGATTCAAGATTGAGGATTCAGGATTGAGGATTGAGGATTGAGGATTGAGGATTGAGGATTGAGGATTGAAGATTGAGGATTGGGTATTGAGGATTGAAGAATGAGGATTGAGGATTTAGGAGTGAGGCCTGAGGATTGAGCATTGAGAACTGAGGATGAGGACTGAGGGCTGAGGGTTGAGGTTTGAGGAATGAGGATTGGGGGTTGAGGATTGAGGATTGAGGATTGAGGTTTGAGGATTGAGTACTGAAGATTGAGTATTGATGACTGAGGATTGAGGATTGAGGATTGTGAATTGAGGATTGAGGATTGAGGATTGAAGATTGAGTATTGAGGATTGAAGATTGAGGATTGAGTATTGAGGATCGAGGATTCAGAATGAGGACTTGGGGTTGAGGATTGAGGTTTGAGGATTGAGGTCTGAGGATTGAGGATTGATGACTGAGTATTGAGGACTGAAGATTGACGATTGAGGATTGAGGATTGAGGATTGAGGATTGGGGATTGAGAATTGAAGATTGAGGATTGGGGACTGAGTGTTGAGGGTTGATTGATGAGGATTGATGTTTGTGGATAGAGATTTGAAGATTGCAGATTGAGTATTGAGTATTGAAACCTGTGAATTGAGGATATTGTATTGAGGATTGAGGATTGACAACTGATTGTTGAGGACTGAGGGCTGAAGATTGAGGATTCAGTGTTGAGGATTCAGAATTGAGGTTTGAGGACTGAGGATTGAGGATTGAGGATTGAGGATTGAGGATTGAGGATTGAGGATTGAGGATTGAGGACTGAGGATTGAGGATTGAGTATTGAGCATTGAGGATTGAAGATTGAGGACTGTTGATTGAGGATTGAAGATTGAGGATTAAGGATTGAGGATTGAGGATTGAGGTTTGAGGAATGAGGATTGAGGATTGAGGATTGAGGATTCAGGATTCTGGTTTGAGGACTGAGGATTGAGGATTGAGGATTGGGGATTGAGGATTGAGGATCGAGGATTGAAGATTGAAGATTGGGTATTGAGGATTGAACATTGAGGATTGAGGATTGAGGATTGAGGGTTGAGGGTTGAGGATTGAAGATTGAATATTGATGATTGAACGTTGAGGATTGAGGATTGAGGGTTGTGGGTTCAGGACGAGGACTGATGGTTGAGTATTGATGTTTGAGGTCTGAGGATTGAGGACAGAGGATTGAGAATTGAGGATTGAGGATTGAGGATTGAAGATTGAGGATTCCGTATTGAGGATTGAAGAATGAGGACTGAGGATTGAGGATTGAGGATTGAGGATTGAGGATTGTATATTGATGTTTGAAGGTTGAGGATTGAGGACTGAGGGTTGTGGATTCAGGACGAGGACTGAGGGTTGAGTATTGATGTTTGAGGTCTGAGGATTGAGGATAGAGGAATGAGAATTGAGGATTGAGTATTGAGGATTGAAGATTGATGATTGAGGATTGTGGATTGAGGATTGAGGATTGAACATTGAGGACTGAGTGTTGAGGGTTGAGTGATGAGAATTGGTGTTTGTGGATAGAGGTTTGAAGATTGCAGGTTGAGCATTGAGTATTGAGAACTGTGAATTGATGATATTCTATTGAGGATTGAGAATTCACAACTGATTGTTGAGGACTGAGGTCTGAAGGTTGAGGATTCAGTATTGAGGATCCAGGATTGAGGTTTTAGGACTGAGGATTGAGGATAGAGGATTGAGGATTGAGGATTGAGGATTGAGTATTGAGTATTGAGGATTGAAGATTGAGGATTGGGTATTGCGGATCGAAGATTGAGTATTGAGGACTGAGGATTGAGGATTGAGGATCGAGGATTGAGGATTGAGGATTCAAGATTGAGTATTGAGGATTGATGGCTGAGGATTGAAGATTGAGGATTGGGTATTGAGGATTGAAGATTGAGGATTGGGGATTGAGGATTGACGATTGAGGATTGAGTATTGAGGATTGAGAATTGAGGATTGAGGATTGAAGTTTGAGTATTGAGGATTGAAGATTGAGAATTGAGGATTGAGGATTGAGGATTGAAGATGAGGGCTGAGGGTTGAGGATTGAGGTTTGAAGACTGAGGATTGAGGATTGAGGATTGAGAGTTGAGGATTGAGGATTGAGGATTGAAGATTGAGGATTGGGTATTGAGGATTGAAGAATGAGCATTGAGTGTTGAGGATTGAGGATTGAAGATTGAGGATTGAGGATTGAGGTTTGAGGATTGAAGATTGAGTATTGAGGGTTGAAGGTTGAGGATTGAGGATTGAGGATTGATAATTGAGCATTGAGGATTGAACATTGTGGACTGAGTGTTGAGGGCTGAGTGATGAGAATTGATGTTTGTGGATAGAGATTTGAAGATTGCAGATTGGGTATTGAGTATTGAAAACTGTGAATTGAGGATATTCTATTGGGGATTGAGGATTAACAACTGATTGTTGAGTACTGAGGGCTGAAGATTGAGGATTCAGGATTGAGGATTCAGAATTGTGGTTTGAGGACTGAGGATTGAAGATTGAAGATTGACGTATTGAGTGTTGAGGATTGAGGATTGAGGTTGAGGGCTGAGGGTTGAAGATTGAGGTGTGAGGACTCAGGACTGAGGATTGAGGTTTGAGAATTGAGGATTGAGTATTGAGGATTGAAGATTGAGGATAGGGTATTGAGGATTGATGAATGAGGATGGAGGATGGGCGATTGAGGATTGAGGATTGAAGATTGAGTACTCAGGATTGGAGATTGAGGATTGAGGATCGAGGATTGAGGATTGAGGATTGAAGATTGAGTATTGAGGATTGAAGATTGAGGATTGAGCATTGACGATTGAGGATTGAGGATTGAGAATTGAAGATTGAGGATTGGGGACTGAGTGTTGAGGGTTGAGTGATGAGGATTGATGTTTGTGGATAGATATTCGAAGATTGCAGATTCAGTATTGAGTACTGAAACCTGTGAATTGAGGATATTCTATTGAGGATTGAGGATTGACAACTGATTGTTGAGGAATGAGGGCTGAAGATTGAGGATTCAGGATTGAGGATTCAGAATTGAGGTTTGAGGACTGAGGATTGGGGATTGAGGATTGAGGATTGAGGATTGAGGATTGAGGATTGAAGATTCAGTATTGAGGATTGAAGATTGAGGATTGAGGATTGAGGATTGAGGATTGAGTACTGAAGATTGTGAATTGATGACTGAGGATTCAGGATTGAGGATTGAGGACTGAGGATTGAGGATTGAGGATTGAAGATTGAAAATTGATGATTGAAGATTGAGGATTGAGGATTGAGTGTTGTGGATTGAGGACGAGGTCTGAGGGTTGAGTATTGATGTTTGAGGTCTGAGGATTGATGATTGAGGATCGAGAATAGAGGATTGAGGATGGAGGATTGAAGATTGAGGATTTCGTGTTGAGGATTGAAGAATGAGGATTGAGGATTGAGGATTGAGGACTGAGGATTGAAGATTGAGTATTGAGGATTGAAGATTGAGGATTGAGGATTTGGGATTGAGGATTGAGGATTGAGGATTGAGGATTGAGGATTGACAACTGATTGTTGAGGACTGAGGGCTGAAGATTGAGGATTCAGAATTGAGGATTCAGGATTGTGGTTTGAGGACAGAGGATTGAGCATTGAGAATTGAGCATTGAGGATTGAGGATTGAGGATTGAAGATTGAGGATTGGGTATTGCGGATTGAATATTGAGGATTGAGGATTGAGGATTGAGGATTGAGGATTCAGGGTTGAGGATTCAGGATTGAGGATTCAGGATTGTGGTTTGAGGACAGAGGATTGAGGCTTGAGGATTGAGGATTGAGGATTGAGGATTGAGGATTGAGGATTGAGGATTTAAGATTGAGGATTGGGTATTGAGGATTGAAGATTGAGGATTGAAGATTTAGGATTGAGGATTGAGGACTGAGGATTGAAGATTGAGTATTGAGGATTGAGGATTAAAGGTTGAGCATTGAGGATTGAAGATTGAGGATTGATGATTGAGGATTGAGGATTGAGGATTGAGGATTGAGGACTGAGTATTGAAGATTGAGGATTGATGATTGAGGATTGAGGATTGAGGATTGAGGATTGAGTATTGGGGATTGAGGATTTAAGGTTGAGGATTGAGGATTGAGGATTAATGATTGAGTATTGAGGATTGAACATTGAGGACTGAGTGTTGAGGGTTGAGTGATGAGAATTGATGTGTGTGGATAGAGATTTGAAGATTGCAGATTGAGTATTGAGTATTGAATACTGTGAATTGAGGATATTCTATTGGGGATTGAGGATTGAAAACAGATTGTTGAGGACTGAGGGCTGAAGATTGAGGATACAGGATTGAGGATTCAGAATTGTGGTTTGAGGACTGAGGATTGAAGATTGAGTATTGAGGATTGAAGATTGAGGGTTGAGGATTGGGGATTGAGGATTGAGGATTGAGGATGAGGGCTGAGGGTTGAAGATTGAGCTTTGAGGACTCAGGACTGAGGATTGAGAATTGAGAATTGAGGATTGAGGATTGAGGATTGAAGATTGAGGATAGGGTATTGAGGATTGAAGAATGAGGATTGAGGATGGGCGATTGAGGATTGAGGATTGATGATTGAGTATTCAGGATTGGAGATTGACGATTGAGGATTGAGGATTGAGGATCGAGGATTGAGGATTGAGGATTGAAGATTGAGTATTGAGGATTGAAGATTGAGGATTGCTGATTGAGGATTGAGGATTGAGGATTGAGGATTGAGAATTGAAGATTGAGGATTGGGAACTGAGTGTTGAGGGTTGAGTGATGAGGATTGATGTTTGTGGATAGAGATTTGAAGATTTCAGATTGAGTATTGAGTATTGAAACCTGTGAATTGAGGATATTCTATTGAGGATTGAGGATTGACAACTGATTGTTGAGGACTGAGGGCTGAAGATTGAGGATTCAGGGTTGAGGATTCAGAATTCAGGTTTGAGGACTGAGGATTGAGGATTGAGGATTGAGGATTGAGGATTGAGTATTGATGATTGAAGATTGAGGATTGAGGATTGAGGATCGACGATTGAGGATGAGGGCTGAGGGTTGAGGATTGAGGTTTGAGGATTGAGGGCTGAGGATTGAGGATTGATGATTGAGTATTGAGGATTGAAGATTGAGGATTGAGGATTGAGGATTGAGGATTGAGGATTGAGGATTGAGGATTGAAAATTGAGGACTGGGGACTGAGTGTTGAGGGTTGAGTGATAAGGATTGGTGTTTGTGGATGGAGATTTAAAGATTGCAGGTTGAGTATTGAGTATTGAAAACTGTGAATTGATGATATTCTATTGAGGATTGAGAATTGACAACTGATTGTTGAGGACTGAGGGCTGAAGATTGAGGATTCAGGGTTGAGGATTCAGAATTGAGGTTTGAGGACTGAGGATTGAGGATTGAGGATTGAGGATTGAGGATTGAGGATTGAGGATTGAGGATTGAGGACTGAGGATTGAGGATTGAGTATTGAGCATTGGGGATTGAAGATTGAGGACTGTTGATTGAGGATTGAAGATTGAGGATTAAGGATTGAGGATTGAGGATTGAGGTTTGAGGAATGAGGATTGAGGATTGAGGATTGAGGATTGTGGACGAGGACTGACGGTTGAGGATTGTGGCTTGAGGATTGAGGATTGAGAATTGAGGATGTGGACTGAGGTTTGAGGATGAGGGCTGAGGGTTGAGGATTGAAGAATGAGGATTGAGGATTGAGGATTGAGGATTGAGGATTGAGGATTGAAGATTGAGCATTGAGGATTGAAGATTGAAGATTGGGTATTGAGGATTGAACATTGAGGATTGAGGATTGAGGATTGAGGATTGAGGGTTGAGGATTGATGATTGAGGATTGAAGATTGAATATTGATGATTGGAGGATGTGGATTGAGGATTGAGGATTGAAGATTGAGGATTGGGGACTGTGTGTTCAGCGTTGAGTGGTGAGAATTGATGTTTGTGGATAGAGATATGAAGATTGCAGATTGAGTATTGCGTATGGAAAACTCTGAACTGAGGATATTCTAGTGAGGATTGAGGATTGACAGCTGATTGTTGAGGACTGAGGTCTGAAGATTGAGGATTCAGGATTGAGGATTCAGGACTGTGGTTTGAGGACTGTGGATTGAGGATTGAGGATTGGGGATTGAGGATTGAGGATCGAGGATTGAAGATTGAAGATTGGGTATTGAGGATTGAACATTGAGGATTGAGAATTGAGGATTGAGGATTGAGGATTGAGGATTGAAGATTGAATATTGATCATTGAGGGTTGAGGATTGAGGATTGAAGATTGAGGGTTGTGGATTCAGGACGAGGTCTGAGGGTTGAGTATTGATGTTTGAGGTCTGAGGATTGAGGATAGAGGATTGAGAATTGAGGATTGAGGATTGAGGATTGAAGATTGAGGATTGGTTATTGAGGATTGAAGAATGAGCACTGAGGATTGAGGATCGAGTATTGAGGCTTGAAGATTGAGGATTGAGGATTGAGGATTAAAGGTTGAGCATTGAGGATTGAGGATTGAGGATTGATGATTGAGGATTGAGGATTGAGGATTGAGGATTGAGGATTGAGTATTGAAGATTGAGGATTGATGATTGAGGACTGAGGATTGAGGATTGAGGATTGAGTATTGGGGATTGAGGATTGAAGATTGAGGATTGAGGATTGAGGATTAATGATTGAGTATTGAGGATTGAAGATTGAGAATTGAGGATTCAGGATTGAACATTGTGGACTGAGTGTTGAGGGTTGAGTGATGAGAATTGATGTTTGTGGATAGAGATTTGAAGATTGCAGATTGGGTATTGAGTATTGAAAACTGTGAATTGAGGATATTCTATTGGGGATTGAGTATTGACAACTGATTGTTGAGGACTGAGGGCTGAAGATTGAGGATTCAGGATTGAGGATTCAGGATTGTGGTTTGAGGACAGAGGATTGAGGCTTGAGGATTGAGGATTGAGGATTGAGGATTGAGGATTGAGGATTTAGGATTGAGGATTGGGTATTGAGAATTGAACATTGAGGATTGAGGATTGAGGATTGAGGGTTGAGGACTGAAGAATGAATATTGATGATTGAAGATTGAGTATTGAGGATTGAGGGTTGTGGGTTGGGGACCAGGACTGAGGGTTGAATATTGACGTTTGAGGACTGAGGATTGAGGATTGAGGATTGAGGATTGAGGATTGAGGATTGAGGATTGAGGATTGAAGATTGAGGATTGGGTATTGAGGATTGAAGAATGAGGATTGAGGATTTAGGAGTGAGGCCTGAGGATTGAGCATTGAGAACTGAGGATGAGGACTGAGGGCTGAGGGTTGCGGTTTGAGGAATGAGGATTGGGGGTTGAGGATTGAGGATTGAGGATTGAGGTTTGAGGATTGAGTACTGAAGTTTGAGTATTGATGACTGAGGATTGAGGATTGAGGATTGTGAATTGAGGATTGAGGATTGAGGATTGAAGATTGAGTATTGAGGATTGAAGGTTGAGGATTGAGTATTGAGGATCGAGGATTCAGAATGAGGGCTGGGGGTTGAGGATTGAGGTTTGAGGATTGAGGTCTGAGGATTGAGGATTGATGACTGAGTATTGAGGATTGAAGATTGACGATTGAGGATTGAGGATTGAGGATTGAGGATTGAGGATTGAGAATTGAAGATTGAGGATTGGGGACTGAGTGTTGAGGGTTGAGTGATGAGGATTGATGTTTGTGGATAGAGATTTGAAGATTGCAGATTGAGTATTGAGTATTGAAACCTGTGAATTGAGGATATTCTATTGAGGATTGAGGATTGACAACTGATTGTTGAGGACTGAGGGCTGAAGATTGAGGATTCAGGGTTGAGGATTCAGAATTGAGGTTTGAGGACTGAGGATTGAGGATTGAGGATTGAGGATTGAGGATTGAGGATTGAGGATTGAGGATTGAGGACTGAGGATTGAGGATTGAGTATTCAGCATTGAGGATTGAAGATTGAGGACTGTTGATTGAGGATTGAAGATTGAGGATTAAGGATTGAGGATTGAGGATTGAGGTTTGAGGAATGAGGATTGAGGATTGAGGATTGAGGCTTGTGGACGAGGACTGACGCTTGAGGATTGTGGCTTGAGGATTGAGGATTGAGAATTGAGGATGTGGACTGAGGTTTGAGGATGAGGGCTGAGGGTTGAGGATTGAAGAATGAGGATTGAGGATTGAGGATTGAGGATTGAGGATTGAGGATTGAAGATTGAGCATTGAGGATTGAAGATTGAAGATTGGGTATTGAGGATTGAACATTGAGGATTGAGGATTGAGGATTGAGGATTGAGGGTTGAGGATTGATGATTGAGGATTGAAGATTGAATATTGATGATTGAAGGATGTGGATTGAGGATTGAGGATTGAAGAGTGAGTATTGAGGATTGAAGATTGAGGATTGAGGATTGAAGATTGAGGATTGGGGACTGTGTGTTCAGGGTTGAGTGGTGAGAATTGATGTTTGTGGATAGAGATATGAAGATTGCAGATTGACAATTGCGTATGGAAAACTCTGAACTGACGATGTTCTATTGAGGATTGAGGATTGACAACTGATTGTTGAGGACTGAGGGCTGAAGATTGAGGTTTCAGGATTGAGGATTCAGGATTCTGGTTTGAGGACTGAGGATTGAGGATTGAGGATTGAGGATTGAGAATTGAGGATTGAGGATTGAAGATTGAGGATTGGGTATTGAGGATTGAACATTGAGGATTGAGGATTGAGGATTGAGGATTGGGTATTGAGGATTGAAGAATGAGAATTGAGGATTGAGGATTGAGGCCTGAGGATTGAGAATTGAGAACTGAGGATGAGGACTGAGGGCTGAGGGTTGAGGTTTGAGGAATGAGGACTGACGATTGAGGATTGAGGATTGAAGATTGAGTATTGAGGATTGAAGATTGTGGATTGAGGATTGAGGATTGAGGATTGAGGATTGAAGATTGAGGATTGGGGACTGAGTGTTGAGGGCTGAGTGATGAGAATTGATGTTTGCGGATAGAGATTTGAAGATTGCAGATTGAGTATTGCGTATGGAAAACTCTGAACTGAGGATATTCTATTGAGGATGGAGGATTGACAGCTGATTGTTGAGGACTGAGGGCTGAAGATTGTGGATTCAGGATTGAGGATTCAGGATTGTGGTTTGAGGACAGAGGATTGAGGATTGAGAATTGAGGATTGAGGATTGAGGATTGAGGATTGAAGATTGAGGATTGGGTATTGCGGGTCGAATATTGAGGATTGAGGATTGAGGACTGAGGATTGAGGATTCAGGACTGAGGATTCAGGATTGAGGATTCAGGATTGTGGTTTGAGGACAGAGGATTGAGGCTTGAGGATTGAGGATTGAGGATTGAGGATTGAGGATTGAGGATTTAAGATTGAGGATTGGGTATTGAGAATTGAACATTGTGGATTGAGGATTGAGGATTGAGGATTGAGGACTGAAGATTGTATATTGATGATTGAAGATTGAGTATTGAGGATTGAGGGTTGTGGGTTGGGGACCAGGACTGAGGGTTGAATATTGACGTTTGAGGACTGAGGATTGAGGATTGAGGATTGAGGATTGAGGATTGAGGATTGAGGATTGAAGATTGAGGATTGGGTATTGAGGATTGAAGAATGAGGATTGAGGATTTAGGAGTGAGGCCTGAGGATTGAGCATTGAGAACTGAGGATGAGGACTGAGGGCTGAGCGTTGAGGTTTGAGGAATGAGGATTGGGGGTTGAGGATTGAGGATTGAGGATTGAGGTTTGAGGATTGAGTACTGAAGATTGAGTATTGATGACTGAGGATTGAGGACTGAGGATTGTGAATTGAGGATTGAGGATTGAGGATTGAAGATTGAGTATTGAGGATTGAAGATTGAGGATTGAGTATTGAGGATCGAGGATTCAGAATGAGGGCTGGGGGTTGAGGATTGAGGTTTGAGGATTGAGGTCTGAGGATTGAGGATTGATGACTGAGTATTGAGGACTGAAGATTGACGATTGAGGATTGAGGATTGAGGATTGAGGATTGGGGATTGAGAATTGAAGATTGAGGATTGGGGACTGAGTGTTGAGGGTTGAGTGATGAGGATTGATGTTTGTGGATAGAGATTTGAAGATTGCAGATTGAGTATTGAGTATTGAAACCTGTGAATTGAGGATATTCTATTGAGGATTGAGGATTAACAACTGATTGTTGAGGCCTGAGGGCTGAAGATTGAGGATTCAGGATTGAGGATTCAGGATTGTGGTTTGAGGACTGAGGATTGAGGATTGAGGATTGGGGATTGAGGATTGAGGATCGAGGATTGAGGACTGAAGATTGAGTATTGAGGATTGACGATTGAGGATTGAGTATTGAGGATCGAGGATTGAGAATGAGGGCTGAGGGTTGAGGATTGAGGTTTGAGGATTGAGGACTGCGGATTGAGGATTGATGATTGAGTATTGAGGATTGAAGATTGAGGATTGAGGATTGAGGATTGAGGATTGAGGATTGAGGATTGAGGATTGAAAATTGAGGACTGGGGACTGAGTGTTGAGGGTTGAGTGATGAGAATTGGTGTTTGTGGATAGAGATTTAAAGATTGCAGATTGAGTATTGTGTATTGAAATCTGTGAATTGATGATATTCTATTGAGGATTGAGAATTGACAACTGATTGTTGAGGACTGAGGTCTGAAGATTGAGGATTCAGGATTGAGGATCCAGGATTGAGGTTTGAAGACTGAGGATTGAGGATAGAGGATTGAGGATTGAGGATTGAGGATTGAGCATTGAGGATTGAGGATTGAAGATTGAGGATTGAGCATTGCGGATTGAACATTGAGGATTGAGGATTGAGGATTGAGGACTGAAGATTGAATATTGATGATTGAAGATTGATGATTGAGGATTGAGGGTTGTGGATTGAGGACGAGGACTGAGGGTTGAGTATTGATGTCTGTGGTCTGAGGATTGAAGATTGTGGATTGAGAGTTGAGGATTGAGGATTGAGGATTGAAGATTGAGGCTTGGGTATTGAAGATTGAAGAATGGGCATTGAGGATTGAGGATTGAGGATTGAGGATTGAAGATTGAGGATTGAGGATTGAGGTTTGAGGATTGAAGATTGAGTATTGAGGATCGAAGGTTGAGGATTGAGGATTGAGGATTGAGGATTGAGGGTTGACGATTGAAGATTGAGGATTGGGGACTGACGATTGAAGATTGAGGATTGAGGATTGAGTATTAATGATTGGGTATTGAGGATTGAACATTGAGGACTGAGTGTTGAGGGTTGAGTGATGAGAATTGATGTTTGTGGATAGAGATTTGAAGATTGCAGATTGAGTATTGAGTATTTAATACTGTGAACAGAGGATATTCTATTGGGGATTGAGGATTGACAACTGATTGTTGAGGACTGAGGGCTGAAGATTGAGGATTCAGGATTGAGGATTCAGAATTGTGGTTTGAGGACTGAGGATTGAAGATTGAAGATTGAGTATTGAGGATTGAAGATTGAGGGTTCAGGATTGAGGATTGAGGATTGAGGATTGAGGATGAGGGCTGAGGGTTGAAGATTGAGGTTTGAGGACTCAGGACTGAGGATTGAGGATTGAGAATTGAGGATTGAGGATTGAGGATTGAAGATTGAGGATAGGGTATTGAGGATTGAAGAATGAGGATTGAGGATGGGCGATTGAGGATTGAGGATTGAAGATTGAGTATTCAGGATTGGAGATTGACGATTGAGGATTGAGGATTGAGGATCGAGGATTGAGGATTGAGTATTGAAGATTGAGTTTTGAGGATTGAAGGTTGAGGATTGAGGATTGAGGATTGAGGATTGAGTATTGAGGATTGAGAATTGAAGATTGAGGATTGGGGACTGAGTGTTGAGCGTTGAGTGATGAGGATTGATATTTGTGGATAGAGATTTGAAGATTGCAGATTGAGTATTGAGTATCGAAACCTGCGAATTGAGGATATTCTATTGAGGATTGAGGATTGACAACTGATTGTTTAGGACTGAGGGCTGAAGATTGAGGATTCAGGGTTGAGGGTTCAGAATTGAGGTTTGAGGACTGAAGATTGAGGATTGAGGATTGAGGATTGAGGATTGGGGATTGAGTATTGAGGATTGAAGATTGAGGATTGAGGATTGAGGTTCGAGGATTGAGGATGAGGGCTGAGGGTTGAGGTTTGAGGTTTGAGGGTTGAGGGCTGAGGATTGAGGATTGATGATTGAGTGTTGAGGATTGAAGATTGAGGATTGAGGATTGAGGATTGAGGATTGAGGATTGAGGATTGAGGATTGAAAATTGAGGACTGGAGACTGATTGTTGAGGGTTGAGTGATAAGAATTGGTGTTTGTGGATAGAGATTTAAAGATTGCAGATTGAGTATAGAGTATTGAAAACTGTGAATTGATGATATTCTATTGAGGATTGAGAATTGACAACTGATTGTTGAGGACTGAGGGTTGAAGATTGAGGATTCAGGATTGAGAATTCAGAATTGAGGATTGAGGACTGAGGACTGAGGATTGAAGATTGAGTATTGAGGATTGAAGATAGAGGATTAAGGATTGAGGATTGGGGATTGAGGATCTAGGATTGAAAATTGATTATTGAGGATTGAAGATTGAGGACTGTTGATTGAGGATTGAAGATTGAGGATTAAGGATTGACGATTGAGGATTGAGGTTTGAGGAATGAGGATTGAGGATTGAGGATTGAGGATTGAGGACGAGGACTGACGGTTGAGGATTGTGGCTTGAGGATTGAGGATTGAGAATTGAGGATGAGGACTGAGGTTTTAGGATTGAGGTTTGAGGAATGAGGATTGAGGTTTGGGTATTGAGGATTGATGATTGAGGATTGAGTACTGAAGATTGAGGATTGATGATTGAGGATTTAGGATTGAGGATTGAGGATTGAGGATTGAGGATTGAGGATTGAAAATTGAGTATTGAGGATTGAAGGTTGAGGACTGAGGAATAAGGATTGAGGATTGAGGATTGAGGATTGAGGATTGAGGATTGAAGTTTGAATGCTGAGGATTGAGGGTAGAATATTGAGGATTGAGTATTGAGGATTGAGGATGAGGGCTGAGGTTTGAGGTTTGAGGTTTGAGATTGAATCCTGAGAATTCAGGATATTCTACTGAGTATTGAGAATTGAGGATTGATGGTTTAGTATTGAGACCGAGGATTGAGGATTGAAGATTGTGTATTGATGATTGAAGATTGAGGATTGAGGATTGAGTGCTGAGGGTTGAGGACGAGGACTGACGGTTGAGGATTGATGTTTGAGGATTGAGGGTTGAAGACTGACGACTGAGGATAGAGAATTGAGGATGGAGCATTGAGGATTGAAGATTGAGGACTGGGGATTGAGGATTAAAGATTGAGTATTAAGGATTTAGGATTGGGGACTAAGGATCTAGGATTGAATATTGATTACTGAGGTTTGAAGATTGAGGATTGAGGATTGAGGATTGAGAATGGGGAATTGAGGATAAGGACTGAGGGTTGAGGGTTGAGGTTTGAGGAATGAGGATTGAGGATTGAGGATTGAGGATTGAAGATTGAGTATTGATGATTGAAGTTTGAGGATTGAGGATTGAGGGTTGAGGATTGAGGACGAGGACTGACGGTTGAGGATTGTGGTTTGAGGATTGAGGATTGAGGATTGAGAATTGAGGATGAGGACTGAGGTTTGAGGATTGAGGTTTGAGGAATGAGGATTGAGGATTGAGGATTGCGGATTGAGGATTGAGGATTGAGTATTGAAGGTTGAGGATTGATGACTGAGGATCGAGGATTGCGGACTGACGATTGAGGATTGGGGATTGAGGGTTGAATGTTGAGTGTTGAGGATTGAAGGTTGAGGATTGACGATTGAGGATTGAGGATTGAGGATGATGGCTGAGGTTTGAGGTTTGACGTTTGAGTATTGAATCCTGAGAATTCAGGATGTTCTATTGACTGTTGAGAATTGAGGATTGATGGTTTAGTATTGAGGATTCAGGATTGAGGATTGAGGATTCAGTATTGAAGATTGAGGATTGATGACTGAGGATTTAGGATTGAGGATTGGGGATTGAGGACTGAGGATTGAAAATTGAGTATTGAGGATTGAAGTTTGAGGACTGTGGAATAAGGATTGAGGATTGAGGATGAGGACTGAGGGTTGAGTATTGATGTCCGAGGTCTGAGGATTGAGGACTGAGGATTGAGAATTGAGGATTGAGGATTGAGCATTGAAGATTGAGGATTGAGGATTGAGGATTGAGGTTTGAGGATTGAGGATTGAAGATTGAGGATTGGGTATTGCGTATTGAACATTGAGGATTTAGGATTGAGGATTGAGGACTGAAGATTGAATATTGATGAATGAAGATTGATGATTGAGGATTGAGGGTTGTGGATTGAGGACGAGGACTGAGGGCTGAGCATTGATGTCTGAGGTCTGAGGATTGAGGATTGAGGATTGAGAATTGAGGATTGAGGATTGAGGATTGAAGATTGAGGATTGGGTATTGAGGATTGAAGAATGAGGATTGAGGATTGAGGATTGAGGATTGAGGATTGAGGATTGAGTATTGAAGATTGGGGATTGGGGATTGAGGATCGACGATTGAGGATTGAGTATTCAGGATTGAGAATTGAGGATTGAGGATTGAGGATTGAGGATTGAAGATGAGGGCTGTGGGTTGAGGATTGAGGTTTGAGGACTGAGGATTGAGGATTGAGGATTGAGAGTTGAGGATTGAGGATTGAGGATTGAAGATTGAGGATTGGGTATTGAGGATTGAAGAATGGGCATTGAGGATTGAGGATTGAGGATTGAGGATTGAAGATTGAGGATTGAGGATTGAGGTTTGAGGATTGAAGATTGAGTATTGAGGATTGAAGATTGAGTATTGAGGATTGAAGATAGAAGATTAAGGATTGAGGATTGGGGACTGAGGATCTACGATTGAAAATTGATTATTGAGGATTGAAGATTGAGGACTGTTGATTGAGGATTGAGGTTTGAGGGTTGAAGGTTGAGTGTTGAGGATTGAAGGTTGAGGATTGACGATTCAGGATTGAGGATTGAGGATGATGTCTGAGGTTTGAGGTTTGAGGTTTGAGTATTGAATCCTGAGAATTCAGGATGTTCTATTGAGTATTGAGAATTGAGGATTGATGCTTTAGTATTGAGGATTCAGGATTGATGATTGAGGATTGAGTACTGAAGATTGAGGATTGATGATTGAGCATTTAGGATTGAGGATTGAGGATTGAGGATTGAGGATTGAGGATTGAAAATTGAGTATTGAGGATTGAAGGGTGAGGACTGAGGAATAAGGATTGAGGATTGAGCATTGAGGATTGAGGATTGGGGATTGAAGTTTGAGTGCTGAGGATTGAGGGTAGAAGATTGAGGATTGAGTATTGAGGATTGAGGGTGAGGGCTGAGGTTTGAGGTTTGAGGTTTGAGATTGAATCCTGAGAATTCAGGATGTTCTATTGAGTGTTGAGAATTGAGGATTGATGGTTTAGTATTGAGGATTCAGGATTGAGGATTGAGGATTCAGTATTCAAGATTGAGGATTGATGATTGAGGATTTAGGATTGAGGATTGGGGATTGAGGATTGAGGATTGAAAATTGAGTATTGAGGATTGAAGTTTGAGGACTGAGGAATAAGGATTGAGGATTGAGGATGAGGACTGAGGGTTCAGTATTGATGTCCGAGGTCTGAGGATTGAGGATTGAGGATTGAGAATTGAGGATTGAGGATTGACGATTGAGGATTGAGGTTTGAGGGTTGAAGGTTGAGTGTTGAGGATTGAAGGTTGAGAATTGAGGATTGAGGATTGAGGATTGAAGATGAGGGCTGAGGGTTGAGGATTGAGGTTTGAGGACTGAGGATTGAGGATTGAGGATTGAGAGTTGAGGATTGTGGATTGAGGATTGAAAATTGAGGATTGGGTATTGAGGATTGAAGAATGAGCATTTTAGGATTGAGGATTGAGGATTGAGGATTGAAGATTGAGGATTGAGGATTGAGGATTGAGGTTTGAGGATTGAAGATTGTGTATTGAGGGTTGAAGATTGAGGATTGAGGATTGAGGATTGATAATTGAGGATTGAGGATTTACGATTGAAGATTGAGGATTGGGGACTGAGAGTTGATGGCTGTGTGATGAGAATTGATGTTTGTGGATAGAGATATGAAGATTGCAGATTGAGTATTGCGTAAGGAAAACTCTGAACTGAGGATATTCAAGTGAGGATTGAGGATTGACAGCTGATTGTTGAGGACTGAGGGCTGAAGATTGAGGATTCAGGATTGAGGATTCAGGACTGTGGTTTGAGGACTGTGGATTGAGAATTGAGGATTGGGGATTGAGGATTGAGGATCGAGGATTGAAGATTGAAGATTGGGTATTGAGGATTGAACATTGAGGATTGAGAATTGAGGATTGAGGATTGAGGATTGAGGATTGAAGATTGAATATTGATCATTGAAGGTTGAGGATTGAGGATTGAGGGTTGTGGATTCAGGACGAGGACTGAGGGTTGAGTATTGATGTTTGAGGTCTGAGGATTGAGGATAGAGGATTGAGAATTGAGGATTGAGGATTGAGGATTGAAGATTGAGGATTGGGTGTTGAGGATTGAAGAATGAGCACTGAGGATTGAGGATCGAGAATTGAGGATTGAAGATTGAGTATTGAGGATTGAAGATTGAGGATTGAGGATTGAGGATTGAGGATTGAGGATTGAGGATTGAGGATTGAGGATTGAAGATTGAGGATTGAGGATTGAGGATTAAAGGTTGAGCATTGAGGATTGAGGATTGAGGATTGATGATTGAGGATTGAGGATTGAGGATTGAGGATTGAGGATTGAGTATTGAAGATTGAGGATTGATGATTGAGGATTGAGGATTGAGGATTGAGGATTGAGTATTGGGGATTGAGGATTGAAGATTGAGGATTGAGGATTGAGGATTAATGATTGAGTATTGAGGATTGAAGATTGAGAATCGAGGATTCAGGATTGAGCATTGTGGACTGAGTGTTGAGGGTTGAGTGATGAGAATTGATGTTTGTGGATAGAGATTTGAAGATTGCAGATTGGGTATTGAGTATTGAAACCTGTGAATTGAGGATATTCTATTGGGGATTGAGGATTGACAACTGATTGTTGAGGACTGAGGGCTGAAGATTGAGGATTCAGGATTGAGGATACAGAATTGTGGTTTGAGGACTGAGGATTGAAGATTGAAGATTGAGTATTGAGGGTTGAGGATTGAGGATTGAGGATTGAGGATTGAGGTTGAGGGCTGAGGGTTGAAGATTGAGGTGTGAGGACTCAGGACTGAGGATTGAGGATTGAGAATTGAGGATTGAGTATTGAGGATTGAAGATTGAGGATAGGGTATTGAGGATTGAAGAATGAGGATGGAGGATGGGCGATTGAACATTGAGGATTGAAGATTGAGTATTCAGGATTGGAGATTGACGATTGAGGATTCAGGATTGAGGACCGAGGATTGAGGATTGAGGATTGAAGATTGAGTATTGAGGATTGAAGATTGAGGATTGAGGATTGACGATTGAGGATTGAGGATTGAGAATTGAAGATTGAGGATTGGGGACTGAGTGTTGAGGGTTGAGTGATGAGGATTGCTGTTTGTGGATAGAGATTTGAAGATTGCAGATTCAGTATTGAGTATTGAAACCTGTGAATTGAGGATATTCTATTGAGGATTGAGGATTGACAACTGATTGTTGAGGACTGAGGGCTGAAGATTGAGGATTCAGGATTGAGGATTCAGAATTGAGGTTTAAGGACTGAGGATTGAGATTTGAGGATTGAGGATTGAGGATTGAGGATTGAGGATTGAAGATTCAGTATTGAGGATTGAAGATTGAGGATTGAGGTGTGAGGATTGAGGATTGAAGAATGAGGATTGAGGATTGAGGATTGAGGCCTGAGGATTGAGAATTGAGAATTGAGGATAAGTACTGAGGGTTGAGGGTTGAGGTTTGAGGAATGAGGATTGAGGATTGAGGATTGAGGATTGAAGATTGAGTATTGATGATTGAAGATTGAGGATTGCGGACTGACGATTGAGGATCGGGGATTGAGTGTTGAATGTTGAGTGTTGAGGATTGAAGGTTGAGGATTGACGATTGAGGATTGAGGATTGAGGATGATGGCTGAGGCTTGAGGTTTGAGGTTTGAGTATTGAATCCTGAGAATTCAGGATGTTCTATTGAGTGTTGAGAATTGAGGATTGATGGTTTAGTATTGAGGATTCAGGATTGAGGATTGAGGATTCAGTATTGAAGATTGAGGATTGATGATTGAGGATTTAGGATTGAGGATTGGGGATTGAGGATTGAGGATTGAAAATTGAGTATTGAGGATTGAAGTTTGAGGACTGAGGAATAAGGATTGAGGATTGAGGATGAGGACTGAGGGTTGAGTATTGATGTCCGAGGTCTGAGGATTGAGGATTGAGGATTGAGAATTGAGGATTGAGGATTGACGATTGAGGATTGAGGTTTGAGGGTTGAAGGTTGAGTGTTGAGGATTGGAGGTTGAGGATTGACGATTCAGGATTGAGGATTGAGGATGATGGCTGAGGTTTGAGGTTTGAGGTTTGAGTATTGAATCCTGAGAATTCAGGATGTTCTATTGAGTATTGAGAATTGAGGATTGATGCTTTAGTATTGAGGATTCAGGATTGATGATTGAGGATTGAGTACTGAAGATTGAGGATTGATGATTGAGGATTTAGGATTGAGGATTGAGGATTGAAGATTGAGTATTGAGGATTGAGGATTGAGGATTGAGGGTTGAGGATTGAGGATTGAGGGTTGAGGATTGAAGATTGATTATTGAGGATTGAAGACTGAGGTTTGAGGATTGAGGATTGCGGATTGACGATTGAGGATTGAGGATTGAGGGTTGAAGGTTGAGTGTTGAGGGTTGAAGGTTGAGGTTTGACGATTGAGGATTGAGGATTGAGGATGATGGCTGAGGTTTGAGGTTTGAGGTGTGAGTATTGAATCCTGAGAATTCAGGATGTTCTATTGAGTATTGAGAATTGAGGATTGAGGATTGAGTATTGAAGATTGGGGATTGATGATTGAGGATTTAGGATTGAGGATAGAGGATTGAGGATGGAGCATTGAGGATTGAAGATTGAGGACTGGGGATTGAGGATTGAAGATTGAGGATTGGGTATTGAGGATTGAAGAATGAGGATTGAGGATTGAGGATTGAGGATTGAGGATTGAAGATCGAGTATTGAGGATTGAAGGTTGATGATAGAGGATTGTGGATTGAGGACTGAGGATTGAACATTGAGGACTGAGTGTTGAGGTTTGAGTGATGAGAATTGGTGTCTGTGGATAGAAGTCTGAAGATTGCAGGTTGAGCATTGAGTATTGAGAACTGTGAATTGAGGACATTCTATTGAGGATTGAGGATTGACAACTGATTGTTGAGGACTGAGGGCTGAAGATTGAGGATTCAGGATTGAGGATTCAGAATTGAGTTTTGAGGACTGAGGATTGAGGATTGAAGATTGAGGATTGAGGATTGAGGATCGAGGATTGAGGATAAGGGCTGAGGGTTGAGGATTGAGGTTTGAGGATTGAGGACTGAGGATTGAAGATTGATGATTGAGTATTGAGGATTGAAGTTTGAGGATTGAGGATTGAGGATTGAGGATTGAGGATTGAGGTTTGAGGATTGAAGATTGAGGACTGGGGACTGAGTGCTGAGTGTTGAGTGATGAGAATTGGTGTTTGTGGATAGAGATTTAAAGATTGCAGATTGAGTATTGAGTATTGAAAAGTGTGAATTGATGATATTCTATTAAGGATTGAGAATTGACAACTGATTGTTGAGGACTGAGGTCTGAAGATTGAGGATTCAGGATTGAGGATCCAGGATTGATGTTTGAGGAGTGAGGATTGAGGATTGATGATTGAGGATTGAGGATTGAGGATTGAGGATTTAGGAGTGAGGCCTGAGGATTGAGCATTGAGAACTGAGGATGAGGACTGAGGGCTGAGGGTTGAGGTTTGAGGAATGAGGATTGGGGGTTGAGGATTGAGGATTGAGGATTGAGGTTTGAGGATTGAGTACTGAAGATTGAGTATTGATGACTGAGGATTGAGGATTGAGGATTGTGAATTGAGGATTGAGGATTGAGGATTGAAGATTGAGTATTGAGGATTGAAGATTGAGGATTGAGTATTGAGGATCGAGGATTCAGAATGAGGGCTGGGGGTTGAGGATTGAGGTTTGAGGATTGAGGTCTGAGGATTGAGGATTGATGACTGAGTATTGAGGACTGAAGATTGACGATTGAGGATTGAGGATTGAGGATTGAGGATTGGGGATTGAGAATTGAAGATTGAGGATTGGGGACTGAGTGTTGAGGGTTGAGTGATGAGGATTGATGTTTGTGGATAGAGATTTGAAGATTGCAGATTGAGTATTGAGTATTGAAACCTGTGAATTGAGGATATTCTATTGAGGATTGAGGATTAACAACTGATTGTTGAGGCCTGAGGGCTGAAGATTGAGGATTCAGGATTGAGGATTCAGGATTGTGGTTTGAGGACTGAGGATTGAGGATTGAGGATTGGGGATTGAGGATTGAGGATCGAGGATTGAGGACTGAAGATTGAGTATTGAGGATTGACGATTGAGGATTGAGTATTGAGGATCGAGGATTGAGAATGAGGGCTGAGGGTTGAGGATTGAGGTTTGAGGATTGAGGACTGCGGATTGAGGATTGATGATTGAGTATTGAGGATTGAAGATTGAGGATTGAGGATTGAGGATTGAGGATTGAGGATTGAGGATTGAGGATTGAAAATTGAGGACTGGGGACTGAGTGT
The DNA here is from genome assembly GCF_051401765.1 of Calliopsis andreniformis. Lineage (NCBI taxonomy): Eukaryota > Metazoa > Arthropoda > Insecta > Hymenoptera > Andrenidae > Calliopsis > Calliopsis andreniformis. The sequence continues at coordinate 292,150 of NW_027480545.1, read as the reverse complement.
TGAGGGTTGAGTGATGAGAATTGGTGTTTGTGGATAGAGATTTAAAGATTGCAGATTGAGTATTGTGTATTGAAATCTGTGAATTGATGATATTCTATTGAGGATTGAGAATTGACAACTGATTGTTGAGGACTGAGGTCTGAAGATTGAGGATTCAGGATTGAGGATCCAGGATTGAGGTTTGAAGACTGAGGATTGAGGATAGAGGATTGAGGATTGAGGATTGAGGATTGAGCATTGAGGATTGAGGATTGAAGATTGAGGATTGAGCATTGCGGATTGAACATTGAGGATTGAGGATTGAGGATTGAGGACTGAAGATTGAATATTGATGATTGAAGATTGATGATTGAGGATTGAGGGTTGTGGATTGAGGACGAGGACTGAGGGTTGAGTATTGATGTCTGTGGTCTGAGGATTGAAGATTGTGGATTGAGAGTTGAGGATTGAGGATTGAGGATTGAAGATTGAGGCTTGGGTATTGAGGATTGAAGAATGGGCATTGAGGATTGAGGATTGAGGATTGAGGATTGAAGATTGAGGATTGAGGATTGAGGTTTGAGGATTGAAGATTGAGTATAGAGGATCGAAGGTTGAGGATTGAGGATTGAGGATTGAGGATTGAGGGTTGACGATTGAAGATTGAGGATTGGGGACTGACGATTGAAGATTGAGGATTGAGGAATGAGGATTAATGATTGGGTATTGAGGATTGAACATTGAGGACTGAGTGTTGAGGGTTGAGTGATGAGAATTGATGTTTGTGGATAGAGATTTGAAGATTGCAGATTGAGTATTGAGTATTTAATACTGTGAACAGAGGATATTCTATTGGGGATTGAGGATTGACAACTGATTGTTGAGGACTGAGGGCTGAAGGTTGAGGATTCAGGATTGAGGATTCAGAATTGTGGTTTGAGGACTGAGGATTGAAGATTGAAGATTGAGTATTGAGGATTGAAGATTGAGGGTTCAGGATTGAGGATTGAGCATTGAGGATTGAGGATGAGGGCTGAGGGTTGAAGATTGAGGTTTGAGGACTCAGGACTGAGGATTGAGGATTGAGAATTGAGGATTGAGGATTGAGGATTGAAGATTGAGGATAGGGTATTGAGGATTGAAGAATGAGGATTGAGGATGGGCGATTGAGGATTGAGGATTGAAGATTGAGTATTCAGGATTGGAGATTGACGATTGAGGATTGAGGATTGAGGATCGAGGATTGAGGATTGAGTATTGAAGATTGAGTTTTGAGGATTGAAGGTTGAGGATTGAGGATTGAGGATTGAGGATTGAGTATTGAGGATTGAGAATTGAAGATTGAGGATTGGGGACTGAGTGTTGAGCGTTGAGTGATGAGGATTGATATTTGTGGATAGAGATTTGAAGATTGCAGATTGAGTATTGAGTATCGAAACCTGCGAATTGAGGATATTCTATTGAGGATTGAGGATTGACAACTGATTGTTGAGGACTGAGGGCTGAAGATTGAGGATTCAGGGTTGAGGGTTCAGAATTGAGGTTTGAGGACTGAAGATTGAGGATTGAGGATTGAGGATTGAGGATTGGGGATTGAGTATTGAGGATTGAAGATTGAGGATTGAGGATTGAGGTTCGAGGATTGAGGATGAGGGCTGAGGGTTGAGGTTTGAGGTTTGAGGGTTGAGGGCTGAGGATTGAGGATTGATGATTGAGTGTTGAGGATTGAAGATTGAGGATTGAGGATTGAGGATTGAGGATTGAGGATTGAGGATTGAGGATTGAAAATTGAGGACTGGAGACTGATTGTTGAGGGTTGAGTGATAAGAATTGGTGTTTGTGGATAGAGATTTAAAGATTGCAGATTGAGTATAGAGTATTGAAAACTGTGAATTGATGATATTCTATTGAGGATTGAGAATTGACAACTGATTGTTGAGGACTGAGGGCTGAAGATTGAGGATTCAGGATTGAGAATTCAGAATTGAGGATTGAGGACTGAGGACTGAGGATTGAAGATTGAGTATTGAGGATTGAAGATAGAGGATTAAGGATTGAGGATTGGGGATTGAGGATCTAGGATTGAAAATTGATTATTGAGGATTGAAGATTGAGGACTGTTGATTGAGGATTGAAGATTGAGGATTAAGGATTGACGATTGAGGATTGAGGTTTGAGGAATGAGGATTGAGGATTGAGGATTGAGGATTGAGGACGAGGACTGACGGTTGAGGATTGTGGCTTGAGGATTGAGGATTGAGAATTGAGGATGAGGACTGAGGTTTTAGGATTGAGGTTTGAGGAATGAGGATTGAGGTTTGGGTATTGAGGATTGAGGACTGAGGATTGAGTATTGAAGGTTGAGGATTGATGACTGAGGATTGAGGATTGCGGATTGACGATTGAGGATTGAGGTTTGAGGGTTGAAGGTTGAGTGTTGAGGATTGAAGGTTGAGGATTGACGATTCAGGATTGAGGATTGAGGATGATGGCTGAGGTTTGAGGTTTGAGGTTTGAGTATTGAATCCTGAGAATTCAGGATGTTCTATTGAGTATTGAGAATTGAGGATTGATGCTTTGGTATTGAGGATTCAGGATTGATGATTGAGGATTGAGTACTGAAGATTGAGGATTGATGATTGAGGATTTAGGATTGAGGATTGAGGATTGAGGATTGAGGATTGAGGATTGAAAATTGAGTATTGAGGATTGAAGGTTGAGGACTGAGGAATAAGGATTGAGGATTGAGGATTGAGGATTGAGGATTGAGGATTGAAGTTTGAATGCTGAGGATTGAGGGTAGAAGATTGAGGATTGAGTATTGAGGATTGAGGATGAGGGCTGAGGTTTGAGGTTTGAGGTTTGAGATTGAATCCTGAGAATTCAGGATATTCTACTGAGTATTGAGAATTGAGGATTGATGGTTTAGTATTGAGACCGAGGATTGAGGATTGAAGATTGTGTATTGATGATTGAAGATTGAGGATTGAGGATTGAGTGCTGAGGGTTGAGGACGAGGACTGACGGTTGAGGATTGATGTTTGAGGATTGAGGGTTGAGAACTGACGACTGAGGATAGAGAATTGAGGGTGGAGCATTGAGGATTGAAGATTGAGGACTGGGGATTGAGGATTAAAGATTGAGTATTAAGGATTTAGGATTGGGGACTAAGGATCTAGGATTGAATATTGATTACTGAGGATTGAAGATTGAGGATTGAGGATTGAGGATTGAGAATGGGGAATTGAGGATAAGGACTGAGGGTTGAGGATTGAGGTTTGAGGAATGAGGATTGAGGATTGAGGATTGAGGATTGAAGATTGAGTATTGATGATTGAAGTTTGAGGATTGAGGATTGAGGGTTGAGGATTGAGGACGAGGACTGACGGTTGAGGATTGTGGTTTGAGGATTGAGGATTGAGGATTGAGAATTGAGGATGAGGACTGAGGTTTGAGGATTGAGGTTTGAGGAATGAGGATTGAGGATTGAGGATTGCGGATTGAGGATTGAGGATTGAGTATTGAAGGTTGAGGATTGATGACTGAGGATTGAGGATTGCGGACTGACGATTGAGGATTGAGGACTGAGGATTGAAAATTGAGTATTGAGGATTGAAGTTTGAGGACTGTGGAATAAGGATTGAGGATTGAGGATGAGGACTGAGGGTTGAGTATTGATGTCCGAGGTCTGAGGATTGAGGACTGAGGATTGAGAATTGAGGATTGAGGATTGAGCATTGAAGATTGAGGATTTAGGATTGAGGATTGAGGTTTGAGGATTGAGGATTGAAGATTGAGGATTGGGTATTGCGTATTGAACATTGAGGATTTAGGATTGAGGATTGAGGACTGAAGATTGAATATTGATGAATGAAGATTGATGATTGAGGATTGAGGGTTGTGGATTGAGGACGAGGACTGAGGGCTGAGCATTGATGTCTGAGGTCTGAGGATTGAGGATTGAGGATTGAGAATTGAGGATTGAGGATTGAGGATTGAAGATTGAGGATTGGGTATTGAGGATTGAAGAATGAGGATTGAGGATTGAGGATTGAGGATTGAGGATTGAGGATTGAGTATTGAAGATTGGGGATTGGGGATTGAGGATCGACGATTGAGGATTGAGTATTCAGGATTGAGAATTGAGGATTGAGGATTGAGGATTGAGGATTGAAGATGAGGGCTGTGGGTTGAGGATTGAGGTTTGAGGACTGAGGATTGAGGATTGAGGATTGAGAGTTGAGGATTGAGGATTGAGGATTGAGAATTGAGGATGAGGACTGAGGTTTGAGGAATGAGGATTGAGGATTGTGGATTGAGGATTGAGGATCGAGGATTGAGGATTGAGGATTGAGTATTGAAGGTAGAGGATTGATGACTGTGGATTGAGGATTGCGGACTGACGATTGAGGATTGGGGATTGAGGGTTGAATGTTGAGTGTTGAGGATTGAAGGTTGAGGATTGACGATTGAGGATTGAGGATTGAGGATGATGGCTGAGGCTTGAGGTTTGATGTATGAGTATTGAATCCTGAGAATTCAGGATGTTCTATTGAGTGTTGAGAATTGAGGATTGATGGTTTAGTATTGAGGATTCAGGATTGAGGATTGAGGATTCAGTATTCAAGATTGAGGATTGATGATTGGGGATTTAGGATTGAGGATTGGGGATTGAGGATTGAGGATTGAAAATTGAGTATTGAGGATTGAAGTTTGAGGACTGAGGAATAAGGATTGAGGATTGAGGATGAGGACTGAGGGTTCAGTATTGATGTCCGAGGTCTGAGGATTGAGGATTGAGGATTGAGAATTGAGGATTGAGGATTGACGATTGAGGATTGAGGTTTGAGGGTTGAAGGTTGAGTGTTGAGGATTGAAGGTTGAGGATTGACGATTCAGGATTGAGGATTGAGGATGATGGCTGAGGTTTGAGGTTTGAGGTTTGAGTATTGAATCCTGAGAATTCAGGATGTTCTATTGAGTATTGAGAATTGAGGATTGATGCTTTAGTATTGAGGATTCAAGATTGATGATTGAGGATTGAGTACTGAAGATTGAAGATTGATCATTGAGGATTGAAGACTGAGGTTTGAGGATTGAGGATTGCGGATTGACGATTGAGGATTGAGGATTGAGGGTTGAAGGTTGAGTGCTGAGGGTTGAAGGTTGAGGTTTGACGATTGAGGATTGAGGATTGAGGATGATGGCTGAGGTTTGAGGTTTGAGGTTTGAGTATTGAATCCTGAGAATTCAGGATGTTCTATTGAGTATTGAGAATTGAGGATTGAGGATTGAGTATTGAAGATTGGGGATTGATGATTGAGGATTTAGGATTGAGGATTGAGGATTGAGGATTGAGGATTGAAAATTGAGTATTGAGGACTGAGGACTGAGGATAGAGGATTGAGGATGGAGCATTGAGGATTGAAGATTGAGGACTGGGGATTGAGGATTGAAGATTGAGGATTGGGTATTGAGGATTGAAGAATGAGGATTGAGGATTGAGGATTGAGGATTGAGGATTGAAGATTGAGTATTGAGGATTGAAGGTTGATGATAGAGGATTGTGGATTGAGGACTGAGGATTGAACATTGAGGACTGAGTGTTGAGGTTTGAGTGATGAGAATTGGTGTTTGTGGATAGAAGTCTCAAGATTGCAGGTTGAGCATTGAGTATTGAGAACTGTGAATTGAGGACATTCTATTGAGGATTGAGGATTGACAACTGATTGTTGAGGACTGAGGGCTGAAGATTGAGGATTCAGGATTGAGGATTCAGAATTGAGTTTTGAGGACCGAGGATTGAGGATTGAAGATTGAGGATTGAGGATTGAGGATCGAGGATTGAGGATAAGGGCTGAGGGTTGAGGATTGAGGTTTGAGGATTGAGGACTGAGGATTGAAGATTGATGATTGAGTATTGAGGATTGAAGTTTGAGGATTGAGGATTGAGGATTGAGGATTGAGGATTGAGGATTGAGGATTGAAGATTGAGGACTGGGGACTGAGTGCTGAGTGTTGAGTGATGAGAATTGGTGTTTGTGGATAGAGATTTAAAGATTGCAGATTGAGTATTGAGTATTGAAAACTGTGAATTGATGATATTCTATTAAGGATTGAGAATTGACAACTGATTGTTGAGGACTGAGGTCTGAAGATTGAGGATTCAGGATTGAGGATCCAGGATTGATGTTTGAGGAGTGAGGATTGAGGATTGATGATTGTGGATTGAGGATTGAGGATTGAGGTTTGAGGATTGAGGATTGAAGATTGAGGATAGGGTATTGCGGATTGAACATTGAGGATTTAGGATTGAGGATTGAGGACTGAAGATTGAATATTGATGATTGAAGATTGATGATTGAGGATTGAGGGTTGTGGATTGAGGACGAGGACTGAGGGCTGAGCATTGATGTCTGAGGTCTGAGGATTGAGGATTGAGGACTGAGAATTGAGGATTGAGGATTGAGGATTGAAGATTGAGGATTGGGTATTGAGGATTGAAGAATGAGGATTGAGGATTGAGGATTGAGGATTGAGGATTGAGGATTGAGTATTGAAGATTGGGGATTGGGGATTGAGGACCGAGGATTGAGGATTGAGGATTGAGGATTGAGGATTGAGGATTGAAGATTGAGTATTGAGGATTGAAGATTGAGGATCGTGGATTGAGGATTGAGGATTGAGTATTGAAGATTGAGGATTGGGGATTGAGGATTGACGATTGAGTATTGAGTATTGAGGATTGAGAATTGAGGATTGAGGATTGAAGATTGAGTATTGAGGATTGAAGGTTGAAAATTGAGGATTGAGGATTGAGGATTGAAGATGAGGGCTGAGGGTTGAATATTGAGGTTTGAGGACTGAGGATTGAGGATTGAGGATTGAGAGTTGAGGATTGAGGATTGAGGATTGAAAATTGAGGATTGGGTATTGAGGATTGAAGAATGAGCATTTTAGGTTTGAGGATTGAGGATTGAGGATTGAAGATTGAGGATTGAGGATTGAGGATTGAGGTTTGAGGATTGAAGATTGTGTATTGAGGGTTGAAGATTGAGGATTGAGGATTGAGGATTGATAATTGAGGATTGAGGATTTACGATTGAAGATTGAGGATTGGGGACTGAGAGTTGATGGCTGAGTGATGAGAATTGATGTTTGTGGATAGAGATATGAAGATTGCAGATTGAGTATTGCGTAAGGAAAACTCTGAACTGAGGATATTCAAGTGAGGATTGAGGATTGACAGCTGATTGTTGAGGACTGAGGGCTGAAGATTGAGGATTCAGGATTGAGGATTCAGGACTGTGGTTTGAGGACTGTGGATTGAGAATTGAGGATTGGGGATTGAGGATTGAGGATCGAGGATTGAAGATTGAAGATTGGGTATTGAGGATTGAACATTGAGGATTGAGAATTGAGGATTGAGGATTGAGGATTGAGGATTGAAGATTGAATATTGATCATTGAAGGTTGAGGATTGAGGATTGAGGGTTGTGGATTCAGGACGAGGACTGAGGGATGAGTATTGATGTTTGAGGTCTGAGGATTGAGGATAGAGGATTGAGAATTGAGGATTGAGGATTGAGGATTGAAGATTGAGGATTGGGTGTTGAGGATTGAAGAATGAGCACTGAGGATTGAGGATCGAGAATTGAGGATTGAAGATTGAGTACTGAGGATTGAAGATTGAGGATTGAGGATTGAGGATTGAGGATTGAGGATTGAGGATTGAGGATTGAGGATTGAAGATTGAGGATTGAGGATTGAGGATTAAAGGTTGAGCATTGAGGATTGAGGATTGAGGATTGATGATTGAGGATTGAGGATTGAGGATTGAGGATTGAGGATTGAGTATTGAAGATTGAGGATTGATGATTGAGGATTGAGGATTGAGGATTGAGGATTGAGTATTGGGGATTGAGGATTGAAGATTGAGGATTGAGGATTGAGGATTAATGATTGAGTATTGAGGATTGAAGATTGAGAATTGAGGATTCAGGATTGAGCATTGTGGACTGAGTGTTGAGGGTTGAGTGATGAGAATTGATGTTTGTGGATAGAGATTTGAAGATTGCAGATTGGGTATTGAGTATTGAAACCTGTGAATTGAGGATATTCTATTGGGGATTGAGGATTGACAACTGATTGTTGAGGACTGAGGGCTGAAGATTGAGGATTCAGGATTGAGGATACAGAATTGTGGTTTGAGGACTGAGGATTGAAGATTGAAGATTGAGTATTGAGGGTTGAGGATTGAGGATTGAGGATTGAGGATTGAGCTTGAGGGCTGAGGGTTGAAGATTGAGGTGTGAGGACTCAGGACTGAGGATTGAGGATTGAGAATTGAGGATTGAGTATTGAGGATTGAAGATTGAGGATAGGGTATTGAGGATTGAAGAATGAGGATGGAGGATGGGCGATTGAACATTGAGGATTGAAGATTGAGTATTCAGGATTGGAGATTGACGATTGAGGATTCAGGATTGAGGACCGAGGATTGAGGATTGAGGATTGAAGATTGAGTATTGAGGATTGAAGATTGAGGATTGAGGATTGACGATTGAGGATTGAGGATTGAGAATTGAAGATTGAGGATTGGGGACTGAGTGTTGAGGGTTGAGTGATGAGGATTGCTGTTTGTGGATAGAGATTTGAAGATTGCAGATTCAGTATTGAGTATTGAAACCTGTGAATTGAGGATATTCTATTGAGGATTGAGGATTGACAACTGATTGTTGAGGACTGAGGGCTGAAGATTGAGGATTCAGGATTGAGGATTCAGAATTGAGGTTTGAGGACTGAGGATTGAGGTTTGAGGATTGAGGATTGAGGATTGAGGATTGAGGATTGAAGATTCAGTATTGAGGATTGAAGATTGAGGATTGAGGTTTGAGGATTGAGGATTGAGGATTGAGGATTGAGGATTGAGTACTGAAGATTGAGTATTGATGACTGTGGATTCAGGATTGAGGATTGAGGACTGAGGATTGAGGATTTAGGATTGAAGATTGAATATTGATGGTTGAAGATTGAGGATTGAGGATTGAGTGTTGTGGATTGAGGACGAGGACTGAGGGTTGAGTATTGATGTTTGAGGTCTGAGGATTGATGATTGAGGATCGAGAATAGAGGATTGAGGATGGAGGATTGAAGATTGAGGATTTGGTGTTGAGGATTGAAGAATGAGGAATGAGGATTGAGGATTGAGGATTGAGGATTGAAGATTGAGGATTGAGGATTGAAGATTGAGTATTGAGGATTGAAGATTGAGGATTGTGGATTGAGGATTGAGGATTGAGTATTGAAGATTGAGGATTGGGGATTGAGGATTGACGATTGAGGATTGAGTATTGAGGATTGAGAATTGAGGATTGAGGATTGAAGATTGAGTATTGAGGATTGAAGGTTGAGAATTGAGGATTGAGGATTGAGGATTGAAGATTGAGGATTGAGGATTGAGGATTGATAATTGAGGATTGAGGATTGAGGATTGTGGGTTGTGGATTCAGGACGAGGACTGAGGGTTGAGTATTGATGTTTGAGGTCTGAGGACTGAGGATAGAGGATTGAGAATTGAGGATTGAGGATTGAGGATTGAAGATTGAGGATTGGGTATTGTGGATTGAAGAATGAGCACTGAGGATTGAGGATCGAGTATTGAGGATTGAAGATTGAGTATTGAGGATTGAAGATTGAGGATTGAGGGTTGAGGATTGAGGATTGAGGATTGGGGATTGAGGATTGAGGATCGAGGATTGAAGATTGAAGATTGGCTATTGAGGATTGAACATTGAGGATTGAGAATTGAGGATTGAGGATTGAGGATTGAGGATTGAAGATTGAATATTGATCATTGAAGGTTGAGGATTGAGGATTGAGGGTTGTGGATTCAGGACGAGGACTGAGGGTTGAGTATTGATGTTTGAGGTCTGAGGATTGAGGATAGAGGATTGAGAATTGAGGATTGAGGATTGAGGATTGAAGATTGAGGATTGGGTATTGAGGATTGAAGAATGAGCACTGAGGATTGAGGATCGAGTATTGAGTATTGAAGATTGAGTATTGAGGATTGAGGCCTGAGGATTGAGAATTGAGAACTGAGGGTGAGGACTGAGGGCTGAGGGTTGAGGTTTGAGGAATGAGGATTGGGGGTTGAGGATTGAGGATTGAGGATTGAGGATTGAGGATTGAGTACTGAAGATTGAGTATTGATGACTGAGGATTGAGGATTGAGGATTGTGGATTGAGGATTGAGGATTGAGGATTGAAGATTGAGTATTGAGGATTGAAGATTGAGGATTGAGTATTGAGGATCGAGGATTCAGAATGAGGGCTGAGGCTTGAGGATTGAGGTTTGAGGATTGAGGACTGAGAATTGAGGATTGATGACTGAGTATTGAGGATTGAAGATTGAGGATTGAGGATTGAGGATTGAGGATTGAGGATTGCGGATTGAGAATTGAAGATTGAGGATTGGGGACTGAGTGTTGAGGGTTGAGTGATGAGGATTGATGTTTGTGGATAGAGATTTGAAGATTGCAGATTGAGTATTGAGTATTGAAACCTGTGAATTGAGGATATTCTATTGAGGATTGAGGATTGACAACTGATTGTTGAGGACTGAGGGCTGAAGATTGAGGATTCAGTGTTGAGGATTCAGAATTGAGGTTTGAGGACTGAGGATTGAGGATTGAGGATTGAGGATTGAGGATTGAGGATTGATTGTTGAGGATTGAGGACTGAGGATTGAGGATTGAGTATTGAGCATTGAGGATTGAAGATTGAGGACTGTTGATTGAGGATTGAAGATTGAGGATTAAGGATTGAGGATTGAGGATTGAGGATTGAGGAATGAGGATTGAGGATTGAGGATTGAGGATTGAGGACGAGGATTGAGGATTGAGAATTGAGGATTGAGGATTGAGGATTGAGGTTTGAAGATTGAGGATTGGGTATTGAGGATTGAAGAATGAGGATTGAGGATTGAGGATTGAGGCCTGAGGATTGAGAATTGAGAATTGAGGATAAGTACTGAGGGTTGAGGGTTGAGGTTTGAGGAATGAGGATTGAGGATTGAGGATTGAGGATTGAAGATTGAGTATTGATGATTGAAGATTGAGGATTGCGGACTGACGATTGAGGATCGGGGATTGAGTGTTGAATGTTGAGTGTTGAGGATTGAAGGTTGAGGATTGACGATTGAGGATTGAGGATTGAGGATGATGGCTGAGGCTTGAGGTTTGAGGTTTGAGTATTGAATCCTGAGAATTCAGGATGTTCTATTGAGTGTTGAGAATTGAGGATTGATGGTTTAGTATTGAGGATTCAGGATTGAGGATTGAGGATTCAGTATTGAAGATTGAGGATTGATGATTGAGGATTTAGGATTGAGGATTGGGGATTGAGGATTGAGGATTGAAAATTGAGTATTGAGGATTGAAGTTTGAGGACTGAGGAATAAGGGTTGAGGATTGAGGATGAGGACTGAGGGTTGAGTATTGATGTCCGAGGTCTGAGGATTGAGGATTGAGGATTGAGAATTGAGGATTGAGGATTGACGATTGAGGATTGAGGTTTGAGGGTTGAAGGTTGAGTGTTGAGGATTGAAGGTTGAGGATTGACGATTCAGGATTGAGGATTGAGGATGATGGCTGAGGTTTGAGGTTTGAGGTTTGAGTATTGAATCCTGAGAATTCAGGATGTTCTATTGAGTATTGAGAATTGAGGATTGATGCTTTAGTATTGAGGATTCAGGATTGATGATTGAGGATTGAGTACTGAAGATTGAGGATTGATGATTGAGGATTTAGGATTGAGGATTGAGGATTGAAGATTGAGTATTGAGGATTGAGGATTGAGGATTGAGGGTTGAGGATTGAGGATTGAGGGTTGAGGATTGAAGATTGATTATTGAGGATTGAAGACTGAGGTTTGAGGATTGAGGATTGCGGATTGACGATTGAGGATTGAGGATTGAGGGTTGAAGGTTGAGTGTTGAGGGTTGAAGGTTGAGGTTTGACGATTGAGGATTGAGGATTGAGGATGATGGCTGAGGTTTGAGGTTTGAGGTGTGAGTATTGAATCCTGAGAATTCAGGATGTTCTATTGAGTATTGAGAATTGAGGATTGAGGATTGAGTATTGAAGATTGGGGATTGATGATTGAGGATTTAGGATTGAGGATAGAGGATTGAGGATGGAGCATTGAGGATTGAAGATTGAGGACTGGGGATTGAGGATTGAAGATTGAGGATTGGGTATTGAGGATTGAAGAATGAGGATTGAGGATTGAGGATTGAGGATTGAGGATTGAAGATCGAGTATTGAGGATTGAAGGTTGATGATAGAGGATTGTGGATTGAGGACTGAGGATTGAACATTGAGGACTGAGTGTTGAGGTTTGAGTGATGAGAATTGGTGTTTGTGGATAGAAGTCTGAAGATTGCAGGTTGAGCATTGAGTATTGAGAACTGTGAATTGAGGACATTCTATTGAGGATTGAGGATTGACAACTGATTGTTGAGGACTGAGGGCTGAAGATTGAGGATTCAGGATTGAGGATTCAGAATTGAGTTTTGAGGACTGAGGATTGAGGATTGAAGATTGAGGATTGAGGATTGAGGATCGAGGATTGAGGATAAGGGCTGAGGGTTGAGGATTGAGGTTTGAGGATTGAGGACTGAGGATTGAAGATTGATGATTGAGTATTGAGGATTGAAGTTTGAGGATTGAGGATTGAGGATTGAGGATTGAGGATTGAGGTTTGAGGATTGAAGATTGAGGACTGGGGACTGAGTGCTGAGTGTTGAGTGATGAGAATTGGTGTTTGTGGATAGAGATTTAAAGATTGCAGATTGAGTATTGAGTATTGAAAACTGTGAATTGATGATATTCTATTGAGGATTGAGAATTGACAACTGATTGTTGAGGACTGAGGTCTGAAGATTGAGGATTCAGGATTGAGGATCCAGGATTGATGTTTGAGGAGTGAGGATTGAGGATTGATGATTGAGGATTGAGGATTGAGGATTGAGGTTTGAGGATTGAGGATTGAAGATTGAGGATTGGGTATTGCGGATTGAACATTGAGGATTTAGGATTGAGGATTGAGGACTGAAGATTGAATATTGATGATTGAAGATTGATGATTGAGGATTGAGGGTTGTGGATTGAGGACGAGGACTGAGGGCTGAGCATTGATGTCTGAGGTCTGAGGATTGAGGACTGAGGACTGAGAATTGAGGATTGAGGATTGAGGATTGAAGATTGAGGATTGGGTATTGAGGATTGAAGAATGAGGATTGAGGATTGAGGATTGAGGATTGAGGATTGAGGATTGAGTATTGAAGATTGGGGATTGGGGATTGAGGATTGACGATTGAGGATTGAGTATTGAGGATTGAGAATTGAGGATTGAGGATTGAAGATTGAGTATTGAGGATTGAAGATTGAGAATTGAGGATTGAGAATTGAGGATTGAAGATGAGGGCTGAGGGTTGAGGATTGAGGTTTGAGGACTGAGAATTGAGGATTGAGGATTGAGAGCTGAGGATTGAGGATTCAGGATTGAAGATTGAGGATTGGCTATTGAGGATTGAAGAATGAGCATTGAGGATTGAGGATTGAGGATTGAGGATTGAAGATTGAGGATTGAGGATTGAGGTTTGAGGATTGAAGATTGAGTATTGAGAGTTGAAGATTGAGGATTGAGGATTGGGGATTGATAATTGATGATTGAGGATTGACGATTGAAGATTGAGAATTGGGGACTGAGGGTTGATGGCTGAGTGATGAGAATTGATGTTTGTGGATAGAGATATGAAGATTGCAGATTGAGTATTGCGTATGGAAAACTCTGAACTGAGGATATTCTAGCGAGGATTGAGGATTGACAGCTGACTGTTGAGGACTGAGGTCTGAAGATTGAGGATTCAGGATTGAGGATTGAGGATTGAGAATTGAGAATTGAGGTTTGAGGATTGAGGATTGAAGATTGAGGATTGGGTATTGAGGATTGAAGAATGAGGATTGAGGATTGAGGATTGAGGATTGAGGATTGAAGATTGAGTATTGAGGATTGAAGATTGAGGATTGAGGACCGAGGATTGAGGATTGAGGATTGAGGATTGAGGACTGAGGATTGAAGATTGAGTATTGACGATTGAGGATTGAGTATTGAGGATTGAGAATTGAGGATTGAGTATTGAAGATTGAGTATTGAGGATTGAAGATTGAGAATTGAGGGTTGAGGATTGAGGATTGAAGATTGAGGATTGAGGATTGAGGATTGATAATTGAGGATTGAGGATTGACGATTGAAGATTGAGGATTGGGGACTGAGAGTTGATGGCTGAGTGATGAGAATTGATGTTTGTGGATAGAGATATGAAGATTGCAGATTGAGTATTGCGTATGGAAAACTCTGAACTGAGGATATTCTAGTGAGGATTGAGGATTGACAGCTGATTGTTGAGGACTGAGGTCTGAAGATTGAGGATTCAGGATTGAGGATTCAGGACTGTGGTTTGAGGACTGTGGATTGAGGATTGAGGATTGGGGATTGAGGATTGAGGATCCAGGATTGAAGATTGAAGATTGGCTATTGAGGATTGAACATTGAGGATTGAGAATTGAGGATTGAGGATTGAGGATTGAGGATTGAAGATTGAATATTGATCATTGAAGATTGAGGATTGAGGATTGTGGGTTGTGGATTCAGGACGAGGACTGAGGGTTGAGTATTGATGTTTGAGGTCTGAGGATTGAGGATAGAGGATTGAGAATTGAGGATTGAGGATTGAGTATTGAAGATTGAGGATTGGGTATTGAGGATTGAAGAATGAGCACTGAGGATTGAGGATCGAGTATTGAGGATTGAAGATTGAGTATTGAGGATTGAAGATTGAGGATTGAGGTTTGAGGATTGAGGATTGAGGATTGGGGATTGAGGATTGAGGATCGAGGATTGAAGATTGAAGATTGGCTATTGAGGATTGAACATTGAGGATTGAGAATTGAGGATTGAGGATTGAGGATTGAGGATTGAAGATTGAATATTGATCATTGAAGGTTGAGGATTGAGGATTGAGGGTTGTGGATTCAGGACGAGGACTGAGGGTTGAGTATTGATGTTTGAGGTCTGAGGATTGAGGATAGAGGATTGAGAATTGAGGATTGAGGATTGAGGATTGAGGATTGAAGATTGAGGATTGGGTATTGAGGATTGAAGAATGAGCACTGAGGATTGAGGATCGAGTATTGAGGATTGAAGATTGAGTATTGAGGATTGAAGATTGAGGATTGAGGGTTGAGCATTGAGGATTGAGGATTGAGGATTGAGGATGGAGGATTGAAGATTGAGGATTTGGTGTTGAGGATTGAAGAATGAGGATTGAGGATTGACGATTGAGGATTGAGGATTGAAGATTGAGTATTGAGGGTTGAATATTGAGGATTGAGGATTGGGGATTGAGGGTTGAGGATTGAGGATTGAGGATTGAGGATTGACAACTGAATGTTGAGGACTGAGGGCTGAAGATTGAGGATTCAGGATTGAGGATTCAGATTTGAGGTTTGAGGACTGAGGATTGAGGATTGAGGATTGAAGATTGAATATTGATGATTGAAGATTGAGTATTGAGTATTGAGGGTTGTGTATTGAGGACGAGGACTGAGGGTTGAGTATTGATGTTTGAGGTCTGAGGATTGAGGATTTTGGATTGAGAATAGAGGATTGAGGATTGAGGATTGAAGATTGAGGATTTGGTGTTGAGGATTGAAGAATGAGTATTGAGGATTGATGATTGAGGATTGAGGGTTGAAGATTGAGTATTGAGGATTGAAGATTGAGGATTGAGGATTGAGGAATGAGGATTGAGGATTGAAGATTGAGTATTGATGATTGAAGATTGAGGATTGAGGACTGAGTACTGAGTATTGAGGATTGAAGATTGAGGATTCAGGATTGAGGATTGAGGAATGAGGAATGAGGATTGAGGATTGAGGGTTGTGGATTGGGGACCAGGACTGTGGGTTGAATATTGATGTTAGAGGTCTGAGGATTGAGGATTGAGGATTGAGGATTGAAGATTGAGAATTGAGGATTGAGGTTTGAGGATTGAAGATTGTGTATTGAGGGTTGAAGATTGAGGATTGAGGATTGAGGATTGATAATTGAGGATTGAGGATTTACGATTGAAGATTGAGGATTGGGGACTGAGAGTTGATGGCTGAGTGATGAGAATTGATGTTTGTGGATAGAGATATGAAGATTGAAGATTGAGTATTGCGTAAGGAAAACTCTGAACTGAGGATATTCAAGTGAGGATTGAGGATTGACAGCTGATTGTTGAGGACTGAGGTCTGAAGATTGAGGATTCAGGATTGAGGATTCAGGACTGTGGTTTGAGGACTGTGGATTGAGGATTGAGGATTGGGGATTGAGGATTGAGGATCGAGGATTGAAGATTGAAGATTGGGTATTGAGGATTGAACATTGAGTATTGAGAATTGAGGATTGAGGATTGAGGATTGAGGATTGAAGATTGAATATTGATCATTGAAGGTTGAGGATTGAGGATTGAGGGTTGTGGATTCAGGACGAGGACTGAGGGTTGAGTATTGATGTTTGAGGTCTGAGGATTGAGGATAGAGGATTGAGAATTGAGGATTGAGGATTGAGGATTGAAGATTGAGGATTGGGTATCGAGGATTGAAGAATGAGCACTGAGGATTGAGGATCGAGTATTGAGGATTGAAGATTGAGTATTGAGGATTGAAGATTGAGGATTGAGGATTGAGGTTTGAGGACTGAGGATTGAGGATTGAGGATTGAGAGTTGAGGATTGAGGATTGAGGATTGAGGATTGAAGATTGAGGATTGGGTATTGAGGATTGAAGAATGAGCATTTTAGGATTGAGGATTGAGGATTGAAGATTGAAGATTGAGGATTGAGGATTGAGGTTTGAGGATTGAAGATTGTGTATTGAGGGTTGAAAATTGAGGATTGAGGATTGAGGATTGATAATTGAGGATTGAGGATTTACGATTGAAGATTGAGGATTGGGGACTGAGAGTTGATGGCTGAGTGATGAGAATTGATGTTTGTGGATAGAGATATGAAGATTGCAGATTGAGTATTGCGTATGGAAAACTCTGAACTGAGGATATTCTAGTGAGGATTGAGGATTGACAGCTGATTGTTGAGGACTGAGGGCTGAAGATTGAGGATTCAGGATTGAGGATTCAGGACTGTGGTTTGAGGACTGTGGATTGAGAATTGAGGATTGGGGATTGAGGATTGAGGATCGAGGATTGAAGATTGAAGATTGGGTATTGAGGATTGAACATTGAGGGTTGAGAATTGAGGATTGAGGATTGAGGGTTGAGGATTGAAGATTGAATATTGAACATTGAAGGTTGAGGATTGAGGATTGAGGGTTGTGGATTCAGGACGAGGACTGAGGGTTGAGTATTGATGTTTGAGGTCTGAGGATTGAGGATAGAGGATTGAGGATTGAGGATTGAGGATTGAGGATTGAAGATTGAGGATTGAGGATTGAGGATTAAAGGTTGAGCATTGAGGATTGAGGATTGAGGATTGATGATTGAGGATTGAGGATTGAGGATTGAGGATTGAGTATTGAGTATTGAAGATTGAGGATTGATGATTGAGGATTGAGGATTGAGGATTGAGGATTGAGGATTGAGTATTGGGGATTGAGGATTGAAGATTGAGGATTGAGGATTGAGGATTAATGATTGAGTATTGAGGATTGAAGATTGAGAATTGAGGATTCAGGATTGAACATTGTGGACTGAGTGTTGAGGGTTGAGTGATGAGAATTGATGTTTGTGGATAGAGATTTGAAGAATGCAGATTGGGTATTGAGTATTGAAACCTGTGAATTGAGGATATTCTATTGGGGATTGAGGATTGACAACTGATTGTTGAGGACTGAGGGCTGAAGATTGAGGATTCAGGATTGAGGATACAGAATTGTGGTTTGAGGACTGAGGATTGAAGATTGAAGATTGAGTATTGAGGGTTGAGGATTGAGGATTGAGGATTGAGGATTGAGGTTGAGGTCTGAGGGTTGAAGATTGAGGTGTGAGGACTCAGGACTGAGGATTGAGGATTGAGAATTGAGGATTGAGTATTGAGGATTGAAGATTGAGGATAGGGTATTGGGGATTGAAGAATGAGGATGGAGGATGGGCGATTGAAGATTGAGGATTGAAGATTGAGTATTCAGGATTGGAGATTGACGATTGAGGATTGAAGATTGAGGACCGAGGATTGAGGATTGAGGATTGAAGATTGAGTATTGAGGATTGAAGATTGAGGATTGAGGATTGACGATTGAGGATTGAGGATTGAGAATTGAAGATTGAGGATTGGGGACTGAGTGTTGAGGGTTGAGTGATGAGGATTGTTGTTTGTGGATAGAGATTTGAAGATTGCAGATTCAGTATTGAGTATTGAAACCTGTGAATTGAGGATATTCTATTGAGGATTGAGGATTGACAACTGATTGTTGAGGACTGAGGGCTGAAGATTGAGGATTCAGGATTGAGGATTCAGAATTGAGGTTTGAGGACTGAGGATTGAGGTTTGAGGATTGTGGATTGAGGATTGAGGATTGAGGATTGAAGATTCAGTATTGAGGATTGAAGATTGAGGATTGAGGTTTGAGGATTGAGGATTGAGGATTGAGGATTGAGGATTGAGTACTGAAGATTGAGTATTGATGACTGTGGATTCAGGATTGAGGATTGAGGACTGAGGATTGAGGATTTAGGATTGAAGATTGAATATTGATGGTTGAAGATTGAGGATTGAGGATTGAGTGTTGTGGATTGAGGACGAGGACTGAGGGTTGAGTATTGATGTTTGAGGTCTGAGGATTGATGATTGAGGATCGAGAATAGAGGATTGAGGATGGAGGATTGAAGAT
The DNA here is from genome assembly GCF_051401765.1 of Calliopsis andreniformis. Lineage (NCBI taxonomy): Eukaryota > Metazoa > Arthropoda > Insecta > Hymenoptera > Andrenidae > Calliopsis > Calliopsis andreniformis. The sequence continues at coordinate 273,212 of NW_027480545.1, read as the reverse complement.
TGAGGATTTGGTGTTGAGGATTGAAGAATGAGGATTGAGGATTGAGGATTGAGGATTGAGGATTGAAGATTGAGTATTGAGGATTGAAGGTTGAGGATTGAGGATTGGGGATTGAGGATTGAGGATTGAGGATTGAGGATTGAGGATTGACAACTGATTGTTGAGGACTGAGGGCTGAAGATTGAGGATTCAGGATTGCGGATTCAGGTTTGAGGTTTGAGGACTGAGGATTGAGGATTGAGGATTGAAGATTGAATATTGATGATTGAAGATTGAGTATTGAGGATTGAGGGTTGAGTATTGAGGACGAGGACTGAGGGTTGAGTATTGATGCTTGAGGTCTGAGGATTGATGATTGAGGATTGAGAATAGAGGATTGAGGATTGAGGCTTGAAGATTGAGGATTTGGTGTTGAGGATTGAAGAATGAGGATTGAGGATTGATGATTGAGGATTGAGGGTTGAAGATTGAGTATTGAGGATTGAAGATTGAGGACTGAGGATTGAGGAATGAGGATTGAGGATTGAAGATTGAGTATCGATGATTGAAGATTGAGGATTGAGGATTGAGGACTGAGTATTGAGGATTGAAGATTGAGGATTCAGGATTGAGGATTGAGGATTGAGGATTGAGGAATGAGGATTGAGGATTGAGGGTTGTGGATTGGGGACGAGGACTGAGGGTTGAATATTGATGTTAGAGGTCTGAGGATTGCGGATTGAGGATTGAGAATTGAGGATTGAGGATTGAGGATTGAAGATTGAGGATTGGTTATTGAGGATTGAAGAATGAGAATTGAGGATTGAGGATTGAGGCCTGAGGATTGAGAATTGAGAACTGAGGATGAAGACTGAGGGCTGAGGGTTGAGGTTTGAGGAATGAGGACTGACGATTGAGGATTGAGGATTGAAGATTGAGTATTGAGGATTGAAGATTGTGGATTGAGGATTGAGGATTGAGGATTGAGGATTGAAGATTGAGGATTGGGGACTGAGTGTTGAGTGCTGAGTGATGAGAATTGATGTTTGCGGATAGAGATTTGAAGATTGCAGATTGAGTATTGCGTATGGAAAACTCTGAACTGAGGATATTCTATTGAGGATTGAGGATTGACAACTGATTGTTGAGGACTGAGGGCTGAAGATTGAGGATTCAGGATTGAGGATTCAGGATTGTGGTTTGAGGACAGAGGATTGAGGATTGAGAATTGAGGATTGAGGATTGAGGATTGAGGATTGAAGATTGAGGATTGGGTATTGCGGATTGAATATTGAGGATTGAGGATTGAGGATTGAGGATTGAGGATTCAGGATTGAGGATTCAGGATTGAGGATTCAGGATTGTGGTTTGAGGACAGAGTATTGAGGCTTGAGGATTGAGGATTGAGGATTGAGAATTGAGGATTTAGGATTGAGGATTGAAGATTGAGGATTGGGTATTGAGGATTGAAGAATGAGGATTGAGGATTGAGGATTGAGGTTTGAGGATTGAAGATTGAGTATTGAGGATTGAAGATTGAGGATTGAGGACCGAGGATTGAGGATTGAGGATTGAGGATTGAGGATTGAGGATTGAAGATTGAGTATAGAGGATTGAAGATTGAGGATTTAGGATTGAGGATTGAAGATTGAGGATTGGGTATTGAGGATTGAAGGATGAGTATTGAGGATTGAGGATTGAGGATTGAGGATTGAAGATTGAGTATTGAGGATTGAAGATTGAGGATTGAGGACCGAGGATTGAGGATTGAGGATTGAGGATTGAGGATTGGGGATTGAAGATTGAGTATTGAGGATTGAAGATTGAGGATTGTGGATTGAGGATTGAGCATTGAGTATTGAAGATTGAGGATTGGGGATTGAGGATTGACGATTGAGGATTGAGTATTGAGGATTGAGAATTGAGGATTGAGGATTGAAGATTGAGTATTGAGGATTGAAGATTGAGAATTGAGGATTGAGGATTGAGGATTGAAGATTGAGGATTGAGGATTGAGGATTGATAATTGAGGATTGAGGATTGACGATTGAAGATTGAGGATTGGGGACTGAGAGTTGATGGCTGAGTGATGAGAATTGATGTTTGTGGATAGAGATATGAAGATTGCAGATTGAGTATTGCGTATGGAAAACTCTGAACTGAGGATATTCTAGTGAGGATTGAGGATTGACAGCTGATTGTTGAGGACTGAGGTCTGAAGATTGAGGATTCAGGATTGAGGATTCAGGACTGTGGTTTGAGGACTGTGGATTGAGGATTGAGGATTGGGGATTGAGGATTGAGGATCGAGGATTGAAGATTGAAGATTGGCTATTGAGGATTGAACATTGAGGATTGAGAATTGAGGATTGAGGATTGAGGATTGAGGATTGAAGATTGAATATTGATCATTGAAGGTTGAGGATTGAGGATTGAGGGTTGTGGATTCAGGACGAGGACTGAGGGTTGAGTATTGATGTTTGAGGTCTGAGGATTGAGGATAGAGGATTGAGAATTGAGGATTGAGGATTGAGGATTGAAGATTGAGGATTGGGTATTGAGGATTGAAGAATGAGCACTGAGGATTGAGGATCGAGTATTGAGGATTGAAGATTGAGTATTGAGGATTGAAGATTGAGGATTGAGGGTTGAGGATTCAGGACGAAGACTGAGGGTTGAGTATTGAAGTTTGAGGTCTGAGGATTGAGGATTGATGATTGAGTATTGAGGATTGAAGATTGAGGATTGAGGTTGAGGATTGAGGTTTGAGGATTGTGGATTGAGGATTGAGGATTGAGGATTGAAGATTCAGTATTGAGGATTGAAGATTGAGGATTGAGGTTTGAGGATTGAGGATTGAGGATTGAGGATTGAGGATTGAGTACTGAAGATTGAGTATTGATGACTGTGGATTCAGGATTGAGGATTGAGGACTGAGGATTGAGGATTTAGGATTGAAGATTGAATATTGATGGTTGAAGATTGAGGATTGAGGATTGAGTGTTGTGGATTGAGGACGAGGACTGAGGGTTGAGTATTGATGTTTGAGGTCTGAGGATTGATGATTGAGGATCGAGAATAGAGGATTGAGGATGGAGGATTGAAGATTGAGGATTTGGTGTTGAGGATTGAAGAATGAGGATTGAGGATTGAGGATTGAGGATTGAGGATTGAAGATTGAGTATTGAGGATTGAAGGTTGAGGATTGAGGATTGGGGATTGAGGATTGAGGATTGAGGATTGAGGATTGAGGATTGACAACTGATTGTTGAGGACTGAGGGCTGAAGATTGAGGATTCAGGATTGCGGATTCAGGTTTGAGGTTTGAGGACTGAGGATTGAGGATTGAGGATTGAAGATTGAATATTGATGATTGAAGATTGAGTATTGAGGATTGAGGGTTGAGTATTGAGGACGAGGACTGAGGGTTGAGTATTGATGCTTGAGGTCTGAGGATTGATGATTGAGGATTGAGAATAGAGGATTGAGGATTGAGGCTTGAAGATTGAGGATTCAGGATTGAGGATTCAGGACTGTGGTTTGAGGACTGTGGATTGAGGATTGAGGATTGGGGATTGAGGATTGAGGATCGAGGATTGAAGATTGAAGATTGGCTATTGAGGATTGAACATTGAGGATTGAGAATTGAGGATTGAGGATTGAGGATTGAGGATTGAAGATTGAATATTGATCATTGAAGGTTGAGGATTGAGGATTGAGGGTTGTGGATTCAGGACGAGGACTGAGGGTTGAGTATTGATGTTTGAGGTCTGAGGATTGAGGATAGAGGATTGAGAATTGAGGATTGAGGATTGAGGATTGAAGATTGAGGATTGGGTATTGAGGATTGAAGAATGAGCACTGAGGATTGAGGATCGAGTATTGAGGATTGAAGATTGAGTATTGAGGATTGAAGATTGAGGATTGAGGGTTGAGGATTCAGGACGAAGACTGAGGGTTGAGTATTGAAGTTTGAGGTCTGAGGATTGAGGATTGATGATTGAGTATTGAGGATTGAAGATTGAGGATTGAGGTTGAGGATTGAGGATAGAGGATGAGGGCTGAGGGTTGAGGATTGAGGTTTGAGGACTGAGGTCTCAGGATTGAGTATAGAGAATTGAGGATTGAGGATTGAGGATTGAAGATTGAGATTTGGGTATTAAGGATTGAAGAATGAGGATTGAGGATTGAGGACTCAGGATTGAGGATTGAAGACTGAGGATCGAGGATTTAGGACTGAAGATTGAGGATTGGGTATTGGGGATTGAAGAATGAGGATTGAGGATTGAGGATTGAGGATTGAGGATTGAAGATTGATTATTGAGGATTGAAGATTGTGGTTTGAGGACAGAGGATTGAGGCTTGAGGATTGAGGATTGAGGATTGAGGATTGAGGATTGAGGATTGAGGATTTAAGATTGAGGATTGGGTATTGAGAATTGAACATTGAGGATTGAGGATTGAGGATTGAGGATTGAGGACTGAAGATTGAATATTGATGATTGAAGATTGAGGATTGAGGATTGAGGGTTGTGGATTGGGGACCAGGACTGAGGGTTGAATATTGACGTTTGAGGACTGAGGATTGAGGATTGAGGATTGAGGATTGAGGATTGAGGATTGAGGATTGAAGATTGAGGATTGGGTATTGAGGATTGAAGAATGAGGATTGAGGATTGAGGATTGAGGCTTGAGGATTGAGAATTGAGAACTGAGGATGAGGACTGAGGGCTGAGGGTTGAGGATTGAGGAATGAGGATTGGGGGTTGAGGATTGAGGATTGAGGATAGAGGATTGAGGATTGAGTACTGAAGATTGAGTATTGATGGCTGAGGATTGAGGATTGAGGATTGTGGATTGAGGATTGAGGATTGAGGATTGAAGATTGAGTATTGAGGATTGAAGATTGAGGATTGAGTATTGAGGATCGAGGATTCAGAATGAGGGCTGAGGGTTGAGGATTGAGGTTTGAGGATTGAGGACTGAGGATTGAGGATTGATGACTGAGTATTGAGGATTGAAGATTGAGGATTGAGGATTGAGGATTGAGGATTGAGGATTGAGGATTGAGAATTGAAGATTGAGGATTGGGGACTGAGTGTTGAGGGTTGAGTGATGAGGATTGATGTTTGTGGATAGAGATTTGAAGACTGCAGATTGAGTATTGAGTATTGAAACCTGTGAATTGAGGATATTCTATTGAGGATTGAGGATTGACAACTGATTGTTGAGGACTGAGGGCTGAAGATTGAGGATTCAGGATTGAGGATTCAGAATGGAGGTCTGAGGACTGAGGATTGAGGATTGAGGATTGAGGATTGAGGATTGAGGATTGAGGATTGAGGATTGAGGACTGAGGATTGAGGATTGAGTATTGAGCATTGAGGATTGAAGATTGAGGACTGTTGATTGAGGATTGAAGGTTGAGGATTAAGGATTGAGGATTGAGGATTGAGGTTTGAGGAATGAGGATTGAGGATTGAGGATTGAGGATTGAGGATTGAGGACGAGGACTGACGGTTGAGGATTGTGGATTGAGTATTGAGGATTGAGAATTGAGGATGAGGACTGAGGTTTGAGAATGAGGGATGAGTGTTGAGGATTGGGTATTGAGGATTGAAGAATGAGGATTGAGGATTGAGGATTGAGGATTGAGGATTGAGGATTGAAGATTGAGGATTGGGTATTGAGGATTGAAGAATGAGGATTGAGGATTGAGGATTGAGGTTTGAGGTACGAGGATTGAGGATTGAGGATTGAGGACTGAGGATTGACGATTGAGTATTGAGGACTGAGGATTGACCATTGAGTATTGAAAATTGAGGATTGATGACTGAGGATTGAGGATTGAGGTATGATGATTGCGGATTGAGTATTGAAAAATGTGTGTTGAGGATTGAATATTGAGTATTGAGGATTGAGGATAGAGGATTGAAGATTGAGTATTGAGGATTGAAGATTGAGGATTGAGGATTGACGATTGAGGATTGAGGATTGAGGTTTGAGGATTGACGATGAGGGCTGAGGGTTGAGGATTGAGGTTTGAGGTCTGAGGACTGAGGATTGAGGATTGAGAATTGAGGATTGAGGATTGAGGATTGAAGATTGAGGATTGGGTATTGAGGATTGAAGAATGAGGATTGAGGATTGAGGATTGAGGGTTGGGGACTGAGGATTGTGGATTGAGGATTGAGGATTGAGGATTGAGGATTGAAGATTCAGTATTGAGGATTGAAGATTGAAAGTTGAGGATTGAGGATTGAACATTGAGGACTGAGTGTTAATGGTTGAGTGATGAGAATTGATGTTTGTGGATAGTGGTTTGAAGATTGCAGATTGAGTATTGAGTATTGAAAACTGTGAATTGAGGATATTCTATAGAGGATTGAGTATTGACAACTGATTGTTGAGGTCTGAGGGCTGAAGATTGAGGATTCAGGATTGAGGATACAGAATTGAAGTTTGAGGACTGAGGATTGAGGATTGAAGATTGAGTATTGAGGATTGAAGATTGAGGATTGAGGTTGAGGATTGAGGATAGAGGATGAGGGCTGAGGGTTGAGGATTAAGGTTTGAGGACTGAGGTCTGAGGATTGAGTATAGAGAATTGAGGATTGAGGATTGGGGATTGAAGATTGAGATTTGGGTATTAAGGATTGAAGAATGAGGATTGAGGATTGAGGATCCAGGATTGAGGATTGAAGATTGAGTATTGAGGATTCAGGACTGAAGATTGAGGATTGGGTATTGGGGATTGAAGAATGAGGATTGAGGATTGAGGATTGAGGATTGAGGATTGAGGATTGAGGATTGAGGATTGAGGATAGAGGATTGAAGATTGATTATTGAGGATTGAAGATTGTGGTTTGAGGACAGAGGATGGAGGTTCGAGGATTGAGGGTTGAGGATTGAGGATTGAGGATTGAAGATTAAGTATTGAGGGTTGAAGGTTGTGGATTGAGGATTGAGGATTGAGGATTGAGGATTGAAGATTGAGGATTGGGGACTGAGAGTTGAGGGCTGAGTGATGAGAATTGATGTTTGCGGATAGAGATTTGAAGATTGCAGATTGAGTATTGCGTATGGAAATCTCTGAACTGAGGATATTCTATTGAGGATTGAGGATTGACAACTGATTGTTGAGGACTGAGGGCTGAAGATGGAGGATTCAGGATTGAGGATTCAGGATTGTGGTTTGAGGACAGAGGATTGAGGATTGAGAATTGAGGATTGAGGATTGAGGATTGAGGATTGAAGATTGAGGATTGGGTATTGCGGATTGAATATTGAGGACTGAGGATTGAGGATTGAGGATTGAGGATTCAGGATTGAGGATTCAGGATTGAGGATTCAGGATTGTGGTTTGAGGACAGAGGATCGACGCTTGAGGATTGAGGATTGAGGATTGAGGATTGAGGATTGAGGATTTAAGATTGAGGATTGGGTATTGAGAATTGAACATTGAGGATTGAGGATTGAGGATTGAGGATTGAGGACTGAAGATTGAATATTGATGATTGAAGATTGAGGATTGAGGATTGAGCGTTGTGGATTGGGGACCAGGACTGAGGGTTGAATATTGATGTTTGAGGACTGAGGATTGAGGATTGAGGATTGAGGATTGAGGATTGAGGATTGAGGATTGAGGATTGAAGATTGAGGATTGGGTATTGAGGATTGAAGAATGAGGATTGAGGATTGAGGATTGAGGGTTGGGGACTGAGGATTGTGGATTGAGGATTGAGGATTGAGGATTGAGGATTGAAGATTCAGTATTGAGGATTGAAGATTGAAAGTTGAGGATTGAGGATTGAACATTGAGGACTGAGTGTTAATGGTTGAGTGATGAGAATTGATGTTTGTGGATAGTGGTTTGAAGATTGCAGATTGAGTATTGAGTATTGAAAACTGTGAATTGAGGATATTCTATAGAGGATTGAGTATTGACAACTGATTGTTGAGGTCTGAGGGCTGAAGATTGAGGATTCAGGATTGAGGATTCAGAATTGAAGTTTGAGGACTGAGGATTGAGGATTGAAGATTGAGTATTGAGGATTGAAGATTGAGGATTGAGGTTGAGGATTGAGGATAGAGGATGAGGGCTGAGGGTTGAGGATTAAGGTTTGAGGACTGAGGTCTGAGGATTGAGTATAGAGAATTGAGGATTGAGGATTGGGGATTGAAGATTGAGATTTGGGTATTAAGGATTGAAGAATGAGGATTGAGGATTGAGGATTCAGGATTGAGGATTGAAGATTGAGTATTGAGGATTCAGGACTGAAGATTGAGGATTGGGTATTGGGGATTGAAGAATGAGGATTGAGGATTGAGGATTGAGGATTGAGGATTGAGGATTGAGGATTGAGGATTGAGGATAGAGGATTGAAGATTGATTATTGAGGATTGAAGATTGTGGTTTGAGGACAGAGGATGGAGGTTCGAGGATTGAGGGTTGAGGATTGAGGATTGAGGATTGAAGATTAAGTATTGAGGGTTGAAGGTTGTGGATTGAGGATTGAGGATTGAGGATTGAGGATTGAAGATTGAGGATTGGGGACTGAGAGTTGAGGGCTGAGTGATGAGAATTGATGTTTGCGGATAGAGATTTGAAGATTGCAGATTGAGTATTGCGTATGGAAATCTCTGAACTGAGGATATTCTATTGAGGATTGAGGATTGACAACTGATTGTTGAGGACTGAGGGCTGAAGATGGAGGATTCAGGATTGAGGATTCAGGATTGTGGTTTGAGGACAGAGGATTGAGGATTGAGAATTGAGGATTGAGGATTGAGGATTGAGGATTGAAGATTGAGGATTGGGTATTGCGGATTGAATATTGAGGACTGAGGATTGAGGATTGAGGATTGAGGATTCAGGATTGAGGATTCAGGATTGAGGATTCAGGATTGTGGTTTGAGGACAGAGGATCGACGCTTGAGGATTGAGGATTGAGGATTGAGGATTGAGGATTGAGGATTTAAGATTGAGGATTGGGTATTGAGAATTGAACATTGAGGATTGAGGATTGAGGATTGAGGATTGAGGACTGAAGATTGAATATTGATGATTGAAGATTGAGGATTGAGGATTGAGCGTTGTGGATTGGGGACCAGGACTGAGGGTTGAATATTGATGTTTGAGGACTGAGGATTGAGGATTGAGGATTGAGGATTGAGGATTGAGGATTGAGGATTGAGGATTGAAGATTGAGGATTGGGTATTGAGGATTCAAGAATGAGGAATGAGGATTGAGGATTGAGGCCTGAGGATTAAGAATTGAGAACTGGGGATGAGGACTGAGGGCTGAGGGTTGAGGTTTGAGGAATGAGGATTGGGGGTTGAGGATTGAGGATTGAGGATTGAGGATTGAGGATTGAGTACTGAAGATTGAGTATTGATGACTGAGGATTGAGGATTGAGGATTGTGGATTGAGGATTGAGGATTGAGGGTTGAAGATTGAGTATTGAGGATTGAAGATTGAGGATTGAGTATTGAGGATCGAGGATTCAGAATGAGGGCTGAGGGTTGAGGGTTGAGGTTTGAGGATTGAGGACTGAGGATTGAGGATTGATGACTGAGTATTGAGGATTGAAGATTGAGGATTGAGGATTGAGGATTGAGGATTGAGGATTGAGGATTGAGGATTGAAGATTGAGGATTGGGTATTGAGGATTGAAGAATGAGGATTGAGGATTGAGGATTGATGTTTGAGGTACGAGGATTGAGGATTGAGGATTGAGGACTGAGGATTGACGATTGAGTATTGAGGACTGAGGATTGACCATTGAGTATTGAAGATTGAGGATTGATGACTGAGGATTGAGGATTGAGGTATGATGATTGCGGATTGAGTATTGAAAATTGTGTGTTGAGGATTGAATACTGAGGATTGAGGATTGAGAATAGAGGATTGAAGATTGAGTATTGAGGATTGAAGATTGAGGATTGAGGATTGACGATTGAGGATTGAGGATTGAGGTTTGAGGATTGACGATGAGGGCTGAGGGTTGAGGATTGAGGTCTGAGGTCTGAGGACTGAGGATTGAGGATTGAGAATTGAGGATTGAGGATTGAGGATTGAAGATTGAGGATTGGGTATTGAGGATTGAAGAATGAGGATTGAGGATTGAGGATTGAGGATTGGGGACTGAGGATTGAGGATTGAGGATTGAGGATTGAGGATTGAAGATTCAGTATTGAGGATTGAAGATTGAGAGTTGAGGATTGAGGATTGAACATTGAGGACTGAGTGTTAATGGTTGAGTTATGAGAATTGATGTTTGTGGATAGTGGTTTGAAGATTGCAGATTGAGTATTGAGTATTGAAAACTGTGAATTGAGGATATTTTATAGAGGATTGAGTATTGACAACTGATTGTTGAGGTCTGAGGGCTGAAGATTGAGGATTCAGGATTGAGGATTCAGAATTGGAGTTTGAGGACTGAGGATTGAGGATTGATGATTGAGTATTGAGGATTGAAGATTGAGGATTGAGGTTGAGGATTGAGGATAGAGGATGAGGGCTGAGGGTTGAGGATTGAGGTTTGAGGACTGAGGTCTGAGGATTGAGTATAGAGAATTGAGGATTGAGGATTGCTGATTGAAGATTGAGATTTGGGTATTAAGGATTGAAGAATGAGGATTGAGGATTGAGGATTCAGGATTGAGGATTGAAGATTGAGGATTGAGGATTCAGGACTGAAGATTGAGGATTGGGTATTGGGGATTGAAGAATGAGGATTGAGGATTGAGGATTGAGGATTGAGGATTGAAGATTGATTATTGAGGATTGAAGATTGTGGTTTGAGGACAGAGGATTGAGGCTTGACGATGACGATGACGTTTGACGATGACCTTCAATCATCAATACTCAATCTTCAATCCTCAATACTCAATCTTCAATCCCCAATCATCAGTCCTCAATACTCAATCCTCAATCCTCATTCTTCAATTCTCAATACTCAATACTCAATCCTCAATCCTCAATCCTCAATCCTCAATATTCAACACACAACCCTGAACCATCAATCATCAATACTCAACCATCAATCCTCAATTCTCCATACTCAATAGAATATCCTGAATTCTCATCGTGCAATACACAATCCACAAAAATCAGTAATCAAATCTCAATCCTCAAACATCAATTCTCAACACTCAATCCTGAACACTCAGTCCTCTCTCTTCAATCCTCCATCCTCAGTACTCAATCCTCAATCCTCAATCCTCAATCCTCGATCCTCAATACTCAATCTTCTATCCTCAATCCTCAATCCTCAATCCTCAATCCTCATTCTTCAATCCTCAATCCTCAATCCTCAATCCTCAATCCTCAGTCATCAATCCTCAACCTTCAATACTCAATCCTCAATCCTCAATACTCAATCCTCAATCTTCAGTCCTCAATAATCAATTTTCAATCCTAGATCCTCAATTCCCAATCCTCAATCCTTAATCCTGAATCTTCAATCCTCAATCCCCAGTCCTTAATCTTCAATCCTCAATGCTCCATCCTCAATCCTCAATCCTCAGTCCTCAGTCCTCAACTCTCAATCATGAAACCTCAATCCTCAACCGTCAGCCCTCGTCCTCAACCCTCAATACTCAATCCTCAATCTTCAATCATCAATACTCAATCTTCAATCCTCAATGCTCAATCAAGAATCCCCTATCATCATTCCTCAATCCTCAATCCTCATTCTTCAATCCTCAATACCCAATCCTCAATCTTCAATCTTCAATCCTCAATCCTCAATCCTCAATCCTCAATTCTCAATCATCAATCCTCAGTCCTCAGTCGTAAAACCTCAACCTTCAAACCCTCAGCCCTCATCCTCAACCCTCAATTCTCATTCCTCAATCCTCAACCTTCAATCCTCAGTCCTCATCCTCAATTCTCAATTCTCAGTCCTCAATCCTCAACCCTCAATCTTCAATCCTCAATTCTCAACGTTCAATCCTCAATACTCAACCGTCAATCATCAATTCGCAACACTCAATAGAACATCCTGAATTCTCAGGATTCAATACTCAAATCTCAATCCTCAACACTCAGCCCTCATCCTCCATCCTCAATCCTCAATCCTCAATCCTCAATCTTCAGTCCCCAATACTCAATCTACAATCCTCAATCCTCAATCCTCAATCCTCAATTCTCAGTCATCAATTCTCAATCTTCAATACTCAATCCTCAATCCTCAATCCTCAATCCTCAATCCTCAATCCTCAATCCTCAATCCTCAATCCTCATTCCTGAAACCTCAAACCTCAACCCTCAGTCCTCATACTCAATTCTCAATTCTCAATCCTCAATCCCCAATACTCAACCTTCAATCCTCAATAATCAATATTCATTCCTAGATCCTCAATCCCCAATCCTCAATCGTTAATCCTCAATCTTCAATCCTCAATCCCCAGTCCTCAATCTTCAATCCTCAATGCTCCATCCTCTATCCTCAATCCTCAGTCCTCAGTCTTCAACCGTCAATCCTCAAACTTCAATCCTCAACCGTCAGACCTCGTCCTGAACCCTCAACCCTCTACCCTCAATACTCAATCCTCAATCTTCAATCATCAATACTCAATCTTCAATCCTAAATCCTCAATCCTTAATCCTCAATCCTCAATCCTCAATATTTAACACACAACTCTCAACCACCAATACTCAATTCTCAACCATCAATTCTCAATTCTCAATACTCAACAGAATATCCTGAATTCTCATCGTACAATACTCAATCCATAAAAATAAATAATCAAATCTCAATCCTCAAACATCAATTCTCAACACTCAATCCTCAACACTCAGTCCTTTCTCTTCAATCCTCCATCCTCTGTCCTCAATCCTCAATCCTCAATCCCCACTCTTCAATCCTCAATACTCAATCTTCAATCCTCAATCCTCAATCCTCAATCCTCAACCCTCATTCTTCAATCCTCAATCCTCAATCCTCAACCCTCAATCCTCAGTCACCAATCCTCAACCTTCAATACTCAATCCTCAATCCTCAATTCTCAATCCTCAACCCTCAATCCTCATTCCTTAAACATCAATCCTCAAACCTCAGTCCTCATCCTCAATTCTCAACCCTCAATCCTCAATCCTCAAACCACAATCCTCAACCTTCAGTCCTCGTCCTCAATCCTCAACCCTCAATCCTCAATCCTGAATCTTCAATCAACAATACTCAATCTTCAATCCTCAATCCTCAATCCTCAATCCTCATTCCTCAAACCTAAATCCTCAACCATCAGTCCTTATCCTCAATTCTCAATTCTCAATCCTCAATCCTCAATCTTCAATCTTCAATCCTCAATAATCAATTTTCAATCCTAAATCCTCAATCCCCAATCCTCAATCCTTAATCCTCAATTTTCAATCCTCAATCCCCAGTCCTCAATCTTCAATCCTCAATGCTCCATCCTCATTCTTCAATCCTCAATACCCAATCCTCAATCTTCAATCTTCAATCCACAATCCTCAATCCTCAATTCTCAATCATCAATCCTCAGTCCCCAGTCCTAAAACCTCAACCTTCAAACCCTCAGCCCACATCCTCAACCCTCAATTCTCATTCCTCAATCCTCAACCTTCAATCCTCAATTCTCAATCTTCAACCTTCAATCCTCAATACTCAATCTTCAACCCTCAATCCTCAATCCTCAGTACTCAATCCTCAATATTCAGCACACAACCCTCAACCATCAATCTTCAATAGTCAACCATTAATCCCCAATTCTCAATCCTCAATAGAATATTCTCAATTCAGAGTTTTCGATACTCGGTACTCAATATGCAATCTTCAATTCTCTATCCACAAACATCAATTCTCATCACTCAACCCTCAACACTCAGTATCCAATCCTCAACCTTCAATCCTCAATCCTCAATCCTCAATACTGAATCCTCAATCTTCAATCCTCAATAATCGATCTTCAATCCTCAATCCTCAATCCTCAGACATCAATCCTCAACCTTCAATACTCAATCCTCAATCCTCAATCCTCAACCTTCGATCCTCAATACTCAATCTTCAATCCTCAATCCTCAATCCTCAATCCTCATTCTTCAATCCTCAATCCTCAATCCTCAATCCTCAATCCTCAGTCATCAATCCTCAACATTCAATACTCAATCCTCAATTCTCAACACTCAATCCTCAACGCTCAATCCTCATTCCTCAAACCTCAATCCTCAAACCTCAATCCTCAAACCTCAGTCCTCATCCTCAATTCTCAATCCTCATGCCTCAAACCACAATCCTCAACCCTCAGTCCTCATCCTCAATTCTCAATTCTCAATCCTCAATCCTCAACCCTCAATCTTCAATCCTCAATTCTCAACCTTCAATCCTCAATACTCAACCGTCAATCATCAATTCGCAATACTCAATAGAATATCCTGGATTCTCAGGATTCAATACTCAAACCTCAATCCTCACCCCTCAGCCCTCATCCCCCATCCTCAATCCTCAATCCTCAATCCTCAGTCCTCAGTCCTCAACCCTCAATCCTCAAACCTCAATCCTCAACCGTCAGGCCTCAACCCTCAATCCTCAAACCTCAATCCTCAACCGTCAATAATCAATCCGCAATCTTCAATCAACAATACTCAATCTTCAATCCTCAATCCTCAATACTCAATCCTCAATCCTCAATACTCAATCCCCAGTCCTCAGTCCTCAATCTTCAATACTCAATCCGCCAATCTTCAATATTCAACACACAACCCTCAACCATCAATCCTCAATGCTCAACCATCAATCCTCAATTCTCAATACTCAGTAGAATATCCTGAATTCTCAGTTTTCAATACACAATCCTCAATCTTCAATCTTCAAATCTCCATCCACAAACATCAATTCTCATCTCTCAACCCTCAACTCTCAGTCCTCATGCTTCAATACTCAATCCTCAATCCTCAATCTTCAATTCTCAGTACTCAATCTTCAATCCTCAATCCTCAATTCTCAATCTTCAATCCTCCACACTCAATCCTCAATCCTCAATACTCAATCCTCAATACTCAATCTTCAACCCTCAATCCGCAATCATCAATCCTCAATCCTCAATCCACAGTCATCAATCCTCAATCTTCAATACTCAATCGTCAAACCTCAGCCCTCAATCCTCAATCCTCAATCCTCGTTCCTCAAACCTAAATCCTCAACCCTCAGTCCCCATCCTCAATTCTCAATTCTCAACCCTCAATCCTCAACCCTCAATCTTCAATCCTCAATAATCAATGTCCAATCCAAGATCCCCAATCCCCAATCCTTAATCCTTAATTCTCAATCTTCAACCCTCAATCCCCTGTCCTCAATCTTCAATCCTCAATGCACAATCCTCAATCCTCAATCCTCAGTCCTGAATCCTCAATCCTCAATCCTCAATCCTCAACCTTCAATCCTCAATACTCAATCTTCAATCCTCAATCCTCAATCCTCAATCCTCATTCCTCAAACCTCAATCCTCAACCCTCAGTC
The DNA here is from genome assembly GCF_051401765.1 of Calliopsis andreniformis. Classification (NCBI taxonomy): domain Eukaryota; kingdom Metazoa; phylum Arthropoda; class Insecta; order Hymenoptera; family Andrenidae; genus Calliopsis; species Calliopsis andreniformis. The sequence goes on along the minus strand of NW_027480545.1, from coordinate 257,746 downwards.
CTTATCCTCAATTCTCAGTTCTCAATCCTCAATCCACAATCCTCAATATTCAATCCTCAATAATGAATTTTCAATCCTAGATCCTCAATCCCCAATCCTCAATCCTTAATCCTCAATCTTCAATCCTCAATACGCAATCTTCAATCCTCAGTCCTCAGTCATCAATCCTCAATTCTGAATTCTCAATCCTGCATCCTCAATCTTCAGCCCTCAGTCCTCAACAATCAGTTGTCAATTCTCAATCCTCAATAGAATATCATCAATTCACAGTTTTCAATACTCAATGCGCAATCTGCAATCTTCAAATATCAATCCACAAACATCAATTCTCATCACACAACTCTCAACACTCAGTCCCCAAACCTCAATCTTCAATCCTCAATCCTCAATCCTCAATCCTCAATCCTCAACCTTCAACCCTCAATACTCAATCATCAATCCTCAATTCTCAATCCTCAATCCCCAACCCTCAATCCTCAATCGTCAGTCTTCAATCCTCAATACTCTATCTTCAATCCTCAATCCTGAATCCTCAATCCTCAATCCTCATTCTTCAATCCTCAATACCCAATCCTCAATCCTCAGTCCTCATACCGCAATCCTCAACCCTCAGCCCTCATCGTCAATTCTCAATCCTCAATCCTCAATCCTCAACCTTCAATCCTCAATTCTCAACTCTCAATCTTCAATCCTCAATACTCAATCTTCAATCCTCAATCCTCAATTCTCAATCCTCAATCCTCAATCCTCAATCCTCAATCCTCAATATTGAACACACAACCCTCAACCATCAATCCTCAATACTCAACCATCAATCCTCAGTTCTCAATACTCAATAGAATATCCTGAATTCTCAGGATTCAATACTCAAACCTCAAACCTCAAACCTCAGCCCTCATCCTCATTCCCCAATACTCAATCCTCAATACTCAACCCTCAATCCTCGACACTCAATCTTCAATCCTCAATCCTCAATCCTCAATCCTCAATCCTCAGTCATCAATCCTCAATATATAACACAGAACCCTCAACCATCAATCCTCAATTCTCAACCATCAATTCTCAATTCTCAATACTCAACAGAATATCCTGAATTCTCATCGTACAATACTCAATCCACAAAAATCAATAATCAAATCTCAATCCTCAATCCTCAATCCTCAATACTCAATACTCATTCTTCAATCCTCAATCCTCAATCCTCAGTCATCAATCCTCAACATTCAATACTCAATCCTCAATCCTCAACACTCAATCCTCAACGCTCAATCCTCATTCCTCAAACCTCAATCCTCAAACCTCAATCCTCAAACCTCAGTCCTCATCCTCAATTCTCAATCCTCATGCCTCAAACCACAATCCTAAATCCTCAATATTCAACACACAACCCTGAACCATCGATCCTCAATACTCAACCATCAATCCTCAATTCTCAATACTCAATAGAATATCCTGAATTCTCATCGTGCAATACACAATCCACAAAAATCGATAATCAAATCTCAATCCTCAAACATCAATTCTCAACACTCAATCCTCAACACTCAGTCCTCTCTCTTCAATCCTCCATCCTCAGTCCGCAATCCTCAATCCTCAATCCTCAATCTTCGATCCTCAATACTCAATCTTCAATCCTCAATCCTCAATCCTAAAACCTCAACCTTCAAACCCTCAGCCCCCATCCTCAACCCTCAATTCTCATTCCTCAATCCTCTACCTTCAATCCTCAGTCCTCATCCTCAATTCTCAATTCTCAATCCTCAATCCTCAACCCTCAATCTTCAGTCCTCAATTCTCAACGTTCAATCCTCAATACTCAACCGTCAATCACCAATTCGCAATACTCAATAGAATATCCTGAATTCTCAGGATTCAATACTCAAACCTCAACCCTCAACCCTCAGCCCTCATCCACCATCCTCAATCCTCAATCCTCAAACCTCAATCTACAGTCCCCAATACTCAATCTACAATCCTCAATCCTCAATCCTCAATCCTCAATCCTCAACACTCAGTCATCAATTCTCAATCTTCAATACTCAATCCTCAATCCTCAATCCTCAATCCTCAATCCTCAATCCTCAATCCTCATTCCTCAAACCTCAATCCTCAACCTTCAATCCTCAATAATCAATTTTCATTCCTAGATCCTCAATCCCCAATCCTCAATCGTTAATCCTCAATCTTCAATCCTCAATCCCCAGTCCTCAATCTTCAATCCTCAATGCTCCATCCTCTACGCTCAATCCTCAGTCCTCAGTCTTCAACCGTCAATCCTCAAACTTCAATCCTCAACCGTCAGTCCTCGTCCTCAACCCTCAACCCTCTACCCTCAATACTCAATCCTCAATCTTCAATCATCAATACTCAATCTTCAATCCTCAATCCTCAATCCTTAATCCTCAATCCTCAATCCTCAATATTTAACACACAACCCTCAACCACCAATCCTCAATTCTCAACCATCAATTCTCAATTCTCAATACTCAACAGAATATCCTGAATTCTCATCGTACAATACTCAATCCACAAAAATCAATAATCAAATCTCAATCCTCAAACATCAATTCTCAACACTCAATCCTCAACACTCAGTCCTCTCTCTTCAATCCTCCATCCTCAGTCCTCAATCCTCAATCCTCAATCGCCAATCTTCAATCCTCAATACTCAATCTTCTATCCTCAATCCTCAATCCTCAATCCTCAATCCTCATTCTTCAATCCTCAATCCTCAATCCTCAATCCTCAATCCTCAGTCACCAATCCTCAACCTTCAATACTCAATCCTCAATCCTCAATCCTCAATCCTCAATCCTCAACCCTCAATCCTAATTCCTTAAACATCAATCATCAAACCTCAGTCCTCATCCTCAATTCTCAACCCTCAATCCTCAATCCTCAAACCACAATCCTCAACCTTCAGTCCTCGTCCTCAATAATCAACCCTCAATCCTCAATCCTGAATATTCAATCAACAATACTCAATCTTCAATCCTCAATCCTCAATCCTCAATCCTCATTCCTCAAACCTAAATCCTCAACCATCAGTCCTTATCCTCAATTCTCAATTCTCAATCCTCAATCCTCAATCTTCAGTCTTCATCCTCAATAATCAATTTTCAATCCTAGATCCTCAATCCCCAATCCTCAATCCTTAATCCTCAGTTTTCAATCCTCAATCCCCTGTCCTCAAACTTCAATCCTCAATGCTCGATCCTCAATCCTCAATCCTCAGTCCTCAGTCCTCAACCCTCAATCCTCAAACCTCAATCCTCAACCGTCAGTCCTCGTCCTCAACCCTCAACCCTCAATCCTCAATCCTCAACCTTCAATCATCAATACTCAATCTTCAATCCTCAATACTCAATCTCCAATTCCCAATCATCAGTCCTCAATCCTCAATCCTCAACCCTCATTCTTCAATTCTCAATCCTCAATCCTCAATCCTCAATCCTCAATCCTCAATATTCAACACACAACCCTCAACAATCAATCCTCAATACTCAACCATCAATCCTCAATTCTCAATACTCAATAGAATATCCTGAATGCTCATCGTGGAATACACAATCCACAAAAATCAATAATCAAATCTCAATCCTCAAACATCAATTCTCAACACTCAATCGTCAACACTCAGTCCTCTCTCTTCAATCCTCCATCCTCAGTCCTCAATCCTCAATGCTCAATCCTCAATCTTCGATTCTCAATACTCAATCTTCAACCTTCAATCCTCAATCCTCAATCCTCAATCCTCATTCTTCAATCCTCAACCCTCGATCCTCAATCCTCAATCCTCAATCCTCAATCCCCAGTCACCAATCCTCAACCTTCAATACTCAATCCTCAATCCTCAATCCTCAATCCTCAACCCTCAATCCTCATTCCTTAAACATCAATCCTCAAACCTCAGTCCTCATCCTCAATTCTCAACCCTCAATCCTCAATCCTCAATCCACAATCCTCAACCTTCAGTCCTCGTCCTCAATCCTCAACACTCAATCCTCAATCCTGAATCTTCAATCATCAATACTCAATCTTCAATCCTCAATCCTCAATCCTCAATCCTCATTCCTCAAACCTAAATCCTCAACCCTCAGTCCTTATCCTCAATTCACAAATCTCAATCCTCAATCCTCAATCTTCAATCTTCAATCCTCAATAATCAATTTTCAATCCTAGATCCTCAATCCCCAATCCTCAATCCTTAATCCTCAATTTTCACCTTAATCCTCAATTTTCAATCCTCAATCCCCAGTCCTCAATCTTCAATCCTCAATGCTCCATCCTCAATCCTCATTCCTCAGTCCTCAGTCCTCAACCCTCAATCCTCAAACCTCAATCCTCAACCGTCAGTCCTCGTCCTCAACCCTCATCCCTCAATCCTCAATCCTCAATCTTCAATCATCAATACTCAATCTTCAATCCTCAATACTGAATCTTGAATCCCCAATCATCAGTCCTCAATCCTCAATCCTCAATACTCATTCTTCAATTCTCAATCCTCAATCCTCAATCCTCAATCCTCAATCCTCAATATTCAACACACAACCCTCAACCATCAATCCTCAATACTCAACCATCAATCCTCAATTCCCAATACTCAATAGAATATCCTGAATTCTCATCGTGCAATACACAATCCACAAAAATCAATAATCAAATCTCAATCCTCAAACATCAATTCTCAACACTCAATCCTCAACACTCAGTCCTCTCTCTTCAATCCCCCATCCTCAGTCCTCAATCCTCAATCCTCAATCCTCAATCTTCGATCCTCAATACTCAATCTTCAATCCTCAATCCTCAATCCTCAATCCCCAACCCTCAATCTTCAATCCTCAATTCTCAACCTTCAATCCTCAATACTCAACTGTCAACCATCAATTCGCAATACTCAGTAGAATATCCTGGATTCTCAGGATTCAATACTCAAACCTCAATCCTCAACCCTCAGCCCTCATCCTCCATCCTCAATCCTCAATCCTCAAACCTCAGTCCTCAGTCTTCAATCCTCAATCCTCAAACCTCAATCCTCAACCGTCAGCCCTCGTCCTCAACACTCAATCCTCAATCCTCAATCTTCAATCATCAATACTCAATCATCAATCATCAATACTCAATCTTCAATCCCCAATCATCAGTCCTCAATCCTCAATCCCCAATCCTCATTCTTCAATTCTCAATCCTCAATCCTCAATCCTCAACCATCAATCCTCAATTCTCAATACTCAATAGAATATCCTGAATTCTCATCGTGCAATACACAATCCACAAAAATCAATAATCAAATCTCAATCCTCAAACATCAATTCTCAACACTCAATCCTCAACACTCAGTCCTCTCTCTTCAATCCCCCATCCTCAGTCCTCAATCCTCAATCCTCAATCCTCAATCTTCGATCCTCAATACTCAATCTTCAATCCTCAATCCTCAATCCTCAATCCTCAATCCTCATTCTTCAAATCCTCAATCCTCAATCCTCAATCCTCAATCCTCAGTCATCAATACTCAACATTCAATACTCAATCCTCAATCCTCAACACTCAATCCTCAACACTCAATCCTCATCCCTCAAACCTCAATCCTCAAACCTCAATCCTCAAACCTCAGTCCTCATCCTCAATTCTCAATCCTCATGCCTCAAACCACAATCCTCAACCCTCAGTCCTCATCCTCAATTCTCAATTCTCAATCCTCAATCCCCAACCCTCAATCTTCAATCCTCAATTCTCAACCTTCAATCCTCAATACTCAACCGTCAACCATCAATTCGCAATACCCAATAGAATATCCTGGATTCTCAGGATTCAATACTCAAACCTCAATCCTCAACCCTCAGTCCTCAGTCTTCAATCCTCAATCCTCAAACCTCAATCCTCAACCGTCAGCCCTCGTCCTCAACACTCAATCCTCAATCCTCAATCTTCAATCATCAATACTCAATCATCAATCATCAATACTCAATCTTCAATCCCCAATCATCAGTCCTCAATCCTCAATCCTCAATCCTCATTCTTCAATTCTCAATACTCAATCGTCAATACTCAATCCTCAATCCTCAATCCTCAATATTCAATCCTCAATACCCAATTTTCAATACTCAATCCGCAATCATCATACCTCAATCCTCAGTCATCAATCCTCAATCTTCAATACTCAATCGTCAATCCTCAGTCCTCAATCCTCAATCCTCAATCCTCGTAACTCAAACCTCAATCCTCAACCCTCAGTCCTCATCCTCAATTCTCTACTCTCAATCCCCAGTCCTCAGTCCTCAATCTTCAAATATCAATCCACAAAAATCAATTCTCATCACACAACCCTCAACACTCAGTCCCCAAACCTCAATCTTCAATCCTCAATCCTCAATCCTCAATCCTCAATCCTCAATCTTCAACCCTCAATACTCAATCATGAATCCTCAATCTTCAATACTCAATCCTCAATCCTCAATCTTCAATTCTCATTACTCAATCTTCAATCCTCAATCCTCAATTCTCAATCTTCAATCCTCAACACTCAATCCTCAATCCTCAATACTCAACCCTCAATACTCAATCTTCAATCCTCAATCCGCAATCATCAATCCTCATCCTCAATCCTCAGTCATCAATCCTCAATCTTCAATACTCAATCGTCATACCTCAGCCCTCAATCCTCAATCCTCAATCCTCGTTCCTCAAACCTCAATCCTCAACCCTCAGTCCCCATCCTCAATTCTCAATTCTCAACCCTCAATCCTCAACCCTCAATCTTCAATCCTCAATAATCAATCTCCAATCCTAGATACCCAATCCCCAATCCTTAATCCTTAATCCTCAATCTTCAACCCTCAATCCCCTGTCCTCAATCTTCAATCCTCAATGCACAATCCTCAATCCTCAATCCTCAGTCCTGAATCCTCAATCCTCAATCCTCAATCCTCAACCTTCAATCCTCAATACTCAATCTTCAACCCTCAATCCTCAATTCTCAATCCTCAATCCTCAATCCTCAATCCTCAATATTCAACACACAACCCTCAACCATCAATCCTCAATTCTCAACCATCAATTCTCAATTCTCAATACTCAACAGAGTATCCTGAATTCTCATCGTACAATACTCAATCCACAAAAATCAATAATCAAATCTCAATCCTCAATCCTCAATCCTCAACCCTCAATCCTCATTCTTCAATCCTCAATCCTCAAGCCTCAATCCTCAATCCTCAGTCACCAATCCTCCACCTTCAATACTCAATCCTCAATCCTCAATCCTTAATCCTCAATCCTCAACCCTCAATCCTCATTCCTTAAACATCAATCCTCAAACCTCAGTCCTCATACTCAATTCTCAACCCTCAATCCTCAATCCTCAAACCACAATCCTCAACCTTCAGTCCTCGTCCTCAATCCTCAACACTCAATCCTCAATCCTGAATCTTCAATCATCAATACTCAATCTTCAATCCTCAATCCTCAATCCTCAATCCTCATTCCTCAAACCTAAACCCTTAACCCTCAGTCCGTATCCTCAATCCTCAATTCTCAATCCTCAATCCTCAATCTTCAATCTTCAATCCTCAATAATCAATTTTCAATCCTAGATCCTCAATCCCCAATCCTCAACCCTTAATCCTCAATTTTCAATCCCCAATCATCAGTCCTCAATCCTCAATCCTCAATCCTCATTCTTCAATTCTCAATCCTCAGTCCTCAATCCTCAATCCTCAATCCTCAATATTCAACACACAACGCTCAACCATCAATCCTCAATACTCAACCATCAATCCTCAATTCTCAATACTCAATAGAATATCCTGAATTCTCATCGTGCAATACACAATCCACAAAAATCAATAATCAAATCTCAATCCTCAAACATCAATTCTCAACACTCAATAATCAACACTCAGTCCTCTCTCTTCAATCTTCCATCCTCAGTCCTCAATCCTCAATCCTCAATCCTCAACCTTCGATCCTCAATACTCATTCTTCAATCCTCAATCCTCAATCCTCAATCCTCAACCTTCAATCCTCAATACTCAATCTTCAATCCTCAATCCTCAATTCTCAATCCTCAATCCTCAATCCTCAATCCTCAATCCTCAATATTGAACACACAACCCTCAACCATCAATCCTCAATACTCAACCATCAATCCTCAGTTCTCAATACTCAATAGAATATCCTGAATTCTCAGGATTCAATACTCAAACCTCAAACCTCAAACCTCAGCCCTCATCCTCATTCCCCAATACTCAATCCTCAATACTCAACCCTCAATCCTCGACACTCAATCTTCAATCCTCAATCCTCAATCCTCAATCCTCAATCCTCAGTCATCAATCCTCAATATATAACACAGAACCCTCAACCATCAATCCTCAATTCTCAACCATCAATTCTCAATTCTCAATACTCAACAGAATATCCTGAATTCTCATCGTACAATACTCAATCCACAAAAATCAATAATCAAATCTCAATCCTCAATCCTCAATCCTCAATACTCAATACTCATTCTTCAATCCTCAATCCTCAATCCTCAGTCATCAATCCTCAACATTCAATACTCAATCCTCAATCCTCAACACTCAATCCTCAACGCTCAATCCTCATTCCTCAAACCTCAATCCTCAAACCTCAATCCTCAAACCTCAGTCCTCATCCTCAATTCTCAATCCTCATGCCTCAAACCACAATCCTCAACCCTCAGTCCTCATCCTCAATTCTCAATCCTCAATCTTCGATCCTCAATCCTCATTCTTCAATCCTCAATACCCAATCCTCAATCTTCAATCCTCAATCCTCAATCCTCAATTCTCAATCCACAATCCTCAGTCCTCAGACCTCAAGCCTCAATCCACAACCCTCAGCCCTCATCGTCAATCCTCAAACCTCAATCCTCAATCCTCAATCGTCAATCCTCAATCCTCCATCTTCAATCCTCAATACTCAATCTTCAATCCTCAATCCTCAATCTTCAGCCCTCAGTCCTCAACAATCAGTTGTCAACCCTTAATCCTCAATAGAATATCCTCAATTCACAGTTTTCAATACTCAATACTCAATCTGCAATCTTCAAACCCCTATCCACAAACATCAATACTCGTCACTCAACCCTCAACACTCAGTCCTCAATGTTCAATCCTCAATCCTCAATCCACAATCCTCAATCGTCAATCTTCAATCCTCAATCCCCAGTCCTCAATCTTCAATCCTCAATGCTCAATCCTCAATCCTCAATCCTCAGTCCTCAATCCTCAATCCTCAATCCTCTTTCTTCAATTCTCAATCCTCAATCCTCAATCCTCAATCCTAAATCCTCAATATTCAACACACAACCCTCAACCATCGATCCTCAATACTCAACCATCAATCCTCAATTCTCAATACTCAATAGAATATCCTGAATTCTCATCATGCAATACACAATCCACAAAAATCGATAATCAAATCTCAATCCTCAAACATCAATTCTCAACACTCAATCCTCAACACTCAGTCCTCTCTCTTCAATCCTCCATCCTCAGTCCGCAATCCTCAATCCTCAATCCTCAATCTTCGATCCTCAATACTCAATCTTCAATCCTCAATCCTCAATCCTAAAACCTCAACCTTCAAACCCTCAGCCCCCATCCTCAACCCTCAATTCTCATTCCTCAATCCTCTACCTTCAATCCTCAGTCCTCATCCTCAATTCTCAATTCTCAATCCTCAATCCTCAACCCTCAATCTTCAGTCCTCAATTCTCAACGTTCAATCCTCAATACTCAACCGTCAATCACCAATTCGCAATACTCAATAGAATATCCTGAATTCTCAGGATTCAATACTCAAACCTCAACCCTCAACCCTCAGCCCTCATCCACCATCCTCAATCCTCAATCATCAAACCTCAATCTACAGTCCCCAATACTCAATCTACAATCCTCAATCCTCAATCCTCAATCCTCAATCCTCAACACTCAGTCATCAATTCTCAATCTTCAATACTCAATCCTCAATCTTCAATCCTCAATCCTCAATCCTCAATCCTCAATCCTCATTCCTCAAACCTCAATCCTCAACCCTCAGTCCTCATACTCAATTCTCAATTCTCAATCCTCAATCCCCAATCCTCAACCTTCAATCCTCAATAATCAATTTTCATTCCTAGATCCTCAATCCCCAATCCTCAATCGTTAATCCTCAATCTTCAATCCTCAATCCCCAGTCCTCAATCTTCAATCCTCAATGCTCCATCCTCTACGCTCAATCCTCAGTCCTCAGTCTTCAACCGTCAATCCTCAAACTTCAATCCTCAACCGTCAGTCCTCGTCCTCAACCCTCAACCCTCTACCCTCAATACTCAATCCTCAATCTTCAATCATCAATACTCAATCTTCAATCCTCAATCCTCAATCCTTAATCCTCAATCCTCAATCCTCAATATTTAACACACAACCCTCAACCACCAATCCTCAATTCTCAACCATCAATTCTCAATTCTCAATACTCAACAGAATATCCTGAATTCTCATCGTACAATACTCAATCCACAAAAATCAATAATCAAATCACAATCCTCAAACATCAATTCTCAACACTCAATCCTCAACACTCAGTCCTCTCTCTTCAATCCTCCATCCTCAGTCCTCAATCCTCAATCCTCAATCGCCAATCTTCAATCCTCAATACTCAATCTTCTATTCTCAATCCTCAATCCTCAATCCTCAATCCTCATTCTTCAATCCTCAATCCTCAATCCTCAATCCTCAATCCTCAGTCACCAATCCTCAACCTTCAATACTCAATCCTCAATCCTCAATCCTCAATCCTCAATCCTCAACCCTCAATCCTAATTCCTTAAACATCAATCATCAAACCTCAGTCCTCATCCTCAATTCTCAACCCTCAATCCTCAATCCTCAAACCACAATCCTCAACCTTCAGTCCTCGTCCTCAATAATCAACCCTCAATCCTCAATCCTGAATATTCAATCAACAATACTCAATCTTCAATCCTCAATCCTCAATCCTCAATCCTCATTCCTCAAACCTAAATCCTCAACCATCAGTCCTTATCCTCAATTCTCAATTCTCAATCCTCAATCCTCAATCTTCAGTCTTCATCCTCAATAATCAATTTTCAATCCTAGATCCTCAATCCCGAATCCTCAATCCTTAATCCTCAGTTTTCAATCCTCAATCCCCTGTCCTCAAACTTCAATCCTCAATGCTCGATCCTCAATCCTCAATCCTCAGTCCTCAGTCCTCAACCCTCAATCCTCAAACCTCAATCCTCAACCGTCAGTCCTCGTCCTCAACCCTCAACCCTCAATCCTCAATCCTCAACCTTCAATCATCAATACTCAATCTTCAATCCTCAATACTCAATCTCCAATTCCCAATCATCAGTCCTCAATCCTCAATCCTCAACCCTCATTCTTCAATTCTCAATCCTCAATCCTCAATCCTCAATCCTCAATCCTCAATATTCAACACACAACCCTCAACCATCAATCCTCAATACTCAACCATCAATCCTCAATTCTCAATACTCAATAGAATATCCTGAATGCTCATCGTGGAATACACAATCCACAAAAATCAATAATCAAATCTCAATCCTCAAACATCAATTCTCAACACTCAATCGTCAACACTCAGTCCTCTCTCTTCAATCCTCCATCCTCAGTCCTCAATCCTCAATGCTCAATCCTCAATCTTCGATTCTCAATACTCAATCTTCAACCTTCAATCCTCAATCCTCAATCCTCAATCCTCATTCTTCAATCCTCAACCCTCGATCCTCAATCCTCAATCCTCAATCCTCAATCCCCAGTCACCAATCCTCAACCTTCAATACTCAATCCTCAATCCTCAATCCTCAATCCTCAACCCTCAATCCTCATTCCTTAAACATCAATCCTCAAACCTCAGTCCTCATCCTCAATTCTCAACCCTCAATCCTCAATCCACAATCCTCAACCTTCAGTCCTCGTCCTCAATCCTCAACACTCAATCCTCAATCCTGAATCTTCAATCATCAATACTCAATCTTCAATCCTCAATCCTCAATCCTCAATCCTCATTCCTCAAACCTAAATCCTCAACCCTCAGTCCTTATCCTCAATTCACAAATCTCAATCCTCAATCCTCAATCTTCAATCTTCAATCCTCAATAATCAATTTTCAATCCTAGATCCTCAATCCCCAATCCTCAATCCTTAATCCTCAATTTTCACCTTAATCCTCAATTTTCAATCCTCAATCCCCAGTCCTCAATCTTCAATCCTCAATGCTCCATCCTCAATCCTCATTCCTCAGTCCTCAGTCCTCAACCCTCAATCCTCAAACCTCAATCCTCAACCGTCAGTCCTCGTCCTCAACCCTCATCCCTCAATCCTCAATCCTCAATCTTCAATCATCAATACTCAATCTTCAATCCTCAATACTGAATCTTGAATCCCCAATCATCAGTCCTCAATCCTCAATCCTCAATACTCATTCTTCAATTCTCAATCCTCAATCCTCAATCCTCAATCCTCAATCCTCAATATTCAACACACAACCCTCAACCATCAATCCTCAATACTCAACCATCAATCCTCAATTCCCAATACTCAATAGAATATCCTGAATTCTCATCGTGCAATACACAATCCACAAAAATCAATAATCAAATCTCAATCCTCAAACATCAATTCTCAACACTCAATCCTCAACACTCAGTCCTCTCTCTTCAATCCCCCATCCTCAGTCCTCAATCCTCAATCCTCAATCCTCAATCTTCGATCCTCAATACTCAATCTTCAATCCTCAATCCTCAATCCTCAATCCCCAACCCTCAATCTTCAATCCTCAATTCTCAACCTTCAATCCTCAATACTCAACTGTCAACCATCAATTCGCAATACTCAATAGAATATCCTGGATTCTCAGGATTCAATACTCAAACCTCAATCCTCAACCCTCAGCCCTCATCCTCCATCCTCAATCCTCAATCCTCAAACCTCAGTCCTCAGTCTTCAATCCTCAATCCTCAAACCTCAATCCTCAACCGTCAGCCCTCGTCCTCAACACTCAATCCTCAATCCTCAATCTTCAATCATCAATACTCAATCATCAATCATCAATACTCAATCTTCAATCCCCAATCATCAGTCCTCAATCCTCAATCCTCAATCCTCATTCTTCAATTCTCAATCCTCAATCCTCAATCCTCAACCATCAATCCTCAATTCTCAATACTCAATAGAATATCCTGAATTCTCATCGTGCAATACACAATCCACAAAGATCAATAATCAAATCTCAATCCTCAAACATCAATTCTCAACACTCAATCCTCAACACTCAGTCCTCTCTCTTCAATCCCCCATCCTCAGTCCTCAATCCTCAATCCTCAATCCTCAATCTTCGATCCTCAATACTCAATCTTCAATCCTCAATCCTCAATCCTCAATCCTCAATCCTCATTCTTCAAATCCTCAATCCTCAATCCTCAATCCTCAATCCTCAGTCGTCAATACTCAACATTCAATACTCAATCCTCAATCCTCAACACTCAATCCTCAACACTCAATCCTCATCCCTCAAACCTCAATCCTCAAACCTCAATCCTCAAACCTCAGTCCTCATCCTCAATTCTCAATCCTCATGCCTCAAACCACAATCCTCAACCCTCAGTCCTCATCCTCAATTCTCAATTCTCAATCCTCAATCCCCAACCCTCAATCTTCAATCCTCAATTCTCAACCTTCAATCCTCAATACTCAACCGTCAACCATCAATTCGCAATACCCAATAGAATATCCTGGATTCTCAGGATTCAATACTCAAACCTCAATCCTCAACCCTCAGCCCTCATCCTCCATCCTCAATCCTCAATCCTCAAACCTCAGTCCTCAGTCTTCAATCCTCAATCCTCAAACCTCAATCCTCAACCGTCAGCCCTCGTCCTCAACACTCAATCCTCAATCCTCAATCTTCAATCATCAATACTCAATCATCAATCATCAATACTCAATCTTCAATCCCCAATCATCAGTCCTCAATCCTCAATCCTCAATCCTCATTCTTCAATTCTCAATACTCAATCGTCAATACTCAATCCTCAATCCTCAATCCTCAATATTCAATCCTCAATACCCAATTTTCAATACTCAATCCGCAATCATCATACCTCAATCCTCAGTCATCAATCCTCAATCTTCAATACTCAATCGTCAATCCTCAGTCCTCAATCCTCAATCCTCAATCCTCGTAACTCAAACCTCAATCCTCAACCCTCAGTCCTCATCCTCAATTCTCTACTCTCAATCCCCAGTCCTCAGTCCTCAATCTTCAAATATCAATCCACAAAAATCAATTCTCATCACACAACCCTCAACACTCAGTCCCCAAACCTCAATCTTCAATCCTCAATCCTCAATCCTCAATCCTCAATCCTCAATCTTCAACCCTCAATACTCAATCATGAATCCTCAATCTTCAATACTCAATCCTCAATCCTCAATCTTCAATTCTCATTACTCAATCTTCAATCCTCAATCCTCAATTCTCAATCTTCAATCCTCAACACTCAATCCTCAATCCTCAATACTCAACCCTCAATACTCAATCTTCAATCCTCAATCCGCAATCATCAATCCTCATCCTCAATCCTCAGTCATCAATCCTCAATCTTCAATACTCAATCGTCATACCTCAGCCCTCAATCCTCAATCCTCAATCCTCGTTCCTCAAACCTCAATCCTCAACCCTCAGTCCCCATCCTCAATTCTCAATTCTCAACCCTCAATCCTCAACCCTCAATCTTCAATCCTCAATAATCAATCTCCAATCCTAGATACCCAATCCCCAATCCTTAATCCTTAATCCTCAATCTTCAACCCTCAATCCCCTGTCCTCAATCTTCAATCCTCAATGCACAATCCTCAATCCTCAATCCTCAGTCCTGAATCCTCAATCCTCAATCCTCAATCCTCAACCTTCAATCCTCAATACTCAATCTTCAACCCTCAATCCTCAATTCTCAATCCTCAATCCTCAATCCTCAATCCTCAATATTCAACACACAACCCTCAACCATCAATCCTCAATCCTCAACCATCAATTCTCAATTCTCAGTACTCAACAGAGTATCCTGAATTCTCATCGTACAATACTCAATCCACAAAAATCAATAATCAAATCTCAATCCTCAATCCTCAATCCTCAACCCTCAATCCTCATTCTTCAATCCTCAATCCTCAAGCCTCAATCCTCAATCCTCAGTCACCAATCCTCCACCTTCAATACTCAATCCTCAATCCTCAATCCTTAATCCTCAATCCTCAACCCTCAATCCTCATTCCTTAAACATCAATCCTCAAACCTCAGTCCTCATACTCAATTCTCAACCCTCAATCCTCAATCCTCAAACCACAATCCTCAACCTTCAGTCCTCGTCCTCAATCCTCAACACTCAATCCTCAATCCTGAATCTTCAATCATCAATACTCAATCTTCAATCCTCAATCCTCAATCCTCAATCCTCATTCCTCAAACCTAAACCCTTAACCCTCATTCCGTATCCTCAATCCTCAATTCTCAATCCTCAATCCTCAATCTTCAATCTTCAATCCTCAATAATCAATTTTCAATCCTAGATCCTCAATCCCCAATCCTCAATCCTTAATCCTCAATTTTCAATCCCCAATCATCAGTCCTCAATCCTCAATCCTCAATCCTCATTCTTCAATTCTCAATCCTCAATCCTCAATCCTCAATCCTCAATCCTCAATATTCAACACACAACGCTCAACCATCAATCCTCAATACTCAACCATCAATCCTCAATTCTCAATACTCAATAGAATATCCTGAATTCTCATCGTGCAATACACAATCCACAAAAATCAATAATCAAATCTCAATCCTCAAACATCAATTCTCAACACTCAATAATCAACACTCAGTCCTCTCTCTTCAATCTTCCATCCTCAGTCCTCAATCCTCAATCCTCAATCCTCAACCTTCGATCCTCAATACTCATTCTTCAATCCTCAATCCTCAATCCTCAATCCTCAGTCATCAATCCTCAACATTCAATACTCAATCCTCAATTCTCAACACTCAATCCTCAACGCTCAATCCTCATTCCTCAAACCTCAATCCTCAAACCTCAATCCTCAAACCTCAGTCCTCATCCTCAATTCTCAATCCTCATGCCTCAAACCACAATCCTCAACCCTCAGTCCTCATCCTCAATTCTCAATTCTCAATCCTCAATCCTCAACCCTCAATCTTCAATCCTCAATCCTCAACCTTCAATCCTCAATACTCAACCGTCAATCATCAATTCGCAATACTCAATAGAATATCCTGGATTCTCAGGATTCAATACTCAAACCTCAATCCTCACCCCTCAGCCCTCATCCCCCATCCTCAATCCTCAATCCTCAATCCTCAGTCCTCAGTCCTCAACCCTCAATCCTCAAACCTCAATCCTCAACCGTCAGGCCTCGTCCTCAACACTCAATCCTCAATCCTCAATCTTCAATCATCAATACTCAATCTTCAATCCTCAATACCCAATCTTCGATCCCCTAAAATCAGTCCTCAATCCTCAATCCTCAATCCTCAATCCTCATTCTTCAATTCTCAATCCTCAATCCTCAATCCTCCATATTCAACACACAACCCTCAACCATCAATCCTCAATACTCAACCATCAATCCTCAATTCTCAATACTCAATAGAATATCCTGAATTCTCATCGTGCAATACACAATCCACAAAAATCAATAATCAAATCCCAATTCTCAAACATCCATTCTCAACACTCAATCCTCAACACTCAGTCCTCTCTCTTCAATCCACCATCCTCAGTCCTCAATCATCAATTCTCAATCCTCAATCCTCGATCCTCAATACTCAATCTTCAATCCTCAATCCTCAATCCTCAATCCTCAACCCTCATTCTTCAATCCTCAATACTCCATCCTCAATCCTCAATTCTCAATCCTCAATCCTCAGTCCTCAGTCCTCAAACCGCAATCCTCAACCCTCAGCCCTCATCGTCAATTCTCAATCCTCAATCCTCAATCCTCAACCTTCAATCTTCAAAACTCAACCTTCAATCCACAATCCTCAATCTTCAACCCTCAATACTCAATCTTCAACACTCAGTCCACAATCCTCAATACACAATCCTCAATCCTCAGTCCTCAATCCTCAATTTTCAATCCCCAATACTCAATCTTCAATCCTCAATCCTCAATCCTCAATCCTCAATCCTCAGTCATCAATCCTCAACCTTCGATACTCAACCCTCAATCCTCAATCCTCAATCCTCAATCCTCAATCCTCATTCCTCACACCTCAATCCTCAAACCTCAGTCCTAATCCTCAATTCTCAATCCTCAACCCTCAACCCTCAAACCACAATCCTCAACTGTCTGTCCTCGTCCTCAATCCTCAACCCTCAATCCTCAATCCTCATTCTTCAATTCTCAATCCTCAATCCTCAGTCCTCAACCCTCAATCCTCAATATTCAACACGCAACCCTCAACCATCAATCCTCAATACTCAACCATCAATCCTCAATTCCCAATACTCAATAGAATATCCTGAATTCTCATCGTGCAATACACAATCCACAAATATCGATAATCAAATCTCAATCCTCAAACATCAATTCTCAACACTCAATCCTCAACACTCAGTCCTCTCTCTTCAATCCTCCATCCTCAGTCCTCAATCCTCAATCCTCAATCCTCAATCCTCGATCCTCAATACTCAATCTTCAATCCTCAATCCTCAATCCTCATTCTTCAATCCTCAATCCTCAATCCTCAATCCTCAATCCTCAGTCATCAATCCTCAACCTTCAATACTCAATCCTCAATCCTCAATCCTCAACCCTCAGTCCTCAATTCTCAATCTTCAATACTCAATCCTCAATCCTCAATCCTCAATCCTCAATCCTCAATCCTCATTCCTGAAACCTCAATCCTCAACCCTCAGTCCTCATACTCAATTCTCAATTCTCAATCCTCAATCCCCAACCCTCAACCTTCAATCCTCAATAATCAATTTTCATTCCTAGATCCTCAATCCCCAATCCTCAATCGTTAATCCTCAATCTTCAATCCTCAATCCCCAGTCCTCAATCTTCAATCCTCAATTCTCCATCCTCTATCCTCAATCCTCAGTCCTCAGTCTTCAACCGTCAATCCTCAAACCTCAATCCTCAACCGTCAGTCCTCGTCCTCAACCCTCAACCCTCTACCCTCAATACTCAATCCTCAATCTTCAATCATCAATACTCAATCTTCAATCCTAAATCCTCAATCCTTAATCCTCAATCCTCAATCCTCAATATTTAAC
Source organism: Calliopsis andreniformis (assembly GCF_051401765.1). Lineage (NCBI taxonomy): Eukaryota > Metazoa > Arthropoda > Insecta > Hymenoptera > Andrenidae > Calliopsis > Calliopsis andreniformis. The sequence goes on along the minus strand of NW_027480545.1, from coordinate 239,397 downwards.
ACACAACTCTCAACCACCAATCCTCAATTCTCAACCATCAATTCTCAATTCTCAATACTCAACAGAATATCCTGAATTCTGATCGTACAATACTCAATCCACAAAAATCAATAATCAAATCTCAATCCCCAAACATCAATTCTCAACACTCAATCCTCAACACTCAGTCCTCTCTCTTCAATCCTCCATCCTCAGTCCTCAATACTCAATCCTCAATCCCCAATCTTCAACCCTCAATACTCAATCTTCAATCCTCAATCCTCAATCCTCAATCCTCAGTCCTCAATCCTCAATCTTCAATCCTCAACCATCAATTCTCAATCCTCAATCCGGAATCCTCAATCCTCAGTCATCAATCTTCAATCCTCATTATTCAATGCTTATTCCCTAATTCATGAAACTCAACCCTCAACCCGCAGTCATCAATCCTCAACCTTCGATACTCAATCCTCAATCCTCAATCCTCAATCCTCAATCCTCAATCCTCATTCCTCACACCTCAATCCTCAAACCTTAGTCCTAATCCTCAATTCTCAATCCTAAACCCTCAATCCTCAAACCACAATCCTCAACTGTCTGTCCTCGTCCTCAATCCTCAACCCTCAATCCTCAATCCTCAATCTTCAATTATCAATACTCAATCTTCAATCCTCAATCCTCAATCCTCAATCCTCATTCCACAAACCTCAATCCTCAACCCTCAGTCCTTATCCTCAATTCTCAGTTCTCAATCCTCAATCCTCAATCCTCAATATTCAATCCTCAATAATCAATTTTCAATCCTAGATCCTCAATCCCCAATCCTCAATCCTTAATCCTCAATCTTCAATCCTCAGTACGCAATCTTCAATCCTCAGTCCTCAGTCATCAATCCTCAATTCTGAATTCTCAATCCTGCATCCTCAATCTTCAGCCCTCAGTCCTCAACAATCAGTTGTCAATTCTCAATCCTCAATAGAATATCATCAATTCACAGTTTTCAATACTCAATGCGCAATCTGCAATCTTCAAATATCAATCCACAAACATCAATTCTCATCACACAACCCTCAACACTCAGTCCCCAAACCTCAATCTTCAATCCTCAATCCTCAATCCTCAATCCTCAATCCTCAATCTTCAACCCTCAATACTCAATCATCAATCCTCAATTCTCAATCCTCAATCCCCAACCCTCAATCCTCAATCGTCAGTCTTCAATCCTCAATACTCTATCTTCAATCCTCAATCCTGAATCCTCAATCCTCAATCCTCATTCTTCAATCCTCAATACCCAATCCTCAATCCTCAGTCCTCAAACCGCAATCCTCAACCCTCAGCCCTCATCGTCAATTCTCAATCCTCAATCCTCAATCCTCAACCTTCAATCCTCAATTCTCAACTCTCAATCTTCAATCCTCAATACTGAATCCTCAATCCTCAATCCTCAATTCTCAATCCTCAATCCTCAGTCCTCAGACCTCAAACCTCAATCCTCAACCCTCAGTCCTCGTCCTCAATCCACAACCATCAATCCTCAATACTCAATTTTCAATAATGAATATTCAATCTTCAGACCTCAATCCTCAATGCTCAATCCTCAATCCTCAATCCTCAATGTTCAATCCGCAATACCCAATTCTCAATCTTCAATCCTCAATCCTCAATCCTCAATATTCAATCCTCAATACCCAATTTTCAATACTCAATCCGCAACCATCATACCTCAATCCTCAGTCATCAATCCTCAATCTTCAATACTCAATCGTCAATCCTCAGTCCTCTATCCTCAATCCTCAATCCTCGTACCTCAAACCTCAATCCTCAACCCTCAGTCCTCATCCTCAATTCTCTATCCTCAATCCTCAATCCTCAACCCTCAATCTTCAATCCTCGATAATCAATCTCCAATCCTAGATCCCCAATCCCCAATACTCAATCCTTAATCCTCAATCATCAATCCTCAATCCCCAGTACTCAATCTTCAATCCTCAATGCCCAATCCTCAATCCTCAATCCTCAGTCCTCAATCCTCAACCCTCAGTCCTCGTCATCAATCCTCAACCCTCAATAATCAATCCGTAATCTTCAATCAACAATACTCAATCTTGAATCCTCAATCCTCAATACTCAATCCTCAATCCTCTATACTCAATCCCCAGTCCTCAGTCCTCAATCTTCAATACTCAATCCGCCAATCTTCAATATTCAACACACAACCCTCAACCATCAATCCTCAATGCTCAACCATCAATCCTCAATTCTCAATACTCAGTAGAATATCCTGAATTCTCAGTTTTCAATACTCAATCCTCAATCTTGAATCTTCAAATCTCCATCCACAAACATCAATTCTCATCTCTCAACCCTCAACGCTCAGTCCTCAATCTTCAATACTCAATCCTCAATCCTCAATCTTCAATTCTCAATACTCAATCTTCAATCCCCAATCCTCAATTCTCAATCTTCAATCCTCAACACTCAATCCTCAATCCTCAATACTCAATCCTCAATACTCAATCTTCAATCCTCAATCCGCAATCATCAATCCTCAATCCTCAATCCTCAGTCATCAATCCTCAATCTTCAATACTCAATCGTCAAACCTCAGCCCTCAATCCTCAATCCTCAATCCTCGTTCCTCAAACCTCAATCCTCAACCCTCAGTCCCCATCCTCAATTCTCAATTCTCAACCCTCAATCCTCAACCCTCAATCTTCAATCCTCAATAATCAATCTCCAATCCTAGATCCCCAATCCCCAATCCTTAATCCTTAATCCTCAATCTTCAACCCTCAATCCCCTGTCCTCAATCTTCAATCCTCAATGCACAATCCTCAATCCTCAATCCTCAGTCCTGAATCCTCAATCCTCAATCCTCAATCCTCAATCCTCAACCTTCAATCCTCAATACTCAATCTTCAATTCTCAATCCTCAATTCTCAATCCTCAATCCTCAATCCTCAATCCTCAATATTGAACACACAACCCTCAACCATCAATCCTCAGTTCTCAATACTCAATAGAATATCCTGAATTCTCAGGATTCAATACTCAAACCTCAAACCTCAAACCTCAGCCCTCATCCTCATTCCTCAATACTCAATCCTCAATCCTCAACCCTCAATCCTCGACACTCAATCTTCAATCCTCAATCCTCAATCCTCAATCCTCAATCCTCAGTCATCAATCCTCAACCTTCAATCCTCAAACCTAAACCCTCAACCGTCAGTCCTCGTCCACAACCCTCAACCCTCTACACTCAATACTCAATCCTCAACCTTCAATCATCAATACTCAACCTTCAATCCTCAATCCTCAATCCTTAATCCTCAATCCTCAATCCTCAATATATAACACACAACCCTCAACCACCAATCCTCAATTCTCAACCATCAATTCTCAATTCTCAATACTCAACAGAATATCCTGAATTCTCATCGTACAATACTCAATCCACAAAAATCAATAATCAAATCTCAATCCTCAATCCTCAATCCTCAACCCTCATCCCTCAATCCTCAATCCTCAATCTTCAATCATCAATACTCAATCTTCAATCCTCAATACTGAATCTTGAATCCCCAATCATCAGTCCTCAATCCTCAATCCTCAATCCTCATTCTTCAATTCTCAATCCTCAATCCTCAATCCTCAATCCTCAATCCTCAATATTCAACACACAACCCTCAACCATCAATCCTCAATACTCAACCATCAATCCTCAATTCTCAATACTCAATAGAATATCCTGAATTCTCATCGTGCAATACACAATCCACAAAAATCAATGATCAAATCTCAATCCTCAAACATCAATTCTCAACACTCAATACTCAACACTCAGTTCTCTCTCTTCAATCCTCCATCCTCAGTCCTCAATACTCAATCCTCAATCCTCAATCTTCGATCCTCAATACTCAATCTTCAATCCTCAATCCTCAATCCTCAATACTCATTCTTCAATCCTCAATCCTCAATCCTCAATCCTCAATCCTCAGTCATCAATCCTCAACATTCAATACTCAATCCTCAATCCTCAACACTCAATCCTCAACGCTCAATCCTCATTCCTCAAACCTCAATCCTCAAACCTCAATCCTCAAACCTCAGTCCTCATCCTCAATTCTCAATCCTCATGCCTCAAACCACAATCCTCAACCCTCAGTCCTCATCCTCAATTCTCAATCCTCAATCTTCAATCCTCAATCCTCATTCTTCAATCCTCAATACCCAATCCTCAATCTTCAATCCTCAATCCTCAATCCTCAATTCTCAATCCTCAATCATCAGTCCTCAGACCTCAAACCTCAATCCACAACCCTCAGCCCTCATCGTCAATCCTCAAACCTCAATCCTCAATCCTCAATCGTCAATCCTCAATCCTCCATCTTCAATCCTCAATACTCAATCTTCAATCCTCAATCCTCAATCTTCAGCCCTCAGTCCTCAACAATCAGTTGTCAACCCTTAATCCTCAATAGAATATCCTCAAATCACAGTTTTCAATACTCAATACTCAATCTGCAATTTTCAAACCCCTATCCACAAACATCAATTCTCATCACTCAACCCTCAACACTCAGTCCTCAATGTTCAATCCTCAATCCTCAATCCACAATCCTCAATCGTCAATCTTCAATCCTCAATCCCCAGTCCTCAATCTTCAATCCTCAATGCTCAATCCTCAATCCTCAATCCCCAATCCTCAATCCTCTTTCTTCAATTCTCAATCCCCAATCCTCAATCCTCAATCCTAAATCTTCAATATTCAACACACAACCCTCAACCATCAATCCTCAATGCTCAACCATCAATCCTCAATTCTCAATACTCAGTAGAATATCCTGAATTCTCAGTTTTCAATACTCAATCCTCAATCTTGAATCTTCAAATCTCCATCCACAAACATCAATTCTCATCTCTCAACCCTCAACGCTCAGTCCTCAATCTTCAATACTCAATCCTCAATCCTCAATCTTCAATTCTCAATACTCAATCTTCAATCCCCAATCCTCAATTCTCAATCTTCAATCCTCAACACTCAATCCTCAATCCTCAATACTCAATCCTCAATACTCAATCTTCAATCCTCAATCCGCAATCATCAATCCTCAATCCTCAATCCTCAGTCATCAATCCTCAATCTTCAATACTCAATCGTCAAACCTCAGCCCTCAATCCTCAATCCTCAATCCTCGTTCCTCAAACCTCAATCCTCAACCCTCAGTCCCCATCCTCAATTCTCAATTCTCAACCCTCAATCCTCAACCCTCAATCTTCAATCCTCAATAATCAATCTCCAATCCTAGATCCCCAATCCCCAATCCTTAATCCTTAATCCTCAATCTTCAACCCTCAATCCCCTGTCCTCAATCTTCAATCCTCAATGCACAATCCTCAATCCTCAATTCTCAGTCCTGAATCCTCAATCCTCAATCCTCAATCCTCAATCCTCAACCTTCAATCCTCAATACTCAATCTTCAATCCTCAATCCTCAATTCTCAATCCTCAATCCTCAATCCTCAATCCTCAATATTGAACACACAACCCTCAACCATCAATCCTCAATACTCAACCATCAATCCTCAGTTCTCAATACTCAATAGAATATCCTGAATTCTCAGGATTCAATACTCAAACCTCAAACCTCAAACCTCAGCCCTCATCCTCATTCCTCAATACTCAATCCTCAATCCTCAACCCTCAATCCTCGACACTCAATCTTCAATCCTCAATCCTCAATCCTCAATCCTCAATCCTCAGTCATCAATCCTCAACCTTCAATCCTCAAACCTAAACCCTCAACCGTCAGTCCTCGTCCACAACCCTCAACCCTCTACACTCAATACTCAATCCTCAACCTTCAATCATCAATACTCAACCTTCAATCCTCAATCCTCAATCCTTAATCCTCAATCCTCAATCCTCAATATAAACACACAACCCTCAACCATCAATCCTCAATTCTCAACCATCAATTCTCAATTCTCAATACTCAACAGAATATCCTGAATTCTCATCGTACAATACTCAATCCACAAAAATCAATAATCAAATCTCAATCCTCAATCCTCAATCCTCAACCCTCAATCCTCATTCTTCAATCCTCAATCCTCAAGCCTCAATCCTCAATCCTCAGTCACCAATCCTCAACCTTCAATACTCAATCCTCAATCCTCAATCCTCAATCCTCAAACCTCAATCCTCAATCCTCAATCCTCAATCCTCATTCCTCAAACCTAAATCCTCAACCCTCAGTCCTTATCCTCAGTTCTCAATTCTCAATCCTCAATCCTCAATCTTCAATCTTCAATCCTCAATAATCAATTTTCAATCCTAGATACTCAATCCCCAATCCTCAATCCTTAATCCTCAACTTTCAATCCTCAATCCCCAGTCCTCAATCTTCAATCCTCAATGATCCATCCTCAACCCTCAATCCTCAGTCCTCAGTCCTCAACCCTCAATCCTCAAACCTCAATCCTCTACCGTCAGTCCTCGTCCTCAACCCTCATCCCTCAATCCTCAATCCTCAATCTTCAATCATCAATACTCAATCTTCAATCCTCAATACTGAATCTTGAATCCCCAATCATCAGTCCTCAATCCTCAATCCTCAATCCTCATTCTTCAATTCTCAATCCTCAATCCTCAATCCTCAATCCTCAATCCTCAATATTCAACACACAACCCTCAACCATCAATCCACAATACTCAACCATCAATCCTCAATTCTCAATACTCAATAGAATATACTGAATTCTCATCGTGCAATACACAATCCACAAAAATCAATGATCAAATCTCAATCCTCAAACATCAATTCTCAACACTCAATACTCAACACTCAGTTCTCTCTCTTCAATCCTCCATCCTCAGTCCTCAATACTCAATCCTCAATCCTCAATCTTCGATCCTCAATACTCAATCTTCAATCCTCAATCCTCAATCCTCAATACTCATTCTTCAATCCTCAATCCTCAATCCTCAATCCTCAATCCTCAGTCATCAATCCTCAACATTCAATACTCAATCCTCAATCCTCAACACTCAATCCTCAACGCTCAATCCTCATTCCTCAAACCTGAATCCTCAAACCTCAATCCTCAAACCTCAGTCCTCATCCTCAATTCTCAATCCTCATGCCTCAAACCACAATCCTCAACCCTCAGTCCTCATCCTCAATTCTCAATCCTCAATCTTCAATCCTCAATCCTCATTCTTCAATCCTCAATACCCAATCCTCAATCTTCAATCCTCAATCCTCAAACCTCAATTCTCAATCCTCAATCATCAGTCCTCAGACCTCAAACCTCAATCCACAACCCTCAGCCCTCATCGTCAATCCTCAAACCTCAATCCTCAATCCTCAATCGTCAATCCTCAATCCTCCATCTTCAATCCTCAATACTCAATCTTCAATCCTCAATCCTCAATCTTCAGCCCTCAGTCCTCAACAATCAGTTGTCAACCCTTAATCCTCAATAGAATATCCTCAATTCACAGTTTTCAATACTCAATACTCAATCTGCAATCTTCAAACCCCTATCCACAAACATCAATTCTCATCACTCAACCCTCAACACTCAGTCCTCAATGTTCAATCCTCAATCCTCAATCCACAATCCTCAATCGTCAATCTTCAATCCTCAATCCCCAGTCCTCAATCTTCAATCCTCAATGCTCAATCCTCAATCCTCAATCGCCAATCCTCAATCCTCTTTCTTCAATTCTCAATCCCCAATCCTCAATCCTCAATCCTAAATCCTCAATATTCAACACAAAACCCTCAACCATCAATCCTCAATACTCAACCATCAATCCTCAATTCTCAATACTCAATAGAATATCCTGAATTCTCATCGTGCAATACACAATCCACAAAAATCGATAATCAAATCTCAATCCTCAAACATCAATTCTCAACACTCAATCCTCAACACTCAGTCCTCTCTCTTCAATCCTCCATCCTCAGTCCTCAATCCTCAATCCTCAATCCTCAATCTTCGATCCTCAATACTCAATCTTCAATCCTCAATCCTCAATCCTAAAACCTCAACCTTCAAACCCTCAGCCCTCATCCTCAACCCTCAATTCTCATTCCTCAATCCTCTACCTTCAATCCTCAGTCCTCATCCTCAATTCTCAATTCTCAATCCTCAATCCTCAACCCTCAATCTTCAATCCTCAATTCTCAACGTTCAATCCTCAATACTCAACCGTCAATCACCAATTCGCAATACTCAATAGAATATCCTGAATTCTCAGGATTCAATACTCAAACCTCAATCCTCAACCCTCAGCCCTCATCCACCATCCTCAATCCTCAATCCTCAATCCTCAATCTACAGTCCCCAATACTCAATCTACAATCCTCAATCCTCAATCCTCAATCCTCAATCCTCAATACTCAGTCATCAATTCTCAATCTTCAATACTCAATCCTCAATCCTCAATCCTCAATCCTCAATCCTCAATCCTCAATCCTCATTCCTCAAACCTCAATCCTCAACCCTCAGTCCTCATACTCAATTCTCAATTCTCAATCCTCAATCCCCAATCCTCAACCTTCAATCCTCAATAATCAATTTTCATTCCTAGATCCTCAATCCCCAATCCTCAATCGTTAATCCTCAATCTTCAATCCTCAATCCCCAGTCCTTAATCTTCAATCCTCAATGCTCCATCCTCTACGCTCAATCCTCAGTCCTCAGTCTTCAACCGTCAATCCTCAAACTTCAATCCTCAACCGTCAGTCCTCGTCCTCAGCCCTCAACCCTCTACCCTCAATACTCAATCCTCAATCTTCAATCATCAATACTCAATCTTCAATCCTCAATCCTCAATCCTTAATCCTCAATCCTCAATCCTCAATATTTAACACACAACCCTCAACCACCAATCCTCAATTCTCAACCATCAATTCTCAATTCTCAATACTCAACAGAATATCCTGAATTCTCATCGTACAATACTCAATCCACAAAAATCAATAATCAAATCTCAATCCTCAAACATCAATTCTCAACACTCAATCCTCAACACTCAGTCCTCTCTCTTCAATCCTCCATCCTCAGTCCTCAATCCTCAATCCTCAATCGCCAATCTTCAATCCTCAATACTCAATCTTCTATCCTCAATCCTCATTCTTCAATCCTCAATCCTCAATCCTCAATCCTCAATCCTCAGTCACCAATCCTCAACCTTCAATACTCAATCCTCAATCCTCAATCCTCAATCCTCAATCCTCAACCCTCAATCCTAATTCCTTAAACATCAATCATCAAACCTCAGTCCTCATCCTCAATTCTCAACCCTCAATCCTCAATCCTCAAACCACAATCCTCAACCTTCAGTCCTCGTCCTCAATAATCAACCCTCAATCCTCAATCCTGAATATTCAATCAACAATACTCAATCTTCAATCCTCAATCCTCAATCCTCAATCCTCATTCCTCAAACCTAAATCCTCAACCATCAGTCCTTATCCTCAATTCTCAATTCTCAATCCTCAATCCTCAATCTTCAGTCTTCAATCCTCAATAATCAATTTTCAATCCTCGATCCTCAATCCCCAATCCTCAATCCTTAATCCTCAGTTTTCAATCCTCAATCCCCTGTCCTCAAACTTCAATCCTCAATGCTCGATCCTCAATCCTCAATCCTCAGTCCTCAGTCCTCAACCCTCAATCCTCAAACCTCAATCCTCAACCGTCAGTCCTCGTCCTCAACCCTCAACCCTCAATCCTCAATCCTCAACCTTCAATCATCAATACTCAATCTTCAATCCTCAATACTCAATCTCCAATTCCCAATCATCAGTCCTCAATCCTCAATCCTCAACCCTCATTCTTCAATTCTCAATCCTCAATCCTCAATCCTCAATCCTCAATCCTCAATATTCAACACACAACCCTCAACCATCAATCCTCAATACTCAACCATCAATCCTCAATTCTCAATACTCAATAGAATATCCTGAATGCTCATCGTGGAATACACAATCCACAAAAATCAATAATCAAATCTCAATCCTCAAACATCAATTCTCAACACTCAATCCTCAACACTCAGTCCTCTCTCTTCAATCCTCCATCCTCAGTCCTCAATCCTCAATCCTCAATCCTCAATCTTCGATTCTCAATACTCAATCTTCAATCCTCAATCCTCAATCCTCAATCCTCAATCCTCATTCTTCAATCCTCAACCCTCAATCCTCAATCCTCAATCCCCAATCCACAATCCTTAATCCTCAATCTTCAATCCTCAATCCCCAGTCCTTAATCATCAATCCTCAGTGCTCCATCCTCAATCCTCGATCCTCAGTCCTCAGTCCTCAACCCTCAATCCTCAAACCTCAATCCTCAACCGTCAATAATCAATCCGCAATCTTCAATCAACAATACTCAATCTTCAATCCTCAATCCTCAATACTCAATCCTCAATCCTCAATACTCAATCCCCAGTCCTCAGTCCTCAATCTTTAATACTCAATCCGCCAATCTTCAATATTCAACACACAACCCTGAACCATCAATCCTCAATGCTCAACCATCAATCCACAATTCTCAATACTCAGTAGAATATCCTGAATTCTCAGTTTTCAATACACAATCCTCAATCTTCAATCTTCAAATCTCCATCCACAAACATCAATTCTCATCTCTCAACCCTCAACTCTCAGTCCTCATGCTTCAATGCTCAATCCTCAATCCTCAATCTTCAATTCTCAGTACTCAATCTTCAATCCTCAATCCTCAATTCTCAATCTTCAATCCTCCACACTCAATCCTCAATCCTCAATACTCAATCCTCAATACTCAATCTTCAACCCTCAATCCGCAATCATCAATCCTCAATCCTCAATCCTCAGTCATCAATCCTCAATCTTCAATACTCAATCGTCAAACCTCAGCCCTCAATCCTCAATCCTCAATCCTCATTCCTCAAACCTAAATCCTCAACCCTCAGTCCTTATCCTCAACACTCAATTCTCAATCCTCAATCCTCAATCTTCAATCTTCAATCCTCAATAATCAATTTTCAATCCTAGATCCTCAATCCCCAATCCTCAATCCTTAATCCTCAATTTTCAATCCTCAATCCTCAGTCCTCAATCTTCAATCCTCAATGCTCCATCCTCAATCCTCAATCCTCAGTTCTCAGTCCTCAACCCTCAATCCTCAAACCTCAATCCTCAACCGTCAGTCCTCGTCCTCAACCCTCATCCCTCAATCCTCAATCCTCAACCTTCAATCATCAATACACAATCTTCAATACTCAATCCTCAGTCCTCAATACTCAACCATCAATACTCAATTCTCAATCCTCAATCCTTAATCCTCAATCTTCAATCCTCAATCCCCAGTCCTCAATCTTCAATCCTCAATGCTCAGTCCTCAATCCTCAATCCTCAGTCCTCAATCCTCAATCCTCAATCCTCAATCCTCAATCTTCAATCCTCAATACTCAATCTTCAATGCCCAATCCTCAATCCTCAATCGTCAGTACTCAATCCTCAATCGTCAATCCTCAATCCCCAATACTCAATCTTCAATCCTCAATCCTCAATCCTCAATCCTCAATCCTCAACCTTCAATCCTCAATACTCAATCTTCAATCCTCGATCCTCAATCCTCAATCCTCAATCCTCAATCCTCAATCCTCAATGTTCAATCCGCTTTACCCAATCCTCAATCTTCAATCCTCAATCCTCAATCCTCAATCCTCAATATTCAACACACAATCCTCAACCACCAATCCTCAATACTCAACCATCAGTCCTCAATTCTCAATACTCAATAGAGTATCCTGAATTCTCATGGTTCAATACTCAATCCACACTATTCAATAATCAAACCTCAAACCTCAAACATCAATTCTCAACACTCAATCCTCAACACTCAGTCCTCTCTCTTCAATCCTCCATCCTCAACCCTCAATCCTCAAGCGTCAATCCTCAATCCTCAATCCTCAACCCTCAATCCTCAGTCCTCAAACCTCAATCCCGTATCCTCAATCCTGAATACTCAATCTTTAGCCCTCAGTCCTCAGCAGTCAAATGTCAATCCTCAATCCCCAATAGAATATCCTCAATTCACAGTCTTCAATTCTCAATCCCCATTCTTCAATCTTCAAATATCAATCCACAAACATCAATTCTCATCACATAACCCTCAACACTCAGTCCCCAAACCTCAATCCTCAATTCTCAATGCTCAATCCTCAACCCTCAATCCACAATCGTCAGTCTTCAATCCTCAACACTCTATCTTCAATCCTCAATCCTGAATCCTCAATCCTCAATCCTCAATACTCAATCCTCAATACTCAATCTTCAACCCTCAATCCGCAATCATCAATCCTCAATCCCCAATCCTCAGTCATCAATCCTCAATCTTCAATACTCAATCGCCAAACCTCAGCCCTCAATCCTCAATCCTCAATCCTCGTTCCTCAAACCTCAATCCTCAACCCTCAGTCCCCATCCTCAATTCTCAATTCTCAACACTCAATCCTCAACCCTCAATCTTCAATCCTCAATATTCAACACACAACCCTCAACCATCAATCCTCAATACGCAACCATCAATCCTCAGTTCTCAATACTCAATAGAATATCCTGAATTCTCAGGATTCAATACTCAAACCTCAAACCTCAAACCTCAGCCCTCATCCTCATTCCTCAATACTCAATCCTCAATCCTCAACCCTCAATCCTCGACACTCAATATTCAATCCTCAATCCTCAATCCTCAATCCTCAATCCTCAGTCATCAATCCTCAACCTTCAATACTCAATCCTCAATCCTCAATCCTCAGTCCTCAATCCTCAATCCCCATTCCTCAAACCTCAATCCTCAAACCGCAGTCCTCATACTCAATTCTCAATTCTCAATCCTCAATCCTCAATCCTCAACCCTCTAGCTTCAATCCTAAATAATCAATCTCCAATACTAGATCCTCAATCCCCAATCCTCAACCCTCAATCCTCAGTCCTCAGTCCTCAAACCTCAATCCTCAACCTTCAGCCCTCATCCTCGATCCTCAATCCTCAACCTTCAATCCTCAATCCTCAATCCTCAAGCCTCAATCCTCAATCCTCAGTCCTCGTCCTCAAACCTCAACCCTCAATAATCAATCTTCAACCTTCACTCATCAATACTCAATCTTCCATCCTCAATCCTCAATACTCAATCCTCAATCCTCAATCCTCATTCTTCAATCCTCAATACCCAGTCTTCAATCTTCAATCCTCAATCCTCAATCCTCAATTCTCAATCCTCAATCCTCAGTCGTCAGTCCTAAAACCTCAACCTTCAAACCCTCAGCCCTCATCCTCAATCCTCAATACTCATTCCTCAATCCTCAACCTTCAATCCTCAATTCTCAATCTTCAATCCTCAATCCTCAATACTCAGTCATCAATCCTCAATCTTCAATACTCAATCGTCAATCCTCAGTCCTCAATCCTCAATCCTCAATCCTCGTTACTCAAACCACAATCCTCAACCCTCAGTCCTCATCCTCAATTCTCAGTTCTCAATCCTCAATCCTCAACCCTCAATCTTCAATCCTCAATTCTCAACCTTCAATCCTCAATACTCAACCGTCAATCCTCAATTCGCAATACTCAATAGAATATCCTGAATTCTCAGGATTCAATACTCAAACCTCAATCCTCAACCCTCAGCGCTCATCCTCCATCCTCAATTCTCAATCCTCAATCCTCATTCATCAATCCTCAATCTTCAATACCCAATCGTCAATCCTCAGTCCTCAATCCTCAATCCTCAATCCTCGTTACTCAAACCACAATCCTCAACCCTCAGTCCTCATCCTCAATTCTCAGTTCTCAATCCTCAATCCTCAATCCTCAATCCTCAATCCTCAATACTCATTCCTCAAACCTCAACCCTCAAGCCTCAGTCCTCATACTCAATTCTCAATTCTCAATTCTCAATCCTCAATCCTCAATCCTCAACCTTCAATCCTCAATAATCAATTTTCATTCCTAGATCCTCAATCCCCAATCCTCAATCGTTAATCCTCAATCTTCAATCCTCAATCCCCAATCCTCAATCTTCAATCCTCAATGCTCCGTCCTCAATCCTCAATCGTCAGTCCTCAGTCCTCAATATTCAACACACAACCCTCAACCATCGATCCTCAATGCTCAACCATCAATCCTCAATTCTCAATACTCAATAGAATATCCTGAATTCTCATCGTGCAATACACAATCCACAAAAATCAATAATCAAATCTCAATCCTCAAACATCAATTCTCAACACTCAATCCTCAACACTCAGTCCTCTCTCTTCAATCCTGCATGCTTAGTCCTCAATCCTCAATCCTCAATCCTCAATCTTCGATCCTCAATACTCAATCTTCAATCCTCAATCCTCAATCCTCAATCCTCAATCCTCATTCTTCAATCCTCAATCCTCAATCCTCAATCCTCAATCCTCAGTCATCAATCCTCAACCTTCAATACTCAATCCTCAATGCTCAATACTCAATCCTCAATCTTCAGTCCTCAATAATCAATTTTCAATCCTAGATCCTCAATCCCCAGTCCTTAATCTTCAATCCTCAGTGCTCCATCCTCAATTCTCAATCCTCAATCTCCAATCCTCAATACTCAATCTTCAATCCTCATTCCTCAATCCTCAATCCTCAATCTTCAATCGTCAATACACAACCTTCAATCCTCAATACTCTATCTTCAATCCCCAATCATCAGTCCACAATCCTCAATCCGCAATCCTCATTCATCAATTCTCAATCCTCAATCCTCAGTCCTCAACCCTCAATCCTCAATATTCAACACGCAACCCTCAACCATCAATCCTCAATACTCAACCATCAATCCTCAATTCTCAATACTCAATAGAATATCCTGAATTCTCATCGTGCAATACACAATCCACAAATATCGATAATCAAATCTCAATCCTCAAACATCAATTCTCAACACTCAATCCTCAACACTCAGTCCTCTCTCTTCAATCCTCCATCCTCAGTCCTCAATCCTCAATCCTCAATCCTCAATCTTCGATCCTCAATAATCAATCTTCAATCCTCAATCCTCAATCCTCAATCCTCAATCCTCATTCTTCAATCCTCAATCCTCAATCCTCAATCCTCAATCCTCAGTCATCAATCCTCAACCTTCAATACTCAATCCTCAATCCTCAATCCTCAACCCTCAGTCCTCAATTCTCAATCTTCAATACTCAATCCTCAATCCTCAATCCTCAATCCTCAATCCTCAATCCTCATTCATGAAACCTCAATCCTCAACCCTCAGTCCTCATACTCAATTCTCAATTCTCAATCCTCAATCCCCAACCCTCAACCTTCAATCCTCATTAATCAATTTTCATTCCTAGATCCTCAATCCCCAATCCTCAATCGTTAATCCTCAATCTTCAATCCTCAATCCCCAGTGCTCAATCTTCAATCCTCAATGCTCCATCCTCTATCCTCAATCCTCAGTCCTCAGTCTTCAACCGTCAATCCTCAAACTTCAATCCTCAACCGTCAGTCCTCGTCCACAACCCTCAACCCTCTACCCTCAATACTCAATCCTCAATCTTCAATCATCAATACTCAATCTTCAATCCTAAATCCTCAATCCTTAATCCTCAATCCTCAATCCTCAATATTTAACACACAACTCTCAACCACCAATCCTCAATTCTCAACCATCAATTCTCAATTCTCAATACGCAACAGAATATCCTGAATTCTCATCGTACAATACTCAGTCCACAAAAATCAATAATCAAATCTCAATCCTCAAACATCAATTCTCAACACTCAATCCTCAACACTCAGTCCTCTCTCTTCAATCCTCCATCCTCAGTCCTCAATACTCAATCCTCAATCCCCAATCTTCAATCCTCAATACTCAATCTTCAATCCTCAATCCTCAATCCTCAAACCTCAATCCTCATTCTTCAATCCTCAATCCTCAATCCTCAATCCTCAATCCTCAGTCACCAATCCTCAACCTTCAATACTCAATCCTCAATCCTCAATCCTCAATCCTCAACCCTCAATCCTCATTCCTTAAACATCAATCCTCAAACCTCAGTCCTCATCCTCAATTCTCAACCCTCAATCCTAAATCCTCAAACCACAATCCTCAACCTTCAGTCCTCGTCCTCAATCCTCAACCCTCAATCCTCAATCCTGAATCTTCAATCAACAATACTCAATCTTCAATCCTCAATCCTCAATCCTCAATCCTCATTCCTCAAACCCAAATCCTCAACCCTCAGTCCCCATCCTCAATTCTCAATTCCCAATCCTCAATCCTCAATCTTCAATCTTCAATCCTCAATAATCAATTTTCAATCCTAGATCCTCAATCCCCAATTCTCAATCCTTAATCTTCAATTTTCAATCCTCAATCCCCAGTCCTCAATCTTCAATCCTCAATGCTCCATCCTCAATCCTCAATCCTCAGTCCTCAGTCCTCAACCCTCAATCCTCAAAACTCAATCCTCAACCGTCAGTCCTCGTCCTCAACCCTCAACCCTCAATCCTCAATCCTCAACCTTCAATCATCAATACTCAGTCTTCAATCCTCAATCCTCAATTCTCAATCCTCAATACTCAATCCTCAATCGTCTATCCTCAATCCTCAATCCTCAATCCTCAATCCTCAATTCTCAATCCTCAATCCTCAGTCCTCAGTCCTCAAACCGCAATCCTCAACCCTCAGCCCTCATCGTCAATTCTCAATCCTCAATCCTCAATCCTCAACCTTCAATCCTCAAAACTCAACCTTCAATCCACAATCCTCAACCTTCAACCCTCAATACTCAATCTTCAATACTCAGTCCACAATCCTCAATACACAATCGTCAATCCTCAGTCCTCAATCCTCAATTTTCAATCCCCAATACTCAATCTTCAATCCTCAATCCTCAATCCTCAATCCTCAATCCTCAGTCATCAATCCTCAACCTTCGATACTCAATCCTCAATCCTCAATCCTCAATCCTCAATCCTCAATCCTCATTCCTCACACCTCAATCCTCAAACCTCAGTCCTCATCCTCAATTCTCAATCCTCAACCCTCAATCCTCAAACCACAATCCTCAACTGTCTGTCCTCATCCTCAATCCTCAACCCTCAATCCTCAATCCTCAATCTTCAATTATCAATACTCAATCTTCAGTCCTCAATCCTCAATCCTCAATCCTCATTCCTCAAACCTCAATCCTCAACCCTCAGTCCTTATCCTCAATTCTCAGTTCTCAATCCTCAATCCTCAATCCTCAATATTCAATCCTCAATAATGAATTTTCAATCCTAGATCCTCAATCCCCAATCCTCAATCCTTAATCCTCAATCTTCAATCCTCAATACGCAATCTTCAATCCTCAGTCCTCAGTCATCAATCCTCAATTCTGAATTCTCAATCCTGCATCCTCAATCTTCAGCCCTCAGTCCTCAACAATCAGTTGTCAATTCTCAATCCTCAATAGAATATCATCAATTCACAGTTTTCAATACTCAAAGCGCAATCTGCAATCTTCAAATATGAATCCACAAACATCAATTCTCATCACACAACTCTCAACACTCAGTCCCCAAACCTCAATCTTCAATCCTCAATCCTCAATCCTCAATCCTCAATCCTCAACCTTCAACCCTCAATACTCAATCATCAATCCTCAATTCTCAATCCTCAATCCCCAACCCTCAATCCTCAATCGTCAGTCTTCAATCCTCAATACTCTATCTTCAATCCTCAATCCTGAATCCTCAATCCTCAATCCTCAATCCTCATTCTTCAATCCTCAATACCCAATCCTCAATCCTCAGTCCTCATACCGCAATCCTCAACCCTCAGCCCTCATCGTCAATTCTCAATCCTCAATCCTCAATCCTCAACCTTCAATCCTCAATTCTCAACTCTCAATCTTCAATCCTCAATACTGAATCCTCAATCCTCAATCCTCAATTCTCAATCCTCAATCCTCAGTCCTCAGACCTCAAACCTCAATCCTCAACCCTCAGTCCTCGTCCTCAATCCACAACCCTCAATCCTCAATCCTCAATCTTCAATCATGAATATTCAATCTTCAGACCTCAATCCTCAGTGCTCAATCCTCAATCCTCAATCCTCAATGTTCAATCCGCAATACCCAATCCTCAATCTTCAATCCTCAATCCTCAATCCTCAATCCTCAATCCTCAGTCCCCAATCCTCAATCCTCAATACTCAATCCTCATCCTTCGATCCTCAATACCCAATCCTCAATCTTCAATCCTCAATCCTCAATCCTCAACTCTCAATCCTCAATCCTCAGTCCTCAGACCTCAAACCTCAATCCTCAACCTTCAGCCCTCATCGTCAATCATCAAACCTCAATCCTCAATCCTCAATCGTCAATCCTCAATCCTCAATCTTCAATCCTCAATACTCAATCGTCAATCCTCAATCCTCAATCCTCAATCCTCAATCCTCAATCCTCTATCGTCAATCCTCAATCCCCAGTCCTCAATCTTCAATCCTCAATGCCCAGTCCTCAATCCTCAATCGTCAGTCCTCAGTCCTCAACCCTCAACCCTCAGACCTCATCCCCAATTCTTAATTCTCAATCCTCTATCCTCAACCCCCAAGCTTCAATCCTCAATAATCAATCTCCAATCCTAGATCCCCAATCCTCAATCCTCAATCCTTAATCCTCAATCTTCAATCTTCAATCCCCAGTCCTCAATCTTCAATCCTCAATGCCCAGTCCTCAATCCTCAATCGTCAGTCCTCAATGCTCAACCCTCATTCCTCCTCATCAATCCTCAACCCTCAACAATCAATCCGCAATCTTCAATCATCAATACTCAATCTTCAATCCTCAATCCTCAATACTCAATCCTCAATCCTCAATACTCAATCCCCAGTCCTCAGTCCTCAATCTTCAATACTCAATCCGCCAATCTTCAATATTCAACACACAACCCTCAACCATCAATCCTCAATGCTCAACCATCAATCCTCAATTCTCAATACTCAGTAGAATATCCTGAATTCTCAGTTTTCAATACTCAATCCTCAATCTTGAATCTTCAAATCTCCATCCACAAACATCAATTCTCATATCTCAACCCTCAACGCTCAGTCCTCAATCTTCAATACTCAATCCTCAATCCTCAATCTTCAATTCTCAATACTCAATCTTCAATCCTCAATCCTCAATTCTCAATCTTCAATCCTCAACACTCAATCCTCAATCCTCAATACTCAATCCTCAATACTCAATCTTCAATCCTCAATCCGCAATCATCAATCCTCAATCCTCAATCCTCAGTCATCAATCCTCAGTCTTCAATACTCAATCGTCAAACCTCAGACCTCAATCCTCAATCCTCAATCCTCGTTCCTCAAACCTCAATCCTCAACCCTCAGTCCCCATCCTCAATTCTCAATTCTCAACCCTCAATCCTCAACCCTCAATCTTCAATCCTCAATAATCAATCTCCAATCCTAGATCCCCAATCCCCAATCCTTAATCCTTAATCCTCAATCTTCAACCCTCAATCCCCAGTCCTCAATCTTCAATCCTCAATGCACAATCCTCAATCCTCAATCCTCAGTCCTGAATCCTCAATCCTCAATCCTCAATCCTCAATCCTCAACCTTCAATCCTCAATACTCAATCTTCAATCCTCAATCCTCAATTCTCAATCCTCAATCCTCAATCCTCAATCCTCAATATTGAACACACAACCCTCAACCATCAATCCTCAATACTCAACCATCAATCCTCAGTTCTCAATACTCAATAGAATATCCTGAATTCTCAGGATTCAATACTCAAACCTCAAACCTCAAACCTCAGCCCTCATCCTCATTCCTCAATACTCAATCCTCAATACTCAACCCTCAATCCTCGACACTCAATCCTCAACGCTCAATCCTCATTCCTCAAACCTCAATCCTCAAACCTCAATCCTCAAACCTCAGTCCTCATCCTCAATTCTCAATCCTCATGCCTCAAACCACAATCCTCAACCCTCAGTCCTCATCCTCAATTCTCAATCCTCAATCTTCAATCCTCAATCCTCATTCTTCAATCCTCAATACCCAATCCTCAATCTTCAATCCTCAATCCTCAATCCTCAATTCTCAATCCTCAATCCTCAGTCCTCAGACCTCAAACCTCAATCCACAACCCTCAGCCCTCATCGTCAATCCTCAAACCTCAATCCTCAATCCTCAATCGTCAATCCTCAATCCTCCATCTTCAATCCTCAATACTCAATCTTCAATCCTCAATCCTCAATCTTCAGCCCTCAGTCCTCAACAATCAGTTGTCAACCCTTAATCCTCAATAGAATATCCTCAATTCACAGTTTTCAATACTCAATACTCAATCTGCAATCTTCAAACCCCTATCCACAAACATCAATACTCATCACTCAACCCTCAACACTCAGTCCTCAATGTTCAATCCTCAATCCTCAATCCACAATCCTCAATCGTCAATCTTCAATCCTCAATCACCAGTCCTCAATCTTCAATCCTCAATGCTCAATCCTCAATCCTCAATCCTCAGTCCTCAATCCTCAATCCTCAATCCTCTTTCTTCAATTCTCAATCCTCAATCCTCAATCCTCAATCCTAAATCCTCAATATTCAACACACAACCCTCAACCATCGATCCTCAATACTCAACCATCAATCCTCAATTCTCAATACTCAATAGAATATCCTGAATTCTCATCGTGCAATACACAATCCACAAAAATCGTAAATCAAATCTCAATCCTCAAACATCAATTCTCAACACTCAATCCTCAACACTCAGTCCTCTCTCTTCAATCCTCCATCCTCAGTCCGCAATCCTCAATCCTCAATCCTCAATCTTCGATCCTCAATACTCAATCTTCAATCCTCAATCCTCAATCCTAAAACCTCAACCTTCAAACCCTCAGCCCTCATCCTCAACCCTCAATTCTCATTCCTCAATCCTCTACCTTCAATCCTCAGTCCTCATCCTCAATTCTCAATTCTCAATCCTCAATCCTCAACCCTCAATCTTCAATCCTCAATTCTCAACGTTCAATCCTCAATACTCAACCGTCAATCACCAATTCGCAATACTCAATAGAATATCCTGAATTCTCAGGATTCAATACTCAAACCTCAACCCTTAACCCTCAGCCCTCATCCACCATCCTCAATCCTCAATCCTCAAACCTCAATCTACAGTCCCCAATACTCAATCTACAATCCTCAATCCTCAATCCTCAATCCTCAATCCTCAACACTCAGTCATCAATTCTCAATCTTCAATACTCAATCCTCAATCCTCAATCCTCAATCCTCAATCCTCAATCCTCAATCCTCATTCCTCAAACCTCAACCTTCAATCCTCAATAATCAATTTTCATTCCTAGATCCTCAATCCCCAATCCTCAATCGTTAATCCTCAATCTTCAATCCTCAATCCCCAGTCCTCAATCTTCAATCCTCAATGCTCCATCCTCTACGCTCAATCCTCAGTCCTCAGTCTTCAACCGTCAATCCTCAAACTTCAATCCTCAACCGTCAGTCCTCGTCCTCAACCCTCAACCCTCTACCCTCAATACTCAATCCTCAATCTTCAATCATCAATACTCAATCTTCAATCCTCAATCCTCAATCCTTAATCCTCAATGCTCAATCCTCAATATTTAACACACAACCCTCAACCACCAATCCTCAATTCTCAACCATCAATTCTCAATTCTCAATACTCAACAGAATATCCTGAATTCTCATCGTACAATACTCAATCCACAAAAATCAATAATCAAATCTCAATCCTCAAACATCAATTCTCAACACTCAATCCTCAACACTCAGTCCTCTCTCTTCAATCCTCCATCCTCAGTCCTCAATCCTCAATCCTCAATCGCCAATCTTCAATCCTCAATACTCAATCTTCTATCCTCAATCCTCAATCCTCAATCCTCAATCCTCATTCTTCAATCCTCAATCCTCAATCCTCAATCCTCAATCCTCAGTCACCAATCCTCAACCTTCAACACTCAATCCTCAATCCTCAATCCTCAATCCTCAACCCTCAATCCTAATTCCTTAAACATCAATCATCAAACCTCAGTCCTCAACCTCCATTCTCAACCCTCAATCCTCAATCCTCAAACCACAATCCTCAACCTTCAGTCCTCGTCCTCAATAATCAACCCTCAATCCTCAATCCTGAATATTCAATCAACAATACTCAATCTTCAATCCTCAATCCTCAATCCTCAATCCTCAATCCTCATTCCTCAAACCTAAATCCTCAACCATCAGTCCTTATCCTCAATTCTCAATTCTCAATCCTCAATCCTCAATCTTCAGTCTTCATCCTCAATAATCAATTTTCAATCCTGGATCCTCAATCCCCAATCCTCAATCCTTAATCCTCAGTTTTCAATCCTCAATCCCCTGTCCTCAAACTTCAATCCTCAATGCTCGATCCTCAATCCTCAATCCTCAGTCCTCAGTCCTCAACCCTCAATCCTCAAACCTCAATCCTCAACCGTCAGTCCTCGTCCTCAACCCTCAACCCTCAATCCTCAATCCTCAACCTTCAATCATCAATACTCAATCTTCAATCCTCAATACTCAATCTCCAATTCCCAATCATCAGTCCTCAATCCTCAATCCTCAACCCTCATTCTTCAATTCTCAATCCTCAATCCTCAATCCTCAATCCTCAATCCTCAATCCTCTATCGTCAATCCTCAATCCCCAGTCCTCAATCTTCAATCCTCAATGCCCAGTCCTCAATCCTCAATCCTCAGTCCTCAGTCCTCAACCCTCAACCCTCAGACCTCATCCCCAATTCTTAATTCTCAATCCTCTATCCTCAACCCCCAAGCTTCAATCCTCAATAATCAATCTCCAATCCTAGATCCCCAATCCTCAATCCTCAATCCTTAATCCTCAATCTTCAATCTTCAATCCCCAGTCCTCAATCTTCAATCCTCAATGCCCAGTCCTCAATCCTCAATCGTCAGTCCTCAATCCTCAACCCTCAGTCCTCCTCATCAATCCTCAACCCTCAACAATCAATCCGCAATCTTCAATCATCAATACTCAATCTTCAATCCTCAATCCTCAATACTCAATCCTCAATCCTCAATACTCAATCCCCAGTCCTCAGTCCTCAATCTTCAATACTCAATCCGCCAATCTTCAATATTCAACACACAACCCTCAACCAACAATCCTCAATGCTCAACCATCAATCCTCAATTCTCAATACTCAGTAGAATATCCTGAATTCTCAGTTTTCAATACTCAATCCTCAATCTTGAATCTTCAAATCTCCATCCACAAACATCAATTCTCATCTCTCAACCCTCAACGCTCAGTCCTCAATCTTCAATACTCAATCCTCAATCCTCAATCTTCAATTCTCAATACTCAATCTTCAATCCTCAATCCTCAATTCTCAATCTTCAATCCTCAACACTCAATCCTCAATCCTCAATACTCAATCCTCAATACTCAATCTTCAATCCTCAATCCGCAATCATCAATCCTCAATCCTCAATCCTCAGTCATCAATCCTCAGTCTTCAATACTCAATCGTCAAACCTCAGCCCTCAATCCTCAATCCTCAATCCTCGTTCCTCAAACCTCAATCCTCAACCCTCAGTCCCCATCCTCAATTCTCAATTCTCAACCCTCAATCCTCAACCCTCAATCTTCAATCCTCAATAATCAATCTCCAATCCTAGATCCCCAATCCCCAATCCTTAATCCTTAATCCTCAATCTTCAACCCTCAATCCCCTGTCCTCAATCTTCAATCCTCAATGCACAATCCTCAATCCTCAATCCTCAGTCCTGAATCCTCAATCCTCAATCCTCAATCCTCAATCCTCAACCTTCAATCCTCAATACTCAATCTTCAATCCTCAATCCTCAATTCTCAATCCTCAATCCTCAATCCTCAATCCTCAATATTGAACACACAACCCTCAACCATCAATCCTCAATACTCAACCATCAATCCTCAGTTCTCAATACTCAATAGAATATCCTGAATTCTCAGGATTCAATACTCAAACCTCAAACCTCAAACCTCAGCCCTCATCCTCATTCCTCAATACTCAATCCTCAATACTCAACCCTCAATCCTCGACACTCAATCTTCAATCCTCAATCCTCAATCCTCAATCCTCAATCCTCAGTCATCAATCCTCAATATATAACACAGAACCCTCAACCATCAATCCTCAATTCTCAACCATCAATTCTCAATTCTCAATACTCAACAGAATATCCTGAATTCTCATCGTACAATACTCAATCCACAAAAATCAATAATCAAATCTCAATCCTCAATCCTCAATCCTCAATACTCAATACTCATTCTTCAATCCTCAATCCTCAATCCTCAATCCTCAATCCTCAGTCATCAATCCTCAACATTCAATACTCAATCCTCAATCCTCAACACTCAATCCTCAACGCTCAATCCTCATTCCTCAAACCTCAAACCTCAGCCCTCATCCTCATTCCTCAATACTCAATCCTCAACCCTCAACCCTCAATCCTCAACACTTAATCTTCAGTCCTCAATCCTCAACCCTCAATCCTCAATCCTCAATCCTCAGTCATCAATCCTCAACATTCAATACTCAATCCGCAATCCTCAATCCTCAATCCTCAATCCTCAATCCTCAATCCTCATTCCTCAAACCTCAATCCTCAAACCTCAGTCCTCATTCTCAATTCTCAATTCTCAATCCTCAATCCTCAATCCTCAACCCTCTATCTTCAATCCCAAATAATCAATCTCCAATACTAGATCCTCAATCCTCAATCCTCAATCCTCAACCTTCAATCCTCAATACTCAATCCTCAATCCTCAATCCTCAATCCTCAATCCTCAATCCTCAATCCCGAATCTTCAATCCTCAGTCCCCAATCCTCAATCCTCAATCCTCAATCCTCATTCTTCTATCCTCAATACCCAATCCTCAATCTTCAATCCTCAATCCTCAATCCTCAATTCTCGATCCTCAATCCTCAGTCCTCAGACCTCACACCTCAATCCTCAACCCTCAGCCTTCATCGTCAATCCTCAAATCTCAATCCTCAATCCTCAGTCGTCAATCCTCAATCCTCAAGCTTCAATCCTCAATACTCAATCTTCAATCCTCAATCCTCAATCATCAATCCTCAATATTCAATTCTCAATACTCAATTTTCAATACTCAATCCGCAATCATCAATCATCAATCCTCAATCCTCAGTCATCAATCCTCAATCTTCAATACTCAATCGTCAATCCTCGGTCCTCAATCCTCAATCCTCAATCCTCGTACCTCAAACCTCAATCCTCAACCCTCAGTCCTCATCCTCAATTCTCAATTCTCAATCCTCAATCCTCAACCCTCAATCTTCAATCCTCAATAATCAATCTCCAATCCTAGATCCCCAATCCCCAATCCTCAATCCTTAATCCTCAATCATCAATCCTCAGTCCCCAGTCCCCAATCTTCAGTCCTCAATGCTCAATCCTCAATCCTCAATCCTCAATCCCCAATCCTCAATCCTCAGTCATCAATCCTCAATCTTCAATCCTCAATCCTCAATCCTCAATCCTCATTCCTCAAACCTCAATCCTCAATCCTCAATCCTTAATCCTCAATCTTCAATCCTCAATCCCCAGTCCTCAATCATCAATCCTCAATGCTCAATCCTCAATCCTCAATCCTCAGTCCTCAATCCTCAATCCTCAATCCTCAAACCTCAATCTTCAATCCTCAATACACAACCTTCAATCCTCAATCCTCAATTCTCAATCGTCAATACTCGATCCTCAATCGTCAATCCTCAATCCCCAATCCTCAATCTTCAATCCTCAATCCTCAATCCTCAATCCTCGACCTTCAATCCTCAATACTCAATCTTCAATCCTCAATCCTCAATCCTCAATCCTCAATCCTCAATATTCAACACACAACCCTCAACCATCAATCCTCAATTCCTAATACTCAATAGAGTATCCTGAATTCTCATGGTTCAATACTCAATCCACAATATTCAATAATCAAATCTCAATCCTCAGACATCAATACTCAACACTCAATCCTCAACACTCATTCCACTCTTTTCAATCCTCCATCCTCAACCCTCAATCCTCAAGCGTCAATCCTCAATCCTCAATCCTCAACCCTCAATCCTCAGTCCTTAAACCTCAATCCCGAATCCTCAATCCTGAATCCTCAATCTTTAGCCCTCAGTCCTCAACAATCAATTGTCAATCCTCAATCCTCAATAGAATATCCTCAATTCACAGTTTTCAATACTCTATCCCCATTCTTCAATCTTCAAATCTCAATCCACAAACATCAGTTCCCATCACTCAACCCTCAAAACTAAGTCCTCAATCTTCAATCCTCAACCCTCAATTCTCAACCTTCAAACCTCAATACTCAATCTTCAATCCTCAATTCTCAATCCTCAATCCTCAGTCCTCAGTCCTCAGTCCTAAAACCTCAACACTCAACCTGCAGCCCTCATCGTCAATTCTCAATCCTCAATCCTCAATCCTCAATCTTCAATCCTCAATACTCAATCTTCAATCCACAATCCTCAATCTTCAATCCTCAATACTGAATCTTCAATCCTCAGTCCTCAATCCTCAATACTCAATCCTCAATCCTCAGTCCTCAATCCTCAATCTTCAACCTCAATACTCAATCTTCAATCCTCAATTCTCAATCCTCAATCCTCAATCCTCATTCTTCAATCCTCAATACCCAATCCTCAATCTTCAATCCTCAATCCTCAATCTTCAATCCTCAATCCTCAATCCCCAATTCTCAATCCTCAATCCTCAATCCTCAGACCTCAAACATCAATACTCAACCCTCAGTCCTTAGTCCTCAATCTTCAATCCTCAATTCTGAATCCTCAATCATGAATCCTCAATCTTCAGACCTCAGTCCTCAACAATCAGTTGTCAATTCTCAATCCTCAATAGAATATCATCTATTCACAGTTTTCAATACTCAATGCTCAATCTGCAATCTTCAAATACCTATCCACAAACTTTAATTCTCATCACTCAGCCCTCAGCACTCAGTCCCCAATCCTCTATCTTCAATCCTCAATCCTCAATCCTCAATCCTCTATCCTCAATCCTCAATCCTCCATCTTCAATCCTCAATACTCAATCCTCAATCTTCAGTCCTCAATCCTCAATCCTCAATCCTCAATTCTCAATCCTCAATCCTCAGTCCTCAGTCCTCAAACCTCAACCCTCAACCTGCAGCCCTCATCGTCAATTCTCAATCCTCAATCCTCAGTCCTCAATCTTCAATCCTCAATACTCAATCTTCAATCCAGAATCCTCAATCTTCAATCCTCAATACTGAATCTTCAATCCTCAATCCTCAATCCTCAATACTCAATCCTCAATCCTCAGTCCTCATTCCTCAATCCTTCAACATCAATACTCAATCTTCAATCCTCAATTCTCAATCCTCAATCCTCAATCCTCATTCTTCAATCCTCAATACACAATCCTCAATCTTCAATCCTCAAT
The DNA here is from genome assembly GCF_051401765.1 of Calliopsis andreniformis. Taxonomy (NCBI): domain Eukaryota; kingdom Metazoa; phylum Arthropoda; class Insecta; order Hymenoptera; family Andrenidae; genus Calliopsis; species Calliopsis andreniformis. The sequence goes on along the minus strand of NW_027480545.1, from coordinate 211,830 downwards.
CCTCAATCTTCAATTCTCAATCCTCAATCCCCAATTCTCAATCCTCAATCCTCAATCCTCAGACGTCAAACATCAATACTCAACCCTCAGTCCTCGTCCTCAATCCTGAATCCTCAATCCTCAATCCTCAATCTTCAGACCTCAGTCCTCAACAATCAGTTGTCAATTCTCAATCCTCAATAGAATATCATCAATTCACAGTTTTCAATACCCAATACTCAATCTGAAATCTTTAAATCTCTATCCACAAACACCAATCCTCATCACTCAACACTCAACGCTCAGTCCCCAATCCTCAATCTTCAATCCTCAATCCACAATCCTCAATCCTCAATCCTCAATCTTCAATCCCCAATACTCAATCATCAATCCTCAATCCTCAATCCTCAATCCTCAATCCTCAACCCTCAATCGTCAGTCTTCAAACCTCAATACTCAATCTTCAATCCTCAATCCTCAATCCTCAATCCTCAATCCTCATTCTTCAATCCTCAATACCCAATCCTCAATCTTCAACACTCAATCCTCAATCCTCAATCCTCAATCCTCAATCCTGATTCTTCAATCCTCAATACCCAATCCTCAATCTTCAATCCTCAATCCTCAATTCTCAATTCTCAATCCTAAATCTTCAACCCTCAATCCTCAAGCCTCAATCGTCTGTCTTCAACCCTCAATACTCAATCTTCAATCCTCAATCCTCAATCCTCAATCCTCAATCCTCATTCTTCAATCCTCAATACCAAATCCTCAATCTTCAATCCACAATCCTCAATCCACAATTCTCAATCCTCAGTCCTCAGTCCTCAGTCCTTAAACCTCAAACCTCAAACCTCAGCCCTCATCCTCATTCCTCAATACTCAATCCTCAACCCTCAACCCTCAATCCTCAACACTCAATCTTCAGTCCTCAATCCTCAACCCTCAATCCTCAATCCTCAATCCTCAGTCATCAATCCTCAACCTTCAATACTCAATCCGCAATCCTCAATCCTCAATCCTCAATCCTCAATCCTCAATCCTCATTCCTCAAACCTCAATCCTCAAACCTCAGTCCTCATTCTCAATTCTCAATTCTCAATCCTCAATCCTCAATCCTCAACCCTCTATCTTCAATCCCAAATAATCAATCTCCAATACTAGATCCTCAATCCCCAATCCTCAATCCTCAATACCCAATCCGAAATCTTCAATCCTCAATCCACAATACTCAATCCTCAATCCTCAATACTCAATCCTCAGTCCTCAGCCCTCAATCTTCAATCCTCAATCCTCAATCCTCAATCCTCATTCCTCAAACCTCAATCCTCAATCCTCAATCCTTAATCCTAAATCTTCAATCCTCTATCCCCAGTCCTCAATCTTCAATCCTCAATGCTCAATCCTCAATCCTCAATCCTCAGTCCTCAATCCTCAATCCTCAATCCTCAATCCTCAATCTTCAATCCTCAATACTCAGTCTTCAATCCTCAATCCTCAATTCTCAATCGTCAATACTCAATCCTCAATCGTCAATCCTCAATCCCCAATCCTCAATCTTCAATCCTCAATCCTCAATCCTCAATCCTCAACCTTCAATCCTCAATACTCAATCTTCAATCCTCAATCCTCAATCCTCAATCCTCAATCCTCAATATTCAACACACAACCCTCAACCATCAATCCTCAATTCCTAATACTCAATAGAGTATCCTCAATTCTCATGGTTCAATACTCAATCCACAATATTCAATAATCAAATCTCAATCCTCAAACATCAATACTCAACACTCAATCCTCAACACTCATTCCACTCTTTTCAATCCTCCATCCTCAACCCTCAATCCACAAGCGTCAATCCTCAATCCTCAATCCTCAACCCTCAATCCTCAGTCCTTAAACCTCAATCCCGAATCCTCAATCCTGAATCCTCAATCTTTAGCCCTCAGTCCTCAACAATCAATTGTCAATCCTCAATCCTCAATAGAATATCCTCAATTCACAGTTTTCAATACTCAGTCCCCATTCTTCAATCTTCAAATCTCAATCCACAAACATCAGTTCCCATCACTCAACCCACAAAACTAAGTCCTCAATCTTCAATCCTCAATACTCAATCTTTAATCCTCAATCCTCAATCCTCAATACTCAATCCTCAATCCTCAGTCCTCAATCCTCAATCCTCAATCCTCAATCCTCAATCCTCAATCCTCAATCCTCATTCCTCAAACCTCAATCCTCAACCCTCAGTCCTCATCCTCAATTCTCAATTCTCAATCCTCAATCCTCAACACTCAATCTTCAATCCTCAATAATCAATCTCCAATCCTAGATCCCCAATCCCCAATCCTCAATCCTTAATCCTGAATCAACAATCCTCAGTCCCCAGTCCCCAATCTTCAGTCCTCAATGCTCAATCCTCAATCCTCAATCCTCAATCCGCAATCCTCAATCCTCAGTCATCAATCCTCAACCTTCAATACTCAATCCTCAATCCTCAATCCTCAATCCCCAATCCTCAATGCTCATTCCTCAAACCTAAATCCTCAAACCTCTGTCCTCATCCTCAATTCTCAATCCTCAATGCTCAATCCTCCAGCCACAAACCTCAACCGTCAGCCCTCGTCCTCAATCGTCAACTCTCAATCCTCAATACTCAATCTTCAATCGTCAATACTCAATCTTCAATCCTCAATCCTCAATCCTCAATCCTCATTCCTCAAACCTCAATCCTCAATCCTCAATCCTTAATCCTCAATCTTCAATCCTCAATCCCCAGTCCTCAATCTTCAATCCTCAATGCTCAATCCTCAATCCTCAATCCTCAGTCCTCAATCCTCAATCCTCAATCCTCAATCCTCAATCTTCAATCCTCAATACTCAATCTTCAATCCTCAATCCTCAATTCTCAATCGTCAATACTCAATCCTCAATCGTCAATCCTCAATCCCCAATCCTCAATCTTCAATCCTCAATCCTCACTCCTCAATCCTCAATATTCAACAAACAACCCTCAACCACCAATCCTCAATACTCAACCATCAATCCTCAATTCCTAATACTCAATAGAGTATCCTGAATTCTCATGGTTCAATACTCAATCCACAATATTCAATAATCAAATCTCAATCCTAAAACGTCAATTCTCAACACTCTATCCTCAACACTCAGTCCACTCTTTTCAATCCTCCATCCTCAACCCTCAATCCTCAAGCGTCAATCCTCCATCCTCAATCCTCAATCCTCATTCCTTAATCCTCAATCTTCAATCCTCAATCCCCAGTCCTCAATCTTCAATCCTCAATGCTCAATACTCAATCCTCAATCCTCAGTCCTCAATCCCCAATCCTCAATACTCAATCCTCAATCTTCAATCCTCAATACTCAATCTTCAATCCTCAATCCTCAATTCTCAATCGTCAATACTCAATCCTCAATCGTCAATCCTCAATCCTCAATCCCCAATCCTCAATCTTCAATACTCAATCCTCAATCCTCAATCCTCAATTCTCGATCCTCAATCCTCGTACCTCAAACCTCAATCCTCAACCCTCAGTCCTCATCCTCAATTCTCAATTCTCAATCCTCAATCCTCAACCCTCAATCTTAAATCCTCAATAATCAATCTCCAATCCTAGATCCCCAATCCCCAATCCTCAATCCTTAATCCTCAATCATCAATCCTCAGTCCCCAGTCCCCAATCTTCAGTCCTCAATCCTCAATCCTCAACCTTCAATCCTCATTACCCAATCCTCAATCTTCATTCCTCAATCCTCAATCCTCAATTCTCAACCCTCAATCCTCAATAATCGTTCTTCAATCCTCAATCCTCAATACTCAATCTTCAATCCTCAATCCTCAATTCTCAATCGTCAATACTCAATCCTCAATCTTCAATCCTCAATCCCCAATCCTCAATCTTCAATCCTCAATCCTCAATCCTCAATCCTCAACCTTCAATCCTCAATACTCAATCTTCAATCCTCAATCCTCAATCCTCAATCCTCAATCCTCAATATTCAACACACAACCCTCAACCATCAATCCTCAATTCCTAATACTCAATAGAGTATCCTGAATTCTCATGGTTCAATACTCAATCCACAATATTCAATAATCAAATCTCAATCCTCAAACATCAATACTCAACACTCAATCCTCAACACTCATTCCACTCTTTTCAATCCTCCATCCTCAACCCTCAATCCTCAAGCGTCAATCCTCAATCCTCAATCCTCAACCCTCAATCCTCAGTCCTTAAACCTCAATCCCGAATCCTCAATCCTGAATCCTCAATCTTTAGCCCTCAGTCCTCAACAATCAATTGTCAATCCTCAATCCTCAATAGAATATCCTCAATTCACAGTTTTCAATACTCAGTCCCCATTCTTAAATCTTCAAATCTCAATCCACAAACATCAGTTCCCATCACTCAACCCACAAAACTAAGTCCTCAATCTTCAATCCTCAATACTCAATCTTTAATCCTCAATCCTCAATCCTCAATACTCAATCCTCAATCCTCAGTCCTCAATCCTCAATCTTCAATCCTCAATACTGAACCTTCAATCCTCAATCCTAATCCTCAATCCTCAATCCTCATTCTTCAATCCTCATTACCCAATCCTCAATCTTCATTCCTCAATCCTCAATCCTCAATTCTCAACCCTCAATCCTCAATAATCGTTTTTCAATCCTCAATCCTCATTCTTCAATCCTCAACACCAAATCCTCAATCTTCAATCCTCAATCCTCAATCCTCAATTCTCAATCCTCAATCCTCAGTCCTCAGTCATTAAACCTCAAACCTCAAACCTCAACCCTCATTCTCAATCCTCAATACTCAATCCTCAACCCTCAACCCTCAATCCTCAACACTCGATCTTCAATCCTCAATCCTCAATCCTCAACCCTCAATCCTCAGTCATCAATCCTCAACCTTCAATACTCAATCCTCAATCTCCACTGGTCAATACTCAATCTTCAACCCTCAATTCTCAATACTCAATCCTCAATCCTCAATACTCAATCCTCAGTCCACAGTCCTCAATCTTCAATACTCAATCCGCCAATCCTCAATACTCAACCATCAATCCTCAATTCTCAATACTCAATAGAATATCCTGAATTCTCAGGAATCTATACTCAAACCTCAAACCTCAAACCTCAGCCCTTATCCTCAATCCTCAATCCTCAAACCTCAGTCCTCAATCCTCAATCTTCAACCTCAATACTCAATCTTCAATCCTCAATCCTCAATCCTCAATCCTCAATCCTCATTCTTCAATCCTCAATACCCAATCCTCAATCTTCAATCCTCAATCCTCAATCCCCAATTCTCAATCCTCAATCCTCAATCCTCAGACCTCAAACATCAATACTCAACCCTCAGTCCTCGTCCTCAATCCTGAATCCTCAATCTTCAGACCTCAGTAATCAACAATCAGTTGTCAATTCTGAATCCTCAATAGAATATCATCAATTCACAGATTTGAATACCCAATACTCATTCTGAAACCTTTAAACCTCTATCCACAAACACCAACTCTCATCACTCAACACTCAACGCTCAGTCCCCAATCCTCAATCTTCAATCCTCAATCCACAATCCTCAACCCTCAATCCTCAATCCTCAATCGTCAGTCTTCAATCCTCAATACTCAATCTTCAATCCTCAATCCTCAATACTCAATCCTCAATCCTCATTCTTCAATCCTCAATACCCAATCCTCAATCTTCAATCCTCAATCCTCAATCCTTAATTCTCAACCCTCAATCCTCAGTCCTCAGACCTCAAACCTCAATCCTCAACTGTCAGTCCTCGTCCTCAATCCTCAACCCTCAATCCTCAATCCTCAATCTTCAATCATCAATACTCAATCTTCAATCCTCAATCCTCAATCCTCATTCCTCAAACCTCAATCCCCAACCCTCAGTCCTTAGTCCTCAATCTTCAATCCTCAATTCTGAATCCTCAATCCTGAATACTCAATCTTCAGACCTCAGTCCTCAACAATCAGTTGTCAATTCTCAATCCTCAATAGAATATTATGAATTCACAGTTTTCAATACTCAATGCTCAATCTGCAATCTTCAAATACCTATCCACAAACATCAATTCTCATCACTCAACCCTGAACACTCAGTCCTCAATGTTCAATCGTCAATCCTCAATTCTCAATCTTCAATCCTCAATACTGAATATTCAATCCTCAATCCTCAATCCTCAATCCTCAATCCTCAATCCTGAATCTTCAACCCTCAGTCCCCAATCCTCAATCCTGAATCCTCAATCCTCAATCCTCAATACCCAATCCTCAATCTTCAATCCTCAATCCTCAATCCTCAATCCTCAATACTCAACCTTCAATCCTCAATACTCAATCTTCAATCCTCAATCCTCAATCCTCAATCCTCAATCCTCAATATTCAACACAAAACCATCAACCTTCAATCCTCAATACTCAACAATCAATCCTCAATTCTCAATACTCAATACTGAATCTTCAATCCTCAGTCCCCAATCCTCAATCCTCAATCATCAATCCTCAATCCTCAATCCTAAATCCTCAATCATCAATCCTCAATCTTCAATACTCAATCCTCAATCCTCAATCCTGAATCCTCAATACTAAACCATCAATCCTCAATTCTCAATACTCAATAGAATATTCTGAATTCTCAGCATTCAATACTTAAACCTCAAACCTCAAACCTCAGCCATCATCCTCAATCCTCAGCCCTCAATCGTCAATCCTCAACCTTCAACCCTCAATCCCCAATCCTCAATCGTCAATCCGCAGTCCTCAATCCTCAGTCATCAATCCTCAACCTTCAATACTCAATCCTCAATCCTCAATCCTCAATCCTCAATCCTCAATCCTCATTCCTCAAACCTCAATCCTCAAACCTCAGCCCTCATCCTCAGTTCTCAATCCTCAATCCTCAATCCTCAAACCACAATCCTCAACCGTCAGTCCTCGTCCTCAGTCCTCAACCCTCAATCCTCAATCCTCAATCTTCAATCATCAATACTCAATCTTCAATCCTCAATCCTCAATCCTCAATCCTCATTCCTCAAACCTCAATCCTCTACCCTCAGTCTTTATCCTCAATTCTCAATTCTCAATCCTCAATCCTCAATCCTCAATATTCAATGCTCAATAATCAATATTCAATCCTAGATCCTCAGTCCCTAATCCTCAATCCTTAATCCTCAATCTTCAATCCTCAATCCCCAGTCCTCAATCTTCAATCCTCAATCCTCAAGCCTCAATCCTCAATCCTCAATCCTCAATCCACAACCCTCAATCCTCAATCCTCAATCTTCAATCATCAATACTCAATATTCAATCCTCAATCCTCAATCCTCAATGCTCAATCCTCATTCTTCAATCCTCAATACCCAATCCTCAATCTTCAATCCTCAATCCTCAATCCTCAATCCTCAATTCTCATTCCTCAATCCTCAGTCCTCAGTCCTCAAACCTCAATCCTCAACCCTCAGCCCTCATCCTCAATCCTCAATCCTTATTCCTCAGTCCTCAACCTTCAATCCTCAATACTCAATTTTCAATCCTCAATCCTCAATCCTCAATCCTCAATCCTCAATCCTCATTCCTCAAACCACAATTCTGAATCCTCAATCCTGAATCCTCAATCTTCAGCCCTCAGTTCTCAACAATCAGTTGACAATCCTCAATCCTCAATAGAATATCCTCAATTCACAGTTTTCAATACTCAATACTCAATCTGCAATCTTCAAACCTCTATCCACAAACATCAATTCTCATCACTGAACCCTCAACACTCAGCCCTCAATGTTCAATACTCAATCTTCAATCCACAATCCTCAATCGTCAGTCATCAATCCTCAATACTCAATCTTCAATCCTCAATCCTCAATCCTCAATCCTCAATCCTCATTCTTCAATCCTCAATACCAAATCCTCAATCTTCAATCCTCAATCCTCAATCCTCAATTCTCAATCCTCAATCCTCAGTCCTCAGTCCTTAAACCTTAAACCTGAAACCTCAGCCCTCATCCTCGATCCTCAAACCTCAATCCTGAATCCTCAATCCTCAATCCTCGGACATCAATACTCAACCTTCAATACTCAATCGTCAATCCTCAATCCTCAATCCTCAATCCTCAATCCTCAATCCTCAATCCTCACTCCTCAAACTTCAATCCTCAAACCTCAGTTCTCATCCTCAGTTCTCAATTCTCAATCCTCAATCCTCAACCCTCAACCCTCTATCTTCAATCCTAAATAATCAATCTCCAATACTAGATCCTCAATCCCCAATACTCAATCCTCAATTCCCAATCCTCAATCTTCAATCCTCAATACTCAACCTCCAATCCACAATCCTCAATCTTCAATCCTCAATACTCAATCTTTAATCCTCAATCCTCAATCCTCAATACTCAATCCTCAATCCTCAGTCCTCAATCCTCAATCTTCAATCCTCAATACTCAACCTTCAATCGTCAATCCTAATCCTCAATCCTCAATCCTCATTCTTCAATCCTCATTAGCCAACCCTCAATCTTCATTCCTCAATCCTCAATCCTCAATTCTCAACCCTCAATCCTCAATAATCTTTCTTCAATCCTCAATCCTCAGTCTCCAAACCTCAATTCTGAATCCTCAATCCTGAATCCTCAATCTTCAGCCCTCAGTCCTCAACAATCAGTTGACAATCCTCAATCGTCAATAGAATATCCTCAATTCACAGTTTTCAGTACTCAATACTGAATCTGCAATCTTCAAACCTCTATCCACAAACATCAATTCTCATCACTGAACCCTCAACACTCAGTCCTCAATGTTCAATACTCAATCTTCAACCCACAATCCTCAATCGTCAATCTTCAATCCTCAATACTCAATCTTCAATCCTCTATCCTCAATCCTCAATCCTCAATCCTCATTCTTCAATCCTCAATACCCAATCCTCAATCTTCAATCCTCAATACTCAGTCTTCAATCCTCAATCCTCAAACCTCAGTCCACATCCTCAATTCTCAATTCTCAATCCTCAATCCTCAATCTTCAACCCTCTATCTTCAATCCTAAATAATCAATCTCCAATACTAGAACCTCAATCCCCAATCCTTAATCCTCAATACCCAATCCTAAATCTTCAATCCTCAATCATCAATTATCAATTCTCAATCCTCAATCCTCAATCCTCTGTCCTCAAACCTCAATCCTCAACCCTCAGTCCTCGTCCTCAAACCTCAACCCTCAATAGTCAATCCGCAATCTCCACTCATCAATACTCAATCTTCAATCCTCAATCCTCAACACACAATCCTCAATCCTCAATACTCAATCCTCAATCCTCAGTCCTCGATCTTCAATACTCAATCCGCCAATCCGCAATATTCAACACACAACCCTCAACCGTCAATACTCAATACTCAACCATCAATCCAAAATTCTCAATACTCAATAGAATATCCTGAATTCTCAGTTTTCAATACTCAATCATCAATCTTCAATCTTCAAATCTCCATCCACAAACATCAATTCTCATCACTCAACCTTCAACACTCAGTCCGCAATCTTCAATCTTCAATCCTCAATCCTCAATCCTCAATCCTCAATCCTCAATCTTCATTCCTCAATACTCAATCTTCAATCCACAATCCTCAATTCTCAATCCTCAATCTTCAATCCTCAATCCTCAATCCTCAATCCTCAATCCTCAACCTTCAATCCTCAACACTCAATCTTCAATCCTCAATCCTCAATCCTCAACCCTCAATCCTCAGCCATCAATCCTCAACCTTCAATACTCAATCCTCAATCCTCAATCCTCAATCCTCAATCCTCAATCCTCAATCCTCATTCCTCAAACCTCAATCCTCAAACCTCAGTCCACATTCTCAATTCTCAATCCTCAATCCTCAATCCTCAATCCTCAATCCTCAGCCATCAATCCTCAACCTTCAATACTCAATCCTCAATCCTCAATCCTCAATCCTCAATCCTCAATCCTCAATCCTCATTCCTCAAACCTCAATCCTCAAACCTCAGTCCACATTCTCAATCCTCAATCCTCAATCCTCAATCCTCAATCCTCAATCTTCATTCCTCAATACTCAATCTTCAATCCACAATCCTCAATTCTCAATCCTCAATCTTCAATCCTCAATCCTCAATCCTCAATCCTCAATCCTCAACCTTCAATCCTCAACACTCAATCTTCAATCCTCAATCCTCAATCCTCAACCCTCAATCCTCAGCCATCAATCCTCAACCTTCAATACTCAATCCTCAATCCTCAATCCTCAATCCTCAATACCCAATCCTCAATCTTCAATCCTCAATCCTCAATCCTCAATTCTCGATCCTCAATCCTCAGTCCTCAGACCTCACACCTCAATCCTCAACCCTCAGCCCTCATCATCAATCCTCAAACCTCAATCCTCAATCCTCAATCGTCAATCCTCAATCCTCAAACTTCAATCCTCAATACTCAATTTTCAATCCTCAATCCTCAATCATCAATCCTCAATATTCAATTCTCAATACTCAATTTTCAATACTCAATCCGCAATCATCAATCATCAATCCTCAATCCTCAGTCATCAATCCTCAATCTTCAATACTCAATCGTCAATCCTCAGTCCTCAATCCTCAATCCTCAATCCTCAATCCTCGTACCTCAAACCTCAATCCTCAACCCTCAGTCCTCATCCTCAATTCTCAATTCTCAATCCTCAATCCTCAACCCTCAATCTTCAATCCTCAATAATCAATCTCCAATCCTAGATCCCCAATCCAGAATCCTCAATCCTTAATCCTCAATCATCAATCCTCAGTCCCCAGTCCCCAATCTTCAGTCCTCAATGCTCAATCCTCCAGCCACAATCCTCAACCGTCAGCCCTCGTCCTCAATCGTCAACTCTCAATCCTCAATACTCAATCTTCAATCGTCAATACTCAATCTTCAATCCTCAATCCTCAATCCTCAATCCTCATTCCTCAAACCTCAATCCTCAATCCTCAATCCTTAATCCTCAATCTTCAATCCTCAATCCCCAGTCCTCAATCTTCAATCCTCAATGCTCAATCCTCAATCCTCAATCCTCAGTCCTCAATCCTCAATCCTCAATCCTCAATCCTCAATCTTCAATCCTCAATACTCAATCTTCAATCCTCAATCCTCAATTCTCAATCGTCAATACTCAATCCTCAGTCGTCAATCCTCAATCCCCAATCCCCAATCTTCAATCCTCAATCCTCAATCCTCAATCCTCAACCTTCAATCCTCAATACTCAATCTTCAATCCTCAATCCTCAATCCTCAATCCTCAATCCTCAATATTCAACACACAACCCTCAACCATCAATCCTCAATTCCTAATACTCAATAGAGTATCCTGAATTCTCATTGTTCAATACTCAATCCACAATATTCAATAATCAAATCTCAATCCTCAAACATCAATTCTCAACCTTCAAACCTCAATACTCAATCGTCAATCCTCAATTCTCAATCCTCAATCCTCAATCCTCAGACATCAAACATCAATGCTCAACCCTCAGACATCGTCCTCAATCCACAACCCTCAATCCTCAATCCTCAGTCTTCAATCATCAATATTCAATCTTCAATCCTCAATCCTCAATCCTCGATCCTCAATCCTCAATCCTCAATGTTGAATCCTCGATACCCAATCCTCAATCTTCAATCCTCAATCCTCAATCCTCAGTCCTCAATTCTCAATGCTCAATCGTCAGTCCTCAGTCCTCAAACCTCAATCCTCAACCCTCAGCCCTCATCGTCAATTCTCAATCCTCAATCCTCAATCCTCAATCTTCAATCCTCAATACTCAATCTTCAATCCACAATCCTCAATCTTCAATCCTCAATACTCAATCTTTAATCCTCAATCCTCAATCCTCAATACTCAATCCTCAATCCTCTGTCCTCAATCCTAAATCCTCAATCATCAATCCTCAATCTTCAATACTCAATCCTCAATCCTCAATCCTGAATCCTCAATGCTAAAGCATCAATCCTCAATTCTCAGTACTCAATAGAACATCCTCAATTCTCAGTACTCAATAGAACATCCTGAATTCTCAGGATGCAATACTCAAACCTCAAACCTCAAACCTCAGTCGGCATCCTCTATCCTCAATACTCAATCGTCAATCCTCAACCTTCAATCCTCAACACTCAACCTTCAATCCTCAATCCTCAATTCTCAATCGTCAATACTCAATCCTCAATCGTCAATCCTCAATCCCCAATCCTCAATCTACAATCCTCAATCCTCAATCCTCAATCCTCAACCTTCAATCCTCAATACTCAATCTTCAATCCTCAATCCTCAATCCTCAATCCTCAATCCTCAATATTCAACACACAACCCTCAACCATCAATCCTCAATTCCTAATACTCAATAGAGTATCCTGAATTCTCATGGTTCAATACTCAATCCACAATATTCAATAATCAAATCTCAATCCTCAAACATCAATTCTCAACACTCAATCCTCAACACTCAGTCCACTCTTTTCAATCCTCCATCCTCAACCCTCAATCCTCAGTCCTTAAACCTCAATCCCGAATCCTCAATCCTGAATCCTCAATCTTTAGCCTTCAGTCCTCAACAATCAATTGTCAATCCTCAATCCTCAATAGAATATCCTCAATTCACAGTTTTCAATACTCAATCCCCATTCTTCAATCTTCAAATCTCAATCCACAAACATCAGTTCCCATCACTCAACCCTCAAAACTAAGTCCTCAATCTTCAATCCTCAACCCTCAATTCTCAACCTTCAAACCTCAATACTCAATCTTCAATCCTCAATTCTCAATCCTCAATCCTCAATCCTCAGACCTCAAACATCAATACTCAACCCTAAGACATCGCCCTCAATCCACAACCCTCAATCCTCAATCCTCAGTCTTCAATCATCAATATTCAATCTTCAATCCTCAATCCTCAATCCTCGATACTCAATCCTCAATCCTCAATGTTCAATCCTCAATACCCAATCCTCAATCTTCAATCCTCAATCCTCAATCCTCAGTCCTCAATTCTCAATCCTCAATCCTCAGTCCTCAGTCCTAAAACCTCAATCCTCAACCCTCAGCCCTCATCGTCAATTCTCAATCCTCAATCCTCAATCTTGAATCCTCAATCCTCAATCCTCAATCCTCAATCCTCAATCCTCAATCCTCAACCCTCAACCCTCAATCCTCAATCCTCAATCTTCAATCCTCAATACTCAATCTTCAATCCACAATACTCAATCCTCAATCCTCAATCCTCATTCTTCAATCCTCAATACCCAATCCTCAATCTTCAATCCTCAATCCTCAATCCTCAATCCTAAATCCTCAATCATCAATCCTCAATCTTCAATACTCAATCCTCAATCCTCAATCCTGAATCCTCAATGCTAAAGCATCAATCCTCAATTCTCAATACTCAATAGAACATCCTGAATTCTCAGGATGCAATACTCAAACCTCAAACCTCAAACCTCAGCCGGCATCCTCTATCCTCAATGCTCAATCGTCAATCCTCAACCTTCAATCCTCAACACTCAACCTTCAACACTCAAACCTCAATCCTCAATCGTCAATCCGCAATCCTCAATCGTCAGTCATCAATCCTCAACCTTCAATACTCTATCCTCAATCCTCAATCCTCATTCCTCAAACCTAAATCCTCAAACCTCTGTCCTCATCCTCAATTCTCAATCCTCAATGCTCAATCTTCAATCCTCAGTCATCAATCCTCAACCTTCAATACTCAATCCTCAATCCTCAATCCTCAATCCCCAATCCTCAATCCTCATTCCTCAAACCTAAATCCTCAAACCTCTGTCCTCATCCTCAATTCTCAATCCTCAGTGCTCAATCCTCAAGCCACAATCCTCAACCGTCAGCCCTCGTCCTCAATCGTCAACTCTCAATCCTCAATACTCAATCTTCAATCATCAATACTCAATCTTCAATCCTCAATCCTCAATCCTCAATCCTCATTCCTCAAACCTCAATCCTCAATCCTCAATCCTTAATCCTCAATCTTCAATCCTCAATCCCCAGTTCTCAATCTTCAATCCTCAAAGCTCAATCCTCAATCCTCAATCCTCAATCCTCAATCCTCAATCTTCAATCCTCAATACTCAATCTTCAATCCTCAATCCTCAATTCTCAATCGTCAATACTCAATCCTCAATCATCAATCCTCAGTCCCCAATCCTCAACCTTCAATCCTCAATCCTCAATCCTCAATCCTCAATCATTAATCCTCATTCTTCAATCCTCAATCCCCAGTCCTCAATCTTCAATCCTCAATGCTCAATCCTCAATCCTCAATCCTGAGTCCTCAATCCTCAATCCACAATCCTCAATCCTCAATCCTCATTCCTCAATACTCAATCTTCAATCCTCAATCCTCAATTCTCAATCGTCAATACTCAATCCTCAATCGTCATTCCTCAATCTTCAATCCTCAATCCTCAATCCCCAATTCTCAATCCTCAATCCTCAATCCTCAGACCTCAGACATCAATACTCAACCCTCAGTCCTCGTCCTCAATCCTGAATCCTCAATCCTCAATCCTCAATCTTCAGACCTCAGTCCTCAACAATCAGTTGTCAACTCTCAATCCTCAATAGAATATCATCAATTCACAGTTTTCAATACCCAATACTCAATCTGAAATCTTTAAATCTCTATCCACAAACACCAATTCTCATTACTCAACACTCAACGCTCAGTCCCCAATCCTCAATCTTCAATCCTCAATCCACAATCCTCAATCCTCAATCCTCAATCTTCAATCCCCAATACTCAATCATCAATCCTCAATCCTCAATCCTCAATCCTCAATCCTCAACCCTCAATTGTCAGTCTTCAAACCTCAATACTCAATCTTCAATCCTCAATCCTCAATCCTCAATCCTCAATCCTCATTCTTCAATCCTCAATACCCAATCCTCAATCTTCAACACTCAATCCTCAATCCTCAATCCTCAATTCTCAATCCTCAATCCTCAGTCCTCAGTCCTCAAACCTCAATACTCAACCCTCAGCCCTCATTCTCAATCCTCAATCCTCTATCCTCAATCCTCAATCCTCAATCCTCAGTCATCAAACCTTAATTCTGAATCCTCAATCCTGAATCCTCAATCCTCAGCCCTCTGTCCTCAACAATCAGTTGGCAACCCTGAATCCTCAACAGAATATCCTCAATTCATAGTTTTCAATACTCAATACTCAACCTGCAATCTTCAAACCTCTATCCACAAACATCAATTCTCATCACTCAACCCTCAACACTCAGACCTCAACGTTCAATCCTCAATCCTCAATCCACAATCCTCAATCGTCAATCTTCAATCCTCAATTCCAAGTCCTCAATCTTCAATCCTCAATGCTCAATCCTCCATCCTCTATCCTCAGTCCTCAATCCCCAATCCTCAAACCTCAAACCACAATCCTCAACCGTCAGTCCTCGTCGTCAATTCTCAACACTCAATCCCCAATCCTCAATCTTCAATCATCAATACTCAATATTCAATCCTCAATCTTCATTCCTCAATCCTCAATCCTCAATCCTCAATATTCAACAAACAACCCTCAACCACCAATCCTCAATACTCAACCATCAATCCTCAATTCCTAATACTCAATAGAGTATCCTGAATTCTCATGGTTCAATACTCAATCCACAATATTCAGTAATCAAATCTCAATCCTAAAACGTCAATTCTCAACACTCAATCCTCAACACTCAGTCCACTCTTTTCAATCCACCATCCTCAACCCTCAATCCTCAAGCGTCAATCCTCAATCCTCAATCCTCAACCCTCAATCCTCAGTCCTTAAACCTCAATTCCGAATCCTCAATCCTGAATCCTCAATCTTTAGCCCTCAGTCCTCGACAATCAATTGTGAACCCTCAATCCTCAATAGAATATTCTCAATTCACAGTTTTCAATACTCAAGCCCCATTCTTCAATCTTCAAATCTCAATCCACAAACATCAATTCCCATCACTCAACCCTCAACACTAAGTCCTCAGTCTTCAACCCTCAACCCTCAATACTCAACCTTCAATCCTCAATACTCAAACTTCAATCCTCAATTCTCAATCCTCAATCCTCAATCCTCAGACCTCAAACATCAATACTCAACCCTCAGTCCTCGTCCTCAATCCACAACCCTCAATCCTCAATCCTCAATCTTCAATCATCAATATTCAATCTTCAATCCTCAATCCTCAATCCTCGATACTCAATCCTCAATCCTCAATGTTCAATCCTCAGTACCCAATCCTCAATCTTCAATCCTCAATCCTCAATCCTCAGTCCCGAATTCTCAATCCTCAATCCTCAGTCCTCAGTCCTGAAACCTCAATCCTCAACCCTCAGCCCTCATCGTCAATTCTCAATCCTCAATCCTCAATCCTCAATCTTCAATCCTCAATACTCAATCTTCAATCCACAATCCTCAATCTTCAATCCTCAATACTCAATCTTTAATCCTCAATCCTCAATCCTCAATACTCAATCCTCAATCCTCAGTCCTCAACCCTCAATCTTCAGTCCTCAATGCTCAATCTTCAATCCTCAATCCTCAATCCTCAATCCTCAATCCTCATTGTTCAATCCTCAATACCCAATCCTCAATCTTCAATCCTCAATCCTCAATCCTCAATTCTCAATCCTCAATCCTCAATAATCAACCTTCAATCCTCAATCCTCAGTCCTCAATCCTCAATCCTCATTCTTCAATCCTCAATACCAAATCCTCAATCTTCAATCCTCAATCCTCAATCCTCAATTCTCAATCCTCAGTCCTCAGTCCTCAGTCCTTAAACCTCAAACCTCAAACCTCAGCCCTCATCCTCATTCCTCAACACTCAATCTTCAATCCTCAATCCTCAATCCTCAATCCTCAATCCTCAATCCTCAGTCATCAATCCTCAACCTTCAATACTCAATCCGCAATCCTCAATCCTCAATCCTCAATCCTCAATCCTCAATCCTCATTCCTCAAACCTCAATCCTCAAACCTCAGTCCTCATTCTCAATTCTCAATTCTCAATCCTCAATCCTCAATCCTCAACCCTCTATCTTCAATCCGAAATAATCAATCTCCAATACTAGATCCTCAATCCCCAATCCTCAATCCTCAATACCCAATCCTAAATCTTCAACCCTCAATCCACAATACTCAATCGTCAATCCTCAATACTCAATCCTCAGTCCTCAGCCCTCAATCTTCAATACTCAATCAGCCAATCCTCAATATTCAACACACAACCCTCAACCATCAATCCTCAATACTCAACCATCAATCCAAAATTCTCAATACTCAAGAGAATATCCTGAATTCTCAGTTTTCAATACTCAATCCTCAATCTTCAATCTTCAATCCTCATTCCTCAATCTTCAATCCTCAATACTCAATACTCAATCCTCAATCCTCAATCCTCAATCCTCAATCCTCAATCCTGACTCTTCAATCCTCAGTCCCCAATCCTCAATCCTCAATCCTCAATCCTCATTCTTCAATCCTCAATACCCTATCCTCAATCTTCAATCCTCAATCCTCAATCCTCAATTCTCGATCCTCAATCCTCAGTCCTCAGACCTCACACCTCAATCCTCAACCCTCAGCCCTCATCGTCAATCCTCAAACCTCAATCCTCAATCCTCAATCGTCAATCCTCAATCCTCAAACTTCAATCCTCAATACTCAATTTTCAATCCTCAATCCTCAATCATCAATCCTCAATATTCAATTCTCAATACTCAATTTTCAATACTCAATCCGCAATCATCAATCATCAATCCTCAATCCTCAGTCATCAATCCTCAATCTTCAATACTCAATCGTCAATCCTCAGTCCTCAATCCTCAATCCTCAATCCTCGTACCTCAAACCTCAATCCTCAACCCTCAGTCCTCATCCTCAATTCTCAATTCTCAATCCTCAATCCTCAACCCTCAATCTTCAATCCTCAATAATCAATCTCCAATCCTAGATCCCCAATCCCCAATCCTCAATCCTTAATCCTCAATCCTCAATCATCAATCCTCAGTCCCCAGTCCCCAATCTTCAGTCCTCAATGCTCAATCCTCAATCCTCAATCCTCAGTCCTCAATCCTCAATCCTCAATCATCAATCCTCAATCTTCAATCCTCAATACTCAATCTTCAATCCTCAATCCTCAATTCTCGATCGTCAATACTCAACCCTCGTTCGTCAATCCTCAATACCCAATCCTCAATCTTCAATCCTCAATCCTCAATCCTCAATACTCAACCTTCAATCCTCAATACCCAATCTTCAATACTCAATCCTCAATCCTCAATCCTCAATCCTCAATCCTCAATCCTCAATATTCAACACAAAACCCTCAACCATCAATCCTCAATACTCAACAATCAATCCTCAATTCTCAATACTCAATCCTGAATCTTCAATCCTCAGTCCACAATCCTCAATTCTCAATCCTCAATCTTCAATCCTCAATACTCAATCTTCAATCCTCAATCCTCAATTCTCAATCCTCAATCTTCAATCCTCAATCCCCAATCCTCAATCCTCAATCCTCATTCTTCAATCCTCAATACCCAATCCTCAATCTTCAATCCTCAATCCTCAATCCTCAATTCTCAATCCTAAATCCTCAACCCTCAATCCTCAATCCTTAATCGTCAGTCTTCAATCCTCAATACTCAATCTTCAATCCTCAATCCTCAATACTCAATCCTCAATCCTCATTCTTCAATCCTCAATACCCAATCCTCAATCTTCAATCCTCAATTCTCAATCCTTGATTCTCAACCTTCAATCCTCAGTCCTCAATCCTCAGTCCTCAAACCTCAATCCTGAATCCTCAATCCTCAGTCCTCAATCTTCAGACTTCAGACCTCAACAATCATTTGTCAATCCTCAATCCTCAATAGAATATCATCAATTCACAGTTTTCAATACTAAATTCTCAATCTGCAATCTTCGAATCTCTATCCACAAACATCAATCCTCATCACTCAACCCTCAACACTCAGTCCCCAATCCTCAATCTTCAATCCTCTACCCTCAATCCTCAATCCTCAATCCTCAACCCTCAACCCTCAATCCTCAATCCTCAATCTTCAATCCTCAATACTCAATCTTCAATCCTCAATACTCAATCCTCAGTCATCAATATTCAATCCTCAATACTCAATCTTCAATCCTCCATCTGCAATCATCAATCCTCAATCCTCAATCCTCAGTCATCAATCCTCAAACCTCAGTCCTCAATCTTCAATCATCAATACTCAATCTTCAATCCTCAATCCTCAATCCTCAATCCTCAATCCTCATTCTTCAATCCTCAATACCCAATCCTCAATCTTCAATCCTCAATCCTCAATCCTCAATCCTCAATTCTCATTCCTCAATCCTCAGTCCTCAGTCCTCAAACCTCAATCCTCAACCCTCAGCCCTCATCCTCAATCCTCAATCCTTATTCCTCAGTCCTCAACACTCAACCTTCAACACTCAAACCTCAATCCTCAATCGTCAATCCTCAATCCTCAATCCTCAATCCTCAGTCCTCAAACCTCAATTCTGAATCCTCAATTCTGAATCCTCAATCTTCAGCCCTCAGTCCTCGACAATCAATTGTCAATCTTCAATCCTCAACAGAACATCCTCAATTCACAGCTTTCAATACTCGATACTCAATCTGCAATCTTCAAATCTCCATCCACAAACATTAATTCTCGTCACTCAACTCTCAACACTCAGTCCCCAATCCTCAATATTCAATCCTCAATCCTCAATCCTCAATACTCAATCCTCAATCTTCAAACCTCAATAATCAATCTTCAATGCTCAATCCTCAATCCTCAATCCTCAGTCCTCAACCCTCAATCTTTAATACTCAATACTCAATCTTCAATCCTCTATCCTCAACCCTCAATCCTCAATCCTAAATCCTCACTGTTCAATCCGCAATACCCAATCCTCAATCTTCAATCCTCAATCCCCAATCCTCAATCCTCAATCTTCAATCCTCAATCCTCTGTCCTCAAACCTCAATTCTGTATCCTCAATCCTGAATCCTCAATCTTCAGCCCTCAGTCCTCAACAATCAGGTGTCAATCCTCAATCCTCAATAGAATATCCTCAATTTACAGTTTTCAATACACAATACTCAATCTGCAATCTTCATATCTCTATCCACAAACATCAATTCTCATCACTGAGCCCTCAACACTCAGTCCTCGATGTTCTATACTCAATCTTCAATCCACAATCCTCAAGCGTCAATCTTCAATCCTCAATACTCAATCTTCAATCCTGAATCCACAATCCTCAATCCTCAATCCTCATTCTTCAATCCTCAATACCAAATCCTCAATCTTCAATCCTCAATCCTCAATCCTCAATTCTCAATCCTCAATCCTCAGTCCTCAGTCATTAAACCTCAAACCTCAAACCTCAGCCCTCATCCTCAATCCTCAATACTCAATTCTCAATCCTCAACCCTTAATCCTCAACACTCAATCTTCAATACTCAATCCTCAATCCTCAACCCTCAATCCTCAGCCATCAATCCTCAACCTTCAATACTCAATCCTCAATCCTGAATCCTCAATCCTCAATCCTCAATCCTCAATCCTCATTCCTCAAACCTCAATCCTCAAACCTCAGTCCACATCCTCAATTCTCAATTCTCAATCCTCAATCCTCAATCCTCAACCCTCTATCTTCAATCCTAAATAATCAATCTCCAATACTAGATCTTCAATCCCCAATCCTTAATCCTCAATACCAAATCCTAAATCTTCAATCCTCAATCCTCAATTATCAATTCTCAATCCTCAATCCTCAATCCTCTGTCCTCAAACCTCAATCCTCAACCCTCAGTCCTCGTCCTCAAACCTCAACCCTCAATAGTCAATCCGCAATCTCCACTCATCAATACTCAATCTTCAATCCTCAATCCTCAATACACAATCCTCAATCCTCAATACTCAATCCTCAATCCTCAGTCCTCAATCTTCAATACTCAATCCGCCAATCCGCAATATTCAACACACAACCCTCAACCATCAATCCTCAATCCTCAACCATCAATCCAAAATTCTCAATACTCAATAGAATATCCTGAATTCTCAGTTTTCAATACTCAATCCTCAATGTTCAATCTTCAAATCTCCATCCACAAACATCAATTCTCATCACTCAACCTTCAACACTCAGTCCGCAATCTTCAATCTTCAATCCTCAATCCTCAATCCTCAATCCTCAATCCTCAATCTTCAATCCTCAATACTCAATCTTCAATCCACAATCCTCAATTCTCAATCCTCAATCTTCAATCCTCAATCCTCAATCCTCAATCCTCAATCCTCAATCCTGATTCTTCAATCCTCAATACCCAATCCTCAATCTTCGATCCTCAATCCTCAATCCTCAATTCTCAATCCTAAATCTTCAACCCTCAATCGTCAATCCTCAATCGTCAGTCTTCAACCCTCAATACTCAATCTTCAATCCTCAATCCTCAATCCTCAATCCTCAATCCTCATTCTTCAATCCTCAATACCAAATCCTCAATCTTCAATCCTCAATCCTCAATCCTCAATTCTCAATCCTCAGTCCTCAGTCCTCAGTCCTTAAACCTCAAACCTCAAACCTCAGCCCTCATCCTCATTCCTCAACACTCAATCTTCAATCCTCAATCCTCAATCCTCAATCCTCAATCCTCAATCCTCAGTCATCAATCCTCAACCTTCAATACTCAATCCGCAATCCTCAATCCTCAATCCTCAATCCTCAATCCTCAATCCTCATTCCTCAAACCTCAATCCTCAAACCTCAGTCCTCATTCTCAATTCTCAATTCTCAATCCTCAATCCTCAATCCTCAACCCTCTATCTTCAATCCGAAATAATGAATCTCCAATACTAGATCCTCAATCCCCAATCCTCAATCCTCAATACCCAATCCTAAATCTTCAATCCTCAATCCACAATACTCAATCGTCAATCCTCAATACTCAATCCTCAGTCCTCAGCCCTCAATCTTCAATACTCAATCAGCCAATCCTCAATATTCAACACACAACCCTCAACCATCAATCCTCAATACTCAACCATCAATCCAAAATTCTCAATACTCAAGAGAATATCCTGAATTCTCAGTTTTCAATACTCAATCCTCAATCTTCAATCTTCAATCCTCAATCCTCAATCTTCAATCCTCAATACTCAATACTCAATCCTCAATCCTCAATCCTCAATCCTCAATCCTCAATCCTGACTCTTCAATCCTCAGTCCCCAATCCTCAATCCTCAATCCTCAATCCTCATTCTTCAATCCTCAATACCCTATCCTCAATCTTCAATCCTCAATCCTCAATCCTCAATTCTCGATCCTCAGTCCTCATCCTCAATTCTCAATTCTCAATCCTCAATCCTCAACCCTCAATCTTCAATCCTCAATAATCAATCTCCAATCCTAGATCCCCAATCCCCAATCCTCAATCCTTAAACCTCAATCATCAATCCTCAGTCCCCAGTCCCCAATCTTCAGTCCTCAATGCTCAATCCTCCAGCCACAATCCTCAACCGTCAGCCCTCGTCCTCAATCGTCAACTCTCAATCCTCAATACTCAATCTTCAATCGTCAATACTCAATCTTCAATCCTCAATCCTCAATCCTCAATCCTCATTCCTCAAACCTCAATCCTCAATCCTCAATCCTTAATCCTCAATCTTCAATCCTCAATCCCCAGTCCTCAATCTTCAATCCTCAATGCTCAATCCTCAATCCTCAATCCTCAGTCCTCAATCCTCAATCCTCAATCCTCAATCCTCAATCTTCAATCCTCAATACTCAATCTTCAATCCTCAATCCTCAATTCTCAATCGTCAATACTCAATCCTCAGTCGTCAATCCTCAATCCCCAATCCCCAATCTTCAATCCTCAATCCTCAATCCTCAACCTTCAATCCTCAATACTCAATCTTCAATCCTCAATCCTCAATCCTCAATCCTCAATCCTCAATATTCAACGCACAACCCTCAACCATCAATCCTCAATTCCTAATACTCAATAGAGTATCCTGAATTCTCATTGTTCAATACTCAATCCACAATATTCAATAATCAAATCTCAATCCTCAAACATCAATTCTCAACCTTCAAACCTCAATACTCAATCTTCAATCCTCAATTCTCAATCCTCAATCCTCAATCCTCAGACCTCAAACATCAATACTCAACCCTAAGACATCGTCCTCAATCCACAACCCTCAATCCTCAATCCTCAGTCTTCAATCATCAATATTCAATCTTCAATCCTCAATCCTCAATCCTCGATACTCAATCCTCAATCCTCAATGTTCAATCCTCAATACCCAATCCTCAATCTTCAATCCTCAATCCTCAATCCTCAGTCCTCAATTCTCAATCCTCAATCCTCAGTCCTCAGTCCTAAAACCTCAATCCTCAGCCCTCAGCCCTCATCGTCAATTCTCAATACTCAATCCTCAATCTTGAATCCTCAATCCTCAATCCTCAATCCTCAATCCTCAATCCTCAATCCTCAACCCTCAACCCTCAATCCTCAATCCTCAATCTTCAATCCTCAATACTCAATCTTCAATCCACAATACTCAATCCTCAATCCTCAATCCTCATTCTTCAATCCTCAATACCCAATCCTCAATCTTCAATCCTCAATCCTCAATCCTCAATCCTAAATCCTCAATCATCAATCCTCAATCTTCAATACTCAATCCTCAATCCTCAATCCGGAATCCTCAATGCTAAAGCATCAATCCTCAATTCTCAATACTCAATAGAACATCCTGAATTCTCAGGATGCAATACTCAAACCTCAAACCTCAAACCTCAGCCGGCATCCTCTATCCTCAATACTCAATCGTCAATCCTCAACCTTCAATCCTCAACACTCAACCTTCAACACTCAAACCTCAATCCTCAATCGTCAATCCGCAATCCTCAATCGTCAGTCATCAATCCTCAACCTTCAATACTCTATCCTCAATCCTCAATCCTCAATCCCCAACCCTCAATCCTCATTCCTCAAACCTAAATCCTCAAACCTCTGTCCTCATCCTCAATTCTCAATCCTCAATGCTCAATCTTCAATCCTCAGTCATCAATCCTCAACCTTCAATACTCAATCCTCAATCCTCAATCCTCAATCCCCAATCCTCAATCCTCATTCCTCAAACCTAAATCCTCAAACCTCTGTCCTCATCCTCAATTCTCAATCCTCAGTGCTCAATCCTCAAGCCACAATCCTCAACCGTCAGCCCTCGTCCTGAATCGTCAACTCTCAATCCTCAATACTCAATCTTCAATCATCAATACTCAATCTTCAATCCTCAATCCTCAATCCTCAATCCTCATTCCTCAAACCTCAATCCTCAATCCTCAATCCTTAATCCTCAATCTTCAATCCTCAATCCCCAGTTCTCAATCTTCAATCCTCAAAGCTCAATCCTCAATCCTCAATCCTCAATCCTGAATCCTCAATCCTCAATCCTCAATCTTCAGACCTCAGTCCTCAACAATCAGTTGTCAACTCTCAATCCTCAATAGAATATCATCAATTCACAGTTTTCAATACCCAATACTCAATCTGAAATCTTTAAATCTCTATCCACAAACACCAATTCTCACTACTCAACACTCAACGCTCAGTCCCCAATCCTCAATCTTCAATCCTCAATCCACAATCCTCAATCCTCAATCCTCAATCTTCAATCCCCAATACTCAATCATCAATCCTCAATCCTCAATCCTCAATCCTCAATCCTCAACCCTCAATTGTCAGTCTTCAAACCTCAATACTCAATCTTCAATCCTCAATCCTCAATCCTCAATCCTCAATCCTCATTCTTCAATCCTCAATACCCAATCCTCAATCTTCAACACTCAATCCTCAATCCTCAATCCTCAATTCTCAATCCTCAATCCTCAGTCCTCAGTCCTCAAACCTCAATACTCAACCCTCAGCCCTCATTCTCAATCCTCAATCCTCTATCCTCAATCCTCAATCCTCAATCCTCAGTCATCAAACCTTAATTCTGAATCCTCAATCCTGAATCCTCAATCCTCAGCCCTCTGTCCTCAACAATCAGTTGGCAACCCTGAATCCTCAACAGAATATCCTCAATTCATAGTTTTCAATACTCAATACTCAACCTGCAATCTTCAAACCTCTATCCACAAACATCAATTCTCATCACTCAACCCTCAACACTCAGTCCTCAACGTTCAATCCTCAATCCTCAATCCACAATCCTCAATCGTCAATCTTCAATCCTCAATTCCAAGTCCTCAATCTTCAATCCTCAATGCTCAATCCTCCATCCTCTATCCTCAGTCCTCAATCCCCAATCCTCAAACCTCAAACCACAATCCTCAACCGTCAGTCCTCGTCGTCAATTCTCAACACTCAATCCCCAATCCTCAATCTTCAATCATCAATACTCAATATTCAATCCTCAATCTTCATTCCTCAATCCTCAATCCTCAATCCTCAATATTCAACAAACAACCCTCAACCACCAATCCTCAATACTCAACCATCAATCCTCAATTCCTAATACTCAATAGAGTATCCTGAATTCTCATGGTTCAATACTCAATCCACAATATTCAGTAATCAAATCTCAATCCTAAAACGTCAATTCTCAACACTCAATCCTCAACACTCAGTCCACTCTTTTCAATCCACCATCCTCAACCCTCAATCCTCAAGCGTCAATCCTCAATCCTCAATCCTCAACCCTCAATCCTCAGTCCTTAAACCTCAATTCCGAATCCTCAATCCTGAATCCTCAATCTTTAGCCCTCAGTCCTCAACAATCAATTGTGAACCCTCAATCCTCAATAGAATATTCTCAATTCACAGTTTCCAATACTCAAGCCCCATTCTTCAATCTTCAAATCTCAATCCACAAACATCAATTCCCATCACTCAACCCTCAACACTAAGTCCTCAGTCTTCAACCCTCAACCCTCAATACTCAACCTTCAATCCTCAATACTCAAACTTCAATCCTCAATTCTCAATCCTCAATCCTCAATCCTCAGACCTCAAACATCAATACTCAACCCTCAGTCCTCGTCCTCAATCCACAACCCTCAATCCTCAATCCTCAATCTTCAATCCTCAATCCTCAATCCTCAATTCTCAATCCTCAATCCTCAATAATCAACCTTCAATCCTCAATCCTCAGTCCTCAATCCTCAATCCTCATTCTTCAATCCCCAATACCAAATCCTCAATCTTCAATCCTCAATCCTCAATCCTCAATTCTCAATCCTCAGTCCTCAGTCCTCAGTCCTTAAACCTCAAACCTCAAACCTCAGCCCTCATCCTCATTCCTCAACACTCAATCTTCAATCCTCAATCCTCAATCCTCAATCCTCAATCCTCAGTCATCAATCCTCAACCTTCAATACTCAATCCGCAATCCTCAATCCTCAATCCTCAATCCTCAATCCTCAATCCTCATTCCTCAAACCTCAATCCTCAAACCTCAGTCCTCATTCTCAATTCTCAATTCTCAATCCTCAATCCTCAATCCTCAACCCTCTATCTTCAATCCGAAATAATCAATCTCCAATACTAGATCCTCAATCCCCAATCCTCAATCCTCAATACCCAATCCTAAATCTTCAATCCTCAATCCACAATACTCAATCGTCAATCCTCAATACTCAATCCTCAGTCCTCAGCCCTCAATCTTCAATACTCAATCAGCCAATCCTCAATATTCAACACACAACCCTCAACCATCAATCCTCAATACTCAACCATCAATCCAAAATTCTCAATACCCAACAGAATATCCTGAATTCTCAGTTTTCAATACTCAATCCTCAATGTTCAATCTTCAAATCTCCATCCACAAACATCAATTCTCATCACTCAACCTTCAACACTCAGTCCGCAATCTTCAATCTTCAATCCTCAATCCTCAATACTCAATCCTCAATCCTCAATCTTCAATCCTCAATACTCAATCTTCAATCCACAATCCTCAATTCTCAATCCTCAATCTTCAATCCTCAATCCTCAATCCTCAATCCTCAATCCTCAATCCTGATTCTTCAATCCTCAATACCCAATCCTCAATCTTCAATCCTC
This sequence comes from Calliopsis andreniformis, assembly GCF_051401765.1. NCBI lineage: Eukaryota > Metazoa > Arthropoda > Insecta > Hymenoptera > Andrenidae > Calliopsis > Calliopsis andreniformis. The sequence continues at coordinate 184,655 of NW_027480545.1, read as the reverse complement.
AATCCTCAATCCTCAATTCTCAATCCTAAATCTTCAACCCTCAATCGTCAATCCTCAATCGTCAGTCTTCAACGCTCAATACTCAATCTTCAATCCTCAATCCTCAATCCTCAATCCTCAATCCTCATTCTTCAATCCTCAATACCAAATCCTCAATCTTCAATCCTCAATCCTCAATCCTCAATTCTCAATCCTCAGTCCTCAGTCCTCAGTCCTTAAACCTCAAACCTCAAACCTCAGACCTCATCCTCATTCCTCAACACTCAATCTTCAATCCTCAATCCTCAATCCTCAATCCTCAATCCTCAATCCTCAATCCTCAGTCATCAATCCTCAACCTTCAATACTCAATCCGCAATCCTCAATCCTCAATCCTCAATCCTCAATCCTCAATCCTCATTCCTCAAACCTCAATCCTCAAACCTCAGTCCTCATTCTCAATTCTCAATTCTCAATCCTCAATCCTCAATCCTCAACCCTCTATCTTCAATCCGAAATAATCAATCTCCAATACTAGATCCTCAATCCCCAATCCTCAATCCTCAATACCCAATCCTAAATCTTCAATCCTCAATCCACAATACTCAATCGTCAATCCTCAATACTCAATCCTCAGTCCTCAGCACTCAATCTTCAATACTCAATCAGCCAATCCTCAATATTCAACACACAACCCTCAACCATCAATCCTCAATACTCAACCATCAATCCAAAATTCTCAATACTCAATAGAATATCCTGAATTCTCAGTTTTCAATACTCAATCCTCAATATTCAATCTTCAATCCTCAATCCTCAATCTTCAATCCTCAATACTCAATACTCAATCCTCAATCCTCAATCCTCAATCCTCAATCCTCAATCCTGACTCTTCAATCCTCAGTCCCCAATCCTCAATCCTCAATCCTCAATCCTCATTCTTCAATCCTCAATACCCTATCCTCAATCTTCCATCCTCAATCCTCAATCCTCAATTCTCGATCCTCAATCCTCAGTCCTCAGACCTCACACCTCAATCCTCTACCCTCAGCCCTCATCGTCAATCCTCAAACCTCAATCCTCAATCCTCAGTCGTCAATCCTCAATCCTCAAACTTCAATCCTCAATACTCAATTTTCAATCCTCAATCCTCAATCCTCAATCCTCAATCCTCATTCTTCAATCCTCAATACCCAATCCTCAATCTTCAATCCTCAATCCTCAATCCTCAATTCTCAATCCTAAATCCTCAACCCTCAATCCTCAATCCTTAATCGTCAGTCTTCAATCCTCAATACTCAATCTTCAATCCTCAATCCTCAATACTCAATCCTCAATCCTCATTCTTCAATCCTCAATACCCAATCCTCAATCTTCAATCCTCAATTCTCAATCCTTAATTCTCAACCTTCAATCCTCAGTCCTCAATCCTCAGTCCTCAAACCTCAATCCTGAATCCTCAATCCTCAGTCCTCAATCTTCAGACTTCAGACCTCAACAATCATTTGTCAATCCTCAATCCTCAATAGAATATCATCAATTCACAGTTTTCAATACTAAATTCTCAATCTGCAATCTTCGAATCTCTATCCACAAACATCAATCCTCATCACTCAACCCTCAACACTCAGTCCCCAATCCTCAATCTTCAATCCTCTACCCTCAATCCTCAATCCTCAATCCTCAACCCTCAACCCTCAATCCTCAATCCTCAATCTTCAATCCTCAATACTCAATCTTCAATCCTCAATACTCAATCCTCAATCCTCAATATTCAATCCTCAATACTCAATCTTCAATCCTCAATCTGCAATCATCAATCCTCAATCCTCAATCCTCAGTCATCAATCCCCAAACCTCAGTCCTCATCCTCAATCCTCAATCCTCAACCCTCAATCCTCAAACCACAATCCTCAACTGTCAGTCCTTGTCCTCAATCCTCAACCCTCAATCCTCAATCCTCAATCTTCAATCATCAATACTCAATCTTCAATTCTCAATCCTCAATCCTCAATCCCCAGTTCTCAATCTTCAATCCTCAATGCCCAGTCCTCAATCCTCAATCCTCAGTCCTCAATCCTCAACCCTCAGCCCTCGTCATCAATCCTCAACCGTCAATAATCAATCCGCAATCTTCAATCATCAATTGTCAATCTTCAATCCTCAATCCTCAATACTCAATCCTCAATCCTCAATACTCAATCCCCAGTCCTCAATCCTCAATCCTCAGTAATCAATCCTCAATCTTCAATACTCAATCGTCAATCCTCAGTCCTCAATCCTCAATCATCAATCCTCAATCCTCAATTCTCGATCGTCAATACTCAACCCTCGTTCGTCAATCCTCAATACCCAATCCTCAATCTTCAATCCTCAATCCTCAATCCTCAATACTCAACCTTCAATCCTCAATACCCAATCTTCAATACTCAATCCTCAATCCTCAATCCTCAATCCTCAATCCTCAATCCTCAATATTCAACACAAAACCCTCAACCATCAATCCTCAATACTCAACAATCAATCCTCAATTCTCAATACTCAATCCTGAATCTTCAATCCTCAGTCCACAATCCTCAATTCTCAATCCTCAATCTTCAATCCTCAATACTCAATCTTCAATCCTCAATCCTCAATTCTCAATCCTCAATCTTCAATCCTCAATCCCCAATCCTCAATCCTCAATCCTCATTCTTCAATCCTCAATACCCAATCCTCAATCTTCAAACCTCAATCCTCAATCCTAAATTCTCAATCCTAAATCCTCAACCCTCAATCCTCAATCCTTAATCGTCAGTCTTCAATCCTCAATACTCAATGCCCAGTCCTCAATCCTCAATCCTCAGTCCTCAATCCTCAACCCTCAGCCCTCGTCATCAATCCTCAACCGTCAATAATCAATCCGCAATCTTCAATCATCAATTGTCAATCATCAATCCTCAATCCTCAATACTCAATCCTCAATCCTCAATACTCAATCCCCAGTCCTCAATCCTCAATCCTCAGTAATCAATCCTCAATCGTCAATACTCAATCGTCAATCCTCAGTCCTCAATCCTCAATCCTCAATCCTCAATCCTCAATTCTCGATCGTCAATACTCAACCCTCGTTCGTCAATCCTCAATACCCAATCCTCAATCTTCAATCCTCAATCCTCAATCCTCAATACTCAACCTTCAATCCTCAATACCCAATCTTCAATACTCAATCCTCAATCCTCAATCCTCAATCCTCAATCCTCAATCCTCAATATTCAACACAAAACCCTCAACCATCAATCCTCAATACTCAACAATCAATCCTCAATTCTCAATACTCAATCCTGAATCTTCAATCCTCAGTCCACAATCCTCAATTCTCAATCCTCAATCTTCAATCCTCAATACTCAATCTTCAATCCTCAATCCTCAATTCTCAATCCTCAATCTTCAATCCTCAATCCCCAATCCTCAATCCTCAATCCTCATTCTTCAATCCTCAATACCCAATCCTCAATCTTCAATCCTCAATCCTCAATCCTCAATTCTCAATCCTAAATCCTCAACCCTCAATCCTCAATCCTTAATCGTCAGTCTTCAATCCTCAATACTCAATCTTCAATCCTCAATCCTCAATACTCAATCCTCAATCCTCATTCTTCAATCCTCAATACCCAATCCTCAATCTTCAATCCTCAATTCTCAATCCTTAATTCTTAACCTTCAATCCTCAGTCCTCAATCCTCAGTCCTCAAACCTCAATCCTGAATCCTCAATCCTCAGTCCTCAATCTTCAGACTTCAGACCTCAACAATCATTTGTCAATCCTCAATCCTCAATAGAATATCATCAATTCACAGTTTTCAATACTAAATTCTCAATCTGCAATCTTCGAATCTCTATCCACAAACATCAATCCTCATCACTCAACCCTCAACACTCAGTCCCCAATCCTCAATCTTCAATCCTCTACCCTCAATCCTCAATCCTCAATATTCAATCCTCAATACTCAATCTTCAATCCTCAATCTGCAATCATCAATCCTCAATCCTCAATCCTCAGTCATCAATCCCCAAACCTCAGTCCTCATCCGCAATCCTCAATCCTCAACCCTCAATCCTCAAACCACAATCCTCAACTGTCAGTCCTTGTCCTCAATCCTCAACCCTCAATCCTCAATCCTCAATCTTCAATCATCAATACTCAATCTTCAATCCTCAATCCTCAATCCTCAATCCCCAGTTCTCAATCTTCAATCCTCAATGCCCAGTCCTCAATCCTCAATCCTCAGTCCTCAATCCTCAACCCTCAGCCCTCGTCATCAATCCTCAACCGTCAATAATCAATCCGCAATCTTCAATCATCAATTGTCAATCATCAATCCTCAATCCTCAATACTCAATCCTCAATCCTCAATACTCAATCCCCAGTCCTCAATCCTCAATCCTCAGTAATCAATCCTCAATCTTCAATACTCAATCGTCAATCCTCAGTCCTCAATCCTCAATCCTCAATCCTCAATCCTCAATTCTCGATCGTCAATACTCAACCCTCGTTCGTCAATCCTCAATACCCAATCCTCAATCTTCAATCCTCAATCCTCAATCCTCAATACTCAACCTTCAATCCTCAATACCCAATCTTCAATACTCAATCCTCAATCCTCAATCCTCAATCCTCAATCCTCAATCCTCAATATTCAACACAAAACCCTCAACCATCAATCCTCAATACTCAACAATCAATCCTCAATTCTCAATACTCAATCCTGAATCTTCAATCCTCAGTCCACAATCCTCAATTCTCAATCCTCAATCTTCAATCCTCAATACTCAATCTTCAATCCTCAATCCTCAATTCTCAATCCTCAATCTTCAATCCTCAATCCCCAATCCTCAATCCTCAATCCTCATTCTTCAATCCTCAATACCCAATCCTCAATCTTCAATCCTCAATCCTCAATCCTCAATTCTCAATCCTAAATCCTCAACCCTCAATCCTCAATCCTTAATCGTCAGTCTTCAATCCTCAATACTCAATCTTCAATCCTCAATCCTCAATACTCAATCCTCAATCCTCATTCTTCAATCCTCAATACCCAATCCTCAATCTTCAATCCTCAATTCTCAATCCTTAATTCTTAACCTTCAATCCTCAGTCCTCAATCCTCAGTCCTCAAACCTCAATCCTGAATCCTCAATCCTCAGTCCTCAATCTTCAGACTTCAGACCTCAACAATCATTTGTCAATCCTCAATCCTCAATAGAATATCATCAATTCACAGTTTTCAATACTAAATTCTCAATCTGCAATCTTCGAATCTCTATCCACAAACATCAATCCTCATCACTCAACCCTCAACACTCAGTCCCCAATCCTCAATCTTCAATCCTCTACCCTCAATCCTCAATCCTCAATCCTCAACCCTCAACCCTCAATCCTCAATCCTCAATCTTCAATCCTCAATACTCAATCTTCAATCCTCAATACTCAATCCTCAGTCATCAATATTCAATCCTCAATACTCATTCCTCAATCCTCAGTCCTCAGTCCTCAAACCTCAATCCTCAACCCTCAGCCCTCATCCTCAATCCTCAATCCTTATTCCTCAGTCCTCAACACTCAACCTTCAACACTCAAACCTCAATCCTCAATCGTCAATCCTCAATCCTCAATCCTTATTCCTCAGTCCTCAACACTCAACCTTCAACACTCAAACCTCAATCCTCAATCGTCAATCCTCAATCCTCAATCCTCAATCCTCAGTCCTCAAACCTCAATTCTGAATCCTCAATTCTGAATCCTCAATCTTCAGCCCTCAGTCCTCGACAATCAATTGTCAATCTTCAATCCTCAACAGAACATCCTCAATTCACAGCTTTCAATACTCGATACTCAATCTGCAATCTTCAAATCTCCATCCACAAACATTAATTCTCGTCACTCAACTCTCAACACTCAGTCCCCAATCCTCAATATTCAATCCTCAATCCTCAATCCTCAATACTCAATCCTCAATCTTCAAACCTCAATAATCAATCTTCAATGCTCAATCCTCAATCCTCAATCCTCAGTCCTCAACCCTCAATCTTTAATACTCAATACTCAATCTTCAATCCTCTATCCTCAACCCTCAATCCTCAATCCTAAATCCTCACTGTTCAATCCGCAATACCCAATCCTCAATCTTCAATCCTCAATCCTCTGTCCTCAAACCTCAATTCTGTATCCTCAATCCTGAATCCTCAATCTTCAGCCCCCAGTCCTCAACAATCAGGTGTCAATCCTCAATCCTCAATAGAATATCCTCAATTTACAGTTTTCAATACACAATACTCAATCTGCAATCTTCATATCTCTATCCACAAACATCAATACTCATCACTGAGCCCTCAACACTCAGTCCTCGATGTTCTATACTCAATCTTCAATCCACAATCCTCAAGCGTCAATCTTCAATCCTCAATACTCAATCTTCAATCCTGAGTCCACAATCCTCAATCCTCAATCCTCATTCTTCAATCCTCAATACCAAATCCTCAATCTTCAATCCTCAATCCTCAATCCTCAGTCCTCAGTCATTAAACCTCAAACCTCAAACCTCAGCCCTCATCCTCAATCCTCAATACTCAATTCTCAATCCTCAACCCTTAATCCTCAACACTCAATCTTCAATACTCAATCCTCAATCCTCAACCCTCAATCCTCAGCCATCAATCCTCAACCTTCAATACTCAATCCTCAATCCTGAATCCTCAATCCTCAATCCTCAATCCTCAATCCTCATTCCTCAAACCTCAATCCTCAAACCTCAGTCCACATCCTCAATTCTCAATTCTGAATCCTCAATCCTCAATCCTCAACCCTCTATCTTCAATCCTAAATAATCAATCTCCAATACTAGATCTTCAATCCCCAATCCTTAATCCTCAATACCAAATCCTAAATCTTCAATCCTCAATCCTCAATTATCAATTCTCAATCCTCAATCCTCAATCCTCTGTCCTCAAACCTCAATCCTCAACCCTCAGTCCTCGTCCTCAAACCTCAACCCTCAATAGTCAATCCGCAATCTCCACTCATCAATACTCAATCTTCAATCCTCAATCCTCAATACACAATCCTCAGTCCTCAATCTTCAATACTCAATCCGCCAATCCGCAATATTCAACACACAACCCTCAACCATCAATCCTCAATACTCAACCATCAATCCAAAATTCTCAATACTCAATAGAATATCCTGAATTCTCAGTTTTCAATACTCAATCCTCAATGTTCAATCTTCAAATCTCCATCCACAAACATCAATTCTCATCACTCAACCTTCAACACTCAGTCCGCAATCTTCAATCTTCAATCCTCAATCCTCAATCCTCAATCCTCAATCCTCAATCTTCAATCCTCAATACTCAATCTTCAATCCACAATCCTCAATTCTCAATCCTCAATCTTCAATCCTCAATCCTCAATCCTCAATCCTCAATCCTCAATCCTGATTCTTCAATCCTCAATAAACAATCCTCAATCTTCGATCCTCAATCCTCAATCCTCAATTCTCAATCCTAAATCTTCAACCCTCAATCGTCAATCCTCAATCGTCAGTCTTCAACCCTCAATACTCAATCTTCAATCCTCAATCCTCAATCCTCAATCCTCAATCCTCATTCTTCAATCCTCAATACCAAATCCTCAATCTTCAATCCTCAATCCTCAATCCTCAATTCTCAATCCTCAGTCCTCAGTCCTCAGTCCTTAAACCTCAAACCTCAAACCTCAGCCCTCATCCTCATTCCTCAACACTCAATCTTCAATCCTCAATCCTCAATCCTGAATCCTCAATCCTCAATCCTCAGTCATCAATCCTCAACCTTCAATACTCAATCCGCAATCCTCAATCCTCAATCCTCAATCCTCAATCCTCAATCCTCATTCCTCAAACCTCAATCCTCAAACCTCAGTCCTCATTCTCAATTCTCAATTCTCAATCTTCAATCCTCAATCCTCAACCCTCTATCTTCAATCCGAAATAATCAATCTCCAATACTAGATCCTCAATCCCCAATCCTCAATCCTCAATACCCAATCCTAAATCTTCAATCCTCAATCCACAATACTCAATCGTCAATCCTCAATACTCAATCCTCAGTCCTCAGCCCTCAATCTTCAATACTCAATCAGCCAATCCTCAATATTCAACACACAACCCTCAACCATCAATCCTCAATACTCAACCATCAATCCAAAATTCTCAATACTCAAGAGAATATCCTGAATTCTCAGTTTTCAATACTCAATCCTCAATCTTCAATCTTCAATCCTCAATCCTCAATCTTCAATCCCCAATACTCAATACTCAATCCTCAATCCTCAATCCTCAATCCTCAATCCTCAATCCTGACTCTTCAATCCTCAGTCCCCAATCCTCAATCCTCAATCCTCAATCCTCATTCTTCAATCCTCAATACCCTATCCTCAATCTTCAATCCTCAATCCTCAATCCTCAATTCTCGATCCTCAATCCTCAGTCCTCAGACCTCACACCTCAATCCTCAACCCTCAGCCCTCATCGTCAATCCTCAAACCTCAATCCTCAATCCTCAATCGTCAATCCTCAATCCTCAAACTTCAATCCTCAATACTCAATTTTCAATCCTCAATCCTCAATCATCAATCCTCAATATTCAATTCTCAATACTCAATTTTCAATACTCAATCCGCAATCATCAATCATCAATCCTCAATCCTCAGTCATCAATCCTCAATCTTCAATACTCAATCGTCAATCCTCAGTCCTCAATCCTCAATCCTCAATCCTCGTACCTCAAACCTCAATCCTCAACCCTCAGTCCTCATCCTCAATTCTCAATTCTCAATCCTCAATCCTCAACCCTCAATCTTCAATCCTCAATAATCAATCTCCAATCCTAGATCCCCAATCCCCAATCCTCAATCCTTAATCCTCAATCATCAATCCTCAGTCCCCAGTCCCCAATCTTCAGTCCTCAATGCTCAATCCTCAATCCTCAATCCTCAGTCCTCAATCCTCAATCCTCAATCATCAATCCTCAATCTTCAATCCTCAATACTCAATCTTCAATCCTCAATCCTCAATTCTCGATCGTCAATACTCAACCCTCGTTCGTCAATCCTCAATACCCAATCCTCAATCTTCAATCCTCAATCCTCAATCCTCAATACTCAACCTTCAATCCTCAATACCAAATCTTCAATACTCAATCCTCAATCCTCAATCCTCAATCCTCAATCCTCAATCCTCAATATTCAACACAAAACCCTCAACCATCAATCCTCAATACTCAACAATCAATCCTCAATTCTCAATACTCAATCCTGAATCTTCAATCCTCAGTCCACAATCCTCAATTCTCAATCCTCAATCTTCAATCCTCAATACTCAATCTTCAATCCTCAATCCTCAATTCTCAATCCTCAATCTTCAATCCTCAATCCCCAATCCTCAATCCTCAATCCTCATTCTTCAATCCTCAATACCCAATCCTCAATCTTCAATCCTCAATCCTCAATCCTCAATTCTCAATCCTAAATCCTCAACCCTCAATCCTCAATCCTTAATCGTCAGTCTTCAATCCTCAATACTCAATCTTCAATCCTCAATCCTCAATACTCAATCCTCAATCCTCATTCTTCAATCCTCAATACCCAATCCTCAATCTTCAATCCTCAATTCTCAATCCTTAATTCTCAACCTTCAATCCTCAGTCCTCAATCCTCAGTCCTCAAACCTCAATCCTGAATCCTCAATCCTCAGTCCTCAATCTTCAGACTTCAGACCTCAACAATCATTTGTCAATCCTCAATCCTCAATAGAATATCATCAATTCACAGTTTTCAATACTAAATTCTCAATCTGCAATCTTCGAATCTCTATCCACAAACATCAATCCTCATCACTCAACCCTCAACACTCAGTCCCCAATCCTCAATCTTCAATCCTCTACCCTCAATCCTCAATCCTCAATCCTCAACCCTCAACCCTCAATCCTCAATCCTCAATCTTCAATCCTCAATACTCAATCTTCAATCCTCAATACTCAATCCTCAGTCATCAATATTCAATCCTCAATACTCAATCTTCAATCCTCAATCTGCAATCATCAATCCTCAATCCTCAATCCTCAGTCATCAATCCTCAAACCTCAGTCCTCAATCTTCAATCATCAATACTCAATCTTCAATACTCAATCCTCAATCCTCAATCCTCAATCCTCAATCCTCATTCTTCAATCCTCAATACCCAATCCTCAATCTTCAATCCTCAATCCTCAATCCTCAATCCTCAATTCTCATTCCTCAATCCTCAGTCCTCAGTCCTCAAACCTCAATCCTCAACCCTCAGCCCTCATCCTCAATCCTCAATCCTTATTCCTCAGTCCTCAACACTCAACCTTCAACACTCAAACCTCAATCCTCAATCGTCAATCCTCAATCCTCAATCCTCAATCCTCAGTCCTCAAACCTCAATTCTGAATCCTCAATTCTGAATCCTCAATCTTCAGCCCTCAGTCCTCGACAATCAATTGTCAATCTTCAATCCTCAACAGAACATCATCAATTCACAGCTTTCAATACTCGATACTCAATCTGCAATCTTCAAATCTCCATCCACAAACATTAATTCTCGTCACTCAACTCTCAACACTCAGTCCCCAATCCTCAATATTCAATCCTCAATCCTCAATCCTCAATACTCAATCCTCAATCTTCAAACCTCAATAATCAATCTTCAATGCTCAATCCTCAATCCTCAATCCTCAGTCCTCAACCCTCAATCTTTAATACTCAATACTCAATCTTCAATCCTCTATCCTCAACCCTCAATCCTCAATCCTAAATCCTCACTGTTCAATCCGCAATACCCAATCCTCAATCTTCAATCCTCAATCCCCAATCCTCAATCCTCAATCTTCAATCCTCAATCCTCTGTCCTCAAACCTCAATTCTGTATCCTCAATCCTGAATCCTCAATCTTCAGCCCTCAGTCCTCAACAATCAGGTGTCAATCCTCAATCCTCAATAGAATATCCTCAATTTACAGTTTTCAATACACAATACTCAATCTGCAATCTTCATATCTCTATCCACAAACACCAATTCTCATCACTCAACCCTTAACACTCAGTCCTCAATGTTCAATACTCAATCCTCAATTCTCAATCTTCAATCCTCAATACTCCATCTTTAATCCTCAATCCTCAATCCTCAATCTTCAATCCTCAGTCCTCAATACTCAATCTTCAATCCTCAATACTCCATCTTTAATCCTCAATCCTCAATCCTCAATCTTCAATCCTCAGTCCTCAATACTCAATCCTCAATCCCCAATGCTCAATCTTCAATCCTCAATACTCAATCTTCAATCCTCAATCCTCAATCATTAATCCTCAATCCTCATTCTTCAATCCTCAATACCCAATCCTCAATCTTCAATCCTCAATCCTCAATCCTCAATTCTCAATCCTCAATCCTCAGTCCTCAGTCCTCAAACCTCAATCCTCAACCCTCAGCCCACATCCTCAATCCTCAATCCTTATTCCTCAGTCCTCAACCTTCAATCCTCAATACTCAATTTTCAATCCTCAATCCTCAATCCTCAATCCTCAATCCTAAATCCTCAATCATCAATCCTCAATCCTCAATCCTCAATCGTCAATCCGCAATCCTCAATCCTCGGTCACCAATCCTCAACCTTCAATACTCAATCCTCAATCCTCAATCCTCAATCCCCAATCCTCAATCCTCATTCCTCAAACCTAAATCCTCAAACCTCTGTCCTCATCCTCAATTCTCAATCCTCAATGCTCAATCCTCAAGCCACAATCCTCAACCGTCAGCCCTCGTCCTCAATCGTCAACTCTCAATCCTCAATACTCAATCTTCAATCATCAATACTCAATCTTCAATCCTCAATCCTCAATCCTCAATCCTCATTCCTCAATCCTCAATCCTCAATCCTCAATCCTTAATCCTCAATCTTCAATCCTCAATCCCCAGTCCTCAATCTTCAATCCTCAATGCTCAATCCTCAATCCTCAATCCTCAGTCCTCAATCCTCAATCCTCAATCCTCAATCCTCAATCTTCAATCCTCAATACTCAATCTTCAATCCTCAATACTCAATCCTCAATCTTCAGACCTCAGTCCTCAACAATCAGTTGTCAACTCTCAATCCTCAATAGAATATCATCAATTCACAGTTTTCAATACCCAATACTCAATCTGAAATCTTTAAATCCTTATCCACAAACACCAATTCTCATTACTCAACACTCAACGCTCAGTCCCCAATCCTCAATCTTCAATCCTCAATCCACAATCCTCACTCCTCAATCCTCAATCTTCAATCCCCAATACTCAATCATCAATCCTCAATCCTCAATCCTCAATCCTCAATCCTCAACCCTCAATCGTCAGTCTTCAAACCTCAATACTCAATCTTCAATCCTCAATCCTCAATCCTCAATCCTCAATCCTCATTCTTCAATCCTCAATACCCAATCCTCAATCTTCAACACTCAATCCTCAATCCTCAATCCTCAATTCTCAATCCTCAATCCTCAGTCCTCAGTCCTCAAACCTCAATACTCAACCCTCAGCCCTCATTCTCAATACTCAATCCTCTATCCTCAATCCTCAATCCTCAATCCTCAGTCATCAAACCTTAATTCTGAATCCTCAATCCTGAATCCTCAATCCTCAGCCCTCTGTCCTCAACAATCAGTTGTCAACCCTGAATCCTCAACAGAATATCCTCAATTCATAGTTTTCAATACTCAATACTCAACCTGCAATCTTCAAACCTCTATACACAAACATCAATTCTCATCACTCAACCCTCAACACTCAGTCCTCAACGTTCAATCCTCAATCCTCAATCCACAATCCTCAATCGTCAATCTTCAATCCTCAATTCCAAGTCCACAATCTTCAATCCTCAATGCTCAATCATCAATCCTCTATCCTCAGTCCTCAATCCCCAATCCTCAAACCTCAAACCTCAATCCTCAACCGTCAGTACTCGTCCTCAATTCTCAACACTCAATCCCCAATCCTCAATCTTCAATCACCAATACTCAATATTCAATCCTCAACCTTCATTCCTCAATCCTCAATCCTCAATCCTCAATATTCAACAAACAACCTTCAACCACCAATCCTCAATACTCAACCATCAATCCTCAATTCCTAATACTCAATAGAGTATCCTGAATTCTCATGGTTCAATACTCAATCCACAATAGTCAGTAATCAAATCTCAATCCTAAAACGTCAATTCTCAACACTCAATCCTCAACACTCAGTCCACTCTTTTCAATCCACCATCCTCAACCCTCAATCCTCAAGCGTCAATCCTCAATCCTCAATCCTCAACCCTCAATCCTCAGTCCTTAAACCTCAATCCCGAATCCTCAATCCTGAATCCTCAATCTTTAGCCTTCAGTCCTCAACAATCAATTGTGAACCCTCAATCCTCAATAGAATATTCTCAATTCACAGTTTTCAATACTCAAGCCCCATTCTTCAATCTTCAAATCTCAATCCACAAACATCAATTCCCATCACTCAACCCTCAACACTAAGTCCTCAATCTTCAACCCTCAACCCTCAATACTCAACCTTCAATCCTCAATACTCAACCCTCAATCCTCAATTCTCAATCCTCAATCCTCAATCCTCAGACCTCAAACATCAATACTCAACCCTCAGTCCTCGTCCTCAATCCACAACCCTCAATCTTCAATCCTCAATCTTCAATCATCAATATTCAATCTTCAATCCTCAATCCTCAATCCTCGATACTCAATCCTCAATCCTCAATGTTCAATCCTCAGTACCCAATCCTCAATCTTCAATCCTCAATCCTCAATCCTCAGTCCCGAATTCTCAATCCTCAATCCTCAGTCCTCAGTCCTGAAACCTCAATCCTCAACCCTCAGCCCTCATCGTCAATTCTCAATCCTCAATCCTCAATCCTCAATCTTCAATCCTCAATACTCAATCTTCAATCCACAATCCTCAATCTTCAATCCTCAATACTCAATCTTTAATCCTCAATCCTCAATCCTCAATACTCAATCCTTAATCCTCAGTCCTCAACCCTCAATCTTCAGTCCTCAATGCTCAATCTTCAATCCTCAATCCTCAATCCTCAATCCTCAATCCTCATTGTTCAATCCTCAATACCCAATCCTCAATCTTCAATCCTCAATCCTCAATCCTCAATTCTCAATCCTCAATCCTCAATAATCAACCTTCAATCCTCAATCCTCAGTCCTCAAACCTCAATTCTGAATCCTCAATCCTGAATCCTCAATGTTCAGCCCTCAGACCTCAACAATCAGTTGACAATCATCAATCCTCAATAGAATATCCTCAATTCACAGTTTTCAATACTCATTACTCAATCTGCAATCTTCAAACCTGTATCCACAAACATCAATTCTCATCACTGAGCCCTCAACACTCAGTCCTCGATGTTCTATACTCAATCTTCAATCCACAATCCTCAAGCGTCAATCTTCAATCCTCAATACTCAATCTTCAATCCTGAATCCACAATCCTCAATCCTCAATCCTCATTCTTCAATCCTCAATACCAAATCCTCAATCTTCAATCCTCAATCCTCAATCCTCAATTCTCAATCCTCAATCCTCAGTCCTCAGTCATTAAACCTCAAACCTCAAACCTCAGCCCTCATCCTCAATCCTCAATACTCAATTCTCAATCCTCAACCCTTAATCCTCAACACTCAATCTTCAATACTCAATCCTCAATCCTCAACCCTCAATCCTCAGCCATCAATCCTCAACCTTCAATACTCAATCCTCAATCCTGAATCCTCAATCCTCAATCCTCAATCCTCAATCCTCATTCCTCAAACCTCAATCCTCAAACCTCAGTCCACATCCTCAATTCTCAATTCTCAATCCTCAATCCTCAATCCTCAACCCTCTATCTTCAATCCTAAATAATCAATCTCCAATACTAGATCTTCAATCCCCAATCCTTAATCCTCAATACCAAATCCTAAATCTTCAATCCTCAATCCTCAATTATCAATTCTCAATCCTCAATCCTCAATCCTCTGTCCTCAAACCTCAATCCTCAACACTCAGTCCTCGTCCTCAAACCTCAACCCTCAATAGTCAATCCGCAATCTCCACTCATCAATACTCAATCTTCAATCCTCAATCCTCAATACACAATCCTCAATCCTCAATACTCAATCCTCAATCCTCAGTCCTCAATCTTCAATACTCAATCCGCCAATCCGCAATATTCAACACACAACCCTCAACCATCAATCCTCAATACTCAACCATCAATCCAAAATTCTCAATACTCAATAGAATATCCTGAATTCTCAGTTTTCAATACTCAATCCTCAATGTTCAATCTTCAAATCTCCATCCACAAACATCAATTCTCATCACTCAACCTTCAACACTCAGTCCGCAATCTTCAATCTTCAATCCTCAATCCTCAATCCTCAATCCTCAATCCTCAATCTTCAATCCTCAATACTCAATCTTCAATCCACAATCCTCAATTCTCAATCCTCAATCTTCAATCCTCAATCCTCAATCCTCAATCCTCAATCCTCAATCCTGATTCTTCAATCCTCAATACCCAATCCTCAATCTTCAATCCTCAATCCTCAATCCTCAATTCTCAATCCTAAATCTTCAACCCTCAATCGTCAATCCTCAATCGTCAGTCTTCAACCCTCAATACTCAATCTTCAATCCTCAATCCTCAATCCTCAATCCTCAATCCTCATTCTTCAATCCTCAATACCAAATCCTCAATCTTCAATCCTCAATCCTCAATCCTCAATTCTCAATCCTCAGTCCTCAGTCCTCAGTCCTTAAACCTCAAACCTCAAACCTCAGACCTCATCCTCATTCCTCAACACTCAATCTTCAATCCTCAATCCTCAATCCTCAATCCTCAATCCTCAATCCTCAGTCATCAATCCTCAACCTTCAATACTCAATCCGCAATCCTCAATCCTCAATCCTCAATCCTCAATCCTCAATCCTCATTCCTCAAACCTCAATCCTCAAACCTCAGACCTCATTCTCAATTCTCAATTCTCAATCCTCAATCCTCAATCCTCAACCCTCTATCTTCAATCCGAAATAATCAATCTCCAATACTAGATCCTCAATCCCCAATCCTCAATCCTCAATACCCAATCCTAAATCTTCAATCCTCAATCCACAATACTCAATCGTCAATCCTCAATACTCAATCCTCAGTCCTCAGCACTCAATCTTCAATACTCAATCAGCCAATCCTCAATATTCAACACACAACCCTCAACCATCAATCCTCAATACTCAACCATCAATCCAAAATTCTCAATACTCAATAGAATATCCTGAATTCTCAGTTTTCAATACTCAATCCTCAATATTCAATCTTCAATCCTCAATCCTCAATCTTCAATCCTCAATACTCAATACTCAATCCTCAATCCTCAATCCTCAATCCTCAATCCTCAATCCTGACTCTTCAATCCTCAGTCCCCAATCCTCAATCCTCAATCCTCAATCCTCATTCTTCAATCCTCAATACCCTATCCTCAATCTTCAATCCTCAATCCTCAATCCTCAATTCTCGATCCTCAATCCTCAGTCCTCAGACCTCACACCTCAATCCTCAACCCTCAGCCCTCATCGTCAATCCTCAAACCTCAATCCTCAATCCTCAGTCGTCAATCCTCAATCCTCAAACTTCAATCCTCAATACTCAATTTTCAATCCTCAATCCTCAATCCTCAATCCTCAATCCTCATTCTTCAATCCTCAATACCCAATCCTCAATCTTCAATCCTCAATCCTCAATCCTCAATTCTCAATCCTAAATCCTCAACCCTCAATCCTCAATCCTTAATCGTCAGTCTTCAATCCTCAATACTCAATCTTCAATCCTCAATCCTCAATACTCAATCCTCAATCCTCATTCTTCAATCCTCAATACCCAATCCTCAATCTTCAATCCTCAATTCCCAATCCTTAATTCTCAACCTTCAATCCTCAGTCCTCAATCCTCAGTCCTCAAACCTCAATCCTGAATCCTCAATCCTCAGTCCTCAATCTTCAGACTTCAGACCTCAACAATCATTTGTCAATCCTCAATCCTCAATAGAATATCATCAATTCACAGTTTTCAATACTAAATTCTCAATCTGCAATCTTCGAATCTCTATCCACAAACATCAATCCTCATCACTCAACCCTCAACACTCAGTCCCCAATCCTCAATCTTCAATCCTCTACCCTCAATCCTCAATCCGCAATCCTCAACCCTCAACCCTCAATCCTCAATCCTCAATCTTCAATCCTCAATACTCAATCTTCAATCCTCAATACTCAATCCTCAATCCTCAATATTCAATCCTCAATACTCAATCTTCAATCCTCAATCTGCAATCATCAATCCTCAATCCTCAATCCTCAGTCATCAATCCTCAACCCTCAGCCCTCGTCATCAATCCTCAACCGTCAATAATCAATCCGCAATCTTCAATCATCAATTGTCAATCTTCAATCCTCAATCCTCAATACTCAATCCTCAATCCTCAATACTCAATCCCCAGTCCTCAATCCTCAATCCTCAGTAATCAATCCTCAATCTTCAATACTCAATCGTCAATCCTCAGTCCTCAATCCTCAATCCTCAATCCTCAATCCTCGTATCTCAAACCTCAATCCTCAACCCTCAGTCCCCATCCTCAGTTCTCAATTCTCAACCCTCAATCCTCAACCCTCAGTCTTCAATCCTCAATAATCAATCTCCAATCCTAGATCCCCAATACCCATTCCCTAATCCTTAATACTCAATCTTCAAACCTCAATCCCCAGTCCTCAATCTTGTATCCTCAATGCTCAATCCTCAATCCTCAATCCTCAATCTTCAATCCTCAATCCTCAACTCTCAATCCTCAATACTCAACCTTCAATCCTCAATACACAATCTACAATCCTCAACCCTCCATACTCAATCCTCAATCCTCAATCCTCAATCCTCAATATTGAACACACAACCCTCAACCATCAATCCTCAATACTCAACCACCAATCCTCAATTCTCAATACTCAATAGAATACCCTGAATTCTCATCGTTCAATACTCAATCCACAAAAATCAATAATCAAATCTCAACCCTCAAACATCAATTCTCAACACTCAATCCTCAACACTCAGTTCTCTCTCTTCAATCCTCCATCCTCAATCCTCAATCCTCAATCTTCAGCCCTCAGTCCGCGACAATCAATTGTCAATCCTCAATCATCAATAGAACATCCGCAATTCACAGTTCTCAATACTGGATACTCAATCTGCAATCTTGAAATCTCTATACACAAACATTAATTCTCATCACTCAACCCTCAACACTCAGTCCCCAATCCTCAATATTCAACCCTCAATCCTCAATCCTCAATAATCAATCCACAATCTTCAATCCTCAATAATCAATCTTCAATCCTCAATCCTCAATCCTCAATCCTCAATCCTCAATCCTCAATCCTCAACCCTCAACCCTCAATCCTCAATCCTCAATCTTCAATCCTCAATACTCAATCTTCAATCCTCAATACTCAATCCTCAATCCTCAATCCTCATTCTTCAATCCTCAATACCCAATCCTCAATCTTCAATCCTCAATCCTCAATCCGCAATCCTAAATCCTCAATCCTCGATACTCTATCCTCAATCCTCAATGTTCAATCCTCAATACCCAATCCTCAATCTTCAATCCTCAATCCTCAATCCTCAGTCCTCAATTCTCAATCCTCAGTCCTCAGTCCTCAGTCCTCAAACCTCAATCCCGAATCCTCAATCCTGAATCCTCAATCTTTAGCCGTCAGTCCTCAACAATCAATTGTCAATCCACAATCCTCAATAGAATATCCTCAATTCACAGTTTTCAATACTCAATCCCCATTCTTCAATCTTCAAATCTCAATCCACAAACATCAGTTCCCATCACTCAACCCTCAAAACTAAGTCCTCAATCTTCAATGCTCAACCCTCAATTCTCAACCTTCAAACCTCAATACTCAATCTTCAATCCTCATTTCTCAATCCTCAATCCTCAATCCTCAGACATCAAACATCAATACTCAACCCTCAGACATCGTCCTCAATCCACAACCCTCAATCCTCAATCCTCAGTCTTCAATCATCAATATTCAATCTTCAATCCTCAATACTCAATCGTCGATACTCAATCCTCAATCCTCAATGTTCAATCCTCAATACCCAATCCTCAATCTTCAATCCTCAATCCTCAATCCTCAGTCCTCAATTCTCAATCCTCAATCCTCAGTCCTCAGTCCTCAAACCTCAATCCTCAACCCTCAGCCCTCATCGTCAATTCTCAATCCTCAATCCTCAGTCGTCATTCTTCAATCCTCAATACCCAATCCCCAATCTTGAATCCTCAATCGTCAATACTCAATTCTCAATCCTCAATCCTCAATAATCATTCTTCAATCCTCTATCCTCAGTGCTCAAACCTCAATTCTGAATCCTCAATCCTGAATCCTCAATCTTCAGCCCTCAGTCCTCAACAATCAGTTGACAATCCTCAATCCTCAATAGAATATCCTCAATTCACAGTTTTCAATTCTCAATACTCAATCTGCAATCTTCAAACCTCTATCCACAAACATCAATTCTCATCACTGAACCCACAACACTCAGTCCTCAATGTTCAATACTCAATCTTCAATCCACAATCCTCAATCGTCAATCTTCAATCCTCAATCCTCAATCCTCTATCCTCAATCCTCATTCCTCAAACCTCAATCCTCAACCCTCAGTCCTTATCCTCAATTCTCAATTCTCAATCCTCAATCCTCAATCCTCAATCTTCAATACTCAATAATCTATATTCAATCCTAGATCCTCAGTCCCCAATCCTCAATCCTTAATCCTCAATCTTCAATCCTCAATCCCCAGTCCTCAATCTTCAATCCTCAATTCTCAATCCTCAATCCTCAATCCTCAATCCTCAATCCTCAACCCTCAATCCTCAATCCTCAATCTTCAATCCTCAATACTCAATCTTCAATCCTCAATCCTCAATCCTCAATCCTCAATCCTCATTCTTCAATCCTCAATACCCAATCCTCAATCTTCAATCCTCAATCCTCAATCCTCAATCCTCAATTCTCATTCCTCAATCCTCAGTCCTCAGTCCTCAAACCTCAATCCTCAACCCTCAGCCCTCATCCTCAATCCTCAATCCTTATTCCTCAGTCCTCAACCTTCAATCCTCAATACTCAATTTTCAATCCTCAATCCTCAATCCTCAATCCTCAATCCTCAATCCTCAGTCCTCAAACCTCAATTCTGAATCCTCAATTCTGAATCCTCAATCTTCAGCCCTCAGTCCTCGACAATCAATTGTCAATCTTCAATCCTCAACAGAACATCCTCAATTCGCAGCTTTCAATACTCGATACTCAATCTGCAATCTTCAAATCTCCATCCACAAACATTAATTCTCATCACTCAACCCTCAACACTCAGTCCCCAATCCTCAATATTCAACCCTCAATCCTCAATCCTCAATACTCAATCCTCAATCTTCAAACCTCAATAATCAATCTTCAACCCTCAATCCTCAATCCTCAATCCTCAGTCCTCAACCCTCAATCTTTAATCCTCAATACTCAATCTTCAATCCTCTATCCTCAATCCTCAATCCTCAATCCTCAATCCTCACTGTTCAATCCGCAATACCCAATCCTCAATCTTCAATCCTCAATCCTCAATCCTCAATCCTCAATCTTCAATCCTCAATCCTCAGTCCTCATACCTCAATTCTGAATCCTCAATCCTGAATCCTCAATCTTCAGCCCTCAGTCCTCAACAATCAGGTGTCAATCCTCAATCCTCAATAGAATATCCTCAATTTACAGTTTTCAATACACAATACTCAATCTGCAATCTTCATATCTCTATCCACAAACATCAATTCTCATCACTCAACCCTTAACACTCAGTCCTCAATGTTCAATCCTCAATCCTCAATTCTCAATCTTCAATCGTCAATACTCCATCTTTAATCCTCAATCCTCAATCCTCAATCTTCAATCCTCAGTCCTCAATACTCAATCTTCAATCCTCAATACTCCATCTTTAATCCTCAATCCTCAATCCTCAATCTTCAATCCTCAGTCCTCAATACTCAATCCTCAATTCCCAAGGCTCAATCTTCAATCCTCAATACTCAATATTCAATCCTCAATCCTCAATCCTCAATCCTCAATCCTCATTCTTCAATCCTCAATACCCAATCTTCAATCTTCAATCCTCAATCCTCAATCCTCAATTCTCAATCCTCAATCCTCAGTCCTCAGTCCTCAAACCTCAATCCTCAACCCTCAGCCCTCATCCTCAATCCTCAATCCTTATTCCTCAGTCCTCAACCTTCAATCCTCAATACTCAATTTTCAATCCTCAATCCTCAATCCTCAATCCTCAATCCTAAATCCTCAATCATCAATCCTCAATCTTCAATACTCAATCCTCAATCCTCAATCCTGAATCCTCAATGCTAAAGCATCAATCCTCAATTCTCAATACTCAATAGAACATCCTGAATTCTCAGGATTCAATACACAAACCTCAAACCTCAATCCTCAGCCGGCATCCTCTATCCTCAATACTCAATCGTCAATCCTCAACCTTCAATCCTCAACACTCAACCTTCAACACTCAAACCTCAATCCTCAATCGTCAATCCGCAATCCTCAATCCTCAGTCATCAATCCTCAACCTCCAATACTCAATCCTCAATCCTCAATCCTCAATCCCCAATCCTCAATCCTCATTCCTCAAACCTAAATCCTCAAACCTCTGTCCTCATCCTCAATTCTCAATCCTCAATGCTCAATCCTCAAGCCACAATCCTCAACCGTCAGCCCTCGTCCTCAATCGTCAACTCTCAATCCTCAATACTCAATCTTCAATCATCAATACTCAATCTTCAATCCTCAATCCTCAATCCTCAATCCTCATTCCTCAAACCTCAATCCTCAATCCTCAATCCTCAATCCTTAATCCTCAATCTTCAACCTCAATCCCCAGTCCTCAATCTTCAATCCTCAATGCTCAATCCTCAATCCTCAACCCTCAGCCCTCATCCTCAAATCCTCAATCCTTATTCCTCAGTCCTCAACCTTCAATCCTCAATACTCAATTTTCAATCCTCAATCCTCAATCCTCAATCCTCAATCCTCAATCCTCAGTCCTCAAACCTCAATTCTGAATCCTCAATTCTGAATCCTCAATCTTCTGCCCTCAGTCCTCGACAATCAATTGTCAATCTTCAATCCTCAACAGAACATCCTCAATTCGCAGCTTTCAATACTCGATACTCAATCTGCAATCTTCAAATCTCCATCCACAAACATTAATTCTCATCACTCAACCCTCAACACTCAGTCCCCAATCCTCAATATCCAATCCTCAATCCTCAATCCTCAATACTCAATCCTCAATCTTCAAACCTCAATAATCAATCTTCAATCCTCAATCCTCAATCCTCAATCCTCAGTCCTCAACCCTCAATCTTTAATCCTCAATACTCAATCTTCAATCCTCTATCCTCAATCCTCAATCCTCAATCCTCAATCCTCACTGTTCAATCCGCAATACCCAATCCTCAATCTTCAATCCTCAATCCTCAATCCTCAATCCTCAATCTTCAATCCTCAATCGTCAGTCCTCAAACCTCAATCCTCAATCCTCAATCCTCAATCCTTAATCCTCAATCTTCAATCCTCAATCCCCAGACCTCAATCTTCAATCCTCAATGCGCAATCCTCAATCCTCAATCCTGAGTCCTCAATCCTCAATCCACAATCCTCAATCCTCAATCTTCAATCCTCAATACTCAATCTTCAATCCTCAATCCTCAATTCTCAATCGGCAATACTCAATCCTCAATCGTCAATCCTCAATCCCCAATCCTCAATCTTCAATCCTCAATCCTCAATCCTCAATCCTCAACCTTCAATCCTCAATACTCAATCTTCAATCCTCAATCCTCAATCCTCAATCCTCAATCCTCAATATTCAACACACAACCCTCAACCATCAAGCCTCAATTCCTAATACTCAATAGAGTATCCTCAATTCTCATGGTTCAATACTCAATCCACAATATTCAATAATCAAATCTCAATCCTCAAACATCAATTCTCAACACTCAATCCTCAACACTCAGTCCACTCTTTTCAATCCTCCATCCTCAACCCTCAATCCTCAAGCGTCAATCCTCAATCCTCAATCCTCAACCCTCAATCCTCAGTCCTTAAACCTCAATCCCGAATCCTCAATCCTGAATCCTCAACCTTTAGCCCTCAGTCCTCAACAATCAATTGTCAATCCTCAATCCTCAATAGAATATCCTCAATTCACAGTTTTCAATACTCAATCCCCATTCTTCAATCTTCAAATCTCAATCCACAAACATCAGTTCCCATCACTCAACCCTCAAAACTAAGTCCTCAATCTTCAATCCTCAACCCTCAATTCTCAACCTTCAAACCTCAATACTCAATCTTCAATCCTCATTTCTCAATCCTCAATCCTCAATCCTCAGACCTCAAACATCAATACTCAACCCTCAGACATCGTCCTCAATCCACAACCCTCAATCCTCAATCCTCAGTCTTCAATCATCAATATTCAATCTTCAATCCTCAATACTCGATCGTCGATACTCAATCCTCAATCCTCAATGTTCAATCCTCAATACCCAATCCTCAATCTTCAATCCTCAATCCTCAATCCTCAGTCCTCAATTCTCAATCCTCAATCCTCAGTCCTCAGTCCTCATACCTCAATCCTGAACCCTCAGCCCTCATCGTCAATTCTCAATCCTCAATCCTCAATCTTCAATCTTCAATTCTCGATACTCAATCTTCAATCCACAATTATCAATCTTCAATCCTCAATACTCAATCTTCACTCCTCAATCCTCAATCCTCAATCCTCAGTCGTCATTCTTGAATCCTCAATACCCAATCCCCAATCTTGAATCCTCAATCGTCAATACTCAATTCTCAATCCTCAATCCTCAATAATCATTCTTCAATCCTCTATCCTCAGTGCTCAAACCTCAATTCTGAATCCTCAATCCTGAATCCTCAATCTTCAGCACTCAGTCCTCAACAGTCGGTTGACAATCCTCAATCCTCAATAGAATATCCTCAATTCACAGTTTTCAATTCTCAATACTCAATCTGCAATCTTCAAACCTCTATCCACAAACATCAATTCTCATCACTGAACCCACAACACTCAGTCCTCAATGTTCAATACTCAATCTTCAATCCACAATCCTCAATCGTCAATCTTCAATCCTCATTACTCAATCTTCAATCCTCTATCCTCAATCCTCAATCCTCAATCCTCATTCTTCAATGCTCAATACCCAATCCTCAATCTTCAATCCTCAATCCTCAATCCTCATTTCTCAATCCTCAATCCTCAGTCCTCAGTCCTTAAACCTCAATCCTCAACCCTCAGACCTCATCCTCAATCCTCAATCCTCTATCCTCAATCCTCAACCTTCAATCCTCAATACTCAATCTTCAATCCTCAATCCTCAATCCTCAGTCCTCAAACCTCAATTCTAAATCCTCAATCCTGAATCCTCAATCTTCAGCCCTCAGTCGTCAACAATCAGGTGTCAATCCTCAATCCTCAACAGAATATCCTCAATTCACAGTTTTCAACACACAATACTCAATCTGCAATCTTCATATCTCTATCCACAAACATCAATTCTCATCACTCAACCCTTAACACGCAGTCCTCAATGTTCAATCCTCAATCCTCAATTCTCAATCTTCAATCCTCAATACTCCATCTTTAATCCTCAATCCTCAATCCTCAATCTTCAATCCTCAGTCCTCAATACTCAATCTTCAATCCTCAATACTCCATCTTTAATCCTCAATCCTCAATCCTCAATCTTCAATCCTCAGTCCTCAATACTCAATCCTCAATCCCCAATGCTCAATCTTCAATCCTCAATACTCAATCTTCAATCCTCAATCCTCAATCCTCAATCCTCAATCCTCATTCTTCAATCCACAATACCCAATCCTCAATCTTCAATCCTCAATCCTCAATCCTCAATTCTCAATCCTCAATCCTCAGTCCTCAGTCCTCAAACCTCAATCCTCAACCCTCAGCCCTCATCGTCAATTCTCAATCCTCAATCCTCAATCCTCAATCTTCAATCCTCAATACTCAATCTTCAATCCACAATCCTCAATCTTCAATCCTCAATACTCAATCTTTAATCCTCAATCCTCAATCCTCAATACTCAATCCTTAATCCTCAGTCCTCAACCCTCAATCTTCAGTCCTCAATGCTCAATCTTCAATCCTCAATCCTCAATCCTCAATCCTCAATCCTCATTGTTCAATCCTCAATACCCAATCCTCAATCTTCAATCCTCAATCCTCAATCCTCAATTCTCAATCCTCAATCCTCAATAATCAACCTTCAATCCTCAATCCTCAGTCCTCAAACCTCAATTCTGAATCCTCAATCCTGAATCCTCAATGTTCAGCCCTCAGACCTCAACAATCAGTTGACAATCATCAATCCTCAATAGAATATCCTCAATTCACAGTTTTCAATACTCATTACTCAATCTGCAATCTTCAAACCTGTATCCACAAACATCAATTCTCATCACTGAGCCCTCAACACTCAGTCCTCGATGTTCTATACTCAATCTTCAATCCACAATCCTCAAGCGTCAATCTTCAATCCTCAATACTCAATCTTCAATCCTGAATCCACAATCCTCAATCCTCAATCCTCATTCTTCAATACTCAATACCAAATCCTCAATCTTCAATCCTCAATCCTCAATCCTCAATTCTCAATCCTCAATCCTCAGTCCTCAGTCATTAAACCTCAAACCTCAAACCTCAGCCCTCATCCTCAATCCTCAATACTCAATTCTCAATCCTCAACCCTTAATCCTCAACACTCAATCTTCAATACTCAATCCTCAAACCTCAACCCTCAATCCTCAGCCATCAATCCTCAACCTTCAATACTCAATCCTCAATCCTGAATCCTCAATCCTCAATCCTCAATCCTCAATCCTCATTCCTCAAACCTCAATCCTCAAACCTCAGTCCACATCCTCAATTCTCAATTCTCAATCCTCAATCCTCAATCCTCAACCCTCTATCTTCAATCCTAAATAATCAACCTCCAATACTAGATCTTCAATCCCCAATCCTTAATCCTCAATACCAAATCCTAAATCTTCAATCCTCAATCCTCAATTATCAATTCTCAATCCTCAATCCTCAATCCTCTGTCCTCAAACCTCAATCCTCAACACTCAGTCCTCGTCCTCAAACCTCAACCCTCAATAGTCAATCCGCAATCTCCACTCATCAATACTCAATCTTCAATCCTCAATCCTCAATACACAATCCTCAATCCTCAATACTCAATCCTCAATCCTCAGTCCTCAATCTTCAATACTCAATCCGCCAATCCGCAATATTCAACACACAACCCTCAACCATCAATCCTCAATACTCAACCATCAATCCAAAATTCTCAATACTCAATAGAATATCCTGAATTCTCAGTTTTCAATACTCAATCCTCAATGTTCAATCTTCAAATCTCCATCCACAAACATCAATTCTCATCACTCAACCTTCAACACTCAGTCCGCAATCTTCAATCTTCAATCCTCAATCCTCAATCCTCAATCCTCAATCCTCAATCTTCAATCCTCAATACTCAATCTTCAATCCACAATCCTCAATTCTCAATCCTCAATCTTCAATCCTCAATCCTCAATCCTCAATCCTCAATCCTCAATCCTGATTCTTCAATCCTCAATACCCAATCCTCAATCTTCAATCCTCAATCCTCAATCCTCAATTCTCAATCCTAAATCTTCAACCCTCAATCGTCAATCCTCAATCGTCAGTCTTCAACCCTCAATTCTCAATCTTCAATCCTCAATCCTCAATCCTCAATCCTCAATCCTCATTCTTCAATCCTCAATACCAAATCCTCAATCTTCAATCCTCAATCCTCAATCCTCAATTCTCAATCCTCAGTCCTCAGTCGTCAGTCCTTAAACCTCAAACCTCAAACCTCAGACCTCATCCTCATTCCTCAACACTCAATCTTCAATCCTCAATCCTCAATCCTCAATCCTCAATCCTCAATCCTCAGTCATCAATCCTCAACCTTCAATACTCAATCCGCAATCCTCAATCCTCAATCCTCAATCCTCAATCCTCAATCCTCATTCCTCAAACCTCAATCCTCAAACCTCAGACCTCATTCTCAATTCTCAATTCTCAATCCTCAATCCTCAATCCTCAACCCTCTATCTTCAATCCGAAATAATCAATCTCCAATACTAGATCCTCAATCCCCAATCCTCAATCCTCAATACCCAATCCTAAATCTTCAATCCTCAATCCACAATACTCAATCGTCAATCCTCAATACTCAATCCTCAGTCCTCAGCACTCAATCTTCAATACTCAATCAGCCAATCCTCAATATTCAACACACAACCCTCAACCATCAATCCTCAATACTCAACCATCAATCCAAAATTCTCAATACTCAATAGAATATCCTGAATTCTCAGTTTTCAATACTCAATCCTCAATATTCAATCTTCAATCCTCAATCCTCAATCTTCAATCCTCAATACTCAATACTCAATCCTCAATCCTCAATCCTCAATCCTCAATCCTCAATGCTGACTCTTCAATCCTCAGTCCCCAATCCTCAATCCTCAATCCTCAATCCTCATTCTTCAATCCTCAATACCCTATCCTCAATCTTCAATCCTCAATCCTCAATCCTCAATTCTCGATCCTCAATCCTCAGTCCTCAGACCTCACACCTCAATCCTCAACCCTCAGCCCTCATCGTCAATCCTCAAACCTCAATCCTCAATCCTCAGTCGTCAATCCTCAATCCTCAAACTTCAATCCTCAATACTCAATTTTCAATCCTCAATCCTCAATCCTCAATCCTCAATCCTCATTCTTCAATCCTCAATACCCAATCCTCAATCTTCAATCCTCAATCCTCAATCCTCAATTCTCAATCCTAAATCCTCAACCCTCAATCCTCAATCCTTAATCGACAGTCTTCAATCCTCAATTCTCAATCTTCAATCCTCAATCCTCAATACTCAATCCTCAATCCTCATTCTTCAATCCTCAATACCCAATCCTCAATCTTCAATCCTCAATTCCCAATCCTTAATTCTCAACCTTCAATCCTCAGTCCTCAATCCTCAGTCCTCAAACCTCAATCCTGAATCCTCAATCCTCAGTCCTCAATCTTCAGACTTCAGACCTCAACAATCATTTGTCAATCCTCAATCCTCAATAGAATATCATCAATTCACAGTTTTCAATACTAAATTCTCAATCTGCAATCTTCGAATCTCTATCCACAAACATCAATCCTCATCACTCAACCCTCAACACTCAGTCCCCAATCCTCAATCTTCAATCCTCTACCCTCAATCCTCAATCCGCAATCCTCAACCCTCAACCCTCAATCCTCAATCCTCAATCTTCAATCCTCAATACTCAATCTTCAATCCTCAATACTCAATCCTCAATCCTCAATATTCAATCCTCAATACTCAATCTTCAATCCTCAATCTGCAATCATCAATCCTCTATCCTCAATCCTCAGTCATCAATCCTCAACCCTCAGCCCTCGTCATCAATCCTCAACCGTCAATAATCAATCCGCAATCTTCAATCATCAATTGTCAATCTTCAATCCTCAATCCTCAATACTCAATCCTCAATCCTCAATACTCAATCCCCAGTCCTCAATCCTCAATCCTCAGTAATCAATCCTCAATCTTCAATACTCAATCGTCAATCCTCAGTCCTCAATCCTCAATCCTCAATCCTCAATCCTCGTATCTCAAACCTCAATCCTCAACCCTCAGTCCCCATCCTCAGTTCTCAATTCTCAACCCTCAATCCTCAACCCTCAGTCTTCAATCCTCAATAATCAATCTCCAATCCTAGATCCCCAATACCCATTCCCTAATCCTTAATACTCAATCTTCGAACCTCAATCCCCAGTCCTCAATCTTGTATCCTCAATGCTCAATCCTCAATCCTCAATCCTCAATCTTCAATCCTCAATCCTCAACTCTCAATCCTCAATACTCAACCTTCAATCCTCAATACACAATCTACAATCCTCAACCCTCCATACTCAATCCTCAATCCTCAATCCTCAATCCTCAATATTCAACACACAACCCTCAACCATCAATCCTCAATACTCAACCACCAATCCTCAATTCTCAATACTCAATAGAATACCCTGAATTCTCATCGTTCAATACTCAATCCACAAAAATCAATAATCAAATCTCAACCCTCAAACATCAATTCTCAACACTCAATCCTCAACACTCAGTTCTCTCTCTTCAATCCTCCATCCTCAATCCTCAATCCTCAATCTTCAGCCCTCAGTCCGCGACAATCAATTGTCAATCCTCAATCATCAATAGAACATCCGCAATTCACAGTTCTCAATACTGGATACTCAATCTGCAATCTTGAAATCTCTATACACAAACATTAATTCTCATCACTCAACCCTCAACACTCAGTCCCCAATCCTCAATATTCAACCCTCAATCCTCAATCCTCAATAATCAATCCACAATCTTCAATCCTCAATAATCAATCTTCAATCCTCAATCCTCAATCCTCAATCCTCAATCCTCAATCCTCAATCCTCAACCCTCAACCCTCAATCCTCAATCCTCAATCTTCAATCCTCAATACTCAATCTTCAATCCTCAATACTCAATCCTCAATCCTCAATCCTCATTCTTCAATCCTCAATACCCAATCCTCAATCTTCAATCCTCAATCCTCAATCCGCAATCCTAAATCCTCAATCCTCGATACTCTATCCTCAATCCTCAATGTTCAATCCTCAATACCCAATCCTCAATCTTCAATCCTCAATCCTCAATCCTCAGTCCTCAATTCTCAATCCTCAATCCTCAGTCCTCAGTCCTCAAACCTCAATCCCGAATCCTCAATCCTGAATCCTCAATCTTTAGCCGTCAGTCCTCAACAATCAATTGTCAATCCACAATCCTCAATAGAATATCCTCAATTCACAGTTTTCAATACTCAATCCCCATTCTTCAATCTTCAAATCTCAATCCACAAACATCAGTTCCCATCACTCAACCCTCAAAACTAAGTCCTCAATCTTCAATGCTCAACCCTCAATTCTCAACCTTCAAACCTCAATACTCAATCTTCAATCCTCATTTCTCAATCCTCAATCCTCAATCCTCAGACATCAAACATCAATACTCAACCCTCAGACATCGTCCTCAATCCACAACCCTCAATCCTCAATCCTCAGTCTTCAATCATCAATATTCAATCTTCAATCCTCAATACTCAATCGTCGATACTCAATCCTCAATCCTCAATGTTCAATCCTCAATACCCAATCCTCAATCTTCAATCCTCAATCCTCAATCCTCAGTCCTCAATTCTCAATCCTCAATCCTCAGTCCTCAGTCCTCAAACCTCAATCCTCAACCCTCAGCCCTCATCGTCAATTCTCAATCCTCAATCCTCAGTCGTCATTCTTCAATCCTCAATACCCAATCCCCAATCTTGAATCCTCAATCGTCAATACTCAATTCTCAATCCTCAATCCTCAATTATCATTCTTCAATCCTCTATCCTCAGTGCTCAAACCTCAATTCTGAATCCTCAATCCTGAATCCTCAATCTTCAGCCCTCAGTCCTCAACAATCAGTTGACAATCCTCAATCCTCAATAGAATATCCTCAATTCACAGTTTTCAATTCTCAATACTCAATCTGCAATCTTCAAACCTCTATCCACAAACATCAATTCTCATCACTGAACCCACAACACTCAGTCCTCAATGTTCAATACTCAATCTTCAATCCACAATCCTCAATCGTCAATACTCCATCTTTAATCCTCAATCCTCAATCCTCAATCTTCAATCCTCAGTCCTCAATACTCAATCTTCAATCCTCAATACTCCATCTTTAATCCTCAATACTCAATCCTCAATCTTCAATCCTCAGTCCTCAATACTCAATCCTCAATCCCCAATGCTCAATCTTCAATCCTCAATACTCAATCTTCAATCCTCAATCCTCAATCCTCAATCCTCAATCCTCATTCTTCAATCCTCAATACCCAATCCTCAATCTTCAATCCTCAATCCTCAATCCTCAATTCTCAATCCTCAATCCTCAGTCCTCAGTCCTCAAACCTCAATCCTCAACCCTCAGCCCTCATCCTCAATCCTCAATCCTTATTCCTCAGTCCTCAACCTTCAATCCTCAATACTCAATTTTCAATCCTCAATCCTCAATCCTCAATCCTCAATCCTAAAACCTCAATCATCAATCCTCAATCTTCAATACTCAATCCTCAATCCTCAATCCTGAATCCTCAATACTAAACCATCAATCCTCAATTCTCAATACTCAATAGAATATTCTGAATTCTCAGGATTCAATACTTAAACCTCAAACCTCAAACCTCAGCCATCATCCTCAATCCTCAGTCCTCAATCGTCAATCCTCAACCTTCAATCCTCAACACTCAACCTGCAACCCTCAATCCCCAATCCTCAATCGTCAATCCGCAGTCCTCAATCCTCTGTCATCAATCCTCAACCTTCAATACTCAATCCTTAATCCTCAATCCTCAATCCTCAATCCTCAATCCTCATTCCTCAAACCTCAATCCTCAAACCTCAGTCCTCATCCTCAATTCTCAATCCTCAATCCTCAATCCTCAAACCACAATGCTCAACCGTCAGTCCTCGTCCTCAATCCTCAACCCTCACACCTCAATCCTCAATCTTCAATCATCAATACTCAATCTTCAATCCTCAATCCTCAATCCTCAATCCTCATTCCTCAAACCTCAATCCTCAACCCTCAGTCCTTATCCTCAATTCTCAATTCTCAATCCTCAATCCTCAATCCTCAATCTTCAATACTCAATAATCTATATTCAATCCTAGATCCTCAGTCCCCAATCCTCAATCCTTAATCCTCAATCTTCAATCCTCAATCCCCAGTCCTCAATCTTCAATCCTCAATTCTCAATCCTCAATCCTCAATCCTCAATCCTCAATCCTCAACCCTCAATCCTCAATCCTCAATCTTCAATCCTCAATACTCAATCTTCAATCCTCAATCCTCAATCCTCAATCCTCAATCCTCATTCTTCAATCCTCAATACCCAATCCTCAATCTTCAATCCTCAATCCTCAATCCTCAATCCTCAATTCTCATTCCTCAATCCTCAGTCCTCAGTCCTCAAACCTCAATCCTCAACCCTCAGCCCTCATCCTCAATCCTCAATCCTTATTCCTCAGTCCTCAACCTTCAATCCTCAATACTCAATTTTCAATCCTCAATCCTCAATCCTCAATCCTCAATCCTCAATCCTCAGTCCTCAAGCCTCAATTCTGAATCCTCAATTCTGAATCCTCAATCTTCAGCCCTCAGTCCTCGACAATCAATTGTCAATCTTCAATCCTCAACAGAACATCCTCAATTCGCAGCTTTCAATACTCGATACTCAATCTGCAATCTTCAAATCTCCATCCACAAACATTAATTCTCATCACTCAACCCTCAACACTCAGTCCCCAATCCTCAATATTCAACCCTCAATCCTCAATCCTCAATACTCAATCCTCAATCTTCAAACCTCAATAATCAATCTTCAACCCTCAATCCTCAATCCTCAATCCTCAGTCCTCAACCCTCAATCTTTAATCCTCAATACTCAATCTTCAATCCTCTATCCTCAATCCTCAATCCTCAATCCTCAATCCTCACTGTTCAATCCGCAATACCCAATCCTCAATCTTCAATCCTCAATCCTCAATCCTCAATCCTCAATCTTCAATCCTCAATCCTCAGTCCTCACACCTCAATTCTGAATCCTCAATCCTGAATCCTCAATCTTCAGCCCTCAGTCCTCAACAATCAGGTGTCAATACTCAATCCTCAATAGAATATCCTCAATTTACAGTTTTCAATACACAATACTCAATCTGCAATCTTCATATCTCTATCCACAAACATCAATTCTCATCACTCAACCCTTAACACTCAGTCCTCAATGTTCAATCCTCAATCCTCAATTCTCAATCTTCAATCGTCAATACTCCATCTTTAATCCTCAATCCTCAATCCTCAATCTTCAATCCTCAGTCCTCAATACTCAATCTTCAATCCTCAATACTCCATCTTTAATCCTCAATCCTCAATCCTCAATCTTCAATCCTCAGTCCTCAATACTCAATCCTCAATTCCCAAGGCTCAATCTTCAATCCTCAATACTCAATATTCAATCCTCAATCCTCAATCCTCAATCCTCAATCCTCATTCTTCAATCCTCAATACCCAATCTTCAATCTTCAATCCTCAATCCTCAATCCTCAATTCTCAATCCTCAATCCTCAGTCCTCAGTCCTCAAACCTCAATCCTCAACCCTCAGCCCTCATCCTCAATCCTCAATCCTTATTCCTCAGTCCTCAACCTTCAATCCTCAATACTCAATTTTCAATCCTCAATCCTCAATCCTCAATCCTCAATCCTAAATCCTCAATCATCAATCCTCAATCTTCAATACTCAATCCTCAATCCTCAATCCTGAATCCTCAATGCTAAAGCATCAATCCTCAATTCTCAATACTCAATAGAACATCCTGAATTCTCAGGATTCAATACACAAACCTCAAACCTCAATCCTCAGCCGGCATCCTCTATCCTCAATACTCAATCGTCAATCCTCAACCTTCAATCCTCAACACTCAACCTTCAACACTCAAACCTCAATCCTCAATCGTCAATCCGCAATCCTCAATCCTCAGTCATCAATCCTCAACCTCCAATACTCAATCCTCAATCCTCAATCCTCAATCCCCAATCCTCAATCCTCATTCCTCAAACCTAAATCCTCAAACCTCTGTCCTCATCCTCAATTCTCAATCCTCAATGCTCAATCCTCAAGCCACAATCCTCAACCGTCAGCCCTCGTCCTCAATCGTCAACTCTCAATCCTCAATACTCAATCTTCAATCATCAATACTCAATCTTCAATCCTCAATCCTCAATCCTCAATCCTCATTCCTCAAACCTCAATCCTCAATCCTCAATCCTCAAGCCTTAATCCTCAATCATCAACCTCAATCCCCAGTCCTCAATCTTCAATCCTCAATGCTCAATCCTCAATCCTCAACCCTCAGCCCTCATCCTCAATCCTCAATCCTTATTCCTCAGTCCTCAACCTTCAATCCTCAATACTCAATTTTCAATCCTCAATCCTCAATCCTCAAACCTCAATCCTCAATCCTCAGTCCTCAAACCTCAATTCTGAATCCTCAATTCTGAATCCTCAATCTTCTGCCCTCAGTCCTCGACAATCAATTGTCAATCTTCAATCCTCAACAGAACATCCTCAATTCGCAGCTTTCAATACTCGATACTCAATCTGCAATCTTCAAATCTCCATCCACAAACATTAATTCTCATCACTCAACCCTCAACACTCAGTCCCCAATCCTCAATATCCAATCCTCAATCCTCAATCCTCAATACTCAATCCTCAATCTTCAAACCTCAATAATCAATCTTCAATCCTCAATCCTCAATCCTCAATCCTCAGTCCTCAACCCTCAATCTTTAATCCTCAATACTCAATCTTCAATCCTCTATCCTCAATCCTCAATCCTCAATCCTGAATCCTCACTGTTCAATCCGCAA
Source organism: Calliopsis andreniformis (assembly GCF_051401765.1). Classification (NCBI taxonomy): domain Eukaryota; kingdom Metazoa; phylum Arthropoda; class Insecta; order Hymenoptera; family Andrenidae; genus Calliopsis; species Calliopsis andreniformis. The sequence continues at coordinate 149,757 of NW_027480545.1, read as the reverse complement.
TACCCAATCCTCAATCTTCAATCCTCAATCCTCAATCCTCAATCCTCAATCTTCAATCCTCAATCGTCAGTCCTCAAACCTCAATCCTCAATCCTCAATCCTCAATCCTTAATCCTCAATCTTCAATCCTCAATCCCCAGTCCTCAATCTTCAATCCTCAATGCGCAATCCTCAATCCTCAATCCTGAGTCCTCAATCCTCAATCCACAATCCTCAATCCTCAACCTTCAATCCTCAATACTCAATCTTCAATCCTCAATCCTCAATTCTCAATCGTCAATACTCAATCCTCAATCGTCAATCCTCAATCCCCAATCCTCAATCTTCAATCCTCAATCCTCAATCCTCAATCCTCAACCTTCAATCCTCAATACTCAATCTTCAATCCTCAATCCTCAATCCTCAATCCTCAATCCTCAATATTCAACACACAACCCTCAACCATCAAGCCTCAATTCCTAATACTCAATAGAGTATCCTCAATTCTCATGGTTCAATACTCAATCCACAATATTCAATAATCAAATCTCAATCCTCAAACATCAATTCTCAACACTCAATCCTCAACACTCAGTCCACTCTTTTCAATCCTCCATCCTCAACCCTCAATCCTCAAGCGTCAATCCTCAATCCTCAATCCTCAACCCTCAATCCTCAGTCCTTAAACCTCAATCCCGAATCCTCAATCCTGAATCCTCAACCTTTAGCCCTCAGTCCTCAACAATCAATTGTCAATCCTCAATCCTCAATAGAATATCCTCAATTCACAGTTTTCAATACTCAATCCCCATTCTTCAATCTTCAAATCTCAATCCACAAACATCAGTTCCCATCACTCAACCCTCAAAACTAAGTCCTCAATCTTCAATCCTCAACCCTCAATTCTCAACCTTCAAACCTCAATACTCAATCTTCAATCCTCATTTCTCAATCCTCAATCCTCAATCCTCAGACCTCAAACATCAATACTCAACCATCAGACATCGTCCTCAATCCACAACCCTCAATCCTCAATCCTCAGTCTTCAATCATCAATATTCAATCTTCAATCCTCAATACTCGATCGTCGATACTCAATCCTCAATCCTCAATGTTCAATCCTCAATACCCAATCCTCAATCTTCAATCCTCAATCCTCAATCCTCAGTCCTCAATTCTCAATCCTCAATCCTCAGTCCTCAGTCCTCATACCTCAATCCTCAACCCTCAGCCCTCATCGTCAATTCTCAATCCTCAATCCTCAATCTGCAATCTTCAATTCTCGATACTCAATCTTCAATCCACAATTATCAATCTTCAATCCTCAATACTCAATCTTCACTCCTCAATCCTCAATCCTCAATCCTCAGTCGTCATTCTTGAATCCTCAATACCCAATCCCCAATCTTGAATCCTCAATCGTCAATACTCAATTCTCAATCCTCAATCCTCAATAATCATTCTTCAATCCTCTATCCTCAGTGCTCAAACCTCAATTCTGAATCCTCAATCCTGAATCCTCAATCTTCAGCACTCAGTCCTCAACAGTCGGTTGACAATCCTCAATCCTCAATAGAATATCCTCAATTCACAGTTTTCAATTCTCAATATTCAATCTGCAATCTTCAAACCTCTATCCACAAACATCAATTCTCATCACTGAACCCACAACACTCAGTCCTCAATGTTCAATACTCAATCTTCAATCCACAATCCTCAATCGTCAATCTTCAATCCTCATTACTCAATCTTCAATCCTCTATCCTCAATCCTCAATCCTCAATCCTCATTCTTCAATGCTCAATACCCAATCCTCAATCTTCAATCCTCAATCCTCAATCCTCATTTCTCAATCCTCAATCCTCAGTCCTCAGTCCTTAAACCTCAATCCTCAACCCTCAGACCTCATCCTCAATCCTCAATCCTCTATCCTCAATCCTCAACCTTCAATCCTCAATACTCAATCTTCAATCCTCAATCCTCAATCCTCAGTCCTCAAACCTCAATTCTAAATCCTCAATCCTGAATCCTCAATCTTCAGCCCTCAGTCGTCAACAATCAGGTGTCAATCCTCAATCCTCAACAGAATATCCTCAATTCACAGTTTTCAACACACAATACTCAATCTGCAATCTTCATATCTCTATCCACAAACATCAATTCTCATCACTCAACCCTTAACACGCAGTCCTCAATGTTCAATCCTCAATCCTCAATTCTCAATCTTCAATCCTCAATACTCCATCTTTAATCCTCAATCCTCAATCCTCAATCTTCAATCCTCAGTCCTCAATACTCAATCTTCAATCCTCAATACTCCATCTTTAATCCTCAATCCTCAATCCTCAATCTTCAATCCTCAGTCCTCAATACTCAATCCTCAATCCCCAATGCTCAATCTTCAATCCTCAATACTCAATCTTCAATCCTCAATCCTCAATCCTCAATCCTCAATCCTCATTCTTCAATCCTCAATACCCAATCCTCAATCTTCAATCCTCAATCCTCAATCCTCAATTCTCAATCCTCAATCCTCAGTCCTCAGTCCTCAAACCTCAATCCTCAACCCTCACCCCTCATCCTCAATCCTCAATCCTTATTCCTCAGTCCTCAACCTTCAATCCTCAATACTCAATTTTCAATCCTCAATCCTCAATCCTCAATCCTCAATCCTAAATCCTCAATCATCAATCCTCAATCTTCAATACTCAATCCTCAATCCTCAATCCTGAATCCTCAATACTAAACCATCAATCCTCAATTCTCAATACTCAATAGAACATTCTGAATTCTCAGGATTCAATACTTAAACCTCAAACCTCAAACCTCAGCCATCATCCTCAATCCTCAGTCCTCAATCGTCAACCCTCAACCTTCAATCCTCAACACTCAACCTGCAACCCTCAATCCCAAATCCTCAATCGTCAATCCGCAGTCCTCAATCCTCAGTCATCAATCCTCAACCTTCAATACTCAATCCTTAATCCTCAATCCCCAATCCTCAATCCTCAATCCTCATTCCTCAAACCTCAATCCTCAAACCTCAGTCCTCATCCTCAATTCTCAATCCTCAATCCTCAATCCTCAAACCACAATCCTCAACCGTCAGTCCTCGTCCTCAATCCTCAACCCTCACACCTCAATCCTCAATCTTCAATCATCAATACTCAATCTTCAATCCTCAATCCTCAATCCTCAATCCTCATTCCTCAAACCTCAATCCTCAACCCTCAGTCCTTATCCTCAATTCTCAATTCTCAATCCTCAATCCTCAATCCTCAATCTTCAATACTCAATAATCAATATTCAATCCTAGATCCTCAGTCCCCAATCCTCAATCCTTAATCCTCAATCTTCAATCCTCAATCCCCAGTCCTCAATCTTCAATCCCCAATTCTCAATCCTCAATCCTCAATCCTCAATCCTCAATCCTCAACCCTCAATCCTCAATCCTCAATCTTCAATCCTCAATACTCAATCTTCAATCCTCAATCCTCAATCCTCAATCCTCAATCCTCATTCTTCAATCCTGAATCCTCAATGCTAAAGCATCAATCCTCAATTCTCAATACTCAATAGAACATCCTGAATTCTCAGGATTCAATACTCAAACCTCAAACCTCAAACCTCAGCCGGCATCCTCTATCCTCAATACTCAATCGTCAATCCTCAACCTTCAATCCTCAACACTCAACCTTCAACACTCAAACCTCAATCCTCAATCGTCAATCCGCTATCCTCAATCCTCAGTCATCAATCCTCAACCTCCAATACTCAATCCTCAATCCTCAATCCTCAATCCCCAATCCTCAATCCTCATTCCTCAAACCTAAATCCTCAAACCTCTGTCCTCATCCTCAATTCTCAATCCTCAATGCTCAATCCTCAAGCCACAATCCTCAACCGTCAGCCCTCGTCCTCAATCGTCAACTCTCAATCCTCAATACTCAATCTTCAATCATCAATACTCAATCTTCAATCCTCAATCCTCAATCCTCAATCCTCATTCCTCAAACATCAATCCTCAATCCTCAATCCTCAATCCTTAATCCTCAATCTTCAATCCTCAATCCCCAGTCCTCAATCTTCAATCCTCAATGCTCAATCCTCAATCCTCAATCCTCAGTCCTCAATCCTCAATCCTCAATCCTCAATCCTCAATCTTCAATCCTCAATACTCGATCTTCAATCCTCAATCCTCAATTCTCAATCGTCAATACTCAATCCTCAATCGTCAATCCTCAATCCCCAATCCTCAATCTTCAATCCTCAATCCTCAATCCTCAATCCTCCACCTTCAATCCTCAATACTCAATCTTCAATCCTCAATCCTCAATCCTCAATCTTCAATCCTCAACCCTCAATCCTCAATTCTCAATCCTCAATCCTCAGTCCTCAGACCTCAAACCCCAATCCTCAACCCTCAGCCCTCATCGTCAATCCTCAAACCTCAATCCTCAATCCTCAATCGTCAATCCTCAATCCTCAATCTTCAATCCTCAATCCTCAATCCTCAATCCTCAATCCTCAATCCTGAATCTTCAATCGTCAGTCCCCAATCCTCAATCCTCAATCCTCAATCCTCATTCTTCAATCCTCAATACCCAATCCTCAATCTTCAATCCTCAATACTCAATCCTCAATTCTCGATCCTCAATCCTCAGTCCTCAGACCTCAAACCCCAATCCTCAACCCTCAGCCCTCATCGTCAATCCACAAACCTCAATCCTCAATCCTCAATCGTCAATCCTCAATCCTCAAACTTCAATCCTCAATACTCAATTTTCTATCCTCAATCCTCAATCATCAATCCTCAATATTCAATTCTCAATACTCAATTTTCAATACTCAATCCGCAATCATCAATCATCAATCCTCAATCCTCAGTCATCAATCCTCAATCTTCAATACTCAATCGTCAATCCTCAGTCCTCAATCCTCAATCCTCAATCCTCGTACCTCAAACCTCAATCCTCAACCCTCAGTCCTCATCCTCAATTCTCAATTCTCAATCCTCAATCCTCAACCCTCAATCTTCAATCTTCAATAATCAATCTCCAATCCTAGATCCCCAATCCCCAATCCTCAATCCTTAATCCTCAATCATCAATCCTCAGTCCCCAGTCCCCAATCTTCAGTCCTCAATGCTCAATCCTCAATCCTCAATCCTCAGTCCTCAATCCTCAATCTTCAATCATCAATCCTCAATCTTCAATCCTCAGTACTCAATCTTCAATCCTCAATCCTCAATTCTCGATCGTCAATACTCAACCCTCATTCGTCAATCCTCAATACCCAATCCTCAATCTTCAATCCTCAATCCTCAATCCTCAATCCTCAATACTCAACCTTCAATCCTCAAGACTCAATCTTCAATACTCAATCCTCAATCCTCAATCCTCAATCCTCAATATTCAACACAAAACCCTCAACCATCAATCCTCAATACTCAACAATCAATCCTCAATTCTCAATACTCAATCCTGAATCTTCAATCCTCAGTCCCCAATCCTCAATCCTCAATCCTCAATCTTCAATCCTCAATACTCAATCTTCAATCCTCAATCCTCAATTCTCAATCCTCAATCCCCAATCCTCCATCTTCAATCCTCAATACCCAATCCTCAATCTTCAGTCCTCAATCCTCAATCCTCAATCCTCAATTCTCAATCCTCAATCCTCAGTCCTCAATCTTCAATCGTCAATACTGAATCTTCAATCCTCAATCCTCAATCCTCAATACTCAATCCTCAATGCTCAGTCCTCAATCCTCAATCTTCAACCTCAATACTCAATCTTCAATCCTCAATACTCAATCCTCAATCCTCAATCCTCATTCTTCAATCCTCAATACCCACTCCTCAATCTTCAATCCGCAATCCTCAATCTTCAATCCTCAATCCTCAATCACCAATTCTCAATCCTCAATCCTCAATCCTCAGACCTCAAACATCAATACTCAACCCTCAGTCCTCGTGCTCAATCCTGAATCCTCAACCCTCAATCCTCAATCTTCAGACCTCAGTCCTCAACAATCAGTTGTCAACTCTCAATCCTCAACAGAATATCATCAATTCACAGTTTTCAATACCCAATACTCAATCTGAAATCTTTAAATCTCTATCCACAAACACCAATTCTCATCACTCAACACTCAACGCTCAGTCCCCAATCCTCAATCTTCAAACCTCAATCCACAATCCTCAATAATCAATCTCCAATCGTAGATCCCCAATCCCCAATCCTCAATCCTTAATCCTCAATCATCAATCCTCTGTCCCCAGTCCCCAATCTTCAGTCCTCAATGCTCAATCCTCAATCCTCAATCCTCAGTCCTCAATCCACAACCCTCAATCCTCAATCCTCAGTCTTCAATCATCAATATTCAATCTTCAATCCTCAACACTCAATCCTCGATACTCAATCCTCAATCCTCAATGTTCAATCCTCAATACCCAATCCTCAATCTTCAATCCTCAATCCTCAATCCTCAGTCCTCAATTCTCAATCCTCAATCCTCAGTCCTCAGTCCTCAAACCTCAATCCTCAACCCTCAGCCCTCATCGTCAATTCTCAATCCTCAATCCTCAATCTTCAATCTTCAATTCTCGATACTCAATCTTCAATCCACAATTATCAATCTTCAATCCTCAATACTCAATCTTCAATCCTCAATCCTCAATCCTCAATCCTCAGTCCTCATTCTTCAATCCTCAATACCCAATCCTCAATCTTGAATCCTCAATCGTCAATCCTCAATTCTCAATCCTCAATCCTCAATAATCATTCTTCAATTCTCTATCCTCAGCCCCTCAAACCTTAATCCTGAATCATCAATCCTGAATCCTTATTCCTCTGTCCTCAACCTTCAATCCTCAATACTCAATTTTCAATCCTCAATCCTCAATCCTCAATCCTCAATCCTCAATCCTCAGTCCTCAAACCTCAATTCTGAATCCTCAATTCTGAATCCTCAATCTTCAGCCCTCAGTCCTCGACAATCAATTGTCAATCTTCAATCCTCAACAGAACATCCTCAATTCACAGCTTTCAATACTCGATACTCAATCTGCAATCTTCAAATCTCCATCCACAAACATTAATTCTCATCACTCAACCCTCAACACTCAGTCCCCAATCCTCAATATTCAATCCTCAATCCTCAATCCTCAATACTCAATCCTCAATCTTCAAACCTCAATAATCAATCTTCAATCCTCAGTCCTCAATCCTCAATCCTCAGTCCTCAACCCTCAATCTTTAATCCTCAATACTCAATCTTCAATCCTCTATCCTCAATCCTCAATCCTCAATACTCAATCCTCACTGTTGAATCCGCAATAGCCAGTCCTCAATCTTCAATCCTCAATCCTCAATCCTCAATCCTCAATCTTCAATCCTCAATCCTCAGTCCTCAAACCTCAACTCTGAATCCTCAATACTGAAACCTCAATCTTCAGCCCTCAGTCCTCAACAATCAGGTGTCAATACTCAATCCTCAATATAATATCCTCAATTTACAGATTTCAATACACAATACTCAATCTGCAATCTTCATATCTCTATCCACAAACATCAATTCTCATCACTCAACCCTTAACACTCAGTCCTCAATGTTCACTCCTCAATCCTCAATTCTCAATCTTCAATCCTCAATACTCCATCTTTAATCCTCAATCCTCAATCCTCAATCTTCAATCCTCAATACTCCATCTTTAATCCTCAATCCTCAATCCCCAATCCTCAATCCTCATTCCTCAAACCTAAATCCTCAAACCTCTGTCCTCATCCTCAATTCTCAATCCTCAATGCTCAATGCTCAAGCCACAATCCTCAACCGTCAGCCCTCGTCCTCAATCGTCAACTCTCAATCCTCAATACTCAATCTTCAATCATCAATACTCAATCTTCAATCCTCAATCCTCAATCCTCAATCCTCATTCCTCAAACCTCAATCCTCAATCCTCAATCCTTAATCCTCAATCTTCAATCCTCAATCCCCAGTCCTCAATCTTCAATCCTCAATGCTCAATCCTCAATCCTCAATCCTCAGTCCTCAATCCTCAATCCTCAATCCTCAATCCTCAATCTTCAATCCTCAATACTCAATCTTCAATCATCAATCCTCAATTCTCAATCGTCAATACTCAATCCTCAATCGTCAGTCCTCAATCCCCAATCCTCAATCTTCAATCCTCAATCCTCAATCCTCAATCCTCAACCTTCAATCCTCAATACTCAATCTTCAATCCTCAATCCTCAATCCTCAATCCTCAATCCTCAATATTCAACACACAACCCTCAACCATCAATCCTCAATTCCTAATACTCAATACAGTATCCTGAATTCTCATGGTTCAATACTCAATCCACAATATTCAATAATCAAATCTCAATCCTCAAACATCAATTCTCAACACTCAATCCTCAACACTCAGTCCACTCTTTTCAATCCTCCATCCTCAACCCTCAATCCTCAAGCGTCAATCCTCAATCCTCAATCCTCAACCCTCAATCCTCAGTCCTTAAACCTCAATCCCGAATCCTCAATCCTGAATCCTCAATCTTTAGCCCTCAGTCCTCAACAATCAATTGTCAATCCTCAATCCTCAATAGAATATCCTCAATTCACAGTTTTGAATACTCAATCCCCATTCTTCAATCTTCAAATCTCAATCCACAAACATCAGTTCCCATCACTCAACCCTCAAAACTAAGTCCTCAATCTTCAATCCTCAACCCTCAATTCTCAACCTTCAAACCTCAATACTCAATCTTCAATCCTCAATTCTCAATCCTCAATCCTCAATCCTCAGACCTCAAACATCAATACTCAACCCTGAGACATCGTCCTCTATCCACAACCCTCAATCCTCAATCCTCAGTCTTCAATCATCAATATTCAATCTTCAATCCTCAATCCTCAATCCTCGATACTCAATCCTCAATGCTCAATGTTCAATCCTCAATACCCAATCCTCAATCTTCAATCCTCAATCCTCAATCCTCAGTCCTCAGTTCTCAATCCTCAATCTTCAATCCTCAATCCTCAATCCTCAATCCTCAACCCTGATTCTTCAATCCTCAATACCCAATCCTCAATCTTCATTCCTCAATCCTCAATCCTCAATTCTCAATCCTAAATCTTCAACCCTCAATCCTCAATCCTCAATCGTCAGCCTTCAACCCTCAATACCCAATCTTCAATCCTCAATCCTCAATCCTCAATCCTCAATCCTCATTCTTCAATCCTCAATACCAAATCCTCAATCTTCAATCCTCAATCCTCAATCCTCAATTCTCAATCCTCAGTCCTCAGTCCTCAGTCCTTAAACCTCAAACCTCAAACCTCAGCCCTCATCCTCATTCCTCAATACTCAATCCTCAACCCTCAACCCTCAATCCTCAACACTCAATCTTCAATCCTCAACCCTCAATCCTCAATCCTCAATCCTCAATCCTCAGTCATCAATGCTCAACCTTCAATACTCAATCCACAATCCTCAATCCTCAATCCTCGATCCTCAATCCTCAATCCTCACTCCTCAAACCTCAATCCTCAAACCTCAGTCCTCATACTCAATTCTCAATTCTCAATCCTCAATCCTCAATCCTCAACCCTCTATCTTCAATCCGAAATAATCAATCTCCAATACTAGATCCTCAATCCCCAATCCTCAATCCTCAATACCCAATCCTAAATCTTCAATCCTCAATCCACAATACTCAATCCTCAATCCTCAATAATCAATCCTCAGTCCTCAGCCCTCAATCTTCAATACTCGATCAGCCAATCCTCAATATTCAACACACAACCCTCAACCATCAATCCTCAATACTCAACCATCAATCCAAAATTCTCAATACTCAATAGAGTATCCTGAATTCTCAGTTTTCAATACTCAATCCCCAATCTTCGGTCTTCAAATCTCCATCCACAAACATCAATTCTCATCACTCAACATTCAACACTCAGTCCCCAATCCTCAATCTTCAATCCTCAATCCTCAATCCTCAATCCTCAATCCTCAATCTTCAATCCTCAATACTCAATCCTCAATCCTCAATCCTCAATCCTCAATCCTCAATCCTCAATCCTGAATCTTCAATCCTCAGTCCCCAATCCTCAATCATCAATCCTCAATCCTCATTCTTCAATCCTCAATACCCAATCCTCAATCTTCAATCCTCAATCCTCAATTCTCAATTCTCGATCCTCAATCCTCAGTCCTCAGACCTCACACCTCAATCCTCAACCCTCAGCCCTCATCGTCAATCCTCAAACCTCAATCCTCAATCCTCAATCGTCAATCCTCAATCTTCAATCTTCAAATCCCCATCCACAAACATCAATTCTCATCACTCAACCTTCAACACTCAGTCCGCAACCTTCAATCTTCAATCCTCAATCCTCAATCCTCAATCCTCAATCCTCAATCTTCAATCCTCAATACTCAATCTTCAATCCACAATCCTCAATTCTCAATCCTCAATCTTCAATCCTCAATCCTCAATCCTCAATCCTCAACCCTGATTCTTCAATCCTCAATACCCAATCCTCAATCCTCAATCCTCAATCCTCAATCCTCAATTCTCAATCCTAAATCTTCAACCCTCAATCCTCAATCCTCAATCGTCAGCCTTCAACCCTCAATACCCAATCTTCAATCCTCAATCCTCAATCCTCAATCCTCAATCCTCATTCTTCAATCCTCAATACCAAATCCTCAATCTTCAATCCTCAATCCTCAATCCTCAATTCTCAATCCTCAGTCCTCAGTCCTCAGTCCTTAAACCTCAAACCTCAAACCTCAGCCCTCATCCTCATTCCTCAATACTCAATCCTCAACCCTCAACCCTCAATCCTCAACACTCAATCTTCAATCCTCAACCCTCAATCCTCAATCCTCAATCCTCAATCCTCAGTCATCAATGCTCAACCTTCAATACTCAATCCACAATCCTCAATCCTCAATCCTCAATCCTCAATCCTCAATCCTCACTCCTCAAACCTCAATCCTCAAACCTCAGTCCTCATACTCAATTCTCAATTCTCAATCCTCAATCCTCAATCCTCAACCCTCTATCTTCAATCCGAAATAATCAATCTCCAATACTAGATCCTCAATCCCCAATCCTCAATCCTCAATACCCAATCCTAAATCTTCAATCCTCAATCCACAATACTCAATCCTCAATCCTCAATAATCAATCCTCAGTCCTCAGCCCTCAATCTTCAATACTCGATCAGCCAATCCTCAATATTCAACACACAACCCTCAACCATCAATCCTCAATACTCAACCATCAATCCAAAATTCTCAATACTCAATAGAGTATCCTGAATTCTCAGTTTTCAATACTCAATCCTCAATCTTCGGTCTTCAAATCTCCATCCACAAACATCAATTCTCATCACTCAACATTCAACACTCAGTCCCCAATCCTCAATCTTCAATCCTCAATCCTCAATCCTCAATCCTCAATCCTCAATCTTCAATCCTCAATACTCAATCCTCAATCCTCAATCCTCAATCCTCAATCCTCAATCCTCAATCCTGAATCTTCAATCCTCAGTCCCCAATCCTCAATCCTCAATCCTCAATCCTCATTCTTCAATCCTCAATACCCAATCCTCAATCTTCAATCCTCATTCCTCAATTCTCAATTCTCGATCCTCAATCCTCAGTCCTCAGACCTCACACCTCAATCCTCAACCCTCAGCCCTCATCGTCAATCCTCAAACCTCAATCCTCAATCCTCAATCGTCAATCCTCAATCCTCAAACTTCAATCCTCAATACTCAATTTTCAATCCTCAATCCTCAATCATCAATCCTCAATATTCAATTCTCAATACTCAATTTTCAATACTCAATCCGCAATCATCAATCATCAATCCTCAATCCCCAGTCCTCAATCCTCAATCCTCAGTAATCAATCCTCAATCTTCAATACTCAATCGTCAATCCTCAGTCCTCAATCCTCAATCCTCAATCCTCAATCCTCGTATCTCAAACCTCAATCCTCAACCCTCAGTCCCCATCCTCAGTTCTCAATTCTCAACCCTCAATCCTCAACCCTCAGTCTTCAATCCTCAATAATCAATCTCCAATCCTAGATCCCCAATACACATTCCCTAATCCTTAATCCTCAATCTTCAATCCTCAATCCCCAGTCCTCAATCTTGAATCCTCAATGCTCAATCCTCAATCCTCAATCCTCAGTCCTCAATCCTCAATCCTCAAACCCCAATCCTCAATCTTCAATCCTCAATTCTCAACCCTCAATCCTCAACCCTCAGTCTTCAATCCTCAATAATCAATCTCCAATCCTAGATCCCCAATACACATTCCCTAATCCTTAATCCTCAATCTTCAATCCTCAATCCCCAGTCATCAATCTTGAATCCTCAATGCTCAATCCTCAACCCTCAATCCTCAATCCTCAAATCTCAATCCTCAATCCTCGGTCCTCACTCCTCAAACCTCAATCCTCGACCCTCAGCCCTCATCCTCAATCCTCAATCCTTATTCCTCAGTCCTCCACCTTCAATCCTCAATACTCAATTTTCAATCCTCAATCCTCAATCCTCAATCCTCAATTCTAAATCCCCAATCATCAATCCTCAATCTTCAATACTCAATCCTCAATCCTCAATCCTGAATCCTCAATACTAAACCATCAATCCTCAATTCTCAATACTCAATAGAACATCCTGAATTCTCAGGATTCAATACTCAAACCTCAAACCTCAAACCTCAGCCATCATACTCAATCGTTAATCCTCAATCGTCAATCCTCAACATTCAGTCCTCAACCTTCAACCCTCAATCCTCAATCCTCAATCCTCGACACTCAATCCTCAATCCTCAATGTTCAATCCTCAATACCCAATCCTCAATCTTCAATCCTCAATCCTCAATCCTCAGTCCTGAATTCTCAATCCTCAATCCTCAGTCCCCAGTCCTCGAACCTCAATCCTCAACCCTCAGAACTCATCGTCAATTCTCAATCCTCAATCCTCAATCCTCAATCTTCAATCCTCAATACTCAATCTTCAATCCACAATCCTCAATCTTCAATCCCCAATACTCAATCTTTAATCCTCAATCCTCAATACTCAATCCTCAATCCTCAGTCCTCAACCCTCAATCTTCAATCCTCAATGCTCAATCTTCAATCCTCAATCCTCAATCCTCAATCCTCAATCCTCATTCTTCAATCCTCAATACCCAATCCTCAATCTTCAATCCTCAATCCTCAATCCTCAATCCTCAATCCTCAATCCTCAATAATCAACCTTCAATCCTCAATCCTCAGTCCTCAAACCTCAATTCTGAATCCTCAATCCTGAATCCTCAATGTTCAGCCCTCAGACCTCAACAATCAGTTGACAATCGTCAATCCTCAGTAGAATATCCTCAATTCACAGTTTTCAATACTCATTACTCAATCTGCAATCTTCAAACCTCTATCCACAAACATCAATTCTCATCACTGAACCCTCAACACTCAGTCCTCGATGTTCAATACTCAATCTTCAATCCACAGTCCTCAAGCGTCAATCTTCAATCCTCAATACTCAATCTTCAATCCTCAATCCACAATCCTCAATACTCAATCCTCATTCTTCAATCCTCAATACCAAATCCTCAATCTTCAATCCTCAATCCTCAATCCTCAATTCTCAATCCTCAATCCTCAGTCCTCAGTCATTAAACCTCAAACCTCAAACCTCAGCCCTCATCCTCAATCCTCAATACTCAATCCTTAATCCTCAACCCTTAATCCTCAACACTCAATCTTCAATCCTCAATCCTCAATCCTCAACCCTCAATCCTCAGCAATCAATCCACAACCTTCAATACTCAATCCTCAATCCTGAATCCTCAACCCTCAATCCTCAATCCTCAATCCTCATTCCTCAAACCTCAATCCTCAAACCTCAGTCCACATCCGCAATTCTCAATTCTCAATCCTCAATCCTCAATCCTCAACCCTCTATATTCAATCCTAAACAATCAATCTCCAATACTAGATCCTCAATCCCCAATCCTTAATCCTCAATACCCAATCCTAAATCTTCAATCCTCAATCCTCAATTATCAATTCTCAATCCTCAATCCTCAATACTCTGTCCTCAAACCTCAATCCTCAACCGTCAGTCCTCGTCCTCAAACCTCAACCCTCAATAGTCATTCCGCAATCTCCACTCATCAATACTCAATCTTCAATCCTCAATCCTCAATACACAATCCTCAATCCTCAATACTCAATCCTCAATCCTCAGTCCTCAATCTTCAATACTCAATCCGCCAATCCGCAATATTCAACACACAACCCTCAACCATCAATCCTCAATACTCAACCATCAATCCAAAATTCTCAATACTCAATAGAATATCCTGAATTCTCAGTTTTCAATACTCAATCCTCAATCTTCAATCTTCCAATCTCCATCCACAAACATCAATTCTCATTACTCAACCTTCAACACTCAGTCCGCAATCTTCAATTCTCAATCCTCAATCCTCAATCCTCAATCCTCAATCCTCAATCTTCAATTCTCAATACTCAATCTTGAATCCACAATCCTCAATTCTCAATCCTCAATCTTCAATCCTCAATCCTCAATCCTCAATCCTCAATCCTGATTCTTCAATCCTCAATACCCGGTCCTCAATCTTCAATCCTCAATGCTCAATCCTCAATCCTCAATCCTCAGTCCTCAATCCTCAATCCTCAATACTCAATCCTCAATCTTCAATCCTCAATACTCAATATTCAATCCTCAATCCTCAATTCTCAATCGTCAATACTCAATCCTCAATCCTGAATCCTCAGTCCTCAATACTCAACCATCAACCCTCAATTCTCAATACTCAATAGAATATCCTGAATTCTCAGGATTCAATACTCAAACCTCAAACCTCAAACCTCAGCCCTCATCCTCAATCCTCAATACTCAATCCTCAATCCTCAACCCTCAATCCTCAATCCTCAATCCTCAATCCTCAATCTTCAATCCTCAGTACTCAACCTTCAATCCTCAATACTCAATCCTCAATCCTCAATATTCAATTCTCAATACTCAATCTTCAATCCTCAATCTGCAATCATCAATCCTCAATCTTCAGTCCTCAGTCATCAATCCTCAAACCTCAGTCCTCATCCTCAATTCTCAATCCTCAACCATCAGTCCTCAAACCACAATCCTCAACTGTCAGTCCTCGTCCTCAATCCTCAACCCTCAATCCTCAATCCTCAATCTTCAATCATCAATACTCAACCTTCAATCCTCAATCCTCAAACCTCAATTCTGAATCCTCAATCTTCAGCCCTCAGTCCTCAACAATCAGTTGTCAATCCTCAATCCTCAATAGAATATCCTCAACTCACAGTTTTCAATACTCAATACTCCATCTGCAATCTTCATATCTCTATACACAAACATCAATTCTCAACACTGAATCCTCAACACTCAGTCCTCAATGTTCAATCCTCAATACTCAACTCTCAATCCTCAATCCTCAATACTGAATCTTCAATCCTCAATCCTCAATCCTCAATCCTCAATCCTCAGTCCCCAATCCTCAATCCTCAATCCTCAATCATCATTCTTGAATCCTCAATACCCAATCCTCATTCTTCAATCCTCAATCCTCAATCCTCAATTCTCAATCCTCAATTCTCAGTCCCCAGACCTCAAACCTCAATCCTCAACCCTCAGCCCTCATCGTCAATCCTCAAACCTCAATCCTCAATCCTCAATCGTCAATCCTCAATCCTCAATCCTCAATCTTCAATCCTCAATACTCAATCTTCAATCCTCAATCCTCAATCCTCAATCCTGAATATTCAATCGTCAATACCCAATCTTCAATACTCAATCCTCAATCCTCAATCCTGAATCCTCAATACTAAACCATCAATACTCAATTCTCAATACTCAATAGAACATTCTGAATTCTCAGGATTCAATACTTAAACCTCAAACCTCAAACCTCAGCCATCATCCTCAATCCTCAGTCATCAATCGTCAATCCTCAACCTTCAATCCTCAACACTCAACCTTCAACCCTCAATCCCCAATCCTCAATCGTCAATCCGCAGTCCTCAATCCTCAGTCATCAATCCTCAACCTTCAATACTCAATCCTCAATCCTCAATCCTCAATCCTCAATCCTCAACCTTCAATCCTCAATACTCAATCTTCAATCCTCAATCCTCAATCCTCAATCCTCAATCCTCAATATTCAACACACAACCCTCAACCATCAATCCTCAATTCCTAATACTCAATAGAGTATCCTGAATTCTCATGGTTCAATACTCAATCCACAATATTCAATAATCAAATCTCAATCCTCAAACATCAATTCTCAACACTCAATCCTCAACACTCAGTCCACTCTTTTCAATCCTCCATCCTCAACCCTCAATCCTCAAGCGTCAATCCTCAATCCTCAATCCTCAACCCTCAATCCTCAGTCCTTAAACCTCAATCCCGAATCCTCAATCCTGAATCCTCAATCTTTAGCCCTCAGTCCTCAACAATCAATTGTCAATCCTCAATCCTCAATAGAATATCCTCAATTCACAGTTTTGAATACTCAATCCCCATTCTTCAATCTTCAAATCTCAATCCACAAACATCAGTTCCCATCACTCAACCCTCAAAACTAAGTCCTCAATCTTCAATCCTCAACCCTCAATTCTCAACCTTCAAACCTCAATACTCAATCTTCAATCCTCAATTCTCAATCCTCAATCCTCAATCCTCAGACCTCAAACATCAATACTCAACCCTGAGACATCGTCCTCTATCCACAACCCTCAATCCTCAATCCTCAGTCTTCAATCATCAATATTCAATCTTCAATCCTCAATCCTCAATCCTCGATACTCAATCCTCAATGCTCAATGTTCAATCCTCAATACCCAATCCTCAATCTTCAATCCTCAATCCTCAATCCTCAGTCCTCAGTTCTCAATCCTCAATCCTCAGTCCTCAGTCCTCAAACCTCAATCCTCAACCCTCAGCCCTCATCGTCAATTCTCAATCCTCAATCCTCAATCTTCAATCTTCAATTCTCGATACTCAATCTTCAATCCACAATTATCAATCTTCAATCCTCAATACTCAATCTTCAATCCTCAATCCTCAATCCTCAATCCTCAGTCCTCATTCTTCAATCCTCAATACCCAATCCTCAATCTTGAATCCTCAATCGTCAATCTTCAATTCTCAATCCTCAATCCTCAATAGTCATTCTTCAATCCTCTATCCTCAGTCCTCAAACCTCAATTCTGAATCCTCAATCCTGAATCCTCAATCTTCAGCACTCAGTCCTCAACAATCAGTTGACAATCCTCAATCCTCAATAGAATATCCTCAATTCACAGTTTTCAATACTCAATACTCAATCTGCAATCTTCAAACCTCTATCCACAAACATCAATTCTCATCACTGAACCCACAACACTCAGTCCTCAATGTTCAATACTCAATCTTAAATCCACAATCCTCAATCGTCAATATTCAATCCTCATTACTCAATCTTCAATCCTCTATCCTCAATCCTCAATCCTCAATCCTCATTCTTCAATGCTCTATACCCAATCCTCGATCTTCAATCCTCAATCCTCAATCCTCAATCCTCAACCTTCAATCCTCAATACTCAATCTTCAATCCTCAATCCTCAATCCTCAATCCTCAATCCTCAATATTCAACACACAACCCTCAACCATCAATCCTCAATTCCTAATACTCAATAGAGTATCCTGAATTCTCATGGTTCAATACTCAATCCACAATATTCAATAATCAAATCTCAATCCTCAAACATCATTTCTCAACACTCAATCCTCAACACTCAGTCCACTCTTTTCAATCCTCCATCCTCAACCCTCAATCCTCAAGCGTCAATCCTCAATCCTCAATCCTCAACCCTCAATCCTGAGTCCTTAAACCTCAATCCCGGATCCTCAATCCTGAATCCTGAATCTTTAGCCCTCAGTCCTCAACAATCAATTGTGAATCCTCAATCCTCAATAGAATATTCTCAATTCACAGTTTTCAATACTCAATCCCCATTCTTCAATCTTCAAATCTCTATCCGCAAACATCAATTCCCATCACTCAACCCTCAACACTAAGTCCTCAATCTTCAACCCTCAACCCTCAATCCTCAACCTTCAATCCTCAATACTCAATCTTCAATCCTCAATTCTCAACGCTCAATCCTCAATCCTCAGACCTCAAACATCAATACTCAACCCTCAGTCCTCGTCCTCAATCCACAACACTCAATCCTCAATCCTCAATCTTCAATCATCAATATTCAATCTTCAATCCTCAATTCTCAATCCTCGATACTCAATCCTCAATCCTCAGTGTTCAATCCTCAATACCCAATCCTCAATCTTCAATACTCAATCCTCAATCGTCAGTCCTGAATTCTCAATCCTCAATCCTCAGTCCTCAGTCCTCAGACCTCAATCCTCAACCCTCAGCCCTCATCGTCAATTCTCAATCCTCAATCCTCAATCCTCAATCTTCAATCCTCAATACTCAACCTTCAATCCACAATCCTCAATCTTCAATCCTCAATACTCAATCTTTAATCCTCAATCCTCAATCCTCAATACTCAATCCTCAATCCTATGTCCTCAACCCTCAATCTTCAAGCATCAATGCTCAATCTTCAATCCTCAATCCTCAATCCTCAATCCTCAATCCTCATTCTTCGATCCTCAATACCCAATCCTCAATCTTCAATCCTCAATCCTCAATCCTCAATTCTCAATCCTCAATCCTCAATAATCAACCTTCAATCCTCAATCCTCAGTCCTCAAACCTCAATTCTGAATCCTCAATCCTGAATCCTCAATGTTCAGCCCTCAGACCTCAACAATCAGTTGACAATCCTCAATCCTCAATGGAATATCCTCAATTCACAGTTTTCAATACTCATTACTCAATCTGCAATCTTCAAACCTCTATCCACAAACATCAATTCTCATCACTGAACCCTCAACACTCAGTCCTCGATGTTCAATACTCAATCTTCAATCCACAATCCTCAAGCGTCAATCTTCAATCCTCAATACTCAATCTTCAATCCTCAATCCACAATCCTCAATCCTCAATCCTCATTCTTCAATCCTCAATACCAAATCCTCAATCTTCAATCCTCAATCCTCAATCCTCAATTCTCAACCCTCAATCTTCAGTCCTCAGACATTAAACCTCAAATCTCAAACCTCAGCCCTCATCCTCAATCCTCAATACTCGATCCTCAATCCTCAACCCTTAATCCTCAACACTCAATCTTCAATCCTCAATCCTCAATCCTCAACCCTCAATCCTCAGCCATCAATCCTCAACCTTCAATACACAATCCTCAATCCTGAATCCTCAATCCTCAATCCTCAATCCTCAATCCTCAATCCTCATTCCTCAAACCTCAATCCTCAAACCTCAGTCCACATCCTCAATTCTCAATTCTCAATCCTCAATCCTCAATCCTCAACCCTCCATCTTCAATCCTAAATAATCAATCTCCAATACTAGATCCTCAATCCCCAATCCTTAATCCTCAATACACAATCGTAAATCTTCAATCCTCAATCCACAATACTCAATCCTCAATACTCAATACTCAATCCTCAGTCCTCAGCCCTCAATCTTCAATACTCGATCAGCCAATCCTCAATATTCAACACACAACCCTCAACCATCAATCCTCAATACTCAACCATCAATCCAAAATTCTCAATACTCAATAGAATATCCTAATTCTCAGTTTTCAATACTCAATCCTCAATCTTCAATCTTCAAATCCCCATCCACAAACATCAATTCTCATCACTCAACCTTCAACACTCAGTCCGCAACCTTCAATCTTCAATCCTCAATCCTCAATCCTCAATCCTCAATCCTCAATCTTCAATCCTCAATACTCAATCTTCAATCCACAATCCTCAATTCTCAATCCTCAATCTTCAATCCTCAATCCTCAATCCTCAATCCTCAACCCTGATTCTTCAATCCTCAATACCCAATCCTCAATCTTCATTCCTCAATCCTCAATCCTCAATTCTCAATCCTAAATCTTCAACCCTCAATCCTCAATCCTCAATCGTCAGCCTTCAACCCTCAATACCCAATCTTCAATCCTCAATCCTCAATCCTCAATCCTCAATCCTCATTCTTCAATCCTCAATACCAAATCCTCAATCTTCAATCCTCAATCCTCAATCCTCAATTCTCAATCCTCAGTCCTCAGTCCTCAGTCCTTAAACCTCAAACCTCAAACCTCAGCCCTCATCCTCATTCCTCAATACTCAATCCTCAACCCTCAACCCTCAATCCTCAACACTCAATCTTCAATCCTCAACCCTCAATCCTCAATCCTCAATCCTCAATCCTCAGTCATCAATGCTCAACCTTCAATACTCAATCCACAATCCTCAATCCTCAATCCTCAATCCTCAATCCTCAATCCTCACTCCTCAAACCTCAATCCTCAAACCTCAGTCCTCATACTCAATTCTCAATTCTCAATCCTCAATCCTCAATCCTCAACCCTCTATCTTCAATCCGAAATAATCAATCTCCAATACTAGATCCTCAATCCCCAATCCTCAATCCTCAATACCCAATCCTAAATCTTCAATCCTCAATCCACAATACTCAATCCTCAATCCTCAATAATCAATCCTCAGTCCTCAGCCCTCAATCTTCAATACTCGATCAGCCAATCCTCAATATTCAACACACAACCCTCAACCATCAATCCTCAATACTCAACCATCAATCCAAAATTCTCAATACTCAATAGAGTATCCTGAATTCTCAGTTTTCCATACTCAATCCCCAATCTTCGGTCTTCAAATCTCCATCCACAAACATCAATTCTCATCACTCAACATTCAACACTCAGTCCCCAATCCTCAATCTTCAATCCTCAATCCTCAATCCTCAATCCTCAATCCTCAATCTTCAATCCTCAATACTCAATCCTCAATCCTCAATCCTCAATCCTCAATCCTCAATCCTCAATCCTGAATCTTCAATCCTCAGTCCCCAATCCTCAATCATCAATCCTCAATCCTCATTCTTCAATCCTCAATACCCAATCCTCAATCTTCAATCCTCAATCCTCAATTCTCAATTCTCGATCCTCAATCCTGAGTCCTCAGACCTCACACCTCAATCCTCAACCCTCAGCCCTCATCGTCAATCCTCAAACCTCAATCCTCAATCCTCAATCGTCAATCCTCAATCTTCAATCTTCAAATCCCCATCCACAAACATCAATTCTCATCACTCAACCTTCAACACTCAGTCCGCAACCTTCAATCTTCAATCCTCAATCCTCAATCCTCAATCCTCAATCCTCAATCTTCAATCCTCTATACTCAATCTTCAATCCACAATCCTCAATTCTCAATCCTCAATCTTCAATCCTCAATCCTCAATCCTCAATCCTCAACCCTGATTCTTCAATCCTCAATACCCAATCCTCAATCCTCAATCCTCAATCCTCAATCCTCAATTCTCAATCCTAAATCTTCAACCCTCAATCCTCAATCCTCAATCGTCAGCCTTCAACCCTCAATACCCAATCTTCAATCCTCAATCCTCAATCCTCAATCCTCAATCCTCATTCTTCAATCCTCAATACCAAATCCTCAATCTTCAATCCTCAATCCTCAATCCTCAATTCTCAATCCTCAGTCCTCAGTCCTCAGTCCTTAAACCTCAAACCTCAAACCTCAGCCCTCATCCTCATTCCTCAATACTCAATCCTCAACCCTCAACCCTCAATCCTCAACACTCAATCTTCAATCCTCAACCCTCAATCCTCAATCCTCAATCCTCAATCCTCAGTCATCAATGCTCAACCTTCAATACTCAATCCACAATCCTCAATCCTCAATCCTCAATCCTCAATCCTCAATCCTCACTCCTCAAACCTCAATCCTCAAACCTCAGTCCTCATACTCAATTCTCAATTCTCAATCCTCAATCCTCAATCCTCAACCCTCTATCTTCAATCCGAAATAATCAATCTCCAATACTAGATCCTCAATCCCCAATCCTCAATCCTCAATACCCAATCCTAAATCTTCAATCCTCAATCCACAATACTCAATCCTCAATCCTCAATAATCAATCCTCAGTCCTCAGCCCTCAATCTTCAATACTCGATCAGCCAATCCTCAATATTCAACACACAACCCTCAACCATCAATCCAAAATTCTCAATACTCAATAGAGTATCCTGAATTCTCAGTTTTCAATACTCAATCCTCAATCTTCGGTCTTCAAATCTCCATCCACAAACATCAATTCTCATCACTCAACATTCAACACTCAGTCCCCAATCCTCAATCTTCAATCCTCAATCCTCAATCCTCAATCCTCAATCCTCAATCTTCAATCCTCAATACTCAATCCTCAATCCTCAATCCTCAATCCTCAATCCTCAATCCTCAATCCTGAATCTTCAATCCTCAGTCCCCAATCCTCAATCCTCAATCCTCAATCCTCATTCTTCAATCCTCAATACCCAATCCTCAATCTTCAATCCTCAATCCTCAATTCTCAATTCTCGATCCTCAATCCTCAGTCCTCAGACCTCACACCTCAATCCTCAACCCTCAGCCCTCATCGTCAATCCTCAAACCTCAATCCTCAATCCTCAATCGTCAATCCTCAATCCTCAAACTTCAATCCTCAATACTCAATTTTCAATCCTCAATCCTCAATCATCAATCCTCAATATTCAATTCTCAATACTCAATTTTCAATACTCAATCCGCAATCATCAATCATCAATCCTCAATCCCCAGTCCTCAATCCTCAATCCTCAGTAATCAATCCTCAATCTTCAATACTCAATCGTCAATCCTCAGTCCTCAATCCTCAATCCTCAATCCTCAATCCTCGTATCTCAAACCTCAATCCTCAACCCTCAGTCCCCATCCTCAGTTCTCAATTCTCAACCCTCAATCCTCAACCCTCAGTCTTCAATCCTCAATAATCAATCTCCAATCCTAGATCCCCAATACACATTCCCTAATCCTTAATCCTCAATCTTCAATCCTCAAGCCCCAGTCCTCAATCTTGAATCCTCAATGCTCAATCCTCAATCCTCAATCCTCAGTCCTCAATCCTCAATCCTCAAACCCCAATCCTCAATCTTCAATCCTCAATTCTCAACCCTCAATCCTCAACCCTCAGTCTTCAATCCTCAATAATCAATCTCCAATCCTAGATCCCCAATACACATTCCCTAATCCTTAATCCTCAATCTTCAATCCTCAATCCCCAGTCATCAATCTTGAATCCTCAATGCTCAATCCTCAACCCTCAATCCTCAATCCTCAAATCTCAATCCTCAATCCTCGGTCCTCACTCCTCAAACCTCAATCCTCGACCCTCAGCCCTCATCCTCAATCCTCAATCCTTATTCCTCAGTCCTCCACCTTCAATCCTCAATACTCAATTTTCAATCCTCAATCCTCAATCCTCAATCCTCAATTCTAAATCCCCAATCATCAATCCTCAATCTTCAATACTCAATCCTCAATCCTCAATCCTGAATCCTCAATACTAAACCATCAATCCTCAATTCTCAATACTCAATAGAACATCCTGAATTCTCAGGATTCAATACTCAAACCTCAAACCTCAAACCTCAGCCATCATACTCAATCGTTAATCCTCAATCGTCAATCCTCAACATTCAGTCCTCAACCTTCAACCCTCAATCCTCAATCCTCAATCCTCGACACTCAATCCTCAATCCTCAATGTTCAATCCTCAATACCCAATCCTCAATCTTCAATCCTCAATCCTCAATCCTCAGTCCTGAATTCTCAATCCTCAATCCTCAGTCCCCAGTCCTCGAACCTCAATCCTCAACCCTCAGAACTCATCGTCAATTCTCAATCCTCAATCCTCAATCCTCAATCTTCAATCCTCAATACTCAATCTTCAATCCACAATCCTCAATCTTCAATCCTCAATACTCAATCTTTAATCCTCAATCCTCAATACTCAATCCTCAATCCTCAGTCCTCAACCCTCAATCTTCAATCCTCAATGCTCAATCTTCAATCCTCAATCCTCAATCCTCAATCCTCAATCCTCATTCTTCAATCCTCAATACCCAATCCTCAATCTTCAATCCTCAATCCTCAATCCTCAATCCTCAATCCTCAATCCTCAATAATCAACCTTCAATCCTCAATCCTCAGTCCTCAAACCTCAATTCTGAATCCTCAATCCTTAATCCTCAATGTTCAGCCCTCAGACCTCAACAATCAGTTGACAATCGTCAATCCTCAGTAGAATATCCTCAATTCACAGTTTTCAATACTCATTACTCAATCTGCAATCTTCAAACCTCTATCCACAAACATCAATTCTCATCACTGAACCCTCAACACTCAGTCCTCGATGTTCAATACTCAATCTTCAATCCACAGTCCTCAAGCGTCAATCTTCAATCCTCAATACTCAATCTTCAATCCTCAATCCACAATCCTCAATACTCAATCCTCATTCTTCAATCCTCAATACCAAATCCTCAATCTTCAATCCTCAATCCTCAATCCTCAATTCTCAATCCTCAATCCTCAGTCCTCAGTCATTAAACCTCAAACCTCAAACCTCAGCCCTCATCCTCAATCCTCAATACTCAATCCTTAATCCTCAACCCTTAATCCTCAACACTCAATCTTCAATCCTCAATCCTCAATCCTCAACCCTCAATCCTCAGCAATCAATCCACAACCTTCAATACTCAATCCTCAATCCTGAATCCTCAACCCTCAATCCTCAATCCTCAATCCTCATTCCTCAAACCTCAATCCTCAAACCTCAGTCCACATCCGCAATTCTCAAATCTCAATCCTCAATCCTCAATCCTCAACCCTCTATATTCAATCCTAAACAATCAATCTCCAATACTAGATCCTCAATCCCCAATCCTTAATCCTCAATACCCAATCCTAAATCTTCAATCCTCAATCCTCAATTATCAATTCTCAATCCTCAATCCTCAATCCTCTGTCCTCAAACCTCAATCCTCAACCGTCAGTCCTCGTCCTCAAACCTCAACCCTCAATAGTCATTCCGCAATCTCCACTCATCAATACTCAATCTTCAATCCTCAATCCTCAATACACAATCCTCAATCCTCAATACTCAATCCTCAATCCTCAGTCCACAATCTTCAATACTCAATCCGCCAATCCGCAATATTCAACACACAACCCTCAACCATCAATCCTCAATACTCAACCATCAATCCAAAATTCTCAATACTCAATAGAATATCCTGAATTCTCAGTTTTCAATACTCAATCCTCAATCTTCAATCTTCCAATCTCCATCCACAAACATCAATTCTCATTACTCAACCTTCAACACTCAGTCCGCAATCTTCAATCCTCAATCCTCAATCCTCAATCCTCAATCCTCAATCCTCAATCTTCAATTCTCAATACTCAATCTTGAATCCACAATCCTCAATTCTCAATCCTCAATCTTCAATCCTCAATCCTCAATCCTCAATCCTCAATCCTGATTCTTCAATCCTCAATACCCAGTCCTCAATCTTCAATCCTCAATGCTCAATCCTCAATCCTCAATCCTCAGTCCTCAATCCTCAATCCTCAATACTCAATCCTCAATCTTCAATCCTCAATACTCAATATTCAATCCTCAATCCTCAATTCTCAATCGTCAATACTCAATCCTCAATCCTGAATCCTCAGTCCTCAATACTCAACCATCAACCCTCAATTCTCAATACTCAATAGAATATCCTGAATTCTCAGGATTCAATACTCAAACCTCAAACCTCAAACCTCAGCCCTCATCCTCAATCCTCAATACTCAATCCTCAATCCTCAACCCTCAATCCTCAATCCTCAATCCTCAATCCTCAATCTTCAATCCTCAGTACTCAACCTTCAATCCTCAATACTCAATCCTCAATCCTCAATATTCAATTCTCAATACTCAATCTTCAATCCTCAATCTGCAATCATCAATCCTCAATCTTCAGTCCTCAGTCATCAATCCTCAAACCTCAGTCCTCATCCTCAATTCTCAATCCTCAACCATCAGTCCTCAAACCACAATCCTCAAGTGTCAGTCCTCGTCCTCAATCCTCAACCCTCAATCCTCAATCCTCAATCTTCAATCATCAATACTCAACCTTCAATCCTCAATCCTCAAACCTCAATTCTGAATCCTCAATCTTCAGCCCTCAGTCCTCAACAATCAGTTGTCAATCCTCAATCCTCAATAGAATATCCTCAACTCACAGTTTTCAATACTCAATACTCCATCTGCAATCTTCATATCTCTATACACAAACATCAATTCTCAACACTCAATCCTCAACACTCAGTCCTCAATGTTCAATCCTCAATACTCAACTCTCAATCCTCAATCCTCAATACTGAATCTTCAATCCTCAATCCTCAATCCTCAATCCTCAATCCTCAGTCCCCAATCCTCAATCCTCAATCCTCAATCATCATTCTTGAATCCTCAATACCCAATCCTCATTCTTCAATCCTCAATCCTCAATCCTCAATTCTCAATCCTCAATTCTCAGTCCCCAGACCTCAAACCTCAATCCTCAACCCTCAGCCCTCATCGTCAATCCTCAAACCTCAATCCTCAATCCTCAATCGTCAATCCTCAATCCTCAATCCTCAATCTTCAATCCTCAATACTCAATCTTCAATCCTCAATCCTCAATCCTCAATCCTGAATATTCAATCGTCAATACCCAATCTTCAATACTCAATCCTCAATCCTCAATCCTGAATCCTCAATACTAAACCATCAATACTCAATTCTCAATACTCAATAGAACATTCTGAATTCTCAGGATTCAATACTTAAACCTCAAACCTCAAACCTCAGCCATCATCCTCAATCCTCAGTCATCAATCGTCAATCCTCAACCTTCAATCCTCAACACTCAACCTTCAACCCTCAATCCCCAATCCTCAATCGTCAATCCGCAGTCCTCAATCCTCAGTCATCAATCCTCAACCTTCAATACTCAATCCTCAATCCTCAATCCTCAATCCTCAATCCTCAATCCTCATTCCTCAAACCTCAATCCTCAAACCTCAGTCCTCATCCTCAATTCTCAATCCTCAATCCTCAATCCTCAATCCTCAGCCCTCAACCCTCAATCCTCAATCCTCAATCCTCAATCCTCAATCCTCAATCCTCAATCCTCACTGTTCAATCCGCAATACCCAATCCTCAATCTTCAATCCTCAATCCTCAATCCTCAATCCTCAATCCTCAATCTTCAATCCTCGATCCTCAGTCCTCAAACCTCAATCCTGAATCCTCAATCCTGAATCCTCAACCTTCAGCCCTCAGTCCTCAACAATCAGTTGTCAACCCTGAACCTCAATAGAATATCCTCAATTCACAGTTTTCAATACTCAATACTCAATCTGCAATCTTCAAACCTCTATCCACATATGTCAATTCTCATCACTCAACCCTCAACACTCAGTCCTCAATGTTCAATCCTCAATCCTCAATCCACAATCCTCAATCGTCAATTTTCAATCCTCAATCTCCAGTTCTCAATCCTCAATCCTCAGTGCTCAATCCTCAATCCTCAATCCTCACTCATCAATCCTCAATCCTCAATCCTCAAACGTCAATCCTCAACCGTCAGTCCTCGTCCGCAATCCTCAACACTCAATCCTCAATCCTCAATCTTCAATCATCAATACACAATATTCAATCCTCAATCTTCAATCCTCAATCCTCAATCCTCAATATTCAACACACAACCCTCAACCACAAATCCTCAATACTCAACCATCAATACTCAATTCTCAATACTCAACAGAGTATCCTGAATTCTCGTGGTTCAGTACTCAATCCACAGTATTCAATAATCAAATCTCAATACCTCAAACATCAATTCTCAACACTGAATCCTCAACACTCAGTCCTCTCTCCTCAATCCTCCATACTCAACCCGCAATCCTCAAGCGCGATTCCTCAATCCTCAATCCTCAACGCTCAATGCTCAGTCCTCAAACCTCAATCCCGAATCCTCAATCCTGAATCCTCAATCTTTAGCCCCCAGTCCTCAACAATCAATTGTCAATCCTCAATGCTCAATAGAATATCCTCAATTCACAGTTTTCAATACTCAATCCCCATTCTTCAATCTTCAAATCTCCATCCACAAACATCAATTCACATCTCTCAACCCTCAACACTCAGTCCTCAATATTCAATCCTCAATCCTCAATCCTCAATCTTCAATCCTCAATACTCAATCTTCAATCCACAATCGTCAATTCTCAATCTTCAATCCTCAACCCTCAATCCTCAATCCTCAATATTCTATCCTCAATACTCAATCTTCAATCCTCAATCCGCAGTCATCAATCCTCAATCCTCAATCCTCAATCATCAGTCATCAGTCCTCAATCTTCAATACTCAATCGTCAATCCTCAGTCCTCAATCCTCAATCCTCAATCCTCATATCGCAAACCTCAATCCTCAACCCTCAGTCGCCATCCTCAATTCCCAATTCTCAACCCTCAATCCTCAACCCTCAATCTTCAATCCTCAATAATCAATCTCCAATCCTAGATCCCCAATCAACAATCCTCAATCCTTAATCCTCAATCTTCAATCCTCAATCCCCAGTCCTCAATCTTCAATCCTCAACGCTCAATCCACAATCCTCAATCCTCAGTCATCAATCCTCAATCCTCAACGTTCAATCCTCAATACTCAACTTTCAATACTCAATCCGCAATCATCAATCCTCAATCCTGAATCCCCAGTCATCAATCCTCAATCTTCAATACTCAATCGTCAATCCTCAGTCCTCAATCCTCAAACCTCAAACCTCGTACCTCACACCTCAATCCTCAACCCTCAGTCCTCATCCTCAATTCTCAATTCTCTATCCTCAATCCTCAAGCCTCAATCTTCAATCCTCAATAATCAATCTCCAATCCTAGATCCCCAATCCCCAATCCTCAATCCTTAATCCTCAATCTTCAATCCTCAATCCCCAGACCTCAATTTTCAATCCTCAATGCCCAGTCCTCAATCCTCAATCCTCAGTCCTCAATCCTCAGCCCTCAGTCCTCGTCATTAATCTTCAACCCTCAATAATCAATCCGCAATCTTCAATCATCAACACTCAATCTTCAACCCTCAATCCTCAATACTCAATCCTCAATCCTCAATACTCAATCCCCAGTCCTCAGTCGTCGATCTTCAATACTCAATCCGCCAATCCTCAATATTCATCACACAACCCTCAACCATCAATCCTCAATACTCGACCATCAATCCTCAATTCTCAACACTCAGTAGAATATCCTGAATTCTCAGCTTTCAATACTCAATCCTCAATCTCCAATCTTCAAATCTCCATCCACAAACATCAATTCACATCTCTCAACCCTCAACACTCAGTCCTCAATATTCAATCCTCAATCCTCAATCCTCAATCATCAATCCTCAATACTCAATCTTCAATCCACAATCGTCAATTCTCAATCTTCAATCCTCAACCCTCAATCCTCAATCCTCAATATTCTATCCTCAATACTCAATCTTCAATCCTCAATCCGCAGTCATCAATCCTCAATCCTCAATCCTCAATCATCAGTCATCAGTCCTCAATCTTCAATACTCAATCGTCAATCCTCAGTCCTCAATCCTCAATCCTCAATCCTCGTATCTCAAACCTCAATCCTCAACCCTCAGTCGCCATCCTCAATTCCCAATTCTCAACCCTCAATCCTCAACCCCCAATCTTCAATCTTCAATAATCAATCTCCAATCCTAGATCCCCAATCCCCAATCCTCAGTCCTTAATCCTCAATCTTAAGTCCTCAATCCCCAGTCCTCAATCTTCAATCCTCAATGCTCAATCCTCAATCCTCAATCCTCAGTCCTCAATCCTCAATCCTCAATCCTCAATCCTCAATCTTCAATCCTCAATACTCAATCTTCAATCCTCAACCCTCAATTCTCAATCGTCAATACTCAATCCTCAATCGTCAATCCTCAATCCCCAATCCTCAATCTTCAATCCTCAATCCTCAATCCTCAATCCTCAACCTTCAATCCTCAATACTCAATCTTCAATCCTCAATCCTCAATCCGCAATCCTCAATCCTCAATATTCAACACACAACCCTCAAACGTCAATCCTCAATTTCCCAATACTCAATAGAATAACCTGAATTCTCATCGTTCAATACTCAATCCACAAAAATCAGTAATCAAATCTCAACGCTCAAACATCAATTCTCAACACTCAATCCCCAACACTCAGTCCTCTCTCTTCAATCCTCCATCCTCAATCCTCAATCCTCAATCTTCAATCCTCAATACTCAATATTCAATCCTCAATCCTCAGTCCTCAAACCTCAATTCTGGATCCTCAATCCTGAATCCTCAATCTTCAGCCCTCAGTCCTGAACAATCAGGTGACGATACTCAATCCACAATAGGATATCCTCAATTCAAAGTTTTCAATACTCAATACTCAACCTGCAATCTTCAAATCTCTATACACAAACATCAATTCTCATCACACAACCCTCAACACTCTGTCCTCAATGTTCAATCCTCAGTCCTCAATTCTCAATCTTCAATCCTCAATACTCAATCTTTAATCCTCAATCCTCAACCCACAACCTTCAATCCTCAGTCCTCAAAACTCAATCCTCAATCCTTAATCCTCAGTCCTCAATCATCAATCCTCAATCTTCAATACTCAATCCTCAATCCTGAATCCTCAATCCTCAATGCTCAACCATCAACACTCAATTCTCAATACTCAATAGAATATCCTGAATTCTCAGGACTCAATACTCAAACCTCAAACCTCAAACCTCAGCCCTCATCCTCAATCCTCAATACTCAATCCTCAATCCTCAATACTCAATCTTCAATCCTCAATCCTCAATCCTCAATCCTCAATCCTCATTCTTCAATCCTCAATACCCAATCCTCAATCTTCAATCCTCAATTCTCAATCCTCAATCCTCAGTCCTCAGTCCTCAAACCTCAATCCTCAACCCTCAGCCCTCATCCTCAATCCACAATCCTTATTCCTCAGTCCTCAACCTTCAATCCTCAATACTCAATTTTCAATCCTCAATCCTCAATCCTCAATCCTCAATCCTAAATCCTCAATCATCAATCCTCAATCTTCAATACTCAACCTTCAATCCTCAATCCTCAATCCTCAATCCTAAATGTTCAATCCTCAATACTCAACTTTCAATACTCAATCCGCAATCATCAATCCTCAATCCTGAATCCTCAGTCATCAATCCTCAATCTTCAATACTCAATCGTCAATCCTCAGTCCTCAATCCTCAAACCTCAATCCTCGTACCTCACTCCTCAATCCTCAACCCTCAGTCCTCATCCTCAATTCTCAATTCTCTATCCTCAATCCTCAAGCCTCAATCTTCAATCCTCAATAATCAATCTCCAATCCTAGATGCCCAATCCCGAATCCTCAATCCTTAATCCTCAATCTTCAATCCTCAATCCCCAGTCCTCAATTTTCAATCCTCAATGCCCAGTCCTCAATCCTCAATCCTCAGTCCTCAATCCTCAGCCCTCAGTCCTCAATAATCAATCCTCAATCTTCAATACTCAATCCTCAATACTCAACCATCAACCCTCAATTCTCAATACTCAATAGAATATCCTGAATTCTCAGGATTCAATACTCAAACCTCAAACCTCAAACCTCAGCCCTCATCCTCAATCCTCAATACTCAATCCTCAATCCTCAACCCTCAATCCTCAACACTCAATCTTCAATCCTCAATCCTCAATCCTCAATCCTCAATCCTCAATCCTCAATCCTCAGTCATCAATCCTCAACCTTCAATACTCAATCCTCAATCCTCAATCCTCAATCCTCAAACGTCAATCCTCAATCCTCAATCCTCAACCCTCAATCCTCAGTCCTTAAACCTCAATCCCGAATCCTCAATCCTGAATCCTCAATCTTTGGCCCTCAGTCCTCAACAATCAATTGTCAATCCTCAATCCTCAATAGAATATCCACAATTCACAGCTTTCAATACTCAATCCCCATTCTTCAATCTTCAAATCTCAATCCACAAACATCAGTTCCCATCACTCAACCCTCAACACTAAGTCCTCAATCTTCAATCCTCAACCCTCAATTCTCAACCTTCAAACCTCAATACTCAATCTTCAATCCTCAATTCTCAATCCTCAATCCTCAATCCTCAGACCTCAAACATCAATACTCAACCCTCAGACATCGTCCTCAATCCACAACCCTCAATCCTCAATCCTCAATCTTCAATCATCAATATTCAATCTTCAATCCTCAATCCTCAATCCTCGATACTCAATCCTAAATCCTCATTGTTCAATCCTCAATACCCAATCCTCAATCTTCAATCCTCAATCCTCAATACTCAGTCCTCAATTCTCAATCCTCAATCCTCGGTCCTCAGTCCTCAAACCTCAATCCTCAACCCACAGCCCTCATCGTCAATTCTCAATACTCAATCCTCAATCTTCAATCTTCAATTCTCGATACTCAGTCTTCAATCCACAATTATCAATCTTCAATCCTCAATACTCAATCTTCAATCCTCAATCCTCAATTCTCAATCCTCAGTCCTCATTCTTCAAACCTCAATACCCAATCCTCAATCTTGAATCCTCAATCGTCAATCCTCAATTCTCAATCCTCAATCCTCAATAATCATTCTTCAATCCTCAATCCTCAGTCCTCAAACCTCAATTCTGAATCCTCAATCCTGAATCCTCAATCTTCAGCCCTCAGTCCTCAACAATCAGGTGTCAATCCTCAATCCTCAATAGAATATCCTCAATTCACAGTTTTCAATACACAATACTCAATCTGCAATCTTCATATCTCTATCCACAAACATCAATTCTCATCTCTCAACCCTTAACACTCAGTCCTCAACGTTCAATCCTCAATCCTCAATTCTCAATCTTCAATCCTCAATACTCCATCTTTAATCCTCAATCCTCAATCCTCAATCTTCAATCCTCAGTCCTCAATACTCAATCTTCAATCCTCAATACTCCATCTTTAATCCTCAATCTTCAATCCTCAGTCCTCAATACTCAATCCTCAATCCCCAATGCTCAATCTTCAATCCTCAATACTCAATCTTCAATCCTCAATCCTCAATCCTCAATCCTCAATCCTCATTCTTCAATCCTCAATACCCAATCCTCAATCTTCAATCCTCAATCCTCAATCCTCAATTCTCAATCCTCAATCCTCAGTCCTCAGTCCTCAAACCTCAATCCTCAACCCTCAGCCCTCATCCTCAATCCACAATCCTTATTCCTCAGTCCTCAACCTTCAATCCTCAATACTCAATTTTCAATCCTCAATCCTCAATCCTCAATCCTCAATCCTAAATCCTCAATCATCAATCCTCAATCTTCAATACTCAATCCTCAATCCTCAATCCTGAATCCTCAATGCTAAAGCATCAATCCTCAATTCTCAATACTCAATAGAACATCCTGAATTCTCAGGATTCAATACTCAAACCTCAAACCTCAAACCTCAGCCGGCATTATCTATCCTCAACCCTCAATCGTCAATCCTCAACCTTCAATCCTCAACACTCAACCTTCAATACTCAAACCTCAATCCTCAATCGTCAATCCGCAATACTCAATCCTCAGTCATCAATCCTCAACCTTCAATACTCAATCCTCAATTCTCAATCCTCAATCCCCAATCCTCAATCCTCATTCCTCAAACCTAAATCCTCAAACCTCTGTCCTCATCCTCAATTCTCAATCCTCAATGCTCAATCCTCAAGCCACAACCCTCAACCGTCAGCCCTCGTCCTCAATCGTCAACTCTCAATCCTCAATCCTCAATACTCAATCCTCATTCCTCAAACCTCAATCCTCAATCCTCAATCCTTAATCCTCAATCTTCAATCCTCAATCCCCAGTCCTCAATCTTCAATCCTCAATGCTCAATCCTCAATCCTCAATCGTCAGTCCTCAATCCTCAATCCTCAATCCTCAATCCTCAATCTTCAATCCTCAATACTCAATCTTCAATCCTCAATCCTCAATACTCAATCCTCAATCCTCAACCCTCAATCCTCAACACTCAATCTTCAATCCTCAATCCTCAATCCTCAATCCTCAATCCTCAATCCTCAATCCTCAGTCATCAATCCTCAACCTTCAATAGTCAATCCTCAATCCTCAATCCTCAATCCCCAAACCTCAATCCTCAGTCCTCAATCTTCAATCCTCAATACTCAACTTTCAATCCTCAATCCACAATCCTCAATCCTCAATCCTCATTCTTCAATCCTCAATACCCAATCCTCAATCTTCAATCCTCAATCCTCAATCCTCAATTCTCAATCCTCAATCCTCAATCCTCAGACCTCAAACATCAATACTCAACCCCCAGTCCTCGTGCTCATTCCACAGCCCTCAATACTCAATCCCCAATCCTCAGTCCTCAAACCTCAATCCTGAATCCTCAATCCTGAATCCTCAGTCTTCAGACCTAAGTCCTCGACAATCAGTTGTCAATTCACAATCCTCAATAGAATATCCTCAATTCACAGTTTTCAATACTCAATACTCAATCTGCAATCTTCAAACATCTATCCACAAACATAAATTCTCATCACTGAACCCTCAACACTCAGTCCTCAATGTTCAATACTCAATCTTCAATCCACAATCCTCAATCGTCAATCCTCAATCCTCAATTCTCAATCTTCAATCCTCAATACTCAATCTCTAATCCTCAATCCTCAATCCTCAATCTTCAATCCTCAGTCCTCAATACTCAATCCTCAATTCTCAATCCTCAATCCTCAATCCTCAATCATCAATCCTCAACCTTCAATACTCAATCCTGAATCCTCAATCCTCAATCCTCAATCCTGAATCATCAATCCTCAATCTTCAATCCTCAACACTCAATCTTTAATCATCAATCCTCAATCCTCAATCTTCAATCCTCAATCCTCAATCCTCAATCCTCAATCCTCAATCCTCAATCTTCAATCCCTAATCCTCAATCCTGAATTCTCAATCCTCAGTCCTCAGTCTTCAGTCCTAAAACCTCAACCCTCAACCATCAGCCCTCATCCTCAATCCTCAATCCTCATTCCTCAATCATCAACCTTCAATCCTCAATTCTCAATCTTCAATCCTCAATCCTCAATCCTCAAGCCTCAATCCTCAATCCTCAATCCTTAATCATCAATCCTCAATCTTCAATACTCAATCCTTAATCCTCAATCCTCAATCCTCAAACCTCAATCCTCAATCCTCAATCTTCAATCCTCAATACTCAACATTCAATCCTCAATCCTCAATCCTCAATCCTCAATCCTCATTCTTCAATCCTCAATACCCAATCCTCAATCTTCAATCCTCAATCCTCAATCCTCAATTCTCAATCCTCAATCCTCAATCCTCAGACCTCAAACATCAATACTCAACCGTCAGTCCTCGTCCTCAATCCTCAACACTCAATTCTCAATCCTCAATCTTCAATCATCAATACTCAATATTCAATCCTCAATCTTCAATCCTCAATCCTCAATCCTCAATTCTCAATATTCAACACACAACCCTCAACCACCGAACCTCAATACTCAACCATCAATCCTCAATTCCTAATACTCAATAGAGTATCCTGAATTCTCATGGTTCAATACTCAATCCACAATATTCAATAATCAAATCTCAATCCTCAAACATCAATTCTCAAAACTCAATCCTCAACACTCAGTCCACTCTTTTCAATCCTCCATTCTCAACCCTCAATCCTCAAACGTCAATCCTCAATCCTCAATCCTCAACCCTCAATCCTCAGTCCTTAAACCTCAATCCCGAATCCTCAATCCTGAGTCCTCAATCTTTGGCCCTCAGTCCTCAACAATCAATTGTCAATCCTCAATCCTCAATAGAGTATCCTCAATTCACAGCTTTCAATACTCAATCCCCATTCTTCAATCTTCAAATCTCAATCCACAAACATCAGTTCCCATCACTCAACCCTCAACACTAAGTCCTCAATCTTCAATCCTCAACCCTCAACCCTCAACTCTCAACCTTCAAACCTCAATACTCAATCTTCAATCCTCAATTCTCAATCCTCAATCCTCAATCCTCAGACCTCAAACATCAATACTCAACCCTCAGACATCGTCCTCAATCCACAACCCTCAATCCTCAATCCTCAATCTTCAATCATCAATATTCAATCTTCAATCCTCAATCCTCAATCCTCGATACTCAATCCTAAATCCTCATTTTTCAATCCTCAATACCCAATCCTCAATCTTCAATCCTCAATCCTCAATCCTCAGTCCTCAATTCTCAATCCTCAATCCTCAGTCCTCAGTCCTCAAACCTCAATCCTCAACCCACAGCCCTCATCGTCAATTCTCAATACTCAATCCTCAATCTTCAATCTTCAATTCTCGATACTCAGACTTCAATACACAATTATCAATCTTCAATCCTCAATACTCAATCTTCAATCCTCAATCCTCAATTCTCAATCCTCAGTCCTCATTCTTCAATCCTCAATACCCAATCCTCAATTTTGAATCCTCAATCGTCAATCCTCAATTCTCAATCCTCAATCCTCAATAATCATTCTTCAATCCTCTATCCTCAGTACTCAAACCTCAATTCTGAATCCTCAATACTGAATCCTCAATCTTCAGCCCTCAGTCCTCAACAATCAGGTGTCAATCCTGAATCCTCAACAGAATATCCTCAATTCACAGTTTTCAATACACAATACTCAATCTGCAATCTTCATATCCCTATCCACAAACATCAATTCTCATCACTCCACCCTTAACACTCAGTCCTCAACGTTCAATCCTCAATCCTCAATTCTCAATCTTCAATCCTCAATACTCCATCTTTAATCCTCAATCCTCAATCCCCAATCTTCAATCCTCAGTCCTCAATACTCAATCTTCAATCCTCAATACTCCATCTTTAATCCTCAATCCTCAATCCTCAATCTTCAATCCTCAGTCCTCAATACTCAATCCTCAATCCCCAATGCTCAATCTTCAATCCTCAATACTCAATCTTCAATCCTCAATCCTCAATCCTCAACCCTCAATCCTCATTCTTCAATCCTCAATACCCAATCCTCAATCATCAATCCTCAATCCTCAATCCTCAATTCTCAATCCTCAGTCCTCAGTCCTCAAACATCAATCCTCAACCCTCAGCCCTCATCCTCAATCCACAATCCTTATTCCTCAGTCCTCAACCTTCAATCCTCAATACTCAATTTTCAATCCTCAATCCTCAATCCTCAATCCTAAATCCTCAATCATCAATCCTCAATCTTCAATACTCAATCCTCAATCCTCAATCCTGAATCCTCAATGCTAAAGCATCAATCCTCAATTCTCAATACTCATTCCTCAAACCTCAATACTCAATCCTCAATCCTTAATCCTCAATCTTCAATCCTCAATCCCCAGTCCTCAATCTTCAATCCTCAATGCTCAATCCTCAATCCTCAATCCTCAGTCCTCAATCCTCAATCCTCAATCCTCAATCCTCAATCTTGAATCCGCAATACTCAATCTTCAATCCTCAATCCTCAATTCTCAATCGTCAATACTCAATCCTCAATCGTCAATCCTCAATCCCCAATCCTCAATCTTCAATCCTCAATCCTCAATCCTCAATCCTCAACCTTCAATCCTCAATACTCAATCTTCAATACTCAATCCTCAATCCTCAATCCTCAATCCTCAATATTCAACACACAACCCTCAACCATCAATCCTCAATTCCTAATACTCAATAGAGTATCCTGAATTCTCATGGTTCAATACTCAATCCACAAAAATCAGTAATCAAATGTCAACCCTCAAACATCAATTCTCAACACTCAATCCCCGACACTCAGTCCTTTCTCTTCAATCCTCCATCCTCAATCCTCAATCCTCAATCTTCAATCCTCAATACTCAATCTTCAATCCACAATCCTCAATCGTCAATCCTCAATCCTCAATTCTCAATCTTCAATCCTCAATACTCGATCTTCAATCCTCAAACCTCAATCCTCATTCCTCAAACCTCAATCCTCAACCCTCAGTCCTTAGTCCTCAATCTTCAATCCTCAATTCTGTATCCTCAATCATGAATCCTCAATCTTCAGACCTCAATCCTCAACAATCAGTTGTCAATTCTCAATCCTCAATAGAATATCATCAATTCACAGTTTTCAATACTCAATGCTCAATCTGCAATCTTCAAATACCTATCCACAAACTTTAATTCTCATCACTCAACCCTCAGCACTCAGTCCCCAATCCTCAATCTTCAATCCTCAATCCTCAATCCTCAATCATCAATCCTCAATCCTCAATCCTCCATCTTCAATCCTCAATACTCAATCCTCAATCTTCAGTCGTCAATCCTCAATCCTCAATCCTCAATTCTCAATCCTCAATCCTCAGTCCTCAGTCCTCAAACCTCAACCCTCAACCCGCAGCCCTCATCGTCAATTCTCAATCCTCAATCCTCAATCCTCAATCTTTAATCCCCAATACTCAATCATCAATCCTCAATCCTCAATCCTCAATCCTCAATCCTCAACCCTCAATCGTCAGTCTTCAAACCTCAATGCTCAATCTTCAATCTTCAATCCTCAATCCTCAATCCTCAATCCTCATTCTTCAATCCTCAATACCCAATCCTCAATCTTTCAACACTCAATCCTCAATCCTCAATTCTCAATCCTCAATCCTCAGTCCTCAGTCCTCAAACCTCAATACTCAACCCTCAGCCCTCATTCTCAATCCTCAATCCTCTATCCTCAATCCTCAATCCTCAATCCTCAGTCCTCAAACCTCAATTCTGAATCCTCAATCCTGAATCCTCAATCTTCAGCCCTCTGTCCTCAACAATCAGTTGTCAACCCTGAATCCTCAACAGAATATCCTCAATTCATAGTTTTCAATACTCAATACTCAATCTGCAATCTTCAAACCTCTATCCACAAACATCAATTCTCATCACTCAACCCTCAACACTCAGTCCTCAACGTTCAATCCTCAATCCTCAATCCACAATCCTCAATCGTCAATCTTCAATCCTCAATCCGCAGTCATCAATCCTCAATCCTCAATCCTCAATAATCAATCTCCAATCCTAGATCCCCAATCCCCAATCCTCAATCCTTAATCCTCAATCTTCAATCCTCAATCCCCAGTCCTCAATCTTCAATCCTCAACGCTCAATCCACAATCCTCAATCCTCAGTCGTCAATCCTCAATCCTCAATGTTCAATCCTCAATACTCAACTTTCAATACTCAATCCGCAATCATGAATCCTCAATCCTGAATCCCCCGTCATCAATCCTCAATC
Organism: Calliopsis andreniformis; assembly: GCF_051401765.1. Lineage (NCBI taxonomy): Eukaryota > Metazoa > Arthropoda > Insecta > Hymenoptera > Andrenidae > Calliopsis > Calliopsis andreniformis. The sequence goes on along the minus strand of NW_027480545.1, from coordinate 110,267 downwards.
TTCAATACTCAATCGTCAATCCTCAGTCCTCAATCCTCAAACCTCAAACCTCGTACCTCACACCTCAATCCTCAACCCTCAGTCCTCATCCTCAATTCTCAATTCTCTATCCTCAATCCTCAAGCCTCAATCTTCAATCCTCAATAATCAATCTCCAATCCTAGATCCCCAATCCCCAATCCTCAATCCTTAATCCTCAATCTTCAATCCTCAATCCCCAGTCCTCAATTTTCAATCCTCAATGCCCAGTCCTCAATCCTCAATCCTCAGTCCTCAATCCTCAGCCCTCAGTCCTCGTCATTAATCCTCAACCCTCAATAATCAATCCGCAATCTTCAATCATCAATACTCAATCTTCAACCCTCAATCCTCAATACTCAATCCTCAATCCTCAATACTCAATCCCCAGTCCTCAGTCGTCGATCTTCAATACTCAATCCGCCAATCCTCAATATTCATCACACAACCCTCAACCATCAATCCTCAATACTCAACCATCAATCCTCAATTCTCAACACTCAGTAGAATATCTTGAATTCTCAGCTTTCAATACTCAATCCTCAATCTCCAATCTTCAAATCTCCATCCACAAACATCAACACACATCTCTCAACCCTCAACACTCAGTCCTCAATATTCAATCCTCAATCCTCAATCCTCAATCCTCAATCCTCAATCCTCAATCTTCAATCCTCAATACTCAATCCTCAATCCTCAATCCTCAATCCTCAATCCTCAATCCTCAATCCTGAATCTTCAATCCTCAGTCCCCAATCCTCAATCCTCAATCCTCAATCCTCATTCTTCAATCCTCAATACCCAATCCTCAATCTTCAATCCTCAATCCTCAATTCTCAATTCTCGATCCTCAATCCTCAGTCCTCAGACCTCACACCTCAATCCTCAACCCTCAGCCCTCATCCTCAATCCTCAATACTCAATCCTCAATCCTCAACCCTCAATCCTCAACACTCAATCTTCAATCCTCAATCCTCAATCCTCAATCCTCAATCCTCAATCCTCAATCCTCAGTCATTAATCCTCAACCTTCAATACTCAATCCTCAATCCTCAATCCTCAATCCTCAAACGTCAATCCTCAATCCTCAATCCTCAACCCTCAATCCTCAGTCCTTAAACCTCAATCCCGAATCCTCAATCCTGAATCCTCAATCTTTGGCCCTCAGTCCTCAACAATCAATTGTCAATCCTCAATCCTCAATAGAATATCCACAATTCACAGCTTTCAATACTCAATCCCCATTCTTCAATCTTCAAATCTCAATCCACAAACATCAGTTCCCATCACTCAACCCTCAACACTAAGTCCTCAATCTTCAATCCTCAACCCTCAATTCTCAACCTTCAAACCTCAATACTCAATCTTCAATCCTCAATTCTCAATCCTCAATCCTCAATCCTCAGACCTCAAACATCAATACTCAACCCTCAGACATCGTCCTCAATCCACAACCCTCAATCCTCAATCCTCAATCTTCAATCATCAATATTCAATCTTCAATCCTCAATCCTCAATCCTCGATACTCAATCCTAAATCCTCATTGTTCAATCCTCAATACCCAATCCTCAATCTTCAATCCTCAATCCTCAATACTCAGTCCTCAATTCTCAATCCTCAATCCTCGGTCCTCAGTCCTCAAACCTCAATCCTCAACCCACAGCCCTCATCGTCAATTCTCAATACTCAATCCTCAATCTTCAATCTTCAATTCTCGATACTCAGTCTTCAATCCACAATTATCAATCTTCAATCCTCAATACTCAATCTTCAATCCTCAATCCTCAATTCTCAATCCTCAGTCCTCATTCTTCAAACCTCAATACCCAATCCTCAATCTTGAATCCTCAATCGTCAATCCTCAATTCTCAATCCTCAATCCTCAATAATCATTCTTCAATCCTCAATCCTCAGTCCTCAAACCTCAATTCTGAATCCTCAATCCTGAATCCTCAATCTTCAGCCCTCAGTCCTCAACAATCAGGTGTCAATCCTCAATCCTCAATAGAATATCCTCAATTCACAGTTTTCAATACACAATACTCAATCTGCAATCTTCATATCTCTATCCACAAACATCAATTCTCATCTCTCAACCCTTAACACTCAGTCCTCAACGTTCAATCCTCAATCCTCAATTCTCAATCTTCAATCCTCAATACTCAATCTTCAATCCTCAATCCTCAATCCTCAATCCTCAATCCTCATTCTTCAATCCTCAATACCCAATCCTCAATCTTCAATCCTCAATCCTCAATCCTCAATTCTCAATCCTCAATCCTCAGTCCTCAGTCCTCAAACCTCAATCCTCAACCCTCAGCCCTCATCCTCAATCCACAATCCTTATTCCTCAGTCCTCAACCTTCAATCCTCAATACTCAATTTTCAATCCTCAATCCTCAATCCTCAATCCTCAATCCTAAATCCTCAATCATCAATCCTCAATCTTCAATACTCAATCCTCAATCCTCAATCCTGAATCCTCAATGCTAAAGCATCAATCCTCAATTCTCAATACTCAATAGAACATCCTGAATTCTCAGGATTCAATACTCAAACCTCAAACCTCAAACCTCAGCCGGCATTATCTATCCTCAACCCTCAATCGTCAATCCTCAACCTTCAATCCTCAACACTCAACCTTCAATACTCAAACCTCAATCCTCAATCGTCAATCCGCAATACTCAATCCTCAGTCATCAATCCTCAACCTTCAATACTCAATCCTCAATTCTCAATCCTCAATCCCCAATCCTCAATCCTCATTCCTCAAACCTAAATCCTCAAACCTCTGTCCTCATCCTCAATTCTCAATCCTCAATGCTCAATCCTCAAGCCACAACCCTCAACCGTCAGCCCTCGTCCTCAATCGTCAACTCTCAATCCTCAATCCTCAATACTCAATCCTCATTCCTCAAACCTCAATACTCAATCCTCAATCCTTAATCCTCAATCTTCAATCCTCAATCCCCAGTCCTCAATCTTCAATCCTCAATGCTCAATCCTCAATCCTCAATCGTCAGTCCTCAATCCTCAATCCTCAATCCTCAATCCTCAATCTTCAATCCTCAATACTCAATCTTCAATCCTCAATCCTCAATACTCAATCCTCAATCCTCAACCCTCAATCCTCAACACTCAATCTTCAATCCTCAATCCTCAATCCTCAATCCTCAATCCTCAATCCTCAATCCTCAGTCATCAATCCTCAACCTTCAATAGTCAATCCTCAATCCTCAATCCTCAATCCCCAAACCTCAATCCTCAGTCCTCAATCTTCAATCCTCAATACTCAACTTTCAATCCTCAATCCACAATCCTCAATCCTCAATCCTCATTCTTCAATCCTCAATACCCAATCCTCAATCTTCAATCCTCAATCCTCAATCCTCAATTCTCAATCCTCAATCCTCAATCCTCAGACCTCAAACATCAATACTCAACCCCCAGTCCTCGTGCTCATTCCACAGCCCTCAATACTCAATCCCCAATCCTCAGTCCTCAAACCTCAATCCTGAATCCTCAATCCTGAATCCTCAGTCTTCAGACCTAAGTCCTCGACAATCAGTTGTCAATTCACAATCCTCAATAGAATATCCTCAATTCACAGTTTTCAATACTCAATACTCAATCTGCAATCTTCAAACATCTATCCACAAACATAAATTCTCATCACTGAACCCTCAACACTCAGTCCTCAATGTTCAATACTCAATCTTCAATCCACAATCCTCAATCGTCAATCCTCAATCCTCAATTCTCAATCTTCAATCCTCAATACTCAATCTCTAATCCTCAATCCTCAATCCTCAATCTTCAATCCTCAGTCCTCAATACTCAATCCTCAATTCTCAATCCTCAATCCTCAATCCTCAATCATCAATCCTCAACCTTCAATACTCAATCCTGAATCCTCAATCCTCAATCCTCAATCCTGAATCATCAATCCTCAATCTTCAATCCTCAACACTCAATCTTTAATCATCAATCCTCAATCCTCAATCTTCAATCCTCAATCCTCAATCCTCAATCCTCAATCCTCAATCCTCAATCTTCAATCCCTAATCCTCAATCCTGAATTCTCAATCCTCAGTCCTCAGTCTTCAGTCCTAAAACCTCAACCCTCAACCATCAGCCCTCATCCTCAATCCTCAATCCTCATTCCTCAATCATCAACCTTCAATCCTCAATTCTCAATCTTCAATCCTCAATCCTCAATCCTCAAGCCTCAATCCTCAATCCTCAATCCTTAATCATCAATCCTCAATCTTCAATACTCAATCCTTAATCCTCAATCCTCAATCCTCAAACCTCAATCCTCAATCCTCAATCTTCAATCCTCAATACTCAACATTCAATCCTCAATCCTCAATCCTCAATCCTCAATCCTCATTCTTCAATCCTCAATACCCAATCCTCAATCTTCAATCCTCAATCCTCAATCCTCAATTCTCAATCCTCAATCCTCAATCCTCAGACCTCAAACATCAATACTCAACCGTCAGTCCTCGTCCTCAATCCTCAACACTCAATTCTCAATCCTCAATCTTCAATCATCAATACTCAATATTCAATCCTCAATCTTCAATCCTCAATCCTCAATCCTCAATTCTCAATATTCAACACACAACCCTCAACCACCGAACCTCAATACTCAACCATCAATCCTCAATTCCTAATACTCAATAGAGTATCCTGAATTCTCATGGTTCAATACTCAATCCACAATATTCAATAATCAAATCTCAATCCTCAAACATCAATTCTCAAAACTCAATCCTCAACACTCAGTCCACTCTTTTCAATCCTCCATTCTCAACCCTCAATCCTCAAACGTCAATCCTCAATCCTCAATCCTCAACCCTCAATCCTCAGTCCTTAAACCTCAATCCCGAATCCTCAATCCTGAGTCCTCAATCTTTGGCCCTCAGTCCTCAACAATCAATTGTCAATCCTCAATCCTCAATAGAGTATCCTCAATTCACAGCTTTCAATACTCAATCCCCATTCTTCAATCTTCAAATCTCAATCCACAAACATCAGTTCCCATCACTCAACCCTCAACACTAAGTCCTCAATCTTCAATCCTCAACCCTCAACCCTCAACTCTCAACCTTCAAACCTCAATACTCAATCTTCAATCCTCAATTCTCAATCCTCAATCCTCAATCCTCAGACCTCAAACATCAATACTCAACCCTCAGACATCGTCCTCAATCCACAACCCTCAATCCTCAATCCTCAATCTTCAATCATCAATATTCAATCTTCAATCCTCAATCCTCAATCCTCGATACTCAATCCTAAATCCTCATTTTTCAATCCTCAATACCCAATCCTCAATCTTCAATCCTCAATCCTCAATCCTCAGTCCTCAATTCTCAATCCTCAATCCTCAGTCCTCAGTCCTCAAACCTCAATCCTCAACCCACAGCCCTCATCGTCAATTCTCAATACTCAATCCTCAATCTTCAATCTTCAATTCTCGATACTCAGACTTCAATACACAATTATCAATCTTCAATCCTCAATACTCAATCTTCAATCCTCAATCCTCAATTCTCAATCCTCAGTCCTCATTCTTCAATCCTCAATACCCAATCCTCAATTTTGAATCCTCAATCGTCAATCCTCAATTCTCAATCCTCAATCCTCAATAATCATTCTTCAATCCTCTATCCTCAGTACTCAAACCTCAATTCTGAATCCTCAATCCTGAATCCTCAATCTTCAGCCCTCAGTCCTCAACAATCAGGTGTCAATCCTGAATCCTCAACAGAATATCCTCAATTCACAGTCTTCAATACACAATACTCAATCTGCAATCTTCATATCCCTATCCACAAACATCAATTCTCATCACTCCACCCTTAACACTCAGTCCTCAACGTTCAATCCTCAATCCTCAATTCTCAATCTTCAATCCTCAATACTCCATCTTTAATCCTCAATCCTCAATCCCCAATCTTCAATCCTCAGTCCTCAATACTCAATCTTCAATCCTCAATACTCCATCTTTAATCCTCAATCCTCAATCCTCAATCTTCAATCCTCAGTCCTCAATACTCAATCCTCAATCCCCAATGCTCAATCTTCAATCCTCAATACTCAATCTTCAATCCTCAATCCTCAATCCTCAACCCTCAATCCTCATTCTTCAATCCTCAATACCCAATCCTCAATCATCAATCCTCAATCCTCAATCCTCAATTCTCAATCCTCAATCCTCAGTCCTCAGTCCTCAAACATCAATCCTCAACCCTCAGCCCTCATCCTCAATCCACAATCCTTATTCCTCAGTCCTCAACCTTCAATCCTCAATACTCAATTTTCAATCCTCAATCCTCAATCCTCAATCCTAAATCCTCAATCATCAATCCTCAATCTTCAATACTCAATCCTCAATCCTCAATCCTGAATCCTCAATGCTAAAGCATCAATCCTCAATTCTCAATACTCATTCCTCAAACCTCAATACTCAATCCTCAATCCTTAATCCTCAATCTTCAATCCTCAATCCCCAGTCCTCAATCTTCAATCCTCAATGCTCAATCCTCAATCCTCAATCCTCAGTCCTCAATCCTCAATCCTCAATCCTCAATCCTCAATCTTGAATCCGCAATACTCAATCTTCAATCCTCAATCCTCAATTCTCAATCGTCAATACTCAATCCTCAATCGTCAATCCTCAATCCCCAATCCTCAATCTTCAATCCTCAATCCTCAATCCTCAATCCTCAACCTTCAATCCTCAATACTCAATCTTCAATACTCAATCCTCAATCCTCAATCCTCAATCCTCAATATTCAACACACAACCCTCAACCATCAATCCTCAATTCCTAATACTCAATAGAGTATCCTGAATTCTCATGGTTCAATACTCAATCCACAAAAATCAGTAATCAAATGTCAACCCTCAAACATCAATTCTCAACACTCAATCCCCGACACTCAGTCCTTTCTCTTCAATCCTCCATCCTCAATCCTCAATCCTCAATCTTCAATCCTCAATACTCAATCTTCAATCCACAATCCTCAATCGTCAATCCTCAATCCTCAATTCTCAATCTTCAATCCTCAATACTCGATCTTCAATCCTCAAACCTCAATCCTCATTCCTCAAACCTCAATCCTCAACCCTCAGTCCTTAGTCCTCAATCTTCAATCCTCAATTCTGTATCCTCAATCATGAATCCTCAATCTTCAGACCTCAATCCTCAACAATCAGTTGTCAATTCTCAATCCTCAATAGAATATCATCAATTCACAGTTTTCAATACTCAATGCTCAATCTGCAATCTTCAAATACCTATCCACAAACTTTAATTCTCATCACTCAACCCTCAGCACTCAGTCCCCAATCCTCAATCTTCAATCCTCAATCCTCAATCCTCAATCATCAATCCTCAATCCTCAATCCTCCATCTTCAATCCTCAATACTCAATCCTCAATCTTCAGTCGTCAATCCTCAATCCTCAATCCTCAATTCTCAATCCTCAATCCTCAGTCCTCAGTCCTCAAACCTCAACCCTCAACCCGCAGCCCTCATCGTCAATTCTCAATCCTCAATCCTCAATCCTCAATCTTTAATCCCCAATACTCAATCATCAATCCTCAATCCTCAATCCTCAATCCTCAATCCTCAACCCTCAATCGTCAGTCTTCAAACCTCAATGCTCAATCTTCAATCTTCAATCCTCAATCCTCAATCCTCAATCCTCATTCTTCAATCCTCAATACCCAATCCTCAATCTTTCAACACTCAATCCTCAATCCTCAATTCTCAATCCTCAATCCTCAGTCCTCAGTCCTCAAACCTCAATACTCAACCCTCAGCCCTCATTCTCAATCCTCAATCCTCTATCCTCAATCCTCAATCCTCAATCCTCAGTCCTCAAACCTCAATTCTGAATCCTCAATCCTGAATCCTCAATCTTCAGCCCTCTGTCCTCAACAATCAGTTGTCAACCCTGAATCCTCAACAGAATATCCTCAATTCATAGTTTTCAATACTCAATACTCAATCTGCAATCTTCAAACCTCTATCCACAAACATCAATTCTCATCACTCAACCCTCAACACTCAGTCCTCAACGTTCAATCCTCAATCCTCAATCCACAATCCTCAATCGTCAATCTTCAATCCTCAATCCGCAGTCATCAATCCTCAATCCTCAATCCTCAATAATCAATCTCCAATCCTAGATCCCCAATCCCCAATCCTCAATCCTTAATCCTCAATCTTCAATCCTCAATCCCCAGTCCTCAATCTTCAATCCTCAACGCTCAATCCACAATCCTCAATCCTCAGTCGTCAATCCTCAATCCTCAATGTTCAATCCTCAATACTCAACTTTCAATACTCAATCCGCAATCATGAATCCTCAATCCTGAATCCCCCGTCATCAATCCTCAATCTTCAATACTCAATCGTCAATCCTCAGTCCTCAATCCTCAAACCTCAAACCTCGTACCTCACACCTCAATCCTCAACCCTCAGTCCTCATCCTCAATTCTCAATTCTCTATCCTCAATCCTCAAGCCTCAATCTTCAATCCTCAATAATCAATCTCCAATCCTAGATCCCCAATCCCCAATCCTCAATCCTTAATCCTCAATCTTCAATCCTCAATCCCCAGTCCTCAATTTTCAATCCTCAATGCCCAGTCCTCAATCCTCAATCCTCAGTCCTCAATCCTCAGCCCTCAGTCCTCGTCATTAATCCTCAACCCTCAATAATCAATCCGCAATCTTCAATCATCAATACTCAATCTTCAACCCTCAATCCTCAATACTCAATCCTCAATCCTCAATACTCAATCCCCAGTCCTCAGTCGTCGATCTTCAATACTCAATCCGCCAATCCTCAATATTCATCACACAACCCTCAACCATCAATCCTCAATACTCAACCATCAATCCTCAATTCTCAACACTCAGTAGAATATCTTGAATTCTCAGCTTTCAATACTCAATCCTCAATCTCCAATCTTCAAATCTCCATCCACAAACATCAACACACATCTCTCAACCCTCAACACTCAGTCCTCAATATTCAATCCTCAATCCTCAATCCTCAATCCTCAATCCACAATCCTCAATCGTCAATCTTCAATCCTCAATTCCCAGTCCTCAATCTTCAATCCTCAATGCTCAATCCTCAATCCTCTATCCTCAGTCCTCAATCCCCAATCCTCAAACCTCAAACCTCAATCCTCAACCGTCAGTCCTCGTCCTCAATTCTCAACACTCAATCCCCAATCCTCAATCTTCAATCATCAATACTCAATATTCAATCCTCAATCTTCATTCCTCAATCCTCAATCCTCAATCCTCAATATTCAACAAACAACCCTCAACCACCAATTCTCAATACTCAACCATCAATCCTCAATTCCTAATACTCAATAGAGTATCCTGAATTCTCATGGTTCAATACTCAATCCACAATATTCAATAATCAAATCTCAATCCTAAAACGTCAATTCTCAACACTCAATCCTCAACACTCAGTCCACTCTTATCAATCCTCCATCCTCAACCCTCAATCCTCAAGCGTCAATCCTCAATCCTCAATCCTCAACCCTCAATCCTCAGTCCTTAAACCTCAATCCCGAATCCTCAATCCTGAATCCTCAATCTTTAGCCCTCAGTCCTCAACAATCAATTGTGAATCCTCAATCCTCAATAGAATATTCTCAATTCACAGTTTTCAATACTCAATCCCGATTCTTCAATCTTCAAATCTCAATCCACAAACATCAATCCCATCACTCAACCCTCAACACTAAGTCCTCAATCTTCAATCCTCAACCCTCCATCCTCAACCTTCAATCCTCAATACTCAATCTTCAATCCTCAATTCTCAATCCTCAATCCTCAATCCTCAGACCTCAAACATCAATACTCAACCCTCAGTCCTCGTCCTCAATCCACAACCCTCAATCCTCAATCCTCAATCTTCAATCATCAATATTCAATCTTCAATCCTCAATCCTCAATCCTCGACACTCAATCCTCAATCCTCAATGTTCAATCCTCAATACCCAATCCTCAATCGTCAATCCTCAATCCTCAATCCTCAGTCCTGAATTCTCAATCCTCAATCCTCAGTCCTCAGTCCTCGAACCTCAATCCTCAACCCTCAGCCCTCATCGTCAATTCTCAATCCTCAATCCTCAATCCTCAATCCTCAATCTTCAATCCTCAATACTCAATCTTCAATCCACAATCCTCAATCTTCAATCCTCAATACTCAATCTTTAATCCTCAATCCTCAATCCTCAATCCTCAATACTCAATCCTCAATCCTCAGTCCTCAACCCTCAATCTTCAATCCTCAATGCTCAATCTTCAATCCTCAATCCTCAATCCTCAATCCTCAATCCTCAACCCTCAATCTTCAATCCTCAATACTCAATCTTCAATCCACAATGCTCAATTCTCAATCCTCAATCTTCAATCCTCAATCCTCAATCCTCAATCCTCTATCCTGATTCTTCAATCCTCAATACCCAGTCCTCAATCTTCAATCCTCAATGCTCAATCCTCAATCCTCAATCCTCAGTCCTCAATCCTCAATCCTCAATACTCAATCCTCAATCTTCAATCCTCAATCCTCAATCCTCAATTCTCAATCCTCAATCCTCAATCCTCAGACCTCAAACATCAATACTCAACGCCCAGTCCTCGTGCTCATTCCACAGCCCTCAATACTCAATCCTCAATCCTCAGTCCTCAAACCTCAATCCTGAATCTTCAATCCTGAATCCTCAGTCTTCAGACCTAAGTCCTCGACAATCAGTTGTCAATTCACAATCCTCAATAGAATATCCTCAATTCACAGTTTTCAATACTCAATACTCAATCTGCAATCTTCAAACATCTATCCACAAACATAAATTCTCATCACTGAACCCTCAACACTCAGTCCTCAATGTTCAATACTCAATCTTCAATCCACAATCCTCAATCGTCAATCCTCAATCCTCAATTCTCAATCTTCAATCCTCAATACTCAATCTCTAATCCTCAATCCTCAATCCTCAATCTTCAATCCTCAGTCCTCAATACTCAATCCTCAATCCTCAATCCTCAATCCTCAATCATCAATCCTCAACCTTCAATACTCAATCCTCAATCCTCAATCCTCAATCCTCAATCCTCAATCATCAATCCTCAATCTTCAATCCTCAACACTCAATCTTTAATCATCAATCCTCAATCCTCAATCTTCAATCCTCAATCCTCAATCCTGAATAGTCAATCCTCAATCCTCAATCCTCAATCCTCAATCCTCAATCTTCAATCCTCAATACTCAATCATCAATCCTCGATCCTCAATCCTAAATCCTCAGTCCTCATTCTTCAATCCTCAATACCCAATCCTCAATCTTCAATCCTCAATCCTCAATCCCCAATTCTCAATCCTCAATCCTCAATTCTCAGACCTCAAACATCAATACTCAACCGTCAGTACTCGTCCTCAATCCTCAACACTCAATTCTCAATGCTCAATCTTCAATCATCAATACTCAATATTCAATCCTCAATCTTCAATCCTCAATCCTCAATCCTCAATCCTCAATATTCAACACACAACCCTCAACCACCGATCCTCAATACTCAACCATCAATCCTCAATTCCTAATACTCAATAGAGTACTCTGAATTCTCATGGTTCAATACTCAATCCACAATATTCAATAATCAAATCTCAATCCTCAAACATCAATTCGCAACACTCAATCCTCAACACTCAGTCCACTCTTTTCAATCCTCCATCCTCATCCCTCAGTCCTCAAGCGTCAATCCTCAATCCTCAATCCTCAACCCTCAATCCTCAGTCCTTAAACCTCAATCCCGAATCCTCAATCCTGAATCCTCAACCTTTGGCCCTCAGTCCTCAACAATCAATTGTCAATCTTCAATCCTCAATATAATATCCTCATTTCACAGTTTTCAATACTCAATCCCCATTCTTCAATCTTCAAATCTCAATCCACAAACATCAATTCCCATCACTCAACCCTCAACACTAAGTCCTCAATCTTCAATCCTCAACCCTCAATACTCAACCTTCAATCCTCAATACTCAATCTTCAATCCTCAATTCTCAATCCTCAATCCTCAATCCTCAGTCCTCAAACATCAATACTCAAACCTCAGACATCGTCCTCAATCCACAACCCTCAATCCTCAATCCTCAATCTTCAATCATCAATATTCAATCTTCAATCCTCAATCCTCAATCCTCGATACTCAATCCTCAATCCTCAATGTTCAATCCTCAATACCCAATCCTCAATCTCCAATCCTCAATCCCCAATCCTCAGTCCTCAATTCTCAATCCTCAATCCTCAGTCCTCAGTCCTCAAACCTCAATCCTCAACCCACAGCCCTCATCGTCAATTCTCAATCCTCAATCCTCAATCTTCAATCTTCAATTCTCGATACTCAATCTTCAATCCACAATTATCAATCTTCAATCCTCAATACGCAATCTTCAATCCTCAATCCTCAATCCTCAATCCTCAGTCCTCATTCTTCAATCCTCAATACCCAATCCTCAATTTTGAATCCTCAATCGTCAATCCTCAATTCTGAATCCTCAATCCTGAATCCTCAATCTTCAGCCCTCAGTCCTCAACAGTCAGTTGACAATCCTCAATCCTCAATAGAATATCCTCAATTCACAGTTTTCAATACTCGATACTCAATCTGCAATCTTAAAACCTCTATCCACAAACATCAATTCTCATCACTGAACCCACAACACTCAGTCCTCAATGTTCAATACTCAATCTTCAATCCTCAATCCTCAATCCTCAGTCCTCAATTCTCAATCCTCAATCCTCAGTCCTCAGTCCTCAAACCTCAATCCTCAACACACAGCCCTCATCGTCAATTCTCAATCCTCAATCCTCAATCTTCAATCTTCAATTCTCGATACTCAATCTTCAATCCACAATTATCAATCTTCAATCCTCAATACTCAATATTCAATCTTCAATCCTCAATCCTCAATCCTCGATACTCAATCCTCAATCCTCAATGTTCAATCCTCAATACCCAATCCTCAATCTTCAATCTTCAATCCTCAATCCTCAATCCTGAATCCTCAATCCTCAATCCTCAATCCTCAATCCACAATCCTCAATCTTCAATCCTCAATACTCAATCTTCAATGCTCGATACTCAATCCTAAATCCTCAGTCCTCATTCTTCAATCCTCAATACCCAATCCTCAATCTTCAATCCTCAATCCTCAATCCTCAATTCTCAATCCTCAATCCTCAATTTTCAGACCTCAAACATCAATGCTCAACCCTCAGTCCTCGTCCTCAATCCACAACCCTCAATCCTCAATCCTCAATCTTCAATCATCAATATTCAACCTTCAATCCTCAACCCTCAATCCTCGATCCTCAATCCTCAATCCTCAATCCTCAATCCTCAATCCTCATTCTTGAAACCTCAATACCCAATCCTCAATCTTCAATCCTCAATCCTCAATCCCCAATTCTCAATCCTCAATCCTCTATCCTCAGACCTCAAACATCAATACTCAACCCTCAGTCCTCGTCCTCAATCCTGAATCCTCAATCCTGAATCCTCAATCTTCAGACCTCAGTCCTCAACAATCAGTTGTCAATTCTCAATCCTCAATAGAATATCATCAATTCACAGTATTCAATACCCAATACTCAATCTGAAATCTTTAAATCTCTATCCACAAACACCAATTCTCATCACTCAACCCTAAACGCTCAGTCCCCAATCCTCAATCTTCAATCCTCAATCCACAATCCACAATCCTCAATACTCAATCTTCAATCCTCAATACTCAATTATCAATCCTCAATCCTCAATCCTCAATGCTCAATCCTCAAACCTCAATCGTCAGTCTTCAAACCTCAATACTCAATCTTCAATTCTCAATCCTCAATCCTCAATCCTCAATCTTCAATCCTCAGACCTCAATACTCAATCCTCAATCCTCAATCCTCAATCCTCAATCATCAATCCTCAACCTCCAATACTCAATCCTGAATCCTCAATCCTCATTCCTCAATACTCAATCCTCAATCATCAATCCTCAATCTTCAATCCTCAACACTCAATCTTCAATCCTCAATCCTCAATCCTGAATCCTCAATCCTCAATCCTCAATCCTCAATCCTCAATCCTCTATCCTAGATCTTCAATCGTCAATACTCAATCTTCAATCCTCAATCCTCAATCCTCAATCCTCAATCCTCATTCTTCAATCCTCAATACCCAATCCTCAATCTTCAATCCTCAATCATCAATCCTCAATCTTCAGTTCTCAATCCTCAATCCTCAATCCTGAATCCTCAATGCTAAAGCATCAATCCTCAATTCTCAATACTCAATAGAACATCCTGAATTCTCAGGATTCAATACTCAAACCTCAAAGCTCAAACCTCAGCCGGCATCCTCTATCATCAACCCTCAATCGTCAATCCTCAACCTTCAATCCTCAACACTCAACCTTCAACACTCAAACCTCAATCCTCAATCGTCAATCCGCAATCCTCAATCCTCAGTCATCAATCCTCAACCTTCAATACTCAATCCTCAATCCTCAACCCTCAATCCTCAGTCCTTAAACCTCAATCCCGAATCCTCAATCCTGAATAATCAATCTTTAGCCCTCAGTCCTCAACAATCAATTGTCAATCCTCAATCCTCAATAGAATATCCTCAATTCACAGTTTGCAATACTCAATCCCAATTCTTCAATCTTCAAATCTCAATCCACAAACGTCAGTTCCCATCACTCAACCCTCAACACTAAGTCCTCAATCTCCAATCCACAACCCTCAATTTTCAACCTTCAAACCTCAACACTCAATCTCCGATCCTCAATTCTCAATCCTCAATCCTCAATCCTCAGACCTCACACATCAATACTCAACCCTCAGACATTGTCCTCAATCCACAACCCTCGATCCTCAATCCTCAATATTCAACCATCACTATTCAACCTTCAATCCTCAATACTCAATCCTCGATACTCAATCCTCAATCCTCAATGTTCAATCCTCAATACCCAATCCTCAATCTTCAATCCTCAATCCTCAATCCTCAGTCCTCAATTCTCAATCCTCAATCCTCAGTCCTCAGTCCTCAAACCTCAATCCTCAACCCACAGCCCTCATCGTCAATTCTCAATCCTCAATCCTCAATCTTCAATCTTCAATTCTCGATACTCAATCTTCAATCCACAATTATCAATCTTCAATCCTCAATACTCAATCTTCAATCCTCAATCCTCAATCCTCAATCCTCAGTCCTCATTCTTCAATCCTCAATGCCCAATCCTCAATCTTGAATCCTCAATCGTCAATCCTCAATTCTCAATTCTCAATCCTCAATAGTCATTCTTCAATCCTCTATCCTCAGTCCTCAAACCTCAATTCTGAATCCTCAATCCTGAATCCTCAATCTTCAGCCCTCAGTCCTCAACAATCAGTTGACAATCCTCAATCCTCAATAGAATATCCTCAATTCACAGTTTTCAATACACAATACTCAATCTGCAATCTTCATATCTCTATCCACAAACATCAATTCTCATCACTCAACCCTTAACACTCAGGCCTCAATGTTCAATCCTCAATCCTCAATTCTCAATCTTCCATCCTCAATACTCCATCTTTAATCCTCAATCCTCAATCCTCAATCTTCAATCCTCAGTCCTCAATACTCAATCTTCAATCCTCAATACTCCATCTTTAATCCTCAATCCTCAATCCTCAATCTTCAATCCTCAGTCCTCAATACTCATTTCTCAATCCTCAATGCTCAACCTTCAATCCTCAATACTCAATCTTCAATCCTCAATCCTCAATCCTCAATCCTCAATCCTCAATCCTCATTCTTCAATCCTCAATACCCAATCCTCAATCTTCAATCCTCAATCCTCAATCCTCAATCCTCAATTCTCAATCCTCAATCCTCAGTCCTCAGTCCTCAAACGTCAATCCTCAATCCTCAGTCCTCATTCTTCAATCCTCAATACCCAATCCTCAATCTTGAATCCTCAATCGTCAATCCTCAATTCTCAATCCTCAATCCTCAATCCTCATTCTTCAATCCTCAATACCCAATCCTCAATCTTCAATCCTCAATCCTCAATCCTCAATTCTCAATCCTCAATCCTCAATCCTCAATCCTCAATCCTCAATCCTAAATCCTCAATCATCAATCCTCAATCTTCAGTACTCAATCCTCAATCCTGAATCCTCAGTCCTCAATACTCAATCCTCAATCCTCAATCCTCAATCCTCAATCTTCAATCCTCAATACTCAATCTTCAATCCCCAATCCTCAATTCTCAATCGTCAATACTCAATCCTCAATCCTCAATCCTCAATCGTCAATCCGCAATCCTCAATCCTCAGTCATCAATCCTCAACCTTCAATACTCAATCCTCAATCCTCAATCCTCAATCCCCAATCCTCAATCCTCATTCCTCAAACCTAAATCCTCAAACCTCTGTCCTCATCCTCAATTCTCAATCCTCAATGCTCAATCCTCAAGCCACAATCCTCAACCGTCAGCCCTCGTCCTCAATCCTCAACTCTCAATCCTCAATACTCAATCTTCAATCATCAATACTCAATCTTCAATCCTCAATCCTCAATCCACAATCCTCATTCCTCAAACCTCAATCCTCAGTCCTCAATCCTTAATCCTCAATCTTCAATCCTCAATCCCCAGTCCTCAATCTTCAATCCTCAATGCTCAATCCTCAATCCTCAATCCTCAGTCCTCAATCCTCAATCCTCAATCCTCAATCCTCAATCCTCAATCTTCAATCCTCAATACTCAATCTTCAATCCTCAATCCTCAATTCTCAATCGTCAATACTCAATCCTCAATCGTCTATCCTCAATCCCCAATCCTCAATCTTCAATCCTCAATACTCAATCCTCAATCATCAGCCTTCAATCCTCAATACTCAATCTTCAATCCTCAATCCTCAATCCTCAATCCTCAATCCTCAATATTCAACACACAACCATCAACCATCAATCCTCAATTTCCCAATACTCAATAGAATAGCCTGAATTCTCATCGTTCAATACTAAATCCACAAAAATCAGTAATCAAATCTCAACTCTCAAACATCAATTCTCACCACTCAATCCCCAACACTCAGTCCTTTCTCTTCAATCCTCCATCCTCAATCCTCAATCCTCAATCTTCAATCCTCAATACTCAATCTTCAATCCTCAATCCTCAGTCCTCAAACCTCAATCCTGGATCCTCAATCCTGAATCCTCAATCTTCAGCCCTCAGTCCTCAACAATCAGGTGACAATCCTCAATCCACAATAGGATATCCTCAATTCACAGTTTTCAATACACAATACTTAATCTGCAATCTTCAAATCTCTATACACAAACATCAATTCTCATCACACAACCCTCAACACTCTGTCCTCAATGTTCAATCCTCAATCCTCAATTCTCAAACTTCAATCCTCAATACTCAATCTTTAATCCTCAATCCTCAACCCACAATCTTCAATCCTCAGTCCACAATACTCAATCCTCAATCCTCAATCCTCAGTCCTCAATCATCAATCCTCAATCTTCAATACTCAATCCTCAATCCTGAATCCTCAGTCCTCAATACTCAACCATCAACCCTCAATTCTCAATACTCAATAGAATATCCTGAGTTCTCAGGATTCAATACTCAAACCTCAAATCTCAAACCTAAGCCCTCATCCTCAATCCTCAATACTCAATCCCCAATCCTCAACCCTCAATCCTCAACACTCAATCTTCAATCCTCAATCCTCAATCCTCAATCCTCAATCCTCAATCCTCAACCCTCAGTCATCAATCCTCAACCTTCAATAGTCAATCCTCAATCCTCAATCCTCAATCCTCAAACCTCAATCCTCAATCCTCAATCTTCAATCCTCAATACTCAATTTTCAATCCTCTAACCTCAATCCTCAATCCTCAATCCTCATTCTTCAATCCTCAATACCCAATCCTCAATCTTCAATCCTCAATCCTCAATCCTCAATTATCAATCCTCAATCCTCAGTCCTCAGTCCTTAAACCTCAATCCTCAACCCTCAGCCCTCATCCTCAATCCTCAATCCTCAATCCTCAATCCTCAATGTTCAATCCGCAATACCCAATCCTCAATCATCAATCCTCAATGCTCAATCCTCAATCCTCAATTCTCAATCCTCAAACCTCAGTCCTCAGTCCTCAAACCTCAACCCTCAACCCTCAGCCCTCATCGTCAATTCTCAATCCTCAATCCTCAATCCTCAATCTTCTCTCCTCAATACTCAATCTTCAATCCACAATCCTCAATCTTCAATCCTCAATACTCAATCTTCAATCCTCAATCCTCAATCCTCAATACTCAATCCTCAATCCTCAGTGCTCAATCCTCAATCTTCAACCACAATACTCAATCTTCAATCCTCAATCCTCAATCCTCAATCCTCAATCCTCATTCTTCAATCCTCAATACCCAATCCTCAACCTTCAATCCTCAATCCTCAATCCCCAATTCTCAATCCTCAATCCTCAGTCCTCAGACCTCAAACATCAATACTCAACCGTCAGTCCTCGTCCTCAATCCTCAACACTCAATTCTCAATCCTCAATCTTCAATCATCAATACTCAATATTCAATCCTCAATCTTCAATCCTCAATCCTCAATCCTCAATCCTCAATATTCAACACACAACCCTCAACCACCGATCCTCAATACTCAACCATCAATCCCCAATTCCTAATACTCAACAGAGTATTCTGAATTCTCATGGTTCAATACTCAATCCACAATATTCAATAATCAAATCTCAATCCTCAAACATCAATTCTCAACACTCATTCATCAACACTCAGTCCACTCTTTTCAATCCTCCATCCTCAACCCTCAATCCTCAAGCGTCAATCCTCAATCCTCAATCCTCAACCCTCAATCCTCAGTCCTTAAACCTCAATCCCGAATCCTCAATCCTGAATCCTCAATCTTTAGCCCTCAGTCCTCAACAATCAATTGTCAATGCTCAATCCTCAATAGAATATCCTCAATTCACAGTTTTCAATACTCAATCCCCATTCTTCAATCTTCAAATCTCAATCCACAAACATCAATTCCCATCACTCAACCCTCAACACTAAGTCCTCAATCTTCAATCCTCAACCCTCAATTCTCAACCTTCAATCCTCAATACTCAATCTTCAATCCTCAATTCTCAATCCTCAATCCTCAATCCTCAGACCTCAAACATCAATACTCAAACCTCAGACATCGTCCTCAATCCACAACCCTCAATCCTCAATCCTCAATCTTCAATCATCAATATTCAATCTTCAATCCTCAATCCTCAATCTTCGATACTCAATCCTCAATCCTCAATGTTCAATCCTCAGTACCCAGTCCTCAATGTTCAATCCTCAATCCTCAATCCTCTGTCCTCAATTCTCAATCCTCAATCCTCAGTCCTCAGTCCTCAAACCTCAATCCTCAACCCACAGCCCTCATCGTCAATTCTCAATCCTCAATCCTCAATCTTCAATCTTCAATTCTCGATACTCAATCTTCAATCCACAATTATCAATCTTCAATCCTCAATACTCAATCTTCAACCGTCAATCCTCAATCCTGAATCCTCAGTCCTCAATCTTCAATCCTCAATACCCAATCCTCAATCTTGAATCCTCAATAGTCAATCCCCAATTCTCAATCCTCAATCCTCAATCTTCAATCTTCAATTCTCGATACTCAATCTTCAATCCACAATTATCAATCTTCAATCCTCAATACTCAATATTCAATCTTCAATCCTCAATCCTCAATCCTCGATACTCAATCCTCAATCCTCAATGTTCTATCCTCAATACCCAATCCTCAATCTTCAATCTTCAATCCTCAATCCTCAATCCTGAATCCTCAATCCTCAATCTTCAATCCTCAATCCACAATCCTCAATCTTCAATCCTCAATACTCAATCTTCAATCCTCGATCCTGAATCCTAAATCCTCAGTCCTCATTCTTCAATCCTCAATACCCATCCGCAATCTTCAATCCTCAATCCTCAATCCTCAATTCTCAATCCTCAATCCTCAATCCTCAGACCTCAAACATCAATACTCAAACCTCAGACATCGTCCTCAATCCACAACCCTCAATCCTCAATCCTCAATCTTCAATCATCAATATTCAATCTTCAAACCTCAATCCTCAATCTTCGATACTCAATCCTCAATCCTCAATGTTCAATCCTCAATACCCAATCCTCAATCTTCAATCCTCAATCCTCAATCCTCAGTCCTCAATTCTCAATCCTCAATCCTCAGTCCTCAGCCCTCAAACCTCAATCCTCAACCCACAGCCCTCATCGTCAATTCTCAATCCTCAATCCTCAATCCTCAATCTTCAATTCTCGATACTCAATCTTCAATCCACAATTATCAATCTTCAATCCTCAATACTCAATCTTCAATCCTCAATCCTCAATCCTGAATCCTCAGTCCTCAATCTTCAATCCTCAATACCCAATCCTCAATCTTGAATCCTCAATAGTCAATCCCCAATTCTCAATCCTCAATCCTCAATAATCATTCTTCAATCCTCTATCCTCAGTCCTCAAACCTCAATTCTGAATCCTCAATCCTGCATCCTCAATCTTCAGCCGTCAGTCCTCAACAATCAGTTGTCAATCCTCAATCCTCAATAGAATATCCTCAATTCACGGTTTTCAATACTCAATACTCAATCTGCAATCTTAAAACCTTTATCCACAAACATCAATTCTCATCACTGAACCCACAACACTCAGTCCTCAATGTTCATTACTCAATCTTCAATCCTCAATCCTCAATCCTCAGTCCTCAATTCTCAATCCTCAATCCTCAGTCCTCAGTCCTCAGTCCTCGAACCTCAATCCTCAACCCACAGCCCTCATCGTCAATTCTCAATCCTCAATCCTCAATCTTCAATCTTCAATTCTCGATACTCAATCTTCAATCCACAATTATCAATCTTCAATCCTCAATACTCAATATTCAATCTTCAATCCTCAATCCTCAATCCTCGATACTCAATCCTCAATCCTCAATGTTCAATCCTCAATACCCAATCCTCAACCTTCAATCTTCAATCCTCAATCCTCAATCCTGAATCCTCAATCCTCAATCCTCAATCCTCAATCCACAATCCTCAATCTTCAATTCTCTATACTCAATCTTCAATCCTCGATCCTCAATCCTAAATCCTCAGTCCTCATTCTTCAATCCTCAATACCCATCCTCAATCTTCAATCCTCAATCCTCAATCCTCAATTCTCAATCCTCAATCCTCAATTTTCAGACCTCAAACATCAATACTCAACCCTCAGTCCTCGTCCTCTATCCACAACCCTCAATCCTCAATCCTCAACCTTCAATCATCAATATTCAATCTTCAATCCTCAACCCTCAAACCTCGATCCTCAATCCTCAATCCTCAATCCTCTATCCTCAATCCTCATTCTTCAATCCTCAATACCCAATCCTAAATCTTCAATCCTCAATCCTCAATCCCCAATTCTCAATCCTCAATCCTCAATCCTCAGACCTCAAACATCAATACTCAACCCTCAGTCCTCGTCCTCAATCCTGAATCCTCAATCCTGAATCCTCAATCTTCAGACCTCAGTCCTCAACAATCAGTTGTCAATTCTCACTCCTCAATAGAATATCATCAATTCACAGTATTCAATACCCAATACTCAATCTGAAATCTTTAAATCTCTATCCACAAACACCAATTCTCATCACTCAACCCTCAACGCTCAGTCCCCGATCCTCAATCTTCAATCCTGAATCCACAATCCTCAATCCTCAATCCTCAATCTTCAATCCTCAATACTCAACCTTCAATCCTCAATCCTCAATCCTCAATCCTCAGTCCTCAAACCTCAATTCTGAATCCTCAATCCTGAATCCTCAATCTTCAGCCCTCAGTCCTCAACAATCAGGTGTCAATCCTCAATCCTCAATTGAATATCCTCAATTCGCAGTTTTCAATACACAATACTCAATCTGCAATCTTCATATCTCTATCCACAAACATCAATTCTCATCATTCAACCCTCAACACTCAGTCCTCAATGTTCAACCCTCAATCCTCAATTCTCAATCTTCAATCCTCAATACTCCATCTTTAATCCTCAATCCTCAGTCCTCAATCTTCAATCCTCAGTCCTCAATACTCAATCCAAAAATCCTCAATCCTCAATCCTCAATCATCAATCTTCAATCACCAATATTCAATCTTCAATCCTCAACCCTCAATCCTCGACCCTCAATCCTCAATCCTGAATCCTCAATCCTCAATCCTCAATCCTCAATCCACAATCCTCAATCTTCAATCCTCAATACTCAATCTTCAATCCTCGATCCTCAATCCTAAATCCTCAGTCCTCATTCTTCAATCCTCAATACCCAATCCTCAATCTTCAATCCTCAATCCTCAATCCTCAATTCTGAATCCGCAATCCTCAATTTTCAGACCTCAAACGTCAATACTCAACCCTCAGTCCTCGTCCTCAATCCACAACCCTCAATCCTCAATCCTCAACCTTCAATCATCAATATTCTACCTTCAATCCTCAACCCTCAATCCTCGATCCTCAATCCTCAATCCTCAATGTTCAATCCTCAATACCCAATCCTCAATCTTCAATCCTCAATTCTCAATCCTCAATCCTCTGTCCTCAGACCTCAAACCTCAATCCTCAACCCTCAGCCCTCATCGTCAATCCTCAAACCTCAATCCTCAATCCTCAATCCTCAATCCACAGTCCTCAATCCTCAATCCTCAATCCTCAATCCTCAATCTTCAATCCTCAATACTCAATCTTCAATCCTCAATCCTCAATTCTCAATCGTCATTACTCAATCCTCAATCGTCAATCCTCAATCCCCAATCCTCAATCTTCAATCCTCAAACCTCAATCCTCAATCCTCAATCTTCAATCCTCAATACTCAACCTTCAATCCTCAATCCTCAATCCTCAATCCTCAATCCTCATTCTTCAATCCTCAATACCCATTCCTCAATCTTCAATCCTCAATCCTCAATGCTCAATCCTCAATCCTCAATCCTCAGACGTCAAACATCAATACTCAACCCTCAGTCCTCGTGCTCAATCCACAGCCCTCAATCCTCAATCCTCAATCTTCAATCATCAATATTCAATATTCAGTCCTCAATCCTCAGTCCTCTATCCTCAATCCTCAATCCTCAACGTTCAATCCGCAATACCCAATCCTCAATCTTCAATCCTCAATAATCAATCCTCAATCCTCAATCCTCAATCCTCAATCCACAATCCTCAATCCTCAGACCTCAAACCTCAATCCCGAATCCTCAATCCTGAATCCTCAGCCTTCAGACCTAAATCCTCGACAATCAGTTGTCAATTCACAATCCTCAATAGAATATCCTCAATTCACAGTTTTCAATACTCAATACTCAATCTGCAATCTTCAAACCTCTATCCACAAACATCAATTCTCATCACTGAACCCTCAACACTCAGTCCTCAATGTTCAATACTCAATCTTCAATCCACAATCCTCAATCGTCAATCTTCGATCCTCAATACTCAATCTTCAATCCTCTATCCTCAATCCTCAATCCCCAATCCTCATTCTTCAATCCTCAATCCTCAATCCTCAGACGTCAAACATCAATACTCAACCCTCAGTCTTCGTGCTCAATCCACAGCCCTCAATCCTCAATCCTCAATCTTCAATCATCAATATTCAATCTTCAGTCCTCAATCCTCAGTCCTCTATCCTCAGTCCTCAATCCTCAACGTTCAATCCGCAATACCCAATCCTCAATCTTCAATCCTCAATAATCAATCCTCAATCCTCAATCCTCAATCCTCAATCCTCAATCCTCAATCCTCAGTCCTCAAACCTCAATCCTGAATACTCAATCCTGAATCCTCAGTCTTCAGACCTAAATCCTCGACAATCAGTTGTCAATTCACAATCCTGAATAGAATATCCTCAATTCACAGTTTTCAATACTCAATACTCAATCTGCAATCTTCAAACCTCTATCCACAAACATCAATTCTCATCACTGAACCCTCAACACTCAGTCCTCAATGTTCAATACTCAATCTTCAATCCACAATCCTCAATCGTCATTCTTCGATCCTCAATACTCAATCTGCAATCCTCTATCCTCAATCCTCAATCCTCAATCCTCATTCATCAATCTTCAATACCCAATCCTCAATCCTCAATCCTCAATCCTCAATCATGAATCCTCAATCTTCAATCCTCAATCCTCAATCCTCAATTCTCAATCCTCAATCCTCAATTTTCAGACCTCAAACATCAATGCTCAACCCTCAGTCCTCGTCCTCAATCCACAACCCTCAATCCTCAATCCTCAATCTTCAATCATCAATATTCAACCTTCAATCCTCAACCCTCAATCCTCGATCCTCAATCCTCAATCCTCAATCCTCAATCCTCAATCCTCATTCTTGAAACCTCAATACCCAATCCTCAATCTTCAATCCTCAATCCTCAATCCCCAATTCTCAATCCACAATCCTCTATCCTCAGACCTCAAACATCAATACTCAACCCTCAGTCCTCGTCCTCAATCCTGAATCCTCAATCCTGAATCCTCAATCTTCAGACCTCAGTCCTCAACAATCAGTTGTCAATTCTCAATCCTCAATAGAATATCATCAATTCACAGTATTCAATACCCAATACTCAATCTGAAATCTTTAAATCTCTATCCACAAACACCAATTCTCATCACTCAACCCTAAACGCTCAGTCCCCAATCCTCAATCTTCAATCCTCAATCCACAATCCTCAATCCTCAATCCTCAATCTTCAATCCTCAATACTCAATTATCAATCCTCAATCCTCAATCCTCAATGCTCAATCCTCAAACCTCAATCGTCAGTCTTCAAACCTCAATACTCAATCTTCAATTCTCAATCCTCAATCCTCAATCCTCAATCTTCAATCCTCAGACCTCAATACTCAATCCTCAATCCTCAATCCTCAATCCTCAATCATCAATCCTCAACCTCCAATACTCAATCCTGAATCCTCAATCCTCATTCCTCAATACTCAATCCTCAATCATCAATCCTCAATCTTCAATCCTCAACACTCAATCTTTAATCATCAATCCTCAATCCTCAATCTTCAATCCTCAATCCTCAATCCTGAATCCTCAATCCTCAATCCTCAATCCTCAATCCTCAATCCTCTATCCTAGATCTTCAATCGTCAATACTCAATCTTCAATCCTCAATCCTCAATCCTCAATCCTCAATCCTCATTATTCAATCCTCAATACCCAATCCTCAATCTTCAATCCTCAATCATCAATCCTCAATCTTCAGTTCTCAATCCTCAACCCTCAATCCTGAATCCTCAATGCTAAAGCATCAATCCTCAATTCTCAATACTCAATAGAACATCCTGAATTCTCAGGATTCAATACTCAAACCTCAAAGCTCAAACCTCAGCCGGCATCCTCTATCATCAACCCTCAATCGTCAATCCTCAACCTTCAATCCTCAACACTCAACCTTCAACACTCAAACCTCAATCCTCAATCGTCAATCCGCAATCCTCAATCCTCAGTCATCAATCCTCAACCTTCAATACTCAATCCTCAATCCTCAACCCTCAATCCTCAGTCCTTAAACCTCAATCCCGAATCCTCAATCCTGAATAATCAATCTTTAGCCCTCAGTCCTCAACAATCAATTGTCAATCCTCAATCCTCAATAGAATATCCTCAATTCACAGTTTTCAATACTCAATCCCAATTCTTCAATCTTCAAATCTCAATCCACAAACGTCAGTTCCCATCACTCAACCCTCAACACTAAGTCCTCAATCTCCAATCCTCAACCCTCAATTTTCAACCTTCAAACCTCAATACTCAATCTCCGATCCTCAATTCTCAATCCTCAATCCTCAATCCTCAGACCTCACACATCAATACTCAACCCTCAGACATTGTCCTCAATCCACAACCCTCGATCCTCAATCCTCAATATTCAACCATCACTATTCAACCTTCAATCCTCAATCCTCAATCCTCGATACTCAATCCTCAATCCTCAATGTTCAATCCTCAATACCCAATCCTCAATCTTCAATCCTCAATCCTCAATCCTCAGTCCTCAATTCTCAATCCTCAATCCTCAGTCCTCAGTCCTCAAACCTCAATCCTCAACCCACAGCCCTCATCGTCAATTCTCAATCCTCAATCCTCAATCTTCAATCTTCAATTCTCGATACTCAATCTTCAATCCACAATTATCAATCTTCAATCCTCAATACTCAATCTTCAATCCTCAATCCTCAATCCTCAGTCCTCATTCTTCAATCCTCAATGCCCAATCCTCAATCTTGAATCCTCAATCGTCAATCCTCAATCCTCAATTCTCAATCCTCAATAGTCATTCTTCAATCCTCTATCCTCAGTCCTCAAACCTCAATTCTGAATCCTCAATCCTGAATCCTCAATCTTCAGCCCTCAGTCCTCAACAATCAGTTGACAATCCTCAATCCTCAATAGAATATCCTCAATTCACAGTTTTCAATACACAATACTCAATCTGCAATCTTCATATCTCTATCCACAAACATCAATTCTCATCACTCAACCCTTAACACTCAGTCCTCAATGTTCAATCCTCAATCCTCAATTCTCAATCTTCCATCCTCAATACTCCATCTTTAATCCTCAATCCTCAATCCTCAACCTTCAATCCTCAGTCCTCAATACTCAATCTTCAATCCTCAATACTCCATCTTTAATCCTCAATCCTCAATCCTCAATCTTCAATCCTCAGTCCTCAATACTCAATTCTCAATCCCCAATGCTCAACCTTCAATCCTCAATACTCAATCTTCAATCCTCAATCCTCAATCCTCAATCCTCAATCCTCAATCCTCATTCTTCAATCCTCAATACCCAATCCTCAATCTTCAATCCTCAATCCTCAATCCTCAATCCTCAATTCTCAATCCTCAATCCTCAGTCCTCAGTCCTCAAACGTCAATCCTCAATCCTCAGTCCTCATTCTTCAATCCTCAATACCCAATCCTCAATCTTGAATCCTCAATCGTCAATCCTCAATTCTCAATCCTCAATCCTCAATCCTCATTCTTCAATCCTCAATACCCAATCCTCAATCTTCAATCCTCAACCCTCAATCCTCAATTCTCAATCCTCAATCCTCAATCCTCAATCCTCAATCCTCAATCTTTAATCCCCAATACTCAATCATCAATCCTCAATCCTCAATCCTCAATCCTCAATCCTCAACCCTCAATCGTCAGTCTTCAATCCTCAATGCTCAATCTTCAATCTTCAATCCTCAATCCTCAATCCTCAATCCTCATTCTTCAATCCTCAATACCCAATCCTCAATCTTTCAACACTCAATCCTCAATCCTCAATTCTCAATCCTCAATCCTCAGTCCTCAGTCCTCAAACCTCAATACTCAACCCTCAGCCCTCATTCTCAATCCTCAATCCTCTATCCTCAATCCTCAATCCTCAATCCTCAGTCCTCAAACCTCAATTCTGAATCCTCAATCCTGAATCCTCAATCTTCAGCCCTCTGTCCTCAACAATCAGTTGTCAACCCTGAATCCTCAACAGAATATCCTCAATTCATAGTTTTCAATACTCAATACTCAATCTGCAATCTTCAAACCTCTATCCACAAACATCAATTCTCATCACTCAACCCTCAACACTCAGTCCTCAACGTTCAATCCTCAATCCTCAATCCACAATCCTCAATCGTCAATCTTCAATCCTCAATCCGCAGTCATCAATCCTCAATCCTCAATCCTCAATAATCAATCTCCAATCCTAGATCCCCAATCCCCAATCCTCAATCCTTAATCCTCAATCTTCAATCCTCAATCCCCAGTCCTCAATCTTCAATCCTCAACGCTCAATCCACAATCCTCAATCCTCAGTCGTCAATCCTCAATCCTCAATGTTCAATCCTCAATACTCAACTTTCAATACTCAATCCGCAATCATGAATCCTCAATCCTGAATCCCCCGTCATCAATCCTCAATCTTCAATACTCAATCGTCAATCCTCAGTCCTCAATCCTCAAACCTCAAACCTCGTACCTCACACCTCAATCCTCAACCCTCAGTCCTCATCCTCAATTCCCAATTCTCTATCCTCAATCCTCAAGCCTCAATCTTCAATCCTCAATAATCAATCTCCAATCCTAGATCCCCAATCCCCAATCCTCAATCCTTAATCCTCAATCTTCAATCCTCAATCCCCAGTCCTCAATTTTCAATCCTCAATGCCCAGTCCTCAATCCTCAATCCTCAGTCCTCAATCCTCAGCCCTCAGTCCTCGTCATTAATCCTCAACCCTCAATAATCAATCCGCAATCTTCAATCATCAATACTCAATCTTCAACCCTCAATCCTCAATACTCAATCCTCAATCCTCAATACTCAATCCCCAGTCCTCAGTCGTCGATCTTCAATACTCAATCCGCCAATCCTCAATATTCATCACACAACCCTCAACCATCAATCCTCAATACTCAACCATCAATCCTCAATTCTCAACACTCAGTAGAATATCTTGAATTCTCAGCTTTCAATACTCAATCCTCAATCTCCAATCTTCAAATCTCCATCCACAAACATCAACACACATCTCTCAACCCTCAACACTCAGTCCTCAATATTCAATCCTCAATCCTCAATCCTCAATCCTCAATCCACAATCCTCAATCGTCAATCTTCAATCCTCAATTCCCAGTCCTCAATCTTCAATCCTCAATGCTCAATCCTCAATCCTCTATCCTCAGTCCTCAATCCCCAATCCTCAAACCTCAAACCTCAATCCTCAACCGTCAGTCCTCGTCCTCAATTCTCAACACTCAATCCCCAATCCTCAATCTTCAATCATCAATACTCAATATTCAATCCTCAATCTTCATTCCTCAATCCTCAATCCTCAATCCTCAATATTCAACAAACAACCCTCAACCACCAATTCTCAATACTCAACCATCAATCCTCAATTCCTAATACTCAATAGAGTATCCTGAATTCTCATGGTTCAATACTCAATCCACAATATTCAATAATCAAATCTCAATCCTAAAACGTCAATTCTCAACACTCAATCCTCAACACTCAGTCCACTCTTATCAATCCTCCATCCTCAACCCTCAATCCTCAAGCGTCAATCCTCAATCCTCAATCCTCAACCCTCAATCCTCAGTCCTTAAACCTCAATCCCGAATCCTCAATCCTGAATCCTCAATCTTTAGCCCTCAGTCCTCAACAATCAATTGTGAATCCTCAATCCTCAATAGAATATTCTCAATTCACAGTTTTCAATACTCAATCCCGATTCTTCAATCTTCAAATCTCAATCCACAAACATCAATCCCATCACTCAACCCTCAACACTAAGTCCTCAATCTTCAATCCTCAACCCTCCATCCTCAACCTTCAATCCTCAATACTCAATCTTCAATCCTCAATTCTCAATCCTCAATCCTCAATCCTCAGACCTCAAACATCAATACTCAACCCTCAGTCCTCGTCCTCAATCCACAACCCTCAATCCTCAATCCTCAATCTTCAATCATCAATATTCAATCTTCAATCCTCAATCCTCAATCCTCGACACTCAATCCTCAATCCTCAATGTTCAATCCTCAATACCCAATCCTCAATCGTCAATCCTCAATCCTCAATCCTCAGTCCTGAATTCTCAATCCACAATCCTCAGTCCTCAGTCCTCGAACCTCAATCCTCAACCCTCAGCCCTCATCGTCAATTCTCAATCCTCAATCCTCAATCCTCAATCCTCAATCTTCAATCCTCAATACTCAATCTTCAATCCACAATCCTCAATCTTCAATCCTCAATACTCAATCTTTAATCCTCAATCCTCAATCCTCAATCCTCAATACTCAATCCTCAATCCTCAGTCCTCAACCCTCAATCTTCAATCCTCAATGCTCAATCTTCAATCCTCAATCCTCAATCCTCAATCCTCAATCCTCAACCCTCAATCTTCAATCCTCAATACTCAATCTTCAATCCACAATGCTCAATTCTCAATCCTCAATCTTCAATCCTCAATCCTCAATCCTCAATCCTCTATCCTGATTCTTCAATCCTCAATACCCAGTCCTCAATCTTCAATCCTCAATGCTCAATCCTCAATCCTCAATCCTCAGTCCTCAATCCTCAATCCTCAATACTCAATCCTCAATCTTCAATCCTCAATCCTCAATCCTCAATTCTCAATCCTCAATCCTCAATCCTCAGACCTCAAACATCAATACTCAACGCCCAGTCCTCGTGCTCATTCCACAGCCCTCAATACTCAATCCTCAATCCTCAGTCCTCAAACCTCAATCCTGAATCTTCAATCCTGAATCCTCAGTCTTCAGACCTAAGTCCTCGACAATCAGTTGTCAATTCACAATCCTCAATAGAATATCCTCAATTCACAGTTTTCAATACTCAATACTCAATCTGCAATCTTCAAACATCTATCCACAAACATAAATTCTCATCACTGAACCCTCAACACTCAGTCCTCAATGTTCAATACTCAATCTTCAATCCACAATCCTCAATCGTCAATCCTCAATCCTCAATTCTCAATCTTCAATCCTCAATACTCAATCTCTAATCCTCAATCCTCAATCCTCAATCTTCAATCCTCAGTCCTCAATACTCAATCCTCAATCCTCAATCCTCAATCCTCAATCATCAATCCTCAACCTTCAATACTCAATCCTCAATCCTCAATCCTCAATCCTCAATCCTCAATCATCAATCCTCAATCTTCAATCCTCAACACTCAATCTTTAATCATCAATCCTCAATCCTCAATCTTCAATCCTCAATCCTCAATCCTGAATAGTCAATCCTCAATCCTCCATCCTCAATCCTCAATCCTCAATCTTCAATCCTCAATACTCAATCATCAATCCTCGATCCTCAATCCTAAATCCTCAGTCCTCATTCTTCAATCCTCAATACCCAATCCTCAATCTTCAATCCTCAATCCTCAATCCCCAATTCTCAATCCTCAATCCTCAATCCTCAGACCTCAAACATCAATACTCAACCGTCAGTACTCGTCCTCAATCCTCAACACTCAATTCTCAATGCTCAATCTTCAATCATCAATACTCAATATTCAATCCTCAATCTTCAATCCTCAATCCTCAATCCTCAATCCTCAATATTCAACACACAACCCTCAACCACCGATCCTCAATACTCAACCATCAATCCTCAATTCCTAATACTCAATAGAGTACTCTGAATTCTCATGGTTCAATACTCAATCCACAATATTCAATAATCAAATCTCAATCCTCAAACATCAATTCGCAACACTCAATCCTCAACACTCAGTCCACTCTTTTCAATCCTCCATCCTCATCCCTCAGTCCTCAAGCGTCAATCCTCAATCCTCAATCCTCAACCCTCAATCCTCAGTCCTTAAACCTCAATCCCGAATCCTCAATCCTGAATCCTCAACCTTTGGCCCTCAGTCCTCAACAATCAATTGTCAATCTTCAATCCTCAATATAATATCCTCATTTCACAGTTTTCAATACTCAATCCCCATTCTTCAATCTTCAAATCTCAATCCACAAACATCAATTCCCATCACTCAACCCTCAACACTAAGTCCTCAATCTTCAATCCTCAACCCTCAATACTCAACCTTCAATCCTCAATACTCAATCTTCAATCCTCAATTCTCAATCCTCAATCCTCAATCCTCAGTCCTCAAACATCAATACTCAAACCTCAGACATCGTCCTCAATCCACAACCCTCAATCCTCAATCCTCAATCTTCAATCATCAATATTCAATCTTCAATCCTCAATCCTCAATCCTCGATACTCAATCCTCAATCCTCAATGTTCAATCCTCAATACCCAATCCTCAATCTCCAATCCTCAATCCCCAATCCTCAGTCCTCAATTCTCAATCCTCAATCCTCAGTCCTCAGTCCTCAAACCTCAATCCTCAACCCACAGCCCTCATCGTCAATTCTCAATCCTCAATCCTCAATCTTCAATCTTCAATTCTCGATACTCAATCTTCAATCCACAATTATCAATCTTCAATCCTCAATACGCAATCTTCAATCCTCAATCCTCAATCCTCAATCCTCAGTCCTCATTCTTCAATCCTCAATACCCAATCCTCAATTTTGAATCCTCAATCGTCAATCCTCAATTCTGAATCCTCAATCCTGAATCCTCAATCTTCAGCCCTCAGTCCTCAACAGTCAGTTGACAATCCTCAATCCTCAATAGAATATCCTCAATTCACAGTTTTCAATACTCGATACTCAATCTGCAATCTTAAAACCTCTATCCACAAACATCAATTCTCATCACTGAACCCACAACACTCAGTCCTCAATGTTCAATACTCAATCTTCAATCCTCAATCCTCAATCCTCAGTCCTCAATTCTCAATCCTCAATCCTCAGTCCTCAGTCCTCAAACCTCAATCCTCAACACACAGCCCTCATCGTCAATTCTCAATCCTCAATCCTCAATCTTCAATCTTCAATTCTCGATACTCAATCTTCAATCCACAATTATCAATCTTCAATCCTCAATACTCAATATTCAATCTTCAATCCTCAATCCTCAATCCTCGATACTCAATCCTCAATCCTCAATGTTCAATCCTCAATACCCAATCCTCAATCTTCAATCTTCAATCCTCAATCCTCAATCCTGAATCCTCAATCCTCAATCCTCAATCCTCAATCCACAATCCTCAATCTTCAATCCTCAATACTCAATCTTCAATGCTCGATACTCAATCCTAAATCCTCAGTCCTCATTCTTCAATCCTCAATACCCAATCCTCAATCTTCAATCCTCAATCCTCAATCCTCAATTCTCAATCCTCAATCCTCAATTTTCAGACCTCAAACATCAATGCTCAACCCTCAGTCCTCGTCCTCAATCCACAACCCTCAATCCTCAATCCTCAATCTTCAATCATCAATATTCAACCTTCAATCCTCAACCCTCAATCCTCGATCCTCAATCCTCAATCCTCAATCCTCAATCCTCAATCCTCATTCTTGAAACCTCAATACCCAATCCTCAATCTTCAATCCTCAATCCTCAATCCCCAATTCTCAATCCTCAATCCTCTATCCTCAGACCTCAAACATCAATACTCAACCCTCAGTCCTCGTCCTCAATCCTGAATCCTCAATCCTGAATCCTCAATCTTCAGACCTCAGTCTGACAACAATCAGTTGTCAATTCTCAATCCTCAATAGAATATCATCAATTCACAGTATTCAATACCCAATACTCAATCTGAAATCTTTAAATCTCTATCCACAAACACCAATTCTCATCACTCAACCCTAAACGCTCAGTCCCCAATCCTCAATCTTCAATCCTCAATCCACAATCCACAATCCTCAATACTCAATCTTCAATCCTCAATACTCAATTATCAATCCTCAATCCTCAATCCTCAATGCTCAATCCTCAAACCTCAATCGTCAGTCTTCAAACCTCAATACTCAATCTTCAATTCTCAATCCTCAATCCTCAATCCTCAATCTTCAATCCTCAGACCTCAATACTCAATCCTCAATCCTCAATCCTCAATCCTCAATCATCAATCCTCAACCTCCAATACTCAATCCTGAATCCTCAATCCTCATTCCTCAATACTCAATCCTCAATCATCAATCCTCAATCTTCAATCCTCAACACTCAATCTTCAATCCTCAATCCTCAATCCTGAATCCTCAATCCTCAATCCTCAATCCTCAATCCTCAATCCTCTATCCTAGATCTTCAATCGTCAATACTCAATCTTCAATCCTCAATCCTCAATCCTCAATCCTCAATCCTCATTCTTCAATCCTCAATACCCAATCCTCAATCTTCAATCCTCAATCATCAATCCTCAATCTTCAGTTCTCAATCCTCAATCCTCAATCCTGAATCCTCAATGCTAAAGCATCAATCCTCAATTCTCAATACTCAATAGAACATCCTGAATTCTCAGGATTCAATACTCAAACCTCAAAGCTCAAACCTCAGCCGGCATCCTCTATCATCAACCCTCAATCGTCAATGCTCAACCTTCAATCCTCAACACTCAACCTTCAACACTCAAACCTCAATCCTCAATCGTCAATCCGCAATCCTCAATCCTCAGTCATCAATCCTCAACCTTCAATACTCAATCCTCAATCCTCAACCCTCAATCCTCAGTCCTTAAACCTCAATCCCGAATCCTCAATCCTGAATAATCAATCTTTAGCCCTCAGTCCTCAACAATCAATTGTCAATCCTCAATCCTCAATAGAATATCCTCAATTCACAGTTTGCAATACTCAATCCCAATTCTTCAATCTTCAAATCTCAATCCACAAACGTCAGTTCCCATCACTCAACCCTCAACACTAAGTCCTCAATCTCCAATCCACAACCCTCAATTTTCAACCTTCAAACCTCAATACTCAATCTCCGATCCTCAATTCTCAATCCTCAATCCTCAATCCTCAGACCTCACACATCAATACTCAACCCTCAGACATTGTCCTCAATCCACAACCCTCGATCCTCAATCCTCAATATTCAACCATCACTATCCAACCTTCAATCCTCAATCCTCAATCCTCGATACTCAATCCTCAATCCTCAATGTTCAATCCTCAATACCCAATCCTCAATCTTCAATCCTCAATCCTCAATCCTCAGTCCTCAATTCTCAATCCTCAATCCTCAGTCCTCAGTCCTCAAACCTCAATCCTCAACCCACAGCCCTCATCGTCAATTCTCAATCCTCAATCCTCAATCTTCAATCTTCAATTCTCGATACTCAATCTTCAATCCACAATTATCAATCTTCAATCCTCAATACTCAATCTTCAATCCTCAATCCTCAATCCTCAATCCTCAGTCCTCATTCTTCAATCCTCAATGCCCAATCCTCAATCTTGAATCCTCAATCGTCAATCCTCAATTCTCAATTCTCAATCCTCAATAGTCATTCTTCAATCCTCTATCCTCAGTCCTCAAACCTCAATTCTGAATCCTCAATCCTGAATCCTCAATCTTCAGCCCTCAGTCCTCAACAATCAGTTGACAATCCTCAATCCTCAATAGAATATCCTCAATTCACAGTTTTCAATACACAATACTCAATCTGCAATCTTCATATCTCTATCCACAAACATCAATTCTCATCACTCAACCCTTAACACTCAGTCCTCAATGTTCAATCCTCAATCCTCAATTCTCAATCTTCCATCCTCAATACTCCATCTTTAATCCTCAATCCTCAATCCTCAATCTTCAATCCTCAGTCCTCAATACTCAATCTTCAATCCTCAATACTCCATCTTTAATCCTCAATCCTCAATCCTCAATCTTCAATCCTCAGTCCTCAATACTCATTTCTCAATCCCCAATGCTCAACCTTCAATCCTCAATACTCAATCTTCAATCCTCAATCCTCAATCCTCAATCCTCAATCCTCAATCCTCATTCTTCAATCCTCAATACCCAATCCTCAATCTTCAATCCTCAATCCTCAGTCCTCAATCCTCAATTCTCAATCCTCAATCCTCAGTCCTCAGTCCTCAAACGTCAATCCTCAATCCTCAGTCCTCATTCTTCAATCCTCAATACCCAATCCTCAATCTTGAATCCTCAATCGTCAATCCTCAATTCTCAATCCTCAATCCTCAATCCTCATTCTTCAATCCTCAATACCCAATCCTCAATCTTCAATCCTCAATCCTCAATCCTCAATTCTCAATCCTCAATCCTCAATCCTCAATCCTCAATCCTCAATCCTAAATCCTCAATCATCAATCCTCAATCTTCAGTACTCAATCCTCAATCCTGAATCCTCAGTCCTCAATACTCAATCCTCAATCCTCAATCCTCAATCCTCAATCTTCAATCCTCAATACTCAATCTTCAATCCCCAATCCTCAATTCTCAATCGTCAATACTCAATCCTCAATCCTCAATCCTCAATCGTCAATCCGCAATCCTCAATCCTCAGTCATCAATCCTCAACCTTCAATACTCAATCCTCAATCCTCAATCCTCAATCCCCAATCCTCAATCCTCATTCCTCAAACCTAAATCCTCAAACCTCTGTCCTCATCCTCAATTCTCAATCCTCAATGCTCAATCCTCAAGCCACAATCCTCAACCGTCAGCCCTCGTCCTCAATCCTCAACTCTCAATCCTCAATACTCAATCTTCAATCATCAATACTCAATCTTCAATCCTCAATCCTCAATCCACAATCCTCATTCCTCAAACCTCAATCCTCAATCCTCAATCCTTAATCCTCAATCTTCAATCCTCAATCCCCAGTCCTCAATCTTCAATCCTCAATGCTCAATCCTCAATCCTCAATCCTCAGTCCTCAATCCTCAATCCTCAATCCTCAATCCTCAATCCTCAATCTTCAATCCTCAATACTCAATCTTCAATCCTCAATCCTCAATTCTCAATCGTCAATACTCAATCCTCAATCGTCTATCCTCAATCCCCAATCCTCAATCTTCAATCCTCAATACTCAATCCTCAATCATCAACCTTCAATCCTCAATACTCAATCTTCAATCCTCAATCCTCAATCCTCAATCCTCAATCCTCAATATTCAACACACAACCATCAACCATCAATCCTCAATTTCCCAATACTCAATAGAATAGCCTGAATTCTCATCGTTCAATACTAAATCCACAAAAATCAGTAATCAAATCTCAACTCTCAAACATCAATTCTCACCACTCAATCCCCAACACTCAGTCCTTTCTCTTCAATCCTCCATCCTCAATCCTCAATCCTCAATCTTCAATCCTCAATACTCAATCTTCAATCCTCAATCCTCAGTCCTCAAACCTCAATCCTGGATCCTCAATCCTGAATCCTCAATCTTCAGCCCTCAGTCCTCAACAATCAGGTGACAATCCTCAATCCACAATAGGATATCCTCAATTCACAGTTTTCAATACACAATACTTAATCTGCAATCTTCAAATCTCTATACACAAACATCAATTCTCATCACACAACCCTCAACACTCTGTCCTCAATGTTCAATCCTCAATCCTCAATTCTCAAACTTCAATCCTCAATACTCAATCTTTAATCCTCAATCCTCAACCCACAATCTTCAATCCTCAGTCCACAATACTCAATCCTCAATCCTCAATCCTCAGTCCTCAATCATCAATCCTCAATCTTCAATACTCAATCCTCAATCCTGAATCCTCAGTCCTCAATACTCAACCATCAACCCTCAATTCTCAATACTCAATAGAATATCCTGAGTTCTCAGGATTCAATACTCAAACCTCAAATCTCAAACCTAAGCCCTCATCCTCAATCCTCAATACTCAATCCCCAATCCTCAACCCTCAATCCTCAACACTCAATCTTCAATCCTCAATCCTCAATCCTCAATCCTCAATCCTCAATCCTCAACCCTCAGTCATCAATCCTCAACCTTCAATAGTCAATCCTCAATCCTCAATCCTCAATCCTCAAACCTCAATCCTCAATCCTCAATCTTCAATCCTCAATACTCAATTTTCAATCCTCTAACCTCAATCCTCAATCCTCAATCCTCATTCTTCAATCCTCAATACCCAATCCTCAATCTTCAATCCTCAATCCTCAATCCTCAATTATCAATCCTCAATCCTCAGTCCTCAGTCCTTAAACCTCAATCCTCAACCCTCAGCCCTCATCCTCAATCCTCAATCCTCAATCCTCAATCCTCAATGTTCAATCCGCAATACCCAATCCTCAATCATCAATCCTCAATGCTCAATCCTCAATCCTCAATTCTCAATCCTCAAACCTCAGTCCTCAGTCCTCAAACCTCAACCCTCAACCCTCAGCCCTCATCGTCAATTCTCAATCCTCAATCCTCAATCCTCAATCTTCAATCCTCAATACTCAATCTTCAATCCACAATCCTCAATCTTCAATCCTCAATACTCAATCTTCAATCCTCAATCCTCAATCCTCAATACGCAATCCTCAATCCTCAGTGCTCAATCCTCAATCTTCAACCACAATACTCAATCTTCAATCCTCAATCCTCAATCCTCAATCCTCAATCCTCATTCTTCAATCCTCAATACCCAATCCTCAACCTTCAATCCTCAATCCTCAATCCCCAATTCTCAATCCTCAATCCTCAGTCCTCAGACCTCAAACATCAATACTCAACCGTCAGTCCTCGTCCTCAATCCTCAACACTCAATTCTCAATCCTCAATCTTCAATCATCAATACTCAATATTCAATCCTCAATCTTCAATCCTCAATCCTCAATCCTCAATCCTCAATATTCAACACACAACCCTCAACCACCGATCCTCAATACTCAACCATCAATCCCCAATTCCTAATACTCAACAGAGTATTCTGAATTCTCATGGTTCAATACTCAATCCACAATATTCAATAATCAAATCTCAATCCTCAAACATCAATTCTCAACACTCATTCATCAACACTCAGTCCACTCTTTTCAATCCTCCATCCTCAACCCTCAATCCTCAAGCGTCAATCCTCAATCCTCAATCCTCAGACCTCAAACATCAATACTCAAACCTCAGACATCGTCCTCAATCCACAACCCTCAATCCTCAATCCTCAATCTTCAATCATCAATATTCAATCTTCAATCCTCAATCCTCAATCTTCGATACTCAATCCTCAATCCTCAATGTTCAATCCTCAGTACCCAGTCCTCAATGTTCAATCCTCAATCCTCAATCCTCTGTCCTCAATTCTCAATCCTCAATCCTCAGTCCTCAGTCCTCAAACCTCAATCCTCAACCCACAGCCCTCATCGTCAATTCTCAATCCTCAATCCTCAATCTTCAATCTTCAATTCTCGATACTCAATCTTCAATCCACAATTATCAATCTTCAATCCTCAATACTCAATCTTCAACCGTCAATCCTCAATCCTGAATCCTCAGTCCTCAATCTTCAATCCTCAATACCCAATCCTCAATCTTGAATCCTCAATAGTCAATCCCCAATTCTCAATCCTCAATCCTCAATCTTCAATCTTCAATTCTCGATACTCAATCTTCAATCCACAATTATCAATCTTCAATCCTCAATACTCAATATTCAATCTTCAATCCTCAATCCTCAATCCTCGATACTCAATCCTCAATCCTCAATGTTCTATCCTCAATACCCAATCCTCAATCTTCAATCTTCAATCCTCAATCCTCAATCCTGAATCCTCAATCCTCAATCTTCAATCCTCAATCCACAATCCTCAATCTTCAATCCTCAATACTCAATCTTCAATCCTCGATCCTGAATCCTAAATCCTCAGTCCTCATTCTTCAATCCTCAATACCCATCCGCAATCTTCAATCCTCAATCCTCAATCCTCAATTCTCAATCCTCAATCCTCAATCCTCAGACCTCAAACATCAATACTCAAACCTCAGACATCGTCCTCAATCCACAACCCTCAATCCTCAATCCTCAATCTTCAATCATCAATATTCAATCTTCAAACCTCAATCCTCAATCTTCGATACTCAATCCTCAATCCTCAATGTTCAATCCTCAATACCCAATCCTCAATCTTCAATCCTCAATCCTCAATCCTCAGTCCTCAATTCTCAAACCTCAATCCTCAGTCCTCAGTCCTCAAACCTCAATCCTCAACCCACAGCCCTCATCGTCAATTCTCAATCCTCAATCCTCAATCCTCAATCTTCAATTCTCGATACTCAATCTTCAATCCACAATTATCAATCTTCAATCCTCAATACTCAATCTTCAATCCTCAATCCTCAATCCTGAATCCTCAGTCCTCAATCTTCAATCCTCAATACCCAATCCTCAATCTTGAATCCTCAATAGTCAATCCCCAATTCTCAATCCTCAATCCTCAATAATCATTCTTCAATCCTCTATCCTCAGTCCTCAAACCTCAATTCTGAATCCTCAATCCTGAATCCTCAATCTTCAGCCGTCAGTCCTCAACAATCAGTTGTCAATCCTCAATCCTCAATAGAATATCCTCAATTCACGGTTTTCAATACTCAATACTCAATCTGCAATCTTAAAACCTTTATCCACAAACATCAATTCTCATCACTGAACCCACAACACTCAGTCCTCAATGTTCATTACTCAATCTTCAATCCTCAATCCTCAATCCTCAGTCCTCAATTCTCA
The DNA here is from genome assembly GCF_051401765.1 of Calliopsis andreniformis. Lineage (NCBI taxonomy): Eukaryota > Metazoa > Arthropoda > Insecta > Hymenoptera > Andrenidae > Calliopsis > Calliopsis andreniformis. The sequence continues at coordinate 69,881 of NW_027480545.1, read as the reverse complement.
ATCCTCAATCCTCAGTCCTCAGTCCTCAGTCCTCGAACCTCAATCCTCAACCCACAGCCCTCATCGTCAATTCTCAATCCTCAATCCTCAATCTTCAATCTTCAATTCTCGATACTCAATCTTCAATCCACAATTATCAATCTTCAATCCTCAATACTCAATATTCAATCTTCAATCCTCAATCCTCAATCCTCGATACTCAATCCTCAATCCTCAATGTTCAATCCTCAATACCCAATCCTCAACCTTCAATCTTCAATCCTCAATCCTCAATCCAGAATCCTCAATCCTCAATCCTCAATCCTCAATCCACAATCCTCAATCTTCAATTCTCTATACTCAATCTTCAATCCTCGATCCTCAATCCTAAATCCTCAGTCCTCATTCTTCAATCCTCAATACCCATCCTCAATCTTCAATCCTCAATCCTCAATCCTCAATTCTCAATCCTCAATCCTCAATTTTCAGACCTCAAACATCAATACTCAACCCTCAGTCCTCGTCCTCTATCCACAACCCTCAATCCTCAATCCTCAACCTTCAATCATCAATATTCAATCTTCAATCCTCAACCCTCAAACCTCGATCCTCAATCCTCAATCCTCAATCCTCTATCCTCAATCCTCATTCTTCAATCCTCAATACCCAATCCTAAATCTTCAATCCTCAATCCTCAATCCCCAATTCTCAATCCTCAATCCTCAATCCTCAGACCTCAAACATCAATACTCAACCCTCAGTCCTCGTCCTCAATCCTGAATCCTCAATCCTGAATCCTCAATCTTCAGACCTCAGTCCTCAACAATCAGTTGTCAATTCTCACTCCTCAATAGAATATCATCAATTCACAGTATTCAATACCCAATACTCAATCTGAAATCTTTAAATCTCTATCCACAAACACCAATTCTCATCACTCAACCCTCAACGCTCAGTCCCCGATCCTCAATCTTCAATCCTGAATCCACAATCCTCAATCCTCAATCCTCAATCTTCAATCCTCAATACTCAATCATCAATCCTCAATCCTCAATCCTCAATGCTCAATCCTCAAACCTCAATCGTCAGTCTTCAAACCTCAATACTCAATCTTCAATTCTCAATCCTGAATCCTCAATCCTCAATCTTCAATCCTCAGACCTCAATACTCAATCCTCAATCCTCAATCCTCAATCCTCAATCATCAATCCTCAACCTTCAATACTCAATCCTCAATCCTCAATCCTCAATCCTCATACTCAATCCTCAATCATCAATCCTCAATCTTCAATCCTCAACCCTCAATCGTCAGTCTTCAAACCTCAATACTCAATCTTCAATTCTCAATCCTCAATCCTCAATCCTCAATCCTCATTCTTCAATCCTCAATACCCAATCCTCAATCTTCAACACTTAATCCTCAATCCTCAATTCTCAATCCTCAATCGTCAGTCCTCAGCCCTCAAACCTCAATACTCAACCCTCAGCCCTCATCCTCAATACTCAATCCTCAATCCTCAATCCTCAATCTTCAATCCTCGATACTCAATCTTCAATCCTCAATCCTCAGTCCTCAAACATCAATTCTGAATCCTCAATCCTGAATCCTCAATCTTCAGACCTCACTCCTCAACAATCAGTTGTCAACCCTGAATCCTCAATAGAATATCCTCAATTCACAGTTTTCAATACTCAATACTCAATCTGCAATCTTCAAACCACTATCCACAAACATCAATTCTCATCACTCAACCCTCAACACTCAGTCCTCAAAGTTCAATCCTCAATCCTCAATCCACAATACTCAATCTTTAATCCTCAATCCTCAATCCTCACTACTCAATCCTCAATCCTCAGTCCACAATCCTCAATCTTCAATCCTCAATACTCAAACTTCAATCCTCAATCCTCAATCCTCAATCCTCAGTCCTCATTCTTCAATCCTCAAAACCCAATCCTCAATCTTGAGTCCTCAATCGTCAATCCTCAATTCTCAATCCTCAATCCTGAATAATCATTCTTCAATCCTCTATCCACAGTCCTCAAACCTCAATTCTGAATCCTCAATCCTGAATCCTCAATCTTCAGCCCTCAGTCCTCAACAATCAGTTGACAATCCTCAATCCTCAATAGAATATCCTCAATTCACAGTTTTCAATACACAATACACATTCTGCAATCTTCAAACCTCTATCCACAAACATCAATTCTCATCACTGAACCCACAACACCCAGTCCTCAATGTTCAATACTCAATCTTCAATCCACAATCCTCAATCGTCAATCTTCAATCCTCATTACTCAATCTTCAATCCTCTATCCTCAACCCCCAATCCTCAATCCTCATTCTTCAATCCTCAATACCCAATCCTCAATCTTCAATCCTCAATCCTCAATCCTCATTTCCCAATCCTCAATCCTCAGTCCTCAGTCCTTAAACCTCAAACTTCAACCCTCAGACCTCATCCTCAATCCTCAATCCTCTATCCTCAATCCTCAATCTTCAATCCTCAATACTCAATCTTCAATCCTCAATCCTCAATCCTCAGTCCTCAAACCTCAATTCTGAATCCTCAATCCTGAATCCTCAATCTTCAGCCCTCAGTCCTCAACAATCAGGTGTCAATCCTCAATCCTCAATTGAATATCCTCAATTCGCAGTTTTCAATACACAATACTCAATCTGCAATCTTCATATCTCTATCCACAAACATCAATTCTCATCATTCAACCCTCAACACTCAGTCCTCAATGTTCAACCCTCAATCCTCAATTCTCAATCTTCAATCCTCAATACTCCATCTTTAATCCTCAATCCTCAGTCCTCAATCTTCAATCCTCAGTCCTCAATACTCAATCCTCAATCCTGAATAATCATTCTTCAATCCTCTATCCACAGTCCTCAAACCTCAATTCTGAATCCTCAATCCTGAATCCTCAATCTTCAGCCCTCAGTCCTCAACAATCAGTTGACAATCCTCAATCCTCAATAGAATATCCTCAATTCACAGTTTTCAATACACAATACACATTCTGCAATCTTCAAACCTCTATCCACAAACATCAATTCTCATCACTGAACCCACAACACCCAGTCCTCAATGTTCAATACTCAATCTTCAATCCACAATCCTCAATCGTCAATCTTCAATCCTCATTACTCAATCTTCAATCCTCTATCCTCAACCCCCAATCCTCAATCCTCATTCTTCAATCCTCAATACCCAATCCTCAATCTTCAATCCTCAATCCTCAATCCTCATTTCCCAATCCTCAATCCTCAGTCCTCAGTCCTTAAACCTCAAACTTCAACCCTCAGACCTCATCCTCAATCCTCAATCCTCTATCCTCAATCCTCAATCTTCAATCCTCAATACTCAATCTTCAATCCTCAATCCTCAATCCTCAGTCCTCAAACCTCAATTCTGAATCCTCAATCCTGAATCCTCAATCTTCAGCCCTCAGTCCTCAACAATCAGGTGTCAATCCTCAATCCTCAATTGAATATCCTCAATTCGCAGTTTTCAATACACAATACTCAATCTGCAATCTTCATATCTCTATCCACAAACATCAATTCTCATCATTCAACCCTCAACACTCAGTCCTCAATGTTCAACCCTCAATCCTCAATTCTCAATCTTCAATCCTCAATACTCCATCTTTAATCCTCAATCCTCAGTCCTCAATCTTCAATCCTCAGTCCTCAATACTCAATCCAAAAATCCTCAATCCTCAATCCTCAATCATCAATCTTCAATCACCAATATTCAATCTTCAATCCTCAACCCTCAATCCTCGACCCTCAATCCTCAATCCTGAATCCTCAATCCTCAATCCTCAATCCTCAATCCACAATCCTCAATCTTCAATCCTCAATACTCAATCTTCAATCCTCGATCCTCAATCCTAAATCCTCAGTCCTCATTCTTCAATCCTCAATACCCAATCCTCAATCTTCAATCCTCAATCCTCAATCCTCAATTCTGAATCCGCAATCCTCAATTTTCAGACCTCAAACGTCAATACTCAACCCTCAGTCCTCGTCCTCAATCCACAACCCTCAATCCTCAATCCTCAACCTTCAATCATCAATATTCTACCTTCAATCCTCAACCCTCAATCCTCGATCCTCAATCCTCAATCCTCAATGTTCAATCCTCAATACCCAATCCTCAATCTTCAATCCTCAATTCTCAATCCTCAATCCTCTGTCCTCAGACCTCAAACCTCAATCCTCAACCCTCAGCCCTCATCGTCAATCCTCAAACCTCAATCCTCAATCCTCAATCCTCAATCCACAGTCCTCAATCCTCAATCCTCAATCCTCAATCCTCAATCTTCAATCCTCAATACTCAATCTTCAATCCTCAATCCTCAATTCTCAATCGTCATTACTCAATCCTCAATCGTCAATCCTCAATCCCCAATCCTCAATCTTCAATCCTCAAACCTCAATCCTCAATCCTCAATCTTCAATCCTCAATACTCAACCTTCAATCCTCAATCCTCAATCCTCAATCCTCAATCCTCATTCTTCAATCCTCAATACCCATTCCTCAATCTTCAATCCTCAATCCTCAATGCTCAATCCTCAATCCTCAATCCTCAGACGTCAAACATCAATACTCAACCCTCAGTCCTCGTGCTCAATCCACAGCCCTCAATCCTCAATCCTCAATCTTCAATCATCAATATTCAATATTCAGTCCTCAATCCTCAGTCCTCTATCCTCAATCCTCAATCCTCAACGTTCAATCCGCAATACCCAATCCTCAATCTTCAATCCTCAATAATCAATCCTCAATCCTCAATCCTCAATCCTCAATCCACAATCCTCAATCCTCAGACCTCAAACCTCAATCCCGAATCCTCAATCCTGAATCCTCAGCCTTCAGACCTAAATCCTCGACAATCAGTTGTCAATTCACAATCCTCAATAGAATATCCTCAATTCACAGTTTTCAATACTCAATACTCAATCTGCAATCTTCAAACCTCTATCCACAAACATCAATTCTCATCACTGAACCCTCAACACTCAGTCCTCAATGTTCAATACTCAATCTTCAATCCACAATCCTCAATCGTCAACCTTCGATCCTCAATACTCAATCTTCAATCCTCTATCCTCAATCCTCAATCCCCAATCCTCATTCTTCAATCCTCAATCCTCAATCCTCAGACGTCAAACATCAATACTCAACCCTCAGTCTTCGTGCTCAATCCACAGCCCTCAATCCTCAATCCTCAATCTTCAATCATCAATATTCAATCTTCAGTCCTCAATCCTCAGTCCTCTATCCTCAATCCTCAATCCTCAACGTTCAATCCGCAATACCCAATCCTCAATCTTCAATCCTCAATAATCAATCCTCAATCCTCAATCCTCAATCCTCAATCCTCAATCCTCAATCCTCAGTCCTCAAACCTCAATCCTGAATACTCAATCCTGAATCCTCAGTCTTCAGACCTAAATCCTCGACAATCAGTTGTCAATTCACAATCCTGAATAGAATATCCTCAATTCACAGTTTTCAATACTCAATACTCAATCTGCAATCTTCAAACCTCTATCCACAAACATCAATTCTCATCACTGAACCCTCAACACTCAGTCCTCAATGTTCAATACTCAATCTTCAATCCACAATCCTCAATCGTCATTCTTCGATCCTCAATACTCAATCTTCAATCCTCTATCCTCAATCCTCAATCCTCAATCCTCATTCATCAATCTTCAATACCCAATCCTCAATCCTCAATCCTCAATCCTCAATCATGAATCCTCAATCTTCAATCCTCAATCCTCAATCCTCAATTCTCAATCCTCAATCCTCAATTTTCAGACCTCAAACATCAATGCTCAACCCTCAGTCCTCGTCCTCAATCCACAACCCTCAATCCTCAATCCTCAATCTTCAATCATCAATATTCAACCTTCAATCCTCAACCCTCAATCCTCGATCCTCAATCCTCAATCCTCAATCCTCAATCCTCAATCCTCATTCTTGAAACCTCAATACCCAATCCTCAATCTTCAATCCTCAATCCTCAATCCCCAATTCTCAATCCTCAATCCTCTATCCTCAGACCTCAAACATCAATACTCAACCCTCAGTCCTCGTCCTCAATCCTGAATCCTCAATCCTGAATCCTCAATCTTCAGACCTCAGTCCTCAACAATCAGTTGTCAATTCTCAATCCTCAATAGAATATCATCAATTCACAGTATTCAATACCCAATACTCAATCTGAAATCTTTAAATCTCTATCCACAAACACCAATTCTCATCACTCAACCCTAAACGCTCAGTCCCCAATCCTCAATCTTCAATCCTCAATCCACAATCCTCAATCCTCAATCCTCAATCTTCAATCCTCAATACTCAATTATCAATCCTCAATCCTCAATCCTCAATGCTCAATCCTCAAACCTCAATCGTCAGTCTTCAAACCTCAATACTCAATCTTCAATTCTCAATCCTCAATCCTCAATCCTCAATCTTCAATCCTCAGACCTCAATACTCAATCCTCAATCCTCAATCCTCAATCCTCAATCATCAATCCTCAACCTCCAATACTCAATCCTGAATCCTCAATCCTCATTCCTCAATACTCAATCCTCAATCATCAATCCTCAATCTTCAATCCTCAACACTCAATCTTTAATCATCAATCCTCAATCCTCAATCTTCAATCCTCAATCCTCAATCCTGAATCCTCAATCCTCAATCCTCAATCCTCAATCCTCAATCCTCTATCCTAGATCTTCAATCGTCAATACTCAATCTTCAATCCTCAATCCTCAATCCTCAATCCTCAATCCTCATTATTCAATCCTCAATACCCAATCCTCAATCTTCAATCCTCAATCATCAATCCTCAATCTTCAGTTCTCAATCCTCAACCCTCAATCCTGAATCCTCAATGCTAAAGCATCAATCCTCAATTCTCAATACTCAATAGAACATCCTGAATTCTCAGGATTCAATACTCAAACCTCAAAGCTCAAACCTCAGCCGGCATCCTCTATCATCAACCCTCAATCGTCAATCCTCAACCTTCAATCCTCAACACTCAACCTTCAACACTCAAACCTCAATCCTCAATCGTCAATCCGCAATCCTCAATCCTCAGTCATCAATCCTCAACCTTCAATACTCAATCCTCAATCCTCAACCCTCAATCCTCAGTCCTTAAACCTCAATCCCGAATCCTCAATCCTGAATAATCAATCTTTAGCCCTCAGTCCTCAACAATCAATTGTCAATCCTCAATCCTCAATAGAATATCCTCAATTCACAGTTTTCAATACTCAATCCCAATTCTTCAATCTTCAAATCTCAATCCACAAACGTCAGTTCCCATCACTCAACCCTCAACACTAAGTCCTCAATCTCCAATCCTCAACCCTCAATTTTCAACCTTCAAACCTCAATACTCAATCTCCGATCCTCAATTCTCAATCCTCAATCCTCAATCCTCAGACCTCACACATCAATACTCAACCCTCAGACATTGTCCTCAATCCACAACCCTCGATCCTCAATCCTCAATATTCAACCATCACTATTCAACCTTCAATCCTCAATCCTCAATCTTCGATACTCAATCCTCAATCCTCAATGTTCAATCCTCAATACCCAATCCTCAATCTTCAATCCTCAATCCTCAATCCTCAGTCCTCAATTCTCAATCCTCAATCCTCAGTCCTCAGTCCTCAAACCTCAATCCTCAACCCACAGCCCTCATCGTCAATTCTCAATCCTCAATCCTCAATCTTCAATCTTCAATTCTCGATACTCAATCTTCAATCCACAATTATCAATCTTCAATCCTCAATACTCAATCTTCAATCCTCAATCCTCAATCCTCAATCCTCAGTCCTCATTCTTCAATCCTCAATGCCCAATCCTCAATCTTGAATCCTCAATCGTCAATCCTCAATCCTCAATTCTCAATCCTCAATAGTCATTCTTCAATCCTCTATCCTCAGTCCTCAAACCTCAATTCTGAATCCTCAATCCTGAATCCTCAATCTTCAGCCCTCAGTCCTCAACAATCAGTTGACAATCCTCAATCCTCAATAGAATATCCTCAATTCACAGTTTTCAATACACAATACTCAATCTGCAATCTTCATATCTCTATCCACAAACATCAATTCTCATCACTCAACCCTTAACACTCAGTCCTCAATGTTCAATCCTCAATCCTCAATTCTCAATCTTCCATCCTCAATACTCCATCTTTAATCCTCAATCCTCAATCCTCAACCTTCAATCCTCAGTCCTCAATACTCAATCTTCAATCCTCAATCCTCAATCTTCAATCATCAATATTCAACCTTCAATCCTCAACCCTCAATCCTCGATCCTCAATCCTCAATCCTCAATCCTCAATCCTCAATCCTCATTCTTGAAACCTCAATACCCAATCCTCAATCTTCAATCCTCAATCCTCAATCCCCAATTCTCAATCCTCAATCCTCTATCCTCAGACCTCAAACATCAATACTCAACCCTCAGTCCTCGTCCTCAATCCTGAATCCTCAATCCTGAATCCTCAATCTTCAGACCTCAGTCCTCAACAATCAGTTGTCAATTCTCAATCCTCAATAGAATATCATCAATTCACAGTATTCAATACCCAATACTCAATCTGAAATCTTTAAATCTCTATCCACAAACACCAATTCTCATCACTCAACCCTAAACGCTCAGTCCCCAATCCTCAATCTTCAATCCTCAATCCACAATCCTCAATCCTCAATCCTCAATCTTCAATCCTCAATACTCAATTATCAATCCTCAATCCTCAATCCTCAATGCTCAATCCTCAAACCTCAATCGTCAGTCTTCAAACCTCAATACTCAATCTTCAATTCTCAATCCTCAATCCTCAATCCTCAATCTTCAATCCTCAGACCTCAATACTCAATCCTCAATCCTCAATCCTCAATCCTCAATCATCAATCCTCAACCTCCAATACTCAATCCTGAATCCTCAATCCTCATTCCTCAATACTCAATCCTCAATCATCAATCCTCAATCTTCAATCCTCAACACTCAATCTTTAATCATCAATCCTCAATCCTCAATCTTCAATCCTCAATCCTCAATCCTGAATCCTCAATCCTCAATCCTCAATCCTCAATCCTCAATCCTCTATCCTAGATCTTCAATCGTCAATACTCAATCTTCAATCCTCAATCCTCAATCCTCAATCCTCAATCCTCATTATTCAATCCTCAATACCCAATCCTCAATCTTCAATCCTCAATCATCAATCCTCAATCTTCAGTTCTCAATCCTCAACCCTCAATCCTGAATCCTCAATGCTAAAGCATCAATCCTCAATTCTCAATACTCAATAGAACATCCTGAATTCTCAGGATTCAATACTCAAACCTCAAAGCTCAAACCTCAGCCGGCATCCTCTATCATCAACCCTCAATCGTCAATCCTCAACCTTCAATCCTCAACACTCAACCTTCAACACTCAAACCTCAATCCTCAATCGTCAATCCGCAATCCTCAATCCTCAGTCATCAATCCTCAACCTTCAATACTCAATCCTCAATCCTCAACCCTCAATCCTCAGTCCTTAAACCTCAATCCCGAATCCTCAATCCTGAATAATCAATCTTTAGCCCTCAGTCCTCAACAATCAATTGTCAATCCTCAATCCTCAATAGAATATCCTCAATTCACAGTTTTCAATACTCAATCCCAATTCTTCAATCTTCAAATCTCAATCCACAAACGTCAGTTCCCATCACTCAACCCTCAACACTAAGTCCTCAATCTCCAATCCTCAACCCTCAATTTTCAACCTTCAAACCTCAATACTCAATCTCCGATCCTCAATTCTCAATCCTCAATCCTCAATCCTCAGACCTCACACATCAATACTCAACCCTCAGACATTGTCCTCAATCCACAACCCTCGATCCTCAATCCTCAATATTCAACCATCACTATTCAACCTTCAATCCTCAATCCTCAATCTTCGATACTCAATCCTCAATCCTCAATGTTCAATCCTCAATACCCAATCCTCAATCTTCAATCCTCAATCCTCAATCCTCAGTCCTCAATTCTCAATCCTCAATCCTCAGTCCTCAGTCCTCAAACCTCAATCCTCAACCCACAGCCCTCATCGTCAATTCTCAATCCTCAATCCTCAATCTTCAATCTTCAATTCTCGATACTCAATCTTCAATCCACAATTATCAATCTTCAATCCTCAATACTCAATCTTCAATCCTCAATCCTCAATCCTCAATCCTCAGTCCTCATTCTTCAATCCTCAATGCCCAATCCTCAATCTTGAATCCTCAATCGTCAATCCTCAATCCTCAATTCTCAATCCTCAATAGTCATTCTTCAATCCTCTATCCTCAGTCCTCAAACCTCAATTCTGAATCCTCAATCCTGAATCCTCAATCTTCAGCCCTCAGTCCTCAACAATCAGTTGACAATCCTCAATCCTCAATAGAATATCCTCAATTCACAGTTTTCAATACACAATACTCAATCTGCAATCTTCATATCTCTATCCACAAACATCAATTCTCATCACTCAACCCTTAACACTCAGTCCTCAATGTTCAATCCTCAATCCTCAATTCTCAATCTTCCATCCTCAATACTCCATCTTTAATCCTCAATCCTCAATCCTCAACCTTCAATCCTCAGTCCTCAATACTCAATCTTCAATCCTCAATACTCCATCTTTAATCCTCAATCCTCAATCCTCAATCTTCAATCCTCAGTCCTCAATACTCAATTCTCAATCCCCAATGCTCAACCTTCAATCCTCAATACTCAATCTTCAATCCTCAATCCTCAATCCTCAATCCTCAATCCTCAATCCTCATTCTTCAATCCTCAATACCCAATCCTCAATCTTCAATCCTCAATCCTCAATCCTCAATCCTCAATTCTCAATCCTCAATCCTCAGTCCTCAGTCCTCAAACGTCAATCCTCAATCCTCAGTCCTCATTCTTCAATCCTCAATACCCAATCCTCAATCTTGAATCCTCAATCGTCAATCCTCAATTCTCAATCCTCAATCCTCAATCCTCATTCTTCAATCCTCAATACCCAATCCTCAATCTTCAATCCTCAATCCTCAATCCTCAATTCTCAATCCTCAATCCTCAATCCTCAATCCTCAATCCTCAATCCTAAATCCTCAATCATCAATCCTCAATCTTCAGTACTCAATCCTCAATCCTGAATCCTCAGTCCTCAATACTCAATCCTCAATCCTCAATCCTCAATCCTCAATCTTCAGTCCTCAATACTCAATCTTCAATCCCCAATCCTCAATTCTCAATCGTCAATACTCAATCCTCAATCCTCAATCCTCAATCGTCAATCCGCAATCCTCAATCCTCAGTCATCAATCCTCAACCTTCAATACTCAATCCTCAATCCTCAATCCTCAATCCCCAATCCTCAATCCTCATTCCTCAAACCTAAATCCTCAAACCTCTGTCCTCATCCTCAATTCTCAATCCTCAATGCTCAATCCTCAAGCCACAATCCTCAACCGTCAGCCCTCGTCCTCAATCCTCAACTCTCAATCCTCAATACTCAATCTTCAATCATCAATACTCAATCTTCAATCCTCAATCCTCAATCCACAATCCTCATTCCTCAAACCTCAATCCTCAATCCTCAATCCTTAATCCTCAATCTTCAATCCTCAATCCCCAGTCCTCAATCTTCAATCCTCAATGCTCAATCCTCAATCCTCAATCCTCAGTCCTCAATCCTCAATCCTCAATCCTCAATCCTCAATCCTCAATCTTCAATCCTCAATACTCAATCTTCAATCCTCAATCCTCAATTCTCAATCGTCAATACTCAATCCTCAATCGTCTATCCTCAATCCCCAATCCTCAATCTTCAATCCTCAATACTCAATCCTCAATCATCAACCTTCAATCCTCAATACTCAATCTTCAATCCTCAATCCTCAATCCTCAATCCTCAATCCTCAATATTCAACACACAACCATCAACCATCAATCCTCAATTTCCCAATACTCAATAGAATAGCCTGAATTCTCATCGTTCAATACTAAATCCACAAAAATCAGTAATCAAATCTCAACCCTCAAACATCAATTCTCACCACTCAATCCCCAACACTCAGTCCTTTCTCTTCAATCCTCCATCCTCAATCCTCAATCCTCAATCTTCAATCCTCAATACTCAATCTTCAATCCTCAATCCTCAGTCCTCAAACCTCAATCCTGGATCCTCAATCCTGAATCCTCAATCTTCAGCCCTCAGTCCTCAACAATCAGGTGACAATCCTCAATCCACAATAGGATATCCTCAATTCACAGTTTTCAATACACAATACTCAATCTGCAATCTTCAAATCTCTATACACAAACATCAATTCTCATCACACAACCCTCAACACTCTGTCCTCAATGTTCAATCCTCAATCCTCAATTCTCAAACTTCAATCCTCAATACTCAATCTTTAATCCTCAATCCTCAACCCACAATCTTCAATCCTCAGTCCACAATACTCAATCCTCAATCCTCAATCCTCAGTCCTCAATCATCAATCCTCAATCTTCAATACTCAATCCTCAATCCTGAATCCTCAGTCCTCAATACTCAACCATCAACCCTCAATTCTCAATACTCAATAGAATATCCTGAGTTCTCAGGATTCAATACTCAAACCTCAAATCTCAAACCTAAGCCCTCATCCTCAATCCTCAATACTCAATCCCCAATCCTCAACCCTCAATCCTCAACACTCAATCTTCAATCCTCAATCCTCAATCCTCAATCCTCAATCCTCAATCCTCAATCCTCAGTCATCAATCCTCAACCTTCAATAGTCAATCCTCAATCCTCAATCCTCAATCCTCAAACCTCAATCCTCAATCCTCAATCTTCAATCCTCAATACTCAATTTTCAATCCTCTAACCTCAATCCTCAATCCTCAATCCTCATTTTTCAATCCTCAATACCCAATCCTCAATCTTCAATCCTCAATCCTCAATCCTCAATTATCAATCCTCAATCCTCAGTCCTCAGTCCTTAAACCTCAATCCTCAACCCTCAGCCCTCATCCTCAATCCTCAATCCTCAATCCTCAATCCTCAATGTTCAATCCGCAATACCCAATCCTCAATCTTCAATCCTCAATGCTCAATCCTCAATCCTCAATTCTCAATCCTCAAACCTCAGTCCTCAGTCCTCAAACCTCAACCCTCAACCCTCAGCCCTCATCGTCAATTCTCAATCCTCAATCCTCAATCCTCAATCTTCAATCCTCAATACTCAATCTTCAATACACAATCCTCAATCTTCAATCCTCAATACTCAATCTTCAATCCTCAATCCTCAATCCTCAATACTCAATCCTCAATCCTCAGTGCTCAATCCTCAATCTTCAACCACAATACTCAATCTTCAATCCTCAATCCTCAATCCTCAATCCTCAATCCTCATTCTTCAATCCTCAATACCCAATCCTCAACCTTCAATCCTCAATCCTCAATCCTCAATCCCCAATTCTCAATCCTCAATCCTCAGTCCTCAGACCTCAAACATCAATACTCAACCGTCAGTCATCGTCCTCAATCCTCAACACTCAATTCTCAATCCTCAATCTTCAATCATCAATACTCAATATTCAATCCTCAATCTTCAATCCTCAATCCTCAATCCTCAATCCTCAATATTCAACACACAACCCTCAACCACCGATCCTCAATACTCAACCATCAATCCCCAATTCCTAATACCCAACAGAGTATTCTGAATTCTCATGGTTCAATACTCAATCCACAATATTCAATAATCAAATCTCAATCCTCAAACATCAATTCTCAACACTCATTCATCAACACTCAGTCCACTCTTTTCAATCCTCCATCCTCAACCCTCAATCCTCAAGCGTCAATCCTCAATCCTCAATCCTCAACCCTCAATCCTCAGTCCTTAAACCTCAATCTCGAATCCTCAATCCTGAATCCTCAATCTTTAGCCCTCAGTCCTCAACAATCAATTGTCAATCCTCAATCCTCAATAGAATATCCTCAATTCACAGTTTTCAATACTAAATCCCCATTCTTCAATCTTCAAATCTCAATCCACAAACATCAATTCCCATCACTCAACCCTCAACACTAAGTCCTCAATCTTCAATCCTCAACCCTCAATTCTCAACCTTCAATCCTCAATACTCAATCTTCAATCCTCAATTCTCAATCCTCAATCCTCAATCCTCAGACCTCAAACATCAATACTCAAACCTCAGACATCGTCCTCAATCCACAACCCTCAATCCTCAATCCTCAATCTTCAATCATCAATATTCAATCTTCAATCCTCAATCCTCAATCTTCGATACTCAATCCTCAATCCTCAATGTTCATTCCTCAGTACCCAGTCCTCAATGTTCAATCCTCAATCCTCAATCCTCTGTCCTCAATTCTCAATCCTCAATCCTCAGTCCTCAGTCCTCAAACCTCAATCCTCAACCCACAGCCCTCATCGTCAATTCTCAATCCTCAATCCTCAATCTTCAATCTTCAATTCTCGATACTCAATCTTCAATCCACAATTATCAATCTTCAATCCTCAATACTCAATCTTCAACCGTCAATCCTCAATCCTGAATCCTCAGTCCTCAATCTTCAATCCTCAATACCCAATCCTCAATCTTGAATCCTCAATAGTCAATCCCCAATTCTCAATCCTCAATCCTCAATCTTCAATCTTCAATTCTCGATACTCAATCTTCAATCCACAATTATCAATCTTCAATCCTCAATACTCAATATTCAATCTTCAATCCTCAATCCTCAATCCTCGATACTCAATCCTCAATCCTCAATGTTCTATCCTCAATACCCAATCCTCAATCTTCAATCTTCAATCCTCAATCCTCAATCCTGAATCCTCAATCCTCAATCTTCAATCCTCAATCCACAATCCTCAATCTTCAATCCTCAATACTCAATCTTCAATCCTCGATCCTCAATCCTAAATCCTCAGTCCTCATTCTTCAATCCTCAATACCCATCCTCAATCTTCAATCCTCAATCCTCAATCCTCAATTCTCAATCCTCAATCCTCAATCCTCAGACCTCAAACATCAATACTCAAACCTCAGACATCGTCCTCAATCCACAACCCTCAATCCTCAATCCTCAATCTTCAATCATCAATATTCAATCTTCAAACCTCAATCCTCAATCTTCGATACTCAATCCTCAATCCTCAATGTTCAATCCTCAATACCCAATCCTCAATCTTCAATCCTCAATCCTCAATCCTCAGTCCTCAATTCTCAATCCTCAATCCTCAGTCCTCAGTCCTCAAACCTCAATCCTCAACCCACAGCCCTCATCGTCAATTCTCAATCCTCAATCCTCAATCCTCAATCTTCAATTCTCGATACTCAATCTTCAATCCACAATTATCAATCTTCAATCCTCAATACTCAATCTTCAATCCTCAATCCTCAATCCTGAATCCTCAGTCCTCAATCTTCAATCCTCAATACCCAATCCTCAATCTTGAATCCTCAATAGTCAATCCCCAATTCTCAATCCTCAATCCTCAATAATCATTCTTCAATCCTCTATCCTCAGTCCTCAAACCTCAATTCTGAATCCTCAATCCTGAATCCTCAATCTTCAGCCATCAGTCCTCAACAATCAGTTGTCAATCCTCAATCCTCAATAGAATATCCTCAATTCACGGTTTTCAATACTCAATACTCAATCTGCAATCTTAAAACCTTTATCCACAAACATCAATTCTCATCACTGAACCCACAACACTCAGTCCTCAATGTTCATTACTCAATCTTCAATCCTCAATCCTCAATCCTCAGTCCTCAATTCTCAATCCTCAATCCTCAGTCCTCAGTCCTCAGTCCTCGAACCTCAATCCTCAACCCACAGCCCTCATCGTCAATTCTCAATCCTCAATCCTCAATCTTCAATCTTCAATTCTCGATACTCAATCTTCAATCCACAATTATCAATCTTCAATCCTCAATACTCAATATTCAATCTTCAATCCTCAATCCTCAATCCTCGATACTCAATCCTCAATCCTCAATGTTCAATCCTCAATACCCAATCCTCAACCTTCAATCTTCAATCCTCAATCCTCAATCCCGAATCCTCAATCCTCAATCCTCAATCCTCAATCCACAATCCTCAATCTTCAATTCTCTATACTCAATCTTCAATCCTCGATCCTCAATCCTAAATCCTCAGTCCTCATTCTTCAATCCTCAATACCCATCCTCAATCTTCAATCCTCAATCCTCAATCCTCAATTCTCAATCCTCAATCCTCAATTTTCAGACCTCAAACATCAATACTCAACCGTCAGTCCTCGTCCTCAATCCACAACCCTCAATCCTCAATCCTCAACCTTCAATCATCAATATTCAATCTTCAATCCTCAACCCTCAAACCTCGATCCTCAATCCTCAATCCTCAATCCTCTATCCTCAATCCTCATTCTTCAATCCTCAATACCCAATCCTAAATCTTCAATCCTCAATCCTCAATCCCCAATTCTCAATCCTCAATCCTCAATCCTCAGACCTCAAACATCAATACTCAACCCTCAGTCCTCGTCCTCAATCCTGAATCCTCAATCCTGAATCCTCAATCTTCAGACCTCAGTCCTCAACAATCAGTTGTCAATTCTCACTCCTCAATAGAATATCATCGATTCACAGTATTCAATACCCAATACTCAATCTGAAATCTTTAAATCTCTATCCACAAACACCAATTCTCATCACTCAACCCTCAACGCTCAGTCCCCGATCCTCAATCTTCAATCCTGAATCCACAATCCTCAATCCTCAATCCTCAATCTTCAATCCTCAATACTCAATCATCAATCCTCAATCCTCAATCCTCAATGCTCAATCCTCAAACCTCAATCGTCAGTCTTCAAACCTCAATACTCAATCTTCAATTCTCAATCCTCAATCCTCAATCCTCAATCTTCAATCCTCAGACCTCAATACTCAATCCTCAATCCTCAATCCTCAATCCTCAATCATCAATCCTCAACCTTCAATACTCAATCCTCAATCCTCAATCCTCAATCCTCAATACTCAATCCTCAATCATCAATCCTCAATCTTCAATCCTCAACCCTCAATCGTCAGTCTTCAAACCTCAATACTCAATCTTCAATTCTCAATCCTCAATCCTCAATCCTCAATCCTCATTCTTCAATCCTCAATACCCAATCCTCAATCTTCAACACTTAATCCTCAATCCTCAATTCTCAATCCTCAATCGTCAGTCCTCAGTCCTCAAACCTCAATACTCAACCCTCAGCCCTCATCCTCAATACTCAATCCTCAATCCTCAATCCTCAATCTTCAATCCTCGATACTCAATCTTCAATCCTCAATCCTCAGTCCTCAAACATCAATTCTGAATCCTCAATCCTGAATCCTCAATCTTCAGACCTCACTCCTCAACAATCAGTTGTCAACCCTGAATCCTCAATAGAATATCCTCAATTCACAGTTTTCAATACTCAATACTCAATCTGCAATCTTCAAACCACTATCCACAAACATCAATTCTCATCACTCAACCCTCAACACTCAGTCCTCAACGTTCAATCCTCAATCCTCAATCCACAATACTCAATCTTTAATCCTCGATCCTCAATCCTCAATACTCAATCCTCAATCCTCAGTCCACAATCCTCAATCTTCAATCCTCAATACTCAAACTTCAATCCTCAATCCTCAATCCTCAATCCTCAGTCCTCATTCTTCAATCCTCAAAACCCAATCCTCAATCTTGAGTCCTCAATCGTCAATCCTCAATTCTCAATCCTCAATCCTGAATAATCATTCTTCAATCCTCTATCCACAGTCCTCAAACCTCAATTCTGAATCCTCAATCCTGAATCCTCAATCTTCAGCCCTCAGTCCTCAACAATCAGTTGACAATCCTCAATCCTCAATAGAATATCCTCAATTCACAGTTTTCAATACACAATACACATTCTGCAATCTTCAAACCTCTATCCACAAACATCAATTCTCATCACTGAACCCACAACACCCAGTCCTCAATGTTCAATACTCAATCTTCAATCCACAATCCTCAATCGTCAATCTTCAATCCTCATTACTCAATCTTCAATCCTCTATCCTCAACCCCCAATCCTCAATCCTCATTCTTCAATCCTCAATACCCAATCCTCAATCTTCAATCCTCAATCCTCAATCCTCATTTCCCAATCCTCAATCCTCAGTCCTCAGTCCTTAAACCTCAAACTTCAACCCTCAGACCTCATCCTCAATCCTCAATCCTCTATCCTCAATCCTCAATCTTCAATCCTCAATACTCAATCTTCAATCCTCAATCCTCAATCCTCAGTCCTCAAACCTCAATTCTGAATCCTCAATCCTGAATCCTCAATCTTCAGCCCTCAGTCCTCAACAATCAGGTGTCAATCCTCAATCCTCAATTGAATATCCTCAATTCGCAGTTTTCAATACACAATACTCAATCTGCAATCTTCATATCTCTATCCACAAACATCAATTCTCATCATTCAACCCTCAACACTCAGTCCTCAATGTTCAACCCTCAATCCTCAATTCTCAATCTTCAAGCCTCAATACTCCATCTTTAATCCTCAATCCTCAGTCCTCAATCTTCAATCCTCAGTCCTCAATACTCAATCCAAAAATCCTCAATCCTCAACCCTCAATCATCAATCTTCAATCACCAATATTCAATCTTCAATCCTCAACCCTCAATCCTCGACCCTCAATCCTCAATCCTGAATCCTCAATCCTCAATCCTCAATCCTCAATCCACAATCCTCAATCTTCAATCCTCAATACTCAATCTTCAATCCTCGATCCTCAATCCTAAATCCTCAGTCCTCATTCTTCAATCCTCAATACCCAATCCTCAATCTTCAATCCTCAATCCTCAATCCTCAATTCTGAATCCGCAATCCTCAATTTTCAGACCTCAAACGTCAATACTCAACCCTCAGTCCTCGTCCTCAATCCACAACCCTCAATCCTCAATCCTCAACCTTCAATCATCAATATTCTACCTTCAATCCTCAACCCTCAATCCTCGATCCTCAATCCTCAATCCTCAATGTTCAATCCTCAATACCCAATCCTCAATCTTCAATCCTCAATTCTCAATCCTCAATCCTCAGTCCTCAGACCTCAAACCTCAATCCTCAACCCTCAGCCCTCATCGTCAATCCTCAAACCTCAATCCTCAATCCTCAATCCTCAATCCACAGTCCTCAATCCTCAATCCTCAATCCTCAATCCTCAATCTTCAATCCTCAATACTCAATCTTCAATCCTCAATCCTCAATTCTCAATCGTCATTACTCAATCCTCAATCGTCAATCCTCAATCCCCAATCCTCAATCTTCAATCCTCAAACCTCAATCCTCAATCCTCAATCTTCAATCCTCAATACTCAACCTTCAATCCTCAATCCTCAATCCTCAATCCTCAATCCTCATTCTTCAATCCTCAATACCCATTCCTCAATCTTCAATCCTCAATCCTCAATGCTCAATCCTCAATCCTCAATCCTCAGACGTCAAACATCAATACTCAACCCTCAGTCCTCGTGCTCAATCCACAGCCCTCAATCCTCAATCCTCAATCTTCAATCATCAATATTCAATATTCAGTCCTCAATCCTCAGTCCTCTATCCTCAATCCTCAATCCTCAACGTTCAATCCGCAATACCCAATCCTCAATCTTCAATCCTCAATAATCAATCCTCAATCCTCAATCCTCAATCCTCAATCCACAATCCTCAATCCTCAGACCTCAAACCTCAATCCCGAATCCTCAATCCTGAATCCTCAGCCTTCAGACCTAAATCCTCGACAATCAGTTGTCAATTCACAATCCTCAATAGAATATCCTCAATTCACAGTTTTCAATACTCAATACTCAATCTGCAATCTTCAAACCTCTATCCACAAACATCAATTCTCATCACTGAACCCTCAACACTCAGTCCTCAATGTTCAATACTCAATCTTCAATCCACAATCCTCAATCGTCAATCTTCGATCCTCAATACTCAATCTTCAATCCTCTATCCTCAATCCTCAATCCTCAATCCTCATTCTTCAATCCTCAATCCTCAATCCTCAGACGTCAAACATCAATACTCAACCCTCAGTCTTCGTGCTCAATCCACAGCCCTCAATCCTCAATCCTCAATCTTCAATCATCAATATTCAATCTTCAGTCCTCAATCCTCAGTCCTCTATCCTCAATCCTCAATCCTCAACGTTCAATCCGCAATACCCAATCCTCAATCTTCAATCCTCAATAATCAATCCTCAATCCTCAATCCTCAATCCTCAATCCTCAATCCTCAATCCTCAGTCCTCAAACCTCAATCCTGAATACTCAATCCTGAATCCTCAGTCTTCAGACCTAAATCCTCGACAATCAGTTGTCAATTCACAATCCTGAATAGAATATCCTCAATTCACAGTTTTCAATACTCAATACTCAATCTGCAATCTTCAAACCTCTATCCACAAACATCAATTCTCATCACTGAACCCTCAACACTCAGTCCTCAATGTTCAATACTCAATCTTCAATCCACAATCCTCAATCGTCAATCTTCGATCCTCAATACTCAATCTTCAATCCTCTATCCTCAATCCTCAATCCTCAATCCTCATTCATCAATCTTCAATACCCAATCCTCAATCCTCAATCCTCAATCCTCAATCATGAATCCTCAATCTTCAATCCTCAACACTCAATTTTTAATCATCAATCCTCAATCCTCAATCTTCAATCCTCAATCCCCAATCCTGAATCCTCAATCCTCAATCCTCAATCCTCAATCCTCAATCCTCAATCCTCAATCTTCAATCCTCAATACTCAGTCTTCAATCCTCGATCCTCAATCCTAAATCCTCAGTCCTCATTCTTCAATCCTCAATACCCAATCCTCAATCTTCAATCCTCAATCCTCAATCCTCTATTCTCAATCCTCAATCCTCAATCTTCAGACCTCAAACATAAATACTCAACCCTCAGTCCTCGTCCTCAATCCACAACCCTCAATCCTCAATCCTCAATCTTCAATCATCAATATTCAATCTTCAATCCTCAACCCTCAATTCTCGACCCTCAATCCTCAATCCTCAATGTTCAATACTCAATACCCAATCTTCAATATTCAATCCTCAATCCTCAATCCTCAATCCTCAATTCTCAATCCTCAATCCTCAGTCCTCAGGCCTCAAACCTCAACCCTCAACCCTCAGCCCTCATCGTCAATTCTCAAACCTCAATCATCAATCCTCAATCTTCAATCCTCAATACTCAATCTTCAATCCACAATCCTCAATATTCAATCCTCAATACTCAATCTTCAATCCTCAATCCTCAATCCTCAATACTCAATCCTCAATCCTCAGCCCTCAATCCTCAATCTTCAACCTCAATACTCAATCTTCAATCCTCAATCCTCAATCCTCAATCCTCAATCCTCAATCCTCATTCTTCAATCCTGAATACCCAATCCTCAATCTTCAATCCTCAATCCTCAATCCACAATTCTCAATCCTCAATCCTCAATCCTCAGACCTCAAACATCAATACTCGACACTCAGTCCTCGTCCTCAATCCTGAATCCTCAATCCTGAATCCTCAATCTTCAGACCTCAGTCCTCAACAATCAGTTGTCAATTCTCAATCCTCAATAGAATATCATCAATTCACAGTATTCAATACGCAATACTCAATCTGAAATCTTTAAATCTCTATCCACAAACACCAATTCTCATCACTCAACCCTCAACGCTCAGTCCCCAATCCTCAATCTTCAATCCTCAATCCACAATCCTCAATCCTCAATCCTCAACCCTCAATCCTCAATCCTCAACCTTCAATCCTCAATCCTCAGTCCTCAAACCTCAATTCTGAATCCTCAATCCTGAATCCTCAATTTTCAGACCTCAGTCCTCAACAATCAGTTGTCAACCCTGAATCCTCAATAGAATATCCTCAATTCACAGTTCTCAATACTCAATACACAATCTGCAATCTTCAAACCTTTATCCACAAACATCAATTCTCATCACTCAACCCTCAACACTCAGTCCTCAATCTTCAATCCTCAACCCTCAATACTCAACCTTCAATCCTCAATACTCAATCCTCAATCCTCAATTCTCAAACCTCAATCCTCAATCCGCAGACCTCAGACATCAATACTCAACCCTCAGACATCGTCCTCAATCAACAACCCTCAATCCTCAATCCTCAATCTTCAATCATCAATATTCAATCTTCAATCCTCAATCCTCAATCCTCGATACTCAATCCTCAATCCTCAATGTTCAATACTCAATACCCAATCCTCAATCTTCAATCCTCAATCCTCAATCCTCAGTCCTCAATTCTCAATCCTCAATCCTCAGTCCTCAGTCCTCAAACCTCAATCCTCAAACATCAATTCTCAACACTCATTCCTCAACACTCAGTCCACTCTTTTCAATCCTCCATCCTCAACCCTCAATCCTCAAGCGTCAATCCTCAATCCTCGATCCTCAACCCTCAATCCTCAGTCCTTAAACATCAATCCCGAATCCTCAATCCTGAATCCTCAATCTTTAGCCCTCAGTCCTCAACAATCAATTGTCAATCCTCAATCCTCAATAGAATATCCTCAATTCACAGTTTTCAATACTCAATCCCCATTCTTCAATCTTCAAATCTCAATCCACAAACATCAATTCCCATCACTCAACCCTCAACACTAAGTCCTCAATCTTCAATCCTCAACCCTCAATTCTCAACCTTCAATGCTCAATACTCAATCTTCAATCCTCAATTCTCAATCCTCAATCCTCAA
This sequence comes from Calliopsis andreniformis, assembly GCF_051401765.1. Classification (NCBI taxonomy): domain Eukaryota; kingdom Metazoa; phylum Arthropoda; class Insecta; order Hymenoptera; family Andrenidae; genus Calliopsis; species Calliopsis andreniformis. Next base: position 46,958 of record NW_027480545.1, on the reverse strand, counting down.
TCCTCAGACCTCAAACATCAATACTCAAACATCAGACATCGTCCTCAATCCACAACCCTCAATCCTCAATCCTCAATCTTCAATCATCAATATTCAATCTTCAACCCTCAATCCTCAATCTTCGATACTCAATCCTCAATCCTCAATGTTCAATCCTCAATACCCAATCCTCAATCTTCAATCCTCAATCCTCAATCCTCAGTCCTCAATTCTCAATCCTCAATCCTCAGTCCTCAGTCCTCAAACCTCAATCCTCAATACTCAATCCACAATCCTCAATCTTCAATCCTCAATACTCAACCTTCAATCCTCGATCCTCAATCCTAAATCCTCAGTCCTCATTCTTCAATCCTCAATACCCATCCTCAATCTTCAATCCTCAATCCTCAATCCTCAATTCTCAATCCTCAATCCTCAATTCTCAATCCTCAATCCTCAATTCTCAGACCTCAAACATCAATACTCAAACCTCAGACATCGTCCACAATCCACAACCCTCAATCCTCAATCCTCAATCCTCAATCTTCAATCATCAATATTCAACCTTCAATCCTCAATCCTCAATCTTCGATACTCAATCCTCAATCCTCAATGTTCAATCCTCAATACCCAATCCTCAATCTTCAATCCTCAATCCTCAACCCTCAGTCCTCAATTCTCAATCCTCAATCCTCAGTCCTCAGTCCTCAAACCTCAATCCTCAACCCACAGCCCTCATCGTCAATTCTCAATCCTCAATCCTCAATCTTCAATCTTCAATTCTCGATACTCAATCTTCAATCCACAATTATCAATCTTCAATCCTCAATACTCAATCTTCAATCCTCAATCCTCAATCCTGAATCCTCAGTCCTCAATCTTCAATCGTCAATACCCAATCCTCAATCTTGAATCCTCAATAGTCAATACCCAATTCTCAATCCTCAATCCTCAATAATCATTCTTCAATCCTCTATCCTCAGTCCTCAAACCTCAATTCTGAATCCTCAATCCTGTATCCTCAATCTTCAGCCCTCAGTCCTCAACAATCAGTTGACAATCCCCAATCCTCAATAGAATATCCTCAATTCACAGATTTCAATACTCAATACTCAATCTGCAATCTTAAAACCTCTATCCACAAACATCAATTCTCATCACTGAACCCACAACACTCAGTCCTCAATGTTCAATACTCATTCTTCAATCCTCAATCCTCAATCCTCAGTCCTCAATTCTCAATCCTCGATCCTCAGTCCTCAGTCCTCAGTCCTCGAACCTCAATCCTCAACCCACAGCCCTCATCGTCAATTCTCAATCCTCAATCCTCAATCTTCAATCTTCAATTCTCGATACTCAATCTTCAATCCACAATTATCAATCTTCAATCCTCAATACTCAATATTCAATCTTCAATCCTCAATCCTCAATCCTCGATACTCAATCCTCAATCCTCAATGTTCAATCCTCAATTCCCAATCCTCAATCTTCAATCTTCAATCCTCAATCCTCAATCCTGAATCCTCAATCCTCAATCCTCTATCCTCAATCCACAATCCTCAATCATCAATTCTCAATACTCAATCTTCAATCCTCGATCCTCAATCCTAAATCCTCTGTCTTCATTCTTCAATCCTCAATACCCATCCTCAATCTTCAATCCTCAATCCTCAATCCTCAATTTTCAGACCTCAAACATCAATACTCAACCCTCAGTCCTCGTCCTCAATCCACAACCCTCAATCCTCAATCCTCAATCTTCAATCATCAATATTCAATCTTCAATCCTCAACCCTCAATCCTCGATCCTCAATCTTCAATCCTCAATCCTCTATCCTCAATCCTCATTCTTCAATCCTCAATACCCAATCCTCAATCTTCAATCCTCAATCCTCAATCCCCAATTCTCAATCCTCAATCCTCAATCCTCAGACCTCAATTTTCAGACCTCAAACATCAATACTCAACCCTCAGTCCTCGTCCTCAATCCACAACCCTCAATCCTCAATCCTCAATCTTCAATCATCAATATTCAATCTTCAATCCTCAACCCTCAATCCTCAATCCTCAATCTTCAATCATCAATATTCAATCTTCAATCCTCAACCCTCAATCCTCGATCCTCAATCTTCAATCCTCAATCCTCTATCCTCAATCCTCATTCTTCAATCCTCAATACCCAATCCTCAATCTTCAATCCTCAATCCTCAATCCCCAATTCTCAATCCTCAATCCTCAATCCTCAGACCTCAAACATCAATACTCAACCCTCAGTCCTCGTCCTCAATCCTGAATACTCAATCCTGAATCCTCAATCTTCAGACCTCAGTCCTCAACAATCAGTTGTCAATTCTCAATCCTCAATAGAATATCATCAATTCACAGTATTCAATACCCAATACTCAATCTGAAATCTTTAAATCTCTATCCACAAACACCAATTCTCATCACTCAACCCTCAACGCTCAGTCCCCAATCCTCAATCTTCAATCCTCAATCCACAATCCTCAATCCTCAATCCTCCATCTTCAATCTTCAATACTCAATCATCAGTCCTCAATCCGCAATCCTCAATGCTCAATCCTCAACCCTCAATCGTCAGTCTTCAAACCTCAATACTCAATCTTCAATTCTCAATCCTCAATCCTCAATCCTCAATCCTCATTCTTCAATCCTCAATACCCAATCCTCAATCTTCAACACTTAATCCTCAATCTTCAATTCTCAATCCTCAATCGTCAGTCCTCAGTCCTCAAACCTCAATACTCAACCCTCAGCCCTCATCCTCAATCCTCAATCCTCGATCCTCAATCCTCAATCTTCAATCCTCGATACTCAATCTTCAATCCTCAATCCTCAGTCCTCAAACCTCAATTCTGAATCCTCAATCCTGAATCCTCAATCTTCAGACCTCAGTCCTCAACAATCAGTTGTCAACCCTGAATCCTCAATAAAATATCCTCAATTCACAGTTTTCAATACTCAATACTCAATCTGCAATCTTCAAACCTCTATCCACAAACATCAATTCTTATCACTCAACCCTCAACACTCAGTCCTCAGCGTTCAATCCTCAATCCTCAATCCACAATCCTCAATTGTCAATCTTCAATCCTCAATCCCCAGTCCTCAATCTTCAATCCTCAATGCTCAACCCTCAATCCTCAAACCTCAGTCCTCAATCCTCAATCCTCAAACCTCAAACCTCAATCCTCAACCGTCAGTCCTCGTCCTCAATCCTCAACACTCAATCCTCAATCCTCAATCTTCAATCATCAATACTCAATATTCAATCCTCAATCTTCAATCCTCGATCCTCAATTCTCAATCCTCAATATTCAACACACAACCCTCAACCACCGATCCTCAGTACTCAACCATCAATCCTCAATTCCTAATACTCAATAGAGTATCCTGAATATTCATGTTTCAATACTCAATCCACAATATTCAATAATCAATTCTCAATCCTCAAACATCAATTCTCAACGCTCAATCCTCAACACCCAGTCCACTCTTTTCAATCCTCCATCCTCAACCCTCAATCCTCAAGCGTCAATCCTCAATCCTCAATACTCAACCCTCAATCCTCAGTCCTTAAACCTCAATCCCGAATCCTCAATCCTGAATCCTCAATCTTTAGCCCTCAGTCCTCAACAATCAATTGTCAATCCTCAATCCTCAATAGAATATCCTCAATTCACAGTTTTCAATACTCAATCCCCATTCTTCAATCTTCAAATCTCAATCCACAAACATCAATTCCCATCACTCAACCCTCAACACTAAGTCCTCAATCTTCAATCCTCAACCCTCAATACTCGATACTCAATCCTCAATCCTCAATGTTCAATACTCAATACCCAATCCTCAATCTTCAATCCTCAATCCTCAATCCTCAGTCCTCAATTCTCAATCCTCAATCCTCAGTCCTCAGTCCTCAAACCTCAATCCTCAACCCACAGCCCTCATCGTCAATTCTCAATCCTCAATCCTCAATCTTCAATCTTCAATTCTCGATACTCAATCTGCAATCCACAATCCTCAATCTTCAATCCTCAATACTCAATCTTTAATCCTCAGTCCTCAGTCCTCAATCCTCAATCTTCAATCCTCAATACTCAATCCTCAACTCTCAATCCTCAATCCTCAATAATCATTATTCAATCCTCTATCCTCAGTCCTCAAACCTCAATTCTGAATCCTCAATCCTGAATCCTCAATCTTCAGCCCTCAGTCCTCAACAATCATTTGGCAATCCTCAATCCTCAATAGAATATCCTCAATTCACAGTTTTCAATACTCTATACTCAATCTGCAATCTTCAAACCTCTATCCACAAACATCAATTCTCATCACTGAACCCACAACACTCAGTCCTCAATTTTCAATACTCAATCTTCAATCCACAATCCTCAATCGTCAATCTTCAATCCTCATTATTCAATCTTCAATCCTGTATCCTCAATCCTCAATCCTCAATCCTCATTCCTCAATCCTCAATACCCAATCCTCAAACTTCAATCCTCAATCCTCAATCCTCATTTCTCAATCCTCAATCCTCAGTCCTCAGTCCTTAAACCTCAATCCTCAACCCTCAGACCTCATCCTCAATCCTCAATCCTCTATCCTCAATCCTCAATCTTCAATCCTCAATACTCAATCTTCAATCCTCAATCCTCAATCCTCAGTCCTCAAACCTCAATTCTGAATCCTCAATCCTGAATCGTCAATCTTCAGCACTCAGACCTCAACAATCAGTTGACAATCCTCAATCCTCAATAGAATATCCTCAATTCACAGTTTTCAATACACAATATTCAATCTGCAATCTTAAAATCTCAATCCACAAACATCTATTCCCATCACTCAACCCTCAACACTAAGTCCTCAATCTTCAATCCTCAACCCTCAATTCTCAACCTTCAATCCTCAATACTCAATCTTCAATCCTCAATTCTCAATCCTCAATCCTCAATCCTCAGACCACAGTTCTCAAACCTAAATCCTCAACCCACAGCCCTCATCTTCAATTCTCAATCCTCAATCCTCAATGTTCAATCTTCAATTCTCGATACTCAATCTTCAATCCACAATTATCAATCTTCAATCCTCAATACTCAATCTTCAATCCTCAATCCTGAATCCTCAATCCTCAGTCCTCATTCTTCAATCCTCAATACCCAATCCTCAATCTTGAATCCTCAATCGTCAATCCTCAATTCTCAATCCTCGATCCTCAATAATCATACTTCAATCCTCTATCCTCAGTCCTCAAACCTCAATTCTGAATCCTCAATCCTGAATCCTCAATCTTCAGCCCTCAGTCCTCAACAATCAGTTGACAATCCTCAATCCTCAATAGAATATCCTCAATTCACAGTTTTCAATACTCAATACTCAATCTGCAATCTTAAAACCTCTATCCACAAACATCAATTCTCATCACTGAACCCACAACACTCAGTCCTCAATGTTCAATACTCAATCTTCAATCCTCAATCCTGAATTCTCAATCCTCAATCCTCAATCTTCAATCTTCAATTCTCGATACTCAATCTTCAATCCACAATTATCAATCTTCAATCCTCAATACTCAATATTCAATCTTCAATCCTCAATCCTAAATCCTCAGTCCTCATTCTTCAATCCTCAATACCCAATCCTCAATCTTCAATCCTCAATCCTCAATCCTCAATTCTCAATCCTCAATCCTCAATTTTCAGACCTCAAACATCAATACTCAACCCTCAGTCCTCGTCCTCAATCCACAACCCTCAATCCTCAATCCTCAATCTTCAATCATCAATATTCAGTCTTCAATCCTCAACCCTCAATCCTCGATCCTCAATCCTCAATCCTCAATCCTCAATCCTCATTCCTCAATCCTCAATCCTTAATCCTCAATCTTGAATCCTCAATCCCCAGTCCTCAATCTTCAATCCTCAATGCTCAATCCTCAATCCTCAATCCTCAGTCCTCAATCCTCAATCCTCAATCCTCAATCCTCAATCTTCAATCCTCAGTACTCAATCTTCAATCCTTAATCCTCAATTCTCAATCGTCAATACTCAATCCTCAATCGCCAATCCTCAATCCCCAATCCTGAATCTTCAATCCTCAATCCTCAATCCCCAATCCTCAACCTTCAATCCTCAATACTCAATCTTCAATCCTCAATCCTCAATCCTCAATCCTCAATCCTCGATCCTCAATCCTCAATATTCAACACACAACCCTCAACCATCAATCCTCAATACTCAACCATCAATCCTCAATTCTCAATACTCACTAGAATACCCTGAATTCTCATCGTTCAATACTCAATCCACAAAAATCAGTAATCAAATCTCAACCCTCAAACATCAATTCCCAACACTCAATCCTCAACACTCAGTCCTCTTTCTTCAATCCTCCATCCTCAATACGCAATCCTCAATATTCAATCCTCAATACTCAATATTAAATCCTCAAACCTCAGTCCTCAAACCTCAATTCTGAATCCTCAATCCTGAATCCTCAATCTTCAGCCCTCAGTCCTCGACAATCAATTGTCAATCCTCAATCCTCAATAGAATATCCTCAATTCACAGCTTTCAATACTCGATACTCAATTTGGAATCTTGAAATCTCTATCCACAAACAATAATTCTCATCACTCAACCCTCAACACTCAGTCCCCAATCCTCAATATTCAATCCTCAATCCTCAATCCTCAATACTCAATCCTCAATCTTCAATCCCCAGTAATCAATTTTCAATCCTCAATCCTTAATTCTCAATCCTCAATCCTCAATCCTCAATCCTCAACCCTCAATCCTCAATCCTCAACCTTCAATCCTCAATACTCAATCTTCAATCCTCAATCCTCCATCCTCAATCGTCAATCCTCAAACCTCAATCCTCATTCTTCAATCCTCAATACCCAATCCTCAATCTTCAATCCTCAATCCTCAATCCTAAATTCTCAATCCTCAATCCTCAATCCTCAGACCTCAAACATCAATACTCAAACCTCAGACATCGTCCTCAATCCACAACCCTCAATCCTCAATCCTCAATCTTCAATCATCAATATTCAATCTTCAATCCTCAATCCTCAATCCTCGATACTCAATCCTCAATCCTCAATGTTCAATCCTCAATACCCAATCCTCAATCTTCAATCCTCAATCCTCAATCCTCAGTCCTCAATTCTCAATCCTCAATCCTCAGTCCTCAGTCCTCAAACCTCAATCCTCAACCCACAGCCCTCATCGTCAATTCTCAATCCTCAATCCTCAATCTTCAATCTTCAATTCTCGATACTCAATCTGCAATCCACAATCCTCAATCTTCAATCCTCAATACTCAATCTTTAATCCTCAGTCCTCAGTCCTCAATCCTCAATCTTCAATCCTCAATACTCAATCCTCAACTCTCAATCCTCAATCCTCAATAATCATTATTCAATCCTCTATCCTCAGTCCTCAAACCTCAATTCTGAATCCTCAATCCTGAATCCTCAATCTTCAGCCCTCAGTCCTCAACAATCATTTGGCAATCCTCAATCCTCAATAGAATATCCTCAATTCACAGTTTTCAATACTCAATACTCAATCTGCAATCTTCAAACCTCTATCCACAAACATCAATTCTCATCACTGAACCCACAACACTCAGTCCTCAATGTTCAATACTCAATCTTCAATCCACAATCCTCAATCGTCAATCTTCAATCCTCATTATTCAATCTTTAATCCTGTATCCTCAATCCTCAATCCTCAATCCTCATTCCTCAATCCTCAATACCCAATCCTCAAACTTCAATCCTCAATCCTCAATCCTCATTTCTCAATCCTCAATCCTCAGTCCTCAGTCCTTAAACCTCAATCCTCAACCCTCAGACCTCATCCTCAATCCTCAATCCTCTATCCTCAATCCTCAATCTTCAATCCTCAATACTCAATCTTCAATCCTCAATCCTCAATCCTCAGTCCTCAAACCTCAATTCTGAATCCTCAATCCTGAATCGTCAATCTTCAGCACTCAGACCTCAACAATCAGGTGTCAATCCTCAATCCTCAATAGAATATCCTCAATTCACAGTTTTCAATACACAATATTCAATCTGCAATCTTAAAATCTCAATCCACAAACATCTATTCCCATCACTCAACCCTCAACACTAAGTCCTCAATCTTCAATCCTCAACCCTCAATTCTCAACCTTCAATCCTCAATACTCAATCTTCAATCCTCAATTCTCAATCCTCAATCCTCAGACCACAGTTCTCAAACCTAAATCCTCAACCCACAGCCCTCATCTTCAATTCTCAATCCTCAATCCTCAATGTTCAATCTTCAATTCTCGATACTCAATCTTCAATCCACAATTATCAATCTTCAATCCTCAATACTCAATCTTCAATCCTCAATCCTGAATCCTCAATCCTCAGTCCTCATTCTTCAATCCTCAATACCCAATCCTCAATCTTGAATCCTCAATCGTCAATCCTCAATTCTCAATCCTCGATCCTCAATAATCATACTTCAATCCTCTATCCTCAGTCCTCAAACCTCAATTCTGAATCCTCAATCCTGAATCCTCAATCTTCAGCCCTCAGTCCTCAACAATCAGTTGACAATCCTCAATCCTCAATAGAATATCCTCAATTCACAGTTTTCAATACTCAATACTCAATCTGCAATCTTAAAACCTCTATCCACAAACATCAATTCTCATCACTGAACCCACAACACTCAGTCCTCAATGTTCAATACTCAATCTTCAATCCTCAATCCTGAATTCTCAATCCTCAATCCTCAATCTTCAATCTTCAATTCTCGATACTCAATCTTCAATCCACAATTATCAATCTTCAATCCTCAATACTCAATATTCAATCTTCAATCCTCAATCCTAAATCCTCAGTCCTCATTCTTCAATCCTCAATACCCAATCCTCATTCTTCAATCCTCAATCCTCAATCCTCAATTCTCAATCCTCAATCCTCAATTTTCAGACCTCAAACATCAATACTCAACCCTCAGTCCTCGTCCTCAATCCACAACCCTCAATCCTCAATCCTCAATCTTCAATCATCAATATTCAGTCTTCAATCCTCAACCCTCAATCCTCGATCCTCAATCCTCAATCCTCAATCCTCAATCCTCATTCCTCAATCCTCAATCCTTAATCCTCAATCTTGAATCCTCAATCCCCAGTCCTCAATCTTCAATCCTCAATGCTCAATCCTCAATCCTCAATCCTCAGTCCTCAATCCTCAATCCTCAATCCTCAATCCTCAATCTTCAATCCTCAGTACTCAATCTTCAATCCTTAATCCTCAATTCTCAATCGTCAATACTCAATCCTCAATCGCCAATCCTCAATCCCCAATCCTGAATCTTCAATCCTCAATCCTCAATCCCCAATCCTCAACCTTCAATCCTCAATACTCAATCTTCAATCCTCAATCCTCAATCCTCAATCCTCAATCCTCGATCCTCAATCCTCAATATTCAACACACAACCCTCAACCATCAATCCTCTATACTCAACCATCAATCCTCAATTCTCAATACTCACTAGAATACCCTGAATTCTCATCGTTCAATACTCAATCCACAAAAATCAGTAATCAAATCTCAACCCTCAAACATCAATTCCCAACACTCAATCCTCAACACTCAGTCCTCTTTCTTCAATCCTCCATCCTCAATACGCAATCCTCAATATTCAATCCTCAATACTCAATATTAAATCCTCAAACCTCAGTCCTCAAACCTCAATTCTGAATCCTCAATCCTGAATCCTCAATCTTCAGCCCTCAGTCCTCGACAATCAATTGTCAATCCTCAATCCTCAATAGAATATCCTCAATTCACAGCTTTCAATACTCGATACTCAATTTGGAATCTTGAAATCTCTATCCACAAACAATAATTCTCATCACTCAACCCTCAACACTCAGTCCCCAATCCTCAATATTCAATCCTCAATCCTCAATCCTCAATACTCAATCCTCAATCTTCAATCCCCAGTAATCAATTTTCAATCCTCAATCCTTAATTCTCAATCCTCAATCCTCAATCCTCAATCCTCAACCCTCAATCCTCAATCCTCAACCTTCAATCCTCAATACTCAATCTTCAATCCTCAATCCTCCATCCTCAATCGTCAATCCTCAAACCTCAATCCTCATTCTTCAATCCTCAATACCCAATCCTCAATCTTCAATCCTCAATCCTCAATCCTAAATTCTCAATCCTCAATCCTCAATCCTCAGACCTCAAACATCAATACTCAAACCTCAGACATCGTCCTCAATCCACAACCCTCAATCCTCAATCCTCAATCTTCAATCATCAATATTCAATCTTCAATCCTCAATCCTCAATCCTCGATACTCAATCCTCAATCCTCAATGTTCAATCCTCAATACCCAATCCTCAATCTTCAATCCTCAATCCTCAATCCTCAGTCCTCAATTCTCAATCCTCAATTCTCAGTCCTCAGTCCTCAAACCTCAATCCTCAACCCACAGCCCTCATCTTCAATTTTCAATCCTCAATCCTCAATCTTCAATCTTCAATTCTCGATACTCAATCTTCAATCCACAATTATCAATCTTCAATCCTCAATACTCAATCTTCAATCCTCAATCCTGAATCCTCAATCCTCAGTCCTCATTCTTCAATCCTCAATACCCAATCCTCAATCTTGAATCCTCAATCGTCAATTCTCAATCCTCAATCCTCAATCTTCAATCTTCAATTCTCGATACTCAATCTTCAATCCACAGTTATCAATCTTCAATCCTCAGTACTCAATATTCAATCTTCAATCCTCAATCCTAAATCCTCAGTCCTCATTCTTCAATCCTCAATACCCAATCCTCAATCTTCAATCCTCAACCCTCAATCCTCAATTCTCAATCCTCAATCCTCAATTTTCAGACCTCAAACATCAATACTCAACCCTCAGTCCTCGTCCTCAATCCACAACCCTCAATCCTCAATCCTCAATATTCAATCATCAATATTCAATCTTCAATCCTCAACCCTCAATCCTCGATCCTCAATCCTCAATCCTCAATCCTCAATCCTCAATCCTCATTCTTCAATCCTCAATACCCAAACCTCAATCTTCAATCCTCAATCCTCAATCCCCAATTCTCAATCCTCAATCCTCATTCCTCAGACCTCAAACATCAATACTCAACCCTCAGTCCTCGTCCTCAATCCTGAATCCTCAATCCTGAATCCTCAACCTTCAGACCTCAGTCCTCAACAATCAGTTGTCAATTCTCAATCCTGAATAGAATATCATCAATTCACAGTATTCAATACCCAATACTAAATCTGAAATCTTTAAATCTCTATCCACAATCACGAATTCTCATCACTCAACCCTCAACGCTCAGTCCCCAATCCTCAATCTTCAATCCTCAATCCACAATCCTCAATCCTCAATCCTCAATCTTCAATCCTCAATACTCAATCATCAATCCTCAATCCTCAATCCTCAATACTCAATCCTCAAACCTCAATCGTCAGTCTTCAAACCTCAATACTCAATCTTCAATTCTCAATCCTCAATCCTCAATCCTCAATCTTCAATCCTCAGACCTCAATACTCAATCCTCAATCCTCAATCCTCGATCCTCAATCATCAATCCTCAACCTTCAATACTCAATCCTCAATCCTCAATTCTCAATCCTCAATCGTCAGTCCTCAGTCCTCAAACCTCAGTACTCAACCCTCAGCCCTCATCCTCAATCCTCAATCCTCAATCCTCAATCCTCAATCTTCAATCCTCGATACTCAATCTTCAATCCTCAATCCTCAGTCCTCAAACCTCAATTCTGAATCCTCAATCCTCAATCCTCAATCTTCAGACCTCAGTCCTCAACAATCAGTTGTCAATTCTCTATCCTCAATAGAATATCATCAATTCACAGTTTTCAATACACAATGCTCAAACTGCAATCTTCAAATATCTATCCACAAACATCAATTCTCATCACTCAACCCTCAACACTCAGTCCTCAATCCTCAATCCTCAATCCTCAATTCTCAATCTTCAATCCTCAATACTGAATCTTCAATCCTCAATCCTCAATCCTCAATCCTCAATCCTCAATCCTGAATCTTCAATCCTCAGTCCCCAATCCTCAATCCTCAATCCTCAATCCACATTCTTCAATCCTCAATGCCCAGTCCTCAATCTTCAATCCTCAATCCTCAATCCTCAATTCTCAATCCTCAACCCTCAGTCCTCAGATCTCAAACCTCAATCCTCAACCCTCAGCCCTCATTGTCAATCCTCAAACCTCAATCTTCAATCCTCAATCCTCAAACCACAATCCTCAACCGTCAGTCCTCGTCCTCAATCCTCAACCCTCAATACACAATCCTCAATCTTCAATCATCAATACTCAATCTTCAATCCTCAATCCTCAATCCTCAATCCTCATTCCTCAAACCTCAATCCTCAAACCTCAATCCTCAATCCTCAATCCTTAATCCTCAATCTTGAATCCTCAATCCCCAGTCCTCAATCTTCAATCCTCAATGCCCAATCCTCAATCCTCAATCCTCAGTCCTCAATCCTCAATCCTCAATCCTCAATCCTCAATCTTCAATCCTCTGTACTCAATCTTCAATCCTTAATCCTCAATTCTCAATCGTCAATACTCAATCCTCAATCGCCAATCCTCAATCCCCAATCCTGAATCTTCAATCCTCAATCCTCAATCCCCAATCCTCAACCTTCAATCCTCAATACTCAATCTTCAATCCTCAATCCTCAATCCTCAATCCTCAATCCTCGATCCTCAATCCTCAATATTCAACACACAACCCTCAACCATCAATCCTCAATACTCAACCATCAATCCTCAATTCTCAATACTCACTAGAATACCCTGAATTCTCATCGTTCAATACTCAATCCACAAAAATCAATAATCAAATCTCAACCCTCAAACATCAATTCCCAACACTCAATCCTCAACACTCAGTCCTCTTTCTTCAATCCTCCATCCTCAATACCCAATCCTCAATATTCAATCCTCAATACTCAATATTCAATCCTCAAACCTCAGTCCTCAAACCTCAATTCTGTATCCTCAATCCTGAATCCTCAATCTTCAGCCCTCAGTCCTCGACAATCAATTGTCAATCCTCAATCCTCAATAGAATATCCTCAATTCACAGTTTTCAGTACTCGATACTCAATTTGGAATCTTGAAATCTCTATCCACAAACAATAATTCTCATCACTCAACCCTCAACACTCAGTCCCCAATCCGCAATATTCAATCCTCAATCCTCAATCCTCAATACTCAATCCTCAATCTTCAATCCCCAGTAATCAATCTTCAATCCTCAATCCTTAGTCCGCAATCCTCAATCCTCAATCCTCAATCCTCGACCCTCAATCCTCAATCATCAACCTTCAATCCTCAATACTCAATCTTCAATCCTCACTCCTCCATCCTCAATCGTCAATCCTGAATCCTCAATCCTCAATCCTCATTCTTCAATCCTCAATACCCAATCCTCAATCTTCAATCCTCAATCCTCAATCCTAAATTCTCAATCCTCAATCCACAGTCCTCAGTCCTCATACCTCAATCCTCAACCCTCAGCCCTCATCCTCAATCCTCAATCCTTATCCCTCAGTCCTCAATCTTCAATCCTCAATACTCAATTTTCAATCCTCAATCCTCAATCCTCAATCCTCAATCCTAAACCCTCAATCATCAATCCTCAATCTTCAATACTCAATCCTCAATCCTCAATCCTGAATCCTCAAGACTAATGCATCAATCCTCAATTCTCAATACTCAATAGAACATCCTGAATTCTCAGGATTCAATACTCAAACCTCAAACCTCAAACCTCAGCCATCATCATCAATCCTCAATCCTCAATCGTCAATCCTCAACCTTCAATCCTCAACACTCAACCATCAACCCTCAATCCTCAATCCTCAATCTTCAATCCGCAATCCTCAATCCTCAGTCATCAATCCTCAATCTTCGATACTCAATCCTCAATCCTCAATCCTCAATCCTCAATCCCCAATCCTCAATCCTCTTTCCTCAAACCTCAATCCTCAAACCTCAGTCCTCATCCTCAATTCTCAATCCTCAAACCTCAATCCTCAATACTCAAACCACAATCCTCAACCGTCAGACCTCGTCCTCAATCCTCAACCCTCAATCCTCAATCCTCGACCTTCAATCATCAATACTCAATCTTCAATCCTCAATCCTCAATCCTCAATCCTCATTCCTCAAACCTCAATCCTCAATCCTCAACCCTTAATCCTCAATCTTGAATCCTCAATCCCCAGTCCTCAATCTTCAATCCTCAATGCTCAATCCTCAATCCTCAATCCTCAATCCTCAATCCTCGATCCTCAATCCTCAATATTCAACACACAACCCTCAACCATCAATCCTCAATACTCAACCATCAATCCTCAATTCTCAATACTCACTAGAATACCCTGAATTCTCATCGTTCAATACTCAATCCACAAAAATCAATAATCAAATCTCAACCCTCAAACATCAATTCCCAACACTCAATCCTCAACACTCAGTCCTCTTTCTTCAATCCTCCATCCTCAATACCCAATCCTCAATATTCAATCCTCAATACTCAATATTCAATCCTCAAACCTCAGTCCTCAAACCTCAATTCTGTATCCTCAATCCTGAATCCTCAATCTTCAGCCCTCAGTCCTCGACAATCAATTGTCAATCCTCAATCCTCAATAGAATATCCTCAATTCACAGTTTTCAGTACTCGATACTCAATTTGGAATCTTGAAATCTCTATCCACAAACAATAATTCTCATCACTCAACCCTCAACACTCAGTCCCCAATCCGCAATATTCAATCCTCAATCCTCAATCCTCAATACTCAATCCTCAATCTTCAATCCCCAGTAATCAATCTTCAATCCTCAATCCTCAATCCTAAACCCTCAATCATCAATCCTCAATCTTCAATACTCAATCCTCAATCCTCAATCCTGAATCCTCAATACTAATGCATCAATCCTCAATTCTCAATACTCAATAGAACATCCTGAATTCTCAGGATTCAATACTCAAACCTCAAACCTCAAACCTCAGCCATCATCATCAATCCTCAATCCTCAATCGTCAATCCTCAACCTTCAATCCTCAATCCTCGACCTTCAATCATCAATACTCAATCTTCAATCCTCAATCCTCAATCCTCAATCCTCATTCCTCAAACCTCAATCCTCAATCCTCAACCCTTAATCCTCAATCTTGAATCCTCAATCCCCAGTCCTCAATCTTCAATCCTCAATCCTCAATATTCAACACACAACCCTCAACCATCAATCCTCAATACTCAACCATCAATCCTCAATTCTCAATACTCAATAGAATACCGTGAATTCTCATCGTTCAATACTCAATCCACAAAAATCAATAATCAAATCTCAACCGTCAAACATCAATTCTCAACACCCAATCCTCAACGCTCAGTCCTCTCTCTTCAATCCTCCATCCTCAATCCTCAATCCTCAATCTTCAATCCTCAATAATCAATATTCAATCCTCAATCCTCAATCCTCAATCCTCAATCCTCAATCCTCAATCCTCAATCCTCAATCCTCGGTCCTCAATCCTCAATCCTCAATCCTCAATACTCAATCTTCAATCCTCAATCCTCAATACTCAATCCTCAATCCTCATTCTTCAATCCTCAATACACAATCCTCAATCTTCAATCCTCTATCCTCAATCCTCAATCCTCAATCCTCAATCCTCAACCCTCAATCCTCAATCCTCAATCTTCAATCCTCCATACTCAATCTTCAATCCTCAATCCTCAATCCTCAATCCTCAATCCTCATTCTTCAATCCTCAATACCCAATCCTCAATCTTCAATCCTCAATCCTCAATCCTCAACTCTCAATCCTCAATCCTCAGTCCTCAGTCCTCAAACCTCAATCCTCAACCCTCAGCCCTCATCCTCAATCCTCAATCCTTATTCCTCAGTCCTCAACCTTCAATCCTCAATAATCAATTTTCAATCCTCAATCCTCAATCCTCAATCCTCAATCCTAAATCCTCAATCATCAATCCTCAATCATCAATACTCAATCCTCAATCGTCAATCCTGAATCCTCAATACTAAAGCATCAATCCTCAATTCTCAATACTCAATAGAACATCCTGAATTCTCAGGATTCAATACTCAAACCTCAAACCTCAAACCTGAGGCATCATCCTCAATCCTCTATCCTCAATCGTCAATCCTCAACCTTCAATCCTCTACACTCAACCTTGAACCCTCAATCCTCAATCCTCAATCGTCAATCCGCAATCCTCAATCCTCAGTCATCAATCCTCAACCTTCAATACTCAATCTTCAATCCTCAATCCTCAAACCACAATCCTCAACCGTCAGTCCTCGTCCTCAATCCTCAACCCTCAATCCTCAATCCTCGACCTTCAATCATCAATACTCAATCTTCAATCCTCAATCCTCAATCCTCAATCCTCCATCCTCAATCGTCAATCCTCAATCCTCAATCCTCATTCTTCAATCCTCAATACCCAATCCTCAATCTTCAATCCTCAATCCTCAATCCTAAATTCTCAATCCTCAATTCACAGTCCTCAGTCCTCAAACCTCAATCCTCAACCCTCAGCCCTCATCCTCAATCCTTAATCCTTATCCCTCAGACCTCAATCACCAATACTCAATCTTCAATCCTCAATCCTCAATCCTCAATCCTCATTCCTCAAACCTCAATCCTCAATCCTCAATCCTTAATCCTCAATCTTGAATCCTCAATCCCCAGTCCTCAATCTTCAATCCTCAATGCCCAATCCTCAATCCTCAATCCTCAGTCCTCAATCCTCAATCCTCAATCCTCAATCCTCAATCTTCAATCCTCTGTACTCAATCTTCAATCCTTAATCCTCAATTCTCAATCGTCAATACTCAATCCTCAATCGCCAATCCTCAATCCCCAATCCTGAATCTTCAATCCTCAATCCTCAATCCCCAATCCTCAACCTTCAATCCTCAATACTCAATCTTCAATCCTCAATCCTCAATCCTCAATCCTCAATCCTCGATCCTCAATCCTCAATATTCAACACACAACCCTCAACCATCAATCCTCAATACTCAACCATCAATCCTCAATTCTCAATACTCACTAGAATACCCTGAATTCTCATCGTTCAATACTCAATCCACAAAAATCAATAATCAAATCTCAACCCTCAAACATCAATTCCCAACACTCAATCCTCAACACTCAGTCCTCTTTCTTCAATCCTCCATCCTCAATACCCAATCCTCAATATTCAATCCTCAATACTCAATATTCAATCCTCAAACCTCAGTCCTCAAACCTCAATTCTGTATCCTCAATCCTGAATCCTCAATCTTCAGCCCTCAGTCCTCGACAATCAATTGTCAATCCTCAATCCTCAATAGAATATCCTCAATTCACAGTTTTCAGTACTCGATACTCAATTTGGAATCTTGAAATCTCTATCCACAAACAATAATTCTCATCACTCAACCCTCAACACTCAGTCCCCAATCCGCAATATTCAATCCTCAATCCTCAATCCTCAATACTCAATCCTCAACCTTCAATCCCCAGTAATCAATCTTCAATCCTCAATCCTTAGTCCGCAATCCTCAATCCTCAATCCTCAATCCTCGACTCTCAATCCTCAATCCTCAACCTTCAATCCTCAATACTCAATCTTCAATCCTCACTCCTCCATCCTCAATCGTCAATCCTGAATCCTCAATCCTCAATCCTCATTCTTCAATCCTCAATACCCAATCCTCAATCTTCAATCCTCAATCCTCAATCCTAAATTCTCAATCCTCAATCCACAGTCCTCAGTCCTCATACCTCAATCCTCAACCCTCAGCCCTCATCCTCAATCCTCAATCCTTATCCCTCAGTCCTCAATCTTCAATCCTCAATACTCAATTTTCAATCCTCAATCCTCAATCCTCAATCCTCAATCCTAAACCCTCAATCATCAATCCTCAATCTTCAATACTCAATCCTCAATCCTCAATCCTGAATCCTCAATACTAATGCATCAATCCTCAATTCTCAATACTCAATAGAACATCCTGAATTCTCAGGATTCAATACTCAAACCTCAAACCTCAAACCTCAGCCATCATCATCAATCCTCAATCCTCAATCGTCAATCCTCAACCTTCAATCCTCAACACTCAACCATCAACCCTCAATCCTCAATCCTCAATCTTCAATCCGCAATCCTCAATCCTCAGTCATCAATCCTCAATCTTCGATACTCAATCCTCAATCCTCAATCCTCAATCCTCAATCCCCAATCCTCAATCCTCTTTCCTCAAACCTCAATCCTCAAACCTCAGTCCTCATCCTCAATTCTCAATCCTCAAACCTCAATCCTCAATACTCAAACCACAATCCTCAACCGTCAGACCTCGTCCTCAATCCTCAACCCTCAATCCTCAATCCTCGACCTTCAATCATCAATACTCAATCTTCAATCCTCAATCCTCAATCCTCAATCCTCATTCCTCAAACCTCAATCCTCAATCCTCAACCCTTAATCCTCAATCTTGAATCCTCAATCCCCAGTCCTCAATCTTCAATCCTCAATGCTCAATCCTCAATCCTCAATCCTCAGTCCTCAATCCTCAACCCTCAATCCTCAATCCTCAATCTTCAATCCTCAATACTCAATCTTCAATCCTCAATCCTCAATTCTCAATCGTCAATACTCAATCCTCAATCCTCAATCCTAAATCCTCAATCATCAATCCTCAATCTTCAATACTCAATCCTCAATCCTCAATCTTCAATCCTCAATAATCAATCTTCAATCCTCAATCCTCAATCCTCAATCCTCAATCCTCAAGCCTCAATCCTCAATCCTCAATCCTCGGTCCTCAATCCTCAATCCTCAATCCTCAACCCTCAATCCTCAATCCTCGACCTTCAATCCTCAATACTCAATCTTCAATCCTCAATCCTCCATCCTCAATCGTCAATCCTGAATCCTCAATCCTCATTCTTCAATCCTCAATACCCAATCCTCAATCGCCAATCCTCAATCCCCAATCCTGAATCTTCAATCCTCAATCCTCAATCCCCAATCCTCAACCTTCAATCCTCAATACTCAATCTTCAATCCTCAATCCTCAATCCTCAATCCTCAATCCTCGATCCTCAATCCTCAATATTCAACACACAACCCTCAACCATCAATCCTCAATACTCAACCATCAATCCTCAATTCTCAATACTCACTAGAATACCCTGAATTCTCATCGTTCAATACTCAATCCACAAAAATCAATAATCAAATCTCAACCCTCAAACATCAATTCCCAACACTCAATCCTCAACACTCAGTCCTCTTTCTTCAATCCTCCATCCTCAATACCCAATCCTCAATATTCAATCCTCAATACTCAATATTCAATCCTCAAACCTCAGTCCTCAAACCTCAATTCTGTATCCTCAATCCTGAATCCTCAATCTTCAGCCCTCAGTCCTCGACAATCAATTGTCAATCCTCAATCCTCAATAGAATATCCTCAATTCACAGTTTTCAGTACTCGATACTCAATTTGGAATCTTGAAATCTCTATCCACAAACAATAATTCTCATCACTCAACCCTCAACACTCAGTCCCCAATCCGCAATATTCAATCCTCAATCCTCAATCCTCAATACTCAATCCTCAATCTTCAATCCCCAGTAATCAATCTTCAATCCTCAATCCTCAATCCTAAACCCTCAATCATCAATCCTCAATCTTCAATACTCAATCCTCAATCCTCAATCCTGAATCCTCAATACTAATGCATCAATCCTCAATTCTCAATACTCAATAGAACATCCTGAATTCTCAGGATTCAATACTCAAACCTCAAACCTCAAACCTCAGCCATCATCATCAATCCTCAATCCTCAATCGTCAATCCTCAACCTTCAATCCTCAATCCTCGACCTTCAATCATCAATACTCAATCTTCAATCCTCAATCCTCAATCCTCAATCCTCATTCCTCAAACCTCAATCCTCAATCCTCAACCCTTAATCCTCAATCTTGAATCCTCAATCCCCAGTCCTCAATCTTCAATCCTCAATCCTCAATATTCAACACACAACCCTCAACCATCAATCCTCAATACTCAACCATCAATCCTCAATTCTCAATACTCAATAGAATACCGTGAATTCTCATCGTTCAATACTCAATCCACAAAAATCAATAATCAAATCTCAACCGTCAAACATCAATTCTCAACACCCAATCCTCAACGCTCAGTCCTCTCTCTTCAATCCTCCATCCTCAATCCTCAATCCTCAATCTTCAATCCTCAATAATCAATATTCAATCCTCAATCCTCAATCCTCAATCCTCAATCCTCAATCCTCAATCCTCAATCCTCAATCCTCGGTCCTCAATCCTCAATCCTCAATCCTCAATACTCAATCTTCAATCCTCAATCCTCAATACTCAATCCTCAATCCTCATTCTTCAATCCTCAATACACAATCCTCAATCTTCAATCCTCTATCCTCAATCCTCAATACTCAATCCTCAATCCTCAACCCTCAATCCTCAATCCTCAATCTTCAATCCTCCATACTCAATCTTCAATCCTCAATCCTCAATCCTCAATCCTCAATCCTCATTCTTCAATCCTCAATACCCAATCCTCAATCTTCAATCCTCAATCCTCAATCCTCAACTCTCAATCCTCAATCCTCAGTCCTCAGTCCTCAAACCTCAATCCTCAACCCTCAGCCCTCATCCTCAATCCTCAATCCTTATTCCTCAGTCCTCAACCTTCAATCCTCAATAATCAATTTTCAATCCTCAATCCTCAATCCTCAATCCTCAATCCTAAATCCTCAATCATCAATCCTCAATCATCAATACTCAATCCTCAATCGTCAATCCTGAATCCTCAATACTAAAGCATCAATCCTCAATTCTCAATACTCAATAGAACATCCTGAATTCTCAGGATTCAATACTCAAACCTCAAACCTCAAACCTGAGGCATCATCCTCAATCCTCTATCCTCAATCGTCAATCCTCAACCTTCAATCCTCTACACTCAACCTTGAACCCTCAATCCTCAATCCTCAATCGTCAATCCGCAATCCTCAATCCTCAGTCATCAATCCTCAACCTTCAATACTCAATCTTCAATCCTCAATCCTCAAACCACAATCCTCAACCGTCAGTCCTCGTCCTCAATCCTCAACCCTCAATCCTCAATCCTCGACCTTCAATCATCAATACTCAATCTTCAATCCTCAATCCTCAATCCTCAATCCTCCATCCTCAATCGTCAATCCTCAATCCTCAATCCTCATTCTTCAATCCTCAATACCCAATCCTCAATCTTCAATCCTCAATCCTCAATCCTAAATTCTCAATCCTCAATTCACAGTCCTCAGTCCTCAAACCTCAATCCTCAACCCTCAGCCCTCATCCTCAATCCTTAATCCTTATCCCTCAGACCTCAATCACCAATACTCAATCTTCAATCCTCAATCCTCAATCCTCAATCCTCATTCCTCAAACCTCAATCCTCAATCCTCAATCCTTAATCCTCAATCTTGAATCCTCAATCCCCAGTCCTCAATCTTCAATCCTCAATGCCCAATCCTCAATCCTCAATCCTCAGTCCTCAATCCTCAATCCTCAATCCTCAATCCTCAATCTTCAATCCTCTGTACTCAATCTTCAATCCTTAATCCTCAATTCTCAATCGTCAATACTCAATCCTCAATCGCCAATCCTCAATCCCCAATCCTGAATCTTCAATCCTCAATCCTCAATCCCCAATCCTCAACCTTCAATCCTCAATACTCAATCTTCAATCCTCAATCCTCAATCCTCAATCCTCAATCCTCGATCCTCAATCCTCAATATTCAACACACAACCCTCAACCATCAATCCTCAATACTCAACCATCAATCCTCAATTCTCAATACTCACTAGAATACCCTGAATTCTCATCGTTCAATACTCAATCCACAAAAATCAATAATCAAATCTCAACCCTCAAACATCAATTCCCAACACTCAATCCTCAACACTCAGTCCTCTTTCTTCAATCCTCCATCCTCAATACCCAATCCTCAATATTCAATCCTCAATACTCAATATTCAATCCTCAAACCTCAGTCCTCAAACCTCAATTCTGTATCCTCAATCCTGAATCCTCAATCTTCAGCCCTCAGTCCTCGACAATCAATTGTCAATCCTCAATCCTCAATAGAATATCCTCAATTCACAGTTTTCAGTACTCGATACTCAATTTGGAATCTTGAAATCTCTATCCACAAACAATAATTCTCATCACTCAACCCTCAACACTCAGTCCCCAATCCGCAATATTCAATCCTCAATCCTCAATCCTCAATACTCAATCCTCAATCTTCAATCCCCAGTAATCAATCTTCAATCCTCAATCCTTAGTCCGCAATCCTCAATCCTCAATCCTCAATCCTCGACTCTCAATCCTCAATCCTCAACCTTCAATCCTCAATACTCAATCTTCAATCCTCACTCCTCCATCCTCAATCGTCAATCCTGAATCCTCAATCCTCAATCCTCATTCTTCAATCCTCAATACCCAATCCTCAATCTTCAATCCTCAATCCTCAATCCTAAATTCTCAATCCTCAATCCACAGTCCTCAGTCCTCATACCTCAATCCTCAACCCTCAGCCCTCATCCTCAATCCTCAATCCTTATCCCTCAGTCCTCAATCTTCAATCCTCAATACTCAATTTTCAATCCTCAATCCTCAATCCTCAATCCTCAATCCTAAACCCTCAATCATCAATCCTCAATCTTCAATACTCAATCCTCAATCCTCAATCCTGAATAATCAATCCTAATGCATCAATCCTCAATTCTCAATACTCAATAGAACATCCTGAATTCTCAGGATTCAATACTCAAACCTCAAACCTCAAACCTCAGCCATCATCATCAATCCTCAATCCTCAATCGTCAATCCTCAACCTTCAATCCTCAACACTCAACCATCAACCCTCAATCCTCAATCCTCAATCTTCAATCCGCAATCCTCAATCCTCAGTCATCAATCCTCAATCTTCGATACTCAATCCTCAATCCTCAATCCTCAATCCTCAATCCCCAATCCTCAATCCTCTTTCCTCAAACCTCAATCCTCAAACCTCAGTCCTCATCCTCAATTCTCAATTCTCAAACCTCAATCCTCAATACTCAAACCACAATCCTCAACCGTCAGACCTCGTCCTCAATCCTCAACCCTCAATCCTCAATCCTCGACCTTCAATCATCAATACTCAATCTTCAATCCTCAATCCTCCATCCTCAATCGTCAATCCTGAATCCTCAATCCTCATTCTTCAATCCTCAATACCCAATCCTCAATCTTCAATCCTCAATCCTCAATCCTAAATTCTCAATCCTCAATCCACAGTCCTCAGTCCTCATACCTCAATCCTCAACCCTCAGCCCTCATCCTCAATCCTCAATCCTTATTCCTCAGTCCTCAATCTTCAATCCTCAATACTCAATTTTCAATCCTCAATCCTCAATCCTCAATCCTCAATCCTAAATCCTCAACCATCAATCCTCAATCTTCAATACTCAATCCTCAATCCTCAATCCTGAATCCTCAATACTAATGCATCAATCCTCAATTCTCAATACTCAATAGAACATCCTGAATTCTCAGGATTCAATACTCAAACCTCAAACCTCAAACCTCAGCCATCATCATCAATCCTCAATCCTCAATCGTCAATCCTCAACCTTCAATCCTCAACACTCAACCTTCAACCCTCAATCCTCAATCCTCAATCTTCAATCCGCAATCCTCAATCCTCAGTCATCAATCCTCAACCTTCGATACTCAATCCTCAATCCTCAATCCTCAATCCCCAATCCTCAATCCTCTTTCCTCAAACCTCAATCTTCAAACCTCAGTCCTCATCCTCAATTCTCAATCCTCAAACCTCAATCCTCAATACTCAAACCACAATCCTCAACCGTCAGACCTCGTCCTCAATCCTCAACCCTCAATCCTCAATCCTCGACCTTCAATCATCAATACTCAATCTTCAATCCTCAATCCTCAATCCTCAATCCTCATTCCTCAAACCTCAATCCTCAATCCTCAACCCTTAATCCTCAATCTTGAATCCTCAATCCCCAGTCCTCAATCTTCAATCCTCAATGCTCAATCCTCAATCCTCAATCCTCAGTCCTCAATCCTCAACCCTGAATCCTCAATCCTCAATCTTCAATCCTCAATACTCAATCTTCAATCCTCAATCCTCAATTCTCAATCGTCAATACTCAATCCTCAATCGCCAATCCTCAATCCCCAATCCTCAATCTTCAATCCTCAATCCTCAATCCTCAATCCTCAACCTTCAATCCTCAATACTCAATCTTCAATCCTCAATCCTCAATCCCCAATCCTCAATCCTCAATCCTCAATCCTCAATCCTCAATCCTCAATATTCAACACACAACCCTCAAACATCAATCCTCAATACTCAAAAATCAATCTTCAATTCTCAATACTCAATAGAATACCCTGAATTCTCATCGTTCAATACTCAATCCACAAAAATCAATAATCAAATCTCAACCCTCAAACATCAATTCTCAACACCCAATCCTCAACGCTCAGTCCTCTCTCTTCAATCCTCCATCCTCAATCCTCAATCCTCAATCTTCAATCCTCAATAATCAATCTTCAATCCTCAATCCTCAATCCTCAATCCTCAATCCTCAATCCTCAATCCTCAATCCTCAATCCTCGGTCCTCAATCCTCAATCCTCAATCCTCAATACTCAATCTTCAATCCTCAATCCTCAATACTCAATCCTCAATCCTCATTCTTCAATCCTCAATACACAATCCTCAATCTTCAATCCTCTATCCTCAATCCTCAATCCTCAATCCTCAATCCTCAACCCTCAATCCTCAATCCTCAATCTTCAATCCTCCATACTCAATCTTCAATCCTCAATCCTCAATCCTCAATCCTCAATCCTCATTCTTCAATCCTCAATACCCAATCCTCAATCTTCAATCCTCAATCCTCAATCCTCAATTCTCAATCCTCAATCCTCAGTCCTCAATCCTCAATCCTAAACCCTCAATCATCAATCCTCAATCTTCAATACTCAATCCTCAATCCTCAATCCTGAATCCTCAATACTAATGCATCAATCCTCAATTCTCAATACTCAATAGAACATCCTGAATTCTCAGGATTCAATACTCAAACCTCAAACCTCAAACCTCAGCCATCATCATCAATCCTCAATCCTCAATCGTCAATCCTCAACCTTCAATCCTCAACACTCAACCATCAACCCTCAATCCTCAATCCTCAATCTTCAATCCGCAATCCTCAATCCTCAGTCATCAATCCTCAATCTTCGATACTCAATCCTCAATCCTCAATCCTCAATCCTCAATCCCCAATCCTCAATCCTCTT
This sequence comes from Calliopsis andreniformis, assembly GCF_051401765.1. Lineage (NCBI taxonomy): Eukaryota > Metazoa > Arthropoda > Insecta > Hymenoptera > Andrenidae > Calliopsis > Calliopsis andreniformis. Next base: position 21,413 of record NW_027480545.1, on the reverse strand, counting down.
TCCTCAAACCTCAATCCTCAAACCTCAGTCCTCATCCTCAATTCTCAATCCTCAAACCTCAATCCTCAATACTCAAACCACAATCCTCAACCGTCAGACCTCGTCCTCAATCCTCAACCCTCAATCCTCAATCCTCGACCTTCAATCATCAATACTCAATCTTCAATCCTCAATCCTCAATCCTCAATCCTCATTCCTCAAACCTCAATCCTCAATCCTCAACCCTTAATCCTCAATCTTGAATCCTCAATCCCCAGTCCTCAATCTTCAATCCTCAATGCTCAATCCTCAATCCTCAATCCTCAGTCCTCAATCCTCAACCCTCAATCCTCAATCCTCAATCTTCAATCCTCAATACTCATTCTTCAATCCTCAATCCTCAATTTTCAATCGTCAATACTCAATCCTCAATCCTCAATCCTAAATCCTCAATCATCAATCCTCAATCTTCAATACTCAATCCTCAATCCTCAATCTTCAATCCTCAATAATCAATCTTCAATCCTCAATCCTCAATCCTCAATCCTCAATCCTCAAGCCTCAATCCTCAATCCTCAATCCTCGGTCCTCAATCCTCAATCCTCAATCCTCAACCCTCAATCCTCAATCCTCGACCTTCAATCCTCAATACTCAATCTTCAATCCTCAATCCTCCATCCTCAATCGTCAATCCTGAATCCTCAATCCTCATTCTTCAATCCTCAATACCCAATCCTCAATCTTCAATCCTCAATCCTCAATCCTAAATTCTCAATCCTCAATCCACAGTCCTCAGTCCTCATACCTCAATCCTCAACCCTCAGCCCTCATCCTCAATCCTCAATCCTTATTCCTCAGTCCTCAATCTTCAATCCTCAATACTCAATTTTCAATCCTCAATCCTCAATCCTCAATCCTCAATCCTAAATCCTCAACCATCAATCCTCAATCTTCAATACTCAATCCTCAATCCTCAATCCTGAATCCTCAATACTAATGCATCAATCCTCAATTCTCAATACTCAATAGAACATCCTGAATTCTCAGGATTCAATACTCAAACCTCAAACCTCAAACCTCAGCCATCATCATCAATCCTCAATCCTCAATCGTCAATCCTCAACCTTCAATCCTCAACACTCAACCTTCAACCCTCAATCCTCAATCCTCAATCTTCAATCCGCAATCCTCAATCCTCAGTCATCAATCCTCAACCTTCGATACTCAATCCTCAATCCTCAATCCTCAATCCCCAATCCTCAATCCTCTTTCCTCAAACCTCAATCTTCAAACCTCAGTCCTCATCCTCAATTCTCAATCCTCAAACCTCAATCCTCAATACCAAACCACAATCCTCAACCGTCAGACCTCGTCCTCAATCCTCAACCCTCAATCCTCAATCCTCGACCTTCAATCATCAATACTCAATCTTCAATCCTCAATCCTCAATCCTCAATCCTCATTCCTCAAACCTCAATCCTCAATCCTCAACCCTTAATCCTCAATCTTGAATCCTCAATCCCCAGTCCTCAATCTTCAATCCTCAATGCTCAATCCTCAATCCTCAATCCTCAGTCCTCAATCCTCAACCCTGAATCCTCAATCCTCAATCTTCAATCCTCAATACTCAATCTTCAATCCTCAATCCTCAATTCTCAATCGTCAATACTCAATCCTCAATCGCCAATCCTCAATCCCCAATCCTCAATCTTCAATCCTCAATCCTCAATCCTCAATCCTCAACCTTCAATCCTCAATACTCAATCTTCAATCCTCAATCCTCAATCCCCAATCCTCAATCCTCAATCCTCAATCCTCAATCCTCAATCCTCAATATTCAACACACAACCCTCAAACATCAATCCTCAATACTCAACCATCAATCCTCAATTCTCAATACTCAATAGAATACCCTGAATTCTCATCGTTCAATACTCAATCCACAAAAATCAATAATCAAATCTCAACCCTCAAACATCATTTCTCAACACCCAATCCTCAACGCTCAGTCCTCTCTCTTCAATCCTCTATCCTCAATCCTCAATCCTCAATCCTCAATCCTCAACCCTCAATCCTCAATCCTCAATCTTCAATCCTCCATACTCAATCTTCAATCCTCAATCCTCAATCCTCAATCCTCAATCCTCATTCTTCAATCCTCAATACCCAATCCTCAATCTTCAATCCTCAATCCTCAATCCTCAAATCTCAATCCTCAATCCTCAGTACTCAGTCCTCAAACCTCAATCCTCAACCCTCAGCCCTCATCCTCAATCCTCAATCCTTATTCCTCAGTCCTCAACCTTCAATCCTCAATAATCAATTTTCAATCCTCAATCCTCAATCCTCAATCCTCAATCCTAAATCCTCAATCATCAATCCTCAATCATCAATACTCAATCCTCAATCGTCAATCCTGAATCCTCAATACTAAAGCATCAATCCTCAATTCTCAATACTCAATAGAACATCCTGAATTCTCAGGATTCAATACTCAAACCTCAAACCTCAAACCTGAGGCATCATCCTCAATCCTCTATCCTCAATCGTCAATCCTCAACCTTCAATCCTCTGCACTCAACCTTGAACCCTCAATCCTCAATCCTCAATCGTCAATCCGCAATCCTCAATCCTCAGTCATCAATCCTCAACCTTCAATACTCAATCTTCAATCCTCAATCCTCAAACCACAATCCTCAACCGTCAGTCCTCGTCCTCAATCCTCCACCCTCAATCCTCAATCCTCGACCTTCAATCATCAATACTCAATCCTCAATCTTCAATCCCCAGTAATCAATCTTCAATCCTCAATCCTTAGTCCGCAATCCTCAATCCTCAATCCTCAATCCTCGACCCTCAATCCTCAATCCTCAACCTTCAATCCTCAATACTCAATCTTCAATCCTCACTCCTCCATCCTCAATCGTCAATCCTGAATCCTCAATCCTCAATCCTCATTCTTCAATCCTCAATACCCAATCCTCAATCTTCAATCCTCAATCCTCAATCCTAAATTCTCAATCCTCAATCCACAGTCCTCAGTCCTCATACCTCAATCCTCAACCCTCAGCCCTCATCCTCAATCCTCAATCCTTATCCCTCAGTCCTCAATCTTCAATCCTCAATACTCAATTTTCAATCCTCAATCCTCAATCCTCAATCCTCAATCCTAAACCCTCAACCATCAATCCTCAATCTTCAATACTCAATCCTCAATCCTCAATCCTGAATCCTCAATACTAATGCATCAATCCTCAATTCTCAATACTCAATAGAACATCCTGAATTCTCAGGATTCAATACTCAAACCTCAAACCTCAAACCTCAGCCATCATCATCAATCCTCAATCCTCAATCGTCAATACTCAATCCTCAATCCTCAATCCTAAATCCTCAATCATCAATCCTCAATCTTCAATACTCAATCCTCAATCCTCAATCTTCAATCCTCAATAATCAATCTTCAATCCTCAATCCTCAATCCTCAATCCTCAATCCTCAAGCCTCAATCCTCAATCCTCAATCCTCGGTCCTCAATCCTCAATCCTCAATCCTCAATCCTCAACCCTCAATCCTCAATCCTCGACCTTCAATCCTCAATACTCAATCTTCAATCCTCAATCCTCCATCCTCAATCGTCAATCCTGAATTCTCAATCCTCATTCTTCAATCCTCAATACCCAATCCTCAATCTTCAATCCTCAATCCTCAATCCTAAATTCTCAATCCTCAATCCACAGTCCTCAGTCCTCATACCTCAATCCTCAACCCTCAGCCCTCATCCTCAATCCTCAATCCTTATTCCTCAGTCCTCAATCTTCAATCCTCAATACTCAATTTTCAATCCTCAATCCTCAATCCTCAATCCTCAATCCTAAATCCTCAACCATCAATCCTCAATCTTCAATACTCAATCCTCAATCCTCAATCCTGAATCCTCAATACTAATGCATCAATCCTCAATTCTCAATACTCAATAGAACATCCTGAATTCTCAGGATTCAATACTCAAACCTCAAACCTCAAACCTCAGCCATCATCATCAATCCTCAATCCTCAATCGTCAATCCTCAACCTTCAATCCTCAACACTCAACCTTCAACCCTCAATCCTCAATCCTCAATCTTCAATCCGCAATCCTCAATCCTCAGTCATCAATCCTCAACCTTCGATACTCAATCCTCAATCCTCAATCCTCAATGCCCAATCCTCAATCCTCTTTCCTCAAACCTCAATCTTCAAACCTCAGTCCTCATCCTCAATTCTCAATCCTCAAACCTCAATCCTCAATACTCAAACCACAATCCTCAACCGTCAGACCTCGTCCTCAATCCTCAACCCTCAATCCTCAATCCTCGACCTTCAATCATCAATACTCAATCTTCAATCCTCAATCCTCAATCCTCAATCCTCATTCCTCAAACCTCAATCCTCAATCCTCAACCCTTAATCCTCAATCTTGAATCCTCAATCCCCAGTCCTCAATCTTCAATCCTCAATGCTCAATCCTCAATCCTCAATCCTCAGTCCTCAATCCTCAACCCTGAATCCTCAATCCTCAATCTTCAATCCTCAATACTCAATCTTCAATCCTCAATCCTCAATTCTCAATCGTCAATACTCAATCCTCAATCGCCAATCCTCAATCCCCAATCCTCAATCTTCAATCCTCAATCCTCAATCCTCAATCCTCAACCTTCAATCCTCAATACTCAATCTTCAATCCTCAATCCTCAATCCCCAATCCTCAATCCTCAATCCTCAATCCTCAATCCTCAATCCTCAATATTCAACACACAACCCTCAAACATCAATCCTCAATACTCAACCATCAATCCTCAATTCTCAATACTCAATAGAATACCCTGAATTCTCATCGTTCAATACTCAATCCACAAAAATCAATAATCAAATCTCAACCCTCAAACATCATTTCTCAACACCCAATCCTCAACGCGCAGTCCTCTCTCTTCAATCCTCCATCCTCAATCCTCAATCCTCAATCTTCAATCCTCAATAATCAATCTTCAATCCTCAATCCTCAATCCTCAATCCTCAATCCTCAATCCTCAATCCTCAATCCTCAATCCTCGGTCCTCAATCCTCAATCCTCAATCCTCAATACTCAATCTTCAATCCTCAATCCTCAATACTCAATCCTCAATCCTCATTCTTCAATCCTCAATACACAATCCTCAATCTTCAATCCTCTATCCTCAATCCTCAATCCTCAATCCTCAATCCTCAACCCTCAATCCTCAATCCTCAATCTTCAATCCTCCATACTCAATCTTCAATCCTCAATCCTCAATCCTCAATCCTCAATCCTCATTCTTCAATCCTCAATACCCAATCCTCAATCTTCAATCCTCAATCCTCAATCCTCAATTCTCAATCCTCAATCCTCAGTCCTCAGTCCTCAAACCTCAATCCTCAACCCTCAGCCCTCATCCTCAATCCTCAATCCTTATTCCTCAGTCCTCAACCTTCAATCCTCAATAATCAATTTTCAATCCTCAATCCTCAATCCTCAATCCTCAATCCTAAATCCTCAATCATCAATCCTCAATCATCAATACTCAATCCTCAATCGTCAATCCTGAATCCTCAATACTAAAGCATCAATCCTCAATTCTCAATACTCAATAGAACATCCTGAATTCTCAGGATTCAATACTCAAACCTCAAACCTCAAACCTGAGGCATCATCCTCAATCCTCTATCCTCAATCGTCAATCCTCAACCTTCAATCCTCTGCACTCAACCTTGAACCCTCAATCCTCAATCCTCAATCGTCAATCCGCAATCCTCAATCCTCAGTCCTCAATCTTCTATCCTCAATACTCAATCTGCAATCCTCAATCATCATTCCTCAATCCTCAATCCTAATTCGTCACTCCTCGAAACCGAGTCCTCAATCTTCAATCCTCAATCCTCAATCCTCAATTTTCAATCCTCAATCCTCAATCCTCAATCCTCAATTTTCAATCCTCAATACTCAATCTTCAATACTCAATCCTCAATCCTCAATCCTCAATCCTCAATTCTCAATCGTCAATACTCAATCCTCAATCGCCAATCCTCAATCCCCAATCCTGAATCTTCAATCCTCAATCCTCAATCCCCAATCCTCAACCTTCAATCCTCAATACTCAATCTTCAATCCTCAATCCTCAATCCTCAATCCTCAATCCTCGATCCTCAATCCTCAATATTCAACACACAACCCTCAACCATCAATCCTCAATACTCAACCATCAATCCTCAATTCTCAATACTCACTAGAATACCCTGAATTCTCATCGTTCAATACTCAATCCACAAAAATCAATAATCAAATCTCAACCCTCAAACATCAATTCCCAACACTCAATCCTCAACACTCAGTCCTCTTTCTTCAATCCTCCATCCTCAATACCCAATCCTCAATATTCAATCCTCAATACTCAATATTCAATCCTCAAACCTCAGTCCTCAAACCTCAATTCTGTATCCTCAATCCTGAATCCTCAATCTTCAGCCCTCAGTCCTCGACAATCAATTGTCAATCCTCAATCCTCAATAGAATATCCTCAATTCACAGTTTTCAGTACTCGATACTCAATTTGGAATCTTGAAATCTCTATCCACAAACAATAATTCTCATCACTCAACCCTCAACACTCAGTCCCCAATCCGCAATATTCAATCCTCAATCCTCAATCCTCAATACTCAATCCTCAATCTTCAATCCCCAGTAATCAATCTTCAATCCTCAATCCTTAGTCCGCAATCCTCAATCCTCAATCCTCAATCCTCGACCCTCAATCCTCAATCCTCAACCTTCAATCCTCAATACTCAATCTTCAATCCTCACTCCTCCATCCTCAATCGTCAATCCTGAATCCTCAATCCTCAATCCTCATTCTTCAATCCTCAATACCCAATCCTCAATCTTCAATCCTCAATCCTCAATCCTAAATTCTCAATCCTCAATCCACAGTCCTCAGTCCTCATACCTCAATCCTCAACCCTCAGCCCTCATCCTCAATCCTCAATCCTTATCCCTCAGTCCTCAATCTTCAATCCTCAATACTCAATTTTCAATCCTCAATCCTCAATCCTCAATCCTCAATCCTAAACCCTCAACCATCAATCCTCAATCTTCAATACTCAATCCTCAATCCTCAATCCTGAATCCTCAATACTAATGCATCAATCCTCAATTCTCAATACTCAATAGAACATCCTGAATTCTCAGGATTCAATACTCAAACCTCAAACCTCAAACCTCAGCCATCATCATCAATCCTCAATCCTCAATCGTCAATACTCAATCCTCAATCCTCAATCCTAAATCCTCAATCATCAATCCTCAATCTTCAATACTCAATCCTCAATCCTCAATCTTCAATCCTCAATAATCAATCTTCAATCCTCAATCCTCAATCCTCAATCCTCAATCCTCAAGCCTCAATCCTCAATCCTCAATCCTCGGTCCTCAATCCTCAATCCTCAATCCTCAATCCTCAACCCTCAATCCTCAATCCTCGACCTTCAATCCTCAATACTCAATCTTCAATCCTCAATCCTCCATCCTCAATCGTCAATCCTGAATCCTCAATCCTCATTCTTCAATCCTCAATACCCAATCCTCAATCTTCAATCCTCAATCCTCAATCCTAAATTCTCAATCCTCAATCCACAGTCCTCAGTCCTCATACCTCAATCCTCAACCCTCAGCCCTCATCCTCAATCCTCAATCCTTATTCCTCAGTCCTCAATCTTCAATCCTCAATACTCAATTTTCAATCCTCAATCCTCAATCCTCAATCCTCAATCCTAAATCCTCAACCATCAATCCTCAATCTTCAATACTCAATCCTCAATCCTCAATCCTGAATCCTCAATACTAATGCATCAATCCTCAATTCTCAATACTCAATAGAACATCCTGAATTCTCAGGATTCAATACTCAAACCTCAAACCTCAAACCTCAGCCATCATCATCAATCCTCAATCCTCAATCGTCAATCCTCAACCTTCAATCCTCAACACTCAACCTTCAACCCTCAATCCTCAATCCTCAATCTTCAATCCGCAATCCTCAATCCTCAGTCATCAATCCTCAACCTTCGATACTCAATCCTCAATCCTCAATCCTCAATGCCCAATCCTCAATCCTCTTTCCTCAAACCTCAATCTTCAAACCTCAGTCCTCATCCTCAATTCTCAATCCTCAAACCTCAATCCTCAATACTCAAACCACAATCCTCAACCGTCAGACCTCGTCCTCAATCCTCAACCCTCAATCCTCAATCCTCGACCTTCAATCATCAATACTCAATCTTCAATCCTCAATCCTCAATCCCCAATCCTCATTCCTCAAACCTCAATCCTCAATCCTCAACCCTTAATCCTCAATCTTGAATCCTCAATCCCCAGTCCTCAATCTTCAATCCTCAATGCTCAATCCTCAATCCTCAATCCTCAGTCCTCAATCCTCAACCCTGAATCCTCAATCCTCAATCTTCAATCCTCAATACTCAATCTTCAATCCTCAATCCTCAATTCTCAATCGTCAATACTCAATCCTCAATCGCCAATCCTCAATCCCCAATCCTCAATCTTCAATCCTCAATCCTCAATCCTCAATCCTCAACCTTCAATCCTCAATACTCAATCTTCAATCCTCAATCCTCAATCCCCAATCCTCAATCCTCAATCCTCAATCCTCAATCCTCAATCCTCAATATTCAACACACAACCCTCAAACATCAATCCTCAATACTCAACCATCAATCCTCAATTCTCAATACTCAATAGAATACCCTGAATTCTCATCGTTCAATACTCAATCCACAAAAATCAATAATCAAATCTCAACCCTCAAACATCATTTCTCAACACCCAATCCTCAACGCGCAGTCCTCTCTCTTCAATCCTCCATCCTCAATCCTCAATCCTCAATCTTCAATCCTCAATAATCAATCTTCAATCCTCAATCCTCAATCCTCAATCCTCAATCCTCAATCCTCAATCCTCAATCCTCAATCCTCGGTCCTCAATCCTCAATCCTCAATCCTCAATACTCAATCTTCAATCCTCAATCCTCAATACTCAATCCTCAATCCTCATTCTTCAATCCTCAATACACAATCCTCAATCTTCAATCCTCTATCCTCAATCCTCAATCCTCAATCCTCAATCCTCAACCCTCAATCCTCAATCCTCAATCGTCAATCCTCCATACTCAATCTTCAATCCTCAATCCTCAATCCTCAATCCTCAATCCTCATTCTTCAATCCTCAATACCCAATCCTCAATCTTCAATCCTCAATCCTCAATCCTCAATTCTCAATCCTCAATCCTCAGTCCTCAGTCCTCAAACCTCAATCCTCAACCCTCAGCCCTCATCCTCAATCCTCAATCCTTATTCCTCAGTCCTCAACCTTCAATCCTCAATAATCAATTTTCAATCCTCAATCCTCAATCCTCAATCCTCAATCCTAAATCCTCAATCATCAATCCTCAATCATCAATACTCAATCCTCAATCGTCAATCCTGAATCCTCAATACTAAAGCATCAATCCTCAATTCTCAATACTCAATAGAACATCCTGAATTCTCAGGATTCAATACTCAAACCTCAAACCTCAAACCTGAGGCATCATCCTCAATCCTCTATCCTCAATCGTCAATCCTCAACCTTCAATCCTCTGCACTCAACCTTGAACCCTCAATCCTCAATCCTCAATCGTCAATCCGCAATCCTCAATCCTCAGTCATCAATCCTCAACCTTCAATACTCAATCTTCAATCCTCAATCCTCAAACCACAATCCTCAACCGTCAGTCCTCGTCCTCAATCCTCAACCCTCAATCCTCAATCCTCGACCTTCAATCATCAATACTCAATCTTCAATCCTCAATCCTCAATCCTCAATCCTCCATCCTCAATCGTCAATCCTCAATCCTCAATCCTCATTCTTCAATCCTCAATACCCAATCCTCAATCTTCAATCCTCAATCCTCAATCCTAAATTCTCAATCCTCAATTCACAGTCCTCAGTCCTCAAACCTCAATCCTCAACCCTCAGCCCTCATCCTCAATCCTCAATCCTTATCCCTCAGTCCTCAATCACCAATACTCAATCTTCAATCCTCAATCCTCAATCCTCAATCCTCATTCCTCAAACCTCAATCCTCAATCCTCAATCCTTAATCCTCAATCTTGAATCCTCAATCCCCAGTCCTCAATATTCAATCCTCAATGCCCAATCCTCAATCCTCAATCCTCAGTCCTCAATCCTCAATCCTCAATCCTCAATCCTCAATCTTCAATCCTCTGTACTCAATCTTCAATCCTTAATCCTCAATTCTCAATCGTCAATACTCAATCCTCAATCGCCAATCCTCAATCCCCAATCCTGAATCTTCAATCCTCAATCCTCAATCCCCAATCCTCAACCTTCAATCCTCAATACTCAATCTTCAATCCTCAATCCTCAATCCTCAATCCTCAATCCTCGATCCTCAATCCTCAATATTCAACACACAACCCTCAACCATCAATCCTCAATACTCAACCATCAATCCTCAATTCTCAATACTCACTAGAATACCCTGAATTCTCATCGTTCAATACTCAATCCACAAAAATCAATAATCAAATCTCAACCCTCAAACATCAATTCCCAACACTCAATCCTCAACACTCAGTCCTCTTTCTTCAATCCTCCATCCTCAATACCCAATCCTCAATATTCAATCCTCAATACTCAATATTCAATCCTCAAACCTCAGTCCTCAAACCTCAATTCTGTATCCTCAATCCTGAATCCTCAATCTTCAGCCCTCAGTCCTCGACAATCAATTGTCAATCCTCAATCCTCAATAGAATATCCTCAATTCACAGTTTTCAGTACTCGATACTCAATTTGGAATCTTGAAATCTCTATCCACAAACAATAATTCTCATCACTCAACCCTCAACACTCAGTCCCCAATCCGCAATATTCAATCCTCAATCCTCAATCCTCAATACTCAATCCTCAATCTTCAATCCCCAGTAATCAATCTTCAATCCTCAATCCTTAGTCCGCAATCCTCAATCCTCAATCCTCAATCCTCGACCCTCAATCCTCAATCCTCAACCTTCAATCCTCAATACTCAATCTTCAATCCTCACTCCTCCATCCTCAATCGTCAATCCTGAATCCTCAATCCTCAATCCTCATTCTTCAATCCTCAATACCCAATCCTCAATCTTCAATCCTCAATCCTCAATCCTAAATTCTCAATCCTCAATCCACAGTCCTCAGTCCTCATACCTCAATCCTCAACCCTCAGCCCTCATCCTCAATCCTCAATCCTTATCCCTCAGTCCTCAATCTTCAATCGTCAATACTCAATTTTCAATCCTCAATCCTCAATCCTCAATCCTCAATCCTAAACCCTCAATCATCAATCCTCAATCTTCAATACTCAATCCTCAATCCTCAATCCTGAATCCTCAATACTAATGCATCAATCCTCAATTCTCAATACTCAATAGAACATCCTGAATTCTCAGGATTCAATACTCAAACCTCAAACCTCAAACCTCAGCCATCATCATCAATCCTCAATCCTCAATCGTCAATCCTCAACCTTCAATCCTCAACACTCAACCATCAACCCTCAATCCTCAATCCTCAATCCTCAATCCGCAATCCTCAATCCTCAGTCATCAATCCTCAATCTTCGATACTCAATCCTCAATCCTCAATCCTCAATCCTCAATCCCCAATCCTCAATCCTCTTTCCTCAAACCTCAATCCTCAAACCTCAGTCCTCATCCTCAATTCTCAATCCTCAAACCTCAATCCTCAATACTCAAACCACAATCCTCAACCGTCAGACCTCGTCCTCAATCCTCAACCCTCAATCCTCAATCCTCGACCTTCAATCATCAATACTCAATCTTCAATCCTCAATCCTCAATCCTCAATCCTCAATCCTCAAGCCTCAATCCTCAATCCTCAATCCTCGGTCCTCAATCCTCAATCCTCAATCCTCAACCCTCAATCCTCAATCCTCGACCTTCAATCCTCAATACTCAATCTTCAATCCTCAATCCTCCATCCTCAATCGTCAATCCTGAATCCTCAATCCTCATTCTTCAATCCTCAATACCCAATCCTCAATCTTCAATCCTCAATCCTCAATCCTAAATTCTCAATCCTCAATCCACAGTCCTCAGTCCTCATACCTCAATCCTCAACCCTCAGCCCTCATCCTCAATCCTCAATCCTTATTCCTCAGTCCTCAATCTTCAATCCTCAATACTCAATTTTCAATCCTCAATCCTCAATCCTCAATCCTCAATCCTAAATCCTCAACCATCAATCCTCAATCTTCAATACTCAATCCTCAATCCTCAATCCTGAATCCTCAATACTAATGCATCAATCCTCAATTCTCAATACTCAATAGAACATCCTGAATTCTCACGATTCAATACTCAAACCTCAAACCTCAAACCTCAGCCATCATCATCAATCCTCAATCCTCAATCGTCAATCCTCAACCTTCAATCCTCAACACTCAACCTTCAACCCTCAATCCTCAATCCTCAATCTTCAATCCGCAATCCTCAATCCTCAGTCATCAATCCTCAACCTTCGATACTCAATCCTCAATCCTCAATCCTCAATCCCCAATCCTCAATCCTCTTTCCTCAAACCTCAATCTTCAAACCTCAGTCCTCATCCTCAATTCTCAATCCTCAAACCTCAATCCTCAATACTCAAACCACAATCCTCAACCGTCAGACCTCGTCCTCAATCCTCAACCCTCAATCCTCAATCCTCGACCTTCAATCATCAATACTCAATCTTCAATCCTCAATCCTCAATCCTCAATCCTCATTCCTCAAACCTCAATCCTCAATCCTCAACCCTTAATCCTCAATCTTGAATCCTCAATCCCCAGTCCTCAATCATCAATCCTCAATGCTCAATCCTCAATCCTCAATCCTCAGTCCTCAATCCTCAACCCTGAATCCTCAATCCTCAATCTTCAATCCTCAATACTCAATCTTCAATCCTCAATCCTCAATTCTCAATCGTCAATACTCAATCCTCAATCGCCAATCCTCAATCCCCAATCCTCAATCTTCAATCCTCAATCCTCAATCCTCAATCCTCAACCTTCAATCCTCAATACTCAATCTTCAATCCTCAATCCTCAATCCCCAATCCTCAATCCTCAATCCTCAATCCTCAATCCTCAATCCTCAATATTCAACACACAACCCTCAAACATCAATCCTCAATACTCAACCATCAGTCCTCAATTCTCAATACTCAATAGAATACCCTGAATTCTCATCGTTCAATACTCAATCCACAAAAATCAATAATCAAATCTCAACCCTCAAACATCATTTCTCAACACCCAATCCTCAACGCTCAGTCCTCTCTCTTCAATCCTCCATCCGCAATCCTCAATCCTCAATCTTCAATCCTCAATAATCAATCTTCAATCCTCAATCCTCAATCCTCAATCCTCAATCCTCAATCCTCAATCCTCAATCCTCAATCCTCGGTCCTCAATCCTCAATCCTCAATCCTCAATACTCAATCTTCAATCCTCAATCCTCAATACTCAATCCTCAATCCTCATTCTTCAATCCTCAATACACAATCCTCAATCTTCAATCCTCTATCCTCAATCCTCAATCCTCAATCCTCAATCCTCAACCCTCAATCCTCAATCCTCAATCTTCAATCCTCCATACTCAATCTTCAATCCTCAATCCTCAATCCTCAATCCTCAATCCTCATTCTTCAATCCTCAATACCCAATCCTCAATCTTCAATCCTCAATCCTCAATCCTCAATTCTCAATCCTCAATCCTCAGTCCTCAGTCCTCAAACCTCAATCCTCAACCCTCAGCCCTCATCCTCAATCCTCAATCCTTATTCCTCAGTCCTCAACCTTCAATCCTCAATAATCAATTTTCAATCCTCAATCCTCAATCCTCAATCCTCAATCCTCAATCCTAAATCCTCAATCATCAATCCTCAATCATCAATACTCAATCCTCAATCGTCAATCCTGAATCCTCAATACTAAAGCATCAATCCTCAATTCTCAATACTCAATAGAACATCCTGAATTCTCAGGATTCAATACTCAAACCTCAAACCTCAAACCTGAGGCATCATCCTCAATCCTCTATCCTCAATCGTCAATCCTCAACCTTCAATCCTCTGCACTCAACCTTGAACCCTCAATCCTCAATCCTCAATCGTCAATCCGCAATCCTCAATCCTCAGTCATCAATCCTCAACCTTCAATACTCAATCTTCAATCCTCAATCCTCAAACCACAATCCTCAACCGTCAGTCCTCGTCCTCAATCCTCAACCCTCAATCCTCAATCCTCGACCTTCAATCATCAATACTCAATCTTCAATCCTCAATCCTCAATCCTCAATCCTCCATCCTCAATCGTCAATCCTCAATCCTCAATCCTCATTCTTCAATCCTCAATACCCAATCCTCAATCTTCAATCCTCAATCCTCAATCCTAAATTCTCAATCCTCAATTCACAGTCCTCAGTCCTCAAACCTCAATCCTCAACCCTCAGCCCTCATCCTCAATCCTCAATCCTTATCCCTCAGTCCTCAATCACCAATACTCAATCTTCAATCCTCAATCCTCAATCCTCAATCCTCATTCCTCAAACCTCAATCCTCAATCCTCAATCCTTAATCCTCAATCTTGAATCCTCAATCCCCAGTCCTCAATCTTCAATCCTCAATGCCCAATCCTCAATCCTCAATCCTCAGTCCTCAATCCTCAATCCTCAATCCTCAATCCTCAATCTTCAATCCTCTGTACTCAATCTTCAATCCTTAATCCTCAATTCTCAATCGTCAATACTCAATCCTCAATCGCCAATCCTCAATCCCCAATCCTGAATCTTCAATCCTCAATCCTCAATCCCCAATCCTCAACCTTCAATCCTCAATACTCAATCTTCAATCCTCAATCCTCAATCCTCAATCCTCAATCCTCGATCCTCAATCCTCAATATTCAACACACAACCCTCAACCATCAATCCTCAATACTCAACCATCAATCCTCAATTCTCAATACTCACTAGAATACCCTGAATTCTCATCGTTCAATACTCAATCCACAAAAATCAATAATCAAATCTCAACCCTCAAACATCAATTCCCAACACTCAATCCTCAACACTCAGTCCTCTTTCTTCAATCCTCCATCCTCAATACCCAATCCTCAATATTCAATCCTCAATACTCAATATTCAATCCTCAAACCTCAGTCCTCAAACCTCAATTCTGTATCCTCAATCCTGAATCCTCAATCTTCAGCCCTCAGTCCTCGACAATCAATTGTCAATCCTCAATCCTCAATAGAATATCCTCAATTCACAGTTTTCAGTACTCGATACTCAATTTGGAATCTTGAAATCTCTATCCACAAACAATAATTCTCATCACTCAACCCTCAACACTCAGTCCCCAATCCGCAATATTCAATCCTCAATCCTCAATCCTCAATCCTCAATACTCAATCCTCAATCTTCAATCCCCAGTAATCAATCTTCAATCCTCAATCCTTAGTCCGCAATCCTCAATCCTCAATCCTCAATCCTCGACCCTCAATCCTCAATCCTCAACCTTCAATCCTCAATACTCAATCTTCAATCCTCACTCCTCCATCCTCAATCGTCAATCCTGAATCCTCAATCCTCAATCCTCATTCTTCAATCCTCAATACCCAATCCTCAATCTTCAATCCTCAATCCTCAATCCTAAATTCTCAATCCTCAATCCACAGTCCTCAGTCCTCATACCTCAATCCTCAACCCTCAGCCCTCATCCTCAATCCTCAATCCTTATCCCTCAGTCCTCAATCTTCAATCCTCAATACTCAATTTTCAATCCTCAATCCTCAATCCTCAATCCTCAATCATCAATCCTCAATCTTCAATACTCAATCCTCAATCCTCAATCCTGAATCCTCAATACTAATGCATCAATCCTCAATTCTCAATACTCAATAGAACATCCTGAATTCTCAGGATTCAATACTCAAACCTCAAACCTCAAACCTCAGCCATCATCATCAATCCTCAATCCTCAATCGTCAATCCTCAACCTTCAATCCTCAACACTCAACCATCAACCCTCAATCCTCAATCCTCAATCTTCAATCCGTAATCCTCAATCCTCAGTCATCAATCCTCAATCTTCGATACTCAATCCTCAATCCTCAATCCTCAATCCTCAATCCCCAATCCTCAATCCTCTTTCCTCAAACCTCAATCCTCAAACCTCAGTCCTCATCCTCAATTCTCAATCCTCAAACCTCAATCCTCAATACTCAAACCACAATCCTCAACCGTCAGACCTCGTCCTCAATCCTCAACCCTCAATCCTCAATCCTCGACCTTCAATCATCAATACTCAATCTTCAATCCTCAATCCTCAATCCTCAATCCTCATTCCTCAAACCTCAATCCTCAATCCTCAACCCTTAATCCTCAATCTTGAATCCTCAATCCCCAGTCCTCAATCTTCAATCCTCAATGCTCAATCCTCAATCCTCAATCCTCAGTCCTCAATCCTCAACCCTCAATCCTCAATCCTCAATCTTCAATCCTCAATACTCAATCTTCAATCCTCAATCCTCAATTCTCAATCGTCAATACTCAATCCTCAATCCTCAATCCTAAATCCTCAATCATCAATCCTCAATCTTCAATACTCAATCCTCAATCCTCAATCTTCAATCCTCAATAATCAATCTTCAATCCTCAATCCTCAATCCTCAATCCTCAATCCTCAATCCTCAATCCTCAATCCTCAATCCTCGGTCCTCAATCCTCAATCCTCAATCCTCAACCCTCAATTCCCAATCCTCGACCTTCAATCCTCAATACTCAATCTTCAATCCTCAATCCTCCATCCTCAATCGTCAATCCTGAATCCTCAATCCTCATTCTTCAATCCTCAATACCCAATCCTCAATCTTCAATCCTCAATCCTCAATCCTAAATTCTCAATCCTCAATCCACAGTCCTCAGTCCTCATACCTCAATCCTCAACCCTCAGCCCTCATCCTCAATCCTCAATCCTTATTCCTCAGTCCTCAAACTTCAATCCTCAATACTCAATTTTCAATCCTCAATCCTCAATCCTCAATCCTCAATCCTAAATCCTCAACCATCAATCCTCAATCTTCAATACTCAATCCTCAATCCTCAATCCTGAATCCTTAATACTAATGCATCAATCCTCAATTCTCAATACTCAATAGAACATCCTGAATTCCCAGGATTCAATACTCAAACCTCAAACCTCAAACCTCAGCCATCATCATCAATCCTCAATCCTCAATCGTCAATCCTCAACCTTCAATCCTCAACACTCAACCTTCAACCCTCAATCCTCAATCCTCAATCTTCAATCCGCAATCCTCAATCCTCAGTCATCAATCCTCAACCTTCGATACTCAATCCTCAATCCTCAATCCTCAATCCCCAATCCTCAATCCTCTTTCCTCAAACCTCAATCTTCAAACCTCAGTCCTCATCCTCAATTCTCAATCCTCAAACCTCAATCCTCAATACTCAAACCACAATCCTCAACCCTCAGACCTCGTCCTCAATCCTCAACCCTCAATCCTCAATCCTCGACCTTCAATCATCAATACTCAATCTTCAATCCTCAATCCTCAATCCTCAATCCTCATTCCTCAAACCTCAATCCTCAATCCTCAACCCTTAATCCTCAATCTTGAATCCTCAATCCCCAGTCCTCAATCTTCAATCCTCAATGCTCAATCCTCAATCCTCAATCCTCAGTCCTCAATCCTCAACCCTGAATCCTCAATCCTCAATCCTTATCCCTCAGTCCTCAATCTTCAATCCTCAATACTCAATTTTCAATCCTCAATCCTCAATCCTCAATCCTCAATCCTAAACCCTCAATCATCAATCCTCAATCTTCAATACTCAATCCTCAATCCTCAATCCTGAATCCTCAATACTAATGCATCAATCCTCAATTCTCAATACTCAATAGAACATCCTGAATTCTCAGGATTCAATACTCAAACCTCAAACCTCAAACCTCAGCCATCATCATCAATCCTCAATCCTCAATCGTCAATCCTCAACCTTCAATCCTCAACACTCAACCATCAACCCTCAATCCTCAATCCTCAATCTTCAATCCGCAATCCTCAATCCTCAGTCATCAATCCTCAATCTTCGATACTCAATCCTCAATCCTCAATCCTCAATCCTCAATCCCCAATCCTCAATCCTCTTTCCTCAAACCTCAATCCTCAAACCTCAGTCCTCATCCTCAATTCTCAATCCTCAAACCTCAATCCTCAATACTCAAACCACAATCCTCAACCGTCAGACCTCGTCCTCAATCCTCAACCCTCAATCCTCAATCCTCGACCTTCAATCATCAATACTCAATCTTCAATCCTCAATCCTCAATCCTCAATCCTCATTCCTCAAACCTCAATCCTCAATCCTCAACCCTTAATCCTCAATCTTGAATCCTCAATCCCCAGTCCTCAATCTTCAATCCTCAATGCTCAATCCTCAATCCTCAATCCTCAGTCCTCAATCCTCAACCCTCAATCCTCAATCCTCAATCTTCAATCCTCAATACTCAATCTTCAATCCTCAAGCCTCAATTCTCAATCGTCAATACTCAATCCTCAATCCTCAATCCTAAATCCTCAATCATCAATCCTCAATCTTCAATACTCAATCCTCAATCCTCAATCTTCAATCCTCAATTCTCAATCGTCAATACTCAATCCTCAATCGCCAATCCTCAATCCCCAATCCTCAATCTTCAATCCTCAATCCTCAATCCTCAATCCTCAACCTTCAATCCTCAATACTCAATCTTCAATCCTCAATCCTCAATCCCCAATCCTCAATCCTCAATCCTCAATCCTCAATCCTCAATCCTCAATATTCAACACACAACCCTCAAACATCAATCCTCAATACTCAACCATCAATCTTCAATTCTCAATACTCAATAGAATACCCTGAATTCTCATCGTTCAATACTCAATCCACAAAAATCAATAATCAAATCTCAACCCTCAAACATCAATTCTCAACACCCAATCCTCAACGCTCAGTCCTCTCTCTTCAATCCTCCATCCTCAATCCTCAATCCTCAATCTTCAATCCTCAATAATCAATCTTCAATCCTCAATCCTCAATCCTCAATCCTCAATCCTCAATCCTCAATCCTCAATCCTCAATCCTCGGTCCTCAATCCTCAATCCTCAATCCTCAATACTCAATCTTCAATCCTCAATCCTCAATACTCAATCCTCAATCCTCATTCTTCAATCCTCAATACACAATCCTCAATCTTCAATCCTCTATCCTCAATCCTCAATCCTCAATCCTCAATCCTCAACCCTCAATCCTCAATCCTCAATCTTCAATCCTCCATACTCAATCTTCAATCCTCAATCCTCAATCCTCAATCCTCAATCCTCATTCTTCAATCCTCAATACCCAATCCTCAATCTTCAATCCTCAATCCTCAATCCTCAATTCTCAATCCTCAATCCTCAGTCCTCAATCCTCAATCCTAAACCCTCAATCATCAATCCTCAATCTTCAATACTCAATCCTCAATCCTCAATCCTGAATCCTCAATACTAATGCATCAATCCTCAATTCTCAATACTCAATAGAACATCCTGAATTCTCAGGATTCAATACTCAAACCTCAAACCTCAAACCTCAGCCATCATCATCAATCCTCAATCCTCAATCGTCAATCCTCAACCTTCAATCCTCAACACTCAACCATCAACCCTCAATCCTCAATCCTCAATCTTCAATCCGCAATCCTCAATCCTCAGTCATCAATCCTCAATCTTCGATACTCAATCCTCAATCCTCAATCCTCAATCCTCAATCCCCAATCCTCAATCCTCTTTCCTCAAACCTCAATCCTCAAACCTCAGTCCTCATCCTCAATTCTCAATCCTCAAACCTCAATCCTCAATACTCAAACCACAATCCTCAACCGTCAGACCTCGTCCTCAATCCTCAACCCTCAATCCTCAATCCTCGACCTTCAATCATCAATACTCAATCTTCAATCCTCAATCCTCAATCCTCAATCCTCATTCCTCAAACCTCAATCCTCAATCCTCAACCCTTAATCCTCAATCTTGAATCCTCAATCCCCAGTCCTCAATCTTCAATCCTCAATGCTCAATCCTCAATCCTCAATCCTCAGTCCTCAATCCTCAACCCTCAATCCTCAATCCTCAATCTTCAATCCTCAATACTCAATCTTCAATCCTCAATCCTCAATTCTCAATCGTCAATACTCAATCCTCAATCCTCAATCCTAAATCCTCAATCATCAATCCTCAATCTTCAATACTCAATCCTCAATCCTCAATCTTCAATCCTCAATAATCAATCTTCAATCCTCAATCCTCAATCCTCAATCCTCAATCCTCTATCCTCAATCCTCAATCCTCAATCCTCGGTCCTCAATCCTCAATCCTCAATCCTCAACCCTCAATCCTCAATCCTCGACCTTCAATCCTCAATACTCAATCTTCAATCCTCAATCCTCCATCCTCAATCGTCAATCCTGAATCCTCAATCCTCATTCTTCAATCCTCAATACCCAATCCTCAATCTTCAATCCTCAATCCTCAATCCTAAATTCTCAATCCTCAATCCACAGTCCTCAGTCCTCATACCTCAATCCTCAACCCTCAGCCCTCATCCTCAATCCTCAATCCTTATTCCTCAGTCCTCAATCTTCAATCCTCAATACTCAATTTTCAATCCTCAATCCTCAATCCTCAATCCTCAATCCTAAATCCTCAACCATCAATCCTCAATCTTCAATACTCAATCCTCAATCCTCAATCCTGAATCCTCAATACTAATGCATCAATCCTCAATTCTCAATACTCAATAGAACATCCTGAATTCTCAGGATTCAATACTCAAACCTCAAACCTCAAACCTCAGCCATCATCATCAATCCTCAATCCTCAATCGTCAATCCTCAACCTTCAATCCTCAACACTCAACCTTCAACCCTCAATCCTCAATCCTCAATCTTCAATCCGCAATCCTCAATCCTCAGTCATCAATCCTCAACCTTCGATACTCAATCCTCAATCCTCAATCCTCAATCCCCAATCCTCAATCCTCTTTCCTCAAACCTCAATCTTCAAACCTCAGTCCTCATCCTCAATTCTCAATCCTCAAACCTCAATCCTCAATACTCAAACCACAATCCTCAACCGTCAGACCTCGTCCTCAATCCTCAACCCTCAATCCTCAATCCTCGACCTTCAATCATCAATACTCAATCTTCAATCCTCAATCCTCAATC